>NC_136063.1:1415406335-1416804669 GCF_964261635.1 Lissotriton helveticus | reverse complement strand
TTCTTTTGTCTCTCCTGTCGTCTCTTCCCACATCCTCCCTCTATTTATGTCTCTCCTCTCTCAGTGTACTGAGACTGAACTATTTTGTATGATGCCCGATGGAGCTAGCTGGTTTAGCTATAGGGGAGATGGGCCATGGATTCCCTCCTTGGTCGTCACCTACCCAGTCGGTCTTTAGACAGACTTCCTTTAGTCTCTCCCTTTTCTCTCCTCTCCTAATGTATTGCCTATTTTTTGATGTATTGTGTAATTGTTGATCTTTTTCTGTTACATTGTTGATTCCCATGTTAAGCGCTCTGATACCCTCGGGTCTAGCAAGCGCTATATAAAATTCTTTAAATAAATACTATTTTCCACTTTCCTGCTACCGACTACAACACTTCCCACGCTCCTCCCACCCCTACACTACCCCTAACCCTAAAACACTATGACTGTACTCTACCCTAAACCACTACCCACACTACTCCCACTCAAACACTACCCTAAAACCTAAAACACTACGACACTACAACACTACTCACACTACTCCCACTCCTACACTACCCCTAACCCTAAAACACTACAACACTACACTAAACCACTATCCCCACCCCAAGCACAATCAGCCTTACCTCTTTCCTCGTGGTTCCTCTCCAACGTCGCCGTCTCTGCTCCTGGTTCCTGCTTCCTGCTTCCAGGGGCGGTGCACGTTGTTGTGAGGAAACAGACTCAGATTTCTCACAACGACGTGGATAGCCATTACATAGCATGTGTTGTAAAAGCACCGCATGCGATGTAATGGTATGCGTCGTTTTTACTACGCTTTGTAACATCACATGCGCTGTAACGCATGCGATGTAATAGCAACGCATAGTAAAAGTTGCGTTGTGATGGCTGTTCCCCTTGTATATCATGTGCTTCAACACAAAGGTTGGGTCAAATGATCTTTGCAACTATCTGATGTTCCACATGTGACCTGGTTTGTATAAACCTACATGTGACAGCTCACATTATAGCATTGAGGCATTCAATGCAGATGCGCAAAGCAAATGCAAACTCACAATCTCCAGACACAGCTCTGTGCGGTATTAAGATCCGCTAAGATGTCAGCTGCTGACCCTGACTCCTTGAGTGTGAGGTGGAAGATGTGAGCCTCGATTCAGCAGCTTCAGAAGCAAATGACACTGTAAATAATGTTCAGCATGGATTATATGTGAATATGCATAAATAACACATACATCACTGATTATGTTAGGAACATTTCACACACCAACTTCAGTTGCTACAAAAAAGTGGCAATATCTGCGCGCTGCTGGCTCGACAAGCTTGGTGTATTTTGCTCTTCATCTCAGAGCACTTTTGAGCCATCACTGTCTTTTTAAAAATAATCTTTTTAACTTTTTAATAATTTTTGTGTGTGTACCTGATTGCACCTGTCATGCACGCCTCCCCGGTCCACCGCGGGTCATCCTGTTTGTAGTGGAGGGAGTACTGGCAGTTTTCTCTTCCTTCTTCCGGGTTGCAGACCGGAGGGGGAGGAGCTGGGAAAACGTTTAAAATGCATGCCCTTTCTCCCGTGCAGCGGACGCGCGCTGCTGGCTCGACAAGCTGGGTGTATTTAGCTCTTTATCTCAGAGCACTTTTGAGCCATCACTGTCTTTTTAAAAATAATCTTTTTAACTTTTTAATAATTTTTATGTGTGTACCTGATTGCACCTGTCCTGCACACCTCCCCGGTCCACCACGGGTCATCCCGTTTGTAGTGGATGGAGTACTGGCAGTTTTCTCTTCCTTCTTCCGGGTTGCAGACCGGAGGAGGAGGAGCTGGGAAAACATTTAAAATACATGCCCTTTCTCCCGTGCAGCGGACGCGCGCAGCGGGCGTGCTAGCAGCAGAAATGCGTGCCAAAGGCAAGCCCGTCTGCGCCCGTCCACGACTGGACGGGGCCAGGGGCCACGATCCCTGCCCATTTTCAGATAGAATCTATAACTTACAACGCCCAAGATCTTTTCTCACTGAGAGGAGAATTTAATAATTCCTGCTGACATTCTTTGAACCCTTTACAGGGTGATCTCCACTGTCTCCATTGTGGTTTTTCCCTTCAGCCACCCGTAAAAACAGTAACTCCTATAGATACGCCACTTTTTTTAAAGATGTTTCTTTTAAACTGCAGATCGCTCCCAAAACATTTTACAGAACTGGCAATATTATTGCAAACCTTAAAACCTGATGCAATGTTTCTGACCGAAACCTGCCTTCAGAACGACTCCGACCCTACTCTTGTTCAAACTCTTCCTCCCAGCTATCTGATATATAGGGTAGATCGTAAAAGTGGTAGAGGGGGAGGAAAAGCTGTTATTGTTAATGACAAGGTCAATTGTCGGATCACCGCAGACCCTCTGCCAGACTGCGAAAGTCTCATTTTCACAATTGACGTATCCCCTACTAACACCTTCTCAGTCCTTCTAATTTAGCGCCCTACTTGCACTCCTAGACATTTCCTTTATGCCCTCCCTACCACCATTGCTAACCTAGCCTGTAATGTTTCCAATTTCACGGTGCTTGGAGATCTTAATCTCCATTTAGATGGTCCATCCAATAAAATGGCCAGGGAGCTGTCTGAGAGCCTTTTGGCACTTCAGCTTAGTGAGAAAGTGAGGAAACCCACTCACTTTAAAGGACATCTTTTGGACCCTGTGTTTAGTAACTGTAACAAAGTTAGCGCAGGAATCCCCGTACCGCTCCCATTTTCCGATCATTTTTTAATTCCGTTAGTTTGAGAAATGCCCGGACCACCCTCTCCTGCCAGCATTACTGCTGTTCAGGAACGGAACTGACTTACACTTCCTTTGGACCAGTGGAAACATGCCCTAGAAGTCACTAGACCAGACAACAACCCCAATCTTCATCAGGCCATCGAGAACTTTAACCACTGGGTCCAGAGTTCTCTGCACGCAGTACTCCCGAAAAACCCCAAGAAAAAATTAAGTAGACTGAAGGTGGCACCATGGTACTCCCCTAAATTGATAGACATGAAACAATCCTATAGAAGGCTGCAAAGAAATTGGAGAAAAGACTACTCAGACCTCATTAAATTCGAATACAGGGAGGCAATTAGATCTTATAAACTTGAAATTAAACTTGCACAAGCTGTCTTCTTTGAAGAAAAGATTAATTTAGCTGCTAATTCGCCCAAAGAAATTTTCCGCATTGCCAAAACTTTCACTAAACTGCCTCAGAAACAGCCCTTGTCGGATGGTGCTATCTCTCGCTGTAATAGCTTGGGGGAATTTTTCTCTCAGAAGGTTCAAAACATTTATGTTTCATTTCCAACTCCTCTGAACTCCCCTGTTGTGTTACCTATACCAGATCCTCAGCCTGGAATTCAAATTTCCCTTGAACAGTTCCCTCCTCTTGATCTTGCACGACTGGGGTCAATTATTATGAAACTCAAATGTGCCTCCCCGACAGACCCTGCTGCCCCGCAGATCCTTACGTTAGCCAATGATATCATTTACCTGGTCATTCTGGACCTTGTAAACTCCTCCATTTCATCGGGCATTGATCCCCCAGCCTGAAAGTGTGCCATGGTTAAAGCCATCCCAAAGAAACCCAACTTAAATCAGGATGACCTTTCTAACTATCGCCCCATTTCCCTTCTTCCCTGGGTGAGCAAAATCCTCGAGAAATACATTAATACTACTCTGGTGGATTACCTTGAGTCAAATAATTTACTCCACCCCTCCCAGACCGGTTTTCGCCCCGATTTTGGGACTGAAACCGCCCTGCTCATAGCTACTGAGGAGGCAAGGAGGATTTTGGATGGATGAGGTAATGTTGCGATTATCCTCCTTGACCTCAGTGCTACTTTTGACACTGTAAATCATAACACCCTCATCCTCCGACTTAAAAACCCGGTACTGCTCTAGCATGGATACAATCCTTTTTAAATGAGCAGTCTTTCAAGGTCTTTAAAGGCGATGCGGTTTCCAACCAATGGCCTCTTAACTGTGGGGTGCCCCAGGGCTCCTCTTTGAGCCCTACACTGTTCAACTTGTACATGAAGCTCCTGGTAGAGATTGTCCATCCATTTGGGATAAAAGTCATCACCTACGCAGATGACACTCAACTCGTGGTGGCGCTTAACCACCACGAGCATTCATCTAGCGTCCTAGGTCGCTGCCTAGAGGAGGTTGCCAGATGGATGGAGCTCTCTTGCCTCAAACCTAATGGGGACAGAATGGAGCTTATGCTCCTGGGCAACTCTCCCACATTTAACTCTGCCCTCCTCTAGCCCAAATGCCCTGGACCCGCACCAGCCCCAAAAGAGCAGATTAAGAGTCTGGGCATGTGGCTTGACTGTTCTCTCGCATTCAATTACCAGGTAGTGAAACTATCAGTCAAATCCTTTGGCCTGCTTAGAATGCTGAGAAAAATACTCCCCCTTCTCCCTTTTCAAGCCAGAAGAATCATGGACCAGGTTCTTGTTCTCTCTCGCCTGGACTATGGGAACGCTCTTTATCTGGGTGCCCCTTTATATACCACCAGGAAACTCCAGACTATTCAAAACGGTGCTGCTCGTCTGCTTTTGCAGACTCCCTGCCTACAGTCTGCAAAATCAGCTCTAGTGACCCTGCACTTGCTGCCGGTTAGAGAAAGGATCCAGTTTAAGGCCATGTGTCTAGCCCACAAAGCTTTCTGGAAGAACTGCCCGCCGTCATCTAATCCCTGGTCACCCCCTACCAATCTAATAGGCCTCTCCGGTCAACTGCTGCCTATCTTCTCCTACTACCTAAAGTAAAAAGAGCCAGATGTGGTGGACGATCATTCACATATAATTTAGCTACCCTCTGGAACCTTATCCCTATTTCTCTTTGCCAGGAGCCTAATTTGTTGGCTTTTCGTAGAGTTTTGAAAACATGGCTCTTTATGAACGGCATTTGATTTCCTCTTGACTACTGGTTGTCGCTGTCCATAGCGCTGAGAGGCCTCAGGGTAGCCATCGCGCTTTACAAATTTTATTTTATTCATTCATTCAATATTCTTTCATAAGGATTTGGTTATTGTGCACTATTTGGGAATTAATAGTTTACAACACTATATGGCACACTTACCTGATGGACAGATGGTTGTTGGTCTAACTGCTGCTGCAAGAATGTCTCCCAAATCCATAGAAGGTGTTCTTTGGATCATTGAGGAAGTCCTGACAGCAGCTGTAATGTGCCACACATATCCATGCTTCAATAAAAAGGATGATGGGAATCATTTTACAATTTAACCTAAATGTAGAGTCATCCTTTCATTAGCCAAAATGTTATGAAGTAGTATACTCTCATGAGCAATAGCTGAGCACATGGGGATACGTGACAATAGCGATATTAGTCACACACCACATACTGCTAACACATCATCCAGTGTTTAAGACTATGATCCTTGTATAAAGTAATAATCATGTGTATTTCTCAGGGTCTACCATCCGCCTAGTGAGTGGTATTTGACCATATGTCACGCCCGTACTCGGCGCAGAGATTGTTGTAGTCTGTGTTTTTCTGGACAATGTCACTGGGACTAAAATGATCTGAGTGTATTTTATTTACATTCTAGTTGACACATGTAAGTTGACACATGCATTGAACAACATCCTAGTTCAGTTCACATGTTGGATGCTATTGATGGATTCTATGTAAAATATCTATGGGCTGTCTGAACACAATGTAGTAAATGGGACCTTCTTCTGGCCATATTTACTTGTTTGTGCTGGTGGTATGGGTTGATGTGGCCCATGACGTTGCCTCCTTGCAAGTTCTCCAGTCGGTGAATTGGCTGTGTGTGGCAATAAAAAGAAGTCAACAGACAATACCAAGACATGATGAATATGATCAAATCTTCACATATTTACTCAATAGCATTTACAAGAGAACTGTGATGGTAACTAAATCAGTCTCAATTTCTAGTGCCATTTACCAGCATGAAATACATCAGCAGCAGTGATAATCCACTGTCTCTGAATGAGAAATTGGAAATTATCATTTCATCACAAAGGATTCTGGGACTGGTAGTGAGTAGACAAAATGATACATATGAGAGTCTAACTCACCATGATATATTACCTTGCACCACATTAAGGTCATCATTCACAAGCAGCCCATGCAGCAGGTGGGGGTGCATGATGGAGAGGCTGTCCTTCTCAAGTCTGGTGAGATGGAGACAGGTTCCAGTTTGTCCACCAGGAAGAGCTCTGGCCACTTCTGTCTTGGTGCAATTCTCATTCATCCACCTCTTCTCATCCTGCCACTTATTTTTGACATCTGTGATGGTTCAGATATCCTCCACGAATGCACTGACTGCGATTACCATCTGCTACCATGAGGCTGTCTTCTGTGCTGCACTGCTCACGTATGGAGGTAGTCCATGCAGTTTTGAATAGTTCCTCACTACAAATGTTACAATCATATTGGTCTTCCCCTCAGTGTAGTTTTTCTTCATCCTCAAACGTTGCATGCTGACGGTAAGGCAAGGCGCAAAGCAGGTAGGTGAAGTGTAGGTGTGGAAAAACCAGAGCCTTCAATGTGTGTAGCTTTTATGTGGTTTGCAGTGCAAGAGTTGCAGGTGGTATTGATTGTCTGTTGGTGTATAAAATTATAGTTACTCTGCCCTGAGTGAGGAGATTCTGCCGCAAGAGTGGAAACTCTACCGGAGAGCGGAGATTCCACCCCTAGGGCGGAAACTCTACAGAGTGCAGAAACTCTGCAGTCATAAAGATACTACTCGTAAGCCCCTATTGACATTTTTTAGACTTTCACCTGGCGTTGAATGTAAAAGTAGTTGAGATTGAGATGATGTAATGCAGGAGATGTATTGTCTTACCATTCACAGTGTATCCAAGGGGTGTATGTTAGACTGTTTTAAGCATAGAAAATCCATGTATTGTACTCACACTCACATCTCACACCCTCTCTCACCTCTCTTTACCTCTCACACTCAGGCTCAGGACTGGGGACATTCACCTAATACTTAGTGAAAATTTTGGAATTGTAGAAGTGGTCAAGCTTGTCAACAACATAGGGGCATATTTACAAGCCCCTACCGCCACCACAATGTCACTTTTTCTGACATTGTGGTGGCGATAGGGGCTTGTCTCACACAAAAATAAGGGGGAGAGGGTATTCAACTCCACTACCCCAACCCTCAAATTATAACCTACACACACATAAAAGGGTAGTGAGGAACGAGAAAATGAATGACAGATAAAGCATACAAGGACACACACAAAGTTTGTAAAAGTTGCCAGCCCGCTGCCTTTTTTAGCCCGGGGTTTCAATAGACTTGGTGAGTGGGGCGACCGGGGGCTGGCTTTGTCTTTGACTTCCTCAATACTATCAGGTTACAAACGCCACCACTAAAGTTGCGAGTGTTTTTAAATGGATAGTTCTTTTTGCTGAGTCTCCAGGGGGGGTTTATTTTAATCTCTTGGGAGCCATGATCAACACTCTGAACAATGGGTACACCGATTCAAGACCCAGTGTGATTACGTGACCGATTTTGGTCGCATTTGGGGGCAATGTATCACATGACCACACAACCGAGTTTGGACGAGATTTGGGGACAATGTACTATATGGTTTAAAAGAACGCCGTTTGTGAATGGTATGAGTGTATTCTACTTCATCCACAGGGACCTCTGCAATAATGTTGATTTTATGTTTCTTACGTTCACAGTATATGTTTCCCGTGATGTGAAAGGGAAACCCTCCACTAAGCAGTATATACTGCCATTCTCCCTGGATTTCAACCTAATTAAGGTAACAGGGTGGACTGGGATGGATATGGAGTCCTGAGGAAGACCGGCGTGACCCTTGAGCTTGGGCACTTAATACATCGGTCGAAACATGTTGACTTTAGCAGTTTGTCTGGGGGCGTTAATGTAAGTCCTCGATTCTCATAGATATACCCACCCCTTCACTTTTTTAATCCTGTCCATGAGACTCTGGAATAAAGGTATAGACGTAGGGTAGGCAGTTTTAACTTCACAATTTCACTGCACTTGTCCTTATCACGTTTTTCCAGTCTGCGTTGGTAACACTGTGCACCCACCTTTTGTTTTTGTATTCGTCTGTCTGTACTGTTTTATGTTACCCCCACCCTTATGCTCAATCTTGTGGGTGGCTATGCCAGGATGTATTGTAAGCAGACCCAATGATGAAGCATGTCACACACACTTGTGTGTATGAGTGAGGGCAACTTTTACAAACTTTGTGTGTGTCCTTGTATGCTTTATCTGTCATTAATTTTCTCGTTCCTCACTACCCTTTTGTGTGTGTGAGGGGGATAGGGGCTTGACCTTATTTAACACGGCAGCATTAAGGCACTTAATGTAGATTAACGCGGCATTGTAAATAAGGCACCCTTTCATGCCATACTTAGTGTGAACGGGGCGGGCAATGGGTGTTGTGGTGAGTGTTTTGACGCTGCCCTATATTTACAAGGGTGGTGTAAATATGGGACAGTGCCAAAATTAAGACCACTGAAAACCTGGTCTTACCCTGGCACAATGAGAAGAAATGTTTAATTTTTCCTCGTGTTTGCTGTTTCCATTGGTACTGCGTTGTGCAACACACATAGAAACAGCAAAAGGCCATTGATTGTCAATTTGCAGGAAGGGATACCTTCCTGCACATAAACAATCTACCCCTGCAAAGCAGGGACCCTTGCACTATGGTGCAAGGGTGTCTGCGTTGGCACTAGGCGGCTAAATTTGCACCAGCGCAGGGGGAAACGCAGGGCTGCATCATATCCTTGTAAATACAGTGCAGCCCTGCATTTCACAATTGGCATAGCAAGGTATTAAGCCAAGGTGGCTAACGCCGCGCTACATCACTTTCTCATAAATACGCCCCGTAGGACTTTGTGAAACCTTATCATTTTTTAATTACACCAGATTTATGTGTAGCCCTGCATTCTAAGGCACCTGAAATGTTATGCTTTAAGCATGCATGCACTGCTTCTCTGTTCTGTTTCCTTGACTACATTCATGTTATGCATAGCATATGTATCACTTTAAGTCAGTTCAGACCTTTTAAAAAACATCACTTTGTGAAAACCCCAGCACTAAAGTGCAGTTGGGTAGACAGCCAGGATTAGCTGAAGGTATCACACATAACAATGGGGCACCTTGCAGCTATGAATTTTGCTGATATGTAGAAACTCTTCTGTCATGTTTTCACCACAATCCTGTGTGTATGATCACAGCACATGTACTTGTCTCTAAACCCTGCATGGGATGTTTAAAGTCAGGGGATTTTGGCAGTGCACCTGCAACCAATAGTGACTTATTAGACAAAGGGGGCAATGTATTTAAGAATTTTACCCATTCTGAGCCAAACAGTGAAAAAATTTAACAATGCCAAAATATCAAATATGATTTTGATATTCCCAGATTCTCTACAGTATATCAAATAATTAGATCATGCATAAAACATGCTTCTAAACCTAGCAGGCGGAGACTGAAGATCACTCAAATGATTAAAATACCATCATCAAAATAATCTTTATTCGTTAACTTAAAACGATAAAAGACACATGTAACACATTATAATGAAAAACTTAATAAAAATGGATAAAAAGTCAAATAAGCTAAAAAAATAAAAATAAAGCTAAAATCATTTAAAAATCATACTGACACGTAATAAGACAATATTAATGTTAAAACAACAGCTTCATGAGATGAAAGACCTACATCACGTAGAATCACTGTCAACCCCTTCTTTTCCTAGGCCTAATTGCTCTTATTAAAAAATTCGCTACATTCAGACAGATAGATATATTCATTAGGCAACATCTTAAAAAATATTAGAGCTTGAGTAAATTGTTTACCTTTAAATAAAGGTAAAATTAATTGTTTACAAGCACTGCTATAGTTCACACAGAATAAAGCAAAATGCATTGTATCTTGATCAGAGAAGCAGTCACAATTTCATGGGACCAGGTTCATGACTTTATTCCAGCCTAATTGATCGCATAAAATTATTCAGCAAATTCAATCTGAATCTTGCCAGCATGAACCGAAAATGGGAATTTGTAACACATGTAAGATAAGGCTTTATTTACCCACAGGTTTTTGTGATAACATGTGCGCGAGCAGAAGGCTTGCAAAACTCTCTGTTCTCCTTGAATTCTTGTACTGTGGCAAAATAAAGTGTTTTTAACCACAAAAGATTGCTTCTTACTATCCTATCGGGCGAACAATAAATCTGGTTGTCCGAAATCCCTAAAGGATTATCTAATATAATTTAACCATGGAATATGTTTGGACATATAAAGTTGCACACCATCCTTCAGGATTACCTTTTTTAACTCTAAATCTTGGTTTAACCAAATTGAGATCCATCTAATTAAAGGTCGTATTATTAACAGATTAGAAATGTATCGCACACCTAACTCCTAGTGCAGCACACACGAGGCCACATATTAAGCCACAGCAAGTAAAGATCTCAAAATCTTTTTCTCGATTTCCTGTATTTCAGACGGCTCTTTATAGGCCCAGACATTACCACCATTTGAAACCAGGACGATACAATTACACTGATTTTAATCAGTGCCTTGATGGGATTGGCCTCTAACCAACTAGCAAAATCGAACACCGAGCCCACTGCCCTAGCCATGGCGTTCATTTGAACTTTTACTAAGGTGGTCCATGAGCTCTTTTCATCAAATCAAACCCCAGGGTAAGGAAAGGCTTTTACCTTGGAAAAATTACGCCCCTAAAGGCTATAATGCCTCCGCCCCTTGCTTCCTGTACCTATGACCACAGTGTGGGATTTATTATAGCTTATGCACAGACCCAGTTTATACATAACACTAACAAATGAGTTAAGCAGGCATCGGAGGCCAACCATGGTCCTTGCTATTAGCAGTGGGTCATCGGCATTCAAAGGTGCAGGAATACAGTATGAACCTGCTCGTGGGGTATCTTTACAGACTGCACAACGAGTCTTCCTGAAGTCATTTATATGAAGTGTATATAAGAACCTGGCTAATCTGAAGCCCTGTCTGACTCCCCTGTAAACATTAAACGGGGCAGTGATGTTTCCATCTTGTTTATATTTGAGGACTGCAGACAAATCTTTGTTCAAATCATGTAGAAAATACACTGAGGGGCATATTAGCAAGAACCTCGTTAAAATTATCACCTTTTTAGTGGCAGGAAACTGCTGCTAAAACGGTGATAATGGGCTTGCTAATATGCGTTGTAGAATTCCAATAGAAGCCCAGGTTAGCTGTCCTGCACATCTAACCTGGGCTTCTATTGGAATTCTTTAACGCATATTAGCAAGCCCATTATCACCATTTAAGCTGCAGTTTCCTGCTGCTAAAACAGCGATAATTTTAACAAGGTTCTTGCTAATATGCCCCCAGGTCTTTATCTAGAGCCATATTTAAGAGAATGAACAACAGTTCGCTTCTATTGGCCTTCTCGAGCGGCAATGAAAGGTCCATATATGCCAGATTTGATTGCCGCCTTTTAGCAATTGTATACTTGCCTATAATCAACTTGGTTCTGAGTACTTCCGGCCTGGCACAGTTGTACCTAAAACTTCAACAGAATTGTAACCTTAAATCCCCAGCAAATGATCCACCCAATCTTCAGGAGGACTATGACACTCCAACAAACCATTTTCAACACCTGAAAAATAAAGGTAATTTACAATCCTCCACAAATGTGCACCTTTTTTAAGAACATTAACCCAAAAGAGTTAAACCCACCTCTTGAATGATAATACTTTTCCTATTGGCCACTGCAATCTTATAGGTCTTGCTACATAATGCCACATCCTTGCTCTTTCTTGGAATTTTCTATAAACTGGAATCAAGTTTTGGTGAGCTTTGGAGCAAATATGATCAAACCACCTAAATTCAGGGACCTTAAATTTACCCAGCCCCATACTGCGGATCTCACAAGTAACCTTTAAAATCCTGCTTAAAGCTGACAATAATCCATCAGGATTGAGTATTACCTTCTAATATTGTGTGGATGTCTTGTCCACAAGTGAGATATAACTTAACCAATAAGGTCTGTGAGACTATCTTGGCCCACTTCAATCTGCATCACTGTTTTAGGGGTTTGAGATCTCGCCCCTCTAAGCTGATTTTAATCTTGGCATCCTTTCCCTGTATATATATATTTAATAAACAATTGCAAGGAATTATGGTACTAAATTGACTCCAATACCCAATATTGCTTAACAAAGTGAACGAAATTGGCTGAGAACATAATATAATCAATCGTAGACTCTGAATTCCTCCCGATAAAAGTAGGAACAGCTACTTCAGAATCTTCACGACCTATGTTATAGTTAAGGTGCATCAGGTTATAATCAGCCATAATGTTACCTAGTAAGACACCTGGTTTCATGTGCTCAAAATGAAGATTGTCCTCTAGATATGACACCCCGCCCATTAAACAGGGCTGGCAACGTAAATGAGATCTAAAATCCCCCAGCAGAATCACCCCAAGTGGCAAACATTGATTTTTCAAATACCTATCAAGAAACGTATTTAGGGTTATCAGATGGTCTTGGGGATTATCCTGTGAATATGAGTTATAAAAATGTATTAATAATAAGCTGAGCAAAGTTTTAATAATCTAGATGACTGCCAGTAGAAACTTAGCCCATACTGACCTGAGACACTTTACAGGGAATATCAATGGAGATCAGATTTGTAGTCACCCTTGGTTCTACCCCTGACCGAGGGATGACTGGGGAAAAAAAGAACTATAATCATCTAGGTAAAAGTCGTACCAATATCCCAAGTCTCCTACAACACCATAATGTGATTTTCATTTAGTTGACTCAGCCAAGTATCATCAGATTGGTTATTGGCTAAGCCTGCTGAAAACTTGTGAGTGGTCCGGCAGCACTACCCTGTACCGAATGCAGCACAGACAGAAAGAGGAAACAATGAGTAAAATAAAGATATTTCTCCTTGTTATACCTTACCTCAGGAGGCATAAGTATTTAGCCATTTCCCAGGTTTACCTGATCTTGTAAATCTGGGGCAGCATCACAATCCATGGCTGTCGCGTGGGAAAACCCACTGCAGTGCTCATTGAACGCCCTCCCGCATGCAGAGTATGGCAACTCAGCGATTTGCACTGCTTTGCCTTACTCCATATCTCTGAGGCCATCCAAAGCCATACCTAGTGGCTTTATCTGGCCTCATAGATATGAATCTGTAATTTGCACTGCTAAAGTGTCACAAAAAGCGAAGCTTTGGTGGTGCAAGGAGTTAGGGACTTGTAATTAAGCCTGTGTTCTCCGCAGCACCCGTATTACTGTGACAGTTAGCACAGGTGTTCAAATCTGAGCAGTCAGAAAATACGAACTGGAAGGGTTTGGGGTAATTTCTGGAATGTGTGTGCTTGCACAGAGCATTACTGTGTGTCTTTTTTATGAGATTGAACTGGAACGTGCATAAGCTGCTGACAGCACAGCTTGGAAATAGTGATTAGTGATTGTTCTCTCTGTTTTTGAGCTGCACCATCTGCACCTCATACAGTAATTCTAAGAAATTACAAGATACATTCAGGTACTTTAGACAGTGCAAATGCATAAAAACAGGCTCACACCTGTGCCCTGCATGAGAGCATGCATTAATGATTCGGCTGCTCCGTCTGCAGCATCACTGACAAATCACAGAGCTTGAGCTTTATGCAGCCACTGCAGATAGTGCAATTCTATTGTTGAGAGGGTTCACAGCCCACGTCTTCGCCGTGTGCCAGAGTCGCCAACCAGATCTGCAAACCCCTAATTTTGCTCGAAATCAGAACGAGAAAAGGTACAAAAAAGGGCACAAGAAGTGTGGCCTTAAATAAATGAGGTTTTAAAATACATTTAACCAAAATTCAAATCACGGTTTTTCTGTTCCATTTACCTTACATCTACCAAGAAAATTTATGTTAATTTCTGCAACACTTTAAGTGAAATATGTCAAATAATATTCATGTATCTGTACTTTTTACTGGAAGCATTGACTAGATATATCATACATTAGAAGTTTTAATTTTTTTTTTTTTACTTCTTCTGTCTGCATTGGTGTGAAATGTATAAAACTCCACCAGGTGTAATTGTCAATCTATCTTAATATTTGCACATTTTATTAAAACTAACATAAAATAGGTTGCAAACACAACACATTTTATTGCTTCAAAGTTGGCCTGGGCAGAATAATTAGGGGGCATATTATCAAGGACCGGTGTTAAAATTATCGCCGTTTTATCGGCAGGAAACTGCTGATAAAACGGCAATAAGAAGTCCACGTTAACATCAGAACATGGGCTTCTATGGGAATTAACAAGGGCGTATTATCAAGCCCATTATCGCAGTTTTATCGGCAGTTTCATGCCGATAAAACGGCAATAATTTAACACCGGTCCTTGATAATATGCCCCTAGGTCCGTTGGCAGAATCTGAGGAATTTGTTAATTTCGCGCTACTCTTGTGATGCTGAATTACTTTTAAATTTCACCACTCCACCGATGGAATTAATCTGCTGTAATTATTTGTTTCTAGGAGGGCTAGAAGAGGGGGCAGTCCATCTGGACCTCATTTATGGGGCAGCACCGCAGCACAATGCAGCACACATGGAAAGATAAAATAACGAGGAGAAATAAATATAGTTCTCCTCGCTATGCCTGCTCTGGGGAGGCGTAAGGTTTTGGAGTTGCCCCAGCATCAAACTCCATGGATGTTGCTTGGGAAAACCCACCGCAATGACCATGGAACACCTCCAAAGGGCACAGTAAGGCAACGCAGTGACTTGCGCTATGCACTGCTTTGTTTAACTTTATATCTATGAAGTCATGCAAAGTCACCCAAAGTAGCTTTGTGTGGCCTCATAGATATGGTTGAGAGTTTTGCACCCCTGGAGCCTCAGAAACAGACCCTCTATGTTTAAAAATCACTGAAGTTTAATCTGGAGTGGTTTTAAAACATAAAGGTACTGCTCCCTTTTGCAGCCTGTTTAGAAACAAACAACCACTGCAGTGCACATCACTCTGCGACTTTAAATGTAGATGGACTGCTCCCTCTTCCCACTCTGTTTGTAAATCACTGCAGTGCATGCCACTCTGCACTCTTACAATACTGCAGAGAATGTAAGGGCACCAAGGGATATGCACTGCAGAGTGATATGTAGTTGTTTCTAAAGTTTAGAAACCACTGTATACCACTCAGCAGCGTCATCATTACATACTTTGTATGTACGGGTACTGAGTGGTATCTGGTTGTGCTATTTTCTCAGCATAAAATGCATCATAGCATCCATTTTTTGTATGTAAGGGTGCATTTTGCACAAAGAAAATAGTGCAAAATGCCCACTCCGCCGCGGAATTTTGTGGAATCTCTTGGAATTTTAATGTAATTCTACAGAACCAAATTCAGGAAATTCTGTTTACCCCTGCTTCAAATACACATATGTAAATATATTTTAAGGAGGAAATCTACACTCCCAAACAACTTAATGTATATTTTTTACATGAGCATTACTTCTAATGAACCATGTAAAGTGCAAATGTGATGACCATTACTGGGCAGACTAACAGTATCTAAGCTTAACAAAACGTGTTTCTTGATAGGACTGTTTTCATTCCTACACCCAGTCACACTTCTTTGCCCCAATTTCACTACTGGCATAGAAAATACGTAATTATTCAAGTATCTCAAGCAATAGAAATATTCTTTGAGTGTCTGCACTCATAAAATATGTTGGAAATCTAGAATTGCATAAAACATCTTTTCAGATTTTCCGATTTAAAACATTAGATATCAGTGGAGTTCTGCTTTTTACTATCTCTTCCAGATCTCATAAATTCTTTGCACATTCAGCACAAGAAATATATTGATGTACTGCAGCGATGGTTTGAAAATAGGAATTTGGTGAAACCACATTCAGTAGCATTTTTTCATATTCCCCACTTATTATCATTATTATTAGGAAGCTTATAGAGTGCAATGGTTACTCAACCGGAGAGTCCCCGCGCTAGGACATAGCTAAACCCTAAACCCTCCCAAGCTGGCCACCAAGAAAACGCGGGCATCCATACAAGATGGCACCTTACCACTTTAGCCCACCCCGGGGGAGAAGTAAGAGCCATGTTTTCAATTTCTTGCGAAATAAGGACTCCGACTTAGTTTTCCTAAGATCCACTGGGAGCTCATTCTAGGCCTTAGCTGGCAAGAAACCAAAGGATCTTTCACCAATTTGCACCTTCTGCACCCGTAGCACAGTCAATCTTGCACTGCCCAATGATCTAAGATTTCGAGCAGGCTGGTGGACTGACAGGAGAGGCCGTAAGAAACGCATTCCTATTTCCCCAATGATCCTGTGACTAAGGCATAAAGCATTAAAGGTAACTCTGGCCCGGACAGGGAACCAATGCAGTTCCTTCAAAGCTTCTCTGACCGATACCCTCCTAGGTATGTTCAGGATAAGCCGGGCTGCGGCATTTTGGACCTTCTGCAAGATGCTAAGATTTTTGGCAGTCACCCCTAGGTACAGGACATTACAGTAATCAAGGTGAGACGTGACCAACGCTTGTACAATAGTCCTTTTGGCATTCAGGGGGAGGAGGTCCAAGATCTTATGTATCACCTTCAAGATGCCAAAACAAGTCCCAGCCACAGCCGATATTTGCGCGGAGAAGGAGAGATTATCCTCGAACCAGACTCCCAGATTTTTCACCTTGGCTTTTCGCACTGAACTGGTTCCCAGTGCTTCTGGCCACCAATGTTGTTTCCCAGCCACCATCACCTCTGTCTTCCCTGCATTTAACTGGAGACAACTCAGTCTCATCCAGTCCACGAGTTCTCCCAGCCAGGTTCTAAAATCGGCCGCCCTTTCAGGTCCCTTCTGTTACAAGGTCACAACTAGCTGAGAGTCATCAGAATATGACACCAACTGAAAACCGTGTTTCAGAACAATGGGCCCGATTCACAGAATTAACTTAAGACAAATCCTAAATTTACTACTTTTGGTATTCACAGAATGAACTTACTACTTTTGGTATTCACAGAATGCATTTACTGCTTTTGGTATTCACAAAATGGATTTATGACTACTAACTTTACGTCTGCACTCGGGCTGGAGATTCCGGCCCGGAGGCGGAGCTTCCGGCTTGGAGGCGGAGCTTCCAGCCTGGAGGCGGAACTTCCGTCCCAGAGGCGGAACTTCCGGGGTGGAGGTGGAGCTTCCGGCCCAGAGGTGGGGATTCCAGCCGGTGGTGGAGATTTAGACATGGACGAAATCTCCACCACAGAGCCGGAAGCTCTGCCTCGAAGCCGGAAGCTCAGCCTCCGGGCCGGAAACTCTGCCTCTAAGCTGGAAGCTCCGCCTTCAGGCCGGACGCTCCGCCTCTGGGCCAGAAGCTCCTAAAGTTAGTAGTCGTAATCTATTCTGTGAATACCAAAAGTAGTAAGTGCATTCTGTGAATACCAAAAGTAGTACGTTTAGGATTTCATCTTAAAATAATTCTGTGAATCGGGCCCAATATCTGCAAGTGGGCGCATATATATGTTAAAGAGGGTTGGGCTAAGAGCCGAACCCTGCAGCATCCCCTGGATTAAAGAACAAGTTCTGGAGCTGAATGGATGTTGCAAAACCTGGAAGGATCTATTTTCCAGAAAATTCTTCAGCCAGGTCCACGTGACACCTTCGACCCCGGCTTCTTATAACCTCTCAAGTAGCAGGCCATGGGAAACTGTGTCAAACGCAGCGCTTAGGTCCAGCAGGATCAAGGCAGTAAGTAAGTAAGTAAGTAAAGTAAATAAGTAAGTAAGTAAAGTAAGTAAGTAAGTAAGTAAATCTATTTGTATATGATTAATTAAAATCTTTACAAAATTGTAAAACGTCCATAGTTGTTGTTACTTAAACATAACAAAAATAGGATGCATAAAATTACAGTGTTATTAACAGTTTTATGGTTACCCTCGAGGGATTTAAAAAGTTCATCTAGCATGGTTAAGTCTCTTTCTTATTAGGTCAAAGAACTTCACAACTTGACAGTTCAATTTGATGTCGCTAGTAGAGAAGCACAGTTTGGCTGCCTGTCTACAGGTCCGGACGGCATGTAGGTTAAAAAAGGACGTAGGAGATTAAACCTCAAGTCCTTTACGCTAGGGCAGATACAAATCACATGAACTATGTCCTCCTTGCCGGTTTTGCACATGCGACACTGTTGTGAAGGATTATTTCTCTCCCAAGGTGGAAGATGTGGAAGTATGGGAATTACCCCGAGGCGTAATTTTAGGAATTTTTCTTTAACATTTATTTTCATGCCGATGCTGAAGTACGCTTGTGGCCGCAGTTTTTCATAGTCTCCCACCGTTAACCATCCGTGTGCTCTGTTTGCTAGGTCTTTCTTGTCTTCTATTGCTGAGATGATGCTAGCTGATTTTTTGGCTACTTTTTTAAAAGACAAGAGATCTATTGATGTTTCCCAGGTGTCAGTCAGGCCTAGAAGTTTGAGTGATTCATATAAGTAGGCTCTCAGCGCGAGGTTGCGGTGCCGAAGTAGTTCTTCCCATAGGTTTGCACATAAAGATCCAGCATCTGCATTGCGAATTTTATGCCAATTTGTTACATACACGCTCCGCCTCTCTAGAGTTTGTTTCATGATACCGAATTCTAGTCGAATCTGAGCCGGGGAGACGTATTTGGGAAGATTAAAAATAGCCCTGTATGAGTTGGCAATGAGTGTGTCCAGCAACGCCGCATCCTTACCGTGGTGTGATTCACTCCCGTAAGTTAGAGTCGGTTTTAATTTGGCACTCAATATTTCAAGAAGAGGTTTGAGTGTAAGGTCAGGTAGTTTGACCTTCAATGATTTTAGAGTCAAATAGGTCATTGTAGCCTTCCCTCGCAAAGATTTGAACTGCGCCCTCGAGGTATTATTTGAGTCCAGGATTACTCCCAGGTACTTATATGTAGTGACCTGGTCGAGCTTTTCGCCATTCAAGTACCAGCAAGGGTTCTTTTTTTTCCTATAATTCACAGCCATCACCTTTGATTTATTGAAGTTTATTTGTAGTGCATTTTCTACTGAAAAGGCATGGGTTGTGTTCAAAAGATGTTGCAGGCCCATTGGAGTCCGACTTATCAACAGCAGGTCATCCGCATATAGCAGGTTTGAGAGGGTGATTTTCCCTAATTTCGGAGCATGGTTGGAACATTTGTCTAGTTGCCCAGGTAGATCGGCTAGAAAAAGATTAAATAGGATCGGTGCAAGTAGACATCCCTGTTTTAATCCTTTTGTTGTCCTTATGTGTTTTGAAAGGTGTGTTCCGGCCCCAAGTTTGATTTTGATCCAGGTGTTTGAGTGGAGCAGTATTAAGACGTCTAATAGGTATTTAGGTATCCCCAAATTGTCCAGTTTCAGCCAAAGTTTGTTTCGGTCCACATGGTTGAATGCAGCAGTATAGTCAATAAATGAAAAGAATAGAGATGACTTAGTTTCTTTTGCTGCTTCCATCAGCAGTGATAGTGCCATTAGATTGGTTGTGGTCCCTTGGCCTTTGCAGAAACCCGTTTGGTTGATTGATGGAATTTTCAGTTGCCCATGATGTTAGCTCCTCCAAGATAAGGCCAGCAAAGTATTTTGCCTCCACATCTAGGAGAGCAATAAGGCGATAGTTGTTTGGAAGCCTCTTGCTACCTTGTTTATATATCGGGCTGATCATTGAACCGTGCCAGGACTCAGGAAGGGTCTGTGAGAGTCTGATACTGTTGAACACTGGTGCTAAAGATGCGCTCCAAAATTCGACTTCTGATTTGTAGAGCATAGGTGGTAAGCCGTTCGGCCCAGGAGCGCCGGTTGGTCTCCCCCTTGATATTTGTCGTTGGATGTCTGATGGGAGAATTGGCTTAGGCCCTGACTCAAATGCCTTTGTTGAGGTTTTTTCTGTTTTTGGTTTATCGATTTTTGGTGTGTTCATGGTGATGTGCTCCCCCGTTTCAAGGGGATTTGTGGTGGTATAATGGTTGAGGTTTGCTTTTTTGTTATGCTTTGTGGTTATTAAAGAAGGTTTGTTTGTAATAGCTTTGTCTATAGTCCCATCGTTGTTGAAGTGCGTCAGTAGGTATTTCGACCATACTTCTTCAGTTATGTGCGAGTTTTGACCAGGGAGGTCAGGATTCTGTATTCTTTTAACCATTTGCCAGAATCTGGAGCTGCTCTTCTGCTTCCCCTCGTGAACTCGCTTCACCCATAGTTCTTCGTTCCTTCGCTTCTGGTTGCCCCATTTTGTCCGTTTCAGCTTTGTTTTAGCTTCCCGTAGGGCAGTTTGCAAGCTATGATTTGTTGGATCCTTTCGCAACTGTCTCAGTAATTGATTTACTAATCTTTTTTGTAGTTTCATTTCTGGACATGAGTGAATCCCCCAAAGGGGCAGCTGTTGGTGACGTGATTTGCTGGGAACCTTTTTTACCATTTGCTCCCTAATGGTTTTAATGAAGATGTCCCAGACGTCCGGTACCTTAGATGCATAGCTTGTGGCTTGGGAGAAGAGGCTTTTCGCCATGGAACTAATTGAATCAATGTTCCCGGCGTTACAGCGAAGCCGCCTTAAATTTGGGGCAATGTCTGTGTCGAGGCCTATAAAGGTTTCGGTTCCCAGGTGGGAAGTAGTTTTTATTATGGCCTCTTGTGGCAAGTGATCACTGAGGTCGCTCGTCCCTATTCTAAAGGACTTTACCCGACAGAGCATGTTTAGAGATGTGAACATGTAGTCAAGATGGGAGGATTGTTTATTCGCATGAAAGGTGGCAACTGGTGGATCATCGCCAGGGTAGCGGCCGTTCAGGGCCCTTAAGTTGAGTTGTTCCAAGTGTCGAAGTAAGATTTTTTAATGCTTCGTTGGATTCCTGTTTTTTATATGGCCTTGTGTCGGCACGCTTCATGCTGCGTTCAGGTCATGGGTAAGGTCGCTAAGTTGCTCTTTATTAATTAGAAGCATATTGAAGTCCCCTGTCAAGATGAATGAGTCAGACACGCTTTCTTCCATTATTTTTTTCACCAGTTTGGCTAGATCTTTCGCACCTTATTGTTTGTCTTTGGGATGGATGTATGTGTTAATTATAGTTACAGTTTGGGGCTGCTTCTTTAGCCAAAGTGGGATCTTTGCCACCTGAAGAACGCTTGGGGGAGGAATATGTAGGTCCATTGCCTCGATTTCACCTATTGTCGATATTGATGCGAAAAGCATCAGACCGCCTGATCTTCGGCCAAAGGTTGAGTTTTTATTTGCTGGAATACAGCAGGACATGAACCCTTGGAGCTCGAATGCTTTTTCTTCCCAAGTCTCTTGGAGCAGGATAAGGTCAAATGTAGTCAGATATTCTAGAAACTCGGGATCATTTCTTTTGTCCGCCAAACCGTTGATGTTCCAAGAGCAAATTCTAATGTCCATGTATCCTTCTGATGGGTTGGTGAGTTCTTTCCCTTTCTGTCAGTTGTTGACAGTGGAACTTGCGAATGTACGTTGAATTGAGTTCCAATTGTGACCAGTTGTACGTGATGAACAGCTGCTAAGCTTTTGATTTTGTTCAGAATTGGGGTTTTCTAAGTCTCGAGGGCATGGCCCAGGCGAACTGCTTCTCGCTCCTTTTAGTATTGAGGTAGTACTTTTTTGTGCTTGGGGTCTGGCTAAAGGAAGAAAAGGAGTAGGGTAGGATCAAGGCAGTAGTTCTACCTCCATCAGCCAACTCCCTCAACACTTCGGCCGCCAGCAAGAGAGCGGACTCTGTACCATGCATAGGCCTAAAGCTGGACTGGGTATCATGAAGAACCTGCCTCTCTTCCAGGAACTTAGAGATGTGGCCATTAAGGTGTTTCTCAGCAATTTTTGCTAAATAGGGAAGTAGGGATATAGGTCTTACATTTTCAGGAAGAGCAGTCCAAAGAGGGTTTCTTCAACAAAGGGACCACCATTGCATGTTTCCAGTTGCTAGGGACCTGCCCAGTTCTAAATGACAGGTTCATTAGTGAAGTGAATACAGGAGCAATCATTTTCCATCCCAGTTGCAAAAATTTCGGGGGGACCGGATCCAAAGGTGACCCAGATTTCACCACCTCCATCAACCTGAGAACCTCATTTTCCACCAACGGACAGATGACAAACTTATCTTCAGACCCCAGAGTATCCAAGCCAGGCATGGTAGCATATCTCCTACTACTTTCTGGAAAAGTGGCATAGATCCTAACAATCTTATTGACAAAAAGGTCAGCAACCCTATTGTAATAATCCGTAGAGGCAGGGACCGCAGAGGTCACTCGTTCCAGAGAGGACAGTTGTTTCACTACATGAAAGATGGCCTTCGTTGAATTTTTTGCTAGGTCTATTTGCCAAGTGTAGTATTCCTTCTGCACTCTCCTGATCTGGCAATGGTACAACTTTAAAGCCTCTGAATACTTCTGTCGATTCTCATCCCTGTAGCCTTTCCTCCATTGTCGCTCAAGCTGCTTACAGCTAGATTTCGTTTGCACCAACTCTACCGAAAACCACTTCGCAGAGGCAGAAGTACGCCCACTTTTACATTGTTTTAGCGGTATCAGTGAGTCAACTGCCCCCAACAACCAACTTGATATTAAATTATCAGCACTCAGGATGTTGTCCTCCACCTCAGGGGGGGCTGCCCGCCAATACTTCTTCAAAGTCATCCTGAGGTAGAGCCAACCATTTCCGGACCAATGTCGGTTTTGAGTTCCTACCATGGAGGGCTTGACTTGACACCAATACACTAAAAGGAAGTAAATAGTGGTCTGACCAGGCTACAGGGACCGGCAGAGTGGCAGCTGTCCCTGCACAGTTGGTAAAAATTGTATCTAATGTGTGACCTTTGTTATGTGTGGAGGTATAAACCAATTGATTTAGGCTCAAAGCCTGAAGATCTGCTGATAACTCAGCCAATTCCTTGCAACCTTTATTTTCCAAATGCAAATTAAAATCCCCTAATAGGTGGAAGTTAGAGTAGTGGAGTACATAAGAAGGGATTATTTCCATAAGTTCATCAATAAAAGCTCTCTCGGGACCAGGGGGTCTTTATATAAGTAATCCATACACTGATCTAGAGCTTGTGATATTCAGACTTAAAAAAGTTGCTTCACAGCTCGAACGCAGGAGTTTCTCGAGTTTAAGCTGGAGATCTCTCCTAAAAATTGCAGCAATGCCATCCCCCTTCTGGCCAGCCCTGTCCACCCTCAAAATCACATATCCATCAGGTAAAGCCTCCAAGATGTCAGAGGCGTATGTCTCGTTAAGCCAGGTTTCAACCAAGAATAGGGTAGCTGGTTCATGGTCATTAAGAAGGTTGCAGATTTCTAACCTATGTTTACTGAGCGATCAGCAATTCAAGGAGAGGCAATAAAGAGAGGTGCAGGTCGTGTTTGGCACTTCCCTTTTATCCCTTGCTTCCTAGTACAATGCCAGCCAGAAGTTACAGTGCTCACAGTCACTTCACTCACCCAGCACCAGCAGGCAATTTAAGCAGACAGTATCTATCCCGCAACTGAGGGCCAGCAGTTCCTCAGCAGTAAACAGTTTCCTGATCTTCATGGGAGAGGCAAGGGTCTTGGCGCCAGACGGGCTTGCCTTAGGTGTGCCCGCCTGAGCATGCGTTTAATAGGGTGAGCGTTGGGAGCACTGGACCGCTCCACCCGCTCCACGCTCAGCCCCGGAAGTGAGGAGATAGAAAGGAGGCCAATGTGGTACAGCAAAAGGCCCTCCGCTACAATCGGCACATGCCATGGCAGAACAGGGCGGAAGTACACACAAGAAACCAGCCACCCACTACTGAATTCTCCCCCTCCCCACCAGCTGCACATAAAACCTGTAAGAACCAAGAAGTTGCAGATTCTTAAAATAGTAAAAACAGAGCGACACAATTTAAACCTGATTCAGGTGCAGAGATGATATAGGTAAAATAATCACAACAGAGCCGCATTTACTGCAGCGCGAATGAGGACAGTCAGAACTCACTAAGAAAAACTGCAAAAAACTCTTACATTAATTGGCCTATATGCCTCTAAAACTAGCACTCAGTGTAAATTTAAAAATACAACTATCCTGCACTAACACACTGACAACAATATTGGCCAAAATACAAAGTCGTTTTATGTGACTTAGTCTTGAGTACTCATGGTTTAATCCTGAATACCAGGATAGTATTCCTAGCCTACTTCTGGATTACTTCTAAAACTAAGGCGTAAGGCCTCCATTTTTCAAGAGTAAGGTTAAGAGTTTTGCAGTCCATAGAACTGCCAAACCAGTGGTGGCAGTCCAACCTCTGTGACCGCCAGGGATCAAGGATCATGCGGCAGTCGCCCAGCGCCAAGGAGCACTAATATCTTGGCGGTGCCTCTATGGCACCGCCAAGCAAATTAGGAGTTGCCTGTCCACCGCCCCATTTATGGCTGTGAACCCAACAAGTAAAGGGTGGCGGAGAAGCAACCGCCACTCCTCGACCTGGGGGTGTAATCAGGGGGCATATGTCATGCCCCCTGGTTTTGTACCCCCTGTTCCTACACAGTTTGGAATGTATGTCAGACCATGCAGGAAGGTGTAGTCAATGCTCTAAGAATGGCGGTCTGCATGTTAGACTCTTCTATGAGGCCTAACAGACCGCTGCTGTCAGACCTCAGCTGGACTGCGTGCCAAGCCAGGATTTAACTCCTAATTTGACGGGCAGTCATACCATGGCTTTGGCCGTCCTACAGAGTATGGCGCAGTGCACCGCCTGCAGTAGGGCTGTCAAAGTCAAAATACAACCCCAAGCCACAACAAAACCTTTGTGAATCCTGCCCAGGTATGCAACTCAATCTGTTCGGGAATAATTTTTAGTTCATACAGAAGCATATTGCAGAAATATTTATTTTTGTACTGAACTTTTTTTGAGGTTACTACAGAGGAAAACAATCTGAACTTGACTCGTAAAGATTTTGCTATGTGTATTTGTGACCTCACTCTTGCAGTATTCTTGTCTTACTGCTAAATTCATAGGTAGGATCACTCAGGGTTTTCTTCTGTGGCTCCGATTAATTCATAACTAATTTATAACAAAATATTTGTGAATTGGGCACCTTGTCCCTGGCTTTGACAACGATGTACCATATAACAGAAATAGTTTGCCGGTCTGCTTTGCAGTTGCACGTTGTGTTATTGTGACTTTGTGCATTAAAGCACCTAGAGCACCATCAAAGAGCAACAGTCTTACTGTCATCTCTCTTTACCACGAGGTCAACATACTGGAGTAAAAATATATATTTTTAGCACAAATATTTATTTTTAGCACAAATTCTTCGCTCTGAAGAATTATGCCAGCATTGGTTGGTGAATTCTTAGGAAAATAACCTTATGTAAGATTTAAATGCATTCAATCATTGAAGGTTTGTTCACGTATATATTATATTATGTCATCCTGTATCAATTATGTTTTGTACAGCATGAAATACATCAGAGTGGTTTGTGGTTTTGATAAAACGACACTACTCCGTAAACATGTAGAATGGGGAAAAAGGTCTAAAAAGAATAGGTTCCATGATCCAATTAACCATTTAAAAGTAGGGTTTTTGGTTTCCAGAGAAAGAGCTGAAGGTGAAAAAGAGCATGTACGTCCAAAGAAAGGCCTTTGAGGCAAAAACGAAAAAGCCCTACTGCTAAATGTTAAGGTTTTGGCCATAGGTATTTGCAACGAGCATTGGTCGGTAGAGAACAAAATAAACTTTGGCCTATGAAAGCAAATGTAGACGTCATACATTTGGTCAAACTTGGTGGATTGTCACTTGGACAATAATAATAAACGTAGGCAAGAAATTAGGGGGCATACGATAATGGGCTTGATAATATGCCCATTAGAATTCCAATAGAAGCCCATGTTCACACCAGAACATGGGCTTCTATTGGAATTCACAAGAGCATATTATCAAGCCCATTATTGCCGCTTTAGCAGCAGTTTCCTGCCGCTAAAGCGGCGATAATTTTAACGCCGTTTCATGATAATATGCCCCTGAATGTGACAGGTGACAAAATGCAGAGAATTGAAAATTGGGTTGATATGATGTTTTATTCACCTCATAGCAGCATGAACCATCTGCAGCCTTCTTATCAGTTTGTCAGGGAGGCTAAGGTATATTTAATTATCATAGTCCAACTACGATAGTATCCAGGCATTGACACCACAAAAATGATGTTCCAAATCAGCGAAATGTAGAATCACTTTTAAATAGTTTAATCTGTCAAAATTAGGTGTTAGACAACAATGGCATTCATATTTCCAAGTATAGATCAGTGTCAATAAGAATGCCAGGACTGTGAACACCTTCTGATGGTCGGATTTGGGGGCCATAGTTTCCAGGCAGAGCAGTGGATTCCATGTGTTTTAGTTATTGTATTCTATTTGATGAGGAGCCATTTTTTTTGCTACACTCTCCTTTCTGCGATAAGTCTTACCTGATGCAACTTTGGCAGACGGCAGCTATACCTCAAATCCAATAAATTGTCTCTTGCTTTGTTCAAAATTGGATAACGTTGAAATGCATTTTACTGTTTTCATATTTCTTTCAAAATTTTTAAGGACTTTCTTTCCCTACATCGAATCAAGAAAAGCTGTTCATCAATCTAGAAATATTTTAGAAACTCAGCTTGAAAACCAATATTATGTTACATAATATTTACTGAGAAACATATTCACTCTCCTAATGTATAATGTAGTGCCTAATTATATGTCTCTTTTACAAAGTTTTTCTGAGAAACAGACATGCCAATTCAACTGAAATTACTATGATAAAAACTAAGGGGCTTATTTATGAGAAACGTGCACTGCCAGAGTGTCACTTTTTTTTTGATGCTCCGTCGGTGCAAGCCTCTCAGTCATATCTATGAGGCGACGCAAAGCCACTCTGCATGGCTTTGTATGGCCTCATTGATATGAGTAAGACAAAGCAGCGAAAGTCTCTACCATGCCTTACTCTGTGACAAGGTGGTGTTTTGATGGGCTTTCCCACGCAACACACATGGATTTTGATGCTGTCCCAGATTTACTTAATCACATACACCTGGGGCAGCACCAAAACCTTACACTGCTTTGTCTTATATCTTTGCAATCCAACAAAGCCAGAGTTGCAGGAATATCCCAGGCATCCTTCTCTAGGTTCCTCCCCTCCATCTTGGATGCCATCATAAGCCTCACACCCCGGTTCCCCTTCTTCCCCAACACAATGCAGAACCAACAGGAAAAAAGCAAGGTTTTTATGCCTTTGCAGGATTTCCACATGTGTTGGGGGCAATGGACTGAACCTGTGTTCAACTTGTGCCTCCAGCAACAACATCACTCCTGTACCTCAGTAGGAAGCACACACATTCCATGAACTTGTAGGCAATCATGGACCATCAGGGCCTCTTCATCAATATCCTCGCAAAGTACCTGGGCTGTGCTCATGATTCCTTCATCTTCTTGCATTCCACCATCAATGAGCGCTTCAAAAATAGGACATATGGTACAAGCCTAGTGCTTGGTAAGTACTTCTCAAGTAGATGACAGACCACATGACAGTCAATTATGTTGGAACATGTTGTCATGTTAGTTTTAAATTAGTGTTAAGACTGAATAACACAGTGCAGATGTAGTAGGTGTGGGTCTACATACCTGCACCATACTACATGGCATATGGGCAACACTATCCTACAAGTCATACATATTGGGACTGCCTACGCTACTGTTGGCCACATGTACAGGTGAACTGCACTGCTGGAGTTCATCATGCTCCGGTGAAGTAGGTCTCCAGCTCATATCAATAAGGTAATGCAAAGTTAGCCTGTGTGCCCTTGCACGACTTCATAGATATGCTTTAAGGCAAGCCCGAGCAAAGTGCAACATTCATTCACCCTACACTAAGGATGTGTTCCATGGGCCTTGAAGTGGCTTTTCCCATGCAGCACCAATGATGATCTCACACATTTCCACTTATCCAAGGGTCCCTGTAAATAGTAAAATTAATTGCACATCACGATATATCAGAACACCCACATTTGTCCCATTGTATCAAAATAAAAGACGGCTGAGCCTGAAGGATGAATTTTGCAGTCACTACGTAAGCTGAAAAGGATGCTTCCCTGCTGATGTGTCTGGATGATCGCATGGTGCCTTGACAGGTCTTATGCAAAATCAATGCACTGACTGGTAGCGTAAAAAAAGGGCTCTTCGGCTGAAAATATGATGCATCCCCCCAGGAAGTGATGACATGACTCATGCATGCTGCAAACCAGGAAGTGTGAAGTTACTTTCTTTTTCACTCTCAGTCACAGTTTTACTGTCTATGCTTCTGAGTGGTTGTGTGTTGGTTGTGTTAAAGAGTGATTTGGTGTTTCTGAAGCTGGTTATTTGAGTCTAGTGTCCCTATTGTGTCTTTCAAGTCCTGATTGTGCTTTCTTGTTGTGTATTGTTGTGTATTTTCCTGTGTACAGTCAGGTATTTGTCATCAGGGGTGAATCAATATAGGGTGAAATGTTAGTGCTCACCTATATCGTACTCTGTATGAATCATATGTAGATCTATTGAGGTGCATGAAAGGAGGAGGGATTCACCCAATACCCTCCCAATGGGATCAAATAATGAACACTATCAATAGTGAAACCAAGTCCCTGACCACACACTCTAATACGAAACCCTACAATTGTAGATAATTGTAAAACCCAATCAATATTTCTTGTTTATCTTTATTTCTGTCTTCCTTAAGCCAGCCAACATGTCTTTTGTTGTGTAGGGATCAACCCACAACTTCTTCAGGGCTTTGTAGGTTCTCACTTCCTGTTCGATCAATCCGTATCACCTGTTCTACTTCTGTCCCGGTCTCGTGTAATGTTAATGAACTGTCCAATATTTTTATCTGTGTCACGTTAATTGGAGACGCACTTGAATTGTACACTTTAAGTTACCACGTCTAATCCAAGATCCTTGTGTGTGACCGACAAGTCTCCTTCCTAATATGTTTCTGCTGCAAAATGCGATCTGCATGTGAGTACACTTGCACAATCCCAGCAATGTGTGTGAGTCCTGTAAGCGACGCCCGAGAAGCCAGAGAAGCACTAAGCTAATGCACAGGCCCACAGCCCATCTTGCCAACCCATATGATGACAAACCAGGTAGTGTAGATCAGCTCCAGAGGTACTTCTTTCACCACAGGCATTTGTCAGGTACATTTGTGATTGGCCATTACAGAACATGCGTCACAAATAAAGGGGCTTATTTGCAAGCTCCTTGTGCCACGGGGACATCACTTTTTCCCATATTAAAAGTGATGTCTGGGAGGCGCAAGGCCCTTATAAATAAGATCCAAAGTTATCTGCAAAATTCTGTGGGTTTGCAATTCACAAGTAATGTTTCTGCACAGCTCAACTAGGATTTGCCCTGTGCTTACCAGCAACACAAATAAAATGCAGAATTTGGCAAAAGTCATGGATGATGAGGCAGTCCGCTGATTTATAGTGGCCCACATTACCAACAACTGTGTTTATTTAGAAGCCCCTAGAGGTGCCAGTGTGTCACATTCATGTGTCAAAATGTGAGGCATCAGCAGTGCAAGGGACTTGCAAATTAGACCTTTGGTGTTCTTAGCAAACACACAAACACACTTGACATATAATGTAAGCACTGCTGAAATGATTGGTATTGTTCTTGAAGGGTCTGCTCTCAGCACAAAGAAATGCAAAGGCAAAGTATAACACTTGTATGTGTGCATTGGAAAGGTTCACACATACAAACTGGATGACACATAGTGATGTGCCGGTGACCCTACTTGGCATACCTCCCTTGGTTAGTAAACATGGCTTACACATCTTAGCTAATCTGTGAATGTGTCAAAACACATATCACTGGTCTTGATAAGCAATTCCTATGTAAAAGGTATGGCTCCTTGATGTCCACTATGGCTACGCTGTACTTTGCACTGACTTGTCTGACTCCATACCTCTAAATGCATAGCAAATTCCACCTGCTGGCTTTGCATAGCCTCATGGAGGTGTTTTTGAGGCTAGAGCCACTGTAACTATCCTTACATACGATACTCCCGTTGCACATGCCTCTTGTATAAGAGGCCCAATGTACTGTATCAAAGGGTATGCAAGCCTGAATCTGACACTTCTCAACATTTCCCATTCATGGTATTGTTCAATTTTCCAATAATATACTTGGGGATGCATGGGAAATATCTTAACAATATCTGGTATTCTGCAGCACTGATAGGTACAGAACTCACTTAACTTAAGGAACCAGTACGCATGTAGCCTACTCATTTCCTGGTGTAAAAATTAACAGGGCATGGGCATTGCAATACCTTTCTGAATACTGTATGTGAGTTATGTAGGTGCAGAGACTCATCAAAGTTAGCTACCATAGTGAAATATAGTAGTTATGAGGTCGAAGAAATATTTTCACAAATTGGCCATGTGCATGTTTTGGCTCATCATATGCATGTACCCTTCAGCTTGCCTAACCAATGTGTAAGGGTTACATATCCAATAGCTATGCATAGGTAAAAATAAAAGATCAGGTAAAGTGTATGTTAATAGTTGCATGTGCATTAGCCTCTGAATAATGTCAAGGAGAATACATTGCCAATTTGTGAAGGACCACATGATAGAGGATTGACAGGGGAGCCATTATCACAGTGGCAAGCTATGTGAAAATATGTGGAACTGGATATACATCTGAACATGGTCGTGGATGTGAACAATTCGAAAGGCATGTCAATTGCACATCCTATGACATTGGGGGCATGTAATGACCAGTGGCATGGTCAACCGTGTTACAACAGTTCAGATAGGAGTCATTTCATATGTCTCTGTGAGATGTGAGTTACCCCTGTTACGTGTTATACCTGCTAAGTGTTCACCATAGTTAGCAATGGGTCCTGATATCCATATCAGTTATACTATGTTGTGAGAGAATACAGGTACTTAGCAGATATTGAACATCTTACTGTGGAAAATGCCAAAGGCATGAAAGGCCACTGCAAGGTGCAAAAGGCACACTAATGTTCAGTAAAGATGATGGGCCGATTCACAGAACTATTAAGACAAAATCCTAAACTTAGTACCAATTTGGTATTGACAGAAGACACTTACTCATTTTGGCATTCACAGAAGGCCCTTACTCATTTTAGTAACTTACTCATTTTGGTATTTACAGAAGTCCCTTAATCATTAATGAGTAAGGGCCTTCTGTAAATACCAAAATGAATATGTTCCTTCTGTGAATACCAAAATGGTAGTAAGTTTAGTATTTTGTCTTAAGTTAGTTCTGTGAATCGGGCCCCAAATGTGTACCATAGCATGGGTACAAAACAGCATAGTTGTTTAGCATACTATGTACTAACATGGTCATAACTAGATTTGCCAAGGTGATGCAATTGCATTGTGCAACAATTTCCATGCATTTGCACTTTGGCCTTACTAAATCGTAGATGATAGATAATAGGCAGGTGCATGCTCATTCTATGCTGCAAGATGAGTTTAGGCTGTAGGGGCTGCTACCTGTAATATTGCAAAATTATTTTTGGAGAGAGGAGTTGGCCTAACGGCTAGGGCGGTCGACCTTGAATCTGGGGACCTGGGTTCAAGGCTCGGCAATGATTCTGAACATCCTGTGATTCAGCCAGTGGTGCACACTGGTGCTGCACACACAAACATGTGTTTTAAAGATCTTAAATATATTTTATAACTACAATTATACCAATTTTGGCGATTCAATAAGAAACCTCTTTGTTTAAAAAATATATTATTTCAGTGTAACTATGTATTTTAGACTTACATTTGTCTAACAAATTTGTGCACCGAACGCAAAGATCCGTAACTGGAGTGCGATACTGTTGTTGACGTATTACAAAAAGAACCCAAGGAGCTATACCTACCAATAGCCCCCATGTATCGTCTTACCAAATAATCAATCAGTTGGCAGTGAAGAAAAGTCAATCGTTTATTTAGACAACCAATACTCTATAGATGAGCCGCTCCGACGTCACCCAGGCAGTGCGTGGAGAAGACTCCCGACTCACATTCCGGTCCAGGAAAGACATGGCTTGGCAGTTCGGGCTGGACTGTTCCCATAAGGCACGGGGTCAAGGCTGATTTGCATATGGCCATGTCTGACCTGGGATGGTGTGGAGTGCAAAAAAAACGATGGATTTAGGCCCAGATCTCTGTACTGGGGTAAATGTATGACATTGTTCTTCATTCTGTCCATTAATTGTTGTTGTTTTTTCATTTGTCACCCCGAGTGGGATGGGTATACTCAGACGAGTGGGATGGGTATACTCAGACGTGAGTCCCATGCTCTCCACACCTCTGGAGTCAAGCTATCCAGGCTGATGACGGCTGATAGCCAGAAACCGGTCCTTGGATGCTTGATTCCGGTCCAGGAAAGACATGGCTTGGCAGTTCGGGCTGGACTGTTCCCATGAGGCACAGGGTCAAGGCTGATTTGCATATGGTCATGTCTGACCTGAGGTGGTGTGGATTGCAAAAATAGATGGATTTAGGCCCAGATCGCTGTACTGGGGTGAATGTATGACATTGTTCTGCATTCTGTCCATCAATTGTTGTTTTTGCATTTGTCACCGCGAGTGGGATGGGTATGCTCAGACGTGAGTCCCATGCTCTCCACACCACTGGAGTCAAGCTATCCAGGCTGATGACGACTGATAGCCAGAAACCGGTCCTTGGATGCTTGATTCCGGTCCAGGAAAGACATGGCTTGGCAGTTCGGGCTGGACTGTTCCCATGAGGCACAGGGTCAAGGCTGATTTGCATATGGCCATGTCTGACCTGGGGTGGTGTGGAGTGCAAAAAAACGATGGATTTAGGCCCAGATCTCTGTCCAGGGGTGAATGTATGACATTGTTCTGCATTCTGTCCATCAATTGTTGTTTTTGCATGTGTCACCGCGAGTGGGATGGGTATGCTCAGACGTGAGTCCCATGCTCTCCACACCACTGGAGTCAAGCTATCCAGGCTGATGACGACTGATAGCCAGAAAACGGTCCTTGGATGCTTGATTCCGGTCCAGGAAAGACATGGCTTGGCAGTTCGGGCTAGACTGTTCCCATGAGGCACAGGGTCAAGGCTGATTTGCATATAGCCATGTCTGACCTGGGGTGGTGTGGAGTGCAAAAAAAAGATGGATTTAGGCCCAGATCTCTGTACTGGGGTGGATGTATTACATTGTTGTGCATTCTGTCCATCAATTGTTGTTTTTGCATTTGTCACATTCAGTACATGGCATATATACTTTCATTGCGTTACATGAGATCACCGTACATGGAAAATTACTGGCAGGCACAGTAGGTTAAAGTAAAGACCTTATATGGCACACAACAGCTCATTTAGAAGTCTGCTTCTGCTATTAGTATTGAGGGTCAGGAAGGGTGACTCCCTTTCGTCTTGGTGCCTGGGAGCACGGGTATGGTGCCTCCAGGAATGCGCTTATCACCTCTGAAACCAGATGCGACCTTGGGTCTCAGAACAAGAAAGAATAGTATGTATTCAGCTGTCTGTATGACTCAACTAACGGGGCTTACTCGGCTGCTGGAAGGGGGTGGCACATAACCACCGTTCGAGTCTGATACATGTGTGCACAAAATGGCGTTTGTTTGGTTCATAGTCTGCGTACGAAAGAAATGTAATGCAGAAGCAGAAAGGAAGTTCCTGCATTGACATAACTAATTAATGTGTTTTATAATATACATGTGAATATAGATACATCGTGCTAACACAAAAGATTAATATAAATGTGTGAAATCGATTTCATCCCTCAGAACCACCCTTTTAGCATGATGTAGCTAATCAAGGAAATTAGTCCTCAAAAATACCCTTGTCAATCTGCATCATCTCTTGTATTTCTTGTTGGACCATTCGGGCTTTGACTTTAGTTGGGGATGGCTCTGTCACAGAGGAAGTTAATTTGGATACACAGTAAGAACAACAGGCAGAAACACTTTAATGGGGTTTTTAGAAAATCAGATCACTTAGGCGCACTGCCTCGGTTCAGACGTTACAGAGTATAGCTTAACAAGTAGACATGTAGTGCGTAAAGAGCAGGCGGAAAAACACCCTTAACCGTCTAAAAAAGTCGAGGGACTTAAACAGAAATATACAGTTGTGCTCTCGCTACTACAAAAAGTATCATAAACAGTACAATCACTGATACGTAATCAAGGAGACAGAAGCAGACTCTTTGTTGTGTAAACAATGTTGCAAAACGTTGGTTTATTCTCTCCGGATTCAAATCATGTGAAGCAAAGCCGACACGTGTTTCGTCGTGTACAGTTGAGTCAACACGACTCTTCAGGGCTTGAAAATAAGTATATCCTTGATGCTTATCAATGGGTCTGGGCAATTATCCATATGTTGGATGTTGCTTCTCGGAGAGAGACACAATTCTAATGCGGCTATCCAGAAACGGTCTGTTCCTTTATGAAAGTCCCATGAAAAAAGGCATACACAATGGTAGTTTGCCTATCGAGTGTAACACTTCTCTGTGTATGTACACCCTTCGTCCTGGTGTGTCAGGAGGTGGCCGGGAGGGGATCCGTTGTTTAACTCTTTTGCTGAGGACTCGTCAGAGACTGGTGCGTCTCACGACAGGCGGTGCGCTTGGTCCTGGTGTGTCAAGAAGTAGCCGGGAGGGGATCCGTTATTAAAATCTTTGTCTTAGGGCTCCTCCTGTAGTTCCCGGTCGCCGTCTCTCAGTACGGTCTGAGAGACGGCGACCGGGAACTACAGGAGGAGGGATCCAGAGCAACAGTGCACCGCCTGTTGTGAGACGCACCAGTCTCCAACGAGCCCTAAGACAAAGATTTTAATAACGGATCCCCTCCCGGCTACTTCTTGACACACCAGGACCAAGCGCACCGCCTGTCGTGAGACGCACCAGTCTCTGACGAGTCCTCAGCAAAAGAGTTAAACAACGGATCCCCTCCCGGCCACCTCCTGACACACCAGGACGAAGGGTGTACATACACAGAGAAGTGTTACACTCGATAGGCAAACTACCATTGTGTATGCCTTTTTTCATGGGACTTTCATAAAGGAACAGACCGTTTCTGGATAGCCGCATTAGAATTGTGTCTCTCTCCGAGAAGCAACATCCAACATATGGATAATTGCCCAGACCCATTGATAAGCATCAAGGATATACTTATTTTCAAGCCCTGAAGAGTCGTGTTGACTCAACTGTACACGACGAAACACGTGTCGGCTTTGCTTCACATGATTTGAATCCGGAGAGAATAAACCAACGTTTTGCAACATTGTTTACACAACAAAGAGTCTGCTTCTGTCTCCTTGATTACGTATCAGTGATTGTACTGTTTATGATACTTTTTGTAGTAGCGAGAGCACAAAAGAACAACAGGCAGGTCCACAGTGTATGCAGAGACAACAGGTAAAGATGACACCTGCTATACCAGCTAACACCATCAAGATCTTCCAACCCCAGGTAGACAATAAACCACAAAACCATCCAGAAAGGGACCAGGTACCTGTGTCGGCATGTATTTCAGAAGCTAAACGATGCAATTTTTGAATAGCCAAATGGACAGAGGGGGCGGAGTCAGGGATGTACACGCAACAGGAGCTGCCGATCACGCGACAAGCTCCTCCTCAATCTGCTAAGATAACGTCTAGCACCATACGGTTTTGAAGAGAAACGAGTCTGGTAGCCTGAAGCTCCACAGTCAGATTAGTTAATATACCCGCTGTGGTATTTATAACTCTCTCAACTGCTTGAGATAGGCACCTTACTTCTTTTCCAGTGATGATGGGCCCCCAAATAGGAAATACTCCTTTGACAATGTCAATAAATTGCTGTTCAGGAGTATCAGTCTGATCTATCTCGGATGTATCCAATTCCCGTTTATCTCGTATTACAGGCAAACTTTGTCCATCTATTCTATGGTCTTTATGATAATTGGAGGGTGCTATGTAGATGGGTGGATAAAGAAAAGACAAGTAACAGCGACCTGTCCATCCCCAGGGAAGCCATGTGTAGGCATTCTCGCCACACACGAAATAAACATTTGGAGGTGTTAACAACGGAGGGCTACTAATGGTGCGTAGTCGATATGTATAATTACAACGGCTATCTCCTACTGAAATGTGTTTGGTTCCCTGTACACAGAAGGCAGAGGTGCTATTCAATATAGGCACCGGGATAGCTTTGTCATCAGTAACATTCCGGTCCTGAAATTGCTGGAAGTACTGAGTCAAGTTAAATTCTGCAAAGTCAAGGATTTCACTCTTCAACCATGTAACGTTCTCATATTCTGTATATAGATTCATGCAGGCATTTGGGTCTAGCGATCCTTCTCCTTCATTCCCCATTCCCTTGTGCATCAAACCCCTGGTGTACCTCTATATAAGCCAAGATCCTTTCATAATCACGCTCCGAGTATCAAGATGAATCTACCGTATAATGGAGGTACATCATGGACAGCAATTTGAAACAGGCCTCACAACTTCCCAAATAAGATAAAGGCAATGAAATAAAGAGATCATGTATATGCATCACTGAGGGCAGCAGACCACAAACCCAACAATTTGTCGTATTGGTAGCGCTATGCGTTTGATGCAACATCTCTACAAATACATTCTTAACATAAGTCTAGCGATGCCTTTCCTTGTGAGGGGCTAACGTAAGAAAATAATGTTCAGTCGGTGGAGTAGAAGTTTCCAACACAGTATGCATAGGATGGTGAAATTCTAACTATAAAAACACACTCATTATTATAATAAAAAATGCTGCAATGGTGATTACAAAAGCAATTTTCACACGTGTTGTCCAAGAAGAAAACATAGGTACATAAATAGGCATATATCGAGGAGCAAGGGAGCGTTCCTCCTCGGGAATAAAAGGACCAAAGTGATACATTTTAACTAGAAGTCCAAACTACACTAAGCGAAAAGAAAACAGATCCGTGCAATCGCGTTGTATATACAGTTGCAACCTGGGCCCTTCCTTTAGCTTCTTAGTCTTTCTTTCTGAACAGAGCAATACAGTGTTCCAGCTCTCAACGTGTTCAGTCCAGTGTCTCGCTCAGTACCCCAAGACTAATCTAGTAATGCCCTAGCACTCAAGTCTCTCCCTATCTCCTGTCGTTCTTATCGGGGGTACCGCGTTGTTTTCTGGGCCGTAGATTGTAGCGAACATGACCAGGTAACTCCTGGTTGACAAACAAAACAGGTGAAGTGGCATTCGTAACGTCTGATTTATCCTGTACTCCTTCTGTATCAACAGGTGCAACTGATTCTGGGGCCGATTTCACTACTGATGATGAGACTCTTCTCATGCCTGATGCTCCTTCCTCTTACCGATTTCCTGGGCGTCAGAAAAAGGAACAACACAAGGAGCCCTCTCACTTTCCTGGTTCAAAATTCCTTTTGGGTTTGGTTGATCAAAAGGAAGCGGGAAAGGTACTTTCTTCAGATGGGAAACATGGATCCAATCTTTCCGGCCATTCACCTTCACCGCTGTCCGAGTAGCCAGTAGAATTTGGACTGGTTCGGTCCACCTGGGCTCCAAACTAGATTACTGCTGATCATTTCTCACCATCACCCATTGGCCGGCTTGCTGGCTCCAAACGATGTCCAGGACCCTCCGGCAGGGGCTGCAGCGTATCTGACACCTGTTGATAGATAGAATGAAGATCTTTAGTCAAAGTGTACAAATAATCGGTCATCAATGGTTAGTAAATTTCTTGAAAGTTCCTTGGTCGTGGCAAGAAAGGCGAGGCCGGGCGAGAAAGAGAGGAACGTGGCGGCCGCCAGCTAAACGGCTGCGGCTGGACTCCCCCTATGGAGCAACTAACTCCTGCGTTTCGTCGTATACCTTTTGACCCCCCGTATGATTTTGTTCATCTAACCCCCCCGTGTAGAAATTCAACTTGCTGCTGTGTTTATTTCCGAGTATGCCCCCAGAGAACGGCCTGAACCCGGGGATCCTTGGAGCGAGCTGCAGGGCTGCAGAGGACCGTGAGGATCGCGAGGATAGTAAGCGGGAGTGGGACGATGTGTCTGGAGGCTGACGCTGGCTCTGGGAGGAGGCGGCTCGGACACAGAAGAGGCGCGATTTTGCATTGCTTTCGTTCCGGGTCGTCCGGGGCAGAGCCAGCGGCAGCAGCAGCTATTGTGGTGCAGAGCCGGCGGGAGGAGCTGCACATAGGAATAAAAGTAAAATTACAACTTGGCATTGCAGCGGAGCAAACTCTAAGGTAGGGGACCAACAATATTTCTTCTCCCCGTCCTGTGGGGACAACAAGGCTGATATTTTTGGAGGATTATATCACCCACAGTTAAGCGGGGCTAATGCAATCAGCGCTCCAACTAGTTGTATGGATGCAGGGGGGGAAACTGGTGAGGGTGCTGGCAGTGAGATCAGCCCTAGGAGCTCCAGTGACAAAGAGGAGAGTCTGTACCCTATTAAAACAAATAGGTACGCACTAAGAGCCAGGGCAGTGTTTGATTCAACTAAGGGAAAGCCCGTCTACCCCCAACGCATTTCACCCCCAGTTTCTGAAGTAAGGGTGCGTGTAAGAAGGGGTAAAGCAAAGTTGAAAACCTCGGAAGAATATTTGAGCGTGAAAAACATAAAAAGTAAGGGCAAAGGTAAAAACGTTAAAGAAGCTGCTGCCAGCACAAAAGTTACCCCATCACTTAAAACTTATTATAAGGTTATGTCTGCCACCTCCATTACCACTTCCGCTATTACCTGCTCTCCCTTGCCCACTCAGCCTGCCCAGCCCACTCAGCTAACTCAGTCTACTCAGTCTACCTCGGCTACTATGGCAGTAAATGCTATGGGGGCACTATTACAAGAAAGCCCGATAGTGACTCCCATGAGCTCTGTTAAAGAAGGGTGCGCAGACAAGCCCCCAGCCCCGGTGGAGGCAGTGGTTGTAGTACATTCAGCTATTGGCCTGTCAAATAGGTATTCAGCGTTCGGGGGGATGGATCAGGAGATATCCTAATGGATCCTACAGAAAAGATAACAAACCCTGATGCTTTGAACGCAGTATAATTAGAACAAGTACACCACCCCACCTCAATTGACAGTGTCGGCGCAGTGAACATCACAGATAAATCAGATGCAACTTCACGCACATTGGCCGACATATTACTAGCTATGAAGGATGAGTTTACTAGCGGTTCACGGTATCGGAAACTAATCAAGCGGAAATGACTAATATATTTTTAATCTCTGAGGCTAACCAAGCAGCAATCCAGGCATCTTGCGATGTGTTAGCTAAGAGGCTAGACGAGGTCACCCTTAGAACCGAGGCAATTGAATCGGAAATCCCTCAGACCAAGGAATCCATGCGTACCACCGAAGCGGAGGTCACCAAGCTGTCTGTTCAGAATAAAGAACTAAAAGAGGACATTGAGCGTTTGGAAAATTACTCGCGCCGGAACAACTTGAGACTCCTGAATGTGCCTGAAGCCCTGGAGGGGGGTGACATTTGGGGTTTTGTAATATCCTTATTGAAGGGAACAGTGTTAAAAGATTCACCAGAGGTAGATTTGCTGCATGATATCCAGAGGGTACACCGTGATCCCTTCAGAAGCAACCTTGCAAAACAGAAACCCAGGAAGATCCTGGTGAACTTTTTAACATATTCCGTGAAAGAACAGATCTTATCTTCCGCTCTGAAAGAAGGCTCCATACACTTTAACAGCTCCAATCCTTTTACCTTCCACATAAGATTAGACACGTCGCACATAACTGCAACGAGGCAGTGGGAGCTGGGGAAAAGTTTGGAGGAGTTGAACAGTATAGGGGCCAAAGCTCAATTGAAATTCCCGGCATTGCTAAGGGTGAAGTGGAATAACCACATGCACCAAATCGAAACTGGGGAAGAGGCGGATGCTCTTATTGCAAATATCAGAGACGAACAAGGGGGGCAAGGGGGAAAGTAGACTCAGCGGGTCTTTTTGCATTTATGACATGTAATCAGCAGGAATTTAGCAAAAACATTGGAAATGGTATTGCTACTCCATAGGGGGGAGGGCTAAATAGGCCTTTGCCTTATAGAAGGAAGGGTTCCTCAAGGGTTGGGGGGCACAGGGTCACTTGGCTAGAATGTCAATGGCCAATCTAGGGGAGGTTTCAGTCCTCCGAGCCACCTCTCTGACTACGCACCTCTGCAATTTGTATATCAGAGTAAGGAGGTACAGCGGCAACCATCGAGGTGGACCCTTAATAGGGCGAAGCTTTTAGACCCCGAGGTGGTTGAAACAATACAGGCTCCCTCTCTGGGATTTTTTTCTTTGAACACAGGTTCCACAACACCGGACATAGTATGGGACACATATAAGGCCTGGTTAAGGGGGACACTCCATGGAATAACCTGCTATAAGAATACGATTGAAGCTGAGGCACTAAAGGGGACTGAGGGGAAGATAAGCAATTTGGAGAAAGAAAGAGACAGTTTAAACAAGAGGGACTCGGAGCGACTTACACAGGTCTTGAAAAATCTGGAAGAGGTAAGATCTGAGTATAGAGGGAAGTTAGAAGCCAAATGTAGGGCGCAGTGGAACTCCAGAATGATGCAGAAGTTTGAATATGGGCAGAAGGCTGGCGCCCTTCTGGCATGGAAAGCGAGAACCGATCGTGCTAGAAATGATATAAAAGAACTTACCATCAATGCTAGCGAGAAAACCTCCAGTAAGATCTAGGATATGCAGTCCTGTCTTCTCTCCATCTTCTCGGAACTGTATAGAGAGGACCTGGCACCTCTACCGAGTTCTCTCCAGTCATTTCTTAGGAACAAACATCTCCCCTTGCTCTCAGAAGTAAGAACAAATTAGATGCTCCCTTTATTTTTAAAATTGAATGTGATACTGTGTTTTTACTCACTTATTCTCTTCTCCCTGGGCACTTATTCCTTTGTAATCACGTGCTGGGCACCCCTGCGCAGCGGATCTCAGCGCTGCCACCATTACCCCAGAGCCCACAGGCCACGTCCACTACCGTCAGGCCACGCCCCCCTCACCGAAGGTATTTAAGACGCGCTGACTACAAGCGCGAGTCAGAGGATACCTATCTCCTGAGGCGGAAGCCGGGAGAAACGCTTGACTTTATTTTTAAAATTGAATGTGATACTGTGTTTTTACTCACTTATTCTCTTCTCCCTGGGCACTTATTCCTTTGTAATCACGTGCTGGGCACCCCCGCGCAGCGGATATCAGCGCTGCCATGGGTTACAATCTTCTTGCCGTCATTACCCCAGAGCCGACAGGCCACGGCCACTACCGTCAGGCCACGCCCCATCCCCCTCCTATAACCATGTGCATTTCCCGGACGCGCAGCGGACGAGCGCAGCGGGCGCGCCTGAGGCAAGCCCGTCTGCGCCCGTCCGCACCAGGACGGGCCTAGGGACTAGGCAGAATGGCGAAAATCTTAGCTATTCTCCCATGGAACTTCGCTCTTTACAACACTCTCGCCTCCCTAGCCTGGACCCCGCCACACGATCCTGCCTAATGGCCAATAACATCTGCCTCTCCCAGCCAGGCCAGGCCTCCCCTTTCAAAACATCCCCTGGCTCTTACTCTACCAGGAAAACCTTGTTATATAAAGACCTTACGCTCCGCTGTCTATATTTGAACACGCGGTCTATGGTAAAACACCAACTGGATATTTTTCTACTTCTCAAATCAGACAGACCGGATATGTTACTCATCACCGAAACTTGGCTTACCCAAGATTCCCTACCGGATGTTCTAGCTGCTCTCCCGGCAGATTATTACATACTGTCAGCGAATAGAGAATCGGGAAAGCAAGGGGGTGGCGTTGCTGCCATTATCCACAAAGATCATAAGTTTACTACATTATCGTCCCTTGACTTACCGGATACAGAAAATCTCTTAATTAAAACTGATACAGACAAGGGAACTATGGTACTGGCATTGATCTATCGCCCCCCCCAAGGTCATGCCCACCTTCCCGGTCTCTCTTAGCGAGCAAATGGCTGGCTTAGTTGTTAACTATGACAAGGTAATGCTGATCGGGGATTTAAACTACTGGTTTAACGACCCAGCGGCAGGGCCCCAGGCCATCGAACTCTCTGAGCTCCTCCTCCATTTGGATTTCTCTCAATCAGTCCTGACCCCCACCCACGAAAAAGGACACATCCTGGACCAAATCTGGTCCCATAATGTTCCTATGTCTATCCCGACGGCAACCCCCTGCATTTGGTCTGATCATTATTTAATCCAATTCTCCTGCACCCTACACGGCCAATCGAAGGCCTCTATCCCAGTGGGAGGTGTAGTAAGGAAATGGAGATCACTAAACAATCAAGATTTCTTGTCTTCCCTGTCAAACTCAATCCCAGCGCCTACCCACGATATTAATCTCATGGAAAAAAATCTCTCTGACTGGCTCCTGGCAGCCTGTAATGAGCATGTACCGCTCTCCAAATTCTCCCTTGCCCGTCGCATGGATGCTCATAGGTGGTTTACGGCAGATTTAAAGAAACAAAAATTGGAACTGCGTCAATTTGAGAGGAAATGAAGTCATGGGTACTCAGATGTGGACAGAGTGTCATACACGACTGCCCGTAGGAACTATAAGAACTCCATTTTAACTACTAAGGCAGCATTTTTCTCTGAGAAAATCTTGAACGCGCAAAATAAATCAAGAGAAATTTTTAGGGTTGTGAACGATCTCTGCAACGATGTAAGAATTCCCCCCCCCCCCAGCTCCTACGCAAGAGCTCTGCAATCAGCTCAATAACTTCTTCATGGATAAGATAGCCACCATAAAAGAAAGCATCCCGGAAAGGCTAAGCACGGTAGCTATCGAGGATATCTGTAGAAACCCATCTTAATTCGTGGTTTTCCCCCCGATTGATCAGCCTCGGTTGGTGGAACTGATGAATCGTGTGAAGTCCGGTTCACCTAACGATTGCTGCCCCCCTTACGTCCTAAGGGACATTTTCTCAGCACTCCCGCTAGGCATACCCCCCCTCTTGAATGAGTCCCTAGCACAGGGAAGGGTCCCCATCTCGTTCAAATATGCAACGTTGGTCCCGTTATTTAAAAAACCGGGTGCCGAACCGGCTAATCTCTCTAATTACCGGCCCATATCCCTTTTCCCTTTTGGGGCAAAGATCTTGGAAGCCCATGTGGCTAGTTGCATCTCCAATTTTATCGAAACCTCGAATTATCTGGAGCCCAACCAAGCCGGCTTCTGCCAGGCGCACTCAACCGAAGCCGTGATCCTCGCAGTCCTGGACACTATGAGGTCCAATGCCGACAGGGGTATACATCAGGCCTTGGTGCTTCTGGACCTGTCGGCAGCGTTCGACACGGTGGATCATACCATCTTATTACACCGTGTCGAACAGGCTGGTCTGCGAGGCTCGGCTCTCGGTTGGGTGAAATCATTTCTGAGCAATCGGACCCAGGCAGTTAAACTTGGCAACTTTACCACGCCTAAATTATCTACCACCTGTGGTGTCCCGCAAGGATCGTCATTGTCCCCCCTCCTGTTCAATCTATATCTCAAACCCCTTCTACATTCTCTAAAGAACAGGAGGGTAACGATCTACAACTATGCTGACGACCTGCAGCTAATTTTCCCATTAGACTCTACTGACTCCGCCGTGGAATTCCAGGCGACCATGCTACACTTTCAACGGTGGATGGAGCTGAACCACCTAAAACTCAATCCTGGAAAAAACCGAGCTGGTACTCCCGGGCAATAGCTCGAACAGCTGGGATCCCCACTACTGGCCGTCAACAATGGGATCTCCTCCCTCCCCCTCTCTCTCAGTGAAAAGCCTCAGGATCACCATTAACTCTGATCTATCTTTGAAAGGCCAGGTGGGAGCTGTGATCTCTTCCAGCTTCCATCAATTGCGCAAAATCAGAAAAATTGCCCATCTACTTACTCACTCAGCGCTCATTCAAGTGGTTCTCGCCCTGGTCCTGTCTCGATTAGACTTTTCTAATTCTATTTACTTAGGCCTCCCCCTGTTCTTGTCTAAACGCTTGCAAATAGTGCAAAACCAAGCGGCCAGATTGATCTTCAAGAACCGCGGTGGGAGCTCGGCGAAACCATTGCTGGCCACTCTCCACTGGCTACCCATAGCCCAACGGGTAATATTTAAAGTAGGATGTCTGGCCTTTAAGGCTCTTCACGGGAAAAGTCACATTTTCATCAATAACCTAATCGTCAAGCATGAGCCTACCCGCAATCTTCGTTCTGCCCATCTGTCCCTTCGTACCCTACCCTCCTTCAAACGGAAGCGTCAAGGCGGGTGTCGATTTGCTTTTCTTGCCCCAAAGGTGTGGAACTCTTTCCCCCTGTCGCTCAGGAAATGTACTAATCTCATGGAGTTTCGGGGAGCCTTGAAGACCTGGCTATTCAAGCAAGCTTCGGGATAGGTTAACTGCTTTCCATCTTTCCTCACTGCCAGCGCCATGAAACCCCTGGGTGCCCGTGCGCTTAAAAAGTTTAGTATAACATAACATAACGTTAGAGGAGATAGCAGACCAGATTAAAAAATCAAAGAACAAAAAAGCCGCAGGCTCGGACTCACTCCCGAACGAAATCTATAAACTCCTCAAAGAGGAGCTGATAGATGCACTGGGGGTCACCTTTAACTCAGTGTACAACCTAACTGGGAAGGTTCCTAAGACCTGGAAGGAGGCAACAATAGTCCTGATCTTAAAAACCGGCAAGGACCCGAAAAAGGCGGACTCCTATCGTCCAATCTCCCTGCTGAATGCCGATTATAAGATCTTTATGGGCATTTTGGCAGGGAGACTGGCAAAACTGATCCCGAAGTTAATACACCCGGATCAGAAAGGATTTGTCGCAGGGAGACACACTCAGGAGCAGTCACAGCTCTTGATTGGCAATATAGATCTGGCCATCCAGAGGACAGAACCCTTGGCCGTGGTTGCCTTAGAACCGGCCAAGTCTTTTGACAGAGTCTGCTGGGTGTATCTTTGGGAGGTTCTGAGGGCAATGGGTTTGGCTCAATCTTTATTCGAACCTTGCAGAACTGCTATCAGGGTGCCTCCGCCCGAATCCTGCTAAATGGACTCCCTACGCCGAGTTTTAACATCCAGAGAGGAACCAGGAATGGGTGTCCGATTTCGCCCCTCTTATTTAATATGGATCACTGACTAAATATCGAGGGACAAAATATAGACTACCCAAAATATAGATTCCAAAATATCGACAGACAAAATATAGAATTCCTATCTACAAACAGGTAAGTACCAAAATATCGACCCCAAAATATCGTTTATATATATATACTTTGTAAAAATATCGGATTTCCTAAAAATAATGTAAAATTAAAAAAATAGCTAAAATAAATAGCTAAAATATACTTAAAAGTACTTAAACTACTCTAAAATTATTAAATAACTAATTTAACTTATAACAAAATATACAATCATATCTGTTAAAACATATATATTTATTAACATAATATTAATAAAAAATACACAATATTATTACCGTAGGATAGCGTAGGGGTAAAAATTACTATTCCCACTCCAGAGAGTGCAACAGTAGGGAAAGCGTTGGATAGCGTAGGGGTAAAAATTACTATTCCCACTCCAAAGAGTGCAACAGTAGGGAAAGCGTTGGATAGCGTAGGGGTAAAAATTACTATTCCCACTCAAGAGAGAGCAACAGTAGGAAAAGCGTTGGATAGCGTAGGGGTAAAAATTACTATTCCCACTCCAGAGAGTGCAACAGTAGGGAAAGCGTTGGATGGCGTAGGGGTAAAAATTACTATTCCAACTCCAGAGGGGGCAACAGTAGGGAAAGCGTTGGTTAGCGTAGGGGTAAAAATTACTATTCCCACTCCAGAGAGTGCAACAGTAGGGAAAGCTTTTGATAGCGTAGGGGTAAAAATTACTATTCCCACTCCAGTGAGTGCAACAGTAGGGAAAGTATTGGATAACCTAGGGGTAAAAATTACTATTCCCACTCCAGAGGGGGCAACAGTAGGGAAAGTGTTGATAGCGTAGGGGTAAAAATTACTATTCCCACTCCAGAGAGTGCAACAGTAGGGAAAGCGTTGGATAGCGTAGGGGTAAAAATTACTATTCACACTCCAGAGAGTGCAACAGTAGGGAAAGCGTTGATAGCGTAGGGGTACAAATTACAATTCCCACTCCAGAGAGTGCAACAGTAGGGAAAGCGTTGGATAGCGTAGGGGTAAAAATTACTATTCCAACTCCAGAGGGGGCAACAGTAGGGAAAGCGTTGGATAGCGTAGGGGTAAACATTACTATTCCCACTCCAGAGAGTGCAACAGTAGGGAGAGCGTTGGATAGCGTAGGGGTAAAAATTACTATTCCCACTCCAGAGAGTGCAACAGTAGGGAAAGCGTTGGATAGCGTAGGGGTAAAAATTACTATTCACACTCCAGAGAGTGCAACAGTAGTGAAAGCGCTGGATAGCGTAGGGGTAAAAATTACTATTCCCACTCCAGTGAGTGCAACAGTAGGGAAAGCATTGGATAGCGTAGGGGTAAAAATGACTATTCCCACTCCAGAGAGTGCAACAGTCGGGAAAGCATTGGATAGCATAGGGGTACAAATTACTATTCCCACTCCAGAGAGTGCAACAGTAGGGAAAGCGTTGGATAGCGTAGGGGTAAAAATTACTATTCCCACTCCAGAGAGTGCAACAGTAGGGAAAGTGTTGGATAGCATAGGGGTAAAAATTACTATTCCCACTCCAGTAAGTGCAACAGTAGGGAAAGCATTGGATAGCGTAGGGGTAACAATTACTATTCCCACTCCAGAGATTGCAACAGTAGGGAAAGTGTTGGATAGCGTAGGAATAAAAATTACTATTCCCACTCCAGTGAGTGCAACAGTAGGGAAAGTTTTGGATAGCGTAGGGGTAAAAATTACTATTCTTACTCCAGAGGGGGCAACAGTAGGGAAAGCGTTGGATGGCGTAGGGGTAAAAATTACTACTCCCACTCCAGAGAGTGCAACAGTAGGGAAAGCGTTGGATAGCGTAGGGGTAAAAATTACTATTCCCACTCCAGAGAGTGCAACAGTAGGGAAAGCGTTGGATAGCGTAGGGGTACAAATTACTATTCCCACTCCAGAGAGTGCAACAGTAGGGAAAGCGTTGGATAGCGTAGGGGTAAAAATTACTATTCACACTCCAGAGAGTGCAACAGTAGGGAAAGCGTTGGATAGCGTAGGGGTAAAAATTACTATTCCAACTCCAAAGAGTGAAACAGTAGGGAAAGCATTGGATAGCGTAGGGGTAAAAATTACTATTCCCACTCCAGAGAGTGCAACAGTAGGGAAAGCGTTGGATAGCGGATGGGTAAAAATTACTATTCCCACTCCAGTGAGTGCAACAGTAGGGAAGGCGTTGGATAGCGTAGGGGTAAAAATTACTATTCCAACTCCAGTGAGTGCAACAGTAGGGAAGGCGTTGGATAGCGTAGGGGTAAAAATAACTATTCCCATTCCAGAGAGTGAAACAGTAAGGAAAGCGCTGGATAGCTTAGGAGTAAACATTACTATTCCCACTCCAGAGAGTGCAACAGTAGGGAAAGCGTTGGATAGCGGGTGGGTAAAAATGACTATTCCCACTCCAGTGAGTGCAACAGTAGGGAAGGAGTTGGATAGCATAGGGGTAAAAATTACTATTCCAACTCCAGAGAGTGAAACAGTAGGGAAGGCGTTGGATAGCGTAGGGGAAAAATTACTATTCCAACTCCAGAGTGAAACAGTAGGGAAAGCGTTGGATAGCGTAGGGGTAAATATTACTATTCCCACTTCAGAGAGTGCAACAGTAGGGAAAGCGTTGGAAAGCGCAGGGGTAAAAACTACTATTCCCACTCCAGAGAGTGCAACAGTAGGGAAAGCGTTGGATAGCATAGGGATACATTTTACTATTCCCACTCTAGTGAAAATAAATTAATATAATTCACATAATTATCAATTAATCAATCAATAAAAATTATTTATCAATTAAGAATTAATTAATTAACATATTTAATTAATTATAATTAAATTACTTCCCACCCTATTCCCATATAAACCCACAACCCGCTACAGAAAAGAAATTAATTTAATTCACATCATTATTAATTTATCAATTAATACAAATTAATTATCAATTAAGAATTAATTAATTACCAATTAAAAATTAATTAACAATTTATTCTAAATAAATAACAATTAATTAATCAACATATTTAATTAATTATAATTAAATTACTTCCCACCCTATTCCTCTATAAACCCACAACCCGGTACAGAATTAAATTATGCAAAAATTAAATAACATAAAATTAATTACATAAAATAAATTACAAAAATATATACACTTTTCACACATATACTAACATACAAAACACTTTAAAAAAAATTGATATTATTAAAAGTTCGATATTTTTAATAAACTATATTATGTACTTCGATATTTTGACTGTCTATATTTTTAAAATCGATATTACATTACTTACCTTCAAAACGATATTTTTGATGTCTATATTCTGTCCATTCGATATTTTGTCCATTCTATATTTTGGAGTCGATATTTAGGTTAGTCTATATTTTGGAATCAATATTTTGACCATTTACCATTTAATATATACATGGAACCATTGGCACAGGCGTTGAGACTGGATGATTCAATCTATCCTTTTAGGTCTGAACAATACAGTTCCAAAATAGCTCTCTACGCCGACGATCTAATACTTTACACAAGTGACCCAGAGGCAGCAATCCCGAGGGTGGAGGAGATTATGTGCGAGTTTGGGTCCCTATACGGGTATCTAGTCAATAAAACCAAGACAGAGGTGATGTGTTGGAATCTGGAGTGGCCGGGGAGAGTCAGCGTTGAGCTGAGATATCTGGGGATTTACGTAGTAGAGGGCTTGGAGAAGATACCTGAGCTTAATCTTAACAAGGTCATAAAGGAAATCGACTGCCTCTTCAGTAGATGGAGGAACCTTCCCTTAACTATTTACGGAAAAACCAACTTGGTAAAGATGGTCATTCTCCCCAAGCTGTCTTACCTTTTTTCTTCTATACTATTGACATTCTCGAAAAAAAGTTTAATGAAGGTACAGAGTAAGATTGGGAGCTTTGTCTGGGGAGATAAAGGGGTTCGTTTGGCGTGGAAAAAACTTAGGCTTGCCCTTCCCGACGTGAGGCTTTATGCTGCAGCATTCCAGTTTAAAAGCATACGGATGCTACTTGTGAAACCAGGGGAGTCAGCTTGGGGAAGGCTGTTGGGAGATATGGCGTGAGTAGAGGGAGGAGGCGACGGTGAGGCTTTTCTATATAAGTTTGGGTCACCAAAATTCTTCAAGCGGGTACGCCTGAAGGTTTTGAGGGTGGCCTTTGAGCTATGGTATAGGCTCAGACGTAGCTGGGGCATGGGATACTATTCAGACAGTGCCCCTGTCTGGGATACACCAGGAACACCGGACTGCCTAAAGGACAGTTTGGCGTTGCCCATAAGAAGGGCAGGCATTACCATCTGGGCCGAACTTGTAGACTCCGGGGGGATACATCCATGGGAGTACCTGAGGGCAAAGATCGGGCCAGGGCTCTCCAGATTCAAATATCTACAGTTAGTATCATGGTACGATGCAGAAAAGGGGGAGTTCAGTGGGATTAGAGAGATTGAAGGGTTGTGGCAATCTATCCTCCCAATTAATAAGGAAATCTCTATATCGTATAACAACTTGTTGGAAACTGAGGATCACAAGACACCCCCTTTAGCTGTAGTATGGATGGAAACTCCCCTTGGGCCAGCAATAGAGTCCTTGTATGAGCCCTCCTTAAAGATCTTGTATAAATATGTCAAGCCCGCTTGTCTAAAAAAAAATCATTTTTTTGTCATCAACAGGCTTTATTATACTCCCGCAAAAATCGCCAAGTTCGCCCCAGAACCAATCCCTAAATGCCCCAGATGTTCACTGCCTCTTGCTAATGACTTACATATCTTCTTTGAGTGTCCAGCACTTGTAACATTTTGGACTGAGGTGTGTGGTAACATTCGAGATATCTTTAACACCACCATAGAGATTAACATGTCATTAGTGTTTTTTGGAGATGATGGCTGTCTGAGTCAGACCCTCTCTCTGAAGGACAGAGGCCTATTAATTTATTTGATTTTATTGGCCAGAAGGGAAGTTTGCAGGAGGTGGAAAGATCCCCTACCCCCGCAACGGGAAGATTGGCTTAAAGCCTCTTTCTCCATGGCTCGTCTAGAATATGAAGGCGCAGAAGATAAGCTAACAAACATCTGGCACCCTTTTGTGAGATGGGGTCAAAATTTAAGATTAATATAATTGGTCTAATGATTACACCAGGTTCCTCACAAAAAAGGGACCGGTCGGACGACCCAAGCGAGTGCGGTAAGCCAAAGGGGCCACAAATCACGAAGGCGGCTTCATAAGACCCGCAGAGGCTTGATAGGTGAGATGAGGACCAAAAAAAAAAAAAGAAAATTCCTTGGTCATGGAACGCCCCAAACATTAGCTGGCCGCCCAAAAATGACCTCGTAGGATGACAATCCTGACCGGGAATGGGGGGTGACCCGCAAAGACATTAAAGCTAAAGGCAAAGCATTGGACCACGTTAACCCGGTGCTTTCCTGAATTTTCCCAATTTTCAATTTCAAACTCCCATTGTATTTTTCAACCAACCCTGCAGACTGGGGATGCCGAGCAGCATGAAATTTCTGTTTGATGGTTAATCCATTACAGATATGCTTGAAAAGATCTGCATTAAAGTGTTTCCCGTTATCTGACCAGATCACTCTAGGTAATCCGTATCTTGGGAAATACTCCTTAATCAAGGCTTTGGCTGTCACCAGGGCAGTGTTTTCCTTAGTGGGGTAGGCTTCCACCCATTTACTAAAAGCACAGACGACCACCAACACATATTTCAAATTTTTCACTCTTTCTAACTGTATGTAGTCCATCTGGAGTACTTCAAAAGGTAAGGAAGGGAGTGCAAAATTTCCACCAAGGACAGATTCCAGCCCTCCTGGTTTATGTCGTAAGCAAACCATGCAATGTTGAACTAAATGAGTCGCAGCTTGGGCAATATTAGGATTGTTCCAAACTGGGTCTAACAAAGCGCAAATTCCCTTTGTTCCAACATGCGCTGCTACATGAGCCATAACTGCCACGGCATTAACAAATGCATTGGGAAGCATTCATCTTTGTTTCTCACTTAAGTCAATCCAACAACCATTATCATCCAACCTCCCAACCTCATTTTCCCAACGGGACAGTTCAGCAGGGGTAGCTTCTTTCTGTATCTCTCGGACACTTTCCATGGTGTTATCAAACATATCAGACTCCTCAACCCATCTAGCCGAACGTACATACATGGGAGAAACTTTGGATCTAGCTGTCTCCTTTGCTATTTGATCAGCAAATATTGGAAACCATTTCTTCTAAAAAACCCTTGTCAATGAGGTCCTGTATGATAGTCAACAATGCCTTCTCATCAGCCGGTGAGATCTTGTACTGTGGAATACGGGGCAAACGAACATTCTGTTTTAAAGTAATAGAGACTGGCGGAATATTCAAAAGGCCAACGTCCGTATCACCTGTCGCCCATAATGTGGATGGAATGACAGCCAACTCAGGAGGAAGGGGTTAATTTTTAGCAAAACTCTGCCGAGTGTGCTGACCAGGCGAATGAATAGTTATATACACTCCAACGGGAGAATAAAATATCTTTGCATGCAATTTCTTCAGCAGGTCCAACCCCAATACATTTTCCCCACAATATGAAGTCAACAAAAATGAGGATTTCACGGTGAGTGGACCTATGGTAAGCGGGAGAGGCTTAGAAATGGGGCTTACTACCGGAATTCCAGAAAACCCGACTGAGATATTATTTTGCCCGGACAGAGCAGCCCCTGGGACCAGTGAACGAGCAATCGAACTATTCATTGCAACGATTTCTACTAGGAAATCCTCAACAGTTCCCAATAATTGTCCTTTAACATAAGGCTCTCACTGATCGACAGGTACTGCTACTCGGCCCCTGCTCTGTCTGTGGCTGTCCTATGCGTAATAATACCCATCTGGCCCTCCTGTTCCACAATCTTCATTATAGTACTGTCTCCCTCTTGTTTTATCAAAACAATTTCCCCCTGCCTCACCTCGTGTCACTTCTTCTCTTCTCATGTCACTTCGATCAACTCCTCGTCCTCTCCCTCTGCTTCTCACAGATGCATTTCGTGCTAAGAGGAAAGGACACTGAGCTCACCAACGCCCTTCCTGTTTACAGTAAGCACATTGGTTGCTCCCAAAGTAACAGCTGGACCACCTCCCTGTCCTACTCCCATCCCTCTTGGAACAAATCCTCTTCCTACTGCGTCTCTACCCCATCCTCTGGCTACTTGCTGTAATAACACTCGAGTCTTAAGGTCTTTCGTCCTCTTGTCAGACTTATCTTTACTCTCGTTTTCTCTACGTTTGTAATATTGGGCCATACTCAAAATAACAGAAGGAGTAGAGGTGGTCCAAGGGCTTTCGGCTGCCTGGAGCCGAGCAGATATTTCGGGCAACAGAATCAAAGGACTAAGATGGCTGCGAGGTAGCATTGGGAAAAAGGACTCTCAGGTTTGGGATCACTTTTGTGTAAATCCCACCCAGCCCGTCCTCCCCGTTCACCCCGCCTCAAGTCATCTATTCCCCATTCAGGACTTACCGCGCTGGACATCGGGGGACTCGAAGAGGACCTCCTCGTCTCCGGTCGCCTGGTCTGCCCGGGAGCAGGGTGCTGCTTCTGTGCCTCCCAGGCTGGTTGGGCCGACTTCACACCGATGGAGTGACACAGCATGGACATGTCGGTGGTCCGACCTCAGCTCCGCAGCAGAAGAGTCCGGTGCAGTAGAGAAGACAGCAGCGGCTGAGGAGACTCCCGGGGCTCCTACCGGAGACCAGAGAAACCGCGTCCTTGGCTGCTGATGTGAAGATCGGCTTGGCTGCCCCCCTGCACACTTGAGTGCACAACATGGAGGGGCAAGGCGCCACCCTCATCTGCGCTACATGGTGGGTCGGGTCAATTTACTTCACTTTATACAGCTGGAGATGTTTCGGTTGTCTCGATCTAGCGACGCCTGGCCCTAAGATGGCCGCCGCCCAGGTCATGCAATGATCGAGGGGAAGATCGTCGTGGCTGCCCCCCTCCTACCGGTTTGCACAGCGGGCTGGGGCAAGACTTCCCCCCCTCCCCTCCGCTCTACATGGTGGGCTCCTCAGGCCCAATTTAATCCATCATTTTATCAAGCTGAGATCGGCCCAATCAACGGCGCCTAACCCCAAGATGGCCGCCACCCAGGACTGAAATTGACATAGGGATGATCGATTGGCTGCCCCCCAACATTACCAGTTCGCGCAGCGGGCTGAGGAATGGCCCCCCACCTGCTACTCACGGAGGGTCCCCCTGGCTTAATAACTGTATGGAGCTAGGTTTGGAGTGATGGGTAACACCTGGCCCTAAGTTGGCCGCCTCCTAGGACGCTAAAGGATCGAGAGTCTGCTCCTGCGCAAGCTGGGGCACGGCCCATCCTCACCTGCCCCCATATCAAGTACCTTGATCTACCCGATAAACTGAGTCATAAAGTCCTGGAATCCTTCTCAGGTCCAGCTTGGCTGTCGACGCCTGGTTTCAGAATGGCCACCGCCTGGGGCCTGAATGATCACTGGAGGCCATTTGAACCTGCTCCTACCCCCGCTCGATCTTTTTTGACTAATCCATAGCTGAAAGCTCCCTCCGCCCCCCAGGTAACCTACCCATGAGAAAGCTCAAGTATGATGGTAAACAATAAGGACAACCCTCCGCCTACTCCAACAAGGCTAGCGTTCCGTGGGCCATTCTAAGGTATCAGCCTTCTTCATGTCACCTTCACCCCCTGCAATATCCACTCCCATACCTCAGCCTACTCCCTGTCCCCCCGCTACCTTCTTCATGACACTGTCTTCCACCTGCAACCAAACACTTAGTCTATTCGGTGCCTCCTCAATCACGGCTCCCATAGCAGGGCAAACCCTCTAGTCCCCACGTTCAGCTCATCCCGTCTCTCCACAACCCGTAATAATGTCACCAGGCACGCCATCCTCCGTCGAACCGCCTACCTTGACACACATGAAACCTCTCAGCGTGAACGCCTTCGCGATTAGCTTCCCCCTAACCTCTCTCCGACAGCGAGAAGAAACCACAAACACAATCTAATCAGACAACACCCAGAAACACTATTTGTCGACACATACCACTGCTCCTCCAAAGAACAGATTAAGATGGATCTCATCTTCCACACAGATAGTCCGGAAAGCTGGAACACCGTATTGAGAATGCAACTTCACATATCTAATACGACGACCACCTCACACAGCTGCAAACTGACAACCTCCCTCCCCAACCAAGCAAATAGAAAAGGGAATTCACCAGTGACCATTTACTCAAATGGCACAGTTCTGATACAGGCCAATAATTAGAAACTAGAGGCCTTCGACTCCCTCTTCCCTACCCTTCGCTCAGCACACCTTCAGGCACGGCGTCCTGTTCCACCCCATCCCAATGCCCCGATCAACCTGCCCCTGCAGGAGTTGGAAATATCTACTTCCCCCCCGACGAGATGCCCCAGCCCCCTCCTCAGAAACTCCCCTCATTACGCTGTCCCTGCGAAACATAACCTTCAGTTCTCTAAAGACGACCAGTGGCCGCAGCCCCCAATATCTTATCCTACTCTTCTTCACTCTAGCACCCCACGAGCACAGCCCACTGACCCCCATTAACCTATCAGAGAAGATCAAGCCCCACCGCCCCATCAATCTCACCCGCTCCAACAACATAACACCCTCCCTAGGGCCTGGTCTACTGACCCCCCATCACTCTAGCCGAATCACGGAGGAAGAGCCCAAGACCTAACCCCCTACCATGGGCTTCTAATAATTACATCCAAGCTGACCTTCCCAGCACTAAACCTCTAATTGGGACCTGGCCCCCCATTCCTCGAGATGCCCCTACCCAAAACTGCTCATCACCAGCACTGGAAAATATGGTGCACCGGCTGACTTTACTAGAAAGTCAGCTAGAAATGATATTCAGTGGCCTGGATGAAATCCTTTCCAACCTAGATAAGACTTGTAAGCCCCAATATGTCCAACATAGGGCCTCCAGCCAGACTGACTCTTTTCCTCGTAATTCCTGTTCTGGGAACTCACCAACCCCCGAGAACCGACCGCCAAGGCCCCCTAGTACTGACCTGGGGATCCCACTTCAATCTCCCTCAAGAACTAAATCCCCCACATCTGAAGCTCAGACATACACCAGTAAGGATGTGGAGATCCAATCAAATAGGCCTCTCAGAGCTACAGAAGCAATGTTAGGTGAAGAAGCTATGGACCTAGCCTCCACCTATGTCTCCCATCCCTCAATTGCCATCAACGCCAAGATCCAAGTGATCACGGGCTTCGGAAGAGACTTCACACCCGCGATGCTCACCAGACCTCCGCCCGCCCTAACCTTCATACCGAGGGCCCCTTAAGAAAAGCAGTCGATCAAAAATAATATACCTACCAACTGCATGCTCATTAACTGTAGATCTGCCCCCAAGCATGCAACGGAACTTGCTGAAGCCATCCTCTCTCAGGACTTAGACATTGCGTTCATCACGGAGACTTGGCTAAAGGAGTGCTTCCCACCTTGATTTGACATGTTAGTGCGCTCAGGTTTCAAACTCATCAATAAAGATAGAATAGACCAACATGGAGGAGGTGTAGCCATTATTCATAAAGATGATATTGACATTACTGTAATGGACCCTTGAGAATATAGCTCCTTTGAATGTTTATCTATCACCATTAAGCTGAAAGACAACAGCCCGTTAGTTGGTCACCTTCGATACCACTCACCCCGCAACACCTCTACTTTTGGTGAGCATCTTTCTTACCTGATTGCCCATTGCGCGCTCAAAGACACTAGCCACACAATTCTGGGTGATCTCAACCTACGTTGGAATGAATCCAACAACTCACTAATCCAATCGCTCAATACTCTCCTCTGTGACAATACCCTTTCCCAACATTGCTCCGAAGAAACTCACAACAAAGGAGCGACCTTGGATGCCATCATTACCCAACAAGACACAATTACAATCGACAACATCCTCCCAGTAGACTGGTCGGATCATCACATGATCTTATTCCACATCAACCAAAGAGTCTTATCCCTGCCTCCCATGCAAGATCTCCCCAAATGGTCCAGAAATCTCTCCCAGATTCACCTGGAAGTCATGGAAGATAGGCTAAAGCTACCCCTACCCAGTGACAAAGATCTATCCACAACCGAACTTACCTCACTCTATAACACTAATATGGTAAACCTTCTTGACCAACTAGCACCGCTGAAACAAAGAAAAAACGGAGCCATTCCGTCCAGATCTTGGTTCAACTCTGACACGAATGAAAAAAGGAGACAACTAAGAGCTGCTGAAAGACAATGGAGAAGCGTGCCCAACATTTTCCACCGAGACAAACTCAGGACTATCCAGAAGAAGTACAATAACCATATTAAGAAGAAGAAATCCATGTATTTCCTCTCCGCTCTGGACAGCGCAAAAAACAGACCCAAGGAGCTCTTCAGTATTATTAGACAACACACATTCCAAACCGGATTCCTTCTTAGGACAGGCCTCCAAAGAACGCTGCGACAACTTCGCCAACTTCTTCAATGATAAGGTCTCCAAGATCGAGCGCTCTCTGGTTATCAACAGCTCTCCCCGGCCCTATAGCAGCATGGGGGGGGGTGCTTGGTAGTGCTCCACCACCAATTACAAAATCATGGTCACTCTTCCAACCCATTCTAGAATATGAAATAGGCAAACTTATCTCCACCTCTAAACCTTCATCTCATACCCTAGACCCCCTTCCTGCTCTACTCACCAAAAAATTGAAACTCTCCCCAGCCCCACTGTGGTGCAGGATTATTAAAAGCTCCTTTAAAACCGGAACCGTCCCAGATTGCCTGAAAATGGGACAAGTCACCCCATTGCTAAAAAAAACAGGCCTTGATATAAATGACTTAAACAATTTCAGACCCGTCTCCAACCTTCCTCTCCTTTCCAAAATACTAGAAACATGTGTTCTCCAACAACTAACACAGCACTTGGACAATACCAACCTCCTTGACTAACATCAGTCGGGATTTAGGAAAGGGTGCAGCACCGAAACTGCAATCCTCAACATAATTGATGACATACACAAATCGCTGGACTCAGAAAAATGCTGCCTCCTCATTCTCCTCGACCTATCGGCAGCATTCGACACAGTTGACCATATTCTTCTCCTAAAAGCACTCGAAGAAAGGGCAGGACTAAATGATGTGGTCCTCAATTGGTTGTCCTCATTCCTGCACAATTGCTCCCAAAGAATCAAAATGAGAAGCTTTGAGTCCGACCTTCATCCAGTCAAAAGAGGAGTTCCTCAAGGATTAGTGCTCTCCCCTCAACTCTTCAACATTTATATGGAACCCATCTCCACCCTACTCAGGAAAGCTAACATCCCCTTCCACCTCCACGCGGACGATACCCAAATCTATCTGGAAATCTCCTCTGCTAAAGACATTCACAGACTCAACGAAACACTAAAGGAAGTTCAACGCTGGCTGTCAAACAACCATCTAAAGTTGAATCCTGACAAAACTGAATTACTCCTCATCGCGAACAAAGAAGAGAACCCACAAATGATCGAATGGATAAAAGATATAGATGTGCCTAATGAGAACCTCACCCTAGCGGACTCCGTCAAATCAATAGGCATCACACTTGACTCCAAACTAGACTTGACCAAACACATCAAGATCTCGGCAAAGACCGCCTTCCTTAATCTGAAGCTACTAAGCAAAATAAAACCTTTCATCCCACCCAATGATCTCAAACAAGCCACCCAAGCATTGGTGCTGTCAAGACTTGACTATGGTAATGCAATCCTCTCTGGAATACCCACAATTCACCTTGCTCCTCTGAAAACAACCCTCAACGCGGCTGCCAGAATGGTCACTCGAATAAAGAAATTTGACCACATCTCTCCGGCACTAAAAGAACTCAAATGGTTGCCAATAGAATTGCGGGCTAACTTTAGAACAGCCTGCCTCACCCACAAAGCCCTTCACACAGGCAAACCTGAATATCTGGCGTCCAAACTTAAAAAAGCAGGTCAGAACGGGAACCTCAGAAGCTCTAACACCTTACTTCTGATCCCACTAAAAACTCGAAAACAAAAAACCATGGATCGGTCCTTTGCCGGTAATGCACCCAAAATTTGGAACTCTATCCCCCCCCACATCAGAACTATTCCTTCCTTCCCTAAATTAAAAAGTCAGCTCAAAATCCTGTTCCTTGACCGCTCCTTAACTATCCGATAGGATCAGCCTGGAACGTCTTAAGAGATTCTACTCCCCACCCGGATGGGGGATGCCAAAACCCTGTAATGGATCTCTCCTTCTTCCTCCTACTGTGATTCGTATCCTGAATGTCTTGTTGTACTGTACTGTATTGTGTTTTGCTTTGTTTGCTTTCTTTTGCACCGCTTTGTTATTATGTGAAGCGCTCCGATACCTTCCGGTCTGGCTAGCGCTATATAAAACTTCCTAAATAAAATAAAAAATTAAAAACTAGTCACAAACCAATTCACAAATAATCTTATCCCACCTTCCACTGACAAATCCTGCCCACTGAAATCAATAAACACCCCTTCGAATCTAGTAAAGAAATCTGATACACTCTCATCCTTCTTTTGTTTACAAGCAGTTAGTTTATTCGAATCAAGTTTATTGGAATTAAAGAATGCATATACGTGATAATCCGACCCGGCAAGGCTAAAATTCCCGGTCTTGGTTTATCTCCGGGTTTCCGGTCCTTGTCCCAGTCTTTAATTTGGTCCCAAGTTCCTCCCAATTCCTTAACATGAGGATGATCATGCATCTGTTGCCATACGTCGACAGGTACCAGTAACCCAAAAAATAATTCAATGTCAGCTAAGGTCATCACGGCCGACGAAGCGGCCTCAGTGAGTTCCTTATAATAAGCATTGGGATTTTTTCGAGGATCAGGTAACTGCGATTTCAGGGAGAGAACCGCACTTCTTTTCCACGGGGTATAAACCCATTGTTCTTGAAATAAGGCTTCAACACGAGCTTGAATAATTTGATATCCATGGTCTCTGACCTCGGGGATTATGGGGTGATAGATCGGATGCACTTCCCGCATGGGATGTTGAGTATCCCAATTCGGACATTTAGTAAACAGCCGTTCTCGATACTTCATTATAGTACCAGATTCCCATATACATCTTCTAAACCTAATTCAAATTTGTGTGCCCGGTACACAATGTCATATAGGACCTGCGGGGCTCTTCCATCTGCAAAACATTGCTCCCATAGGGAAATTAAACGGTTGGCCATTGTCTCTAAAGCATATTGCTGCATAACTGGTTCATAATCCTGCATGGTCCCCCATATATCTGTAATTGTGTAGATGGCATTCCACACCCATTGAGATGCTTGATCTATCACCATCTGTCTTTCCTTCGAACCCACTGTATTGAGGGATATACAGCCGTCGGGCGCCCAAAGTCCTGGAAGCATGGGTGGGGGTCGAATCAATCATTGCGGGTGTCAATGTGGCCGACAGGGAAGTCCAGGCTGAGGCTGGTGAAGCTAATGTTATAGAGGACATAATGGGAGGAGGGACCACTGGACAATAATGTAGCCTTGGCCGATACTGTGATAGCGGGAGGGAAGGTTGGCCCCATAGGCGTAGAAGCTGCAGCAACGGCCGGTGCCGTGGCCGGTGGGGCGGACGAGGCAGGGGAATTTACAAGTGGTATCGCAGGGTATACTCGTTGTGGGGCATAAGGAGTCGGGGGACGCACATCCAATAAGTCCTCTATTTCATCCTCTGGCTCAGTCCGAGCTGTATAACGTTTGTCCACCTGTAACCTAAACTGCCCATCTATACATTCAACATTTTTCTCACTTTGGTCCCTATCATATGCTAAAGCCTTCTGGGTTATAGTCTGACCATTTTTACTTTAAGTAATTTCTCTTCCCTTATACAGCGGTGTTTCGCCTCTTTCTGCCACAGCTTTAAAGAATCAAACATTGCCTGCCGGCTTCTTTTGGCAAATAATTGATCCTGTAAATACTGTATCTTTTTCTCATCAAATGATCCAGTTAAAGGCCATTGTAATTCCACATTATCTTTTGTATATTTGTGCCATAAATTATTAAACAAAATAGGCGTAAGGCCATGTTTTAGGTACATATCAAAATTTGGGCTGCCCTCTGGTGGGGCAGGCTGGCTTTCATCATACCATCCGCTCTTATGGTGGCAACAACATCCAAAATATATTTTACTAAAGCACGACATCTTATGTATCAACAATACACCTTCTCACACGCTCTCAAACATGGCCATGTTCACTCATGTTCAATCTTTCCTCAAACAGGATCTGTTACAAAAAAAAACGAACGAAACATACAATATTTTACATTGACATGTCTTTTCCAGAACCAAACAACCAGAGAACGGAGCCCGTCGACTCCCGTTCGTGGAGAACTCGTATATTTCCAACTACCAGACCAACAGATACCAAAAGCAGGCAGTCCGTAGACTACCAAGAGGCCATCAGACAGGAATTAACCACAGACCGGCCTACAGACCATCCCATAGTCTCCCTGGTTCACCTTCAGGACTATTACGACTGAGCCCGCTGCCTTAGCGCCGCTTCAGATGTGTCCAAAAGGCTACCCTGTTGCAACCATGGGCCTTTCCGAGAACAGTCCGGCCGGGTGCACACCACGCGTGCCACACCAAGGCGTCTGATCGAAAACCTCTATTATTCACCAAACAAGTCTGTGGAGCATCTGCCCATGCAGCCTCAATGCCACCCCGTCAGACCTCCAAAGTTCTCCGTGGCACACCGATCACCAGCCAAATACAGTTAACTGTTTCAAAAATGCCATTCAACAGCGTAATCCAAAGACGCCAATTCAATACACTCACCTGGTGCACACAGGTATGATTTGGTGTTCTCCACTGCCCACTCCTGAAGACCAACACAGTCAGCTCCTGGGTTACTCCCGTAGGACTCTGGCGAGGGGTCTTTAGCAGCTGGTGCTCCTTGATCGTGAGAGCGGAGTTCAGCCAGAATCGTTAGTCAGTCCACCCCCTCGACCAGAGTAACCCTTCATTTGTCCTTTCTCACCCCCTGTTACGGGAGGTCGACCCGAACGCGGAGTCCCACCAGAGTCGTCAACTGACGAATTACAAAAATAATCCAAGGAGCTATACCTACCAATAGCCCCCACGTATTGTCTTACCAAATAATCAATCAGTTGGCAGTGAAGAAAAGTCAATAGTTTATTTAGACAACCAATACTCTATAGAGGAGCCCCTCCGACGTCACCCAGCCAGTGCGTGGAGAAGACTCCCGATTCACAATAAGTACATGGCATATATACTTTCAATGCGCTACTTGAGATCACTGTACATGGAAAATTACTGGCAGGCACAGTAGGTTAAAGGAAAGACCTTATTTGGCACACAACAGCTCATTTAGAAGTCTGCTTCTGCTATTAGTAGGGAGGGTCAGGAGGGGTGACTCCCTTTCGTCTTGGTGCCTGGGAGCACAGGTATGGTGCATCCAGGAATGCGCTTATCACCTCTGAAACCAGATGCAACCTTGGATCTCAGAACAAGAAAGAATAGTATGTATTCAGCTGTCTGTATAACTCAACTAACAGGGCTTACTTGGCTGCTGGAAGGGGGTGGCACATAACCACCGTTCGAGTCTGATTCAGGTGTGCACAAAATGGAGTTTGTTTGGTTCGTAGTCTGCGTACGAAAGAAATGTAATGCAGAAGCAGAAAGGAAGTTCCTGCCTTGACATAACTAATTAGTGTGTTTTATAATATACATGTGAATATAGATACCTCGTGCTAACACAAAAGATTAATATAAATGTATGAAATCGATTTCATCCCTCATCGCATCCTTAAAAATCTGTTTAAAACATTTCAAAACACATGTATAACTTCTGTAGTGCAATTTTTTTGCACTCAGTAATAAACCTCTTTGTAATAAAAATATATTAATTCATTCTAAATATGTTTTTTAGAGTGACATTCGTTTAGCAGATTCGCGCACCCACCACGTAGGTTTGTGATCGGTGCGTGACCCTTTTTTGAAAACTAAAAAAAATATTTATATGTAAAGCAGATATTTATCATAAAGAGAAAACAATATATCTTTTATACTAATACAATTCAATTACTTTAAAATATTAAAAACAGTATTTCTAGTTCTATTCATAATTATCTCATATAATGACATACACTACAACATTTGAAACAATGGAGCAATAGTTAAATGTATTTAAAAATATAATTGTTCAAGTAAATAATACTATAAATGTTTAATACCCTATGTTACATATATTTTTTTAAAGTGTTCATAATTTTTTTTAAAGATTGAAATAATTCAAACAAAATCTTATTAAGAAAACTGCAAAAAAATAGGTACATTTGAAACTGTTTAAAAAAAACTAAGAAATTCACTGAAAAAAATACAGGTTTCAGGGACATTATAGTTAGGGATTAGAATAAAAAAGAAACTTTAGAAATTCACTTAAAAAACCCACGCAATGCACTGCTGATGATGTCACATATTACATCACTCATGACATGGTCAGTGACATCACTGATTATATCACTCATAAAATCTCAAATAACATCACTGATGACATCACTGATGGCATCATCCACATAATCTCAGATGCATCTACTTGTACCCCAATATAACCATTCATACAGCCACTACAAATATCAGACTACCATTCTCGAAACCATTAACACACCAATAACAGTACATACATATTTATTTATTAATTTATTCATGCGTTTTTATATAGCGCAGACTTTACCCGAAGGTGTCAGAGCGCTTCACAATAGGAACAGAACTGATACATGAGAACATTACAAGTGAAAAAATTACAAAAGCAAACTTTACATTACATACACAATCACTGATTCATATGTCCACTCACACACTTATATAGGCACTCATACAAACACTCACTCATCAATTTTGCCACTGATAAATGCACTCATAACTCATACAGATACTCACAAACCACCACTCACTTACAGAGTTACTCACACACATTGGGGTCGATTCCGATCTGGTAAAAAGCGCTCCGAATCATCGTACGGAGCGTTTTTTCCCGTACGAATCGTACCTGTAAACGTCCCGTACGTACGACGAAGTACGATTCGTACCAGGAGCCGTACTCCGTACGAGTCGTACAAGACACCGTACGACTCTAATCTCCGTATGATTCTCCCTCGGAACTCACTGTACGCGACATCTGTACGGTTCGCGGCTGGTTTTTACGACCCAGCAACTACGATACGTGTCGGGTACGCACCGTACGACCCTTTTTCTATGGGAGCTGAAAACAGCCGTAAAAGCAGAGTTGGCGCCGAAACAGGTACGGAACGGCCCCCCCGGGTACGGTGCGTACCCCCCATGATCGCAGGGGTACGCACCGTACCCCTGCGATCATGGGGTGTACGAGCCGTACCCCCATTGTACGATCGGTGTACGAGCCGTACCCCCATTTTACGATCGGTGTAAGAGCCGTACCCCCATTGTACGATCGGTGTACGAGCCGTACCCCCATTGTACGATGGGTGTACGGCTCGTACACCGATCGTACATGGGTACGGCTCGTACACCGATCGTACATGGGGTACGGCTCATACACCGATCGATCGTACATGGGGTACGGCTCGTAAACCGATTGTACAATGGGGGTACGGCTCGTACACCGATCGTACAATGGGGGTACGGCTCGTACACCCCATGATCGCAGGGTGTGTATGTGTTTGTGTGCTTTTCCGTACGACTCGCCCTTACCTGACGTGGACCGTACAAATCGCGTCCTCATACCCCGGTCCGGATCGTACTCGTCGGGTCGTACGGCATGTGTATGAGTCGTACGGTATGTGTACGAGTCGTATGGTTCACGGTTTCAGCCTTGCAATACGTACGGATCGCGACGATTTGGACGGATTCACGGAATACGGATCGTACTTCGCGACTCGGATGGACGGGTTCGATTCGTACGGAGAGGGCTCCGGATACAAATCGTACGGACGTTTTTTTCCCCGAATCGGAATCAACCCTAGTAAGTCACCCAAAGAGTCAATCACACTGCCCTTTACTCACCTATTCAGTTATATACACACTGCCTCACAAATTCATACAGATACTAGTACATACTTACTCTCTTATACAATCACTGACACAAGCACACACTCATCCATACAAGCGCTCCCACAATCACTCAGTCTCACATACAGTCACTTATATACTCCTACACTCGTATATGTTGACTAGCATATATGCAGTTACTCACCCATATTGAAAAATGCTAATTCCTAGGGCAACTCAAGCATAATTAAAACTGTGTCAGCAATACAATACTTTCACATAGAGGGACAAAAAAACAAAACACAGGGATTATATACAACAAGTGCAAAATGGCCATTTATTAAACAGAACATTAAATATGAATGATGAAAGCAATAAAATAGCCCACAGGCAATCCACAATCATATCCGCATTCACTGACAACACAGTATAGAGTTGCGGCAAACAAGGTATATATACATATTTAGAGCCAATTCTCTTTTTTGATAATATGAATTCTATGCGAACTATGTGACAAATGATGTCGTCATGGATGGCAAGAATGCCTAATTCTTGTAATCGAATCAAACTGGTGAATGAATCCAGCATCAATCAGGGGCCACAGTCCAGATACTGTCTGGTGCCAATGTGTGTTTCTGCCCAGCAGTGCCTTCATCAGGAGAAGCCAAGAGAAATGGGATTGGATGCCCAAAAGAGGCAGGTCACTTGGGCAAAGTAAGAGCGATGTAAACAGGTCTTCTGGCATGCACAGATGGAAGTGATAACCTATCCAATGTATGAGGCCATGAAACTGGAATATATGATGTATTTGTCGGCCAGCGTATGTTATATAGTCCCAGGTGAAGATACTTGGATGGTGCCTGAACTGGCACTTTACAATGATTACCAGATTTCATGGGTGGTGGTACACGATGGACCAACTAGCGTGGAGTCAGCAGCTGAAAGCCGTATAATATTTCTCCTTTTAACACTGGCTTTTGAATGGCATTTGAACCGTCCGCATCGCTCCTGCAACACACTATCGGACCTTGACACAGTTACCCTCCTCCGCTCCTACGACCCAGCTCCCCTTACCAACATACCCTCCACACTCCACGCCATCCCAACGATTCATCCAAATCCCCTTAGACCCCCAACGCAAAACAACAGAATTTCTACCCTGAGCAACCTGAGAAAAGTCCCCCTCTCTCTAGAACCCCCTTCCACCCTCGACACACCCACGTCTCAAATGCACCCTCCTCAACTGCAGATCGGCCTCTAGGCATTCCTCTGCAATCGCTGAGCTCATATTATCACTAGACCTTGACCTAATCATCATGACTGAAACCTGGCTAATCTTCTACACCCATAGTGAACATTCTGGTTCCCCCTAGCTACCACATCACCAGACTAGACAGGGTTGGTCAAAAAGGTGGGGGGATCGCATGTATACACAGGAGTAACCTCTCTGTCTTGAAAGTAACCTCTCCTTCCCTACCCTCCCCAACCTCCTGTGAATACATTTGCCTCGATATTATCAGCGGGAGCAAACCGATATGCTCTCTTCACGGCATTTACCACCCACCAGGGGACAATTCTACCTTCTCGCAACAAATTATGGATTTGATCACAACCAATTCAGGGCGACAACTCACACAAATATACCTTGGCGACTTCAACCTTCACTGGAACGATCATAATGACGCGGTGGTAAATAGTCTTAAAAACTTCCTCGACGCCCTTGACCTCACCCAAATTTGCAACAGCCCGACCCACGAGAAAGGCTCCATCATCAACCTTATCATCTCCAAAGAGGACTCTATCCAACTCGAATCTATCCAACCCTGTGACTGGTCAGATCATCACATTGTCACTTTCTTCATCAACGAAAAAGTCAAATTTAACCCGGTTCAATCCTTAAAGCCCAAAGTCTGGAAAAGAGACCTGAAAAAACTCAACCCAAACTTTCTGCCCCCCAACAGCTGCAATATATTACTTCCTCCCAATGGCGTTACGGATGTACAATCCTTGACGGATCATTATCTCAACGCTATGACCTCTATAGTTAACGAAGCTGCACCTATGCAACTAAAAAGAGCATCCACAAAAATGTCCAACCCTTGGTACAACAGGAGTCTCAATGACGATAGACGGGCCATGCGAATGGCAGAGCGCACCTGGAGATCAGTTCCCTCCGCACTGCATCTGAAAGCGCTGAAGAAAAAGAGGAATGCCTACTTCAGGAAAATAAAACGCTCAAAATCAGATTTCTTCAGCCGCCAGCTTGACCAAGCCAAAAATCGTCCGAGAAAGCTGTTTGACCTAATCAGAACACAATCCAAGGAACAACCCCAACCACTCAGCACCCTGGGCGAAGCACCCTCCTGTGAAGAGTTCGCCTCCTTCTTTATCCAGAAAACAGACAACATAAAGAACGATCTCCTCATTGACTTAAGTCTCTACCCCAAACCCCTCTGCACAGCACCCACTGAACCAAAAAACAATGCTACATGGTCATCCTTTGCCACCTACTCAGAAGAAGAAATTGCTAGACTGCTCAGCACTGTGAAACCAGCCAACCACCTCACGGACCCCCTTCCTGCCAACGCGGTCAAAGACCTTACCCCGTCGCTCCTCCCACTCTGGACTAAAATTATCAACAGCTCACTCCAACAAGGGACCATTCCTGACTCCCTCAAAGTTGGACAAGTCACACCACTACTAAAGAAACCTACAGCCGACCCCTCTGATCTAAATAACTACCGCCCCATTACCAATATTCCGACCCTTGCCAAACTGCTGGAAATATGCGCACAAACTCAATTGACTAGACACATTAATCAGTTTGATCTACTCAACCCTCATCAATCAGGCTTCAGAGCGGACCACAGTACAGAAACTGCTATGATTCACATAATTGACGACGCCCTCCAAATCCTGGATCAAAACGATACCTGCCTCCTTATCCTTCTTGATCTCTCTTCTGCATTCGACACCGTCAAACATGAGAACTTACTCGAGCTCCTAAACACAAGAATGGGTATATCTGGAACTGTGCTCAAATGGTTCACGTCCTTTCTACACAACAGAACGCAGAAATTCAAGAGTAACAACGTGTTGTCTTCGCCTATACCGGTATCGCTAGGCGTCCCACAAGGATCCTCCCTATCCCCAACTTTGTTTAACTTAGTTATGGAACCTCTCACCACCTTGCTACAAGCTTCCAATGTTCAATTCCACATGTACGCCGATGACACCCAACTCTATCTCAAAGTGCAATCACCCAAAGACATTATGCTCCTGAATTCAACGATCAGAAGCACCCAATCATGGTTGGCCGCTAATCATCTCAAACTCAATGCTCTTAAAACGGAGTTCCTCCTGATCTCACCTCCTGCGAAGTCCAATACCACTCAAATCTGGCTTAAACACCTAACGGCACTCAATGTTCAACCCACCATCGTGGACTCAGCAAAATCGCTAGGCATAACACTGGACACCAACCTCAACATGCAGGAGCACATCAACAAAGCGACTAAGGGGGCAAACTATCAGATCAATACCTTAAGGAAACTCAAACCCTTCCTTCCAGCCAAAGATTTCCAAACTGCGGTACAAGCTCTAGTCATCCCCCGAATAGATTACGGCAGCATCGCCCTCTGCGGTCTCCCACTAACTACCACGGCACCCATAAGAGCTTCTCTAAACGCCGCAGCGAGACTCATCACCGGATCAAGAAAACACTCACACATTTCCCCCGACCTGAGAGCCCTGAATTGGCTGCCTTTTGAAGCCAGAATACATCTGAAAATCGCCTGCATCACGCACAAGGCTGTCCACCTGAGTTCACCCGGATACCTCGCCCAGAAGTTGACGATCTCTGGAGGCTCTAGAAAGACCAGAGGCACAAACAATCTCCTGCTAAAGTCCCAAAGGTTCCGCAAGGAAAAAACATATAAACGCTCCTTCTCAGGAATGGCGCCCAGGATCTGGAACTCACTCCCCCCTGAAATCAGGCTCATCTCCTCTACCATACTTTTTAAGAAAGAAGTAAAAGCTATCCTCATGGCTAAATACACTTGAATTGTTCTTGGGGATGATTTTACAGACGTTGTACCATTCAGGTATACTGATCTTCTATGCTTGTTGTATGACTCGTATTATTGACCTGCCTGAGTGTTTACGCTTTTAATTATTTGTATCTGTTTCATTACTGATGTATCTGGCTGACTATGTTCCCACATGTATCTTCCCCACCCCAATTGTTATATACTCACACGCTGCTGCCTTTCGCTGTAAAGCGCTCTGATATCTGTAAAGATCTTGTTCGCGCTATATAAAACTTTCAAAATAAATAAATAAATAAATAAATTTGTTTTTTACGCCAAACCCTGTCTCAAATTTTTGGTGGTTAGAGTTTTGCATCAAAAAGCATTAGTGGATGCCTGGTAACACCCATGTGTCACTCATGTAATGCCTTTTGACCCTTAATGATGCATTGTATTGTATTAATTTTAGCCAATTTCCCACTGAAAGTAAATTACAAAAAAAATATTTTGTGCTATTTCGCAGGACTTTTGTGATGCAAACAAAGCACAACATGTTTATGAATCTGGCCCTTTGTGTGGTGTGCTGCACTGTGTGACACCTTTGTAAATCTGGGCTTAATACGTAAAATATGGTTACATGGATGGTTTTCTTAGTTATTACACTTATGTGGCACTTATATAGTGCTCAACTAGCAATTAGTGTGGCTTTGTAGTGCATTCGGAAGCTAGGAGAAGCTTTATAGAAGACTCCAGATGCTCATAGCAGACCAGAATCCAAGTAGGTTTGAAAGATACGGTATGAGCTAATGAGGCCTGATTCACAGAAGAGTCTGCGATAATTTCCAAAAACGTAACTCTTATGATTGCTGTAAATATTTTCGGCCTTTTGGGGAAATCCACTCCTTGGAACATGTGCAGATATATAACAGGCTAACATTCCTGATTGAGTTTGTGCATGTAAACCATATTTATTGTTTCCCTGTGCGCAGGAACGTTTTTACACATGTATACATGCATCTCTCTAAACCACAGAAACAACTGTGGTAAATATCCCAAAAATTGCAAGTCTATCGGTGTCCTCAAGATTCTGATTCCCACTGATGAAAACCTCCAGCCTGCCTCTGCTACTAAATTTGCTCACATGGAAACAACACCAAACGGGCAGAATGTCCTTGTGAACAAATCACTTAGGATCAATTGAGCCACTCCTGTTTCTGTGAGTCACGGCTGCGACTTTGTCCTTGCAGAAGTACGTATTTGCGCTTCTAAATTAGCCATAGATATGAGAAGACCTTTGTCAATTTGGCTACGATGAGATATTTGAGCTCGTAATGAAAGTGTTCTAAATGGTGGTCTGTCATTCATACATGCAGTGCAACTAAAGTGATGAAAAATAAACGACCAAGAGGTAAACTTGCACATTTCATGAAGAAAGCCAAAACCTACTTTTATTCAGGGTTCGTATTAGTTCTCAGAGAAACATAGGGCCTCATTTATGAGGCCCCTTGCTCAATCGGAACGTCACTTTTTGTGACGTTCCGTGGCGCAGAAGCCTGCGTGATATTTATCAGGCAGCACTAAGCCACTTTTTTTGACTTAATGCTGCCTGATAAATATCAGTCCCTTTAACGCAGTTTTCTGCGTTAAAGGGGCGTGCAATGGGTGCTGATAGGGGCGTTCCCAGCAACATCCATGGCCTTTTGACACTGCCCCAGATTTACGAGAAATCGTAAATCTGAGGCAGTGCCAAAAGCTTACGCCTCCCCAGGGGAGGCGTAAGGGAGGCGCAACAGGGTGAAATATCTTTATTTCTCCTCGTTTTCCTTTTTCTATGTGTGCTGCATACTGCAGCACACGTAGAAAGAGGAAAAGCCTCTTGTGTTTATTTTTGTACAGAAAGGTTTCCCTTCCTGTAAAAAAATAATCATCCCAGCAATGCAGGCACCCTTGCACCATTGTGCAAAGGTGCCTGCGTTGGCGCCGGCAGCCCATTGTGCGCTTGCACAGGGGAAAACGACAGGAATGCGCTGAATCTTATCGATACAGCGCATTCCTGCCCTTTTCTTTTGCCGTAGGGAAGAGCAGCAGGAAGGCCTGCTGCGCTTCCCTTCGGCAAAACCTCATAAATGAGGCCCATAGACTGCATATAGCAATAGATTCAGGGTCATATTTATGACCCAGTGTAGGTGCAAGAGTGACACAAACCTTAGGCCGTATTTTGGAAGCCACGCAAAGCCACTTGGCATGGCTATGAATTACGTCAAAAATCTGGAGTAATGCAACGAAGTGCAAATCGCTGAGTTGCATTACTCTGCGCAAAGGAGGCAATCCATGGGCGTTGCATGGGTGCCTGTGACACAGGGTAGCGCAGGAACTTGCCCTTCACCACAAAAGTCAGAAATATGCCCCTCTATAATTTATGCAGCTGCTTTTGTAGTACTACATAAGGATGCCTTCTCTTTTTTTAATTGCAAAACATTTGCAGCGCAGTCTGGTAAGACCCCCAAATATATTGATCGTTAAAAGTTCTATTAAAGTTAAGGTGTCACTGATTGGAGCTTTCGCAAAGGCAAAAATCTCATAGACATAGAAATATAATTTTATAAATAATAATTATACAATATGGATAGATAGTCCTAATTTGTATAAATCTATAGAACCGGCTCTATTTTAAGTATTACATACATGTACATTTGAGATGTAAGGAAATATTCATGAATTAATTGCAGATGGGGGGGTTGTAAGTTGTTTTATGTGCTTTGTAATTTAGCTTTGACGTGTTTGATTGCATTATGGCAAATGTACAAGAGCAACTATAATCCAGTGGCATAGAATGTTATCATTTTAGGACTTTCCAGCTTGAAGAATTAATTAAGCAACAGATGTGTTACCATGACACAAATCTGGGTTCCAGTTTAATTGTTTGTGGGTCATCATAAGTAGGAAGTAATATGCTTTTAATAAATGCACGTGCTTTTGAAAGCATTACATCTGTGTTGAGTATATTTTTTTAATGCTAGGTGTCCTGTCCTCAGGCAGATGTTGTTAAATGCCCCCTAGTTAGGAAAAGCAGTCTAATTATATTTCATAACTGAGCATCAGAAAATAACACTTGCTATTAAAGAGGAAATATTCGTGCTAACTTCAAATGTCATTCATTACACATCTTAAGAGTAGCTTTTTTTTAGCATGTGTTGGAATGCCTGTGATGCTGTTGACAAATAACAAAGGTTGTCCAATCAACTCAGAGGTATCATTTTATCAAGCTCGGTAAAATGAAATTCTGGTTCTATCCTAGGGTAAAACTCAGACGTGTTAGTCCACTGAGGCTGAGCCAACAAACACTGGTCTAGGCAATCGCCAAGAAAGTATTTGCTAAGTAGCCGGTCTAACGATGGATACAGTTACACTGACACACTCCTCTTAGCAAGCAGAAACCAAAACATATACACACTCATGTACTCTTATGTCTTTATTTCGCCACAATAGAAGCAATGTGTTGATATTAAATGCTATCAAAGGAGGTTTCTGGTTAGAGAGGCACGAGGCAAGCGTTTCCTTTATCATCGATTCTTCTGGAATATTGACCAAATTATTGATTCTCAAAATGAAGACCAAAGTTGACAAATATCCATGTGTAGATCATTTAAAAAGTTTTGTGTGGGACTCTAAATCATACATTCATAAATACATTCACAGGCAGTCTCAATCGTTTCTTGCAGTGTCCTTACAGCCTATAATGATAACAGTGTCCAAACTGGTAAACATTTTACATAGAAATTCTCCATGCATGAAAGAATGAAAGCTGAGTAAAACAAAGAAAAGGCTATTTTTATTTAGGACAATGAATAGTATCCAAACTGGCAAACCTTTTACATAAAAATTCTCCATGCCTGAAAGAATGAAAGCTGAGTAAAAAAAAGAAACATGGAATTTTTATTTAGGGCAATAAACTCTCCCTTGAGGAAATGTATCGAGAAACAATGCAAGGGCAAAAAAGCTGGTGATGGAATGCATGGTAGAAAAAAGTTTAAATCCCATTGAACAATGGGAAAACTTTACACACAAAGTAGTCACTGATAACATACCATCTGTAATCACCCAAGAAAGGAAAAGTTCATATTGCAAAAAAGGGGAAGATGCAGTTAATATTATCTTTTTATCTTATGCTATAAGGAAACTTAGAAGTCAACAAAACAGACTGAGAAGACACCTAAAGAAAACTCCATCTAACAAAAGAATAAAGCAAGACAGGACCTATGGACAAAGATATTTCATGCAAGCTCAATGGCAAATTCAAGGGAGTTCTGGAGACTTATTAATGGCTTATCTAGACCAAAGAATCTGGGAATTGGATCAAGTTTATCCGAAGAAAAATGGGTAACTTTTCTACAAACTCATCTCAATCCAAACCAACGGTCTTTTATACAACCTAAAGTCGAAAGTTCACTAACAAAAAATTGCAAAGAAGGAGTGAAAGACGTGACTATAACACCCAGCCAAGTGGCAAGCAATAAAAAAACAAAAAGATGGTGCCCCTGGGCCGAATGGCATTCCCTTTCCATTATTTAAAGAATCGCCCGACTTCTGGTCAGATCATATTACAGCTGTTTTTAATGATGTGCTCCAGAGAGGGGAAATACGAACCTCGTGGAAAGGTTCGCTTATAATCCAAATATTTAAAAAAGGCAACAGGCAACAGCCAGAAAATTACCGTCTAATTACCTTACAGGATTCAGATGCAAAGTTGTTTGCCAATATTCTTTTAATGAATTTAACTGAGTGGGCAAAAGAAGTGCAGGTAATACCCCCAAACCAAACAGGCTTTGTCAAAGGCCTTGGTACAACAACAAATCTTTTAATCTCAGCAATATTAATTGAAAAGGCAATAATTGCAAATCTACCTTTATATTTGTGTTTTGTAGATTTTAAATCTGCCTTCGACTGTGTTGATCGCGAGCTTCTTTGGACCAAGCTTGCAAAACAAGGAATTCCAGTCAAGCTTTTAAAAATGATTAAACTTTTGCATTCTGATACCTGGGTTAGAGTGAGGATGGGTAATGGCTCAACTGTAACTAAAATTATTTCAGCATCGAATGGGCTTAAACAGGGCTGTGTGTTAGCTCCCCTACTTTTTAACTTATTTTTATCTGATCTCACTTCTGACCTTAATGATATCAAGGCCCACCCACCAAGGCTGGCTCAAACTCCGATATCAAACCTGCTATATGCGAATGATGTTGTTCTAATGAGCTATAGAAAGGTGGGGATGCAACGACTGATCGACGGCATATCCAAATACTCCAAGGTAAACGGTATGCACATTAACGACGCCAAGACTAAAATGATGGTAATCATCAAAAATGTTCGATTAAAGCATTCGCATACCTGGTTTTTGGAAGGTAAAAAACTGGAACAAGTAAAGGATTACAAATACTTGGGAGTAACTTACTGTGATAATGGAAAATTCGTTCATCAGAAAAATGAAATTACAAGGAAAGCGAATTCCATTACTGCCGCATTTAGATCTATCCAGAAATCCATTGGAGATTTGTCTTATCGCCCTCTATTGAAATCATTATCAGCTAAACTATTGCCTTCCTTAACATATGGGAGTGAGGTGCTCAATGGGAGCGATGTAGACATTATAAATATTTCGGTAGCAAAAACCTATCGCCATTTATTTTCACTCCCTAAGAATGCCTCACAATCACAAGTAAGGTTGGAATTTGGTCTGAATGACCAATCTTGTGCAAGAAAAGGAAACATAATGAAGGTGTGGAACAGAATAAAAAATGATTATGACAACGAAATGTCCCGCCTTCTTTGGCAAGAAGTAAGCACCATGCGTTCCCTAACTATTTTCGCCTATTTAAACTCCGCAATCAAGGACTATGGCTTAGCTTCTATTTGGAACAACACGGTCGAACAGGAGAGCTTCAAGAAGACAGTAAACAAAATCATGGATTATCTCTCTTTGATAAAGGACAAAGATAATTTCACTAAAAGACAGCATGCGTGGCCAATAGTAAATGGTTTTAAGAAAAAGAAGATCCAAACCTATTTGGAAACATCTTGGACCAAAAAAAATAAACAAATCTTTATGAATGCTAGGTTTGGTATCTTTCCAGGCTCATGTCATTTGGCACCATGGAAAAGACTTGAAGAATTCGGGGCGTGTACGCTTTGTAAATCTGGTCAAGAAAACATCATACACCTAATGAGCCTTTGCCCGAACCTGGAAGTCGAAAGAAAAGCGGTACTTAAGAAATTATTTAATGAACGTGGTATAAGGACCTGTAGACAGGCTCTTATGGCAAGCTTAGATCCCGAAGACCTGACAATTAACTCAGCATTTGTGAAATTTCTTATATTAGCCAAGAAAAAGTTGGACGCTTGTGTTTGATTTTGTGTAACCACTCTCAAGTTCCTTAATGGAATAATTTTATGGGTCAGAGTACTTTTTATTGTTTTATGAGAAGTATTTGTATATAAGCAATGCATTAATATTTAAGTAGTGTATACATTTTTTATCCATATTTTGTAAGACTTTAATTAATTAATCAAACAAATAAATAAACATGGAACATGTATCAGTAAACAATGTGCTATTGGCTGGGACCAAACTACAAACCTCCAACCCAATAACTCCTAAAAGTAATGAAGAAAACTCTTTTCAGAAAGCTTACAGGTGGGATGGGGTGGCAGTAGAGGGTAACTGTGTCTCATGTGATGTATTGCATTACAGCTTGTTGCATCCACTGTGTTGACTGCCACTTTAACATAAAGGTAAGTTGATGGGCAGTTAAGCATGGTAAATCTATACTTACCTTGACAATATAGTGATAGGTTATATAGTAGACGTGATATTTTTGTAGGGCAATATTTTTTACCTCTGTTTACTGACATACAATCAGTTTACGAGATCATGCAATAAGATATGTGCAACAAATGGAGTTGCTACTTCCTTTTCATACATGTGTGATCTTTGTCATGGGCGAGTTGATTGAGGGTAGAGATTGCCAAGTCGACCTTGCTTGACAAATTACCCCAAAGAATATACCCATATGATGAAGGTTGCTCGATAAAATGATCATATACACTCTGGCCAAGGCTTACGAGAATTATAAGAATCAATTTGCACAACAGACTTCCTATTTCCAAACAAATGGGGGGGACCACATTTCAAAAACCTCACTTACACATTCTCAAAGTTCCCTCGAGGCCAATGTAACAGTGTGGAAAATGATTCAAGTTTAAATTGGGTAACAGCTAACAGAAAATCAAACTTAATTTTCTATCATTAAATCTAGATCAGTATTCATTGCCTTTCAGTGCATGCTCAAAGAGCTACATGGGCCAAGCTCTCGGAAGAGAAAGTGGTGTAGACATCAGATTCTCCAAACTAGAGCAGAAAAAGCACATAAGCCTTTGAAGATGCTATGGGCAGTGCACAAGAAAACACATTTAGGGCCTCATTATGATGTCAGGTGGAAAGCCATTCGACAGCTAGTCTGATGCTTTCCGCCTGACATCAGAGGTTTCCGTCCAACCCCCATATTATGATACTGGCGGTGGGAGGAAAACCCACGGGGGAATTCTTCTCTGCTTCCGATGGGCTCATGGAGCACGTCAAGGTGGTGTTAGAAAAAGTAATACCCAAATGGCAGCAAAGCCAGCCCGTCGCCGGGATTACGATTTCGCTCTCCGCCTGCCCTTTCATGGTGGTCTCCCTTGGCCCTCAGCTATGGGTGCTATGGGGGGGTACCTGTGGTGCCCCCTAAACATCCCTACATCATGTGGCAGGGATGTTTAAAGAGTTCATATTTCCTATGTTGGCTTGTGCTGCAGCCCACAGTACAAGCCACAATAGGAAATATGCACTTTCCGACCGCCATGAAGGTGGTTGCATCTTAATTAGGGAAGCGGGACTGCTAACTCATTGCCGGTGGGTCCTGTTTCAGACATGATGTTATAACTGACCGTCATTGTAATGGGGCCCATAGTTGGAAGTGGAGAGAGTATGTGTTTCCATCAGCAGCTCTGACTTTCCTCAGCGTGTATGCCAGGTTTATTGTACTCTGTTGGCAACAAATACAAGCCCAAACTGAAATTACGATCTTTAGATAAATTCCTGGGGCTGTTTTATTTAAGGTACCCCCCTCCCCTGACCCAACAGGTGTTTGTGATTGCTTTTTGTGCTTCCTGAATACTTTGGTATAAAAGAAGCAGCTGCAAATATTTGTGTAACCCCCTCATGCAATACAGAATGCATCAGCATATACGGTGCACAGTCAAGATAACTAAGCGCCATGCTCCAGCTTACATTGGGCATGGGCACATGCAAATGACCAAAACATTTGGCTTTTTATCTTTGCTGTATTATAAATGCTGGTGCAGAGGCATGAAATCTGTAAGAAGGGGCACTGACAAATGAGGTGGTACACAGTTAGGGAGCCCTTCCCTCCACAGGTGCCTTTTTGGGCAGGAGTAAAAGAGGTACTAGGGACTTACTGCCTTCCTCTTGAAAGGGAGACTGAGTCAATCACCTGCAGTGAAAGATATAATAGTAGCTTCAAACTGTTGTTCCACATTTCAGTAATGCGCTATTCCTAGCGCAGGCACAGGATGTGTCTCAACTGAGAAAAGCAAATTTGCTTCAACCTCTTCGACGCTCATGACGAGCTCAGCTCGTCATGAGTTACACCTCTCGTACGCTCATGACGAGCTGAGCTCGTCATGAACCGCGGGATTCTGCAATCTTCAGCGCACAGCGGGAAAATGCGCCGCACCGATGCGGTTAATAGGGCTCTGTATCTTAGTCTGTGCTTGGTGCACCCAGTTAAAGCTGTGCCCTGGGGCAAATCGCCCTCTGCATAATACTGCCCATGGACCTGCAAAAAATGGGTGTTTTGGCACTGGGTCCTGTAGTGTTGTATCTGTAATGCAAGATTTAGATCTACAATGATATCAATAAAGCAACATAAGCATTTCATCACTTAAAACATGTTTTAAAATATAAGAGAATTCAAAAACATTGCAGCACCTCAGTTCATTTCATTACTCATTTCATCACTTAATACATCTTTAAGAAAAATGAAATAATTTACTAATTTGCAACAGTTTATTTGCTGGTCAGTAAAACAGCTGAATTGCTGCATTTACTGCTTTGATGCCATTTGTTTTTTAAAGTGTTTAAAAAAATTATGTTGGGGAAAGCTTAGGGCAGGAGAAACAAATAGAACATGATCTAGCATTTGTATGGTGTGTCATTACATAAAGTGCATAATGTGTCCTCCCATTTTACATGCCACTAAGCACAAGTCACACTGGGGCATATTCACAAGGACCGGCGATATATATCGCAAACGCCAATTAGCAGCAGTTTTTTTTTTGCCGCCTAACCCTGAAAACTGTCTCAATGTTAGAGGCGTAGTAACAAGCCATTTCGACATAGTGATAGTATCTGGGAACGATGGTGAAAACTGCTGCTAACATCTGCGTGATGACGATAAGAAATGCGACGTTAGAGGGCGATACCTGGCGATATGCCAATTAGCGGCAGAAAGGTGCTGCTAACGTGGCGATAACTCCTAGAGAATATGGCCCATAGTATGTAAGGTTACCAGTAATTTGTAAACTCAGCATCAGAACAAAGTACCTGGTTTGACGTGGTCACTTGCTGATGGCAGCAACATGTTGAAGTCAGGCACGGCCTGGAATGCAAAATGGTCAAGTGTGCGTTCCTTAAACTGGGTATTGACGAAACAGCTCATAATGGAATGGCTGAGCCACCAGTTATTGAGCAAGGGGTTGGTGAATGCTACAGCAAGAACGGAGCTGGCCTGACCGGAAGCCTGTCCAGGTCCTGTGGTAGGGGTGCTGAGGCATCTCCGTCCTGACCCACATCAGCATCAGGAGAGGCTGCCACTTCAGCAGGGGCCCTGTCCGACCTGTATCTGCACTGGAATAGAGGTGGCACGGCCAGTTTTGGGCACCAGGCAAGGCTCTGGTGAGACCTGGAGGTACTAGCGAGGACCTGACCGTGCACGGCTGCCTGTCCACAGGGACAGTGTTCCTGCAGCGGCAGCACAAGGAATTGCTGCAGAGAGCCTGCTCAGCCGGCACTGGGTCACACCCATGCCTTGGTGTGCCAGTCTGAATCTGTTTGAGTGATGGCACCCGGGGACCCTGCAGCCCCTCTACCGGGCCCCATAGGGACACAGAGTTCTGTGGTGTTCCTAGGTCGCAGGCGCAGGGTGGCACTAGCGCAGCTGCGTAAGGAACACTCGGGACACTTGCGGTTCAGTTCACCGCGTAGTCCGGACTAACTCCGGCCACGCCTCCTTTATTTTTATAAGCAAGCCCGTTACGTCACGCGCTCGCGTAAACGCACCTCACGGTGCTCGATCAACTAGACCGCTAGCAGCGCGGTCCACGACATTACATTCCTTCTAACCTTTATTTTTTTTTAAACAACAACACAAACAGAGATACTGTCAAAAAGTCATAATAGTTTGAGAATGGCCAGGCAGCCAGTTACCAGCATGATGAGTGGACAGTTCATGGTCAGCCCACAGCAAAGTCCGCCAGCTGGGAAGACGGAACCGGGTTCCTCCACAGGCCATACCCCGCCACTTCTCCTCGGGCGGGGACTCTCCGTGGAGTCGCTTGAGGGGATGCTGGGGAGCATCTGGACTCCTCTGAGGACCGGTGTGGACTGGGTCTTGGGGTCCTGGGTAGCGGTGAACTTGCCTCACCGACGCCGTCTTGGGCGGCGAAATCATTCTCCCCTTCGGCTCCATTAGGGTCAACTGGTTGGCTGGGGGTTTCTGCTTCCGGTTCCTGTGTTGGGGAGCTTGGAGTATCCGGGTGAGCCTTCTTAAAGAATGATACATTACGAGTGACTGTTTCCGGTCCTCGTTGAGCTGTCACCATGGTGCCTTGGCGGTGTGTAACAGTCCAAGGCCGGGGTTCAAATGGGAGCCGGAACATGCTCCCCGGATATCTGTCTTTCACGTAGACACGGTCCCTCTCACGAATATCTGGCTCTTTGGCCCCTCGCCTGAAGCTGGCGTAATTGTTGGATCGGGCCCTTTTGGAGAGTGTCCTTTGAGGGTCTGCTTGGTTCGGAGTCCAATTCGGATGATTTGGGAGGGTGTCTCTCACCACTCGACCTAGAGCGGACAGGCCTGGCGCCGCTTCAGTGGTCCGGTGTGGTGTCAGGAGATATTCTCTCAGGAAGCTGTATATTGCCTTTTCCATCGAGACTTCCTCTGCATGGGCTATTCTGATTACTTTGTTCAGTGTGCGCATGAACCTTTCTACCTCCCCGTTGGCTTGGGGCCAGTGGGGGGTCACTTTCCTTTAATGGATTCCCCAACTTCTCAGGTACTCAGCAAACTCCTGTCCTTGGAAAGGTGGCCCGTTGTCCGTCTTTACGCTCTCAAAGATACCATGCGTGGCTATGGTTTTTTAAAACTTGGCAATAACCTCCTTCGCGGTAAGGGTTGTTACAACCTCCACTTCAGGATACTTGGTGTAATCGTCGATGATGACGAGTATATATCTTCCGTCTGGGAGGTGCCCGAAGTCTGCACTGACGCACTCCCATGGCCTCCGTTGATTGTCTTCTGTGATCACTGGTGGGGGCCTGTCGGGCTGTCTTGCAGCTTGGCACCATTGGCACGCTTTGACTGTTCGCTCCACCAAATGGTCCATCTCCATAAACCACACTTTTGCCCGGAGCCGGCTCTTTGTCTTGACCACGCCTTGGTGTCCTCAATGGGCCAGCTCTACTGCTTGCTGGGCTAAGCTCTCGGGCATCACCATCCTCAGACCCCTTAGCAGGCACCCTTGATTATCAAGCGACAGTTCCTCTCTTACCCTGAGGAACGCTTCTATGGAGGTTTTAGGCTGTGGTGTTCACTTGTTCAATGATGCTTGCACCGCCTTCCAGTCGTTGGATTGAATAGCACTCGCTACCAGCTGCAATACCTCGTCACTCTTGGTGGCATCGATGATCATCTCTAGACTCATGGGCAGAGGTCTAGATCTTTCCATCACGACTTTGACATACTCCTCGGTATCTTCCGCGTCTTCTCTTTCTCCCTGGGTGGCCGCTCGAGGGTGCCTTGAGAGATAGTCTGCGGGGTTTGTCGCTCTTGGTCGATATTCCACCTGGTAATCGTATTCTTGCAGTTGGAGGATCCACTTTTCAATTCTGGGGGGTGGCTTGGACACTGACCCTCGGAACAGGGGAATTAGTGGCTTGTGATCGGTTGATACAGAGAATGGGTGTCCATACACGTAGACATGAAAGTGTCGGCAGGCCCAGTGGATTGCTATGGCCTCACATTCTATCTGGGAGTATCTTTGTTCTGTGTCTGTCAATGACCGGCTGGCATAGGCTATGGGGGTCCATTCCTCATCTCCTTGGCGTTGCGTAAGAACTGAACCCAGACCATACGGGCTGGCGTCAACGGCAATGTTGGTGAGTTTGGACGGGTCGAAGTACGACAGAGTCCCATCTGCGGACAGCGCTGCTTTGGTGTCTCTGAATGCTGCCTCTTGCTGTTCACCCCATTGCCAGGGGGTCGTTGATTTGGTCAGCTCTCGGAGAGGTCTGGTGAGGTTAGATAGGTCATGTATGAACCTTCCGCAGAAGTTTACCATGCCCAAAAAACTTCTTACCTCTGATATGTTGGAGGGGGCTGGTGCATTCTGCACGTCATTTATCTTGTCCGGGTCCGGCGCTACCCCTTGGTCGGAGAAAGTGTATCCAAAGAAACTGATTTTGTTCTGGAGGAATTGGCACTTCTCCCTGTGTAACGTTAGGCCTGATTCTTTGATCCGCTGCAGTACTCCCCTGAGCCTCTGATGATGCTCTTCGATGGTGTTGGCGTAGACCAGTAGATCATCACTGACGTTCAGGACGCCTGGGAGTCCACTCAGAACATCCCTTATGGTGTTCTGGAAGACCTCTGCGGCGCTGGAAATGCCAAAGTTGAGACGTCGGTAACGTCTGAGGCCGACGTGTGTGGAGAACGTGGTGATGTAGCGGGAGTCTGGGTGGAGGGGAAGTTGATGATAGCCTGACCGAAGGTCCATTTTCGAGAACCATCGCGCTCCGTTTAGCTCCCCTAGGATGTCGTTGATCGTCGGAGTTAGATGTCTCTCTCTCTTGACCGCTGCGTTGGGCAGGCGCATGTCCACACATATGCGGACTTGGCCGGGTTGTTTAGGCTTGCGTGCTATGACGATCGGGGACACCCACGGTGTCGGTCCACTGACCTTTTCTATGATGCCCTGTCGTTCGAGGGCTTCCAGCTCTTCCTCTACTTTCTTCCTGAGGTGAAAAGCGATTCTTCGGTGCCTGAGTGCAACTGGTTGAATTGACCGGTCGATGTGGAGAGATACTTCCTTCCCTTTTAGGCATCCGATGCCCTTGAACACCTCCTCGAACTCCTCCAAGATCGTGTCCAGCTCTTCTGTCAGCACCGCCATTGCAAAAGAGATTAGTCGGAGGTCTTCCGCTGCTTGCCCGCTGAGGAGCATGCCGCGACCTTCTTTGGTGACATATATGGTCGTCGGGACTGTCAACTCTTGATGCTGCAGCTCTGTCCGGAAACAGCCTATCAGTGGTATCGGTGTTTTCTGTCCATAGGCGAATACCCTGATCTTCGCGGTTTGCAATGATGGTTTGGTCCTTAGCTGGTTGTACACATCCGCCGCCATGAGTTCTATGGACGCTCCGGTGTCGATTGTGGCCCTCACTTCTTGGTTGTGTATCTTGATGCGACACTTCGGGAGGCGTCTCTTCTTCCGCATGGGTTGGTTGATGGCAAAAACGTAGTGGACGGGATAGTCATTCGTGTCATCGTCCATGTCTTCGCTGTCGTGACGTTCCTTTATGGTGTGGGCCGCTTCTTTCTTGGACTTAGCCGACCTGCATACTGCTGCAAAGTGGTTCATCCACCCGCACGAGCTGCACCTTCTCCCTTGCGCCAGGCAGTCCTGTATGCGGTGTGATTGACCCCCGCAGTATCCACAGTTGCTTCGTTTGTCTTGCGGTTTCTTTCCTCCGTACCGGCGTGTCTTGGGCCTTACGGCATTGATCTGTTCGGCCGTATTGACTTGCTCGGCCTTCACTGGTCGGTGGAGTGCCGCTTCCATGTGTGACACCCTCGCCTGGGATAGTTCTTTGGAACGCCCCAGTTTTAGGATATCCGCAAGTGGCTTCCCATCTTCTTGTAATATTGTCACCCTCAGTTTCGATGAGTTGCATCCTTGTATGATTTGCCCTCGTATTTCCTCTTGCTCATCGCGGAATCCACACGTGCTGGCAAGCTCTTTGAGCCGGCCGTGGAACGCATCAAGAGACTCATCGGCCTCCTGTTTTGCTTGTCGGAAAATGAACCTTTCATAGTCTTTGCTGGCCATGGGTTCGAAGTGCGCGTTGAGAGCATTGAGTAGGGGTATGTAGGTTTTTGGGGTGGCTTCTACGATGGTCTTGTAAATTCTGTGAATGTCTTTCCCGCCCAGGTGCAGGAGCAGGGCTCTGCGGCATTCCCTCACTGTCCCAGCGCCTTCAAAATATATCTGTAGACGATCCGTCCAGTCTTTCCAGCGAGGCGCCAGGGATGCTGGGGCACCATCTACTACAAACGGCTCGATGGCGAGAATGGACCCCGCCATTTTGGCACGTGGAGGGGCCTAGTCTGGTGCCTGGAATGCTCTGTGCCGTGAGGTTCCGGTATGGCCTTCCCTCACGTGTTGGGGGGTTGGTGGCCCGTGCTGCAATATGAGGTTCAGCCAGGTAGGATTATGCGCTGGCACTGACCTGCCGTCGTCGTGGCTTATTGTTCATCCACCCCCTCGGGTTCTGATGCATCTGCGTGCTTCTGTCCCTTCTTCCCCCACACGTTTTCCTCTCGAAAACCATCCATTTTTTCATAAATCGATATCGCGTCTCGCCCACAGCTCAGCGGGATAGGGCCGCGAAGCACACGCCCCATGGCAGGGCCGCACGTGGAGCCAGCATACCGCCGGTGCATCCCTCACTGGGCCCAGCAGCAGGATGGGGCACTGCACTGTCGCGCGCCGCCGGGCGCGGTGTCCGGATCGCTGCCCGGGAGCACAGCATGGGTTACTTATACCCTGGTTGCCATTGTGGTGTTCCTAGGTCGCAGGCACAGGGTGGCACTAGCGCATCTGCGTAAGAAATACTCGGGACACTTGCGGTTCAGTTCACTGTGTGGTCCGGACTAACTCCAGCCACGCCTCCTTTATTTTTATAAGCGAACGCGTTACATCACGCGCTCGCGTAAACGCACCTCACGGTGCTCGATCAACTAGACCGCTAGCTGCGCGGGCCACGACATTACAAGTTCCAGCAGTTCTTGCACGAGCGGCTGCTGTAGAGAGGTTGCTACAGCCGGCCCTGGTGCAGACCATATACCAATGTGGACCTGTTCACTTGATTCCACCCGGTCCCCTGTGGCCTGTCCACCCTAGCTCCCCGGTGGTGCGCTGTAGCCTGACAGCACCGGCATCAGCAGGGACAGACCGCCGCCGGACCTGCGCTTTATCATATCAATTTACACATGTTTGGAGAGACATAAATAGGAATTTTAGAGCTTTTCTCTGCAGCTCATAAAGTACAAACGTTTTTTTTTCTCTCCCTAGGACTCGTGTCCCCTTGGCACAGTTGTGAACTGGATGATATACGGCTGTACAAGCGATCACTATATTTCAGCACATGACGGGGGTAAATGCTACTGTAAGCACTCCGAGCTTGTCCCATTAGCGGGTAACCTACCACAGAAGGGGCCTTTGAGCTACACAGAACAGACTAGAAAATAAATACCATTGTACAGCTAACAAACATGGCGAATGCAAGCCGGCCTTATCTCTGCTGGGAATCAAAGGGGCACCTGATCTCGAGACACACTGTGTATTATTACCAGGCTGCCATTTATTCAGCAGATTAGACATTCAGTAAGACTTCCTTTAGTGTGTGTAGAAGCATACAATACTTAGGCAAAAGTAGTTCAATTCAGTTTGTGGTTATCGATCAAACATTCGTGGCAGCAGTGCTGTGATGATAAATATTAATTAAAATGTGGGGGCATATTCACAAGGACCGGCGAACCTATCGCAAATGCCAATTAGTGGCATTTTATTAATCGCCGACTGACCCTAAAACTATTTTCATGTTAGCGGAGTATTGCCAAGCCGTCGATACATGGCAATAGTATAAGGGAACGGCGGTGAAAACTGCCACTAACATCAGCACGATGGCGATAGAAAATTTCTCGTAAGCGGGCAATACCTAGCGATAGGCGCAATAGCGGCTAGAAAACTCCTGTTAGTCATCCCAACGTGCGTGTTCTTGCCTCTGATGCAAAAACTAGCCTATCAGCCAACCGCCAATAGAAAATAGGGATAAAAACAATAACATGCAGAATGGAACAGTGAGGGCCAAGTGCAGCACACATCAACAACCCCTGCAAGCCAGCCAACATCCAGGATAACCAGGATGAGAGCCTTGATGCCTCGCTGGACCTGAGTCTGGAGCCTGGATGCCTTGCTGGACCTGTAGCTGGAGCCCGGAGTGGGATGTCGAGGAGCTGTGGAGTCGATGAGCTGTGGCGGTAGATATTGAGGTGCGAGAATCACCTGTACCTGGTGGTGAAGTCTGGCAGGACGCATGGACACATGTTGCTGACCTGTGTGAGAAGACCGCCTTGCGACCCTTGGAACTGTTAATGGTAGAGGCGCACCTGCGCACCAATGTTATGAGGTGTGCATCTCACACTATGATCGCACTCCTGGGGTCCACGGAGGGGATTACCAATGGTGTATGCCATCTTCCTGCATCACAGGCTGGTTGATGTTGGGCTGGCCGTATACTGTGGAGGGTGATGCCCCTGTGCTACGCCGAACTTGTGTGATGTGAGCGCTGCAACGTCATGCCTAAAGGGGCCCTGCTGCATCAACTGCATCTGGAGGTCCACCAGTAGACTAGGCGGCGACTGCTCTTCCCAGCCTAGTTAAATCACAGCTGACTAATGCTCCTGCTGGCGTCACAGATTGGAGAGAGAACAGGAGATTGTGCCACTGTGTCAATGTCCAGGTAAGGAGAAAGTGGGATGAGTAGCGCAGGAGAGCCGGGGGGGGGCGAGTGGCACAGGCCTATCACGCGTAGATGATGCACCCCCAGTAGCAGCTCTTCCGCTATGGTGGAAGAGAGGTGTCCCACCTCCTCAAACAGTGCAGAAGAGCAACATTCATCAAATGATGATAACTAATTGATGTAATCATGCTATGTATCCTCAGTGGGTGGGAGGGTAAGATAAGACTGCTCCAAACATGGAGCAGGGTATGGGAGCATTGCATGCCCACTCAAGTGCACAATGACTGTTTGGTTGGCCGAGTCAGGCCTCCCAAAGAAGTCATGTGCACTTCCCTGTTCACAATGCTGCATTACAGCCTGCATGGAAAACATGCCCAACCTCCAGCCCCTGGCTGCATGACTTGTCCCATTGCTAATTACTAATCCCACCGCCGCATCACAGCGTTGTGATTGACTCAGGGGAGGGAGCCTGGTTGCTTACTTCCTTTTCCTGGAAGCAGACGCAGAAGAGCAGGAGCTACGAAGACATGGGACCCAGCTTCAAGGTGAGACTCCCCTCATTAAAATTTTTGCAACACCCGCTCACACACACATCCCCTCGTCCATGCCCCATTCAGTGATCTTTCCTGCGTTTACCACCTCACAGCTGTCCAGCCTTCCCCCCAGCATTTCTCAATGGCAGCTGCTGTGCGCCCATGCACAGCGGGCGTACCACTCGTGTGCCAAAGGCACATACGTAGTTGCGACGCATGCCATAACAACACATTCCATTCCAATGCATACTAATACTAGGCACATTGCAACAGTAGAGTAGGTGTTGCATAGCGGAGACATAAATATCACTATTCCCACTTCAGTGAGTGCCACCCAAAACTAACCTTTCTACCCCAAACCCAACCGTTGTCCCAGTAATACCTTTTTGAGCCCCCAAAACACACCTAAAAATCATATTTTGCCCCAAAACACACCCCAATTTTCAACCCCCCCAATTTTCATATTGTACCCCAAAACACACCCCGATTTTCGAATTTTACCCGAAAACACGCCCCAATTTCCTGATCAGTCAGCCTAAACCCATGCCCACCCAAAAAAAACATTACTGACCTCACAATGCATTGTAATCAAATGCAATGTAAAGGCACCCGCATTGTCTGAGTTGTGTTGTTAACGATGTACTGCCTGTATTGTAATGGTCGTCTCCCATGCCAAAGGCAACCTATAGGCTACGCTGTTTGCGTCCGTCTGGCCTTGGACTGCGCTCAGCACCAAGGAGCCTTCCTCTTGGACACCACCACTACGACACCAGCACCCTCCTCACCATCAACCCTGGATGCCACCTCGCCTGCCAGGATCATTCTGTGCTTGGGACCAGACTTCGCCATCGCTGAAGTCTGCAGTATCACCTGCAAGTAGCACCCCGACCGTCAAGGAGGAGGCAATGCCATCACCTACAGAAGCACACTCTGACTGACCACGTACTCTAATGACACAAGGGTGACCATGAACAACCTCAACTTTCAGATCTGGACCAAGCCCAAGTACATCCTCTGCGGAACCCTCGTGTGCAGGCCCCCCAGGCCATGGCACCCCATTCTCCAATTCCATAGTAGACCTCATTGCACCCCAGAGTCTCCCATCTACAAACGACATCCTACTCAGTGAACTCAAGTTCCACCTGGACAACCCCAGTGAGCAGAAAACCACCCCCTCCTAGGGAAGGTCCCCTACATGATACGCAAGCAGCAAGATACCTCAAAAAGCCATATAGCAGGACGCATGGTCATGCACGTCACAGCCACAACACTCGACACCACCGCCATCATCGCACCCCCTCGCAGCTGGATCAAGGCCACTGAAGAACGTCTCGTCAACTTCCTCCACACCAACACTCGACCGATGCTTTCAAATAATGACACGGCAGCTCGCAACCTCCACCAATGGATCTCCAACAGCGCCAACATTGGGGCAACCCTCATGAAAGGCACTGTGTCAGTACCTTCCGCCTCACTGATGGCAGGCATGAGGTTGACGCAGTGCCACAGGGATAGGCTAGCCCTATGCATTGATGGAGTTGCATCATGGTTGTGACACGACTGCAGCAATACTTGACTTTAGCGCAAACAAATACGTCAGGATTCCTGACGTATCTGTCATTACTTGTGTCATATCGTGCTTTCCAGTGAATACAGCTCATCCATGCTGGCGCAAGAAGGGCGTAGTGAGAAGTGTTGCAATGCAGTCTTGTCGCAGTGCTGCAACATTTTTCATGACTAGGGCCCAGGAATGCGCACTATCTTATTGAGGTAAACATCCTTTACAACGCAACTTTCACCATGCAGTGCCTTTACGACGCAACTTTTACAACGCAAACATGATCATAGTAGTTATATGATCTATTTAGAAATGTAACATCTTTATCAAATAGTACAATAAAATCAAGGATCATCAACCACTCAATCATTTCTTTCTTATTCCGATGGCCCAAGGAACCTCCATGTTGAATAGAAGAAATGTCCATTACACCAGTCATCATAAGAGGAACATGTGGGGGTGAAGTCGGATTTAACTTCGTGTGGAGGAGACAGCACCTCTCCTGTCCTCCTCAGAAGAGGAGTCATGAGAAAATTGATTGTGGGAAACCTTTATTGCTAGCATCAAAATTCTGATAATATTGTCCACCACTGTGATTGGCATCGCATGTACTGATGCATGTGTGGTTATGGAGTCCACTGATACCTCAGTCAGTATGAGATGGCTTCATAGGGAATTTGACTTTTCTTGGACAACCATCCCATCTTGCAATTTTACCACAATATTTACCTTTTATCTCCGTGTTTTGAAAATTGGGAAATTGTCAGTGCTTACATATGTCACAGTGGGAGACCTGATATTATCTGTCTCTTTATTAGCGGTCTCCCATGCGATTAAATCCTCCTCCTTAAAGAAATCTACTAGTGTAGTTAATTCAACCACTGATTTAGTTTTTTAGATGTTCACAGACTTCTTGATGCAAGGACGGCCAGCTTGTGTACTAATATCCATTCTGCTTCTGATGGTACCCTTTGCACTATTTGAATTAAAATGAATGTCTGATTTCATTGGGAGTTCTTTCAGTATTACCGTTAACATATCCAGAATGCAATCAGAAGTGTCTGTCAATTTGTAGGTTCGTGATAGATCACAGAATTCATTCAAGACATTGTAGTGTCTTAGAAAAACAGACATAACCCATTGGAAAGTGAACCAGTGGATTAAGCGACAATTCGGTACGCACCAATATATTTGGAATTGAAGATGAGGTATTACTGGGTGTACTGCAAAATTAGTTTATTGGCTTTCTCTGAGACAATGGTGCCATTAACTCTGATGCTGTTTCCCTACTGGAGAAGAGATACATATTTTAAAGGTGAAATATCTGGCAGTGTATAGTCCATTCCAAGAGATCCTGCCACAGCCTGAGTGACCTGAGTTGCCTGTTGAACCTCCCCATCGGTATTAGCTATGGTCATATTCTAGACAAACGACCCAAGAGATCTATAATTATCTTTATTGTCTGTTGGGGGAGTAGTGGGAGTGATGTGAATGATTTGAAGGTATAATGATTTCCATGGGCAACCCTTCTGTGAGGATAACATTTGGGATTCCTTCCTACTGAGGTTTCATTGAATCATTCTTAGAGTTAAGATTGCAATTATTAATTTAATCAATTGGTTTAGAGAGGAATGAGTGTATATAATTTTAGGATACCCTGGTGTGGAGGTGTATTCCTTAAAGGGTGTGACTTAATTTTTGGCAATGCCTCATGGAAATTACTCTTCCTGATCTTAACAGTTTTGCCTTCATGATTCCTATTAATACCTCCATCCCGCGGGTGGTGGGGCCCCTTTCTACTGTACCTTCTATGGCCTTTAGTACCACAGATCTCCGCAACTTGTAGCTCTCCACTTCAATGACACACTACCCAGATTCACCTGGCTGAAACGTTGTCGATGAAGAAACACGAGCTCCTGACCTCCAACCACCAGGTGAGGCTGTAGTACTCTCCCTCAAAGCACACAGCTGGTCTACACCTCTCCTCAGCCTCCATCAAATGTGATACTTAGTAAGGGGGAGGATATGGACGGAGCTCACCTGTACCACAAGCCACACTCTGACCTAGCCGGATTGTATTGGTGGCACCCGTGCTCAACCTACCATGGTGACAGTGGCTAAAACCGCACCCACCTTCACCTCCACCCCTCAGTTTGTGTCCCTGACTCAAACCACACAGCAAACTTACCCAGTTACAGCACAGGGACAGGCAAGGCACAGACAAGGAAAAGGTGATGGTGCAGAATGGGACCAGAAAAAGACCTGTGCAGGCACAAATCCAAGGGGGTTCCAGGGCAAGAGGTTAGCCCACCATACTGTCTTGTAGGTCCTCACCTATGTTTCCTGTTCACTGCATCTGTACCCTGCATTCTCCAGCCTCTACTGTACATGCTGAGGGCATGCCCGCTGACCGTCCACCACCCACTGAGACCCAGTGGCTCTCGCTCAATCCTGTGACCAGCGCCGTCACCTAATCGCGACCCACTGGAAGACCAGCAGTGATGGCTCTACACTACACCTGGTGGGTGATAGGCTGTAGGCTGCAGAGTAAGCAGCAGAACTCTGCTCAACTCAGAAAACAACACCATGCAGGCTAACTACTCCACTCCAATTAGGACCTGAAGCTGCACAGCTCTTTTTGTGCTCCTCCTTGCTCCTCTGAGCCACAGCCTCCGACCTGCTCTTATGATGCACTACGTGAGGACGTGCTTGTCTCTTCCTTTGTCACAACAGTATTATTCTATATTGTCACTATTACTAAGGCAGTTGCTGTCGTAACACTGATGTAGCGATACAAAAGGGGATGATGGACGGAGCGTTTGAGCAAATAAAACACTCACCCCCAGTCAACTGATCTGGGTTTAATCCATCACCATTCTTTAGCTCACTCAGCCACCCCAGTTCAGACATGGCCATATGCAAATCAGTCTGACCCTGTGCCTCATGGGAACAGTCCAGCCCGAACTGCCAAGCCATGTCTTCACTTGCTCACTTGGCCACTGGATTCAAGATAGCCTGGCTAATGAGGATTATGAATCCGAAACACTGATGTAGTCTGACCGATGGGGTGCTCTCCAGACCCAGCTGAATGAGGCTTTTAGGGCGGTCAGTCACAACTCTGATCCTGTTCTTTCCTGTCTCGGATGCTTCTGAAATACAATAAAGTAACAAGCGGCACCACACTTTTTCCACTAGAGCATTTGGTACAACAAGAGAGCAAACGGTAAAAGTGTGACAGCTGTAACAAATAAAATCACAAGATGTTCTGGGATTTTTTTTAGGGCACTTTGTATGACACATTAGTGGATATCTCTTGAAGGAGACGTAAAAAAAATAACATCTTGCATTTTCAATTACTCAAGATGACATTTTCCTTAAACGGAGTGTAATCATTCACAAAAAAGTGTATATTGTGATAGGAGCATTCTCTTATGAGTCGAGGTTTAACTTAGAAATTGCAATCCTTCAACAGTTTTTGCGTATTGCACATCTGCATGGAGAAGCAGACGGTAGTGAGTAATACTCAAGGAACATAGTTAACTTATACCTCATTGTCTAACTAGGAATGTGCTTAGCATTCTCACTGCCTAGAGCACTAATGTGTAGTTTATTGTAATTTGACAAAAACTTCCTCCTAACTTTTGATTTCACTATCATGTCTCCACTTCATACACAGCAGCTGGAAAACTGAAAGAAATACTGCTCTTTTCCACACTTTCGGTTGCACTTACACCAGCATCCTTGAGGTGTAAATCAGAGTATTGTGGGAAATCCACTTACTTGTGAAAAAGATTATTGACATACGATGTTTGCAAAGGAATTGTGAATTAAAGACTACGCGGAAAAGACTGTTTCCCCCAAACAGGAGTGTATTATTTAAGCTATAGTAAAGTTCAAGGAACCATGGAGGGGAAGAAGCCTTATTAGTGATAGACATTTACATCATAGTTTCCCCAGTAGGGTAACTGTTGGCTTGGCCACTAACATTTAGCAGTACTGATGACTTGCACAGGGCGAGAACGAGATTCAGTTGATAATGTGGAACACCGTCTCATTGGTTCACATTGCGTTTATAATAACCATTCCTAACTGTGCAATGTATATAACTTCCTATGTGTAGCATCTTGGAACATTGATACGTTCAGGAGCCACACTGACAGCTAACAGTTTTTTAATAAATTTAGCAAGTAACCAAATAATATTAATTCAAAAGACCAGGCAGATTTCTTTGATAGCTTTACCTGTACTTAAGCAATACTGTATAAATGCTATTACTGAGTTCAATGCACCGAATGCCCGGGGGTAGCTGACATTGAATTCCACACACATCAGCCCCAATGACATCACTCTTAGCCGCTCCACATCCTTCTATTTTCTGCTTAGAGGAGGAGTGAACACAAAATCATGGCTCTTAGGTATCTGTTTACTCTCAGTTCCTGCTGCTGCCTCCTTGATCACTGGGTAGAAAGGACGAGTTACTTACCTTCGGTAACGATGTATCTGGTAGAGACATAGGGGCAGATTTATGAAGAGTGACGCAACTCTGCCTAAACGCAGAGATACGACAAAAGGCTTGCGTCGCCGCTGCAATGGCGCAAGTCAATGCTGAAGCGCCAAATCTATGAGGTGACGGAGCATGGCGCAACATGGCAATCTGCGTCCGACAAACTGACGTAGGTGCCGCAAAAGTGCCGCAAGTCAGCCTGACGCAACGTGCGGAAAAGTCACGTAAGGTCGTTTGCGACACGTAACGCCTTTGCGGCGCCGGCGCAACACTGTAAAGTGCGGGAAGCGTTAAAAGGTTGCAGGATAAGTGACGCAAATATCGATTGCGATAGCTGTGGACCACAGAAGACAAACAAAAATGGAAGAAGCACATACCAGCAGCCAGGACCCTCAGGCAAATCCTGCTAGCAGAAGCCCAGATGTACAGGCTGAGGCTAAACGCAAACGGAAGTCAAACTTCAGCCATGAGGAAAATGAAATCCTGGTGGCAGAGGTCACCAAGTACCAGCATCAGCTGTTTGTAAATTCAAAGCTGCCCCATGGTAAAAAAGAGGCAATATGGAAGGAAATTGTCATGAAAATAAATAGTGTAGCCCAGGCCAAGAGGATTGTCCTTGACTGCAAAAAAAGGTGGCATGATTGCAAGCGCCGCACAAAAGAAAAACTTGCGGCAAACCGCAAGGCAGCCCTTGGAACTGGAGGAGGCAGCCCAGCAGACCAGGAGGTCCTGGATGATTTAGAGGAGCAGGTGGCACAAGTCATACCAGAAGAAATAGTTATAGGAATCTCCGGTCAGGACAGTGCCGCCAGAGAAAGTGCAGAGCACACAACAGGTAAGTACAAATAAGTGCGCACATCTCTGTGATGGGTTATGGTGGTCATAGCAGCTATAAATTTCTCTGTGCCACAATAGACCTTGTATTTGTCCACAATCACAATGAGTTTAATAGTAAGTCAGACACATATTTATATCTAGATTTATAAATGTCACAAAATCAAACTTATGTCCATCCCTGCTGGAGCACACAAAATGGCCTTCTTTTATGTAGGCCCTTGCACCACCACAATTATACTGTTGTGGAAGTACAAACTGAAGAGCTGATGGTGCAAGAACCACTTAAAACATGTGCACAGGACCATCCATATACCTACATGCATAACTGACAGACCAAAACTCAAAACTGGATGTCTGGATGTCATGTGTGACGTTGCCATTAAGGTGCACGTGGTGCCACATACTGTCTGCCTGTCCTTGTGGTGTGCCAGAGTGCCTGGGTAGGTAGGGAACAATGGGTGGAGGACATGTGCAGCGGGGTCATGTATGTAAGTGTAGGCAAAGTGATGTGGACAAGGCACTCCATGACAACTCATTAGCTGTCCAGTATACATTTGTGAAGTGGATACATGATGGTGGTGGTGTTTTGTGGGCATGGTGAATCTGTGACAGTCACCATGAAGGCTGGATCACGTAAATAGGGGTGGGGGTGTGCTGTTGGATGTGACTACTGTGGAGGATACGTGCCTGTCTATGTCTCCTGTGATGTTACTATGTGTTCACAAGAGCACTCTTATTTAAATGTCACAAATATCACCAAGGAGGTAATGGTGTCCTCTACATGGTGGTGTGTCATGTGGAATTTGAGGACCAAGGTCATGATGTACTCATTGATTTGGGGGTGTGTAAGCCTGGTGTGCAACGGTGGCTACAATTGTATGAGAATATGTGTTCTGCTTGCCCATGGGGGCCTGAAAAAAGAAATGCACCAAAGTGGATGTTGTCCTGCCTGGCCTGTCTATGTAAGTTGTGTAGTACCATGGTCACTGATGGGTCATTCAATTGCGTGTTTAGACAGAGTGTCCTCCTAACCTGTTGGATATGGCAATTACTCACCCTTAATGTGGGCTGTGTGGGAAATTAAGTAGCTGTCACTGAGGGTGATGGTGAACATAGATCCGCAACAAATGTATGTGTCTGTGAAGTAGGTGAGAAATGAAGAGTGAGCAGCAATGTAGTGTCACGTTTCTGTGGTGTGCACGTGTAGTGCTTGCACATTGTGGAGGATGGACTTGAGCGGGTTGTGTGTAGTGTACTTTTGCTGGGTGGCACAAGGCACTATTGCCCTGATGTGGAAGCATTGCTTCGCTGAGATTAGACTTGTGCGGGTGCAAGATAAGCATACAGTCTTGCAAGATGTCTAGTTAGTGTTTGTGTACACGGTGGATGTTCTGTATGTATGTGTTGCAGCGGAGGAGTGTGGAAAGGTCATGGTCTTGACTGATAAGTGTGTTCCTGTGGCAAATGGCTGTATATGCTATCAATCATGGTTCTGGACGTCATGCCACATGTACACAACAACACAGGTATCACATTTAAATGTCAATTACAAGTAACCACAGGCAGGCATTTGCTATCACATTGTATGTGATATGAATGCATTGTGATGCAACTAGTGCAGTTACAGTAGTTCCTGCTTAGGTAATGTGTTCACCTGTGACATAGCAAAGTAATTGATTTCAATTGTAAACAAATATTAGATTGGCTGTCCTGTTCATAAATAATGTACATTAGTCTCATTTCTTTTTAAAGTGTCGACAAACAAAACAGGACTCCCTTAGGGGAGTACATTTGAAACTATATTGTCCCATGGTCTCAAATATAATAATTTTCTGTAATTTTCTTTCTGACAAATCACAAAAGTGTGTGTTAATGTTGATAAATAAGCCATTTTGAAATTTTCTCGGCTGCAAAATATTAAAATAGGGTGTATTCTGAGGCAAAATGTCTAAATAGGGTGTCGTCTGGGACAAATTATTATATTAGGGTTTTTTGTGGGATACATACAAAATCAGAGTCCATTTTGTTGTGATATCTATGGTCAGATTCACATGCCCGTATGCCACATAAGCGCCGCTGTTGTGTCACTTTTGTGCCCCAAGCTTTGCTGGAGCTGCGTTGCGCTTGCAACGTGACTCTAACAATGTGGCTCCTTTACGCCAGCAGATGCATCACATAGCTGTCTAGTCTTGCACCATGGTGTGGTGCAATGTTGGGGAAAGAGGTGTTGCCGTGACGCACAATAACTGCTGCATCTCTGCTGATATGCAGGGATGCGCCAGTTAATGTGAATCGACCCGCTAGTGTCCTTTTTGAGGAGTCATATGAATCTCATGTAACTGTGGTTGTAATGTGTCATAACTGTTCCTTTTTGTGTAGGACATTTGATGATGGGAAATGTAATGCACAATGCTATCCTATCCAGCTCTCACTACACTCTTGTGATAAGAGACCTAGTGCTAAGCATCATATGTAAAAACAATGGCAATGCAATGGTATGTCGGACAACAAACTGTATCATAATATCAGCCAGAACTGGTCTTCCTGCTGCGCTTGCATGCGCACCTTCTGGAAGTGAGAAATTATGTAGGTGCACTGGACAGATGGCTGGAGGATAAATCCTGGAAATATACTGTAAGGGTCAGGGTTGTTTGGAGTGTGTGTCACAGATCGTTTGACATCACATTACAGATTTTAAAGATGAAACAAGGTCTGGAAAAACGTCATGTGTACACCTTTGACTATGAGTCTGCTTCAAGGGATAGTAAGCAGCCAGGCTCCCTCATACAAGTGACTCAAGGCCTGCAATGTGGTGTTGCAATTGTCATGCACGCAGGGGCAGTGTGTTCTGGCAGAGGCCTGATGGGTGGCCATGTACTCCATACATGCTACAGTGTTGGCTGCATTGTGAACATGAAACTGCACCAGACTGTTTTGGCCAGACTGAGAGCACAAAGGAATAGACATTGTACACTTAAGTAGGCATATAACTGATTCCTGGCCAACATCTAAAGTACAGAAGTCCCAATGACCATCTTACAAAACTATGAAAAATAGCACCACCACATAGATCAATCACCATCATGGAATTTGTTTCAACGACTACCAACTTCTCAAATTTATGGTCAAAATGCTGCTGCAAAATCAAATATTAACACCTGTGGACCACATTTCCATGGGCATCCTCCACTACACATCACCCCTTCCACTTAAATGGACATCCACACAGTGGTGCGATGTGATGCATCCTCACAAAGTTGGTTAATCTGCCAGCATGAGATACAGCTAGGTGTACAGAAAGATTCTTGGGTACAGCATTCCCTGCCAAGACAGCTGGGCAATTACATGAAGGAAATGCAACATGCATCCCTAATGTGTGTTGTTTGAGTGGCAGTGCAACTTGAGTGATAATCATCTCAGGGACAACACCCTCCACAGCTTATGCCAGTGTCCCACCCTGTTGGACAGGATGCAGATATGTTTAGGCCACCATTGTAAACCTGTTTGGTGTAGCACAATGATGTACTGTTGTAGCATGGTATGCAATGTGTTTATCCCTAGGTATTCACTCCATACAACACCTAACATCCACAAAAACAACACCATGTTTGGGTGTACATCAATGCCTCACAGCACATCCCAGCAATAACACTGCACCACAGCATCCCATGTTGGATTAAATATGGCAGACCAGCTTTGCCACCCCGAGTTGTGAAATTGTCAGTGCCTACAATGTTTGGTATGCCATTGTGCAGTAAGAGTGTACAATGATATGACATGCACACTGGTATTGCTCATTAAAGAGCATGTACTCAGTAGTGTAGAACAGATATCTTCCTTTGACTTTGTGTCTGTATGGGCATGGCATTTGGGGGGATCTGTGGTAACTGTTGCTCGGTGAGGTGTTGGGGCCTGGGTAGTCCATTCAGCACAATAACCAATGTCAGTTACCTTGTCATTATTGTAGGTTGACTCCTACGATCATTCACAAAATGGGTTTGACATAAGAGATTGTGTTGAATAATGTGATCCAATTTGTTGCAAATGTGTATTGTTTTCAGTCATTGTTTGACTACAATGTAATGACCAACGTTTACAAAGCAGTGTGTCTGTCACTCTTAATTGCAGACAACTGTAAATCCTGTCTTGTCAGAAAATAATCTGACAACGTCACAAACAGTGTGTCCTTTGCCGGTGATAGGCTGGCACACAACAAACTGCAGATAAATAGGGTGTGTGATACTTTGAGTGAGTACCTGTACCCATGGGCCGTAATGTTCACAAATTGTACAATGATACATCTCAATTGTTTGTTTTCAAAGGAGCCGAACACCCTGTAATCACACACCAATTTACAATTGCAGTGTTGGACAAAAAGTGCACACGTCATGGCTCTGATTAAACATTTCTACAATTAAACCTCCCAACACTAATAACTGATTTGCACATTTTTTCACAGTGGATGCTGCATCAACTGCACAACAACTGGATGACAACAATGTTTTGGATGATATGGATGATAATCCTCCCACCATTGACACTGACACACTCGAGGTGCAAAGAGCCACCATACGGTCACCCACACCCCCTCCACAGTGTGACAACGATGTGGTTGATGCTGAAGTTGAAACTCAACCACCATCACTTGTACCTTCCTCAACAAACATGATTAACGAGTGGCAGAACACACAACGTGAGTTCCAAAGAACTGCTGTAACTGTACAGCGTGAACTCCTTAGTGAGGTACATGTGGCATTGCCAAGTATCACTGCCATCCTGCGATCCATACTACAAAGCATCAATCCAGATTTGGCAAACATTGCCACTGATGAAGCCACCTCCACACAAACACCAGGATTGGCTCAATCTCTGGCAAACATTTCCAATATCATTAGTGGGAGGCATGTCCAAATGCCACCACAAAATGCCAACAGGGATATAGCCCAGCACCTCAAAGATATTGTTAACTGGTAAACATCACTTACAACAACATTTTTACAACGCACTACCATTACAACGCGGTCATTACAATGCAAACTATTACAACGCATTGCTCTGGGGGGCGCTCTAGGATAGGGAATAGGTTAATTTACTATCCAATAACCTTCCCTAGTGTCCACGGGGACTGGAGTTGGAATAGTAAATTAAACTATTCACTATCCAGCACCCAAAAGCGCTATGCGTTGTAATGGTATGCGATGTAAAAACCGCGTTGTAAAGGCAGGTGTTGTAATAGCCTGCGTTGTAACGTCATACATCCTTGTTAACCGAATGAGAGACATGCAGTAACGGCAAGACCTCTTCCTGTCAGCCATGACAGCCTTTCATGCAGACTTGCTGACCGTCATCAAAAACCAGCAAATTATGCTGAATGAACAAAGGGCTAACTTCAACTCGACGGAACATGTGTACCCTCAAACATCCTCTGCCACTGCTGGTGGTAGCAGTAGCAGAACATGCCCTGCACCTACTCAACAAAGTGAAGACTCTGAGGAAGAATTTTCTTTAAAAATACAAAGGATGAGTGGTCAGTAAATTACATTTTCACACAGGTGTCATTGGACAACACACGAAAAATTTCACAGAGGAGAACAATGTCTGACATCGAACAACTGTCTCAAAAAAAGTGTCGCACAACAAAATTGTTGGCATGAAACACTAAACTAATACACATTGTGAAAAAACCCAATGTATAATTCTCAATGATATTCCTGAAATAAAACATCATTGTACTAACACAGTCAAACTTGTGAACAAGTACGTCATCACCACCTGTGTGTCTTTAACAATGTACACTTGTGTCATGTTTGTAACATTCAACTATAGCACTGGGTACACTGTCTGCTGAGAAATGTAGACACACGTGGAAGAGAGGGTAAGGACATGGTCAAGGTTGGTCAGTATGAAAATAATCTGCTAATGTGAAACTTTATGGTGACATATGTAGACATAAATAACAGTTTCTTAGGAATCTACAGCAGTGCATCGCAAAAACTCCTTTTCAAACACATAAATGGCACATATTCAAGTACATGTTGCATTCCTGTGCTCTACCCTGTGCTTGTGCTACAACATCGGTCATGCGCCAGTGTAGGCACCATTGTGGCATTCCTCAGGGAAGCTTGAGTCATTCCTGGAATAATAGTTGTACATGAATGGTCCCCATCCCCACACAAAAAGTGTCACAACTGGCTGTTCTCCAAAGCAAAACATGCTGTACACTGTAGCACAACCTCTTACACACTGAAATGTGTAGTAGCCAAAGTTTATCAATGTGCCACTCTCTGTAACCCCTAGTTTGCTGTAGCATGCAGATGGATTAGCAGGATGAAGACTTTTTTGTAAAGCTTGCTATCTGTCTACTGCCTGGGTTCAGAGGAGTCAACACACACAGTAACTCACATTGAATGATACATTCACAAATACAATGTTGCAAAGAAAATGCCGGAATGACAAGGGCAGCATTGGTTGAGGGATGTATGTTGGCAGTGGTCCCAGTCGATATCTGTGCTGTGTATGACACATCCATCAAACACATTACACTGCCAAAGTTGGACTAGGCAGGCATAGCGGACATAGCACTGGACTGGTCCAACTGTTTCTTTCCTGACACAACCTTTCATGTAATGCACACACTCTTCCACCTCCATGGTTCCCAATAACAAACTGGTTGTGTAACAGGGTGCAATTCTCTCAACAACACCATTTAATTCATATTGAAAAACATTAGCTACAAGTTCAGGATGTGATGGCAGAAAGTACTCTCACACGCAGTTGTTAGCTGCACTCTGAAATCACTGGGTGCAGGATGCACATAAGCTCAGGATTAATTTTGCAGCTGGTGCTGGGTGGGTGACTGCCAACTGCACCAGCTCAATGCTAGTGAGTCTAAGGTGTTTTAGGTGGTTAAACCTTTTGAGCAGTGTAATGAATGCTGGTGTCCTCCATCTCTTGGTAATGACCCCACACAGAAATGTGTTGTTAAAGACCTTTGGATTTCTATCAAAACTCGCCTCTCCTTTTACATGCGCAACTGAAGAACATGCTAGGAATATGTCTTGGGATACTACATGGCCTCACACAGCTGTGTGTTTTTCTTTGTCAAGCTATGCATCAGTCAGGTTTCATTCAAGGACTCTCTTTTATTCAGACTGTATTATGGCACCTTTTTGCAGCTGGGGGCAAAGAAGTCTGTGATCGTGAGCACCCAGAGGGTCTCTTACGCAGCTGACACAAGTACTCTTGTTCTCCCTGAAACCCCCCCTCAAATACCAGTACCAGGTGTCTGCTTTAGTGGTTACTGGTGGCCAGGTGTGCAAAGTGCCAAATTCTATGTCTAATTTTAAGGTGTACAATTCATCCTCTCCTGCTATCATGAGCAAAATGCATTCACAATACACAACCACATGCCAACCTTGCTTAATAGGTCATCAGATGAACATTTTAAACCGGGTAAGGATGTGGTCAGCTGGTGGCCGTTCCTTCAGCACACTACCAGCCAAACTATCAAACACATTTTAGACACACAAATGTATCATTGATACACTTTGTAAAAATTTTTTGGTAAGGCATTCAAGATCCACCTTTTTTATCACAATGAATGGACTCATTCTGTGACATGCCTCCTGGTCTGTGTCCAATCAGTGCTGGTACATGCCATTGCTGGTGCTGCTGTGCTCAGTAAGAGCATACACATAACCTAATGTGACAAATTACACGTTTGGGGGTGTGGTATCAGAACTGATGGAGGAGGAGGTGTGAGCCTGCAGCTCTGCACCAACCACGTAATTTCTCCGGTTTCGTGGACTCCTCGGGTCGCCCATGCATGATCCTGTGTGAGCTGAGGGGTGTTGAGAGCTGCCCCAGCCAAACTCGAGCTGAGCGGCGCCTCCACGGTGATTGGGAGCCCTGGAGAAGGTCCTGTGTTTGGGACAGGCTGCTGGACAAAATCGTGGCAATGGTGTATTTGGCGCAGAAACGCCCTGGGAATTGTGCCTGAAGCTGAGTGGACTGTGGGGAACATCTGAGGACTGCTGACCCCGACTGTGGAGTACACTCAACATTGGATTAATGGCCAATTTCGTGACTATTATGCAGAGTTGTATTGTAGTAGATTGCAGGCTGATGAGACCGACATGCTGGAGTTTCTAGGGGACCTAGAGTTGTCGAGCATAGATGTGGAACAAGCTGACTCCCTTGGGCAGGATATCACGCCATCTGAGATAATGTGTGCTATCAAGCAGATGGCGCGTAACAAGACGTCGCGTATGGACGGTTTGGCCATCGAGTTTATTTGACCGTTATTAAGGTCCTAGACCCTAGACTGCTGTTGATCTTTTGTGAGGCCAGGGATTTTTGAGTTTTGCAAGCCTCTGCTAGAGAGGCGGTGATCGTCCCCCTACTTAAGCTGGGGATGGCCCCTGAGGACCCCTCACCATATCGCACATTGTCCATGCTCATGAGGGAATACAAAATATTCAGCCGTATACTGGCCACTCAAGATCAAGTTCAAGTTCAAATAACTTTATTCGATTGTTAACATTACAATCATAAAAGCACAATTCATAAGCATACAATTAAAAACAAGTGATCCATTTCATTTGTAAAACGGGAGGTTACATGAACAATATAAAACAAGAGTAACAGGCAGAATAAACACTTAAAAAATATAAATAGTTATAACAAGAATAAAAAGTTAAAAATATACCTAACAACAGCAACATAGTCATCCCTCCATACTTTTCCTGAATGTAATTTCTAATTTCAAAAAACTGCATACAAATAAAGTGCAGTCACAGTTCAGGAGTTGAAGGTAGTAAAGTGCTGGTTTAATCTGTGCAAATTTCAGTTCTTTGAGGCGTGGTTTTAAGTATAACCTCCGGGGTACTGTGTAATAAGGACAAATAAATAAAAAGTGCGCCAGATCTTGCGGAGACTTTCCGTCGCAGCCGCAAGCTGGCAGCACTTGACCTCGATGGGCCCCACTCGGTACCGCCAGTAAAAGATGAAACAAATCAAAACGGAACCTTGTTAATAGATAACGTTCATAGCCAGTCATGGGCCATGATAGGTATGGTTCCATTTGTAGACAGGTTTTAAGTAGTGCGTGTTTCCTAACACTGTCTTTCTGTAGCTCGGCCTCCTCCCGGGCTAAATACCTGGTTGTCATGAATGTATTTTTCACAAAGGTGACATCCAATTTAGTGGTAGAGTCTGGGGTTAAAAACAAATCAGGCCGTCCTATTTCAGTAAAACAATCATTAATGTACTTCAGCCACGGAACCTTAAACCTACCATCCCATGTTAAGGCTTCTTTTAATATATCATGGGTAAGAGGTATGTCATTATTTAGCCAGCAATTCAACCAACACAATAGGGGATTAGCTGCTATTCTATCGCTTAAATAGGGCACACCTAGCTCCTCATGTACAGAGAAGTTTCCAGTTCCCTTTGGCAGCCTCAATATCTGCTTCAGGAAATTATTTTCTACAACCTCCAGGTCCCGCATCTGGCTATAGCCCCAGAGCTCGCTTCCGTAGCAAGCAACGGCGATGCTCTTTGTCTGGTATAATTTAAGCAAGGCAGCCACCGGCCTATTGCCAATTTTTCTTGCAAAATCAAGTATGGCCGCATTGACGCGGGTTACCTCGCCCTTCTTCCTCAAAACAGCGGGGCCCCAAGATACTTGGTGATCAAAAAGGACTCCGAGGTATGAGAAGGTTCTGGTGGTTGGAATTTTTTCCCCATTTATATTAAAAAGGTTGGATTTTCGTGACCCCAGACCTGTCTTCATAACATAAGACTTAGAATTGTTAATACTTAAGCCTCGAGACTCCATGAAATCAAAGAAAGAGTTTAAAAGTGTCTGGAGGCCGATTGCTGTCCTTGAAATAAGGACAGCATCGTCCGCGTAGAGCAGAACTGGAACACCTTTCCGACCTATGTAGGGGTAATCTGCTCCAGTTTTTAGCAAGTATTCCTCTAACTCGTTGATATACAAGTTAAAGAGGAATGGAGCTAGAATACACCCCTGCCGAACGCCCCGATTAATTCTGATATCCCCCGTCACTTTCAGATCTTGGGTATATCGAACATTAGCTCTTGTATCGGAGTGCAGGTCAGCCAGTAAGTTAATTAGATTCTGCTCTACACCCATCTTTAGCATGGTGTCCCATAATTTGCCTCTGTCCACACAGTCAAATGCGGACGATAGGTCCATAAATGCCATGTGGACTGTTCCCTGCCGGGCCATGGTATATTTACCTATAATCAAATACAGGTTCAGGCACTGGGTAACTGTCGAGTGACCAGGTCTGAAACCGTATTGTATTGGGGATATAACATTGTTCTCATTTGCCCATGCAGTTAATCTATTCAGGATTACGACCCCTACCACTTTGGCTACAGAGTTAATTAGAGATATTGGCCTGTAGCATAACGGACTTCCACGATCACCCTTTTTAAACACGGGCACTATAGTCGATATCCCCCACGACTTTGGGCATCCAGAGGCCGCAGCTATATTTACTACAGCAGTAAGGACAGGGGCCCATAATGAGATGCAGGATTTAAAAAGGTCCGGAGGCAAGCCGTCCGGGCCAGGGGCCTTATTACTAGTTAACCCTTGAATGCCCTTCTCTACTTCATTGACTGAAAAGCACAAAACATTCTCCGTAGGAGTCAAAAAGCCGTGTTCTGCCTGTTGCTCATTGCTTTTAAAAATTGCACTAAAATGAATGACCCAATCCTCCTCTGGGATGTTAGTGCCAAGTGCGGTGTCACTGAGATCGTCAAACAAAGGTTTATTAATAATTTCCCAGAATTTACTACTGTTACCCAGGACTAATGGATCAAGCAGAGACTCCCAGGTACGCGCCTTAATTTCTTTTTTTCGTTTAGCAAGAGATTTCTTATAAATCAATCGCAGGTTTTTAATTTGGCCTGAATCTCTGGGTTTGGTTTTTAGCGCCTTTCTCAAATCTCTGCTTGCCTTAGAACAAGAGTGGTCAAATCATTTGGGGGTGCTTCTGGTTTGTCCTTTCACTGGGACTGTTAACATAGATCCTACTGATGACACCACAACCTCAAAAACAGCTAGGGTTTGCTCTGGGGATGTGGCTGGTGACACACAAACCGCAAGTTCCTCACCACATGACCTGTTGATTTCGGTATACAAGTTTTCACAATTTACCATTGACCATTTCAATCGACGTTTACCATTTATACATTTCAAGGTTCCCCGGCCTTCACGGGTCATTCGCTGTTCAAATACTCCACCACCCAGTCTAATGGTTATGGCATTATGGTCACTATAGATGTTTGTTTTAATAGTGAATCTGGAGGCCTGATTGGCAAGATCAGCAGATAGTAATATGTGATCTATAAAGGACCCGTGGCCTGAACCTTTAAATGTAGAAACATCAAAAACCTTGGACTCCGGCACCATAGACATGGCTACAGTTAAGTTACTGGCCACTCAACTCCTCTCGCATATTGGGCGTTAGATTCATCCAGATCAGGCCAGATTTATTTACACCCGTAATACTGCTGGTAATGTACGCCGCTTGCTACAAATTCTGGGAGAGACGTACGATGAGGAGAGGACGGCGGTGATCCTCTCAGTGGATGTTGCAGAATCCTTGAGTGGCCTCATCTGTTCTTAATTATGAGGGCCTTTGCACTTGGGGAGGGTTATGTGAGATGGAAAGAGATGTTGTATTCATAGGCAAGTACTACTGTGGGGGTTGGGGCGATGGTCTCTTTGTCATATCTAGTGGGGCGGGGTACTCGGCAGGGTTGTCCCTTGTCCCCGCTGTTATTTGCTCTTGCCATAGAAACGTTGGCAGCATGCATATTATATTACTGTATGCTGATGATCTCTTGATGTTTTTGAGGGATGCAGAGTTTGCCCCAGAAGGGGCGCGTTAGTTGCAATGTAGCTGAGCTCCACCCCACTGCACAATACTGAATAACTAGAGGCTGACTGCTGGACATTCCTCTCTCCCCTTGGCGGAGCGGTGTGACCAGGTGGCATACATGAGCTGACAATCCCCCCTCAAAATTTGAAGCGCTGAGCTAAGTGACGCACCCATATACCATGGCCTAATAAACTTGCTGCCCTGGTGATTGACAGCGGATGAGAACACTCCTGGGAAATCCGCTCACAGGCACCGGATGTGTGCCGGGGGAGATTGTCAACACTGGCAACGCGGTAGAGTCTGTTCCTGGTAAGGAGGGGAGAGACCCAAAAAACATGGTTTGAGGTCACCTGCTTGAAGTTCAAATGTATGCACAAACCTGCCTGCCATCCTGGACAGGATTTGACATCCGAGGGATTGCCATCACATGTAGTCACAGATGGAGCATCAACATACTTAAATGTAATAATTACATGCACTCCATCATGAAACTGTCTCCATTCAATATGTCCACTTACTCACACTTACAACATAGTAAATGCTCAAAATAAAAAGTTATCCCAAAGTATGTAAGTATAAAGTTTTATAAAATGTACTTTCCAGACACACATTATGAAATATGTACAAAAAAATATTATTTAAAAAAATAATAAAACTATCTAAAACTATCTAGACTAACTAATCTTAACCTAACCTACCTAATCTTAACCTAACTAACTTAACTTACTTATCCCTAACTTACTTATCCTAAACTAAACTATGTTCATGCAGGACAACTAAACATCAGCCCCCACCCCCCTTAACACATAAATGTACAATAGACATACACATACTTATGCTAAACATAAACTACATACTAATCTAATGAAAAAACAAATATATATATATTTTAATTTTTTAAAATTTTTTATAAACAGCTAAACACATATGACACATATAAGAAAACCCACCCACCCTAAATGTAAAGTCAAAAGCCAAAAATAAAAAAAACAGTATAAAGATATATAAAATGAAAACCTAACTAACTGACTAAACTAACTATGTTGAATAATATATAATACAAAACGGAACAATTAAATAAAACTTAAGTCACAAAAAAAAGAATGTCAAAATACTGTCTTCACACCCCTCATATCAGGGTAATAATGTGATCCAAGGTTTGCTGAACCTTGTCCAGTTTTTTGTCCAATGTATTAATTTTGTACTCCAAAATGTCTTTCTTCTTTTGCATCCCTTCAATCACACTGTTCTCCACACTTGCTGCACTGCTTTGACCTGATGTGTAGGGTTGGGGTCCAGCAGCTCCACCTGCATGACTTGTGGCATTGTTACCAACAGGTTGTTGTCCACCAGCTGTGCCTTGCCTAGTAGGTGATTTAAGCATCCACGTTTTGGCCAACTTCTGTTTGTCATATTGTCAAGAGGTCCACCGAAACCCCTTGGCCACTGCCAGGATATGGCCATATCTGGCTTTTCTTATGCGGAAACTTTGCTCATCCTCTGCATTCATGTTAACTGTATGAAAAGAGGGAAACATGTGTAAGGCAAGCAGTACATGATGGACATGAGCATGACATAAGTCTTACATTCAAAAGAGTGTACCATAGCAAGATAGGAGTGCAATGCCCTTATGCCCCAGAGGTACCACTGGGCATGTGTACGCCACTTCCACATGGGGGAGATTGGTCGGGCCTTGCAACATGGGAGGAGCTTGGGCTGCAGGTAGTGGTGTACCTGAATAGGGAGGGTGTTCTCATGTCTGAGGACGAACTGCAGGAGAGATTTGGGATGTCACAGGGTCATTACTTAATCCATACGGCCTTGGTTACCGCCATTCAGAGTTACGGTGGGACGGGCCTGTAAGAACCGCCAGTGATTGCTGCATGCCAATATGTAACGATTGCGGTGGGTACATTCAAGGCAGTAACCTGTTCATATAGGCGAATGATTGAGGAGGGGCTGACACCAATGCAGAGACTAATGTCACACTGGCAAGCAGATATGGAAAAGGAAATTCCGGACTTGGCCTGAATGCAAATAGTTAGGAGGGCATGGAAGGCCAATAGGAATGCTAGATTCCAATATGGTTCATTTATTTGTACTGCATAGGGCTTACCTTACTCCAGAAAAGATTAGTCAATACTTTTGGGTACATACTGCGCACTGGCCCCGCTGCAGGTTGAGGGATGTGGGCCTTCTGCACATGCTGTGGGATTGTATGCAGTTGTTCACTTATTGGGAGGACATTGTCACAGTATTAAAGGATATTATGGAACGACAGATTAATCCGGATAAAGGAACCTGTCTCTTACATTTGTTTCCCCACACTTGCAGGACAAAACTGACAAGCAAGTTCCTGGACTTGGGGTTGGTGTTGGCCAAGAGAGAAATTACGTTCCATCGGCAGATCCCGGAGGGGGCCAGTGTCATTAGATGGAGGGGTGCTCTGCTTACATGGGCGGGGAGTGAGAGTGCGATTCGGATGCAGCTGGCACAAAAATCACACAATGATAAGGCTCTAGATGCAGTGTGGGCATGGTAAGGTAGGGTTGCAGAACTAAGAAAGGATGGTATGGATGCTGTTTTGGAGATGAGTGCACCTGTGGGGATTGACGGATTGTAGTGTAACGGTCCTGCAACAGTAATGTTGAAAGACATGGAAAAGCTTTCCACCCACTTCTGATATAGTCTCAAGATTACGTATGGCTGCAGCACTGGTACCATGACAATGTTCAGTTATTTCATTGTAACAAATTGTTGCACTGAGTACACTTGAGTGACACGCTGTTGAGATGGGATGGGGGGGGGGGGTAGTGCAGGTTTACCCAATTATGCTGAGGCCTTATAGTGCGATGTACAGGATACATATGAATTTCCCTTTGTTCATGTGGAACGATTTGTGCTTTGGACAAGCTCTTAACGATTGTTTGAATGTCCTGCTTTGATTACACTGTAGCAAGTCAAGTTACAGCAGCCTGACGAGACCACGCACTTGTATAATTGAGATTGATCTTCTTGTACGCTAGTTGTGGTTAAAAATACTAAAAATATATTTTAGAAATTACTAACATTATTTAAGTGGATCACCGTATGAAAGGAGGAGGAGAGATCAAGAAGGATTATGAGACAGGTTTTGCCTAGGTCTACCGCTTGGAGGGCATCATACACAATGTGGAGGAGGGTTCCATAACAGAATCACAGTGAAGATATGTGATTGCCTGTGGACCACAGGCTCAAAATGTATCACTTTGACATGCTGTGATGGATTGAAGACAGATGCTCCAGATTTATGTAACTATTTCTTGTCTAAATTTTAAAATTTAGGGGCAGATCTACAAGCCCCTTGTGCCTCATTTACGCCGCCGTTGCGTCACTTTTGTTACGCAGCAGGGGTGCCAAAGATGTGCCATGGTGCGGGGTATTTACAACGTGACGCATCTGGGAGATGCGTTACGTTGTCCAGCCCTGCACCATAAGGATTTGTTTGTCCATAGGGGGTGGGGGCATTCCTGCGCAGGAATGCCTCCTAAAAGTGGCTGAGTGAAATGTTCAAGATTTCACTCACTCACTCACTTTTAGTCCAATGCTACATCAAAACCCTGTGCCTGCTTGAAGCATGCGTAAGGCTTGACACCGCTTTGGACAGATAAGGCACCCCCGAGCCTTGCTGGAGCTGCGTTGCGCTTGCAACGGAACTCCAGGTATGTGTAACCGAAATAGTCACATAAACATACATGTTCACTATTGATGAGTGGAATTACGTGGATACATACATGCCATTCATGGACACTGAGTATGGCCACTTAGTGATTCGTTGTTCTACGTGTCTTCTAATACAGTGATTGTTAACAAACCTAGAAAGCCATGTACTTCCTCAGTACAGCTGAATGTGAGCTTACACACACACTGCAACCCTGGGACCACAACCTGTAAACATTTTGCACACAACACATTCACTAACCACATGTAGTGAGCACTGTGTGCAGCATGGCTTACTCTACAGATGTCAGCTTAATGATTTTGTCATATGCAGTTTGATTCTGCTTCCTCAGTGTAAAATGAAATGGGCATTTACTGTTACTTTGTTCATAGGGAAATTGCCTGTATGACACTTATGTGGCTTTTTGTTAGTCCATGCATGATTCCACAACATTCACAAAGACTTACAATATGTTATTTTAACATTGCGGGTGTCTGCAAAGATTAAATACAACTGGATGTAGTGATCATGCCATAGTTGTCAACATACAGAGTATCGCTTGACTCTTCACACATTACTTAAATCACAAGGAATTAATCCATATACTCACTGGTTGCATTTGGGTCTTCGAAACTGTCTATCTCCCCCTGCGTGTATGGTGCGGGACCTCCTACAAAACATGGACATATATGTACACTTATGCATGACATCCAAAATTTAGAACATTCTAGCATGAAGATTATAGTGTAACACATGCATGTAATTTCTAGTCCATGACTACCCTTTCACTTTGACAACAAAAATTTGTATGGAAATATACATGGACACTGCAAATGCATGATGCACTCCAAATGAGTGTACAAAGTTTGACCATGTTTTTCAACTCACCCCCGGTGCACACTGCTCCCCTCCTGCTGCAAATACCCCTGTGGTCCCGTCCACTTGCCCCCATTCACCATCCCCTGCCTCCCGCCTCCCAGCTGCTCCTCACTCCCAGCTCCCATTCAAATGGCGGTAGGTGGGCGGCCAAAGGCGCGCCTAAGGCAAGCCCGTCTGAGCATGTCTGGACGGTGCCCAGCACCAGAAACCCTGGACCCCGCAAACGCCACAACTGCAGACTACACTACGACGCCAGCAGCCTCCACATACTCATGGCAGGCAAGAAGCACAACAGCTTCAAGGACACCCTGAAACGGACCCACGGACCTCGCTCAGGCCGCACATGCAGCTTCACCTGTGACTGGACCACCAAATATCCAAGGACTGAACACACACACCTCTGCAGCATACTCCACAACACCTGCTCTGCTCCCTTACACGCCGTTCAGCTCTGGGATCTGCCCAACACCTCCGCCTCAGATATGGCCTTCAAGACTAACACCTGGTGGAACAACTCCTTGGCCAACAACATTGCTGGAGCCATCCCGGACGTATACAAGATCACCCGCACGGATTGTGCCAATGGAAACAGAGGAGGAATAGCCATCGTAAAGAAGTACACCCTCAAGTTCGCTACCCATGTAGACAACACCCTCCACACTGGCAAACACATGCACTTCCAGATCCACACCAACAACAACCTCACCCTCAGAGGAACACTCATCTACACACCCCCTGGAACCCACGCTTAATGTAGTGACTCCATCGCCAACCTTGCCAGCACCCATACTCTTGCCTCCACGGATTACATCATCCTCGTGGACTTGAACTTCCACCTCAAGAACAATAACAACGCCAACCCTGCCACCCTGATCAACAACCTACTGAACCTTGGCCTCAAAAAACTCCTCACAACACCCATCCACACCCCCAGCCACACGCTCGACCACGTCTTCTCCACAGGCACCAATGTTGCCTTCAACACCACCACCAAACTCTAGTGGACCAACCACCACTGCATTATTTTCACCTTCAGAAATCCAACCACCATTCCACCGCAGCCAACAGCTGCCTCTTTGCTGCTGGATCAAAGTCACCGAAGACCGGCTGATCCCCACCCTCAACCAAAACCCACACACCAACCCCACCAATCCATACACGGCAGCCTGCAACAGTGGATGGATGACTGCGCCAACACCCTTGCATCACTCAATTAACCCTCCAACAGCCACACCAGCATGAGACCCACCTGGTTCTCTAAAAAACTCCAGACCTCCAAATGCGTATGCCGACAACTGGTGGCAACATGCCTGCCCTAACGCACAGTGGACAACCAGCCAGCCCACAAGGATGCCAGCTGCAGACATCTCCACATCATTAGATTAGCCAGGAGATAGTCCTTCAAAGAGTGCTTGCCCAACAACACACACAACAGCAAAGATTTTCAACATCGTAAAGGAAATCTCAAACCCCAGCGTCAACGCCAGTGACATCCAGCCCTCACAAGAACTGTGCCACTCAATTGCTATCTTCTTCCAATGCAAGATTGCTGACATCAACGACAGCTTCAACACCACAACCACCCCGACTATGCCGGACTCAAACTCCTCTATGAACACCACCTGCACCATCCGCCTGACCTCCTGGTCCAATGTGAATGCCGATGAGACACACAAGGTCATGATCTACATCCACTCAGATTTGCTGTTAGATCTGTGCCCACACCACATATTCCCCAAAGCAGACGCAAGCCATTGAACACCAACTACGGAAGGTCGTCAACATCTCCTTCAAAACAACGACATTACTGGAAAGCTGGAAGCACACCCAACTCAGCACCCTCCTCAAGAAGGGTAAGGCCAACCCCAAGGACCTCTAAAACTTCTGGACCATCTCACTGCTCACGTTCACTCCAAAAGTAATTGAGAAAATTGTCAACTGGCAATAGGTCCGCCACCTGCAAGACAACAACATCTTTGACCCGTCCCACTCCGGATTCTGACAAAACAACAGCACCAAGACAGCCCTCATTGCCGCCACAGACGACATCATGCGGCAACTCGACAATATTGAAACATCTACTCTCATCCACATTAACAAGACCTTTGTGTCACTTTTGTGACGCAGCCATGGGCAACTGCAGACATTTTTCCAGGCGGGTGGGAATTTGTCACTTCCTCACTATCCCCCTTGCACTCTTCTCACCTCTGTCTAGCACCCTTCTCGCCATCCCCCTTGCATCCTTCTCCATCGCCCCCTTGTACTCTACTCCAGCTTGAAACCTTTTGTACATTGCACCATTCTCCACCGTCTGCCTTGCACCCTTCTCCTCTATGCCTTGCACCCTTTGGCCTTGCACCCTTCTGGCCCACACCCTTGTTCCCTTCCCAAAATATGGAGGCGGCTGCCACCTGGAACAATGGCACCATGTAAAATAGCATGATGGTAACTGGGTGCACTTTGAGGGGTGGGGGCAAGTGCCCCCCCTTGCCGACGCCTATGGATGCAGCAGTGGCACCAAAGATGTGCCATGGTGCAGGGTATACACAACGTGACGCATCTGGGAGATGTGTGACGTAGTTAAGCCTTGCACCAGAAGGAGGTGTTTCAGTGCGAGGGGTGCATTGTGGCACAGGAATGCCTCCTACAGGTGGCTAAGTGAAATGTAACAGATGTCACTCAGTCACTTTTGGGAACATGCTGTGTCAAAAGCCCGCACCTGCTTGGAGAAGGTGTAAGGATTGACGTTGCATTGTACAGATAGGGCCCCCCCCAAAATTTCCAGGTGCTGTGTAACGCTTGCAACACAATTCCTGCAATGCGCAGGCTTAATGGAACACATGAAACACACATCAGTACAACACCGGAGTGACTCCACAGACAGAGGGCATTGCGGGCCAGAGCCAGTTAAGCAATGGAGGAGCCAGTAGGCACAGGCATAGCTTGAGCAGCAGCTTTCAAATCCATCTGGACAGGCCTCACACAGTGCCTTGTGAACAGTTCTGACCTGCGCTGACCCACATGCAACACAAGTCCAGAGCTGCAAGGGACCACCACACTCCCCTACTCCAGGACTGAGTTTGAAGCTAGTGGGGGGGACATCTTGGTACAGCGCCAGGCACGGACTGGGCAGAAGGCACGAGTCGTGCACACAGGAGTGCCTACAAAGCGGCCTTGAACAACGGTGGGGGAGCACAGGATAGCACCAAATGTGCTGGACCGGATAGAATGACACGCAGCAATCAACCGGAGCTGACCAAGTGGAGGAGGTGGCCTACCCTGAGTGGATTCCCCTTGGTGACTGAGGCAGCAAAACGGGGACTGGTGGGGAGCCCCTATGTACAGACGGGCATGCCAATCCTGCACATTAATGCCAACGACGCAGCAGCTGGCGATGGGGAGGTTAAGGGACAAGCCAAAGCAGCAGCAGCAGGCGGCGGGTGACACGGGACCAACGCAGGAGAGGAGCAGGGAGGACTTGTGTAACTTAGTGAAGTGAAGAGAATACTGTTTAGAAATATAACTCATTTCTTGACCTGGGGCTGGGTCGCTCAGGGCCTTTTACATCACGTATACTCTCGCCCACATCTGCTACCTGCGTGAATGTTTACACAATACTTTTTGATATACTCCACAGAGCACGAACTGCCGTCACGATATACTAGCGCTGTATTTTAGGACCTTAGTATTGTATTTAGACGATTTGTAGGCTGCTTGTGATGATTTTAAAAATACCATGCGATTTTCAAATTACCCTTTTTAAAATTACTAGCGTTAAGATGTAATTGTTGCACTGATCCTTGCTTATTTGCACACATACCACAGCACCTACCCGACCCGCCAGAGCGGAGGCAATAGGGCACTCGGACCCGTCCACGAGCACCAGCCGCCATCTTGGGGCTGGGTCGGGACGCGTTCTAGCTCTTCTCCACTTCCGGGAGAGAGCTATTTAGTCCTCGCTCGCCTAGGATGCGCAGCGGACGAGCGCAGCGGGCGTGCGCCGAAGACGCGCCTAAGACAAGCCCGTCTGCGCCCGTCCGAGCCAGATCCGGGCCCAGGGCTACCACCCCTGGACCTGCTGCCATCCAAGACACTTCATCAACCCTACTTTATACTTCCGCACAGCTGAGAGAGCTGAACCCAGGTTTGGGTAGGTCCTGCCAAGTATTACCGCCCCTTAAATACCTGACATCTACACCCACATCATGTGTAGGCTGCGCTTTCACCCTTCCACCTCCTCTGCCCGCGATGAACACCACATCATATTCACCTGTAATCACCAGTGCCCCGCTCTTAGTTGAACAGTATTTTAGGGCAGCACTGATTAATTCACGTTCTCTCCCCCAACACAGTTTGGATATCAGGGAGTGTATTCTTAACCAGGAACTGGACATTCTTTTTATTACGGAATCCTGGGGAGATGAGGCATCTGGCCCTGATTTTGTTCTGGCCACCCCTGAAGGCTACTGTGTGGCCAGACAAGACAGAATCTCTGGGCGAGGTGGAGGCTTAGCCATTATTTACAAGGACACCTATCGTGCAAAATTCGAGCCCATTCAAAGCACTATTTGCGAAGCTTTTGCGTTTGCTATTAATCTCACGCAGAAGCAAGCCTTCAAAGGGACACTTGTGTACAGACCACCGGGTCCTCGAACTAAATTTTTAGCTGCACTCACAGAAATCACTGAATTAGTAATAGGATCCTCGGATTATACGATTCTTGGGGATTTTAATTTCCCTCTTGAAAACCTTGAAAATAAAGACACAGCCCAACTCATCACTGATATGCAGGCAATGGGACTGCAGCAGCTGGTGAGGGGCCCTACGCATGAGGCCGGGCACACACTGGACGGCTTATTCACCAATAATCCTGGCATTGATTTGTCAGCGGTGTTACCTTTGGTATGGTCTGACCACCAAGCTATTATTTTCAAGATTCAATCATTACCCTCCAAACCCTCTCAGACCAAAGTCCGGTCATCAGTGGGGACGCAGATGTGGAAAAATGCAGACATTCCACACCTCACTAATCTCCTAATGTCATCAGTCCCCAAAAGTTTATGCGACCCTGAAACTATGTCCACTAATTTTCAGGATTGGATCCTGAAGGCTGCTAATCAAGTTGCACCTGAAAAATTCTATCGCCCAAATAGAGCTACTCCATCTGCCCAGTGGTATACAGAGGAGTTGCGACTCCAACGTCAGTATTGTAGAAACTTAGAAAGGCGTTGGAGAAAGCACTACAGCCCCTCCGCTAAGCAAGTCTATAAAAATGCGTTAGCGATATATAAGAAAGCTGTCATTACGCAAAATAATCTTTTTTTTACTGGTCAAATTGAGCAAGCACAGAATTCAGCCAGGAGGCTGTTTCAAGTGGTGAGTTCTCTCTCTAATCCTCCGGCTGGACCCGTAATTGAGAATTCGCAGGAACTTTGTAGTTCACTGGCTACATTCTTCACCACTAAGGGGATGGATATCTATTACACTTTTTCCAAAGAACCGGTGGGAAGAACCATTGATCCATTCACTCATCTAGTGCCTACTCACCCTTTCCTCGCTCAGTTTCAGTCAGTCACTGAAGATCAGGTCAGCACGCTTGTTGCTAAGATCAAATCCGGCTCTCCGCTTGATCCATGTCCTCCTACCATAATGAATCAACTACATAATACCATCACTCAGCCGCTCACCGATATTTGTAATTCCATCTTCAAAACCGGTGTCTACCCTGAGACCTGGAAGAAGGCCATTGTCAAACCTTTGCTTAAGAAGCCTTCTTTAGACCCCACCATTACGGCCAACTACAGACCTATTGCTTGCCTTCCCTTCCCGGCTAAAATCGTAGAGGCCATTATGAACCAACAGCTATCAGAGTTTATTGAGCAAAACAAACTCTTGGATGATACTCAGTTCAGGTTCCGGAGGGGACACGGAACTGAGACAGCACTGATAAAGTAAAGTAAAGTCCACATTTGTAAAGCGCACAATCACCCGTAAGGGTCTCTAGGCGCTGGGGGGGCCGTCGGGAAGATTAAGCGAGCTATTGAAATGAAAAATTGCATTTGTATAGCGCATAACTGCCCTGAGGCCTCGCAGCGCTTGAAGATAAAATGGTTTAGCGCAGGCTCAGGGCAGATCAGCAGGATTTAGCAAACAAATGCGTTTTCAAGGCCTTTCTGAACGAGAGGAGGTTGCTATTTCCTCGGATGGCAAAGGGGAGGGCGTTCCAAAGTCTGGTCGCCGAGTGTGAAAAAGAACGGCCACCCCAACGGGCTTTATTAATTTTAGAGGAGGTGGCCAACTGCAGAGTACCAGACCGAAGGGGGCGTGTAGGGACATAAGGCGTGACCAGAGGGTGCAGAATCGCTGGGCCTACACGATGAAGGGATTTGTGCATAATGCACAGAGCTTTAAACTGCACTCTGGCAGTCATTGGGAGCCAATGGAGGTCCCTCAGAGCCTTCCTCGCCGACTGCCGACAGGACAGATTGAACAGTAGGCGGGCCGCACTGTTTTGTGTGACCTGGAGCCTCTGAAGAACTGAAGCCGGTGCTCCCAGGTAGAGAGCGTTCCCATAATCCAGGCGGGAGAGAATCAGGGCCTGGACCATGATCCTCTTCGCCTGGAAAGGGAGCAAAGGGAGCACCCGCCGGAGCATCCTCATGAGTCCGAAGCAAGTGGCCGCAGTCTTAGTAGCCTGGACCGAGAAATCAAGGGCGGTGTCAAGCCAGATCCCGAGGCTCTTTATCTGGGACTTGGGGACAGGAGGAGCGCCAAAACATGGTGGCCAGACGGGTGCAAGAGCAGAAGGGGAGGGATTTCCGAGGAGAATGATGTCTGTCTTCTCCCCGTTAAGCTTGAGACAGGAGGCTTGCATCCAACTGGCAACAGCCTCTAGACAGGGGCCTAAGGTGTTGGATGATCCATCAGCGTGGTCTAACGAGACCACTAGCTGCGTATCATCCGCGTAGGTGACTATACGCACACCAAAGGGATGGACTATCCTGTCCAGAGGCTCCATGTAGGCGTTAAAGAGGGTCGGGCTCAGGGAGGAGCCCTGAGGGACCCCACACCTGAGAGGATGTTTAGGAGAGACTATCTCACCCTCGAAGACCCGGAAAAAGCGCTCACTCAGAAGGGAGGTGAGCCAGTCCAGAGCCGCGCCCGACACGCCCATGCCCGCCAGTCGGTGTACTAGCGTGGCATGGTTCACCGTGTCGAACGCGGCGCTAAGGTCTAACAAGATAATGGCCACCTTTCCTCCCCGATCCAAAGTCATTCTTGCTTCCTCTGTGACCGCCAACATGGCGGTTTCTGTGCCATGTTGAGGGCGAAAACCTGTCTGGGAGGCACGCAACAGACAGTTGGACTCCAAATAGTCTGTTAAGATATTGTTGGCGTGCCTCTCCAGCAGTTTACTCAGCCAGGGAAGCAACGAAATGGGACGGTAGTTGGACAAGTTGTTTTGGTCCAAGGAGGGTTTCTTGAGAAGCGCCCTCACCATGGCACACTTCCAAGCAAGCGGGACCGACCTGGACACAATAGAGGTGTTTAAAGCTTCCAGGATAACAGGACGAATAACGTCCAGTGCCTTGACAAGGATCCGGGGGGGTGCCGGGTCATTAGGAGAGCCGGAAGAAACTTTGGAGATTAATCCATCCAGGCTGCCGGCATCAAGAAGCGGAATTGTATCCAGCTTGCAGAGAGCCGGAGAGTCAGCTGGCTTAGAAGGGACGGAGGGGGTGTTGACCGTAGGATTACTAAATGAGGAGTATATGGTCGAGATTTTCTTGGAAAAAAAGGCAGCTAGCTCATTACAGCGGTCTTGTGCCCCTTCAGCAGTAGGACGCTCAGCTGGAGGTGAAATAAGGGATTTGGCTATCCTAAAGATTTCCCTAGGCGCGTTGGCTGCAGCACTGATTTTCCCTTCATAGAAGGAAGTTTGCGCCATTTTAATCTCTGATTTATAGAGCCTCATTGCGGACCTATAATCATCTTTCCTAGACAGAGAATGGTCCTTCCTCCACGCTCTCTCTAGTCTGCGGCAGTCAAGCTTTAATAACCTCAGAGCAGGAGTGTACCAGGGTGCAACTTTAGGTCTTCTGATGAGTTTACAGGGGCGTTTGGGAAGAACTTTGTCTAAGGTGCTGGAAATCCAGTGATCAAAGTTGCTAGAAGCAGAGGCAGGGGTCAAGGCCCTTCTCAGGGGGTCTTGAGTGAGAGCCGTTGTCCAGTCGGTGAGGGGAAGTGAGGACCATTTCCTGCCCATGTAATTGGTAGAGGCTTCACAGGGGGAACAAGAGTTAGAAAGCCAGGTGAACGGTATCAAAAAATGATCCGTCCAAGGCAAAGGAACAGGGGACTCTACATTAAGATTGATATTACTGTATATGTGATCAAGGAGATGTCCCATCTTATGGGTCGCCTGATGGCCTCTCTGGCAAAGGTCTAACGCTTGCATGTTGGCCCGCAAGTTATTAGCTGCCATATCCTGGGGGTCATCTGAATGGATATTAAAATCCCCAAGCAGGGTGAGGTTAGATGAGGTCACGACTGCGTTGGCGGTGAGATCAGTAATTTGAGTGATAAAATTATTCAGGGAACCTGGAGGTCGGTAGAGTAAAATACCAGAGAAAGTGGTGGTGGGGGAGAGATCAAGTGCAAAGTGTAAGCTCTCACAAGTCAGCAAGGAATTAGGAGTGACCCGACACTTAAAGGTGTCCCTGTATATAATTGCTAGGCCCCCGCCTCTCCCCGATTGGCGGTCGAGGTGCTTAAGGGTGTAGCCTGGAGGTGTGGCCCATATTAAGGACGGGTCGTTGTCAATCTGAAGCCAAGTTTCCGTTAAAAATAGAGCATCAGGATTAAGCTCATCAATCAACAGATGCAACTCTGTGGAGTGTTTAGGTAGCGACCGACAATTGAGGAGATACAATCTCCAAGTCTCTCCCAAAGGCAGGGAATCGTTACATGGGCAGGAGGTGCTCCATGTACAATGCTTGCAGTGATGGTCGGTGTTAGCTGGAGAGACGGAATGGCAACAGGAAGGACTGACAGGGGGGCGTAAGGAGTGTAACCACAAAGAGTTGTAGGCAACTCGAGTACCGACCATGGTGCCGGTCACCATCCCAGACCGGGGCCAGCGAGAAGCGTCTGAACGCGGACTGGCGCAGACTGGCTTCTCTTTGGCGCCTCTTTGGCGCGTATACGGCGCTACCGCTGCGCGTCACCGCTGCGCGAGATAAGGAGAGGCTATATAGATTAGGCGTAGATTAGGCGAGGGTGGAGACTAGCCCGTCAACCTCCCCCAAGATGGCTGCCCAGGATGGGACAACCAGGAAGTGGTGTCGCTTAAGCCTCCCTCCACACAATCAGCACAAGCTGTGGTGGACCGGGGAGTAGCGACCAGAAAACAGGTAAGAGCACAGGAATGTAATTTTAAAAACACATATTCTAAATCAATAGGTTTTTAAAATTGTTAAAAACGAAATAGCAGCTTGCAGAAATGAAATTTCAAAAACACATATTCTAAATCAATAGGTTTTTAAAATTGTTAAAAACGAAATAGCAGCTTGCAGAAATGAAATTTCAAAAACACATATTCTAAATCAATAGGTTTTTAAAATTGTAAAAAACGAAATAGCAGCTTGCAGAACTCCTGGTCGTATTCAAGCGCTAGCGCTATGATCTTTGTTGGTAGGTGATCGTGCGCGCAATACTGCGCAATACTGCCCAGAGTCACATGGTGCTGGGCTGACCTGCCGCCGGAGCCGGGGATCGAACCAAAGGCCTCCGATGAAATCAGAGACATCATGGATTCGGGAGGAGTGGCAGTGCTTATTCTGTTGGACCTGTCGGCGGCCTTTGACACGGTCGACCACGTCATCTTGGTCGACCGTGTCGCAGCCCTTGGGATTAACCATCTGGCCAAAGATCTTATAGCTTCTTTTTTAGCTAACCGTAAGCAGGCAGTCAAACTGGGTAACCATTACTCATCGACTTCTGAACTGCCTTGTGGGGTCCCTCAAGGATCCTCGTTAAGTCCTACGCTTTTCAACATTTATGTCGCAGACTTGGCGAGGGTCATCAAATCTCATGGGATGCGTTTAACCACCTACGCAGATGACACCCAGCTTGTGCTGGCGGTGCATAAGAACGGCCCAGTGGTAGCAGTTAAGCTTCAGGAGGGGTTACTGGATGTACAATCATGGATGCACAGTAACTGCTTAAAACTTAATGCGGAGAAAACTGAGGTCATGACCTTCGGTAATATTTCCCCAGAGTGGTCCCCGATATGGTGGCCCAGTCAGATGGGCCCTCCCCCGGTCCCAGCTACCAAGGTCAGGAATCTGGGAGTGATCTTTGATAACAAGCTATTGTTTGGATATCATGTTAACAAGGTGGTTTCAGCTGCATTCTTCATGCTGAAAAAGATAAAAAAACTCCTGCCGTATTTACCAGCATCAGCAGGAAAAACACTGATTACCACCTTAGTGTTTTCCAAGCTTGATTATGGAAATGCTCTCTTTTTCAACACGCATAAATGCACCTGAATAACAATCTGTCCAAAATATGGCAGCACGGATCCTGCTCAACATTCCCAGGCGCCACTCCACTTCGGCAGCCATACGCCATCTCCACTGGCTAAGAGTGGAGAGCAGGATCAAATTCAAAGCCCTTTTCATCGCCTATAAGGCTATCCATCAGACTGGACCGAAGTTCTTAAAGGAGGCATTCAGGTGTATATTCCTAAAAAGAATTTAAGATCAGCAGCAAGCTGTCTACTGTCTGTACCCCGTACAAGAACGGCTAAATGGGGCGACAGACGATTTTTGGTAGCAACTCCCATATTGTGGAACTCACTCCCCTTAGACATTAAAACTGCGCCAACCCTCATTGGCTTCCGCAAGGCTTTGAAGACCTGGCTCTTCAATCAATAAGATCGTGTCCTGACTATTGTATTTTAGAGTATCTCACTGCGCCTAGACACCACAGGGTAGTAGCTGCGCATTACAAATCCGATAAATAAATAAAATAAATAAATAAATACAATGCAGTCCATGATAGACATAATACGTATTGCATAATTGACTGTTGAAATGTACGCGCATTCATGTTTCTGAAGGATATTTATGTGCATTATACTGTTTATAAAATTAAAAAGCCAATAGACAGATTTGAAATTGAAAATTGAAACAAAAAAGTACACATCAGTGCATTTATTTATCCATGGTGCGCTGCATTGTAAATGCTGCGTACCAATGGTGGGTGAGCAGCCGCGCTATATAAGTGGTACATCCCTGCTGATATGCAGGGATGCGCCAATAATTGTAAGTCTGCCCCTTCATGTCCGTGATACATCACAACCCTGTGTGCACTTACAGCAGGCGTGAGGGGTGGTACAACATGTTAGACATAGCGTGGCCTTCAGCATTGCGTCTTCCAAGTTGCATTTGAAACACAAGTCCACCAATGCCCCACCATTACATCACAGTATTTAACACACATTGCACAATAATTTAGCCCCGGGGTGCAGCATAGAAAATGCTACACAATTGTGGTGGGCCAGGGAGGTAAATGTGTGTCGCATGTGTGATGGTGCATCCCTGCAGATTTAAAAAAATGCACCAGGACACATTTATCAACACAAAATGGCATTTGAGCCGATTAACAAGCCAACTGCGCCACCACTTTGTCACTTTTCGTGATGTTCTGGTGGCGCAGGGTGGTCCTACATATTTACAAGGAGAGGAAATCCCACCCTGCGTGACTTGTCCTCTCCTTGTAAATACGGCCCCTTCACACGCAGCACTGTGCGTGGAAGGGGTGTTTCATGGGTGTTGCTGTGGATGTTCCCAGGCATGGAGTGAGACACATCTACAGATTTACAGAAAAGTGGTAAAGCTGGAGATGCGTGTAAATGCTACGCCACCCTAGAGGTGGCGTAGCGAGGCACAATGATAAATGTTTCTATTTCTCCTTGTTTGTTCCACTTTCAATGCATGCTGCATTTTACAGCACGCATTGAAAGAGGAAAAAGTGTCTTGCAATAGTTTTTGTGCTGGATTTTGGCCCTTCCTGCACAAAAACAATCTCCCCATGGTGCAGGCATCCTTGCACCATGGTGCAAGGGTGCCTGCGCCAGAGCATGGCTGGAGTTTGTGCGTCAGCGCAGGGGGATGCACAGACACACCACATATTCTTGTAAATATGTTGCATCTCTGTGCTTTCAAAAGTAACGCAGCACGGTGCAGAAACATGACTTGCGTTAGTTTGTTGTAAATCTGAGACATCTTTTGTATAATTTTAAACATAGCAAACTTTTACATATCTGTACATTAGTGAGAATTACAACATGAGTAAGATTACAAATGTACTCACCGGTTGTCCCACCGACTTCCAGGCCAAGATGTCCCAGCACATCACCCTCGCGGCTGATGGTGTCCTGCCAGCGGTTCTTTATTTGGTGGACTGTCCGCTCCACCTTGAATAATTGTGCCAGATGTTGCTGCACCAGTAACCATCTTCCTCTCCTTTCAACTGTGGCGTATCCTTGGCTGACACGCCCACCCATGCTCACCATTCTAGGGAGGTAATGGAATATGAGCCACAGGAGCCCACCAAACTCCCTGTCTGTCAGGTTCTTTGACCTGCCTGACATTGTGATCAATGTAAAGTTTTTTTAAATTAAACTGGATTCTAATTATAAAGGAAACTTAACAATAAAATGAGTGTAATGAAATAAAAACCCAACCCCTATAATAACACTAACACTAACTACTCCTATGGACAAACACCCCTAAATAGACAATACAAATAGCAACACAAGACTAACAATAGACAGACCAAAGAACTGCAAAATACACAAAAAACTGACAAAAAACACAGGGAAACACTACTCTCAATCAGAACTCTCCCAAACACCTCCTCCACAAAGCACACACCCAAAGAGAGTAACAGAACGTGATAGAAACATGCACTTCCTGGTTTGGAAGAATCTAGAATGATGACATCACTTCCTGCCGGAGTTGCTGCACGTTTTTATGATTTGCAACACGCTTTTTATGATGCGTTATTATTTCAATTGCTAGCTAATCTAATCCTGTACATGCGTGACGCTTTTTTATTTTAAGTGTCGCATCGTAAATTAACATGCATTTGCAATTGTGAAGCGGGACATTTGTTATAGTGCGATGCTTTTTGTGTAGATGTGACACGTTTTTGTGGCTTTGCGATAATTTACTGGTAGATGCAACACTTTTAATGTACCTTGATATTAGTTACTGATGCAACACATTTGTTTAATTGAGACATTTTATGGAAAGATGCAACACTTTTCTTAAATTAGAGTGACTCTTTTCAAATTTGAGTGAATGTTCAAATTTAGTGACTCTTTCCAAATTGGACTGACTCATTTCAAATTTGTCAGTATAAATCAGTGCTTCTGTGTGAAGATGTACCAGGAACTACAGCATCATCTTTTTGCAGCCTACTCGATGGGGCTAATCCCCGGCCTCAAGTAAGCAGTTAGGTGGGCCAGAGTGCGGGTGATCCGGCCCACGCTTACGGCGTGAGCCGGTGCACCATTGGAAACCTAGAGCAAAGACACTGGAGGAGATATGGACCTCGGAGTAGCTGGAGATCCCAGCGGTGCCCTGTTGTGGCCTTGTTGGGCTGAAGATGTGCAGCATTCTTGTGACGCTCGGAACTCAAGGTGAGATTGACAGTGCGGTCTGCTGGTCCCCGGCGGTTGTGGATACCTCCAGGGGCACATCGGCCTGTGTGTCCGGAGCAAGCGGTGTGGTGGAGAAGACCGGCTGTATTGCAGAGGACCCCCACGGATACCTTGGTGGGGCAGCACAGTGCACTTCCACGTGCTACAACATTCAGCCTCGGCCCTGGCCGGGAACTGGTGGAATTGCTTGGCTGCCCCGACTGGACGCAGTCCTACATGCTGACCCAGGGTGCCAGCAGGCACCACATGCAGGACACACACGTTCCGCCCCATTACCCCAGTACTGATCCCTGTGGCTACGGTGGAGGAGTAGGGAAGTCTATTGGAAGACCGTAACAGGCCACAAACCAGCAGCGAGGGACCCAAGGCTGATGACAGAGCTCCACCTCTTTTGGCCGGGGCCAATATCGAGGGGGTTCAGTTTCTAGGCCATGCGACCAGGTGGACATTTGAGTTGCAAGTGCTGGTGCCCCGACAGAACAACGGAGGCCCACCTACGCAGATGGTGGGTGGACTGTAGCTAACCATCGCTTCCAAACTATGGCCTAGCTGATGGACTAAGATTGGCACAATCAACGGCACATCTGGGTCGTCTTTGATTGTACTTCTAAGGGCTCTGCAGGTCCTCTGGAGCCTGGAGTGGTCCGTAGCTTTCCCGGGACGCCCACCAAGTGGGACCTGATATGGACACCTTGGAGCCCTGAAGGTCATCCGGCGAGGCAGCGGGGAATCTGCTGAAGGTAGACGTCCTATCACCTCCGTGATCAGAGGTACCAGCTACTACTATTGGAGGGTGCTACTGGTGAACCTGTCTTGGGGGAACCTTTGCAAACACAGGGTCAGTGCACTGAATGAACGCCGGCACAATGGGGAAAGTGAGCCGGAAGCCGGCCAAATTCCCCCTGACCCTGTAGCAGACCTGCCCAGAGACCAGGACCTTTGCCTGTCCGGAGACCCACAGCGGGACTACAGCAGCGCCAGATGGCTCAGATCCTCAACACCATTACCGACACGAGGGAGGCTTTACACCATGACATCGCCCAGGTGTCCACGGGATTGGGACTCTTGCGAGCAGACCACGGGAAGTTGGTAGACCGAGTCACACAGGCCGAAGCTACGCTAGATTTGCTGGCACCAGCTCAAAAGGCGACAGATGCCACCCTGGGGGACAACGGTGGATCCCGAAGGGAGGTTTGTAGCAGTGCAGGGCCAATTAGATGGGAGTTACTTGACACTATGTAGTGTATAAGCACCAAATGTAGAGCAGGCTGCCTTTTTTGTGCACTTATCTTGAAAACTGCCAATGGTCTTGGCAGGCACTATCCTATTTGGGGAGACTTTAACTCTGTGGTTGTTTTGGAGCTGGACAGATCACACCCACCACTCGCTTAGTCCGCTGTACGTAAGATAGCAAAGGGGAGATAAGATTGGCAAGATACGTGGGGTCTAGTTGCCACGTGGCAGATGCACCATCCTGCTGAGGGAGACTATTTATTTTATTGTACTCCACATGGCCTACATGTCCGGCTACACAGTATGTTGTGCTTACCAGATGTAAATGGTTTTGCACGCCATAGTGAGTAGCTTGCGAGAATGATCTTTGACCATTATCCCTGTTTGGTGTTGGTCCAATGGACTGGGTAGCGGCAGGCGATTCCCACCTGGCATTTGAACGGGCTGGCGTTGTAGGACTCATTTTTATAAGCAGTAGTGCAGGAAGGTGTGGTCCGTTACTTTGACCATAATGAGGTGACGGCATCGTGCAGGGGCCCTTGAATGGGATTCCTTTGAGGCGGTGATTTGTGGAGTTTGTATCTCCTCCACAGCAGGTGCTCACAAGACTCTGCAGCAGGATCTTGCTAAGAGCGAGGATCGGTTACATCATGTAGAGCGGGCCAGCCATGCAGATTCAGTGTATCACGAGGCGGCTTCGGCTGCACGTGAAGAGGTTGCAATACAAATGGAGATACTCTGCTGTTTTGATCATAAGGAATACCTCATTTGGGCTCTTGCTGAGCATGATAAGGTGGGCTCCCTGTTGGCCTGGTTGGCTAATCCTGCCGCCCGCAATTCTGTCCCTGTGTACTGTGGAGGGACGTTTGGTATATTCCCATAAAGAAGATAAAGAGCAAATCTTCGCTTACTATGACCCCCTCTATAGGAGCGCAATGCCAGACATACCTGTGGACCTTGATGATTTCCTAGCCGCTGCTCAACTGCCACGCATAGATCCTGAACTGGCAGATAGCTTAGGAGGAGAGATGACAGAGTGTGAGATTCGTACAGCGATCAAACATATGTTTAACAATTAAGTTTTACGCAGCATATGCATAAATATTTGAACCACATTTGCAAGCTATATACAGGGAATTTTGGGACAACGGTGTATTGCCTGCGACTGGCCGAGAGGCACTTATAATCACGTTATTTTCATTTAAAAGGCCAAGTACAGACTTTCCAAGAAATCATGGAAGACATCAACCTCCACAGAGGGCAATTCTGTCTATATAGGGAGTTTTGTGAAGAGTGTTGCAAAACTGTGTTGAACAATACATAATGAACCTTACATGCACCCGGTCATTCACATGTGACTACGGATGTTCCCCGTGCAGCATTTACTTTATTGTGTATTTTAACCATACCGGTCCTTGATGAATACACCCTTGCACCCCTCCAGGAGATGGAAACACGAACTTCCACACACATATTTGCTAATCATATGGCCTGCACAGTTCTTGGAATAAAAGATGATGGACCTACTTTAATTTTCAGAGTTAAATTTATTTAACATTATTACATACTTAAGTATGATCATTCATGAAAAAAATTGTGTCACAATGTGTGTGCGGCGTCTTATCCCTGCTGCAGTGTTGCAGATGTTTTGTCCTCCTGCTTGACCTCCATCACCATCATCCATTTGCTCAGGATGTTGGTCCTCTTCGTCCCAGGGGACATTTGTTTTTACACATATGTTGTGTAGTATTGCACATACTAATATCATTTTACACACAGTTTCTGGAGAATACAGTAGCCTTCCACCAGATACATCAAGGCAATGGAACCGGGATTTCAGCATTCCAAAGCTTCTCTCTACGATGTTACGTGTCTTACAATGGGCATAGTTGTATGCCTTTTGAGGTTCCGTCTGTGGGTTTCCAAATGGAGTCATCACCCACGTCTGTAGACCATATCCTTGATCAGCTGGAAGTAAATATAAATGTCTTATTTTAGTGTTAATTCTGTATACATAGCATGTGTTGTACAAAAAGTTTGTGAACTTTGTAATGGTGAATTAATGTGTGGTCAATTGCATATTGTGTTTGAGGTTGCTGATCAGCTTTGCATGCCCCTGACACTACTTGTTTGTTTGGGACACACTGTCAGTGCAGTGTAGTGCACCATATTAGTATGTACTGACAGAGACCCCCTTGGGTGGATTTGTAACTCCTTGTTAATTTGGATCATTTACACACAGCCCTGTCCTTTGTTGATGCTTACTTTGGTGTTGTTGTGGGTGGTTGATTTGTTCCTTTGTTCTTGCTGTGGGTGCGTGGTTGCTGCTGTGACTGTTGTGGCTTTTACATTTCCCTGCGCACCTTGAATTCTCCCCCTAGGAGGCAAAGTTCACAAGAGAGAGTTGCATTGGGTGGAATGGCATGCATAGGGACTTGGTGCCTGTGGAGTGGCTGTGGCCCATTAGTCCTTGGTAACAGTGTTGGACCTTGGAAACAAGAGCTGCAATGTCACATTGGGGTCACCTCAACCTAAGTCATAGTAGCAGAGCATTCCCCGTATTGACCCTAAGATGAGTCTCACAACGGAGCAGACTGTAATACAGCGGATCAATTTTTTGTTTATGGTTGTGGATTAGGGAGGGGGCCAGTATTGTGTGTGGAGTACTGGGGGAGGCTGTTGGTCCCGGGATTGATGGAAACTGGAGTAGTTATTAAGACTGAGTAATGCAGGTTGGAATGTAGTCATCATGGTGTCACTGGCTATGGTATTATGTAGTACATAGGGGGGGGCCTGACCTGCATCATCAGATGGAGTTTGCATAGGCACTTTGCTCCATGCTGGGCCTGCTGCAATCCGACCATACATCCTGTCCCCCTGGCATTAATAAGATTGGAGCAACGTGAACTCGTGCCCGAGTATGGCATGGCTGTCCGGCTGACTTTTGCTGGAGTGTGGTTGTGCAGGAAGGCTTGATTGCTCCAACGCGTCGGTGTTAGGACACGCCTACTCTAATGGCCTGGAAGTGGCCTGGTGCTTTCTGCTGCACCGGAGTGTCCTGCCATGGTGCATTGGCTGTTGTCCTCACAAGCGGCAGACCCTAATGCGCAAGGGCCAGGCTTGGTCCTCCGCTCCTTGTCCTGGTGGGGACACCCGGGAGCCTGTGTGCTGACCAGATTGGGTGCGTGACTCCTACCTCCTTGCTACTTCCCGACTACACACTCGCTGGAAGCAGACTTGGGAACACGCTAGGCAGATGCTCTGGGTTCTGACGGGGAAGAAGGAGGTGGTTCAAAACAGAGCCTTGTCTTGGATTCCTGCAGCATAGACGCATGCATTGTGCAGTGACAAACGGTGTTGAAGGAGACAGAGATGTCTAGGAGGATGAGTGCTGCGGTCTTGACCTTACCTAGCAGGGTCCTGATAATGTTGCTGGCAGGAATGAGGGCGGTCTCGGTGCTGTGGTTGCTATGGAACCCTGACTGAAATGTTCCTGGATTCTGTTCTCTTTGAGGTACCGGGTTAGCTCTGTGATAACGATTTCCCCTATGACCTTGGCCACGAAGGGCAGCAGAGTGATGGTTTTGAATTTTTTGTTGTCTCTCGTGTCTACCTTGATTTTTTTGAGTCAGGCCTTCATGTTAGCATTTTTCCAGTTGTCTGGGAAAGTCATGGTCTCAAGGTAGAGATTAATGACATCGCAAAGGTGGCGTGCAATGGAGCTGCTTGCTCAGATGCAGAGGAGTTGTCCATGACCTTGGACCACTCACACCCTTAATTTTAAGAACAACAATGCTATACATCATGCCGCTGACTTAACAAGGTGGGCACAGGGATGAAACCTTACACATCTTGAGATCCCAACACAGACATATACAGGAATATTTTTTCTTCTCCCACCCACCCAACATACATACCCGGTTAGAAAATTTCCATTGTACCACACATCTATCCCCTGCCATACACCACAATACATTCCTGGGCATAACTATCTCCACCCATTATACAATATGAGTGTCGCTGAAGTAGGGGGGGCGTACCAACGCATATCAATACATGGCGTCTGCAGCCAGCAACACTAGTGGATCGTGTGTTTTGGGCTACATTGGCCAACACTGTTCATACTTACTGTAATGTGAATGAGTGCACCGCTACTACCAGGTGCATTTGAAATTGTTTACACCCCGGCGCTTTTTCGTTGCAGAAAGCTGCATGAGCTGCTATGTCCTGGAGCTGACAGACTGCGTGACCCTCACTTACTGTTGTCCAACGCAATCCACAACTGGAAGCAGGCACATTTATCGTCTAAAATTGGACACACCTATGCTCCAAATATCCCTCTTTGTTCTTCCCCTACATGGAGCGGTGTCTTGTCAGCTGGCCAGGTCCGGGACTAGATATAAGCGGACACAACCACAGTTGAGGTTTTTCTCTACAATGGTGCACTGAATTCTCATGGCAAATGTGCCCGTACTAGAGCAGTACAAGAGACTCTTTTTATCACACATGCATCATTTGTAGAATATGTCCAGCAATATTGGTTGTAAACGCAGACGGAACACACAACATTTCAGTTGTTGCTGTCCATGCACATCATGGCCCATGGTCACCACCTGGTGCAGTGGCGATACCATGCTTTGAGTTAACACCAGAAGTTACCACTGCTGACATTGTGTCTTAAGTGTGAGTTGGCACTGACACAGGAACTGGAGTACAGGGACTGGGATGCCGCCCTGGAGCATACCTGTCGGGTGTTGCATAATTTCCACCTAGAGTCCATTCAACTACTGATACTACATAGGACGTATGTTACTAAGCAGGCGATACAATTCATGTACCCCTTGACTGCTGCCCAAGATGTCCACAGGATCCTTCAGATGTCACACATATGTTATTGTCATGCACCTGTCCTGGGGGGGTTTTGGTCTGAAGTTGTCGGTGGATTCTCCACATTGACTGAGCACAATGTTAGCAATGGCATGGAAGTGTGTTTCTTGGGTCTTCTCCCCTCCCAAAGTAGGCAAAACTGGTGTGCCACTTTGCTGGCTGTGATGCTTGCGAACAGAATATGATGACACAGCGACTACATTCATGCAGGGCGCCACAAGAGGGCATCTGGAGGGAGTAGGTCATTAGATGGGTGTTGACAGAGGAGGAGGCACTGGCACAAGTAGAATATAGGGGTTTGCAGAAGAAACCAATTGCGTTGTATTGGGCTCAGGTGTAGGGACAATTTAAGGAACTGGTAGGAGAAGATGTAGATGCAGCCCTAAATCTACCGGTAGAATTACCCGCATCGGCATGGGGCTATGTTATGGACACAACTCAAACTAGATGGGGAATTACATTTGTGGACCAAAGAGGTGATGGGGTGTTTACATTACCAAACCTGACCTAGGCCTTCACCCCCCCACCTTCTCACCCCTGACTGTCTTGCCGCCTCACTGGTCCTTCCTCCTCTGCCCCCCCAAGCCTAGGGACACATATGCAGTAGTATTTCAGTGACTCCTTGCCTCATTCATAGGAATGTAGCAGACAAGTTAATTGTTCATCGTTTATACGGAGGTATAGTTATGGGTGGTATATTAAAGGAGGGTATGCATGGATGGCACAGATGTGGGTTACTATTAGCAGACTGGGGTACATTGATTACTTTTGGATAGTATTTGTCCCCTAGATGGTTGCGTAACATATATGTTTCAATACAAATCTTGACAGGTTATGATGTGTATATATATATATATATTTCACCAAATATTCCCCAGAAGGGGAAAACAACGGGTCGCACAGCCAGTTCAGATTTAAACAGCAATCCTTTTTATTTTTTCAATTCACAGGGCAAATAGCGCTATTTGCCCTGTGAATTGAAAAAATAAAAAGGATTGCTGTTTAAATCTGAACTGGCTGTGCGACCCGTTGTTTTCCCCTTCTGGGGAATATTTGGTGAAATATTAAGCGGCTGGGTTCTGCCGCAGGATACCGCACATGTGAGAGCGCTGCACAAGCTCCCGAGAAGGAACCGTTGTGGAGGAGATATATATATATATATATATATATATATATATATATATATATATATATATATATATATATATATATATATGATTGAGCTCTCTATCTCAGAATATGTCCCAACATCCTGTATTGTATTACATAGTTGAAAATACAAATTTAACTGTGTTTGTCAATATGAATGTATTACATAGTGGTCATCTGAACTGCAACAATATGAATACCTGTGATGTGATCTGCAATAAAATGTACATGTATGGATGTCATAAAATTCAAGCAACATTTGGTGTGAGATTTGCAAGCCCCTTGCACCTCATTTACGGCACGGTTGCATCACTTTTGTGACGCAGCGCCACCGCTAATCCAAATCCATGGTGTGGGGTATTAACAACGTGACGCATCTGGGAGATGCGTCACGTTGTTAATCCCTGTGCCATAAGGAGACGTTCCTGCTCAGGGGGCCGTTCCTGCCCAGGAACTTATCCTAAAAGTGGCTGAGGGAAATCTACAAAATTTCACTCATTCACTTTTAGGCCCATGCTGCATGAAAACCCTGTGGGTGCTTGAAGCAGGCGTACAGCTTGGGGCAGCATTGAAACAATGGGCCCACCACAGAGCATTGCTGGAGCTGCAACTCCTGCAAAGAACCACTTTTACAGCACAGATGCGTGACGCATCTGTGCCCTTTTGGGACCATGGTGCATCGCATTGTAAATGCAGCGCATCATGGGTGGTGGAGCTGCTGTGCACATTTACTGGCGCATCCCTGATAATTAGCAGGGATGAGCCACTAACTGTAAATCTGGCCCATGAAGTGCAGTAATATGTATCCTGCAACCCAAATAATATGTGTAACCCAAAAAAATTAAACATACATTTATTACAAAGCTCTGCACCTTTCAATAGTTAATTTGTGTTAGTTGCCATGGGACATTTTGACATTAACTTGCACATCCCTGCATACCAGCAAGGATGCACCAGTTATTCTGCACCACACTTCCACCACCATGAATGCACAGCATTTACAATGCATCACATTATGACAAATCTGTGCCATGAAGGTGGTTCATTGCTGGAATTTCATTGCAAGCGCAACTCAGCACACAAAAATGCTCTGGGGGGGCACGATTTTTACAATGCTGCATCAATCTTTACACCTGCTTCAAGCAGGCACAGGATTTCACCCAACATTCGCTGTAAAGTGAGTACATGAAATCCTGTGGAATTCAATCAGCCACTTTTAGCGGGCATCCCCCCCCCCCCATTGACTTATTACAATTATTTGTGCTTACCTACAAGGAGCCCATTGCCATATTGTCCATTTTGGAAACGGTCATTGATAATGCTGTTTCTGAATATGTACGCATCATGGGCACTCCCTGGATATTTTGCCAGTACATTAATATATAGTCCACGATGGTCCACAATGGCTTGGACATTAATGGAGTGTGTATGCTTCCGATTCTATATAGGTGTTCTGTTGCTGCAGGTGGAACAAACTGTACATGTGTGCAGTCTATTGCTCCAAGCACATGTGGAAAGCCAGCAATGGCATAGAAGCCCTGTTTGATGTCCATCTGCTGCTGGTGGGTGCTTGGGAAATGGATGTAGTGTGGTGTTAGTTCAATAATCGCATCCAAGACTGATGGGAGGAAGGCAGAGAAAGAAGCCTGTGAGACCCCTGCCAATAAATCTGCTGTTGTTTGGAATGATCCTGATGCCAACATGTGCAAAACTGCCAGTAGCTTTGTCATTGGTGGGATGTTGTTACCCCTTTCATTTTCTGACTGCAACTGTGGTTTGATCTGCCGCAAGAGGGTCTAAATGGAGACTTTTTTGAGGCGGTACAGTTTTATGATTTGTTCATTCCGTAATCCAGTCAGTGTGGTCCTTGCACGGAAAATGCGCTCCTTTCTCCTGCGCTGCCTTTAGAGTAATGCTGGAAGATGAGGTTGTGGAACTACTTGTGGAGGTGGTTGTGCAACTCCCAACTGCAAAATTAATAGATCCATATTTCTTCCAAGTCGTCAAAAATACTCTGCAACACTTTTTGAGTCGTTCAGACGGACTTGCGTTATTTCCTGCGCGTGGGTTTCTGAGGCGTAGGCTTGCAAGGAATTTTTCACAATTGCGTGACGCATTTTGTAGATGCGTCAATGTGACGGAATGACGTAAATATGGTTGCGACGGAAATGCGTGACTTTTTGAGTGGGAACGCCTACCTTGCATATATTTATTCTTACGCGACGCAGCCAAATCTTGCGCTGTTTGATTTAGTCGCATCTCAGGTTACGTGACGCATAGTCATGGATGCGTCACCTTATAAATGTTGCGCAAAAAAAAACCCCAACGATGCGTAATGATAAGTGACGCATCGGTGGCGCAATGCCTTCATAAATCTGCCCCATAGTCTAGCCGCAGATTCCTTAACTTAGAATATCCCCAAGTGTCAGACTGGGTCCGAAAACCTTTCTGCAGCAGCACCTCTGCCTGCCGGGGGTGACACCGCACGGCTCCACCCTGACGTCGTCCACGGACGTGCTGTTTTTCGGGTCTTCTCGACGTGTAGAAAAGAAAATTCCAAGAGAGGGGTAACAAAGGGCAAGTCAAGGGTAGCAGCTGCTATCCTGATAGGAGATTTGGTCTTTTGGCTCAGCTATACATTCTGGAATCAGGGTTCCGCTTTACACTTTAGAATCTGGCATCAGGTTTTAAATCCTTCACTGAACATCCCTCGGACCTCGTCCAATCAGTTAATTCTATACGTGTGTGAAATGTAATGAAACTGTAAATATGGGTGTTGGAACCGGGCCTTTATGGCTGGTTCACCCCTGAACTTTTTGCTTTTGATGGCGTTCATGATTTCTGGCTTGGCGCACTTTTTCCCTGGGTCCCAGAGTGAAAGTGCGTGCGTGGAGTATGGCTGGCCTGCCCTCCCATAGGAATGCATGGGGAATGTGTGTGTCCCTGGTAGTTCCTGATGCGTGGGGAGTGCAGGCTCGAGTTTAGTATGTGTGAACTCGTGAGAGTGAATGCTGCAAGATGGTGTCTGCGGCATGTGTGTGTCTAGTTGGGAAGTGCTACTTCTGGACATTGAGATATGTGTGCAGTGAGGGTGCTGGCGTGTGATTGGCTGGAGCTGGCTGGCATGCCAGGCTCCAGGAAGTCTGGATGGGTCTGCCCGGTGGTGAGTGGGAGATTAGCATGAGTGATGTGTGGGAGGAGTGTACCTGTGTCCTGGATGGGCTGGGTTTTCCCCACACAATGCTGGCTCCGCCCCCCTGTGGTGTGTCTAACGACCCTAGCCTCCCCAGTGAAAGAAATGGGTGGTTGGGCCATCAAGAGTGCTCCAGAGCCAGCTGCAACTGGTTTTCCCCCACCCTGCACCCTTAGACAAAGGGATTTTACAGTATAAAGAAGGGGCTGTGTCCCCATGAATGTGTTCTGCTTTTGGATCCTGCCAGAGGGGGCTGTTGCTGCTGCTGGGGCCAGGAGGACCGCCACTTGGGGTGTCTCCCTGCCTGGAGACCCAGTGTGCTGGCTCTGGGCCCAGCCTTGCCCCCTCTGCCTGCCTCCAGCCCTTGCTGGAGCCTTGTCCTGTCCTCCAGTGCTGGGGAGCACTGAGGATTCCTTGCCTGCAGCCTGAGAGCGCTGCTCTCTGCCCTTCAGCGCTGGGGAGCGCTGAAATCGCCTGCCTAGCGCTTGAAAGCGCTTGATTTTGGCCATAGCGCTGTGAGCGCTGTGTGTTGTCCTGTAGGCGCTTGGGAGCGCCTACCCTTCGTTTCTAGCGCTGCTAGCGCTGGGTGTGCACAGCCGGTGCCCACCCGGCATCTGACTGCCCCGTGTGGCGATTTGACGGCGCGGGTGCCACCCCGCTCATTGCCGCTTTGTTTTGCCCGTGATTTATCGGATTCACGAGGGAGCCCACTCCTCGGATCCTGGGAGCCCGCCTGCCTGCCTAAGAAGCGAGCCGCCGCGCTGCCCGCGGCGACCCGGAAGTGGTGAGGAGGCCCGGCCAATCACAGCGCGGCCCAGGAAAGGCCGACCGGAAGTCCCGCCTCCGAAGCCGAGCCGGGAAGAGAGAAGCTGCCGGCCGGGTCCCCGAGGCTCCCCGAGTGGAGAGGAGAGCCCCGGGAGAAGGAGCAGAGCCGCCGCGAGAGACCCGGTGAGTGAGGCAGAAGGGAGGGGCGCCGGGACACATTGTCGGTGTCCGCCCCCCCCTCCTCGGTAGCGCGCTCTCGCGCCCATTGCTAGGGTGAAGCCACGAGGGCTTCAAGGTGGCATATCTTTGTTTTCCGAGCGGCCCCGGTTGGCAGAGGGCCGCTCCGACGTCGCCCCGTAGGTGCGAGAGGCACCACAGTGATTTTGCGAGCCCAGAGAGGGCTCCGGGGGCATTCTTTGCTTGACGAGCCTGAGAGAGGCTCCAGCCTGCATTTGCTACGAGCCCAGAGAGGCTCTGAGGGGCCATTTCGTTCGTGAGCCTGCGAGGCTCTTGCAGGGCAATTGTCCTTGCTCCAGGTCCCCCGTGAGGGACCCCACTGCCCAGTAGGCGGCAGTCTTGCTTTGTGAGCCCAGAGAGGCTAATTGCCCATTCTTGTGAAGAGCCACAGAGAGGCTCAGGGCACCAGTTCTTGTCCAGGAGCCCAGTGAGGCCCCTCAGTGCCACAGTGGTGGCTCTTGAGCCAGAGAGGCTCTAACGTTGTTCTAAACTTTCCCTGCACCAGTTGCCCAGCACTTTGTGGGCAACTGCGACGTTTAGGCCCTGACATTGGGACACAGGGACGGTCACAGGTGGTGACTGATCTGAGTTTTGCGCAACTGTGTCTATTGCTACACCTCTGAATGTATTGTGATGCATCATGTGTTTTCCTCCTTACACCTCTGAATGAATGTTATGCATTGCATCATGTGTTATGTGCTTACACCCCTACAGGTATTGTAATACTTAGGTGGTTGTTTTCTCCCTAGTACAGGTGGTGCTAGTGAGGTCCTGTTACCAGTGATTACTGGTTGTGTGCTCTATTTTTATATTGTGTGCTACACTGATTTTACTTTCTACAAGTTCTAAAAGTGCTGATACCCCTGACAGTGGTCCAAGTGGCCCTGTCCTGTACAATATCCCTTGTAAATTCTGCCCGTGCCTGTTGGCACAGTGTAACAAGATGTGTGTTTTATCTGATGTATATTTATTAGAATACAAAGGCTATTTTTATATAACCTTGTGTGGAGTTTCCTTTGTGGTGGGCCTTTGGGTGTTGTTGCTGGGGTGAGTGCGCAAATACTTAACTTACATCGCCTCCAAGTTTAGCCTTGCTGCTCGCGCCACGTTACCTAGAGGGTGAGTAGGGGTTATCTTGGCGTGTAACTCCCTTGCCCTGACTTGGGTGTGGTGGTCTCTGACTGACTTTGGCGAAAGCCCTGGCCAGCCAGGGATCCCATTTCCAACATTGGCGGCAAGCGGTGAGGATAAGGATTTGTGTTTGCGTTGTACCACAGTAGCGGCTGGCCGCACTTCAAAGCTCTACATGTTTAGATAACCACATTTTGGGGATTATTGTTTTTGGTAAAATTCCATTGTTTCTTCTCCTGAAGAGTGTCATTTTATAATTGTGTCCTGTACATTTGTCCCCCGCCCTGCTTCCAGAGTTTGGTACCTGTGTCACTTTTGGTCAGGTTGAGAAATCAGGGGTGGTAAAAACTGCCTTACCGGTCCGAGGGGAGGGTGTGTGTGGATGAATGGTGTGTTTTTCTGGACGCATGAGTGAGTTCTCTTTGATAAGGAGAGTGTTGAAGTTTTGGAATTGTGTACTCTTACTTCAGATTGCTAGGTCCCTTGTGTTGCACGTGTCTGTGAGCATCCTGTTAAGATGAAATCTCCTTTTAACCTCTGTGGCCTGTTTAAGTACAGTGTGCATGAGTTGGTACGGTTTTGTGAGGAGAGAGACATCCCAGTGAGTGAGTCAGACACCCAGTCCAAGCTTAGGGATAACATGATCCTGTGGCAGAAGGATGACTGGGAGCGTGAGCACAGTGAGAGGGAGAGGGCCCGAGCCACACACCATGAGGGTGGTGGGTCTGAGGGGAGCCCTGAAGAGTCTGATGTGGAGAGTGAGTTTGATAGTGGATGGGCGCCAGCAGAGAGCGAGTACCCCCTAGATAGGGAGTCCCTTGCTGGGTCCAGTGTCAGATGTAGCACCCCATCCCTTTCCCTGTCCCCAGATGAGTGGTTGGATAGGAGAGAAGAGAGGGAGCACCAGCTGGCCATGGAAAAGCTCAGGTTAGAGTATGCCAGAGAGATGGCGCAGCTGGGTGTGAATGAACGGATTGCAGAGGCTGAGAGGGCCTTGGCCAGGGAGAAGATAGCCCTAGAGGGTAGGTTATCCCCTGACCGCAGTCCTAGTTTTCTGGATTCCCCAGAGAGGGTTGGATCCAGTGGTGGCAGCAATAGAGAGTTTGGTGCGGGAAGTCCCCTTCTCCAAAGAATAGTACCTTGTTTCAGAGAGGACAAGTACCGGTTGAAGTTCAGGGGCAGTAGGAGACTGCCTCACCAGGATTGGGGGGATTATGTGGATGACTGCCATGATGCACTGATTGATTGGATAGAGGTTCACGGGGAACCTGATTTTGATGGACTGCTCAACCTGGTTATCAGAGAGCAGCTGCTCAATTGTTTTGCGCCAGAGTTGCGCCGACACCTGTCGAGGGATGACTATGTTAGTCCTTGGAAGCTTGCAGAGGAAGCAGACCGCTGGGAAGGTGCCGGAGGTTCTGACACGTCATGGGTGAGTGAACCCGAGAGTAGTGGGTCAGGTATCTTCCAGACCAGTGTGGTGGAAGAGGCTCAGAGTAGCCCAGCTAGGTCCCAGTGTAGCGAGAGGGGTGTAGGGGCTCACGTCTTGTCTCAGTGGAGTAAGAGTGAGTGGGGGACTGAGAGTTCCCAGGTGCCCGAAACCCAGTCTCAGAACCTGGATGGTTTCTTGAGGGAACACCAGGTTGGGGACCTAGGCTGTCCTGTTATACCCCTTGAGGGGGATCTCCTAGTGTCTAGAGAACCTGGGAGTATCTTTAAATAGTGTTCCAGTGGTTCTGGTGTCCGGCAGTGCCGCTCCCGTTGGGGAGGCACAGAAGTCCAAAGTGAGGAGTGAATGGGGGATGTGTTCCCCAGTGGGAGAACCAGTGGGTCAGGGACTACCCAGTTGGGCGAAGTTCCCGGTTAGTGGCCATGGTGACACCACTTCTGTTCTGGGGGATCTTCCAGCACTGTCAGGTGGACAGGGGACGGGAGATCTGCGCCAGACAGACAGTCACACAGCACATGAGTCATGTGTTAGCCTCAGAGGGATGGTGAGTGAGTCCCCAGAAGTCCTGGAGTGCCAGGCAATTATCCCACCTGTGGGTTTAGACCGAAGGTTGGGAGGCCAGGTTAAGGATCGGCCTGACCTGAAGGGTGGGACGTCTGTAACCAGAGTCCTAGCCAGTGCTTCTTCCAGGGGTACCTCTCCAGTTGGGAGGGTGCAGAACTCTGGAAGGGGGTGCAGAGGGTGGGAGAGCCCGCCTCTGACCCCGGTGCAACCTGAGGGGCTAAACCCTGGGTTGGAATGGCGTTCTAAGGGTACCCCTCGCAGGAGGTGGAGGAACCCTAGAAGAAGAGGTAGGGGGAGGAGAGCCTTCCCCGAGACTCCTGGTCCGCCTGAGGGTGTAGACCCTAGGCTGGAGAACCAGTGGCAGTCTAGCCCTGTCTCGCAAACAGGAAGAGTGGAGAGTGGCTACTATGTGCCAGGGGTTACTACCCCCCACTCTGTGAATAGGCAAGGACCGGTGGCACCTGGGTGGCCCAGGGCCTGGTCCTGGCCGCGGACAACTTGGGAGTACCAGTGGGATAGCCCAGTTGTTCCAGATGGTGGTTTTAGAAGGAATCCCAGGGGTTCACAGTGGCGTGGAACAGGACGGTGCCCCGGCAGTGGCGGGCCCGTGTCCGTGTTCTTTCGCCCAAAGCAGGGAAGCCCATCACGGTGGTGATCGGTCTACCCTGCGTTTTGGCTGGAAGGGGGTTGTGTTGGACCCGGGCCTTTATGGCTGGTTCACCCCTGAACTTTTTGCTTTTGATGGCGTTCATGATTTCTGGCTTGGCGCACTTTTTCCCTGGGTTCCAGAGTAAAAGTGCGTGCGTGGAGTATGGCTGGCCTGCCCTCCCATAGGAATGCATGGGGAATGTGTGTGTCCCTGGTAGTTCCTGATGCGTGGGGAGTGCAGGCTCGAGTTTAGTATGTGTGAACTCGTGAGAGTGAATGCTGCAAGATGGTGTCTGCGGCATGTGTGTGTCTAGATGGGAAGTGCTACTTCTGGACATTGAGATATGTGTGCAGTGAGGGTGCTGGCGTGTGATTGGCTGGAGCTGGCTGGCATGCCAGGCTCCAGGAAGTCTGGATGGGTCTGCCCGGTGGTGAGTGGGAGATTAGCAAGAGTGATGTGTGGGAGGAGTGTACCTGTGTCCTGGATGGGCTGGGTTTTCCCCACACAATGCTGGCTCCGCCCCCCTGTGGTGTGTCTAACGACCCTAGCCTCCCCAGTGAAAGAAATGGGTGGTTGGGCCATCAAGAGTGCTCCAGAGCCAGCTGCAACTGGTTTTCCCCCACCCTGCACCCTTAGACAAAGGGATTTTACAGTATAAAGAAGGGGCTGTGTCACCATGAATGTGTTCTGCTTTTGGATCCTGCCAGAGGGGGCTGTTGCTGCTGCTGGGGCCAGGAGGACCGCCACTTGGAGTGTCTCCCTGCCTGGAGACCCAGTGTGCTGGCTCTGGGCCCAGCCTTGCCCCCCCTGCCTGCCTCCAGCCCTTGCTGGAGCCTTGTCCTATCCTCCAGTGCTGGGGAGCACTGAGGATTCCTTGCCTGCAGCCTGAGAGCGCTGCTCTCTGCCCTTCAGCGCTGGGGAGCGCTGAAATCGCCTGCCTAGCGCTTGGAAGCGCTTGATTTTGGCCATAGCGCTGTGAGCGCTGTGTTTTGTCCTGTAGGCGCTTGGGAGCGCCTACCCTTCATTTCTAGCGCTGCTAGCGCTGGGTGTGCACAGCCGGTGCCCACCCGGCATCTGACTGCCCCGTGTGCCGATTTGACGGCGCGGGTGCCACCCCGCTCATTGCCGCTTTGTTTTGCCCGTGATTTATCGGATTCACGAGGGAGCCCACTCCTCGGATCCTGGGAGCCCGCCTGCCTGCCTAAGAAGCGAGCAGCCGCGCTGCCCGCGGCGACCCGGAAGTGGTGAGGAGGCCCGGCCAATCACAGCGCGGCCCAGGGTCCCCGAGGCTCCCCGAGTGGAGAGGAGAGCCCCGGGAGAAGAAGCAGAGCCGCCGCAAGAGACCCGGTGAGTGAGGCAGAAGGGAGGGGCGCCGGGACACATTGTCGGTGTCCGCCCCCCCCCTCGGTAGCGCGCTCTCGCGCCCATTGCTAGGGTGAAGCCACGAGGGCTTCAAGGTGGCATATCTTTGTTTTCCGAGCGGCCCCGGTTGGCAGAGGGCCGCTCCGACGTCGCCCCGTAGGTGCGAGAGGCACCACAGTGATTTTGCGAGCCCAGAGAGGGCTCCGGGGGCATTCTTTGCTTGACGAGCCTGAGAGAGGCTCCAGCCTGCATTTGCTACGAGCCCAGAGAGGCTCTGAGGGGCCATTTCGTTTGTGAGCCTGCGAGGCTCTTGCAGGGCAATTGTCCTTGCTCCGGGTCCCCCGTGAGGGACCCCACTGCCCAGTAGGCGGCAGTCTTGCTTTGTGAGCCCAGAGAGGCTCATTGCCCATTCTTGTGAAGAGCCACAGAGAGGCTCAGGGCACCAGTTCTTGTCCAGGAGCCCAGCGAGGCCCCTCAGTGCCACAGTGGTGGTTCTTGAGCCAGAGAGGCTCTAACGTTGTTCTAAACTTTCCCTGCACCAGTTGCCCAGCACTTTGTGGGCAACTGCGACGTTTAGGCCCTGACATTGGGACACAGGGACGGTCACAGGTGGTGACTGATCTGAGTTTTGCGCAACTGTGTTTATTGCTACACCTCTGAATGTATTGTGATGCATCATGTGTTTTCCTCCTTACACCTCTGAATGAATGTTATGCATTGCATCATGTGTTATGTGCTTACACCCCTACAGGTATTGTAATACTTAGGTGGTTGTTTTCTCCCTAGTACAGGTGGTGCTAGTGAGGTCCTGTTACCAGTGATTACTGGTTGTGTGCTCTATTTTTATATTGTGTGCTACACTGATTTTACTTTCTACAAGTTCTAAAAGTGCTGATACCCCTGACAGTGGTCCAAGTGGCCCTGTCCTGTACAATATCCCTTGTAAATTCTGCCCGTGCCTGTTGGCACAGTGTAACAAGATGTGTGTTTTATCTGATGTATATTTATTATAATACAAAGGCTATTTTTATATAACCTTGTGTGGAGTTTCCTTTGTGGTGGGCCTTTGGGTGTTGTTGCTGGGGTGCGTGCGCAAATACTTAACTTACATCGCCTCCAAGTTTAGCCTTGCTGCTCGCGCCACGTTACCTAGAGGGTGAGTAGGGGTTATCTTGGCGTGTAACTCCCTTGCCCTGACTTGGGTGTGGTGGTCTCTGACTGACTTTGGCGAAAGCCCTGGCCAGCCAGGGATCCCATTTCCAACAATGAGAAATATGATGACATAGTGTAATTCGAAGATGTGCACTTTCCTAATGAATCTACATAATTCTGAATTGTGAACCAACACCCCTTAATATAGAGTGTTTTACTGCTAGCCACGCAGATGTGTGGTAGATAAAGAAAAGTACATGCAAACTATCAGTATATGGCAACTTTAATTTAGAATGGTCCGTGGTACCTAAAATAGGAACCAACTCCTAGAGCACAACCTTCCGGAGAAATAAATTCACGTTTTGTACCAAAAATGTATGAATGCAGTATCTATGTTTAATTCACATATGTCCATTCAACAAATGTTGTCTATAATCCAATAGTCGTATTCAAATATTTAAACATTTCCCTCCCGATGCATTTCGAACATCTGTCCTTCGTCAGGGTATATATCTTTCAAAGTGTACTTTTGACCGAGCACCGGGTGTTTTTAGAATCGGCTGGAACTATTTTCAATCTATTTTTGTTTTACAGAGCACTCTGATCAAACACAGCGATTACGTTAACTGCACGGTTAATATTAACGATAATTAGGGTCACGTTTCAATTTTAGTTGAGCACGTTCAGTTTATTTTTTACTTTTGACGCACCTGACTCATACAGCTTATTGATTCTCTGAACCTCGGGGGTGAAATGCTTAGACCGTGTTTTTGCCTTGTAGGAATCCCCTGACGAAGGACAGATGTTTAAATATTTGAATACGACTATTGGATTATAGACAACATTTGTTGAATGAACATGGATCAATGGTCATGAATGGACATATGTGAATTAAACATAGATACTGCATTCATACATTTTTGGTACAAAACGTGAATTTATTTCTCCGGAAGGTTGTGCTCTAGGAGTTGGTTCCTATTTTAGGTACCACGGACCATATTGGATTACGACACCTCTCTGTCAGGGGGTGATATCCTGGAAGCACACCACATCAATACAAATTGAAACTCAATAGAGGTGTGCGTGACCCACACCACGTTCAACTTTAATTTAGATCCATGAAACGTGCTATCGAAGGATAAGGAAATCCAAAGGGTTCTCTTTGTGTTTTGATGAGGGAAAATCTACTTTACAAAGTATCTCCTCGTACCATGAGTTGCCATTTGTGATCTCTGTTCTACTTAACATTTGGACGGTTTTGCAACAAAAATGAATATTATGAACAAAAATAAATATACCTTATCCTTGCCAATGTTTATTGTACTCTCACAGACATAACAAGATAACAAGAATTTGAAATGACATTAAAAACGTTAGTGAAAGCATTGCGCCCAGTCAGTCTGGTGACATCTGATTTCCTTTTAAGCTGTTATTCTAATTAAAAGAAATGAATCCACTAATTTAAACTACTGCTGCTAAGGAGGAACGATGGGGGTAAAGTACCCTTTTAAACTTAGGATCTATTAGTATCATTGTTTATTCATGTTTTATACTGTTTTAACCTATTTATTTGGGTATATAAAATTGGAAATGTAGCGGCTGCTAGGGGTGATGATGGACACGGTTTTAATATATCTGTATCAAGCAAGCTGGCAGCAAGGTTACTGTGCGATTTTAATGAGCTTTCTTCTTTTGATCTTTTGTTTTGTATGGTTTTATGTATTTATAAGATCCATGGAATTTAAAGACTATGGTCTAAATAAACAGAGTTCTCTCTCTCTGACTAATTACAGCAGAATATGTTATGTCCCAAATTTGCTGTGAGTGCTAATGTCATACTAGAAAATGTACATCACTACCAAAAAGGAGAACACTGTAATTAAACCAGATGTAAAAATGTTCAAAAGAGGCTGGACAATACAACCACATGAAAATAAATCGAAAAACAAAACACTTATCAAGGGACTCAGACTGTTTTCTGAAGGTAAACATTTCCTATCTTAGAGATAAATAATGACAACGATTGTGAAGTTATGAAATGCATAATATTAATTTCAATGCTGCTCTTGCAGGTTTCAAATATTAGCAGCACGTTTGAAAAGGACCTTCCTCTACCACCCTTCATAAAAATAGGCCTCTTTCTGATTCGAGCAGATGGGTATTCGTTTTAGAGGAACTGAAGGCGCAGGGCAATAGAAAGAAAGAACAGAAATATGCACACTGTAGTATTTGATTGATGCAGGTATTATCAAGGTTAAGCATTTTAATTTATTGACACTTTTTCTCAACTGATCAGCATGCCGGTGCGCTTTTAATGTTGTAGTTTCATAGAACTTCTGCTAGGAATACGGGTTTTTGTAAATCATAAATGTGCTTTATGCACAGATCCTTTTCATGTTCTTTATTTGTTTGAATGGGATCCGTGGGCCTCATATATGAGGCCGTGCGTCACTTTTACGCAGCCGGTGCATCACTTTTTGTGACGCATCGGCGTCGTAAAACATGCCTCATGTTGCACACTATTTACAAAATGATGCATCTAAGCAGATGCGTCACTTTGCAAACCCCTGCGCTACATTATCCGTGTGTCAGGTATAATGTATGCAGATGGGGCGTTCCCCCACAAAAAGCCTCGTAATAGTGACGCAGTGAAATCTATGAGATTTCACTGCGTCACTTTTAGGACGCTGTTGCGTCAAAATCTTGCGCCTGCCTCACAGCAGGCGTAAGACTGATGCAAGCCCTTTCACATGGGCCTTTCCCCATGTGAAAGGACGCATTGCTGGAGTTGCGTCACTTTTGTGACACACTCCAGCAATGCGTCACTTTTACGCTTACAGATACGTCAGAAATACTGACGTATCTGTAAGTCCTTGCACAATGATGCGTCATATTGTAAATATGACGCATCATTTTGGTCGCAAGGAGGGCGCAATGAAAAGTGACGCATCGCTGTTTTCTCGCAGCGATGCGTCACTTTTCATAAATGAGGCCCCATGTGTTTTTCATAGGATTACTTTCTCTGTTGTTAGGGCTAGATCCGTGCAGGCAATTGTGAGGGTAATAAAAAGAAGTGTTTCCCAATTAGTGTTGTTGGTTACTGTGATATTGCCTCCTCCTCCTCATAGGATCTTCTGCAACAGATACTGAATTCGCATACACTTTTTTCTTTTAAATCCCATGGACGCAATCGAGTCCAATTTATTCCCAATTATTTCTCTATTCAAATAGATGTTAACAAGTTTCAAAGAAGATACAGAAACCAAACGTACTGAATTCGAGACAATGGTGAAAAATAACATTGGTTTCTCCCTCTAGACAACTACACACTCCTAAAGCTTTAACATTCATAGTTATGTGATACCGTTCTGGAAGGAAAGTACTTGCATCAGGTAATTGTGTAAACTATTAGATAATCTAGAAATGATTTAATTTAGACTTATTGCCCATTGTAGCAGGCATAGCGGTCATTAAAGGCCCACTCCAGTGTTACCGGCTCAACCAAAGGGAACAAGAGACATTGATGGTCAATATATCCCTCTAAGGTGAGCTACAAGGCAATTACAACATTCTACTCTGTGAGTACAGAATGTCCCAATTTAAATAAAGAGCCCACTGGGAATAACAGGGGGTTTTGCTAAGCACATCAGCTTCCAAGCTTTTGCTTCCTTTCACAGTTCTTTCTGTGTATGTTTGACAGTTACTGCCCCAGTTACTTATCAGTAATCTTCATTACTTCGAGTCCTGGTCTTCCTAGATGCAGTCCTGAGTCTCGCCCTCCCACCTGGGCATGGCGGGTGACTATTTCCTGTTTTTCTTGGGTCATGTGGCGTGGTATGTTACAGGAAGTGTGCCATTTGTTCTTCCCTTTTGTGGTGGCTCATGGGCAATGTGGGCCATCCTGAGAAAACTTTTGTGAGTTTTCAGCTAAGTAACTGGTTCTGCCGGAAGGGAGAAGTATCATGCGTAAGGACAGCCACGGCCCGTAGAGGGAGTTTCGGTGGGGCGGAGAGGCGGGGCGGGGTAGGGGCAGGGTGGGGGGTGCTAAAAACCGGAGTATGGATAATTGAAGGTAAGTAAACAATTTAATAAATAAAACGAATTTCGTAGTGCACCCTGCATCACATTTTGCGATGCAGGGCGTGCTACGAAATCCGTTTTATTTATTACATTGTTTACTTACCTTCAATTAGCCATACTCCGGTTTTTAGCACCCCCTACCCTGCCCCTCCCCCACCTCGCCTCACTGCCCCACCGAAACACCCTCCACGGGCCACGGCTGCGAAAGGACTGCATCCAGGAAGACGGACGAGGAGCTAATGCCGCACCCATGACCACAGCAGCTACTGACAAACACAGACATTAAGAACTGTGGAGAGAGTCTCTATGCCCCCGAATTTTCTGTTGGCTCTGTCAAGCTGTTTTTCTTCATTTTGCAATGTTCAAGCGCTTATGAGAATCCTCCCTCCATGTGTCCACGGTTCCAGTGAAACTGTGTATAGTGAGAGGGGAGAGAGTGGAAGGCTCTCTGCTTTCCCTTACACATAGCTTCCATCTCTTCAATTTCCCTGCACCACCCATATTTTTTAGTAAAATGCGGGGGATAGAGAAAAACAGAGGTTGTAAATTAGGGAAGTTTCATTTTCATGTCTGCAGGCGTATAGTAGATTAATAGGCCAGTGTTGTTCCATTGTCTTTAATGGAAGTCAAAATTCAAATGTTCTAAAAAAAATTGTGACAATGATGCATTGATATTGCATATATTGGTACATTTGCTAAGGTGAGAATCCAGTCAGGAACTTCATGTACCATATTAAACGAGGGCTAATTTTCACCAAAACGTGGCTAATGGTAATTAGAATAAGCATTGGTAAACCCACTACATTTTAATACAAAATGTCTGTGTAAGGTGAATGGAGGGTACATTTCACATCAGCAGCCATGGCACTACTTGTTTCTAACATTTGTTAAACATACGCTGCAAGTTAAAGTCTGCAAGAGTATTGACCAACTCTGAACAATGAAGTATTCTTAATCTGTCGTAAGCCCTTCTCTGTCTGAGTGATGGTCTGGTAGTGTGGGTATCTCACTTTCCAAGGTAGTTTAATGTTACATATTATACTAGGTATAATGCTGACAAGGATTGTCTGCGAATAATTAAAAATACTTAGAGTCCATTTACAAGGCCCTAGCAACACTTTTGCACTGCTAGAGCGTCACTTTTTTATGCTCCGGTAACGCAAAATGCTGCACCATATTCATAAGGCACGCAAAACCACTTTATGGATTTTCATGGCCTTGTAAATATTTACCCCTTTCACACAGAGCACTGCGTGATAGGGTTGTTCCATGAGTGTTGCTGTGGGTGTTCCCACGCAAAACGCATAGAATCTGAAGCATTCCCAGATTTACGAGGAATCATCAACCTGGAATGCGTGAGATTTTAACGCCATCCAAGGGGTGGCATTAGGAAGGAGCAATGAGGAGAAATATCTGTATTTCTTCTTGTTTTTCCTCTTCCTATGTGTTCTGCATTCTGCACTGTGCATAGAAGGAGGACATCATCTCTATTGATTGGTTTTGTGCAGGATGGTGTCTCTTCCTGCATAAAATCAATCATCACTGCATTGCTTTCACCCTTGCAACATGCCTTGCAAGGTGCCTGCGTTGGTGCTAGGCTGCTTTATTTGTGCAGGCGCAGGAATCAGTACACAGAATACACCATATTGTAAATATAGTATATTCCTGCACTTTTAGAATTATGCAGCTCAGTGTGCAATGCAAATTGCGGCACCATGCAGTGCCATTCTATTGTAAATAAGGCCCTTAGTGTGAATGACAATTGGTTCAACCACAAATAGTTTGACATTTCATTTTTCATTCAAAAGTACAAAGATCATTCCCACTGCATCTACACTGAATTCAATCATTTGAAGGAGGGAAAGTAGAGACTAAAGCTTCCTGGCCTAAATTTTTAAAAGTTAATTTCCAGATCGGATGAAATGGCGGTATGACCAAATAGCTGCAGTATGATATTTGCTGTGGGTTTTCAGAACTTTCAACTCACACACTACATGGTGCCACTGTATGTCACACAATAGCAGTTCCCTTTAAAGGCTCAGCTGTCGTATAGTTCCTATTAAACCTATATAGGATCTGTGCGTTTAGACAACATAGACTGTGGGATTGGTGTCCAGACTTATTCCAGGCACCCCCACAGGGTATGTTCGCCTGTATACCAGCCAGCTCACACTGCCACTATAACCCCCTCTTACCAAGGAGAGAATAGTTCTTGTCAACTATCGAACATGGCAACTTTGTCCCATCAGGGATCGTGGAAACAGTAAAATAGTTTTTGCTCAGTCACTTGTGCTCACTTTGTCTCAGAAAGATACAGAGAATAAAAGGTGGGGACGTTTTTCAATAAAGCATTTATTTAACAAGCGTCATACTAGTGTAAAATCGGTGCGTTGAAACAATCATAAGACAGAAACAGATATAAATGATTATAAGCACCAATAGAGTAAATGGATGGTAGATTCCTACCATAGTGCTAGAACAATGAATATATGCAAGCATATAAATACATAACAATAATAACGCATACTCCTAAGATGCAACCCAAACTAGATGTACCTAAGTGTACCTAGTATGTATGTAGGTGTATACCCAAGAATCCCCCTAGGCTAAAGCCAACCCCATTACCTGAAGTGAGAGACTTTGGGACCCCATCTTGATCTCGAGATGGACACCACGCGAGGGATGTCAGACCACTGCGAGCTGGATTGCCTGTTTGCAGGAACCTCAGCACCTTGCGTCAGTGTGTCAGCATGGAAGTCTTTTTCCTCTGCCTGCCTCAGCTAAGATATGGTTTATATATACCCAAAAGGTACCCTCAGGGATTGTACCTTGCTGTGTCATGTTGATCAAGGATGACGAAAGGGATGACCCTTATACATGGTTATTATGCAGAAGATGGTAGTGCTGCTGTGAGTCCGAGAATCCTCATGCATAATAAATGAGGCTAGTTGTCTGGGAAAACCACACAACAATTTTGCAATACCTTAACTAGGTAAAAGGTCAATAGCAAATTTGTTATGTAGTGTAAAGGCAGGAGAAATATAGGTGAAAGGTTGGGTGACTACGTAAGCTTATATTGGGGTACATTTATGAATCATAACACAGCCATTAAGAAGCTGATATAACATGATGTTCAGAAAAATAGATGCTAAGCCCTGCAGAAAGATGGTTTCCAGCAAAATATTTGGAGGCTCTATTCAACTGATGTCCCTTATGGTGGGTGAAATCCACCCATAATGACAGCGGTCACAGAAGCTTTTTTTGATGTTGAAGGTGGGAGGCAATGTATTTAAAGCACCTCAGATTGTACGCAGCAGAAAGTCCTGCCCCCTCAAGGCCTAACCCCTCCTCTCATGGCGACAGTTTTTAGAAGTAGGCTAGTGTGGGGTTTAGTGTTTCATTAATAACGTCATTCGACACTCTACCCATGTAATGCCTGTAAAGTAACTCTTAATGAACCAGAATATATGTGTGTATTTTCAATGAAGCAGATGGACCAAGATGGGGCTAATTCAGATGGGCATTGGCTCCTACTGGCAGAGTTTTCCAAGTTTGCACGGGCAGCCCATGGAGTGGGTGTGTGACCTCTGGCTTAAAATGAACATGGGCAAAACCGAAGTCTTTGAGGTAGGGACTATGACTATTCTCTGAATTGACATATGAGATGCTGGCCTGTGAAGATGGAGACTATGCATCATCAATGTATGTGGCTCGTAATCAAACTCTGGGTATGATTTCAATCTTTTCAACATTACTCATTTAGGCTGTGGGAACTGACTGCACTTTTTTTTGCTGTTTGAGAAAAATAATATTGTCTCTCACCATCAGTGACGTACAGGAGGTACCATCACAGCCTCCCATGCTCGAAAGATAGTTCAGGAAGTTGGGAGCTTCTAGCATAGAATCACTATATAGAGGGTCAGAGGGAAATTTTAAAAAGACAATAAAGTATTCAATCCCCCAAATTCTTATTCAACAAAAACACAGAAATCCTTAGGTCTTAAAAGTAATGTTCCTCAAAGAATCAATCTGAAAACTATCACCACATTTGGCACTACCAAGATTCAGTATAAAGAAGACAAAAAAGTGCAGAGAAATAATGGAGTGGAAAAGACAAATGTGATCACCTCAGGATAATTGGTGTCCCATCATTACACATTCAAGTGCCCAGTGTCATCATCTGGGATTCCAAAAACTACCGTCTCAGGTCCACCGATTATTTCAATCGAGGAAACAATAAGATCTAGTTGTATCCTCTTGTGTAGTTCCCAGCAGAAGTGAATAAGTGCAAAGGGGAATCTTTTTCTTGTTTTTTAATGAATTAAGAGTATTTGTTAGTGCAGTGCAAGAAATAGTGAGAAAGTGTAGGATGTGTTTCAAAATGGGCTAGACAGCGAAGAGATAACACAAGAATTTTGGCATTGTAGCATAGATCTTCACGTGGCTTGGAGGTTGCAGGTAACTTATCCGGGCAAGGTTGCGACAGATTTTCATCCTTCCAAGCTCAGTAAAATGAGTTACAACTTGAAAGCTATTTGGATGAGAGCACGATAAAAGGAACACATTTTTATTAACACGGCTGACATATTTAAGTGTTCTACAAATACTTGATAAATTGTATTCAAGCCACTGAGGATTAGGCTACCAGGCTAATTAAGAATGTACCTTAGTTAACCCCTTCTAAATCACTGCTTGAGATCCCCCACTGGCTCCCCACTACGAAACATATATATTTTAAAGTCGTGTGTGCAATTCACATCTTCCTCCACCCATCACAGCACCTGTGTCATTATTCAGGAATGGATCCATTCTTGGATGCCCAGAAGATCCGACAGCTCGTCTTCCCTACTCTTCTTCAAAATACCCAAACATGAAAAAGCAGACCATGAACCTGAAATTTTGTCTGCCAGTGATCCCACCTCCTGGAACCCCTTTCTTTTGATCTGTCACTCTAATATCAATCTTGCTAATCTCTGTAAAAATCTCTATTGACCTGGATCTTTGGATCTAACTTCTATATTTCTGACTCAGCATATATTGGTTTGCCTCACCTTAAGTAGATGAAACATTTACAAGTGTAAGTGTGCCACTTAAATACCATCTTAAGATAACAGATAGAATTTGGAAAGTAGAAAAATAATATTATCACTATCCTTGCTCTATTTTTGCATTTAGGGTCTCCTTCTCACAAACTGAAAAGTCTCTGAATGTTTAACATTTCTCAGTCAGGATTAAAATCATTGCATAGAACAACGTATTATGCATCACCTTCCCCACCAAACCTTAGATTTATTGTTCTTTTTATTATCCATGGTAAAAAAGAACACATTTTAACCTCAATCACCACACAATACAAGTAGATTTCATTAATAATCAGGGCTATTACATTATTAGTTATACCACCCCCAAGGATTTATTCCACCAGCATCGAATCATGGTTGGATACAACTTTTCTCTCAGTTTAGCAGAGAAGAGAGAAGCTCCTGATGAACATCCTAACTCCAAGAACTTACTTTGGCTTAAGAGTATAATATCCAAGCTTACCTTACAAACTATTCCATCCATTATATTTTATTGAATAGAACATATACGATAACCTTCATAATTAAAGTAGGTGATGGGACACTGATATTATGCATTTTTGTCTAGGTAAATGATGTTCATATTATGATCCAGTGGTTTGGAGTAACGAGAGAAGTAACACACTCCAAACGATTGAGGGACATTGCAAATCAAAACAATTGAGGGTCGTGTGTTTATGAGCTATATGGGACAGGGTGAAGAATACTGATGTGGTAATAAAGGTTGTTACCCTAGTGAATGTCTGCTCAGTGAATGGCAACACTTTCGTTTAACTCTAAAACCTCTGAGCAGTTTCACCATTGAGTAAAAGTTTAGAAAAACATAATTATCAAATTTCAAAATCTGGGCAGTCTACAAAGGAGAATATGTCCAGACAAACAATAGTTAAAGGAGAATATTTATGCACACTTAAAGAAAAGGCTTGCTATTCGCTGAAAAATGAAGGAGGTTTCTCGCCATGACCATTGACCAATTGCCAGCTGTAGGCCAAATGAACCGCATATAGATGTTAATTGTCACTCAGTTCAGTGGTGACCATGTAGTTCACCTCAGCAAAATGAAAAACTAAGGGGCATATTATCAAGCGGCCGCGATAATTATCGCAGGCCACTCTCAGTGAGAACATTTTTATCGCTGGTAATTATCGCCATGCTAGCGCTGTATTAACAACGCATAGCGCAATGGCGAAAATTATTCCAGCGATAGCTGTGTTTTTTCATAGAACATCGCTGGTTTTTCAGTGATGTTCCATGGAAAATGGCGATAACCTTGATGATACGACCCTGTGATCGTATCAGCATAATCCACCCCCAATCGTAAGTATACCTAAGTCTGCATTTTTGCAGACGTTAGTTTTTGGCAAAAACTGCGGTTTTCGCCAAAAACTAACGTCTGCAAAAATACGTGGGCCTCCTTGTAAATATCACGATGTGCACATCAGCGATAATTTACAAGGAGTACTGCCCAGTGATGCCCACTTTGCATCTCATTAGAGATGCAAGGCGAGGCGTCGGGGAAAAAGGGTGCTAACATGCGCTAATGCATGTTGGCACCACGTTGTAACTAGGGCGATGAAAAAAAAAGCAGTGATACCGCCCTTGTTAATATGCCCCTAAACTGGCCTACCCTGGGTTTGAGCTTGTTACCTGGTGACATGCGCACATCATCAAGAGAGTCTTACCTCACTGATCTATGTTATGGGCCTCGGCTTTATTCATTGATACATAACGTGACCACTTGCTTTGACCTACCACGTCATATTCTCCTCATTACTTTGTCGTCCAATCGATTTTTACAAAGCTCTATGGGACGTCAATGTTCGAGGATCTGTAGAGTTTCCATACATTTGGCTGACAATTTTTTTTTTATTTAAATCTGGGTACAGACTAATTCATTTGTCTGTCAAACTAATACTTTAACATATGAATTGAGTGGGCTTGGGTTCTGGCCCAGGGCTCTGTTTCTTTCTCATCTCATAAAAAATGACTAGCTGTTTCATTTCGCCTTCTGTTGCAATGAATGATTGACTATTTTGCTTCTTCAAAGTATACTCAATCATCGCGCTTTCAATGTCTTAACTTAATCATCCATGCTATAGATTAAACATTTTTTGCAATAAGTTTCACTGAATCGTGTTTTTTTTCCAAGTTTTTGTCAGCAATCGATCACGATTCCCTAGAATGGCTGCCAATCTACGGATCTTACAGTGGCTGTTCTGAGGCCAAGTTGTCACACGGCTTCGGCAGTCACCTGTCTTTCATCCTGCCCCGTAGCTCACTCTCATCCTTCTGCTGCATTTTTCTCAGCGTGCAGGCCTCTTCTCCTTGCCGCTCGCATTTGTTTGCTGTATTGTTTCTTCGGTCCCCTCCCTTAACGCTGGAACCTTTCAGAATCCCTCTTGAGGAAACCGTTCCATTATAAAGGGGTGGAGGGAATGATTAGATGAGTAATAAGGAAGGGCTAGTGATCTCACACCTGGCTTGTCCGATCTGGTTGCTCAGTGCACTGATGCACCCACTTAAGGGGGACCCGCGCAAAATGGACTGTTTTAAACCCTGTGCGTCACTTTTACGCTGCCGGTGCGTCACTTTTTGTGACGCACCAGTGGCGTAAAAATTGCGCCTTGTTGCGCCATATTTACAAAGTGACGCATCTAGGTAGATGCGTCATTTTGTAAACCCCTGCGCCACATTATACCTGCGTCAGGTATAATGTAGGCAAGGGGGGCGTTTTGACGCAAGAAAGGGTTATGGAAGTGACGCAGTGAAATCTATAGGATTTCACTGCGACCTTTCTTGGCCACTAAAGGGTCAAAATCTTACGCCTGCTTCATGGCAGGCATAAGACTGACACAGGCAATAACAACATGGGACTCGCCCATGTGAAAGTACACATTGCTGGAGTTGCGTCACTTTTGTGACACACTCCAGCAATGCGTCACTTTTGCGCCTACAGATACGTCAGAAATACTGACGTATCTGTAACTCCTTGCGACATGATGCGTCATATTATAAATATGACGCATCAATCATGACGCAAGGAGTGCACACTGAGAAGTGACGCATCGCTGCTTTCACGCAGGGATGCGTCATTTCTCATAAATGAGGACCCCTGTCTTTACCTGCTGGGAAAAATCCATATAACAATGTCTGTATTATGCATATTAAACTCTTTAAATAAATAAATAAATAAATAAAAAAGGATCTATGTTTGATCTCCTGGTGACAGTTCGAATCCAAATTGGTCCACTCAGCCTTCCATCCTTCTGAAGTCGATAAAATGAACACTGTTGAGTAGCAATAAACATCTGTTAGTTCAGTGCTAAGGGGTGAATTTTCACTTTAGAAATATACCTTCTGTCACTGTACAACTGTTTGATTTGTCTGTCAGTGGGTGAAAAACTCGGCCTATCTATGCTCTATGCTTTGAACATCTCCAAGGCGTTCTTACAACTTTTCTCATTGTGGATTGTATTTGTCTATGACAAACTTCAGGTCGTAAGTAGTAAATTCGCTCATTATGCCACAAATAGGAGAAAGAAGGCACCGGAAGTGCAATTAAGACCAAGGCCCAGAGCTAGCACACTGTTACTCATTCTATGAATAGCCCTTGGTTTTGATAGCAATTAGACAAGATTATGCTGAAGATCAAATTGCGAGAAAATGTCTCATAATGTTTATAGCTTAAAAAAAGTACTAGATCTATTAAACACAATTAATTAGATATAAATGCCATGGATACTAAGAGCTCTGTAATCCATTGTTAATGAGGAACGTTGAGTGGTGGTTAATGCAATATGGTGGTTTCTCAAAGCAAATATTCCTTTCTGGTTAGAGGGTGAATGGCGATCATATTGGTTTCGGAGTATAGCCTTCATTACGATCGACTTTTTATTTCAAAAGCGGCGGTAATATGAGTTACAGGCAGTGCTTAATTTGTAAAAATGTAAGTGCCAGTGTCCGAGGTATTCTTGGGGAAGCCACTGTGGGTGACTGTCACTGGAAACTGCCAAATGCCTTTACAGGTCATCTAATGATGTAAATATGGCCTGCACCCTTATCTTTTATATATTTTCAAAGTATATTGAATAGATTGTTGATGAGCTGAATTAAAAATATTGAGACAACGCCACCATGGGGTGCGCTGTCATAAATGAGTGCCCTTGTTTACGAACAAGTGCTAGTGTGGTGATGGCCCCTGCTCTCTACACCTCAATCTCTTGATGAAATCATCACATATGTTTCCCCATTGCTTTGGACCTTTATTGGTCGACTTGAAGCGCTGTATGGGAGTAAACATCAGAAATACATTTCCACTTTACGAAGCCAATGTGACTGCACAATAAGGACCAAGAATCTCTCATTTTAGGTTAAATTAGTTTATTAATCCATCCGGTATATCTATAAAGTAAAAGTTCACATGACACAGCAATATAGTTTGCAGGTTGAAATGTTTCAGTTAAATTGTAATAAAATGAAATACAAAATAGTATCGGCCACAACACAAATAACACAGATTGTCACAATGGGGTGTTCCATCAAGAAACTTCCCTTCTCTTCTCTAAGGACAGGATTAACTAATGGGGATTTCTATCTGTGGAGCATAGAAGGTATCAGCATAGAATAGTTCTTCTGCAGCCGCGGCCGGTAGTGGGAGTACCGGCCGGGCGGTGATGTGGGGAGGGGTAGGGGCAGGGGGGTACTAATGTATGGAGTCCGGACTTAACAGGAAAGTAAACATAAAAATAAATAAAACGAATTTCGTTGCGCGCACTGCATTGCATTTGGTGATGCAGTGCGCGCAACGGAATTCGTTTATTTTTATTTTTATGTTTACTTACCTGTTAAGGTCCGGATTCCATACATCATTACCCCCCTCCCTGCCCCTCCCCCTCCCCACGTCACCGCCCGGCCGGTACTCCCACTACCGGCCGTGGCTGTTCTTCTGTAGAAGTTCAGAAAATGAAGCTTCACTCTCAGGGAAAAGCCCAGCAGAGATAAATTTTCCTCTGAGTTAATTTCTAACTTCCTCCCAGCATGCCTCACCATCAGCCGTCTAATTCAAACAATAAGTCTTTCTCTAGCTAACAAGAAGCATCATAATACACTTGCACAAGAAAAAGTTGACACACTGGGATACTAAAGATAGCATTTTCAGTCAAAGCCTTTTGTCAAGTAAAACTTTTGGGAATCAAAATGGATGTGAATTACAATATGAAATACACACACCAAGTGAAATTAATAATCAATGTTAAATGTGAATAAGCATAGGTGGATACAACAGTCAATCAACCAATCATTCAATAGTAAGCTTTATTTGGTTTAAAAATCACAAACCATAAAAGCATCCCAAAAATCATAACACATCTGTACAACACAAGATTAAAACATTTGTTAAAATAACAATTCATGATGAAAAGCGTAGTAAAGAACCCCCTACAGACTTTATGCGCAAAATATCTGATTACAATTTTCTATCACATTATATATAACTCAGTACATTTTTAAATTAGCATAGTGTTTAACATCTCAATATTTGACAGTATAGCACAAATATTAAAGTGCAAAGTGGTAAGGCATATATTTATACTAAAGCTAAGTATACAGTACAATCATCATTCATCGTATTATGCCCCAGTTTCTTCTTAGATAAGTGCTTTGAGGTGTCAGTTATTGTGTCTTATTTTAATTGCCTTCTGAATGAAGACAGCCACAGCATTACAGACTTTAAGACTTTAACATTACCCCCAGGCCCCTCTGTCCTAGACACCTTCATAATAACAAGGGGAGATAACCATCTCCTGACAGAAAAAAAGAACAGAGGCATGCTGGGACCCTAATACTGCCCCTCCCACCGTGAGTACATAAGCAGTACTTACCCAGCATCCCGTCTGTTCTTTTTTTCTGTCTTCGACAGAATGGACTGATGGTGTGCTGTTGGTGTTGCTGCCCCTGCTCCTGCTGGGCTGGGGTGGCGTGCAGGTTCTTTTCACTCCCCCTGCCCGGCTGCCTGGCTTCGCGGGCAGGGGTGATGTTTCCTGGTGTGTCTGCCTCCCGGCCTGCCTGGCTTGCTTGGAGGCAGGGCTTCTTCCGGACCGGTGTTCCTGGATGTGATTCCTGCCGGCCCTTTGCGGCCGGTGCGCCGCCTCCCGGTTGCTTCCGGGTCGCTGGGAGCGTCTCCCCGAGCTTGACCGGGTGGGAGGCGGCCTGCGCTGGCTATTTGGATTCCAGTGCCGGCTATATGGGTGGGGGCCGTGTTCATGGTGCTCCGGCCCCCGCTATGGGTGAGTCCCCCTTTGCGGTGTTTTTTTGCCTTCTCTGTGCCCTGCATGTGTGTTCCTGCTCAACGGAGGCTTGTGTGGTGTTCTTTGTGGTTTTGTGCCTGCTCTGACCCATGCTGACGTGGTTCGGGTCGGGGTTGGGTGCGCGCGGACTTGTCAGTCTGCTTGTGGTGTAACGGCTTCCTGTGCCTGGCCGGGGAGCCGTGCCTCGCTGGATGGGCTCCTGCTGTGGTGATTCTGGCCGGGCGATGGTGTGGGGGCCTTGTTCTTGGGGTTGGCCCCCACTCCGTGTGTGTCCACTATTTCAGGAGCTGCCCCGATGTTGGCCTGCCGGCTGCTTGTGTGTGGTGCTGTCCGTTGTGCTCAGTGGGGGTGTTCAAGTCTGCTGTATGCATCTGTTTTTCTCCCGTGCATTTGTTCTTTGGCACTGTGTGTGGGTAGTCCCTTTGTTCCCATTCCCTGCCCTCTGTTCGGCTGCAGCTCGGTGTTGGCTTCATTCTTCCTGGGTGCTGGGCCACTCGCTGACGTTTGCTGCTGCGCTTTGCCCCTCCTTGAAATTGGAGAGGGTATGGCCTAATGGCTAGAGCACTCATTCTCGATCCAGGGGAGCTGAGTTCGGATCTTGACAGCGGCACTCATGTTCCTCTGATTCTGGCCATCTCACTTATTCTCCCATGCCTCTAAATGTTGGTTTCCTGTCACTGGACGTCTGGGAGTCGCTCGTCATGTTGGTTCTCTGGGATTTCATGATGCCTGCGACGTTGGTGGTTCTGGGTGTTTCCCTTTGGTCCTGCCCGTTCCTTTTTCCGGTCCTCGTGCTTTCTCATGTGATTTGGCTCTGGGGTTGTATGCGTATGCTGCACATTTCTGTTTGCTCAGTTGGATGTCTTGGGCGCTGTACCTCCACCTTGACCTGGCGTGTCCTTCATGCTGTTTGTCGCTTTCCCCCTGCCGGTTCTCCGGTGTCCTGTGCTTTCTATGCTCGGCCAGGGGTATTCGGGGGTTTGCGACCCTGGGTTGCCTTCCGTTTTCTGACATTCTTGTGTGGCTTGGGGCGTCTTGTTCCTTTCCTGCATATGGATCTGTTTTGGTCTCCTTTGCGGTGGACTCCCCCGCTCTGGCTGTTTCTTGCCCCCCCTGCTGTTGTCCTGATGTCCGGTGCTCCTGGGTGCTCTGTTGGGCTGCTGCTGTCGGTCCTGGGGTGTTGCCTGGCATGCCTTCTGGTGTGTCTTGTCCCTGGGTCGGTGCCTCCTGGGGGTGCCAGGGTTTGTTCGGGAATAGGTTTGGTCTCCTACTGCTGCCTCAGGGGTCCGCGCTGCTTGCCTCCTGTGTGGTTGGTTCCTGGTCTTCGGCCTTGCCTCCGGCCCGCCCCGGATCTTGATGTTCTCCGGTGGGGGTTGTTCCATGGGTTTGCTCCCTCTGGTTCTCATCTTCGGGGGTGCCCCTGCTCTGGGTGGCTCTGTGGGTTCTCACTCTTCTGTTTGTGGGCTGCCTCCGGCTGTCTTAGGTTCCGGTCCCCTCTGTGGTGGCTGTTTTCCTTTTCGCTGTCTCTGCCTTTGCTTGCTCCTGGGATGCCCTGTGTTGTTGCGGTTTTCCTGCCTGCTGGCTTGCACCTTGCCCTCTGCTGCTCTTGTTTTGGTGTGGCTTATTCGGCATCGGTCTGTTGGGGGTGCGTTTTGTTCACCCTCTTTTCGGGTTCCCTGCCCCGCCTGTTGGTGGTTAGTGTTCCAGCTCCTTGGGTCACTGCAGGGGTTGGGGGTCCTGTGGGCTCCCCTGGTTCTGGTTGGCGTGCCTTGCTGTTTTCCCTCCGTGGCCTTGCCTCCGCTGCGGTCTGGCTGTTGCCCCTGCTCCGCTTGGGTCCCCTGGTTTTTTCTTCCTGGCTTCCGTATGGTTGGTGGGCGTTTGGGGCTCCTGGCCCTGTTCCTCCCATCCATTGGGCTCCGCCTGGTTCCTCTCTTGGTTGGTTGCCGCTGTCGTGCCGGGGGCTCTTTGGGGTGCTTTGTCCCCTCTGCCTGCGCTTGGGTGGCTGGTGCTGCCTTGGGAGCGGCTCTTCTGTTCTGTTCCTCCCTGCCTGCACCTCTTCTCGTCTGTTCCCTGCAGGGCGCCTGGTTGGTTGCCTGCCTGGGTCTTCCTGATGCTGTGTCCTTACCTTTGCTCCTGTTTCTGGTATGGTCCTGGGGTCTTTTGGGTGTGCTTAGCCTGGCTGCTTCTGCACTGCCTCCCCCTGTGCTTGCCTTTGGCTTGCTTCTCGGTTTGTTTGGGGGCCTGCTCTTCTTGTCTGTGGCGCTTTCCTCCCCCTGGGTTGTCTTTCCGGTGGGATTTTGCCTTCTGGGCCCTGGTGTTCATGCTGCTGCTGTTTGGGCCTGGCTGTCTTTTGGTGGTGCCACGCCCTTGGTGGGGCTCCGGTTTTTCCCCTCTCCGGGTCTCCTGTTCTCCCGGTTGGTGGCCTGGAGCCGTGCTGCCTTTCTGCGCTGGCTGGGTGTCTGCTGGGGCTTTCTGCTCTTGCGTGTTGGTCTTCTTTTGGGCTCTGCGTCCTTGCCTGGGCTCTCTTTGTGTCCTGGTGTGGCGCTCTGCTTTTGTGACCGCACCCTGGTGGGTCCTTCGGGGCTTGTTTCCTGCTGGCAGGTCTTGGCGGTCTTCTTTTGCCTGTGTTGGGGCGTTTGTGGGGTCCTTTGACTTCGGTGGTCTGCGGGCTTCCTGCTTGTTCTGGTTGTCCTCAGGCTCTGCCTCCTGGCTTCCTGGCTATTTTGCCAGCTATGGGGGTGTTCTGCTGTGCATTTCCTGGTTTTGGTGTCCTGGTTGGCTTCTGCCTCCCTTGTTTGTCCGGCCTTGGTTCCCGTTGTGGGGCTGTTGGGTGCCCTCCCCCTCTCTCTGTGTGGGGTATGGTTCCGTGGTGCTTTTGCCTCGGTGGGGTTCTCCCTTCTGGCTGCTGGTTGTCTGGGGTCTTCTGCTTGTTGGCCCTCTGCTCCTCTGGCTTCCGCTTTGGCGGTTTTCTCTGTTCTTTTCCGCCCTTCTGTGTGGGTCAGGCGGTGGTGTGCTGGGGGTTCCCGGTTGCCTCCCTGCCCTTTTTGCTGTGCCGTGGGCTCTGCGTGGGCCTCCTGCGTGGTTGGGTTGCTTGGCTCTGGTCCTGGCTTCCCGGTTCTGCTGGCGTTTGTTGCCCTCTTTTTTGCGGTTTGCTTGGCTCCTCTCCGGTGTTGCTGGGTTGGGGCATTGTGGTGATGGTCTGGGTGCTGTGCTCCCTGGGCTTTCTTTTTTCCTGCTGCTCCTGCCCTTGCTGCTTCCCTGGCATGGGTGTGGGGTTCCTGGGCGGTCCTGTGTCTTCTGGGCGCTTTCTTTATGCTGCTCTCTGTGCCTCATTGGGTGGCTGCTGGGGTTTCACGGTTGCTCTGTGCTCCCCTCCTGCCTTGTGTTCCATCCCTTTGGGGTTGGGGTTTTCTGGGCTTGTGGTCGGTTTCTCTGTTCCCGACCTGGTTTTGTTTTCTTTGTTGCTGGTTTCCGGTCTTGTTGGCCTCTCCTCAGGCCCGGACTGGCCATAGCGGGCACCGGGCAATCCCCCGGTGCGCCGCACGAGTGGGGGGCGGTATTGGGCCCCTGGGGGCCGTTTTTGTTACAGGGCCGTTTTTGCAGCATAGCTGCAAAATCGGCCCTGTACCAAAATCGGCCGAAAACCGGCCCGTCAAAGAGCTCGGTGGCACCTCCAACCCCCCCCCCCGAGTGGGGAGGGGGGCGGCCGAGCACTTTGCCGGGGCCGGTTTTGGTTCCCAGTCCGGCCCTGCCTCTCCTTGTTTGGTGGACTTTCGGCTGGGTTGTGGGGTTCTTCCCCGTCCCTGTCTTTTGGGTCGGGTTCTCGCTCCTGTTGGGCTCCTGGGTGCTTGTTGCTTCCTGGGCCTCCTCTAACGAGTTTCCTCCTCGGGTCTCTTGGGCTTGTTCCTTTCTTTTTGGGAGTTTGGCCGAGTTTCTGGCCTGTGCATCTCCTTCCTTTTTGGGCTGGGTGCTTGTTTTTTATTTTTTGCAGGGTTTTATATAACGTGAACTAGACCCGAACCGAACATAGCACCAGTTACGTTACATGAGGACGGACACACATTCATTTTAGGCACGGGGAGATTAAGTGATTTGCCCAGAATCACAGGAGGATTTTTGGCGTCGTTACCGAGACTCGAACCCAGATCCCCAGGTCCGAGGTCGAGCGCCCTAGCCATTAGGCCAGCTCCTCTCCCCTGTCCTTGTGCCTGCGCTCTGTTGGCCTTTTCTGTCGTTGGCTTTCTTCCGGGTTGTCTCGTCTTCCTGGTGGGTCTGCCTGGCCCTGTGTGCCTTCCTGCAGGTTCTGGCCTTGGCGGTCTTCTCCATTGGGTTGTTTTGGCTGGTCTTGGTGTCCTGGTCCGGGTCTCGGTTGCCGGTTTCTCCGGTCGGCGGCCTCCTTTTCTTGGAGCCCTGGCCCTTTTTTTTGTGTCCGGTCCTTGTCCCTGCTGTCCTGTTCTGGGTTGCGGGCCGGGTGTTTCCGGCGGTCTTCCTTTCCTCCTTCTTGGTGCTCCCTTGGGTGGCTGCTTTTGTTGTGGTTTCCTGGTTGTGCTTGTGCGTACGGAAGGCCAGGTTTTCTGCTTTGGTATACTCCACTTGTTATTATGAAGGTGTCGAGGACGGAGGGACCTGGGGGTAATGTCGTATTACTTACCAGTAATCTTCATTACTCCGGGTCCCGTAGTCCTCGACACCTTCATACGCCCCTCCCTCCCTCCCGGGCGACTGGCCTTCCTGTCTGGGCTTGGTTGTACAGACGGGATGCTGGGTAAGTACTGCTTATGTACTCCCGGTGAGAGGGGCAGTATTAGGGTCCCAGAATGCCTCTGTTCTTTTTTTCTGTCAGGAGACGGTTATCTCCCATTGTTATTATGAAGGTGTCGAGGACTACGGGACCCGGAGTAATGAAGATTACCGGTAAGTAATAGGACATTACCTATGCTACAGATATATTAGAAAGCAGGTCTACACAAAAATATCCTCTCCTTTAAGAACGAAGGTCGTAAAAAAAACACTTCCTAAGCTTTCTATAAAAGTTACAGAACAAAATAAAGTGTTACATTGTCTGATTTGATTTGCCACCACAGGGGCACTTTGACAAGTTTTGACTCCACTTGCCCATTTTTGGAAAGGCTATTAAAAAATGAGCCAAGCCCATAAGTAGTCTTGTAAGGTAAAATCTGTGTGTTGTGTTTTTGACCTGCAATAGACAGTTTTATGTCCCAGTCCCAAAGGTTCTCTCACAATATTCCTTTGTCAAGGATTTCGTGTTGGCATCTACTTACCTCAAACCAGTTACGTGAGTCCACTAAGCGACTTTTTAATTCTTTTTGTCATACTCAAGTATTTGGGAGGGATATTCTAGATCAACATCCTCAACACATTCTTTTAAAGATTTCTAATATATGTCAGCCACAGGATTTTACTCCCAATGTCAAGGGCAATGCAGTCTCTAATTACACCTTGCACCCTCTTTGCTCCATATCCCATACCAAGCATTTAAACTTATGGTGCTTATGAAAACACTAATATACTGTGCCCCAATTTCTTTATGTACACTATATGTGGGAGTGGAATTTGGTACAGCAAGCAATCTTCGTAAAAAAAAATGTTCTTGGGTTTGAAGAGTTACACAATTTGATGCCCCCCAAAGTGCTGCTTCTTAACAAGTTCCACTAAGGCACTTGCTATTATATAAAGTCATCATTTCCTTAATTGGTTTATTACCGATTTTTTTCAAAAATCTTAAGACTGCCTCAGTTGTCCGGACAAATTTGAATTTACATTGTTCAATCTGGGTTCTCCAATGTCCCTTTGCATTGTAAACTAATCCCAGATCTACAAATGTATTTGTTGCTTTGATAGGAACACTATTTACATGGTGAATCTTTATTTTTGGTTTCCCTTACCCACACACCATCGTGAAAGTTTTCTTCAAATTTAGTGTTAAATCCTTATCATTCATAAATCCAGCAAATGTTTCTATCAGGGACTGTAGCCGTTCGCAGTTCTTGATAAAAGAACTGCGTCGTCCACATAGAGTAAAATTGGAACACAGCGTTTGCCTACTCTTGGGGCATCAGCACTTAGATTTTGTAACTCTGCATCCACTCCATTTATATATATGGAAAATAAGACAGGGGCAAGGTCATAACCCTGTCTAATTCTCCGGGTTACCCTGAAACTTGATGTACACTCTCCTCCTACCCCATAACGCACTCTTGTACTCAAAAGACTATACAGTTGTGAAAGATAATTAACAATGTCATTTGGTGCCCCCATGTTAATCAACGTTTGCCACAGTTTTGAATGATTTATTAAATCAAAGGCACTAGTAAGGTCAACGAAACAAAGGTGTAAGTGACCCTTTTTCGTGAATATATATTTAGAGATACGGAGGTGCAAATTATTGCACTGTTCTATTGTTCCCTTCTGATGCTGTATTCTGTTTCAGTAAGGATTTTATTCTCCCCTGACCACAATTCCAGGCTCTTCAAGAATATCCTGCACATTACTTTAGATATTGTATCGAGAAGGGAGAATGGGACAATGATGCTTTCTGTCCATGTTCTTGGAATCAAACCTTCAGCAATAGTGTTAAACACATTTTCTAACAATGGACCCCACAATCCCACATTAAGCAGAAAAATGTCTATTGGAACACCATTAACACCAGGTGCCTTTCCATTAGCACTTTTTTCTAAGGCCGATGTGACTTAATTTGCAGTAATGGGGTCCAAATTGAAAGTGTAAAAATGTATCGAAAAAATTTATTATCATCTAATTCAGTATTATATTCATTATCTGAATTAAAAACCTTCATAAAATGGCTAATCCACTATTGGGGTTGTACTAGGCTATTAATTTTTATAGCACTACTGTCTTTAAAATAGGGGTGGTTTGCTGTTTTCCAAAAAAGGGAGGAGTCCCTAGTATTAGCTGCCTATGTAAGCTTCTACCATGCTTCATTTTGAATCTCCCTCTTTCTTTTTGCCACTGTCTGTTTATATATCGTCCTCCGGTTTTTGATCTGTTTGTTGTCTTTTGGTCTAATTTTCAAAGCATTCTTTAATAGGTGGTTTGCCTTCATACATTCTGAGTCAAACCAGCTAACTATCTTTTTTTTTTTCTTCTTAATTTTTAGACCCTGGGAAATGGCTGCGGTTATTTTGCAGAAAGCCCCAATTATATCTTTATTTGTTGAATCCCCCATTTTACATAATTCTATATCATTTTTACAATCACTCAATAGTCTCTCTACAAAATCAATCTGATTTATCCCAGACCATCTGATCAAAATGCCTTTTTCTCCCTGAGTTTCTATGCTTGGTGCTCAGCAGGGTCCTCCACAAGGGATATCATTTAATCTGATAGTTAGAAATACTGAGTTATGGTCGCTTAGGCATCTTTTTTCCACCTCCATTTTTACTATCTGATTCAGACCATGTGCTGAGATTATTATGTGATCGATTATGGAGCACTGGCCATGCCCTTCAAAAGTTGGTAACTCCACTTGTCCCTCCGGTAGCGTCTGATCCACTACTTCCAAATTATTTTAATACAAGGCCCAGTTAATTGATGCACCATACGTATTATGTGGGAAATGGGAGTGGACCTAAAACTATTGCAGGAAACTGTGTTGTAATTAATTTTAGGCACACAAGTGCTGTAGAACACATCTGCAGTGGACTTTCAACCTGGTCTAACACCCAAATTCTCCCCCTTCGTTTGTCATACTTCTATCCTACTTCCCAGTTGAGCATCGGTCAGAGTAGAGGTGTCCAGTATGGAGTGGGCCAAAGTAAACTACCATGTAGAATGCAACAGGTTATAACAACCTGGGAGGGCTCTCACTCATATACTCCTTTACTCTCATCATTCCCCCAAAGAAACAGGTTTAGTGTGTTGGATCAAGTGGATTGACACCCTGAGAGGCAGAATTCCATATTACAAACTGCCAGTAGTCTACGTACTCTTGCAATTGCACTGGAGGGTAATGATTCTACCACCGCCCCTGAAACTGTAAGAACAGCCCAACACTCGACCGCTGAGTGTAGGATGGAATTGGGGGAAAAGGTGCATCAGCTGGGAGCCCGTACCCTTAATCTGGCATTATCTAGCGGCGAGACAAGAGAAGGGGCAATACAGTCCAGGGTTTCCACTGGTGATAGCGGGTCTGATCCAGGCAAGGGGAAACCGCCAGCCAATGTTGGGGTAGCTGATAGATGAATAAAAATGTTGTCCTGGAATGTGGCCGGGCTGAAAAACAAATTGTTCTTGCCTGAGTGGGGCTCCTTTATGGCAATGCACGACATCTGCTTGATGCAGGAAACATGGGCACTTGAGGAGAGTGTAAGTCCCGGTTATGCAACTTTTGACATTCTGGCAACAACCAGGGGCAGGGGGAGACCATCGGGTGGCCTATCAATATGGGTGGGAACGCACCTGGGAGTCCAGGCCGCCCATATGCCAACTAATTCCCTAGATGTCCAGTGTGTACTTTTAACCCCTCAAAACATGCCCCAGGTGGCCATATTAAATATTTACTCAAGGCCAGTTAAAAGTGGGCAGGAATCTGACACAATTGATGCACTAAAACACTTCATCCAGGCAATTGATCCCTCAATCGTTATAGTACCTGGTGGTGATTTTAATTGTCAGTTTGAGCCCCTTGTCAGTGTAGAGTTGGGTGAACAGGATGATGAGGACCTGTTTTGGCATGTTCCCGACCTCCAGATCCCTCCTGTCAGGGCATGGACCGCGTTGGTCCCCCAAATTAAATCACTCTCCCTTACAACGTCTTTGCGGGCGTGTAACGGGAGGCTGGAACCTGACAGACCGGGGTCAGCTACGTTTAACAGACTAGAGCAAACTTCCATCATTGACTATATAATGATGGAGGTTAAATACTGGGATAGGCTGCTGGAATTCAGGGTTCTCCCAAGACAAGACAGTGACCATAATGCCCTTGTTCTAACACTCAAGCCAGGGAGTTTTGGGCTGACAAATCCTATTCCTGAACCTAATTCTGAAATCCTGCCTCTCATGATAGCCAACAATAGGCGCAGGGGTAAATGGCCTTATTTCCAGGACTGCCCCACCAAACTTGCTGAAATATATCAGATAGCTAGTCCTCTGATTTCTGAGATGGAGGATTTGGGTCCCCAGGGTAGAGCTGTGGAAATCCATAACCAATTGGCTGTCGCGCTAGTGGATGTGTTTTGCCCTGTGGGTGGGAACAAACCCCATCGGGTCTGGACACATCCCTGGTACGGCGTCTCCTGCAGGAAAGCAAAAAAAGACCTGCTAACTGCAATTAAAACTAAAGACAGAGCAGGAATTAGGATATCACAATTGCTCTACAAAAAGGCAATCATTAGGGGAAAGAGGGATTGGGAGGAGACTAGGTGGGAGGAGCTTAGATCTGCACTCTCATGTAAGGACTCTAAGTCATTTTGGGCTATTGTTAGCTCAGGCGTGAGTGGGGGAGGTTTGCCTCTATCCCCGAATATAGCACCCTCAGTCTGGGAAGCACATTTTGGAGCATTATATGTTAACTTGGAGCTAGAGTCCATGCCCCTTTCAGGTCTCGAACCCTGCCAGGAGTATAGATTGGTGGGGGTGACAGACCTGGCCCCGGGGGAAGCTACGGTGCCTCCTTCGTTCGCCACCCCAGGCCCCCGCCATGAGTATCGATTGGTGGGGGCCTTGGGTGATGAGCGGTAGCAGGACCCCCGGGATGTTGAGGATGAGTGCCATCTTGCAATGCCCGAGATTATCACTCTGAAGGAGGTTGAGTTTGCATTAGCAAGGGTACTTTCCAACAAAGCCCCTGACCTCGATAAATTGCCTGGGGATTTATTTCGTTCTCAACCTAGTATGGGCACCATATTTGGCTGTCCTATTTAATGCGATTCTTATGGGGACTGATCTACCAGGCACCTGGTTGGGAGCTGAGATCGTCCCCATTTCTAAGAAAGGTTCGCCGTTAACCCCATCTAATTATAGGCCCATTAGCCTTAGAGATACAACACAAAAACTAATGGGCAGGATCATTTTGGATAGGATCCAAGGGTGGATGGAGGAAAACAAAATATTGACAACACGCCAGGCCGGGTTTAGGTCAGGCATTTCAACCTTGGACCAAATATTTCGGCTGCAAGTTTTATTTTGGAAAAGAGTGGAGGGTGGCAGCCTCTACCTTGTCTTTGTTGACCTGCGGGCCGCTTTCGACCTTGTTCCAAGGGAAAAGTTGTGGAAAGTTTTAGCAGACTTGGGTCTCCCGCCCTATTTATTGAACATCTTAAGCAGATTTCATACTGGCAATTATGCCCAAGTCAGGTGTGGGAGGTATGGAGATCTCTCATCACGCTTTCCTGTTTCAAAGGGTGTACGCCAGGGGTGCATCCTGGCTCCCATGTTATTCTGTCTTTACATCAATGGTGTTTGCCAAAGAGAGTACTGGGCTGTTCCTGGGGTACAAGTGTAGGTCAAAGGAAGTGGATATTGAAGGGTGGTTAAATGGTAACCATCCAATGGGTATCCATTTTGTTGGATATAGTGGCCTCACACACCCTTGCAGGTGTCATGCTTCATCTTGGGCAATGCTCCCCGTTGGGTGGGCGGTGCAATACCCAACGGGCTACACCTCAATGAGGGGCTCTTTGGCAGAGATCTTTTTCCAACTGCCCATGGGTGAAGTGTGGGTGAGGGGCCAGGTGGGTAGTAGACGGAAAGTGAGTGTAAAATAACGCAGGGGTGCCAGAAGGAACTTTATTCTGATGGTCCCATGCGTTAACTAAAAACAATAGTTAGTCTGGGAGTTCTGGAAAGCGATGTATTCCGTACTCAAGACTATACTACAGGGTGAAGGTAATGGTCGACATGTTTCTCGCTTAGGGTATGGTCACCCGCGATTCATCAGGACCTATAAGTTCGCTGTCTACAGTGTTTCTAATCTATCTAAGTATCAGTATTCACATCAACAGTATGGAAAGTACCTGCTCATACATAGTTCCATGCCTAAAGGTCAGGAGTTAAATGTACCAGCAGTGCCTGGCGGGATGGACATCGGTGAGTCAAGCCTCTGTAGCTAAGGTTGTAGCTCCTGTGTCCGCGCAGGAACGCCTACCCTTCTCCGCCAGGACCTCAAACACATTATTGAGGGCCAACACTGCTGTCTGGACCTTCCACTTTTCCGAAGTGGTAATTCTGCCCTCTTGATCCATTTAGATCTCCTCTCCCTCTTTTTGAATACAACTTACATCAATGGTCTCGTGGACCATTTCTTTGGTGTAATAGACAATGACGCTCCCAGGCTGGCTACTGGGCGGGTGCCCGCTCTGATGTTTGCGGATGACACTTTGCTGTTATCCAAAACATCATCGGCATCCAGAGTACTCTGGACGGTTTTGCAACGTTCTGTGCATCGTGTGGATTAGAGGTTAACTTGGATAAGACCAAGTTTATGATCTTCATTCCCCCGAAGCAGACCCGCCCAAATCCCGTCCTCAATAGCATCCCCCTGGAACGTGTCAAAACTTTTGTCTATCTTGGTATTACCTTGACGGAAGATTTTGACTGGGGCTTCCAAATTTCTAAGTCAGCTCTCAGGCTAACACAAATAGCATGGGGTATTAGCAAGCTCCACAGAACATCAGACTTCAAACCGGCAGCTCCGGTTCTTGAAATATATCGACTCCAGGCGAAAACAGCCTCAAAGTATGGTGCTGAACTTTGGGGCCATAAGAATACATTCAATCTTTTGAGGGTGGAACAGTCTTTCATGAGAAATCTGGTGGGTTTACCACAAAGTACACCACTCATCCCTCTACGATTTTATTTGGACCTGGAGTCAACAGAGGAGTTGGTAGCTACACGGCCAATGCTCTATTGGAAGAGGTTCTGGTCAGTTCTCGAGCTGGCCCCCTACAGAGCGGAATCTTTGGAGGTTTGGGGTCTTCTAAAAAGCAAAAATATCCCATGGTTGCTTCACATTAAGGTTCTTAGTGCCCGGATAGGTTTGCTTGAGCTTTGGGAGACTCCTGAGTTGAGCTGCCCGAGGATATCCAGATTAGAACTCCAAAATCTGCTGAAGCGGCAAAATCTATTAGCCCTACAGAGATCAGCTACCCTGGGTAGGCTGTCCGTAGAGTTCCTCTTAGTAAAATCGGAACCATGACTAGAGGAATTCCTAGATGTAATTCAACCACCTTTTGCGAGGAAGTTATACACTCGACTAAGGCATGGCAGCCTACCACTCAGGGCATTTACCTCTAAATAGGCAAAATCGGAAAATGGAGCCTGCCCGGCATGTAATTATAAATGAGAAGATGTTCCTCATGTTATGTTTTTCTGTCCAGCGTACGTAACAATAAGAAAATGCTGGCTGATCCCATTATGTAGGAACCTGGGGTTTAGACATTGTATGCAGGCCTGCAGGGTTCTAATGTATGATACCTCTTCCCCCGTAGTTTTTGCTGTATCTCGTTTTCTACTTGGTATGTGGCGCAGAAGGAAATGTTTTGTATAATGCCTGTGACCAATTATGAATTTTATATTACTTGGTTCTTGATAACTGCTGAGTTTAATCAATTTTTATCTCTAATGCTGATTTGTTCACTATTTATTGTTTTAAATGAATTGTGCCTTGTATGTATTTTATCTGCATTTTTATGGTCTTTCGACCGAAATAAAGTTATCATTGATTGATTGAATAAACTCTGGGAATATTGATATCCTTTTCACCTAGAAGCTGTTCTGACTCTCATTTAAAACCAAAAATGTGGTCACAATCACTCATTCCCATGAGTTGAGTATGGGTCGTATACCTTCCCGTATGCACACATAGCTTACACTTTTGTTTCCATTCAAAACTCAATGTGGGTAAACCCCTGACTCCGAATGCTGTAATTCCTCCTTAGCCCATTTATTTTTGTACTTTTGATCTTGACCTGACCTTCATCTTACATCCATCGTCCTCCTTCTATCTGTACATTTCTTTTCAACATCAGTCAGGGAGCATGTCAAATTGTGCCTATGAGCATAAGCAGTATCCAACTTCACAGCAGACTTAAATATCCTAAAAACGGGGTCCATCTCTTTAGCCTTTTCATGCAGATTCAACTATTTAAGCAAAAGGACTTCAGAAAAAACAAATCATAAATTGAAAAATAATACTCAAAATGACTTAGCCCATATAAAAGACTAAGTAAAAGACTAAAAGATATACCATATGAGAGGGGTATATAAAGGTTTGTAATCCCCTCTCCTTCTGAAGCTGACAGTTGTGTATAAACATAACAATACTCGGTGTCCATAGTATTAATGTGTTCATGAAGCAACTTAAAATAAGCATTGAAAGAAAATTCTCCTCCCAAACGTCTATGTGTAATACCTTAAAATCAAAGGTACGCAGACTCAATTAACAGTGTTAATTGCTTGTGTTCTCCTTTCAATTAATTAAGTGTTTGGGGAAATAGCATCGGTCCCTTCTGATGCTAACACATTTTAATCTTTCTGCATTATTAATAACATTATAATGCATGAGACACTGAGTGAGTGTCATTGGGACAGGTTGCACAAGTTTGCAGATGGGGGTGGTTGTGATCATGAAAATATCTAGAAATGTGAACCTTTTTCTGACCAATGCTTGATTGAAGATACATGTTGCTGGAGGGACAGTAAGGAATCTATGCATTTTGAGACACATCCAGTCCTTGGACTCTGGAAATTAATGATATGTTGTGCTGTGTTCATGCTATTAAGAGCAATGGGGAGGGCAGAGAAAGCCGTTAAAGTGAGAGATTTCTGCAGTCAGATCTCTGAAAGCAAGTTGCAGAATGTCAATGTTATTAAATTAATTGAGATATCATGCTTTTCATGTAGAATTGCTGTTATCATGTGTGATAGATGGAGGTTTGGTGTCGTAGTCAAAGGAAGAGTATTTTGCAATGGAATAACCAGAGGATAAACATTTTACAAGCAGTTTTTTTTACTTCAAAGGCATGCATCACAAACATTATGGACCAAGAAATTGCCCCCGCTGGATACATTTGGATACATTTGAGTGTGGTGGCAATATATATATCAAAAAGACGCGTAGATGTGGAGTTAAGGATAGTAGGTGTAAATATATACTTACCTGTTTACACTTTCCTTCTCCATATTTTGGTCCTCAATATTTTTGACTGGATATTTTGTCCACACAATATTTTCATCATTGATATTCTATTCAAAAAGCTACCTATGTGGAGTTACTTATAGTAAAACCTTTTCTTAAACATGTAAATTTACCTTCACCATAGTTTTGTTCTCGATATTCTTGACACAATATTTTGTCCACACAATATTTTTAACTCAATGTTTTGTCTAACCACCTACCCTGCCACATTACTCCATTATATGCCTTCTGTGTGATGAATAGATTAGGCTTGCCTGTTATCAATACCCTATGTAGTAGAACTCACCTTCCCACACTCAGGATATTAGCCTGTGTCCTCAACCTGTTTTCCTCAACAAGAAAAGCTGTAAGGAAGCCCATGCTTGTGCTCACTTCAATATTTACCCTCTCCATAGTGGCAGTTTTCTTTACATATGAGCGCTGATGTTTCCGTTCTGTCACAAAGTTAGAACTCAATGATGCTGAATTTATCCCCATTGCTGTTTTGCATGTCTATCTTTAAATAGAATGCCTCATCTTTGTTATTTAATTTTTGTTCCATGAAGATGATTGGAAAACCCAAGAGAAAAGATAGACAAAATGATTTGAAGCTCAAAAAATTTATATTCTAATTAAATAGTACAATTCGTAAAATCAACCCATTTTGATCTTTCAGTTATTCATTAAATTGATAGGTTCATTGGTGGACTTGGCTCTCTCTGCAGAGTACCCTCATACCTTTTTGCATACACCCCTCATGTTGTTTTATGAATCAATTTTTGTCAGCTTTGCAAACTCTGTGCACTTTTTCACAGTTAACCAGTGCTAAAGTCTTTTAGCTCGCTCCATTAAACATGGTAGAAACATATTACACCCAACTACCACATTTAAGTTACACGTACTTCCCTAGTTAAGGGGTATTCTATATACCCAGTACCCGAAAAATAAATGCTACTAATGGACCTGCTGCACTTATTTTGACACCCATTTATGTAGCCTTTTAAAACCTGTCTGTCCCATCAGTGCAGCCTGTATGCGGTTTTAGCTTGACATTTCAACCTTGCCAAATAAAACTTTTGCCAGACCTAAAGCCTGCTTGTTAAAACATGTAAGTCATCCTTACGTAAGGCCCTAAACATCCTATTGAGTAGGGTACAGTGTATTTAAAAAGTCGCACATGTACTTTTAACTTTTACATGTCCTGGTAGTGAAACATCTCTAAAAAAGAATTTCACTACTGCAAGGCCAATCTCTCTTATTGAATAACATTGGATTTCCATATTACATTTAGTAAGGGAAAACATTTGATCGGGAGCAGATAGGGATGTCAGGTTTGGTCTCAAATTAATTATAATTAAAATTTCTCTTGAAAGGTTAAGTCAGAGTTTAAGTCACACTTCTAAAAATTCCACTTCCAAAAGTTGGCATTTTTGTGCCCTATCCATTTGATGCACGTAGCCTGCATCCTTGGTCACATGGCTAGGTGTAGTTGGAAGTTGGTATTTGTGTAATCCTTCCAGACAACATTACAAAGGGGACCACCCTGACATGATGGGAGTGGTGGGGTTGTCACTTACCTCACCTGCACTTCAAAAGAGCTTCCTCAGCAGACACAAAAAGAACTTCACACTAGCCTACTGTGACTCCAGACACCCCGGGATGCTAGGGAAGGAAGAAATTCCAAACCAGATGTGGTGTGAAGTTTCTCCTTCTTCCAAGCATGCAGCAGACGACTTTCAGACCAACTCGTCAGAACACCACATGTGAAAGATCCACCTGTGGAAGATTACTGAAGGATAGTCTTGTACTTCAGAGGACTGTCTGCTGCTTCAGACCTGCCCTGTTTCTCAGAGGACTGCCCTACTCCTTTGAGGCTGCCTTGCTTCTCAAAGGACTGCTCTGCTGCTTGAAGCCTGCCTTGTTTCTCAGAGGACTGTCCTGCTGCTCCCTCATAACTACCCTGCTGTTTAGGCCTTCCTTGTTCTTCAGGGACTGCCCTGCTGCTTGAGGCCTGCCTTGTTCTTTAGAGGACTGCCCTACTGGTGAGGCCTGCCTTGCTGCTTGAAGAAGAGAGGACTCGCTCCTTGAACCTAGGGGTACCACAATGACTCTAAAGGTTAGTTGGCTGACCTCCTGTTCTGAACTGGGATTCAACAAGTTCCAGAAGTCTCTTGCAACTGCCCAGCTGACCTGCTGCAACTGACCCTGCCTGGATCTTCAACTGGACTTGCCTGAACCCGCAGCTGGATCTGTCTGAGCCCTGCTGGCCTTTGCTAGATTGAATTCCTGTCACCCAAAGCATGCCTTCCTAGGTCTTGGGCCCTAGTCTGGCCTTAGTGGAGCTTCTCCTGTTAAGTCCTGAAGTTTTGAACTCTGCAACATGGACTTTTAGAAGGTAACATTATCAGCAGTGCTTACCTTGACCCTGTATCGAGCATAAATTCCATCGTGGTCGGTCTGGACTTGTGAACATGTGACTTTGTTCCATTCTAGCGTGACTAGACACCTACAGTTAAAAATGTCTGCTTCTTGGCACAATTTTTACTTAAATCTTTAAAATTGCATGTCTACAGCTCTACTCATTTGCTTTATGTAATTTATTTATTAAAAAATACCCTATATTTTTAGATTGCTTTGGGATTTTTCTTGTGTTGTGTTTTCATTTTATTATTGTTTGTGTGCTGCAAATAACTTAACACTGTGCCTCTAAATAAAGCCTGCTTTTAAGTAAATGTTAATTTTTTGATTTCTGTCATTCACCCTGACAAGGATTTTGGTTGTTGCTTGAGAAGCTTTAACACCTCCCTCATCCAATAACCAATTTCCTACACATAAGTTAATAATGATTCTGCACTCTTGATACACTTCCAGATATTGGGGCATATTCTCAAGGACTTCTGACTGAGTTATTTGCACCTTATTGCAGCCAAAGTGACAATACATTAATCGCCCCTTTCGCAAGCTGGAGCTAACAGCCAATATCACCAGTTTACCTGCGGTTTCAGCAGCAAAAAACATTGCCACTGATGAGCCCGGTAACTAACGCTAATGAGATGCAAAGCAGGGGTTCCTGTGCAAAAAGCCATGAAAATACCACTTCGTAATATTTTCAATGACCAGCCAGATCAGCGCTAAGATCCCGAAACAGGCAATAAGGTGCGTTACCAGCAGGGATTTAACACCTTCTCCAAACAGCACCATAAAAGGGAGCCAAGCCCAGAGCCACACCAGAAGAACAACAGATGCCACAGGGCTACTGATCATGCAGCTCAGACCCCAAGAGGGCCACACACCCACTGCCACCACACCACACCTCCCGGACCCGCCCGCACCTCCCCAGACTACCACAGAGGCAGCGCAGACAACGACAGCAGACCTTTAGAAAATGCACCAGCCTCACAGACCTAACAACAGAGGTTGTCATTGCCCACTACAGGCTCAAATGGACAACCATCCTCCGCACCAATGAACATCATAGCCCACAGGCTGACGGTACCAACACGGTGAACAACCAACATCAAAGCTGCTGGCTATGCTGCATCTGTTGGCCTCTGGTACCTTCCAACCAACAACTGCCAGAGTCAGAGGAGTCTCACAGCCAGCCCTATCCAAGCTCCTCACAACTGTCTTGGATGTCATCATCAGCCTGGTGCCCCAGTACCTTCACTTTGCCCACACTGCGAAGGAACATCTGGAGACCAAGCAAGGCTACTACGCCATAGCTGGCTTCCTGCATGTGTTGGGGGCAATTGACTGCACACATGTCCTACTTGTGCCCCCTGCCGACACTGCACACAATTACTAGAACAGGAAGCACCTGCATTCCATCAATGTGCAGGCAATATAGTGGACCACCGGGGACTTTTCACCATTGTCGTTGCCAACTACCCAGGTAGTGTGCATGATTCCTACATCTTCCGACAATGCATCATCAACCAGCGCTTTGAGGCTGGCACCCACGGAAATGCACTGCTCGTTGGTAAGTACCAAATGAACACACCACACCTCAACTCCACAACCATGCAACTCACAACTCTGGTAATGCACATGTTATAAAATCACATACAACATGCCAAACAACATGCCCACCCACCAGACATGACAGCACAACTTACTTTGGTAACCTTGGCTAGCCATGTACATGAGCCATCAACTGCATGGCACCTCAGCCACACAATAGCAGAATGTGGGGAGAGGTGGGAACCAGGCATGTGCGAAGGAGGCAAGTGACCCTTGAATGAGAATGTACTCAATGCCAAGTGTGGCATGGATGTGCTGGACAGACTCAAGTATGCAGAACGCAGACATATTGTAGTATCCTCAGGTTATGTCGTTATGTTCTCTTTTACCTTGTAACTAGCTGCTCAGCCAGTGTGAGTGTTCTGTGTAGAATGTTAGTGTGATTGACATGAATGGAATGCTTGGGTGCCTGGTGTGAGTGTTGTCAATTGGAAGATGGGCTGAGCAGCTAGTAGGCTGCTCCTGGTGGGGCTTGCTGTAACTTCTACTTATGGGCTTAATAAACGACATCAAACTCAACTCGGCTACATCTTCTATGTCTCTTGAACATGTGGGGCCAGCCCACTACATTTTGGCGACGATCTTGATGGGATTTATCCTCGCTCAATGTGCCAACCAAGAGGAGATAAGCTAATGATGATGGACCTATGAAGTAAGGAATGTGGAGCAAAATACAAGAAACACAAGATAAAGATTCTTGTCAAGCACACCTTGCAGCCCCACCAGTGTCCACTACACCGGACAGCCCCAGCACAGGCGTGCTGTGCTTTGATCCAGTACTTTCAACACCTGGTAATATATTATCAAGGCTGCCTACATCTTGCAGAAGGTCCTACACCACAACAAACGTCTACAGTGTCACAGCAAATGGCTACAGTGCCTCAAGAAGCAAGGTAATCTGTGGCTGCCTGAGTTTTTGCCTCCAGTGCGGAGTGAAGTGATTCTGTTTAGCGAACGGCTCTTTCTGTTCAAGGTTTTCATCTGTGACTGTACACATGCTCAGGATGTTTCTTTGTGTTGTTTTTTATGACATTTCCTACTCATTTTGCCTCATTGTAAGCGTAGGACTTGAGGAGTTCAAATTGTACCAGTTCACCTCACTTTTGCCTGTTCACAGTTATCTACGGCTTTTCAAATGTCAGTCAGCTGTTTACGACTTGAAATTTGCATGGTATTTCTGCCTGCCGCAATAGGGAGCCAACTTGAAGAGAAATTTTCATTTTACAATTTATTGCATGTGTATACTGTTTTCGCTGTGGTTTAAAATTTCAAACACGGCTCGCACACCTTCCTGGTTCACGGTGTTGCCCGTAGCAGCTGTAGAGCCTATTCATGATGTCTGCGATGCTAGCCGGTCTTCAATGCTGCCTTTGGACGCTTTGCAACATGAGCGTGCCTGGAGCCACACGGCTTGCGACTCCTGTGCGTGAGGCCATCTTCGAGTTGGAGTGTGCAGGCATTCTAGTTGCCTCTTACGGTCCATGATTTGTTTTTCCTCCGGTGACCTTCCATCCATTGTTCGCCTAATAAAGTTATTCTCTTATTTAAAATTGGATCGTATTCAGTGTCACAGTGTGAGGAGACAAGCCCTTCATTAAGGGGAGAAATGCAGCAGGCCCAGCGCCAACAGCACCGGACTGCTTGTACAGCACAGGTGAAACAATAATATGTGCATAAAGCACAACATCAGGTGCATGGGATTTCTGCCCAGTCCCAGGCAAAACATCAGAAGGTTAAGGGTCAGCTGCCTAAGACAAGGACTCCAATACAGGTGAAACAAGGACACTGAACTTTGCTGGCAGACCGTGTGGTGAGTCCTAATTTTCATAACCTGACCTGGTGTTCTTCAGAAACTCTGTGTGCCAGCCCACTACACATATCCATGTCGACATACACTGCTGGTGTTTGGAGTGTAGTGGACAGGGGACGCAACCATGTCACCCCAGCTAGTGAGAAAGATTGCAGAAATGTAGCTTGTTACACCCCCCCCCTGTAAGGTTGAGCAGAGTGGACCCGCCCGACTTACCCCAGGCCAGTGTAAGGGTGTACATATAAAGCACGTAGCTCTGGGCGTGGCTCTCTTCCAGAATGCCCAACGTGTCTGCCAGGGCGGCGCCTCTTACCCTGCCACGAGCCTGACGCTGTGTCTGTGAGCGATGTTGCCTGCAATCCTGTGCGCCTGCTGCACCTAGGGCAGGTGGTCCCCGAACCTGTCTTGCCCCCCCTGCGCACCCAGGCCTCACTGCTCACCTGCTGACACCGGCGTTTGTCAAAGAGGGCCCACCAAGTGCCGGCGCAAGCTCCAAGCCCGAGGCTTGCGATCTTGGCAGCCTCCTCAGACCATCACCTACTCCGCGACACAGGCCCGCAGTACTCCTTTCTCGTTGACGTACTCCACCGCTGCCTCTGGCCTACACCAGGGTCAAGTAGGTCACACATTTGGAACTGAGTCTTGATTTCTCAATAGCAGAGTTCATATTATTGCACACAAAGAGAGGTCTAAGAGGAAGACACGTTTCCTTCTGGAGGAAAAAAGGATCATCGTTACGGAGGTGATCGAACACTACCAATAACTGCTCTGGTGTCACTAACTCTGTGCATCCTGAGCGAACGACACGTTTCTGTGTGGTCCTGCTGTCCGCTGCCTACAGCCTACACTGTGGTCCAGTAGGTCACACATTTGGAACTGAGCCTTGATTTATTTATGGCAGAGTTTATATCATTGTACTGGCCTCATTGCAGACTGCATCCCCTTTCAGCTCCTGTGCCACCATGTCTGTTCCCCGACATTCATGGAACTCCACTGGTTGAACTTTGGTGGCATCTGAGTATATGGCCTGGGGGTGGTCCTTATCATCATGTAGCTGATACTGACTTTGTGGTATAAATGAGTCTGTAGCATTCATCTCCTCCAAATTGTCCGTTTTTGCTTTGTTCTGCCCTCTGCATCATGCCCTGGAAGAACATCTTCCACTGTCCCACACAACCCTTTGCGACATTCACCTTGGACATCGACGAGGACCCGCTTAGCTCACGTGGCCCTACTCCAGTGCACCGCAAGTCACCGTCCCGTGGTGGTGTGTCTGTGCCAGTTGCAGTGCATCCAGGGCCACTAACTCTGTGCAGTTCAAGTTATGGACCCTTGCTGTTTGAACTTTGAACTTCTTATTGTCTGATCACTGTTGTAGTTGTTGCCAGCACCAACCACTCCCTGAGGGCTTTCTTACTACACTCACCCCACACCAATCCAGCACAGGCATCACTAGGCATGTGACCCTGACAATAAAAGGTGCAGGGTGCACATGCCCGTAGCTAGTCCCACAAACTGTCTAAGTGTGTCTGTGTGGTCATTGTGTATGCATGAGGGCCCCGGGCCCTACCACATTACATTGTGCTGTGTACAGCGGATGCAACCATGTCACCTCAGGCAGTTGTGTAGACCTGGGCCAGGTAGCTGTGTCGTACCCTCCCTGTGAGCATAAGCAGAGTTGACTTTCGTACAACAGTCCAGCATTGGGGTGTGGTTCATCAACTCGGGGCTCTGGGCCAGGGGCATAACACAGGTCCCCGCAGCCCCCACAGTGTGGAGAGGGCCCCCAAGCTCCAGAGTGCCCCCTCAGCTTTGCACTCAGGCTGCAGAGATCCTGATTGAGCCCAGAGGGGACCCCTCCACATGCCTAGCGGGGAGGCCTCGTCGAGCATCGTTACGGCTGTGCTTTGGGTGTGGTTAAGTGTTAGCCTTGCCAAGGAGGTTACTAATGCATGTGTCTCTGTTGTAGTGTCAGCGCCACCCGTCCCGCAATGGACAATGTTGTAATGTAGCTTGCCCCCGGAGTGCGGGCTCGTACGATGGCGCGCAAGCCCGCTCGGGTTTGAGGATCATGCATGCCAACTGTTGTGTGTGTCGCTATTACCACAGCATAAGCCAAAGGTCTACCCTCAACTGCATGGCAAGTGCAGCCAGCCATGAACTTCATATTTGTGTCTGCACTATCTTTACCATAGGACTACACACACGTGTCCATCCACCTTCAGCGCAACATCACAGTGTCGTTGTAAGGCTTGTGGACATGCGTAGAAAAGGCATGATAATGGTGTGCCGTAGGGTTGCAAGTGATGCAACCGCGCTACGCACACTAGTGAATAGATCTGGGGAGATGGTGGAGCAGCAATGAGGCTGCGTAATACACATCAATGGCGCTCAGTTGCTACAAGCAGTACATGTCAAACATGAATCACTAAGTCACACATATCACACACTGATGAACCAGTGAACCCACCAACACATCATGCATAACTAACTATTGACTCATGTCTCTGTGCACTGTCACAGGTGATCAAGGATATGCACTCTGCTCTTAGATGATGACACCTCTCTGAGCCCCGAACACACAGGCCCAGAGGCAGTACAATGTGGCCCACAAACGCACCAGGGGCATGGTGGAAAGCACATTTGGTGTGTTGAAGTCATGTTTCAGGTGCTTGGACATCACAGGTGGAAGGCTCCTGTACAGCCCAGAAATTGTGTATAAGATGATTGTTGCAGGTTGTGTGTTGCACAACATATGTGTACGCACCAATACCCCATGGATACAAGTGCCAGATGCACTGGATGATGATGAGGACGATGAGGCAGGTGGACCACACCCCGCTGCAGCAGAAGCATGAATAGCCAGTAGGAACACCATCATTGACAATTTCTTCACATGAGCACGTCCCATTGTGACAGTCCTTAGCAATCACGGGACAGTACAAAATGACCACAGGCACAGCATGTGCAAATAAATGAATTCCAAGACACATTCCCTGCGTGCATGTCACTCATCTGTACAAACACATCACTCAGACGAGTGTAAGTGCAACATGTAGTGCTGGCAATTTCATGATTTGAAAATAGATGGTGGGTGTGCCACCTTTGTACAGATAGGGTGTTTATGGTGTTACTTATTCGAAATGCCAGTTCTGTGTGTCACAGATAGTACGGAATCCCACTCTTTGGCGATTCATATCTGTCCCACATCATTACATATGGGCTGTCATTTGTGACCTACAAGTGTCAACAGGCCTTCTTTTGGGGGCAAATGTTTACCACCATGATGCAGGGATGCACCCTGTGGCTCAAGTCCCACAACATGGGCAACATGTACATAAGGGGGAGTCACTGCTTCTACATTCGTCCATGCTGTCATTCTTTATTGATCATTGACATATCACGTCTGTGTGCAGGAGGTGTTGCTTTTCCCTTTGAAATGTGAATGGGAGATGCGGTTTCACTGTGTGTTCCATGTATGTTTAAGCATTGGCACAGATTACATACAGACTGCATGTCACTGTAAATTCTAACTGTTTGTGAGGAGATGCCTATTTGATTTGGGACAATGGATATTTGTTCTACATCACGGATGTGAGATTGTACTCGTACATTGTCATCTCACTGTATTTTTCTCAGCTTTTATGGTGCTTTTTCCCACAGGACACTTGGGAATTGCAGGCCTCCCTTTGGTTATCACAGATTTTTGTATCGCGGTTTCGGACATCGCTGCTTTTTTTGTGTTTTGCATTTTTGCGGTGTCACATTAATTTTTATGCAGTCATTTGACGCATTATCGTGAGACTATCCCATGGTGCCGCCATGTTGAGAATACAACGTAAACACGGCGTAATTTTCCCGTGATAGACTGCGATTTTAAGGTTTGCGTTAAGCTTCTTTTGCGATAATTATCACATGTTCTTGAGACTATCCCCATTGAATCTCACAGAATTTTTAACTTGAGACACCAATATCTCAATACATAGAATGAAATGGACAGGAAGTATTTGGCACACCTTATCGGTAGCCCTAGTAGCTTTAACAGGACCAGAAGTTTGAAAGTTAACCATAATTGTTATGAAGTCATGATTCAAATGCACCAGTAACCTTGTGTGCTGGGAGGGAAAAGCAAATGCTTCTAGAATGATGAATAAGCATTTGCTTCTCACAAACTCAAATACCTTCTCTGTGTTCAGCATACCTATTTTGAGGGTGATCTGTTTTTTGAAATCATTTAAATTTGTCTGTCTAATAATGCACAGTTGCACAGTGACACCACACAATTTAGCAGTTCTGATCCATATTCATTAATGATCTGGCATATTTGGCAATCTAAGCACAAAGATCAGTAGTCATAGCTAGTGATTGGAATCACGTATTGCAATTGGTCTTCAACCCATGACATCCTACAGGTTTAACAAGCTTCAAACCTTAAGAATATGCTAGATTGATAGTAAGGTGGGTCCTCTCCACAGCTAAGATATCATTTAGTACACTGAGCTCCTCCCTCTCGATGACCAGAAAAGTCAACGCCGTCTCCTCTTCATGCTTTCACACCCTCCGGATGCTCCGCAAGATCTTCCGTTGGATCCCGATCGAAACCAGGAAGACGGTCACCCAGGCCCTCGTCACCAGCCGGCTGGACTACGGAAACATCCTCTACGCCGGAACCACAGCCAAGCTACAGAAAAGACTACAACGCATCCAGAACGCCTCCGCCCGACTCATCCTGGACATCCCTCGACGCAGCCACATCTCCGGCCACCTGAGGAACCTGCACTGGCTCCCAGTCAATAAGAGGATCACGTTCAGGCTCCTCACCCACGCACACAAATCTCTCCACAACCTGGGCCCCAAGTACCTCAACGACCGCCTGACCTTCCACACGCCCACCCGCCAGCTACGATCCGCTAGCCTCGCCCTCGCCGCCGTACCACGCATCCGAAGAGCCACCGCCGGAGGCAGATCCTTCTCCTACCTGGCGGCCAAGACATGGAACTCCCTCCCCACCCACCTTCGACTGACTCAGGACCACCTCGCCTTCAGGAGACAACTCAAGACCTGGCTGTTCGAGCAGTAGCGGCCCCCTTACCCCAAGCGCCTTGAGACCCTTTCGGGTGAGTAGCGCGCTATACAAATATTATGATTGATTGATTGATTGATTGAGCAAAAAGGCTTTGACTGCATTGATAAGCAATTTATTAAAGTCAGTTGGAATACCATACTCTCCACATTCCTCACCATTGAGAAAACTAGGCACCATCCCAACTTACTGATCTACGTACATAAAGTATTTAGTGGAGCCAGAGCTTCAAAAGAAGGTGGATTTAAGGCAACATGGGGGAGAATCTCAGTTATTTTAGAGACAACTATACTATGATCTGCTTAATAAAGCCATTGGTCATGCTTATTTAATATGTCTTGAATCCAGTGCAGATTGCCAATCAACTGTCCTGCCCCTGGATCATTGATTTCACCTTTCCAATTCTAATTTACCTTATTATTTGCTGTTCATGCTAAACATTTCAAAGCAAACACAAGCAGAGGATGGATGGAGCGCTGAAACTTTTCAGACACTCACACCCAGTCACAGATCTGGGTTGAATCCATCATCGTTCTTTAACTCACTTTGCCACCTCAGTTCAGACACAGCTATGTGCAAATCAATCAGCTATGTGCAAAACCTGGGCCTCATGGCAACAGTCCAACCCGAACTGCCAAGCCAGGTCTTACCTGATCCGGAAACAAGCATCCTGGGACTGGTTTCAGGGTAACACCCCATATCAGCCAGGCTAGCTTGAATCCAGTGACAAAGAGAGCAAGGGACGCACTTCTGGGCATGCCCTGCCAACTTAGGGCAAACAAAGCAAATACAAGGAGATGATGGATGGAGCGCTGAAACCTTTCAGACACTCAACCCCAGTCACAGATCTGGGTTGAATCCATCATCATTCTTTAGCTCACTTCACTACCTCAGTTCAGATACAGCTATATGCAAATCAGTGTTGACCCTGTTCCCTCAGGGCAACTGTCCAGCCCGAACTGCCAATTCAGGTCTTCCCTGAATCGGAAACAAGCATCCTGGGACCGATTTCGGCGTAATACCGCTCATCAGCCAGGCTAGGTTGAATCCAGTGGCAAAGTGAGCAAGGGACCCACGTCTCGGCATTCCCTGCCAACTTAGGGTGAACAAAGCAGACTCAAAGAGATGATGGGTGGAGCGCTGAAACTTTTCAGACACTCACCCCCAGTCACAGATCTGGGTTGAATCAATCATCATTCTTTAGTTGACTTCACCACCTCAGTTCAGACAAAGCTATATGCAAATCCGTCTGGACCCTGTGCCTCATGGCAACAGTCAAGCCCGAACTGCCAAGCCACTTCTTCCCTGAATAAGAAACAAGCAACCTCGTACCTGTTTGGGGGTAACACCCCTCATTAGCCAGGCTAGTTTGAATCCAGTGGCAAAGTGAGCAAGGGACACATTTCTCTATGAACTCTACTCCATACCAGAGAGTATGTGGATGAGTCATTTCTTTTTGGAAATTATAATCACTCAAGTTACTCTTAGCTTTATCCTCTATCTTTTTTTCTTCAAACTTCCATATTATGATGAAAAAATAGTTCCTAAGTAATCTAAAAATCTGTCAAATCGCCATTATGTTTTTCGAATGCAGATGACCAAATGCCATAATTTTGTAGACCCATTTTTCATCGTACAGTAATATACTTTATCAGGCCTCCATCTAGATTGAGTATATTCCCATTCCACAACCTCATAATCTAACTAAACAGGAGCATTAGGTGTCTCTTCATTGGTAATCTCGTAAGGCAGTACTTGACCTTTAGTAGCTACGGCACAGAAACGTTTACATATGCAAATTCATGTGTTTTTTGTAAGCCTCCTAAAGAACATCCCAGGTCAAGATGAATCAGATCAGTCAGAAGCAACTGCTCACCAATTGCAGCAAGCAGAGTTCTTTGCTTCTAGAATCCTGGGGTCCCAAAAATGTAGACAGACAAACTGTGACCAAGTAACTCTTTTAGTACTTGACAGAGTTGCATGGCTTATTCAGGGTTGTGCTTTGGGATAGAAACTCATGACTCAGCAATGCAATAATAAACACTTAAAAATGATTGCCCAATCAGTGCCTTTTCTGAAGAAGAGAAAGTATTTTACACCTCATAAATTAAATGTTATCCAAAAGTTATAATTAGGTGGAAAAATCAATGGGCTTATCCTCTAAAGTGGCATGAAAAACACAGGTGATGCACACGAGGCAAAGTCATCCCCAAAATGTCAATTAGACCTATTGTACATGTGACACTTTTTACAGTTTGTGCCCAGACAGACACTTAGGGGCTGATTAGGATGGCGAGCAGAGTTTAGTCCGCCCGCCATCCTCGCGGTGCTAGGACCTGCCGCCAGACGTGTGGCGGTTCCGCTAATTAGGGTACGACCGCCACTCTGGTGGTCGTATTCCACATATTTGACAATGCGGCAGGTGCTGCTGTCAGCAACACCCGCCGCACTACCAAAGTGCCTTGTTGTGCATTGCCATGCACAACGTGGCAGGAACAGTGCGGTGCCTGTCACCTTGTGCGTGGCAATGTTATGGCACTCCCCCCCCAAGTGCGGCCCCCCCACCCCCGGGGGCACGCAACGGACCCCCAAAGCAATTCGCCGCCGGCCTTTCCATTCCATGATGGCAAAGTCGCCATGGAATGGCCTGTGCAACCCAGCATCCTAATATGGATGGCTGTGCCTGCTAGGCACCGCCACCATATCGAGGCCAAATTCGGCCCGGCCGGCAATTGCAACAGTTGCCAACTGGCGGAAAAGCGGTGGACGTACTTTGCATCCACTGTGATACCCCCGCCATTATAATATGGCAGGGGAAAATCGTGTTGGGATGGGGGGCAGGTCGCGACCGCCTGGCCAGCGGTGGGGATCCGCCATCATCCTAATGACCCCCCAAGTCCCTAAAACAGCAATACTCTAATATTTGCCTAAAGCAAACGTGTTTACCACAAATAAACTGCTATTTTGCCTTTCATTCTACAAGAAGCCATCCATATGGCTTTGACATACACTTCATAGCAAACATTACAAAACATTGAATAATTCACTGAAATATTTATATATGCTGATGTTGGGGCACTGGGAACTAAGGGTGTCAGTGCTTTTAAAAATAAGTTTGTGGATTCCTGTGGGAGTCCTTCCACTCTACTGGCAGCCTTAGAACCTTCAATAAGGTTTTGGTGCATCTCCTTGTCTGCCATGGAGCACCCATACACTAATTCAATGTGCAATGTTGGGCCCACAGCAATCTCTTTGCTTCGGCCTTGGGCCTCTGAAGATTTCCTTTGTGATTTTTTATATTTTTCTTTGGGATTAAAGGACAAGCAACTGTACCCTCAACCCCTGCACATGAGCATCTGTCTGTATGGTGTCTCTGGCCAAGTGTGCAAAATTCCACAAATTTGCTGCTTATTGTTCCTTCCTCGTGGCACATCCCATTGACCAGGAAAGTTATATTTAGACCAGAATGATGTTTGTGCTGTGGTAAATATGCTTTTGGCAGTCCCAGGATACTGCTGCTTCCCTCTGCTCTGTAGCAGTGGCTTCCCAGCCCCCTGCACACCATCCTGGGAAATTTCAGGATGGTTTACAAAAACACAAAGTAGCTGTGGGTCACAAGAGATAGGTAATGAAGGCTAACTACGTACCTGACCAAAAGAGAAAAAGTGGTGAATCAAACATATAGTAACACATATAGTAGCTATTTGTTTGAACTACTATTCGCACTGGTTTTTTAATGATTTGGAAGTAGAGAGGTAACGATTAAAATTATGTTTCCTCTTTTCTCTCCAATTTTATTCTACTTTCTCATCACTTTTTTCACTTCACTATTTCACGCACTGCTTTACAGCTGTCACCAAACGCCCATATCCTTCTTAAATCCACTGGAACATACACATTTTACAACCAGTAGTAAAATCACGTTTTGTATGGTTGTAACATCTACCCTTCCCGGTGTGAAGGATCCCAAATGATGACAAGGGCGGTTCCGGTCGAAAACTGATGGGTATTTTTCCACAATCAGATGATACCTCTTCACATAGTAGTCGTATTTTGTTCCACATATATATTTTCGTAAATATGTGTGTTTGATTCACCACTCTTTCTCCTTTGGTCAGGTACATAGTTAGCCTTCATTACCTATCTCTTGTGACCCACAGCTACTATGTGTTTTTCGGTAAACTGTCTTGTTTGGGGGTTGTAGCTGTGACAGGTCGGTAAACATCCCCTTGGACCCTCCCATCACCGCTTTGTTCAAATTTCAGGATGGCCCACAGAAGCAATTATGGTGACTGGAACAAGTCTGCTGGTCATTCCTATCTCTATTTTGGAAGTATTCTGCACAGGCTTGTCAGAGTGAAGCAGCTAATAGCCTCATGAAAATCATTAACACCCCCACAGTCGCAGTGCAGTTGAAACTCTCTTATAGAACATCACTCCCAGCAGAATTCGATAAACCAGAGGCCCAAACTCAACAAAGTGGGTTTTGTTAAGGATCAGAACCCACTTTCTCCAACTCCCTGTTATTGTGTCAGAGTTATGAATCAAATTATGACTTCAGCAAACATTGCCATTTCTTTCCTGCGAGAACTCCATTGGCTCCCCATTAAGAGAAGAGTAACTTTCAAGCTGCTCACCCATGCCTAGAAATTTCTCCACAACACTGGACCCAAATACCGCTACAAAAGAGTCTCCTTCCATGTACCTGAAAGAAACCTCCGCTCTGCAGACCTCACCCTAGCAGAAACCCTGCCCATACGCAGAACCAGAGAGAGTGGAAGAGCCTTCTCCTACGTCGCAGCCAAGGCCTGGAACGAACACCCAGTCAACATCAGACACTCCCCCACTCTGCACATTTTCAGGAAAAGCCTGAAGACCTGTTTTTTGGCTAACTCAGAGCTGCACCAATACCCCCCCAGAGCCTTTAGACCCTCACGGGTGAGTAGTGCGCTTCACAATTCCATGACTGATCAATTGATTCTTTGGTGCAGTTTGGCATCTTGTTGGTTCCAACTCTCTGGCTATGGTGTGCACTGATGGCACGCTCTCACACAAGTCATTGCTAATTTAGCAGGCCTAACGGGTGCCAACCTCTTTTGTCATGGTAGCTTTTTGGTTACATCCCCATGGAGTGTGCGATAGAAGATACTTGGCGAACAGTGAGTGAAAATTCTTCATAAGCCAAAATCCTGAATTTCTGGATAATGTAGGTTTCCGACTGTTGTAGATTTTCTGCATTGTAGTATTGAAGTTGAGCATTCAATGCTCTTTTAGATGACTAACTGGGTTTTTTATAGTTTGGTGGACCCAACTAATTTTTGTCAGGGCAGGCACATACTTCTGTGACCTGTGGGATATACAGCATGATACATTTAGAGATCTCCACCTGCCTGGCGTAGATCTTTATGCTTTCAGAAGAGCCTCTGAAATCAGTGAAAGTTTTTTGGACTGCTGTTATATTTCAGCAAACCTTTACTCTGGGAGTTTGTATTTGAAAAACAAATCATTAATGTCTCTGACATTCTGGAAGTTTACTGTCAGTGTGTGGTGGTTATTTATTTTCTCTTCTGGACCTCAAAGCTTCTCCAAAGTAAGACAGATGGTCTAAGATACTTAAACCGATCCCCCAAGTCTGATGGGATGTCAGTGTAAGGGGCACCACTGGCGTAAACATGGCGGCTCGCCTGAATCTAAATAGAGCAAGAGGACCATCGGTTTGGTGAGAGGAAATTGGCTAATAGTGCCCAGTAAGAGCATTTATCATTTTTTATTCCATTGATTCATGATGGAAAAAAAAGCAACTAGGGTCCTCAGCATGCCACATATTAGGAATAGTTAGTCCTATTCATAATGCGCAGTAAGTTAGCAATAAAGAGATTAAATGGGGTATTTTAGAAAAGACAAAATAGTAGGTAGACGATGTTATCAGTAAACTTATTTTATGCCCAATTTTTTTTTACATGTTTTAACAAGATAAATTGAGTGTTCTTATTGTAGGATGAATTTTTATTTAAACATGTTGGTTGCTTTAAAAAAATGGTTTAATAATGGATAAGGGTGAAATGTACGTAATGTGTGTAAATGTGTCTTATTGTAAGTTTTTGTTAACTGAACAATACAGCTTTTTCCTTTTTTTTTCTTTCATAAGTTACATGATGCAACGCTCTCACCCCGCACCACAGCCTTGGTCTACCGGCACCGGTGCCATCAACTCCAGTTTGTCAGCTGAGGACAGCGCTTCAGCAACAAAGACGTCATTGCTTGCACCACAACCTGCCAGTACCGCAACGAGCTCCATCAGTTCACACCACAGCACTGGTTTCACCAATGCCGCTGGATGACCGTCACCGAGCCGCTGCCCGCACCGCAACCTGATGGCACCGCCTGCTGCTACGCTGCACTTCGCACCCCACCCCCAAAGTCTGCCGAATCCGACACTCCAAACTTCAACCGCAAAGGTACTGTTATGCGGGTCTCCCCAATACCATAGCTGGTCCACAATTCCAAGGTCAACCAGAACTGTTTGGATTTGTTATTCATGACACCGTGATAGCCCTGGACGGAGCTCTCAACTTCAAGGCACTGTATTTTAAGCCTATTTTTGATTATTTATATTTCTGAACACTGTATAGTGGATGTTTATTCTTTTAGACCTTGTTTGCACAGATAAAATAATGGTTATTTTATATAAAACTGGTGTGGTGTCATTTCGGTGTGTTTTCAGGGTATTACTGTTGGTTATGTGCAAATGCTTTACGCACTGCCCCTGAGAAAAGCCTGACTGCTCATGGCAAGCTACCAAGGGGGTGAGCAAGGGTTATTTTAGGAGGGTCCTGACTAGGGAGAATGGTATCACTTGGACAAGGTAACAACCTGCCAACTAGAGACCCCCATTTTTAACAGTGACATATAGAGGCCAATGCGCCACATTCGGGGCATGCAAAGTCATCAAGGAAATCACCAGGCCCTACCTGGTGCTCCTAGAGAGCTATTGCTGTAATGAAAAAGTTCCTGGACCAAGTTTCAACAATCTTCATATGGTGAGGAATCTTGAAGAGGGGGCCCCCGAAGGGGGCTTCAAGGGACAGCACCATAATGGACACCAGAGCCCTACAATGACCGGTTGTAGCCACCTGGAAGTGCCCAAAATCAGAAAGGGCACTTCCCACTTGGCAAAGCTTGTGCCGGAGAGTCGCCAAGTAACCTGGCCAATGGGGGGGCCAGATGATGTTTTGAACCCCCCCCATCACAGCAACCCCAGTTTTGGCAGTAGGATTGCAGGGGATATAGGGCACCCCTACCCTCACCACAACTCACTATTGCATCACAGAGCTGGGGAGCAGAGCCAGAGGTTTTCAAGAGGGAGGTTTTCAAGACTTTACAGCAGAGGCAAGGACAAGGGGCTTACCAGTCCTATCCCTGTGCAACTCTCCCCAGGCGAGCCACGGGTGGTGGCCTGGGTGCTTTCCTCCGTTCTTGTCATCGCTGTTAAGCACTCCTCCAGGCCGGTGTGGCAGTTCCATCATGTGGTGTCAGAGATTTGGTTGTGAGCAGGCCCCTCCCTCTTCTCACGCTCCATTGCTGAAGGCATTGTGGCGTCCTGAAGAAGAGGGCAGCAGGTGCCCTCCCTTTCTCCCGCCTCACCAAGAGCCCGCCCTCACTTTCTCCCGCTACACCAAGAGGTATAATAGGCTGCCTTCCCAGTGAGAGGGCATTCTAGCCAGGCGGGGCAAGGAACGGCGAGAGAGTGGGTTCCCCCAAGGCTTGGTCAGCCCTGCCTTCACAGGACTACATCTGAATCGATGTGGCCATCCATTTTTTGGAGTGGTCAAAGTGGAACTTAACGGCTAGGGTAGCCTGACTATACAGCTGGGGAACCAAGTTCCAGTCCGGTGGGAGGATCGTGGTTTTCTTTTAAATCATGTGCATAATTTTTTCGTCTGTAATGCAACTGGGGCCTGTATTAAACACTCTGATTCCCCGGGTGGAGTCTGAGCTATACAAAACAAAGAAAACATCTAAAACAGTGGTGCACCTATTTTGTAAAGGAAGGAGAGGGATGACCATGTGGCACAGGGGGAATTGCCATGGCCTCTTTCACTTGCATTTCAGTGTACAACATATTAATTACTACCTAACAGCAAACCCTGGGATAAAAGTATTTGGGAAAGCTTTGGTGCATACTTAAGGTGGCAGCACCCTGCTGCACTGCAAGATACGGTACAAAAGAGGGTGGTGATTTCCAGTCCAGGGAAGGCATGGCTTGGCAGTTCGGGCTGGACTGTTCTCATGAGGCACAAGTTCAGACTGATTTGCATATGGCCATGTCTGAACTGGGGGGGCAGAGTGGGCTAAAGAACGGTGATGGATTAAACCCAGATCTTTTTACTGGGTGTGAGTGTTTGATTGGTTCAGATGCTCTGTCCATCACCACCCCCTTTTGTACCGCTTTGTTCACCATAAGTTGGCAGGGTATGCTCAGACGTGAGTCCCTTGCTCACTTTGCCACTGGAATCAAGCAAGCCTGGCTGAATACGGCTGAAATGCCTGCAACCGGTCCTAGGAAGCTTGTTTCCGGTCCAGGGAAGGCATGGCTTGGCAGTTCAGACTGGACTGTTCCCATGAGGCACAGGGTCAGACTGATTTGAATATGGCCATGTCTGAACTGGAGTGGCAGAGTGGGCTAAAGAACGGTGATGGATTAAACCTAGCTCTTTTGACTGGGTGTGAGTGTCTGATTGGTTCAGATGCTCTGTCCATCACCACCCCCCTTTGTACCGCTTTGTTCGCCATAAGTTGGCAGGGTATGCTCAGACGGGAGTCCCTTGCTCACTTTGCCTCTGGATTCAAGCAAGATTAGCTGAAGACGGCTGAAATGCCAGAAACCGGTCCTAGGAAGCGTGTTTCCGGTCCAGGGAAGGCATGGCTTGGCAGTTCGGGCTTGACTGTTCCCATGAGGCACAGGGTCAGACTGATTTGCATATGGCCATGTCAGAACTGGGGTGGCATAGTGGGCTAAAGAACGGTGATGGATTAAACCTAGATCTTTTGACTGGGTGTGAGTGTTTGATTGGTTCAGATGCTCCGTCCATCACCACCCCGTTTTCTACCGCTTTGTTCGCCATAAGTTGGCAGGGTATGCTCTGACGTGAGTCCCTTGCTCACTTTCCCACTGGATTCAAGCAAGCCTGGCTGAAGACGGCTGAAATGCCAGAAACCGGTCCTAGGAAGCTTGTTTCCGGTCCAGGGAAGGCATGGCTTGACAGTTCGGTCTGGACTGTTCCCATGAGGCAAAGGGTCAGACGGATTTGCCAATGGCCATGTCTGAACTGGGGTGGCAGAGTGGGCTAAAGAACGGTGATGGATTAAACCCAGATCTTTTGACTGGGTGTGAGTGTTTGATTGGTTCAGATGCTCTGTCCATCACCACCCCCTTTTGTATGGCTTTGTTTGCCAGAAGTTGGCAGGGTATGCTCAGACGTGAGTCCCTTGCTCACTTTGCCACTGGATTCAAGCAAGCCTGGCTGAAGACAGCTGAAATACCAGAAACCGGTCCTAGGAAGCTTGTTTCCGGTCCAGGGAAGGCGTGGCATAGCAGTCGGGCTGGACTCTTCCCATGAGGCACAGGGTCAGACTGATTTTCATATGGCCATGTCTGAACTGGGGTGGCAGAGTGGGCTAAAGACGGTGATGGATTAAACCCAGATCTTTTGACTGGGTGTGAGTGTTTGATTGGTTCAGATGCTCCGTCCATCACGCCCCCTTTTGTACCGCTTTGTTCGCCATAAGTTGGCAGGGTATGCTCAGACGTGAGTCCCTTCCTCACTTTGCCCCTGGATTCAAGCAAGCCTGGCTGAAGACGGCTGAAATGCCAGAAACCAGTCCTAGGAAGCTTGTTTCCTGTCCAGGGAAGGCATGGCTTGGCAGTTCGGGCTGGACTGTTCCGATGAGGCACAGGGTCAGACTGATTTGCATATGGCCATGTCTGAACTGGAGTGGCAGAGGGAGCTAAAGAACGGTGATGGATTAAACCCATATCTTTTGACTGGGTGTGAGTGTTTGATTGGTTCAGATGCTCTGTCCATCACCACCCCCTTTTGTACCCCTTTGTTTGCCATAAGTTAGCAGGGTATGCTCAGACGTGAGTCCCTTGCTCACTTTGCCACTGGATTCAAGCAAGCTTGGCTGAAGATGGCTGAAATGCCAGAAACCGGTCCTAGGAAGCTTGTTTCCAGTCCAGGGAAGGCATAACTTGGCATTTCGGGCTGGACTGTTACCATGAGGCACCGGGTCAGGCTGATTTGCATATGGCCATGTCTGAACTAGGGTGGCAGAGTGGGCTAAAGAACGGTGATGGATTAAACCCAGATCTTTTGACTGGGTGTGAGTGTTTGATTCGTTCAGATGCTCCGTCAATCACCACCCTCTTGTGTACCGCTTTGTTCGCCATAAGATGGCAGGGTATGCTCAGACGTGAGTCCCTTGCTCACTTTGCCACTGGATTCAAACAAGCATGGCTGAAGACGGCTAAAATTACAGAAACCGGTCCTAGGAAGTTTGTTTCCGGCCCAGGGAAGGCATGGCTTGGCAGTTCGAGCTGGACTGTTCCCATGAGGCACAGGGTCAGACTGAATTGCATATGGCCATGTCTGAACTGGGGTGGCAGAGTGGGCTAAAGAACGATGATGCATTAAACCCAGATCTTTTGACGGGGTGTGAGTGTTTGATTGGTTCAGATGCTCCGTCCATCACCACCCCCTTTTGTACCGCTTTATTCACCATAAGTTGGCAGGGTATACTCAGACGTGAGTCCCTTGCTCACTTTGCCACTGGATTCAAGCAAGCCTGGCTGAAGACAGCTGAAATGCCAGAAACCGGTCCTAGGAAGCTTGTTTCCGGTCCAGGGAAGGCATGGCTTGGCAGTTCAGGCTGGACTGTTCCCATGAAGCACAGCGTCAGACTAATTTGCATATGGCCATGTCTGAACTGGGGTGGGATAGTGGGCTAAAGAACGGTGATGGATTAAATCCAGATCTTTTGACTGGGTGTGAGTGTTCGATTGGTTCAGATGCTCCGTCCATCACCACCCCCTTCTGTACCGCTTTGTTCGCCATAAGTTGGCAGGGTATGCTCAGATGTGAGTCCCTTGCTCACTTTGCCACTGGATTCAAGCAAGCCTGGCTGAAGGCGGCTGAAATGCCAGAAACCAGTCCTAGGAAGCTTGTTTCCTGTCCAGGGAAGGCATGGCTTGACAGTTTGGGCTGGACTGTTCCCATGAGGCACAGGGTCAGACTGATTTGCATATGGCCATGTCTGAACTGGAGTGGCAGAGTAGGCTAAAGAACGGTGATGGATTAAACCCAAATCTTTTACTGGGTGTGAGTGTTTGATTGGTTCAGATGCTCCGTCCATCACCACCCCCTTTTGTACCGCTTTGTTTGCCATAAGTTGGCAGGGCATACTCAGACGTGAGTCCCTTGCTCACTTTGCCACTGGATTCAAGCAAGCCTGTCTGAAGACAGCTGAAATGCCAGAAACCGGTCCTAGGAAGCTTGTTTCCGGTCCAGGGAAGGCATGGCTTGGCATTTCGGGCTGGACTGCTCCCATGAGGCACCGGGTCAGACTGATTTGCATATGGCCATGTCTGAACTGGGGTGGCAGAGTGGGCTAAAGAACGGTGATGGATTAAACGCAGATCTTTTGACTGGGTGTGAGTGTTTAATTCGTTCAGATGCTCTGTCCATCACCACCCTCTTTTGTACCGCTTTGTTCGCCGTAAGTTGGCAGGGTATGCTCAGACGTGAGTCCCTTGCTCACTTTGCCACTGGATTCAAGCAAGCCTGGCTGAAGACGGCTGAAATGCCAGAAACTGTTCCTAGGAAGCTTGTTTCCGGTCCAGGGAAGGCATGGCTTGGCAGTTCAGGATGGACTGTTCCCTTGAGGCACAGCGTCAGACTAATTTTCCTATGGCCCTGTCTGAACTGGGGTGGCAGAGTGTGCTAAAGAACGGTGATGGATTAAACCCAGATCTTTTGACTGGGTGTGAGTGTTTGATTGGTTCAGATGCTCCGTCCATCACACCCCCTTTTGTACCGCACTGCAAGATACAGCAGCATCTTAGTTAAAATAAAACAGGACTAGGATGGTGAACCGAAGCAGAGGGGACCAACCAGCTGAGCTATGAGAATTATTGTGGCAAATCAGGGCAGCATCTGAAGTGACTGGGGCAAGATGGCTGCAGACACTCATAGAGGAGGAGGCCGAGAGAAGAGCTGGACAACCAGCAGCAGCCACCGGTCGTCCAGCGCCCTGGAAGAGACAAAGGGCCCCAGAGAAGGCACTAAGGAAGCCTGCAGGCAAAAGAGGGTCGAAGAAAGTCAACCTTCTGCCTGTAGCCATCCAAGCGGCGGCAGGGATGAGACGAAGTATCAACTCAACGGGTAATGAATATGTTGGAATGATAGTACAGGAATGAAAGAAGTCATGTGTTCCGATGTTAGTTAATGGCCTTGGTGCACAGGTATGGGGGTTCCATGCATCATAACTCGAGGGGTGGGTGTCAGGTCTGCAGCTCGCGTCAGGAATGTTTACAGAACCAGCAGGTTGGGCTAGCTGATCCGAGGCGCAGGAAACAGAGCGGGGTTGCACCCCCATAGAGGCATGGGGTAGGGCAAGCAGAGCGAGCAACCAAGATATAGCAGGCCAACCCCCTGAGGCATACACTAGACCATCACCAGGCCCCACATCCTTGAGCATGAGGGCCACTGGGCTAGCATGCCTCATCCCTTTAGTTGTTAAGGAGAGAATATGGACAAAAGAGTTCATAAATATTTTCTCATTCTTAGAAATACAATTGGATGGGCTTGACCTAACAGTGTGCGATAAGAAGGATGAGGACAGGAGAGAGGAAAAAGTATAGGAAAGAAAGAACATTAAATATTTGGTTGGATGCCTTCAGGATAATGGCCTGCATTATTGTTGGGAAATTTCCGTAGAAAGCAGTGGACTTTGGCTATACAAAGCCAATATACGAGGGGCGCACAGGCAGTTTCTGGGGGATGCATGGTTAGAATGCGATGAAGATTTTAGGCTAAAAATGCAGACCCACCTGGAGAGGGAATGGAACGAGGAGGACATGTCTGTTTTTTTACATAAAATGATTGTGGCAAAAGAGGTCCAAGCATGGGCAGGAAAGGACGAGCAGCCCTTTTGGGTTTCCTTTCACAAAGGCAAGGCAAGGTAATTTCACTGGTCAAAAGCATATAGTAATTGGAAACCCCTACCCACCAGCGGACCGGTCACCATTTGCTGGAAGTACGAGGCCAATGAATGCACAGGGGGAGCCTCTTGTAAGTTTCAACACAGGATGCAGACGCAAGAAAGAGCAGCAATGGGACAAGAAAGAGAAAAAGAAGAAGCACTAACACTGACACAAGGGGTGCAGGGGGACTAGAGGACTTGAGCAGTTACCTGCCAGCCGCATCCCCCATTAACACTCACAATCTCGGACGGCTTGCTAACAAGTACCATAGCAAAGAATGTGCGAGGATCCTAGTGAAAGGGTTTGAGGTAGGTTTTGTCATACCTTGTGAGGGCCCCTTGCACACACCAATTTGAAATCAGCACTGCAGCACCCGCAGATAGTGAGGCAGAAAATAGCCAAGGAAAAATCCCTAGGTAGGATTGAAGGCCCCCTTCCCCTCCTGATCCCGAAAGGATCAGTGTTCCCCCCACCGGGTGTAGTTCTCAAGAAGAAACCAGGTCAGTTCAGACTCATTCACCACCTTTCCTTCTCGGAGGGGGAGTTGGTGAATGATGACATTAGTTCGGAGGTATGCTCGGTGGGCTACGCAACAGTGGACGATGCAATTGACCTAGTTAGGGCAGCGGGCCATGGTGCCCTCTTGGAGAAAGCCGACATTGAGTCTGCATTCCGACTCTTTCTGGTTCACCCGGATAGCTTTCACCTGTTGGGTTTCCAGTGGGAGGGGGCAAATTACTTCGACAAGGAAATACCAATGGGATGTTCAGTGTCCTGTGCATATTTCTTGCAATTTAGTACCTTTTTGGAATGATTGCCCAATCAGTGCCTTTTCTGAAGAAGAGAAAGTATTTTACACCTCATAAATTAAATGTTATCCAAAAGTTATAATTAGGTGGAAAAATCAATGGGCTTATCCTCTAAAGTGGCATGAAAAACACAGGTGATGCACACGAGGCAAAGTCATCCCCAAAATGTCAATTAGACCTATTGTACATGTGACACTTTTTACAGTTATGTTCACCATAAGTTGGCAGGGTATGCTCAGACGTGAGTCCCTTGCTCACTTTGCCACTGGAATCAAGCAAGCCTGGCTGAATACAGCTGAAAAGCCTGCAACCAGTCCTAGGAAGCTTGTTTCCTGTCCAGGGAAGGCATGGCTTGGCAGTTAGGGCTGGACTGTTCCGATGAGGCACAGGGTTAGACTGATTTGCATATGGCCATGTCTGAACTGGAGTGGCAGAGGGGGCTAAAGAACGGTGATGGATTAAACCCATATCTTTTGACTGGGTGTGAGTGTCTGATTGGTTCAGATGCTCTGTCCATCACCACCCCCCTTTGTACCGCTTTGTTCGCCATAAGTTGGCAGGGTATGCTCAGACGGGAGTCCCTTGCTCACTTTGCCTCTGGATTCAAGCAAGATTGGCTGAAGACGGCTGAAATGCCAGAATCCGGTCCTAGGAAGCGTGTTTCCGGTCCAGGGAAGGCATGGCTTGGCAGTTCGGGCTTGACTGTTCCCATGAGGCACAGGGTCAGACTGATTTGCATATGGCCATGTCAGAACTGGGGTGGCATAGTGGGCTAAAGAACGGTGATGGATTAAACTTAGATCTTTTGACTGGGTGTGAGTGTTTGATTGGTTCAGATGCTCCGTCCATCACCACCCCGTTTTCTACCACTTTGTTCGCCATAAGTTGGCAGGGTATGCTCAGACGTGAGTCCCTTGCTCACTTTGCCACTGGATTCAAGCAAGCCTGGCTGAAGACGGCTGAAATGCCAGAAACCGGTCCTAGGAAGCTTGTTTCCGGTCCAGGGAAGGCATGGCTTGACAGTTCGGTCTGGACTGTTCCCATGAGGCAAAGGGTCAGACGGATTTGCCAATGGCCATGTCTGAACTGGGGTGGCAGAGTGGGCTAAAGAACGGTGATGGATTAAACCGAGATCTTTTGACTGGGTGTGAGTGTTTGATTGGTTCAGATGCTCTGTCCATCACCACCCCCTTTTGTATGGCTTTGTTTGCCATAAGTTGGCAGGGTATGCTCAGACGTGAGTCCCTTGCTCACTTTGCCACTGGATTCAAGCAAGCCTGGCTGAAGTCAGCTGAAATACCAGAAACCGGTCCTAGGAAGCTTGTTTCCGGTCCAGGGAAGGCATGGCATGGCAGTCAGGCTGGACTGTTCCCATGAGGCACAGTGTCAGACTGGTTTTCATATGGCCATGTCTGAACTGGGGTGGCAGAGTGGGCTAAAGACGGTGATGGATTAAACCCAGATCTTTTGACTGGGTGTGAGTGTTTGATTGGTTCAGATGCTCCGTCCATCACGCCCCCTTTTGTACCGCTTGTTCGCCATAAGTTGGCAGGGTATGCTCAGACGTGAGTCCCTTCCTCACTTTGCCCCTGGATTCAAGCAAGCCTGGCTGAAGACGGCTGAAATGCCAGAAACCAGTCCTAGGAAGCTTGTTTCCTGTCCAGGGAAGGCATGGCTTGGCAGTTAGGGCTGGACTGTTCCGATGAGGCACAGGGTCAGACTGATTTGCATATGGCCATGTCTGAACTGGAGTGGCAGAGGGGGCTAAAGAACGGTGATGGATTAAACCCATATCTTTTGACTGGGTGTGAGTGTTTGATTGGTTCAGATGCTCCGTCCATCACCACCCCCTTTTGTACCCCTTTGTTCGCCATAAGTTAGCAGGGTATGCTCAGACGTGAGTCCCTTGCTCACTTTGCCACTGGAATCAAGCAAGCCTGGCTGAAGATGGCTGAACTGCCAGAAACCGGTCCTAGGAAGCTTGTTTCCAGTCCAGGGAAGGCATGACTTGGCATTTCGGGCTGGACTGTTACCATGAGGCACCGGGTCAGACTGATTTGCATATGGCCATGTCTGAACTGGGGTGGCAGAGTGGGCTAAAGAACGGTGATGGATTAAACCCAGATCTTTTGACTGGGTGTGAGTGTTTGATTCATTCAGATGCTCCGTCAATCACCACCCTCTTGTGTAGCGCTTTGTTCGCCATAAATTGGCAGGGTATGCTCAGACGTGAGTCCCTTGCTCACTTTGCCACTGGATTCAAACAAGCCTGGCTGAAGACGGCTAAAATGACAGAAACCGGTCCTAGGAAGCTTGTTTCCGGCCCAGGGAAGGCATGGCTTGGCAGTTCGAGCTGGACTGTTCCCATGAGGCACAGGGTCAGACTGTATTACATATGGCCATGTCTGAACTGGGGTGGCAGAGTGGGCTAAAGAACGATGATGCATTAAACCCAGATCTTTTGACAGGGTGTGAGTGTTTGATTGGTTCAGATGCTCCGTCCATCACCACCCCCTTTTGTACCGCTTTATTCACCATAAGTTGGCAGGGTATGCTCAGACGTGAGTCCCTTGCTCACTTTGCCAGTGGATTCAAGCAAGCCTGGCTGAAGGCGGCTGAAATGCCAGAAACCAGTCCTAGGAAGCTTGTTTCCGGTCCAGGGAAGGCATGGCTTGGCAGTTCAGGCTGGACTGTTCCCATGAGGCACAGCGTCAGACTAATTTGCATATGGCCATGTCTGAACTGGGGTGGCAGAGTGGGCTAAAGAACGGTGATGGATTAAATCCAGATCTTTTGACTGGGTGTGAGTGTTCGATTGGTTCAGATGCTCCGTCCATCACCACCCCCTTCTGTACCGCTTTGTTTGCCATAAGTTGGCAGGGTATGCTCAGATGTGAGTCCCTTCTCACTTTGCGACTGGATTCAAGCAAGCCTGGCTGAAGGCGGCTGAAATGCCAGAAACCAGTCCTAGGAAGCTTGTTTCCTGTCCAGGGAAGGCATGGCTGGGCAGTTTGGGCTGGACTGTTCCCATGAGGCACAGGGTCAGACTGATTTGCATATGGCCATGTCTGAACTGGAGTGGCAGAGTAGGCTAAAGAACGGTGATGGATTAAACCCAAATCTTTTTACTGGGTGTGAGTGTTTGATTGGTTCAGATGCTCCGTCCATCACCACCCCCTTTTGTACCGCTTTGTTTGCCATAAGTTGGCAGGGCATACTCAGACGTGAGTCCCTTGCGCACTTTGCCACTGGATTCAAGCAAGCCTGGCTGAAGACAGCTGAAATGCCAGAAACCGGTCCTAGGAAGCTTGTTTCCGGTCCAGGGAAGGCATGGCTTGGCATTTCGGGCTGGACTGCTCCCATGAGGCACCGGGTCAGACTGATTTGCATATGGCCATGTCTGAACTGGGGTGGCAGAGTGGGCTAAAGAACGGTGATGGATTAAACGCAGATCTTTTGACTGGGTGTGAGTGTTTGATTCGTTCAGATGCTCTGTCCATCACCACCCTCTTTTGTACCGCTTTGTTCGCCGTAAGTTGGCAGGGTATGCTCAGACGTGAGTCCTTTGCTCACTTTGCCACTGGATTCAAGCAAGCCTGGCTGAAGACGGCTGAAATGCCAGAAACTGTTCCTAGGAAGCTTGTTTCCGGTCCAGGGAAGGCATGGCTTGGCAGTTCAGGCTGGACTGTTCCCTTGAGGCACAGCGTCAGACTAATTTTCCTATGGCCATGTCTGAACTGGGGTGGCAGAGTGTGCTAAAGAACGGTGATGGATTAAACCCAGATCTTTTAACTGGGTGTGAGTGTTTGATTGGTTCAGATGCTCCGTCCATCACACCCCCTTTTGTACCGCACTGCAAGATACAGCAGCATCTTAGTTAAAATAAAACAGGACTAGGATGGTGAACCGAAGCAGAGGGGACCAACCAGCTGAGCTATGAGAATTATTGCGGCAAATCAGGGCAGCATCTGAAGTGACTGGGGCAAGATGGCTGCAGACACTCATAGAGGAGGAGGCCGAGAGAAGAGCTGGACAACCAGCAGCAGCCACGGGTCGTCCAGCGCCCCGGAAGAGACAAAGGGCCCCAGAGAAGGCACTAAGGAAGCCTGCAGGCAAAAGAGGGTCCAAGAGGGTCAACCTTCTGCCTGTAGCCATCCAAGCGGCGGCAGGGATGAGACGAAGTATCAACTCAACGGGTAATGAACATGTTGGAATGATAGTACAGGAATGAAAGAAGTCATGTGTTCCGATGTTAGTTAATGGCCTTGGTGCACAGGTATGGGGGTTCCATGCATCATAACTCGAGGGGTGGGTGTCAGGTCTGCAGCTCGCGTCAGGAATGTTTACAGAACCAGCAGGTTGGGCTAGCTGATCCGAGGCGCAGGAAACAGAGCGGGGTTGCACCCCCATAGAGGCATGGGGTAGGGCAAGCAGAGCGAGCAACCAAGATAGAGCAGGCCAACCCCCTGAGGCATACACTAGACCATCACCAGGCCCCACATCCTTGAGCATGAGGGCCACTGGGCTAGCATGCCTCATCCCTTTAGCTGTTAAGGAGAGAATATGGACAAAAGAGTTCATAAATATTTTCTCATTCTTAGAAATACAATTGGATGGGCTTGACCTAACATTGTGCGATAAGAAGGATGAGGACAGGAGAGAGGAAAAAGTATAGGAAAGAAAGAACATTAAATATTTGGTTGGATGCCTTCAGGATAATGGCCTGCATTATTGTTGGGAAATTTCCGTAGAAAGCAGTGGACTTTGGCTATACAAAGCCAATATACAAGGGGCACACAGGCAGTTTCTGGGGGATGCATGGTTAGAATGCGATGAAGATTTTAGGCTAAAAATGCACACCCACCTGGAGAGGGAATGGAACGAGGAGGACGTGTCTCGTTTTTTACATAAAATGATTGTGGCAAAAGAGGTCCAAGCATGGGCAAGAAAGGACGAGCAGCCCTTTTGGGTTTCCTTTCACAAAGGCAAGGCTAGGTAATTTCACTGGTCAAAAGCATATAGTAATTGGAAACCCCTACCCACCAGCGGACCGGTCACCATTTGCTGGAAGTACGAGGCCAATGAATGCACAGGGGGAGCCTCTTGTAAGTTTCAACACAGGGTGCAGATGCAAGAAAGAGCAGCAATGGGACAAGAAAGAGAAAAAGAAGAAGCACTAACACTGACACAAGGGGTGCAGGGGGACTAGAGGACTTGAGCAGTTACCTGCCAGCCGCATCCCCCATTAACACTCACAATCTCGGACGGCTTGCTAACAAGTACCATAGCAAAGAATGTGCGAGGATCCTAGTGAAAGGGTTTGAGGTAGGTTTTGTCATACCTTGTGAGGGCCCCTTGCACACACCAATTTGAAATCAGCACTGCAGCACCCACAGATAGTGAGGCAGAAAATAGCCAAGGAAAAATCCCTAGGTAGGATTGAAGGCCCCCTTCCCCTCCTGATCCCGAAGGGATTAGTGTTCCCCCGACCGGGTGTAGTTCTCAAGAAGAAACCAGGTCAGTTCAGACTCATTCACCACCTTTCCTTCTCGGAGGGGGAGTTGGTGAATGATGACATTAGTTCGGAGGTATGCTCGGTGGGCTATGCAACAGTGGACGATGCAATTGACCTAGTTAGGGCAGCGGGCCATGGTGCCCTCTTGGAGAAAGCCGACATTGAGTCTGCATTCCGACTCTTTCTGGTTCACCCGGATAGCTTTCACCTGTTGGGTTTCCAGTGGGAGGGGGCAAATTACTTCGACAAGGAAATACCAATGGGATGTTCAGTGTCCTGTGCATATTTTTTGCAATTTAGTACCTTTTTGGAATGGGCCTTGCATTACCGGCTCCCCGTGTGGGGTAAGCTGCACTACCTCAATGACTTCTTGTTCATAGGTCCCGCCGGGTCGGCGGAGTGTGAGGATACCCAGTTGGCATTTAAAGACCTAGGAAGAGAACTGAGAGTGCGGTTGGCAGCAGAAAAAAACGTACGACCCTCCACACAGGTCCCATTTTTAACGATTGAGCTCAACTCAGTTACAGGAACATCCAGGCTCCTGGATGCAAAGGTGAGGAAATTTAGGGATGACATAAGAAACTTGTGTGGTAGGCGAGAAAGCAACCCTCCACGAGCTACAATAGCTTCTTGGGAAGCTCAACTTTGCAGGCGGAATTATCCTTGCCGGTAGGGTCTTTGCCAGATGCCTAACCCAGTTAAAGGCCGGTCTCACACACAGACACCACCATGTCAGGTTGGGGGCGATGGTCAGACACAACCTCATCATGTGGGACACATTTTTTTTAGCAGAGTTTAGCAGCATGTTGATTTGGAGGGGAGGTTGGGCAATGGCCAGGTAGATTGCCTTGTTCACAGACGCTTCGGGAAGCACAGGCTTTGGGGCTATCGTAGGGGATAAGAGGTGCACAGGGCAATGGCCAGATAGCTGGAAAAAACAGGGCATCACCAGCAACATCACATTTCTAGAGTTGTTCCCCATCATGGTCGCCCTGGTGGGCTGGAAGCAAAAACTGAGGGACATGAAACTAACACTCTGGTCAGACAACAAAGGTGTAGTGCAGGCAATCAATAGAAGCACGGCCATATGCCATGACACATTGAGTGTAATGCGTCGCTTGGTTCAATTACAGTTGCCGGGGAACATTGTGCTGAAAGCGTGCCATGTACCTGGGGTGGAGAACGCGGTGGCGGATGCACTCTCCCGTGCACAGATGAGCAGATTCAGGGAGCTGGCTCTGGGGGCGAAGAGGGATATGACCCACTTCCCTGAGGATTTATGGTCCCTGACAGGATGGACTTGTTGACACTAGTAAACCATGCCCTGTCCCACGATGCCGCTAATTGCTACAAGAAATACGCAGGGACAGTGATGCGAATAGGAAGCATCCAGTCGCTGGGCGACGTGGACAAGACAGGGAAGGCTGTGGAGCACTTCATTCAGTCCGTATTTACGAATGGAAGGTCAAGGTCTTGGGCCCAGGACCACCTGGCAGTAGTGGCAAACTTCTCCAAGCTTATCACCGGACAGGATCCCACTGCTTCCTATTCCATCAAAGCAGCAATGAAAGGTTGGAGGCACTTGGAAGGGGTAACAGTGGATACACTGGAGGAAATTCCAAACGACACATACAAGCTGAACCTGTTAAGAGCAGCATTTAGGACCGCATTCTTTGGGGCATTCAGTATTAGCGAGATAGTAGCCCCAGCTAGGGCAGGTCCTACGGGGCATTGCCTACAAGCAGCTGATGTCAGGCCCGGAGTGGCAAAGGAGGAGCTGAGGCTGAGGAGGTCAAAAACTGACCAAGCCGGCAAAGAGGCGGTGGTCAGGCTGGAGTGCATTAGGAACACTAAATACTGCACAGTATGATGCTTAATAACCTACATAGCTTCGTGCACGGCGAGGAGGGGCCCCTGTTCAAGCATGAAGATAGTAAATTCCAGTTCTCCACAGTAATGTACCAGGCCCTGGGCAGAGCGGACCTTCTGCGACTTCCTTTGGTACCCATTCATTTAGGATTGGGGCAGTAACCACAACAGCCCAGCATGGGATGTCCAAGGCAGAAATCAAAGCCATCGGTAGGTGGCAGTCCAGGGCATACAAGACCTACGTGAGAGCCCAGCTGCTGTTGGCAAATCCCGCAGTGCAAATGACAGGGGGAGGGAATGCACGGGGGACACGACCACAGAAGCACACGGTCACCTGATATCCGCCTGACATTGCGATTATTGCCATAACAGGAAGTCAGTGCCCCAGGCAGTTATGGGTGGTGGGTCACTCATTTGTTTCCTGGATGAATTCATGGTGGCAGCAGGGAGGCCGCAAGCGGAGACGCGTGCCAGTCAAAATGTGCGTCCGATGGTGGCGTTGCCAGGGGATGAGATGGGACCAACTTCCAGTGGCACTTGTGGAGCTACAGGGAGACACAACATGGCAACCAGACATATAGATAATACACTTGGGCGGGAATGACCTCGCCCGGTTGGGGAGACAAGAGCTACTCCTCGCCATCCAGGCTGACCGTACAGAAGCAGCATGGTGCTTCAAGAGCACCTCCATCATTTGGTATGAATTGGTTAGCAGGCTGGTATGGCAAAGGGGAGAGTCGCATAAGGCAGTTGAATACTCAAAAAGGAAGCTGAATATCGCGGTGAGTAAATTCTGCAAGACCAATGGCTTAGAGAGTATCATGCAAGGCCTCATCCATCCAGGGCGTCCGGAGCTCTACGCAAGAGATGAGTTCCCCCTGATTCAGAGGAAGGGAAACATGTCTTCTGGGACAATTTGCGGGGTGCAATGGTGTAGGCAGGCTGCAGCTAACAAGAAAAACTGACACCACAGGTGGGAGTCGCAGGAAGACGTAAGCCTCCCTGGTGGCATGGCAGATGGGAAAGGATACATTGGTTGGTTATGGAAGCACGCTTACAGGGCGGTGTGTAGAATGATGGCTGCTCACTTTTGGATGCCTTACGGCAGGGTGAGTAGGCCAGACAAAAGGGGGCAACAAACCAAGACAACGCTTGCAGCCCAGTCCCCACCAGACAGCAGGGCACAAAAGAGCCTAGCAAGGTAGTGAGTTGGGGACTAACTCTGGGGAGTGGCTACCCCCACACGCAAAAGGCGGTGTAAAAACCAGCAGAACAATGTGATTTATGGCTCTATGATATGCAAATGAGTTATGACAAACAAGTGATTTTTGACCAATGAACAATTTATGACAAATGATTTATGGCCCCTAATGTAGTATGGCTTACGACACATGATTTATGATGACCAACAAAATGATCTATGACATCCGATGATGTGCTGGTTCATGATAATGATTTATGACTTTCTGGCGATAAAATTATGTCCAGGACATTGCAAAAATGAGTGTACATATAGGAGTAATAAAACTCCAGCCAACAACGACCACAAAAACTACAAGTGTTGGCTCTTCCTTTGGTAGTACATATGTAAGATTCCTGCAGGCAGTCCTGGAATGAGCACAGTGCGGGTGTTATGCAGGAAAAATGATATCTATCAAAAGAATATTCTAGTTATAGGTTGTCCTGCATAGCTATTGAGCATATGCTTACCTCTTTCTCTACATGTGCAATGGAACCATTTTTTCGAATATAAAACAATACAAATATAATTTCCTGTGCTTTTAAATGGACCAACGAGGCTACAGCTGGCAACCATCGCAAGAGTATTGAGCATTTGTCTTGACATCTTTGCTACTTAAATCTTTGCCAATAATGCTTCTATTTAGTATGCAAGGGTGATCACATTGAGCTCTTCAAGAAAATGAGTTTGTCAATAGAGAGACAGATTTGAATCAATTACATGATTCTACAGACAGTGCATCACACACTGCTCTGCTTAGAGACATGCACTCTGTCAAGGTTTACAACATCATTTTTCTTTTGTGACATCAGATGCTTTAAGTTGGGACATGATACAGAGCAGGGGGTGGGGGGGGGGGTTTATTTTCTCTTTCCTGAGAGCGTGGTTAGGGGCATTTCATGAAGATAGCAAAAACTGTTTCCTTGCATAGTTTAGTTTTCATTTATTGTATACTAAAGAAGAGACGAAACAAATAAGCATAACTAAAAATACTGGACCCAATTCACGAAATGATCTGTAGATCTAAGTTAGGCAAAAACTACATCAAACTTGATCTACCCTGTATTATGAAATCTGGTGCTTTTGATAGTAGGTGTAATTATAATTTTAAATCCGACGAAAGGTAGAGTTAGGTAAATTGTGTATGAATTGTCAGAACTGCCCATATGTTTCTGCGATCCATTCCTAAGTTCCTTTACATTATGATATCTATTAAAAAGCATGATCACTTGCTTCACTCTACATGTTCACCAAAATAACCTTGATAGGCAGAATGATACATTGTATATCCATCTACAGGGCAGGATAGGTTGAGTTCAAGAGTGTTTTCAAGCACAGGTGCGGTGACAAAATCAAGCTAGTAGCACAACTCAGGTTCCACCGAGCACCGACATTACAAATAGAGGTAAAAGAACACACACGCTTCCATGATGGTACTCCCACTTAGTAGCATGCCACCCATACACATAGCACTTCAGAGCCTTGACAGAGGTGTTCTCTTGATTAAGTTGTGTGGGATGTTTTGCTTGTTGCTATTTAGTGGTACATTTTGTTGCGATCACATTAATGCCCAATTGCATAACAAGTCCCTGCTGTGTAGTTTGCAAAGAATTCAGCCTAATTGTTGTCTACATGGGGCCCGATTCACAGAATTAACTAAAGACAAAATCCTAAACTTACTACTTTTGGTATTCACAGAATGCACTTACTACTTTTGGTATTCACAAGATGGATTTACGACTACTAACTCTATGTCCGCACTCGGGCCGGAGCTTCCGGCCCGGAGGCGGAGATTCCAGCCCGGAGGTGGGGATTCCGCCCGGTGGTGGAGATTTAGCCATGGCCGAAATCCCCGCCTCTGGGCCAGAAACTCCGCCTCTGTGCAGAAGCTCCGCCTCCAGGCCGGAAGCTCCGCCTCTGGGCCGGAAGCTCTGTCTCCAGGCCGGAATCTCCGCCTCCGGGCCGGAATCTCCGGCCCGAGTGCAGACGTAAAGTTAGTAGTCGTAAATCCATTCTGTGAATACTAAAAGTAGTAAGTTAAGGATTTTGTTTTAAGTTAATTCTGTGAATCGGGCCCTAAGTTTGTAGGTGTTGAGTGCAGGTGAAGGCCAAATCCTAGCCATTCACAGGTGTGTTGTTTAAGTGTGCCATGTCCTCTTCTACTGGACTGTTGGCCTATCCATTGGAGCAAAAGATAACCAGGGGCAATCCTGAATAACTAAGAACCATGTTAATTGTATAATATCAGCAAATACTTATTTCAAGCAGGTTCATTCGTATCTAATTGTGATTCAAGAGGGCCTATTAGTGTGCTAGGGCAACATATTATTTGAACAAATAAAACAACAGAAGAAATAATAACAGAAGGACATATATTTAGCACAAGAGAAAAAATAATTGGTAACTCACATTGATAAATAGGTGCTACTGGTGAAGGTGCAGTGCAAGTTTAAAGTGGCAAAGTGATAGGTGCGCAAAACACAAGTTCAATGGCCACAAATGCAGTTCATTTAACACCTTATAATGCAAAAATTTCTAGAATATAGGGGCATATTTACAATAACTGGCGCATCCCTGCAAATCAGCAGGGATGCGCCAGTATTGTGCGCCACAGCTCCGCCATCATGGATGCGCCGCATTTACAATGCAGCGCACCATGGTGCAAAAATGGCACCGATGCGTGACGCATCTGTGCCGTAAAAGTGACACATTGCTGGAGTTGCGTCCCAAGCACGACGCAGCTCCAGCAATGCTCTGGGGGCCCTATCTAGTTAATGCTGTGTCAATCCTTACGCCTGCTTCAGGCAGGCACAGGGTTTTGACGCAGCATGGGCCTAAAAGTGACTAAGTGAAATCTTGTAGATTTCACTCAGCCACTTTTAGGAGGCATTCCTGCGCCGGAACGCCCCCCCCTGCACAGAAACGCCTACATGTGGCGCAGGGCATTACAACGTGACCATCTCCCAGATGCGTCATGTTTTAAGTACCCCCGCACCATGGAGCAGGATTTGCGCCGCCGCTGCGTCACAAAAGTGACGCAACAGCGACGTAAATGAGGCGCAAGTGGCTTGTAAATCTGCCCCATAGTGTTCAATATTCCATTCGTGACGACGTTTCAGACCTCAAAATCAATTCTTTTAAATAATAATAATACGGCATTTATTAAGCGCCTGGCTGCACAAAACTGTGTGTCCCCGCGCTAACTGCAAATACAAACTAAACCAAAAGGAGTAATGATATGCCGCTGGCCGCGCGACGCGAAGGGGAGCTAAGCGAAGACAGCATCTTAGTCCCACATTCCGCGCGCACGCCAGCACTGATCCGCCCCTTTCCAGGCTCGGCCTATGGGCGCAGGCCCCAGGGGTGAGGGGCGGCCCCGAAGGGTTCAAAAGCAGCGCGGCAGCGAGGCTCGGCCTTTCCTGCCGTCGCTCCGGGCTGCTCTGCGCTTCTCCAAGTCGTCGCGTTGACAAAGGTATGGTCACGACTAAGCCTCCCCCCGGCCCTGTCCCTGGGCATGACCAGGTCGATGGGGCCCAGTGGTGCGTCCACGGGGGGGGTTTTGTGTGGCGGGTAGATTGTAGTTCTGGCTTAGGCTCATTGAGCGTTATTTTTCTGTGGTTTACTGGAGTAGTTCGAGCGGTTTCTGTGGTTTGCTTGAGTAGTTCGAGCGGCGGGGGAATGAAAGACAGTGATGATACATGTGAAGGTCTATTTTGTTTGGCGCCATGAACGCTCTGAGTGCGATGGCAGTGGGTTGTTAATGGCCGCATTAGAGAGCGCATGAGATATTACGCCATCTTGGGCCTGTGGGACAGACACACGCGTTATATGTGTGCGAGCGGTTTGTCACCATGCACTTTTTATAACAAATTGTGAATGCCCCTTTAACCCCGGGTTCCGCGATGCGTAGAACGGGCTATGCGGGGGAATTCAGCTGTAAGTCGCGGTCTTGACCGCATGGGCAGGAGGGCGGCCTAACACGTCTAAGTTTATAGAGGGCGGCGGGTTGTTAATGGCCGCATGAGAAGCAGTATAAAGCGCAGGGAGATAGTACGCCATCTTGGGCCCAAGTGACGAACACACACGCTATCTGTTTTACATGAGAGTGTGCGAGCAGGCAGGGTCGAGGGCTGCCGAGCTGTCTCACCATGTACTTTTATCGAACTTTTACCCCCGGCACACACGTTATCGGTCTAACAGGCGAGTGTGCGAGCGGGCAGGGTCGAGGGTTGCCCTTGATAACAAGTTGCGAGACGAACTTAACCCCGGCACACACGTGATCGGTTCTACAGACGAGTGTGCGAGCAGGCAGGGTCGAGGGTGGCCGAGCTGTTTTCACCGGATGACAAAGTGTGAGATGCCACCCTTTACTCCACGGGTTCCGCGACGCGTAGAACGGGTTGCGGGGGAATTCAGCTTTAAGTTGCGGTCTCGACCGCATGGGCATGAGGGCGGCCTAGCACTTTAAGTTTATACCAGGCGGGCGGGGGGAGTTGCTCCGCGTTAAAAGGATAATTTCTAGCACCTTCTGTGGCCTCCGGTACGGTTCACGGACCTCGCGGCCCAGCGTGATTAGCGGGCAGATGTATGAAAATGTACTATTTACTGACTCGTAACACCCTTAGAATTAATTTCAGCGTAGCCCTCACTCGCCCTGACTAAACAGCTACAGCGGCCTGCTCGGCACCTGAAACTTGGAAGCGGGGGGATTCGGACCAATCTCTCTAGAGAGAGTGGAGCCTGTATCCAGCGTCTTGGACCGCTCGGCCACGAGGTCCAGCCACCAGTATAAACGTCCAAACACTTTATAACATTGCGATAATATATGAACGGGCCGCTAAGCCAGTCTCGACCACACTTTCAATCATTGGAGACTAGTTGATACAGGTTAGCATTACCACACTGAGGCGGGTCAATTATATCAAAGGCTGCCAAAATTCGGCGAGCCTAGCAATGTAGACCTCAGGGGCCGTACGGGACGGTTCGCGTAATGTCGCACACCTGCATTTACTTCAAAGCAGGGAACGGGGGCCAATTTCATTCAGGCAACAGTGAAGGTTTATTGCGAGAGGAATACCGTATGGAGCCAACAATACATGCATCTAGCGGAGGGTGCGCAGCTTCTTAGCGCAGATGGCAGCGCGTCAGTGGCATAATCTGAAGGTCCCGAGTTCGATTCTCGGAGACGGCATCTGTTTCCTCCATACAAAGGCATTCAATTATATGTGGAAAGGACGCGGGCAATTCGCTGCGGGCCAGTGAGGATTCAGGGTAGGCCCCAGAACAGAAGTGCCCAAGTGCCCCGCTGACAGCGCGATGCTTCCTTGACCCGAGAAGGAGCTTGCAATCACACCTGCAATTGGAAGCTCATGAACCGCAAATAGGACTCTGATATAATTAATGCAAGTTGTGTGTCGGAACCAAGCACCACCCCGGTCTATATGCCTTTCCACCTTGAGGCCTGGGGTGCTTTTCTCTTTGCCTAACTTTTAACAAAGTAATAATCAGAACAGGTGCAAGAAGGGGCCTGCGTTGGCCTCCTCTAAGGTATAATTTCAAAGCGGTGTTTGATGTAAATCCTAAATAGTGTAGTTAAGCTGTCACGGGAGGAGCACTTTACAAGATTTTACTGGGTTGTTAATAAATAACCAATGAAATTTACATTGTCTTTCACCGACTGCTTCACCTGCCAGTCGCCGTTACGACACATGCCACAATTTGGCGTTCAGTAAACCACTACCAGACTCTGAGAACATAAGGAGGAATCGTTAGTGTACCAACAACTGCAGCCATCGAAGTGCATGAAGTCTAAAGGGGGTTGAGGTGGGGCGATGCGATATCCCAAAACATACAATGAATTTCCTCTAATTGTGCAATAGGTAGGGGCACGGCCGCACAGTGCACAAAGGGCTAGAGTTCTTGCACGACAGACACGAGATTGTACAGGCCAGTTTATTAAGGGTTAATTTAAACAAATAGATAAACGTATGGGCTGATTGCCAATGGTTCTCATGCTCGACACAATATATGCTCGGTAAGGTTTTGTATCTTCCAGTAGCAGTGCCGAGGCATAACTTTTCCTTGACAGTAGCCAGAGAATGTAGAAAGCATTTAATGCAAGGGTAACCTTCATAAGACCTTTAAAATAAGAACATCAGCTCAGCGGGTTCCTCAGACTCGATAGGAAAGGAAGATATACATTCCAGAGAGTAACCACCGCCATGCCAGCCGCATTGCGGCCTGCGTGCGGCGCGCTCCGGTGCCAATTGAAGATAATCATGAAAAGGGGCAACAGGTTTCGAGGGGTACTTTCAACGTGCACTCTTGCTGGTTCTGGCGCCAACCCGGGGAAAACAGATTTATAACAAGGGCGACTTTGAAAAACGGAGTTTACTTTGTCAATATGCACGGCGTACTGCAACAGCGGAGTAGTCAGTCATATGCATGAGATTTTATAACGTTTACGTGGTGTTTTGTTCAAAGGACGCACCTTTTGGCATGTATTTGCGGCACAAATAACCTTATTCTCTTTACGTTCCTAGGCAATTCTCGTTATCGCTGTGACCGCTTAGAAACTGTGTGGTGCCTACAAATTAAATACTTACATCTCTATAGGGTCAACACAGCTTTTCAACTTTCTGACATCAGTACTATGAGCACCAAAGTTGTGCCATAGTCTTAAAAACCGCAGCACTGTGACAGAAAGTGCTGCGCTAAGGTCATGTGATCATACACTTCAAAGCTCTTAGAACAGGAACATTCTCGCATCAATGCATCCATCCTTGTATGATATATGATTTTCTATTCGACCTGTATTTGTCATATTGCATTTAAGCACAAATCAGGGAACGTCAATGAATCCATGTTGATGGCACACAGATGTATTGCCGGCGAATAACAGTGTTTGTCCTTTCAGATATTCGATGCAACAGCCATTAAGGGGGAAAGGACTAGCAGCGGCGGAAGTGAAGCTGTAGCAGGTAATACGCGTACTGGCGTACGCATGGAGTGCAGTCATCGCAAGGTTGGACTGGTAAATAGGGTTGGTGCTCAAATAACGCCGTGTTGTATTACAGATCCAGGCCAGGACCGCGGGTGGGGACAGGCAGCCACTGCCTTGAGGGAGCATCTCATTACCGGAGCAAGGGCAAGGATTAGCACCGGCTATCCGGGAGGGAGCAGCAGGTAAAAATGTGGCAGGGGCCGTCGGGTACGACGCAGCGGGTAACACGGGTTCCTTGCAGGTGATGGTTCGAAATTAATCCGGTAAAGGGGTTTAAGATTCGTGTACTTTCTCATCCATAGGAACCTCGTAGGCAGAAGCATTCGAGATGAGTTCCCACGGCGCTGCTTTGCCACAGGAAGGGCTATGGGCGGAATTCTTGGCGATCGCGCAGGCTAAGGGGCCAGCTTGGGCACAAGGCTTCATCGAAGGGCGCCGGCTCGAAGAGGCGGGCAGGCCTGTGACCCCCGAGGACGCCCCGGGCACATCGGGGGAGGCGACCCGCCGGTCCACCCGCAAACGGAAGGGCACACGGAAGGGATTCCCAGCCACACCAACACGCGGGAGTAAGACGAACAAATCTGCTCCAGCCGGGCCGGTCGGGCCGCCAGTAGAGATTGTGGCCGTACCGACCGTGGTACATGAGACCGTGGCAGGAATGACGGACTTAGCCCAAATGGGTAAGACTATGGACGAGATGTTGGGGTTGATGAATTTGTTTCAGAAACGCTTGGACACCATGGCGGCTGCACAGGAAGGTTCTGTCCTGCCGCCTAGGTCGGCGTCACGGGATCCGGTGAGTCAGGTATGGGCCCAGTCTGGGCCGCCATCGTTAGTAGGGTCGTCAATACCTGTCGGACCGCAAAACAGTGCTTATGTTTCCACCTCACTGAGTGCTCCACCAGCTGGCCAGCAGAGCACGGTGAATAATGTGTCTCCAAATGTCGCCCCAATTCTCACGGTCACCCCGCAGATTGTTAACACTTTTAATTCGCAGAATGTGTCAGCAGTCGCCCAGCTGAATGGTACTCCGGCGGTGCATCAGGGTATGGCCCCCGGCCACATGACGGTTGCCCCGCAAATTGTCAACACTCTGAATTCACAAGGCATGCCAGCAGACGCCCACCAAAGCGTAGCTCCCGTAAGCGTAGCTCCCGTTGTTCCCGTGAGTGTGCCGCACATTAGCCCTTTAGGTACCCCACAAGTCCCAAACCAGACCGCAGCTTTCAACACACAGGCAGCAGGGCTGCCACCGGCGAGGGAAGGGACAAGGAACGTTACAGGTGGGTCAGTGGCCGGGGCCACTCCAGTCCCAGCAGTGGAAGCGCAGCCAGGGGCCTCGGCAAAGCAGGTCATCAAAGCAGGAGGGGGATGCTCCTTGTCCAGGCAAGTTCCACAAGCTGCAAAGGAAGGTATATGGAGAAGGGAATACATAGACATCCTGACATTATTAATGCATGACAGTGCGGGGGCGGACACTAGGAGGATGGGAAAGAAGGAGGAAGACAAAGTGCGCTTCCAGCGCTGGCCGGAAAAGACAATAGAAAACTGGACGGAGGCATTTAATATACTGGCGGCTATTGTGGTACAGAAGGACCCTGCTCAGAGTGAGCCCCTCATGGAATATTCGAACTTCATTCAACAAGGTGCAAGGGAGTCCGGGGGGACGGGTTGGTTCACATACGACCAAGAATTTAGAAAGTCCATGGCCAGTTGTCCTGAAATAGGGTGGGATCACACCAACATCCAGCTCTGGTTCAAGCACATGTGCAGAAATGGGAGCAACAGGAGAGATACACCCCAGAGAACACAGAGTGAGGGTACAGATGCCAAAAGGTGGGAACCAGATCAAAGGTGGGAACAGTATCCCAGGCGGTCCTTCCAACAGCCCTTTCGGGGGGGGCGGGGAAGGGGTCACGGAGCAGGTACAAGACGATTCAATTCAGAGACGTGCAGGCTGTTTAATAACGGGGCATGTTCATGGGGGAGGGCCTGCAAATTCGCCCACGAGTGTAGCAAGTGCGGTTCCCAACATGCGGCAATATCCTGCACCAACAGCCAACTCCCAACTACCACTACAGCACAAGGGTCAGAGGGCGCCCGGCAATAGGCCACAGGGAGGGCAGAGCGGACGGGTAGAACAGGACAACGAGAATTTTGGCATCCCCCCCTGGCAGCATATGGATCACGAAGCAGACACCATGGGCCACGTGACTACCTTAGATCAGGTCAAGGGTCCTCCGGACTGCAGCAAGCAAACTATTCACTCCATAGGTCCATCTCCCATAGTGTTGCAGAACATTCTACCTTTGCAAACTATTCACTCCAAAGGTCCATCTCCCATAGTGTTGCAGAACATTCTACCTTTGCTCAGGATCTACCCACTCGTTAAAGAGCGGGAAACACTGGTCGACGGATTTGTTGACGGCTTTAGGATCCCATACAAGGGCCCCCTGGGTCCCAGGGACGCCCGGAACTTGAGGTCAGCGAGGGATCTGCACCAGGTAGTCAGTGTTAAGATCAAGAAGGAAGTTGACCTGGGGAGGGTGGCGGGACCTTTCCCTTCCCCCCCCCTCCAGAATTTCTTAGTCTCACCACTAGGCGTGGTCCCAAAAAAGATCCAAGGGGCTTTCAGACTTATCCACCACCTATCGTATCCAGAAGGGAACTCAGTTAACCACTGGTTGGAGGAAGGGGCATGTTCGGTCTCATATTGCTCACTGGACATGGCCATTGATCTAATTAGGAGGACAGGCAAGGGAGCGTGGCTGGCCAAGGCAGACATCGAGTCAGCGTTCCGCCTCCTGCCCGTTCACCCTGACAGTCAGCACTTGTTGGGTTTCAAGTGGGAGGGGGCATTCTTTTTCGATCGCTGCATGCCAATGGGTTGCGCGGTCTCTTGTGCCTACTTCGAGGCATTCAGCTCCTTCCTGCAGTGGGCCCTCACGAATAGACATGGCATTTCACAGGTAACTCACTATTTAGACGATTTCCTGTTCTTCGGCAGGGAGGGTACCAACGAATGCTCCGATGCATTGCGGGCCTTTGAGGCCTTGTCAGAGCATCTGGGGGTCCCCTTGGCACCAGGGAAGACGGAAGGGCCCTCACAAATCCTCACATTCCTGGGCATAGAACTCGATACAGTGAAAGGTGAGTCCAGGCTTCCAACAGAAAAGGTACGCGAATTTCGAGGGGAAATCAGCGCAATCATTGGTAAAGGCAGCGCCACACTGAAAGTTGTACAGAGCCTGTTGGGGAAATTGAACTTTGCTGCAAGGGTTATTCCAGCGGGCAAGGTTTTTTCTCGCAGGTTGGCAAAGGCCACGGCGGGGGTGAGGAAGAAGCATCATCTAGTACGCCTAGGACCAGGATTGAGATCAGACTTGTGCATGTGGGACGAATTTCTAAAGAACTTCAACGGTACAGTAATATGGAGGGCCCCATGGGAGAGCAGCCAGGGCTTATGCCTTTTTTCAGATGCTTCTGGTAGGGTAGGCTTCGGGGTCATCTTCAGGGAAAAGTGGTGTGCTATGAAGTGGCCAAACGCTTGGCGCAAGAAGGGTGTGACGGCAAATATCACGGTACTGGAGCTGTTCCCCATCGTGGTGGCGCTACACATCTGGCCAGTTGGCTTGGGCAACAAGAAGGTGGTGTTCTGGTCCGACAACCTAGCAGTGGTCCAGGCAATCAATGGTTCGACTGCTAACTGCCCGCTAGTTTTAAGCTTGCTGAGAGAACTGGTCAGGGCTGGGCTGCGTAACAACATTGAGTTCAGGGCTAGACATGTAGAGGGTGTCAAGAATGTGGCAGCTGACGCTCTCTCTCGCTTTCAGCTGTCACGATTCCGGGAAGCTTGGCCGCAGGCTGTGAAGGAAATGACACCGTTCCCGGCGGCGTTATGGCGACTACTTCGGTGGGGGAGCGGCTGAAGAAAATGGGCCAACGCTCACTGGCTCAGTCAACCAGGAGAAGATACGAGGTCCAGCTAACGACAGTCCGAGCAGCAATACAGGCATTGGGAGCATCAGCGTTGAGTACAAAGGACCAAGTGGAGGGTTTTGTTGTTTGGGCTAGGGAGACGGGCAAGTCCCACTCCTGGGTATCCAGCCACCTGGCAGCGCTCAAGCACGAGACGCGTCTAAACGGCGAACAGGACACTACTGGGGAGTTCAGGATAAGGGCCGCACTCAAGGGGTGGGCCAGGGATGAGGGCAGGTCCCCTGACAAGAGAGCAGGAATAGAGTTCCCTGCACTACAACGCATGGTGGACGCGCTGCCATCTGTAACACATTCAGCGTTCGAGACGCAACTGTTTGCAACAGCCTTCTGTTTGGCGTTTTTCGGTGCCTTCCGGGCCAGTGAGCTTGTGGCGAAATCTAAATTGGACAAAACAGGGAGGGCGCTGGACATGTTAGACGTTTGTGCCAGGGATTCGCTAAGTCTGTGGTTGCGCAAGTCCAAAACGGATCAAGCTGGCAAAGGCGTGGCTATAACACTGCATGCATTTGAGGACCCAAGATACTGCCCAGTCACCTTGGTTAGGGAGTACTTGAAAATAAGGCCCTTGCTAGCGGGCGCCTTCTTAATCCACGCCGATGGTACGCCATTAACTCAGTTCCAATTTCAGCGAGTGATGGCAAAGGTGTTGGTCAAAGCAGGTTTGGCGCAGACCGAGGGTGATAAAATATTCACTAGCCATTCATTCAGGATAGGGGCAGCCACGGCCGCTTTTAGGGCTGGGCTGGGCGAAGAAGGGGTCATGAGGGTGGGGAGGTGGTCCTCCTCTTGTTATCAGCGATATGTGCGCCCTTGAAGTGCGGGACGCTAGAAAACTCGGGGCGTGGGTTGACAATGCCATGCGAAGACATATTTCAGGTCAAGTTCATGTCAGTTACAAGGGGTGTGAGCAATGTCCTGATTCCAGAAACAGAGTTAGGCCTACGACAGTACAGTCAAGTTAAGTCAAGTTAAGTTTGCTTATGTGCAGTGTTGTGTTTTGCAGATAAAAGCGTGTTAAAATAATAGTCAAAGTAACGCAAGTTAAGTTGCCTGTGTGCAGTGTTGTGTTATAAATAAAAGGTTAATATAAGGCAAGTTAAAAGGTTAATATAAGGCAAGTTGGTTGCTTGTGTGCAGTGTATGTCATAAATAAAAGGTTAATGCCGACGGTGTCTTTTCTTCCAGCCAACTGTTGCGTGTGGGTGATGGGCCATTCGTATGTTAACAGGCTCGAACAGTGGGCGTCTTACCGGAAATGGGAGGCGACATTAGCGGGGACGCGAATCCTATGGCTGGGTTGCCCGGGCATGAGATGGGTACAGCTGAGGCGCAGGATCGACCAATGTTTGACAGCGCAGGGGGGGCCTCCCAACATCCTCATCATCCACTTGGGCGGTAATGATCTGGCAACAATGGGGAGGAGAGCGTTGTTAGAGGCAATGCAGAGGGATACTGTTGCGATAACGAACAAATTGGGTGCCACGGAACTAATATGGTCGGAGATCATTCCTCGGAGGGCTTGGAAGGGAGCGCGGTCTGCAGTTGCCATGGAGCATGGCAGGAAGAGGGTGAACAGGGCCATGCAGAAATTCATGGAGAGGAGGGGCCTTGGGTTCATCAGGCATGCTTTGATTCAGGAAAAGACGGTGGGCTATTACGAAAAGGATGGGGTGCACTTGTCGGGGTTGGGCATGGATGTCTTCCTCTTGGACCTGGGGGAATGCCTAACAGCAGCAGGATGCCAGTGACCTGGCCGACAGGTACCAGGGCAGCGGCAGGGCACTATAAGTACAAGTGGAAAAAAGTAAGAAGGAAAGGTGGTGGGGGGGCTCTGTCATCGACGGAAGCCTCCTCCAGAGCTATGGCGGAGTACAGGGCGATCTGGAGGCAGATGGACAGTAGGGGTACCTCTGCGGCAGAAGGACACAATCAATACCTCTGCCTGGCACAGTAGGGGTGCCCGAGCCAAGAACCTGGAGCCGAGGGGGTTCCAGCGAACAGCGTCGGCGCCCCGTTAGTCCTTCGGGCGGTCGGGGGGCCTGAACCGACCGGGGGTGTGCCTCATCGCTCCGCCCTGACAGGGGGGGCGGGAGTGAACAAAACAAAAGGAAAGTAAAAAGGGACTGCACCGTCAGAGCATCGACTCGCCGTGCAAGAATGGCTCATTAGGCATGCGGGACAGCGAGGGGCTGCCGTATTGGATCGCCCGTAAGATGACCCACCTTATTTCCACTTGTTGTGCAAAATAAAACCTGCACCACGGTTTTCCCACTAAATTGTCTCATGGTTTCCTTGGTATGTGAGTTGAAGGGGCGCAGAAGGGAGTGAGCGCTGGGAGTGTGGGCACTATGCCGCTGGCCGCGCGACGCGAAGGGGAGCTAAGCGAAGACAGCATCTTAGTCCCACATTCCGCGCGCACGCCAGCACTGATCCGCCCCTTTCCAGGCTCGGCCTATGGGCGCAGGCCCCAGGGGTGAGGGGCGGCCCCGAAGGGTTCAAAAGCAGCGCGGCAGCGAGGCTCGGCCTTTCCTGCCGTCGCTCCGGGCTGCTCTGCGCTTCTCCCGCCCTGACCCAGACCCAGCGGCAGAGCGGCAGGCAGGCGTGTTTGGAACTGTTAACGGTCTGATTTTGTGTTGCAGGCGGAGTCACAGGGCGATCTGGAGGCAGATGGACAGTAGGGGTACCTCTGCGGCAGAAGGACACAATCAATACCTCTGCCTGGCACAGTAGGGGTGCCCGAGCCAAGAACCTGGAGCCGAGGGGGTTCCAGCGAACAGCGTCGGCGCCCCGTTAGTCCTTCGGGCGGTCGGGGGGCCTGAACCGACCGGGGGTGTGCCTCATCGCTCCGCCCTGACAGGGGGGGCGGGAGTGAACAAAACAAAAGGAAAGTAAAAAGGGACTGCACCGTCAGAGCATCGACTCGCCGTGCAAGAATGGCTCATTAGGCATGCGGGACAGCGAGGGGCTGCCGTATTGGATCGCCCGTAAGATGACCCACCTTATTTCCACTTGTTGTGCAAAATAAAACCTGCACCACGGTTTTCCCACTAAATTGTCTCATGGTTTCCTTGGTATGTGAGTTGAAGGGGCGCAGAAGGGAGTGAGCGCTGGGAGTGTGGGCACTATGGAGCTCAGCAGAGGAATTACAAGCTAGGGAAACAAATGAGTTTTTAATTTTGCCCTGAATCTCATTTCAGAAGGTTCCATCCGCAGGTGGAGTGGAAGAGCGACAAAACAACTAATCACAGCCTGTAATAAAGAGCAATAATATAGCTTGTGAGCCATACAGTGGGGTACCCCTGCAAACTACATACAGGGGGCCCCCCATGCTCCGGGCCCACTCAGAAACTCTTAGCCGCCACCAGTGCACAGTGCCGGATGGGGCCCCTCCGCACTGCGGGGGCGCTCGGGCTTTTGTTACACGACTGGAACCATATTGATACAGTGGCTGCAATGTTTAACATAATTGGGTGCAGCACGGTGAGAAAAGCTCTTGTAGCTCCATGCCCATACACAGTTAACGCTATAGAGCAAACTATCACAACTAGAATGTGTCAGAATGATTGCAGTAAAAATAATGACAATAATCATTCAAAACAAGCATAGCCCTTGAGCTTAATCGAATTAAAAGATATGTTGATGTGCAGAAATCAGTCATATATGATGACATCTAGGTTTGTCACAGCTCTTAAGCTGATATATGGGAGAACTAATTTAAAAACTATTGGTCACAATGCAATTTGCTGGATCTAAAGATCTCCAGGAACAGATGAAACTCGAACAATGTTACAGTTTCCGAGAATAGACGCAGTGTCAATTGCACAATGCCTATCAACTACAGTACAATTTTTCATGAATCAATATGCAGTAAGAATTCAAATGCAAAGACGATTGCGTAGATGATCATTTAGGGCAGTCTATCAGAGATACAAAAATCACAAGATGTTATGGGCTACATACTGTAATCAGCTGACCCCTAGCATCTATCTCATTCAGTTCAGTCAATAGCTTTTACTTACTCCATCCATCTCAACTCATGAAGTGTCAAAGTAGTTGCAAAGTTGCCAGCTTGTTGGTGTCTGTCAATGTATTCCTGTCATGATGTGGCCTAAATCCTTGCAATGTGCGACCAATGACACACATTCGGTGACACTCTTGATTTGCTTCCAATGCTGTAAAACCCTGCCTTTCCCATTCTGTGTGGTCTGACCCACATATATCATGTTTTAAGGACACTAAATAGCATAGATCACCCCACTGGTATTGCATTTGCTGAAATGTCATATGGTGTATTTAACCTCAGTACGTTGAAACATTTGACACAATTGCTTGCTTGGTTAAATATATTAAAACAAATGTGATATTGTTCAGTGTCTTGTCTTTGGTTTGGGAACCAAAAGGTGTTCACTGTGAATAAACCAGGCTCGCTCTCTAACTTGCTTGTGCAATCTAATGTGATAGGCTAATTTGGATAATAAATTAATAATAAATCGGACTCATGAAAAAAAAAACAGATTTCATGGTACATTTCCTATGTAGCCAGAGAAATTGACCATACTGAAAATGATCCCTCTGGTCACTAGGCTGCAGACTAGTGTACATAGTGGTACAACAGGGGTGGTGATGGACGGAGCATCTGAACCAATCAAACACTCACACCCAGTCACTAGATCTGGTGTGAGTGTTTGATTGGTTCAGATGCTCCGTCCATCACCACCCCCTTTTGTACCGACTAGTGTACATAAGCAATGAATTTCTCTCCGTGGTTGTGCCAAAAAGTGCGGTAAACAGCTTGACAATGAGCAAAATGAAAGAAATTGTCTGTGCACTATGCACCATAGCACACTGAATATCCTTAGCTTAAAGAATGAACCAGTTAAAGAAGGAATGCAGTGTTCCCTCATTTTTTTTAGCAAAGTTAAAAACAGCATCTATTTAAAACAACCACATAGTATTATTTGGGCTTAAGGGGTTAGTGTTCTTGAACAGACGTTGTTGCTTGTAATTGTCCGTAAGCAGATTAGCCAGATCAGTAGCAAAACTGACTCCCAGTGCTAGACCTTTCTTTTGAAAATAAAATTGTGTTCTAAATTTGAAAATGAGTATGGTTTAATGTGATTTCAATCAATGTGACCACAAATTCCAAGGGAAGAAACAATGTGTTTTGTCTCGTTTCTAAAACACAGAGAATGATCTTGCTGTGGTATGTTGGTATTTCAAGATCAAATATCCAGACTCACTAACCGCTGTGATTCGCTGTCAAAAGGGAAACCCTCAAAGCACTGTATGGAATATATACCCTCCCTAAAGTAGGCACTTGTTTGGTGGACAAATGGTTCAAGACTAAATCAAAATATTGACTTAGTGGTTCAAAAATGTATCTGCAGCCGGTTACTGTTATGTTATGTTATGTTATGCTAAGGAGAGATTTATATAGCGCTCAGCTACTCCGTGGAGTGTCCCGGCGCTTAAAACCCTCAGCGGTACAGGAGACGGGGAGCAAAAGAGCACCTACTGAACAAAGAGCAGAGTTTTAAGATCCTTCCTAAAAGCTAAAAGATTACCATTGGTCCTAAGAGACAGAGGCAGAGCGTTCCATCACTGAGGAGCCAGGCATTTGAAAGAGCGTCCACCGCACCGGGTACGCCGAATCACTGGTACAACGGCCAAGGCCAGAGTGGAAGACCTAAGTGCTCTGGATGGCTGGTAAAACATCACCCGTTTCCGGATGTACACAGCACCTGTGCCATGAAGTGCCTTAAAAGCCATCGTCAGTGCCTTGAAAACAATTCGCTTTCTGATTCTTACTGTGGGTCTGCCAGGTGGAATAATCAAATGTTTGTGGATTTTAAGATGGGTGTAAATTTTGGGTGTCCTTGGTTTTTATTATTAAGTAATTTGAATTCATTCTTACTGTGGTTTTCTATATTAGGTCCCTTGTAGAATTGTTAGATGTCATGGAGAATGTTAAGGGGATTCGGGAGAGTGACGTTGGCGAGATGGAGATCGGTCGTGCCTGCCTGGTCTCCCTCTAGTGGTTGTTAAGCTGTTCTCCATCTGCAATACATCTTCTCATAGAAACCTACGTTTCCTGACTTCTATTTCTACATAGTAATTGGCGATGTTTGGGCTCAAGTTCTTCTCCGTCAGTGTTCTCTTAGGATTGTTTGGCAATGCATTCTGGGATTGGTAAACTTTGACGCCACGTAGCATACGCAACGTGCATTACGTGCCTCCATTTTGGAAATCATCGTCAGTTTCTACTTTTCGAGTCAGAGTTGTGGTTTATTCACAGCAATATTTTCTAACACTTTTAGTGTTATTTAGTCTTTTAAAATAGTTATTTAGCCCAAAGTTTCAAGATATTCTTCACTTATTCAAGCACCATTGTCTTCTACATTTTATGTATTCATCACAAGTGCAAGGTATTGTCATTATTTATTTTTCTTATCGTTTTTATTTCTAATATTTTTTTTAACCATGTCTAATATTGCCGCACCACCACATTTCCTACAAGTTGCTGGGGAGCCAAATATTGAATGGGATTTATTGTTTCCTATGTTCATGGCTTATGTGGATGTGCTGGAAAAAGATGGGTGTTCAGCAAAAAGAAAACTTGCGTTACTGAGACATTGCTTAGGAGGTGCTGGCATAAAGGAGTTTGACAATTTACCTCCAATTGAAGAAGCAGGAGACATGGATGTTTTCGAGAGAGCTACCAAACAAATGAAAATTTGTTTTTGGAGAAAGATTAACACAGTAATGGAAAGATTCAAATTTTATTCATGTGCCCAAAAAGTTGAGGAATCTATAGAGAACTATGTTTCAGCGTTACGTTCTCTTGCTTGTTCATGTGCATTTAAAATAATAATGATGAAAACTAAAAGTAAAAAAATTCAAGAAGGACTTTGGTTGGGTACAGAATCTACACTTAGCGCTGTCATCAATATTAGGGGTGGGCGAAATTTGCGTAATTGCGTTATGCAAATCTCCGCAAAACGGTAAAAAATCTCCGCGAACACGCAGAAATTCCGCATACATGCGAAATTGCTTGTTCGCGATGCATTTTTACTGTTCGCAATCACTGTTTGAGTGCCTGGGGGGAAAAATCGGCGAACACGCATTTGAGAATGCGAACAAGCAAAACATTTTGCGTAGTTGCGGAACGCAGAATTTTGGGCAATTTCACGTTCTCCGCGGAACATGAAATTACCCAAATTCCGCAAATTCTGCAAGTGGAACGGAATTTACCGCCCAAGCCAAATCAATATCGCTAAGGGAATCGAACAATCTGAATTATTTGTGTCTGAAATAAGAAACCAAACTGCTAAAGCACAAAATACTGAACTAGAAGTTTCTTTGGCAAAAAACCAAACAAGCAATAATTCAAATCCTAAAAGTTCTTTAACAAAAGAGGTGGATAAGAAACATGTGGATAACAAGAATTTTTTCAAAAGAAACACTATTGTATGTTATAGATGTGGCAGTTCCAACCATGTTGGTAATTACAAAGGGTGTGCTGCTTGGGACAAAGTATGTATGAAGTGTAAGAAAAAGGGACATTTTAGTAATGTCTGCCGTTCTGTTCAGAAGGTCAATTACATTTCTCAAGAGGAAGAAGTTCTACATAGTTTAAATTGCATATTTTCAGTGAATGAGCCTTAGGACACCCCCGCGCCGCACGGCCACCAGCTGTAGCGTGTGCTCCCCGCCTGCCTCACTGAGCCTGCCTGCTGCCTGCTGACCACGCCCCCTGCCGTCGCTCGGCATGGTCCCCTGCAGCCTGTGTGTGCCGAGTTCTTTTTCTGCTGCCTCGTTGCCTATTTAGGTATTTTTGCCCCTTTTTCGCCTTTCTGTGTGCCCCCCTGTGCTGTATTCTCCCGTTGTTGCCCCCTGTGCCTCCCGCCCCGCTCCCCGCTTCCCGCCGCCGAGAGTTCAGACACGCCCCCTTTTCTTTCTGTGCCCTCCCCGCTCCCGCCTCCCAGCTGCTCCTCCCTCCCTTGCACTTGGCCATAAATGGCGACCGTGCGGCGCAGGTGAGTGTGACCTAGCCTTAGGACACCCCCACGCCGCACGGCCACCAGCTGTAGCGTGTGCTCCCCGCCTGCCTCACTGAGCCTGCCTGCTGCCTGCTGACCACGCCCCCTGCCGTCACTCGGCGTGGTCCCCTGCAGCCTGTGTGTGCCGAGTTCTTTTCCTGCTGCCTCGTTGCCTATTTAGGTATTTTTGCCCCTTTTTCGCCTTTCTGTGTGCCCCCTGTGCTGTATTCTCCCGTTGTTGCCCCCTGTGCCCCCCGCCCCGCTCCCCGCTTCCCGCCGCCGAGAGTTCAGACACGCCCCCTTTTCTTTCTGTGCCCTCCCCGCTCCGGCCTCCCAGCTGCTCCTCCCTCCCTCGCACTTCGCCATAAATGGCGACCGTGCGCACGCGCAGCGATGACGCGCAGCGGGCGCGCCGATTGTGCGCCGAAGGCGCGCCAAAGGTAAGCCCGCCTGCGCCCGTCCGCGCCTGGACCACGCCCAGTGCCAGGACCCCTGGCTGCCGAGGACACCAGCCCACCCGCCAGACCTACGACGCCACCAAACTCCACCCACACAACGCCTGTCGAATCCCGGACTGCTATCAAGCCACCCCGAGACGCACCCACGGACCCTTCTGCTGCCACTCCTGCAAGTTCACCTGCATCCGGACCTACACTACACCAGCACCGACCAAGCCGAGCACCAGCAGCAACCACCTCAAGTGCATCCTGCTCAACACCCGCTCCGTCCACAGACACACCGTCGAGCTCTGGAACCTGTTCAACGCCACAGCCCCAGACGTCGCCTTCCTCACGGAAACCTGGATGAACGCCACCTCAGCGCCCGACATCGCCATCGCCATCCCGGACGGCTACAAGATCATCCGGAGGGACCGCGTCAACCAGACAGGAGGAGGCATCGCCATCATCCACAGGAACACCATCCGCATCACGACCAACACCGACGACACACTCGCACCCGCCGAACACCTGCACTTCCAGATCCACATCAACCCCAAGACGACCCTCAGAGGGACCCTCATCTACAGACCCCCGGGACCACGCACACAATTCAGCGAAGACATCGCCGACTTCATCAGCCCGCACGCCATCCCCTCCGCTGACTACATCCTCCTCGGGGACCTCAACTTCCACCTGGAGAACAACAACGACCGCAATACCACCACCTTGCTGGACAACCTCGCAAACCTCGGACTCAAGCAGCTGGTGACCACCCCCACCCACTACGCCGGACACACACTCGACCCCGTGTTCTCATCCAGCAAGGACATCACCTTCAGCCATGCCACCGGATTCCACTGGACGGACCACAGCTGCGTCCACTTCAGCTTCAGAAGGACCACGATCCACCACCACCAGCAACAGGTTGCACGCAGAAGCTGGAACAAGATCACAGCCGACCAGCTCGCGACTTCCCTGAGCATGAACCCTCCCACCAGCGCAACAAACCCAAGCCAGGTGGCCACCAACCTCGCGAAGTGGATCAGCAACTGCGCAGACGACCTCGCCCTGCTGAAGACCCCGCCTAGCAGACCCGGCAGCAAGAAAGCCCCATGGTTCACCGATAAACTCAAGAGCTCCAAGAAGAACTGCCGAGCCCTCGAGAAAGCCTGGCGTAGAGACCCAACACCGAACAACATGACTGCCCTCAAGCTCGCCACCCGAAAACACCACCAACTGATCCACGCCACCAAGAAAACTGCATTCAAGGAACGACTGGACAACAACGCACACAACAGCAAGGAACTCTTCAACATCGTTAAAGAGCTCTCCAACCCCAACGCCGGAAACAACGACATCACCCCTTCACAAGACCTCTGCAACTCCCTCGCCTCCTACTTCCACAACAAGATCGCGGACATACACAACAGCTTCAGCACTCAACCGACGCACGCCACGACTGAACCACCGCCCCCCACCACCACCCTCCGCGCCTGGACCCCGATCAGCACCGAAGACACCGTCCGCACAATGAACTCCATCCACTCCGGATCTCCGACCGACCCCTGCCCTCACCACGTCTTCAACAAGGCCGACGCTGTCATCGCACCCCACCTGCGGGACATCATCAACACCTCCTTCGACACCGCTACCTTCCCGGAGAGCTGGAAGCACGCCGAACTCAGCGCTCTACTAAAGAAGCCATCAGCCGACCCCACCGACCTCAAGAACTACCGCCCCATCTCGCTGCTCCCGTTTCCTGCAAAAGTCATCGAGAAGACCGTCAACAAGCAGCTGGCCGCCTTCCTCGATACAAACGGATCCCTCGACCTCTCGCAGTCTGGCTTCCGAGCCAACCACAGCACCGAGACCGCCCTGATCGCAGCCACCGATGACATCCGAGCCCTGCTCGACAACGGAGAAACAGCGGCCCTCATCCTCCTAGACCTCTCCGCGGCCTTCGACACTGTCTGCCACCGTACCCTAGTGCAGCGCCTGAGCAACGTCGGAATCCAGGAGAAGGCTCTGGAATGGATCATCTCGTTCCTCGCCGGAAGGACACAGAGAGTCCGCCTCCCCCCGTTCAGATCAGAAGCCACCGAAGTCATCTGCGGCGTTCCTCAAGGCTCCTCGCTCAGCCCAACCCTCTTCAACGTCTACATGAGCCCCCTCGCAGCCATCGCACGCCAACACAACCTCAACATCATCTCCTACGCCGACGACACCCAGCTGATCCTCTCCCTCACCAACAACCCCGCCACCGCCAGAGCCAACCTACACGAAGGGATGACAGACGTAGCCAAGTGGATGATGAACAGCCGCCTGAAACTGAACTCGGACAAGACGGAAGTCCTCATCCTGGGATCTTCACCCTCCGCCTGGGACGACTCCTGGTGGCCCCCTGCCCTAGGCAGCGCACCCAAACCAACGGACCACGCACGCAACCTGGGCTTCATCCTGGACTCCTCCCTCTCCATGACCAGACAAGTCAACGGCGTCTCCTCGTCGTGCTTCAACATCCTACGCATGCTACGTAAGATCTTCCGGTGGATCCCCACCGAGACCAGGAAGACGGTCACCCAGGCCCTCGTCACCAGCCGTCTGGACTACGGCAACTCCCTCTACGCCGGAACCACCGCCAAACTCCAGAAGAGACTCCAGCGGTTTCAGAACGACTCATTCTAGACATCCCCCGTCGCAGCCACATCTCCGGACACCTGAGAGATCTGCACTGGCTCCCGGTCAACAAGAGAATCACCTTTCGTCTTCTCACCCACGCACACAAAGCCCTACACAACCAAGGCCCAGGATACCTCAACAGCCGCCTCAACTTCTACGCTCCCACTCGCCAGTTTCGATCGACCAGCCACGTCCTCGCCGCCGTCCCCCGCATCCAAAGAGCCACCACAGGAGGAAGGTCCTTCTCCTACCTGGCCGCCAAGACTTGGAACTCCCTCCCGACTCACCTTCGCCTGACCCAGGACCACCTTGCCTTCAGGAAGCAGCTCAAGACCTGGCTGTTCGAGCAGTAGCGGACCCCCCCTCCCCTAGCGCCTTGAGACCCTCTGGGTGAGTAGTGCGCTATATAAATGCTCTGATTGATTGATTGATTGAATATAAAAAATGTCCCTCATGTATCACTGCTATTAATGGTAAACCAGTTCAATTGATGGTAGATTCATGTTCATGGTATACCATTATTGGGAAGAAAATATTTAATGATATATGGGGTATAAGTAAACTGTGCCTTCCTGACATTCAACCGGGAGGGTGCTCAGGTCATAGAATTGACGTTGAAGGGTTCTTTTGGGCAGATATTGAATTCAAAGGTAGAACGATCAAAGGCAAAGTGTATGTAGCGTCTAAAGGTGTATCCATTCTTGGTTGGCCACATCAACAAGAACTAGGGATAAGACTTGACCTTAATGCATTTTCTCCTGTAAGTGTTGTGAGTACCAACAGTGAGTTGCCAAGAAGTATAGACAATTTAATTACTGTTTTTTCACAAAATGTTTGGAATAATGACAACGAGATATTTGTCACGAGCATTAAGGAAAAGTACCCTAAAGTCTTTGAGGATGCTTTAGGAAAATATATCGGTTTCAAACATAAAATCATCCTCAATGAAGGTGCGACTCTTGTCAGACATAAAGTCAGAAATGTGCCTTTAAGTTATAGGCCCATACTTAAAGAAAAGCTGAATGATTTTGTGTTGAAGCAAATAATTGAACCTATTGAATCATCCCCGTGGGTTTCTCCCATTGTTGTATCGCTCAAGAGCACTGGAGATCTCCGCAGTTTAAACAGCGAAATTTGGATAGATAAACATTCCCTGCCCAATATTCATGAAATAATTTCCACTTTGTCAAATGCTACTGTATTCTCCACAATTGATCTAGCAAGTTCTTATCATCAGGTGGAATTGCATGAGGATTCTAAAAAATGCACTGCTTTTGTTACTCCGGAAGGCATGTTTCAATTTTTACGTGTGCCATTCGGATTAGCACGTGCAGCTCCGGTTTTTCAGGGATTAATGAAGTAATTGTTGGAAAACTGTAAAGGAGCCATTGCTTTCCACGACGACATTTTAATCTTTGGAAGTATTTGCGTGGAACATGATCAGAATTTAAACTCTGTTCTGCAAAAAATTCAAATGAAAGGTTTAACACTTAAGTTTTCTAAGTGTAAATTCAGACAGAATAAGGTGGAATACTTAGGTATCACGAAATTTCCTCTGAGGGAATTAAACCTAAAATTAACCCCGTAAAAAGTATCACTATGGCACCTATTCCTACTTCTAAAGAACAACTGTTGTCATTTTTGGGTCTTACAAAATTCTATGGGAAATTTGTTAAAAATTATTCCACTATTGTGCACCCAATCCGAGTTTTGTTAATAAAAAAAAATTCTTGTAGAGTAAAGACCAACAAGAGTCTTTTGATTTTCTTACAAACAAGATTGTTGATGCTCCATTTTTTAAACCATTTACTGTAGGTAAAGAATGTATAGTTTGTGTGGATGCCAGTAATGGGTGTTTGGGAGCTGTGTTAATGCAAAAAGATAAAGAAGGTGAATATGTAGTATCTTACACTTCTAGATCACTTCGTGATTTCAGAGTTTAATTACTCTACCATTGAGAAAGAGTTACTTGCGTGTACATGTGCAGCTCAGCATTTTTGTCAGTTTCAGTGGGGTACCAAATTTTTGTTGAGGACAGACCACAAGCTTTTAGTTAGTATGTTGTCGGCTGGTGGTGGCAGAATGCTTACTGCTCGTTTAGCAAGACTGGCTGCAAAGTTGCAAGAATTTCATTGCCAAGAAATATATGTTCCAGGTCGGTCTAATGTTCATGCAGATTGTATGTCACGTTTTCCTATCAGTAAATTTGTTTACTCTGCAATTAGTGAAGAATGTGATGTAGCTTTTACCTTGGATGATGTCAATTTGATCTTAGGTGAACAAAATTCCAATGCCATTTCTGAAACTAAATGCTCAGAAGCTATGGAACAAGGTGGTGTTTTAAAAGAAGTACAGTATGTTTTAGCAAAGGGTGGCCTGAGGAAAGAAAATTGAGTGGTGAGTTGGCTTCATTTTTTAAAATCAAAGATGAACTCATGTCAAATCAAGGTATGGTGATGAGAGCTGACAAAATCATTCCTCCTAAGAATCTCAGAGAGTTTATCTGCAATTTGACCCACGTAGGTCACATGGGTATGTCCACAACCAAGAGAAGGATTAGAGAGTTTTATTTGTGGTCGGGTATTGATGGCATGGTGGACAGATGGATCAGGAATTGTTCTCCTTGTACCCTAAGTGATAAATCTGCAAAATCTCTCTCTGTTGGTGTCACACCTACTGAATTTGCTCAAGGGTCCTGGAGGAAGTTAGGCATTGATATTATTGGACAATGTAACTATCAATCTGGTAAAGAATTGTTTGCTTTAGTTTTGATTGATTATTTTACCAAATGGCCTGAGTTAAAAATTGTGGGAAAAGTTTGTTCAGAGAATGTTGTTGAGTTTTTAGAGGAGGTATTTCGTGGAGAAGGTTTACCTGACAAAATTATTTCTGACAATGGTCCACAATTCGTAAGCAGGGAGTTTGAGTCTTTTCTTGCTAGCTGTGACATTTTGCATAAGAGAGTTTCTAATTATTTTCCACAAGCCAATGGTCAAGTAGAACGTTTTAATAGAGTGGTAAAAGAAGCTTGTCATTTGGCCACAAAGAGTGGGTTGCAATGGAGGAAAGCATTGCAAGCTACATTGTTAACTTATCGCTCATCACCTAATTCTGTAACTGGTTTGTCTCCATTTGAAATATTACGTGGTAGAAAACCTGGTTCTAAACTCATGCCTTGGTGGTTGAAGGTTAAAAATTCTTATGACACAAAGGTGATTTGAATGAAGTTAGAGACCGGGTAAAAAAGTATCAAGATAAAATGATACAAAGCAATCCTAAAAGACAGTCAAATGTTTCTAAATTAAGAGTGGGCGATTGGGTGCGGGTGAAATTTGGTGGACAGGTTAATAGAAGAAATGGTCTGATCCTGTGAGAATTATTGACATTTTTAGCAAAGCTGTTAGAGTAGAAGGTAGTAAAATTTGGAATTTTAGACGCATTTCTGTGTGCAGTTCACATGTTGATGAATATACACCAAGTGGTTCAACATCCAATTTTCAGTTGGTAAAAGTCAATGATTCTAGAACATTTTCATCAGATGATTCTTTTGAAAGTATGGAGGGATTATCAAGATTCCAAGAAGCTTTTGAATATTTAGATCTTCAAAAGAATATTGAAAATGAAATTTTATCTGAAAGAAATGATAGTTACAATGAAGTACATGAAAATGTGGATCAAATTGTATATGATTATTCATCTAATACTGAACAAGAAATGGATTTTACTAGGAAAAGTTCACGTGTCAAGCATTTTCCTATTACGCTAAAAGATTTTGTTTGTTTTTAGTTTTGCTGCATTTTTTTTTGCTCTATTTAGTTTTTTTTTTTTTTTTTTTTTTTAAAGGGGGGAGGTGTGTGGTATTGTAGTGGACGTTGGCGAGATGGAGATCGGTTGTGCCTGCCTGGTCTCCCTCGAGTGGTTGTTAAGCTGTTCTCCATCTGGAATAACTCTTCTCATAGAAACCTACGTTTCCTGACTTCTATTTCTACACTTACCAAGGGAACCCTTGTCAAAACCTCCCTCATGGTTTGTCTGATGAGTGCTTTAATGTCTGTGGTTGGAGCAACTGTTAATCTGATGTAATGATCATCAATAGATAGATATTTAAGGACTTCAATGCAATGTCCTGCAATACAATGTCCCCACCCTTGTCTCCACCTTTAATTAGTTTGGGCCCGAATGAGAATTTGACAAAAGGAGTAAACAGTTGAAGGACTTTACATCCACCTCCCTGCCTTTAAATTTTTTGCCCAATTAGGAGTTTATCGCCGACCCAGAGAAGAAATCTAGGGCTTTGTATCTACTGCTGTCAAGGTGGTTCATACAAAGTTATTGAAAAGTTTAGTGTACGTCCATCACTGGTAATGGACAGTTACACAAAACTTTTGAAAAATTTGCACTACTCATAAACAAACTCCCAAAATGAGAATATGTTTTATTAATATGTAACGCCAACAGCCTCCGCACATGGAATTATCTCCCATGGTGTGGTGTATGGATTTTTTTATTTTACTGTTGCTCACTGCCAGGTTTTGCCTGTTGGTGATGCACAGCAGAAAACAAACCATCCAACCACCAACTATGAATTGGGTGGATGGTCGATGGCTTATCTGTGATGGCTCATACTCTATAGGGCCGCCAAAGAAGTATGTCAGCGACCAAGCTGGAGCATGCTCCATTGGCAACTTACTGCCAATCTGTCAGGACCTAAATCAGGTGGGTGCAGTGAGGTTTCGGGTACCTTGCAGCCATTGTGATGGAGAAGTCTCTCCCCTACACTCCAAATCGGGTCCTTTGTCCTGATTGGACCATTCTGTCTGAAGGGCCTGATTCTCCTCATGTGATATTGTAGCTTATATTTCTAGGTTGTAGACTTTAGTTTCTAAGTTCTCCTAGTATTACTTTTTAATAGCAATGTTCTCATCAGGGATCATGTGTGCTAGGGGGTTGTTACAGGGATTCTGCACAAATACAGAACTAGGCGCAGGAAATGGGGCTTTTGCTGTATTAGGACTAAGTCTTCCTACTGCCTTAGTACCCATGAGCTCAGGACCAACTAGCTATAGTGTTTCACTTGCTCTCCTACTCACTCACAGAGAAATGTATGATTAGACACCCCAGAACACAACACTCCCATGTCTCTCAGGAATCACAGTAACAAGACACACCTTTTCGCTCACTCTCTTGTACTCATCCGCTATAAGATCTGATGGAGATACTACACAAAACAGTTTAAAATATTTATTTGAACTAACGTGCCCTAACATGGAGTATACAAGCCACAACAAGCAGGAAAATGCATAGTACAAATATTGTCAGCATAGCAGTCAGTCCAAAGATCATGAAGGGAAATGTCATCATAAAAAGACAAAGGATTATAGTGCATAACCTCCCTTCCCTTGCTAAAAGAAGTATTATTATATAATAGAAGATCTCTGAGCTTTGTCAGCAGACCCCATACCTTAGCCCATAGATGGTGGATCTACATCATGGGTGCTCTACTGCCTGGAAACATCCCTCTCCAAGTGTGTGTCACCTATTTGTGCACTCACCTAAAAACCCAAGTACGCTGTTCAAACCACAGCTGCATCTGTATATTTGTCTAAGTGCTAAGGACTGGCTAGAACAAAATAACAAGGGGCATTGTTGTTCGACCTTGCATATAATATTCAGTCAAAATCCCAGGAATATGCAGAGAGCAAACACAGCGATGAGTTCTCATGTGAAAGCAGCCTTTGAAAATATTGAAAAAAATAAAGACGTGTAGTAACATGTGCAAACAGCAGGCAAGCTGCAAAGTGTTCATGCTAAGTTAATGAAAAACAACAATGTCCCTTTGGGCCACGTGACAGGGTTAAAAAGAGATGTGAGTCATAGTCCTACAGCATCCTGTGACCCTGAATATGTATTCTATGTACAAAAATGTGATCTGTTTAATTGGCAAATACATTTTTCCATTTCCATCTTAATCAATTAGATATCTGGTCTGGTGATGAGTACAAAACCGAATCCAAGACTCCACAACGACAATTTCGAGACTAAGAGTGTATTTGGGCAAAAAGAAAATTGGAGCCATGTCTTCATGTACTGCTGTAGGACCGGAGCCTGCTCCCACTTGTATTCTTTTTTCTAGGTTTGTCGCTGTCTTTGTGTGTCTAGTGATAAAGTCTTTTATTTTGGAAACAAAATGACAAGAGCTAATACCATCCTTACCTAAATCAATCTTCAATCTAAGGACATTCAGTTTACAATATTGCATAGTGAAAAGGAGACAGGTGTTCTTGGCCTCACTTTCAAAGTCTGTGACAGTATGCTCTTTAAGACACTTTGGGTCATGTATTCACAAACCCCTATCACCACCATAACGTCACTTTTTTGAGGTTGTAGTGGCGATACAGGCTTCTCCTTATTTACAAAGCAGCGTGGCTTAATGCTGCCTTGTAAATAAGGCACCCTTTCACGCTATACTTAGCATGAAAGGGGAGGGCAATGGGTGTTGCGGTGGGTGTTCCACCGCCACACCCATTGATTTTGATGCAGCCACATATTTACAAGTGTGGCATAAATATAGGGCAGCACCAAAATTAAGACCAAAAAAATCCTGTTCTTACCCAGGCGAAACAAGGAGAAATGCTTTATTTTTCCTAGTTTTTGCTGCTGTATGCATGGGTGAGCGGCTTAACTGTATAGAGAAGAGGATATTGGCTGTGGAGACCGATTTGGTAACCATTAAATAACATGTTAAGTTGCATGATGCCCAATTGACTGATGTACAGTGGAAGCTAGAGGACTTAGAGAAAAGGCAGAGAGGGAAGAATCTCTGATTTTGTTGGATTGAGGAAGGCTTGGAAGGAGACAACATTCAATCTTTTATGCTGGATCTCCTCAGGAATGACTTCCCTGATCTTTCAAGACACAATTGGGAGCCAGAGATCCAAAGGGTCCACCAGTTTCCGATAGCCCGACACAAGCCCACTCAAGCCTGTAATGATCTATGGCAGCCTAGGGCTATTTTAGTATTTTTGGGCAATTTCCTGCTTCGCAAAACCATTTTTGAGAAAGCCCGCTCCGAGGTCAGACAGAAATATCAAAAATCGTCTTTCTTCGTATGCCCTTACTTCTGCCATATAACAATAGAACGCAGGTGGCGCCTGCACCAGGTGATTAAGGGCCAGATGCACAACCCTTTATTGCGGCGCAAACAGGAGAACCTCCCGTTTGCGGCCGCAAAAAAGGGTAATTGCATGTACAAATACTATTTTGCGAGTCACTAACACGCAAAATAGCATTTGCGTCTCTCGCTATTAGGAAGGGGCATCCCTTCCTAATAGCGAGTCAACATGCTATGTACTAGTGTTTTGCAACCGCGTTTGCGGCCACAAAATACTTGCAGTTAACCACCTACTTCAAGTAGGTGGTAAACTACTCGCAACGGGGAAGGGGTCCCGATGGGACCCCTTTCCCTTTGTGAGTATGTTGAAAAATATTTTTTAGGAGCGGGCAGTGGTCCCAGATACCACTGCTTGCCCTTAAAAAAATGAAACTTTTCAGTTTCATTTTTCTCTTGTAAATGCATCCCGTTTTCCTTTAAGGAAAATGGACTGCATTAAAAAAAATGCTTTATTAAAAAAGCAGTGCCAGACATGGTGGTCTGCTGAGCCTAGCAGGCCACCATCCCTGGGAGGGCCTGTCATTCCCAATGGGCTCGCAAATTGTGAGACGCTTGTTAATATTCATAAGCCTTGCAATTTGCGACCCCATTGGGAATCGCAAAAAGGGTAAAACACACTGTTGTACATGCAAAATAGCGCCTTGCAAAAAGCTCGTTCATCTGGCCCTATGCCCTTTATAGATGCCGGTTTTACATTTTTTTTGCTATTTATTACGTTAGTACACTGGTGCCGGGGGATGTAGAGGCAGGGCCAAAGTAGGGGCCCACGGTGTTCGATACCAGTCACAATCAAACAGACCTGCGTTGTCTGGCTGCTTTCAGTGATGGGGGTGGGGTGGGTTCAGGATGGGGTGAGGGGTTTCTGTGGGGACTGGGTGGGGGAAAGCGTCCTGGTTGACTTGGTTTATACATTGCAGCAAGGCTTTCCTAGTTTGATTGTGTATTTTGTTGTACAAAAGGAAAGGTGGCGGCATGACTTTAAACGCTGCCAGAGGAATGTTTCTTCAGATTGTGAATGGCAAGATTATTCAAGATTAGGCCCTAGGGGGTGGGGTCCATGCCTGGGACCCATTATTCCTTGATTGGCAAAGCTGGTGGTTAGGACAATTGCTGTGGGGGATGGCTAAGCTCTGCATTGCTACCATCAACATCTGCGGGTAAAATGATACATTTAAAAGAAGACAGGTCCAAGAAGATCTCAAATTTTTAAGAGCGTATGTATACTGCCTACAGGAGACCCATGTTGGCCAGGGCAATAGTGTTAGTTTGATCTCTTTAGGGCTGAATGTAGCTTGCCATACAACTCAGGATATCAGGTTTAAGGGGGTTGCCATCTTAGTTAAAGGAAGCACTATCATACCTGGACGAAACACAGCACACACATTTGGCAGATGGGCAGTATTGGAGTGTACCAGCTCCTTTACTCTATTGTCAGTGTATACCCCAGTCCAGGATGACCCTGGCCTGCCTAATTTTTTAGCTTATGAATTACCTTTTTGGCCCCCTCATATATAGTTTGTGGGGACTTTAATTTAAATGGGTCTAGAGGAGGTGCTGGAGATAGCAATGCAAGCTGTGTGGGGTGCAAGCTGCAGGTATCCAGATCTTTTAAGAATAGGTCATCAGCTTAATTGATGTTAGGCCTAGCCTGAAATCGCCGACCCGGGACACATGTATTATTCATTCCCTCATGGCAAGTTTGCCAGGCTGGATTATTTTTTGGCCTCACCGACTGTGATCAGGGGGGCTTAGGTTGAAATCTTCTTTAGAGTAATGTCTGATCACAACACTATTGTATTTGTATTTCCTCTTGATGGATAAAGGAGTTAGGTTAGGAAATGGACTTTTGAGAGGGTTCTGCTTTCAGACCCTGAATATGTAAACCATATAAAGGGCTCGATCCCAGGGTTTTTTCAGTCGAACAAAGGTAGCTCCTCCCTGGAATAGTATGGGATGCCTTCAAGGCTGGGGTGAGAGGTGAAACCTGAGGTTTAATATTGCCAAACAAAAGCGGGACCAGGGATGCATTAAAGAACAATATTAAAGACTCAGAAATCTGGAGGTCGAGCTGATCAGCACTGTGGCTATGGGGAAAGAACGGTATCCCAGTGCTGAACCTGATAGCTATAACTAAGGCATCCCTGAATGAATTTACTGCTGAGGAAACTGCTGGGCAATTCCTGGCTAAACATCAGGAATGCTGTGAATATAGTTAACTTGTGGGGCGTCTCCTCACAGTTAGGGCAAGGTAACAGCAAGCAGCAAGGCATTGTAGCCAGATAAGAGACATGCAAGGCAGCATGATAACAGACCCTGTTGAGGTTAGAGAGGCATTTAGGGAGTTCTTTACTAATCTCTATAAAGCCTCCCCATTAGGGAGTCTTCCGGACTCAGAGGCTTTTGACTCATGGGTCTGTGGTAAACTCAATCATGAGGGAAAATCTCTATTAGGGGAAGATATATTTCATTAGAAGAGTCTCAGGCAACATTACAGGATCTCCCTTCCGGAAAGGGTGTTGGCACAGACTATCCCTCTAGAGTTCTACAAGGTTTTCTTTGTAGAAATTCATCAGGAGATTGTGGGGCTGTTTAAGGACGTTACAGGCGGTGTTCTGCTCCCAGGATCTTAGGGTACAGCAAATATAACTATCTCTTTTTTTAAAAGGCAAGGACCCTACAGATTTGGGCTCTTATAGGCCAACAACGTTACTAAATAGTGACGTTACGCTTTACTCCAAAATGTTTGCTAACCGGCTAGGCAGCGTTATACAGCAATCAGTTTCTGCCAGGTAGCATAGGTTTATCCCAGGGAGAGGGACTGCGCATCATGTGCTGCAAGTAATTTCATTGTTTGACGCTACCGAGGTCCTTGCGAAACCCATGGGGGTTGCCCTGATCGACGCCAAGAAGGCTTTTGACAGGGTGTCATGGGATTACCATTGGTGGGTTATGAAGGCTAGTGGCCTGGGGGGGAGGGGCTTTATTAAAGCAATCCGGGCTATGTGTCTCAACCCTATAGCTCGTTTACAAATAATGTGAGGTGAATTGGAGCCCTTCTCGATAGAGCGGAGAACCAGGCAGTGCTGCCCTGCTTCCCCTCTGCTATTTGCTCTTTATTTCAACCCCCTTCTGAGGAGGTTCAAAGTCTCTCTGGACATTGTGCCCATCAGCATGCAGGGCTGGGATACTAATATTCTTGCATATGCCGATGACGTGCCAATAATCACCAGTGAGCCAGACAGGGGTGTTCGCACTGTGGAAAGGATAGCAGAAGAATTTGGGAGTCAATCAGGTTTTTGTTAAACAGAGCTAAAGCCCAGGTATTGCTATTAGACACACATTTGGGACAACAGGACTGTTGAGGAAGCTACATATTTGGTAGTCAGTATCACTGCGAAAGCGGAACGCATAGTCAACCTAAATTTGATCCCTATTATTGAAAAATATATGAAGGATTTAAGTTGGTGGGACAATCTGAAACTTCCAATAGTGGGACGATGCAATCTTATCAAAGTGATGTTTTGTGCCAAAGTTATTGTATGTATTCTGCACTGTTCCTCTGGAGGTTAATAATGACTGGTTTAAAGTAATGGATAGATTTGTGTCCAATTTCATCTGGGCCTACACAAAGACCAGGAAAGCCAACACCCTTGTGCTTACCTAGAGACAGGGGGTGTTTGGGTGCTCCCCAATTTTAAATTATACTACCTAACTGCAGCTTTACATTATTATGGCCCTGTACTAAACAGCAAGGCAATTGAAGGAGATAAATCGGGCTATGTGCCCTTAACTTATGAGTTGCTGATTGGGACAGCCGCTAAGGGCTGTTGCATGAAGATTTTTCATTTGAGCTACTTTAAAAAGATACGATTCATGACTCTGGTCACTGCATTTCAAAACTGGGCAGGTGACCGGAAACAACTGGGGGTGGACCGATGCAGGAGGTATACTCCCTTGCTATGAAATTATCAACTTCCTGGAACCTTTCAAGACAACTGCTTAACCAGATAGGAACAAGGTGGATTTGGCAGGATAGGGGATCTACTTGTGCTGGATCATAGTGCATAATTTGAGGGGATCAGGGGCAAATTTAATATTGGCCTAAGGGACTTTTTAAAATATTTATGGCAAAGGAATTTTATTTTGTGCCGGGTGTGCTGCTGGCTTTGCACAGATTCCCTTGCTGGAAATGCTAACAATAGACACTGATCCCTCAATCTCGCAAGTTTATGGATGTTTGTTGGAGGGTTTCCCACATGATCTGGGTGAGCACAATGAGAAATGGCGGTGAGGTTTGATTTGTTGGATTCAGGTTTTTTGAAGTCACTCGAACTAGACGGGTCAATTTTGTGTTAATCAAACCTGCAATCACAACATTACAAAACCATTTTTGATCCGTACGTAAGACCAGTGAAAATGTTTAAATGGGGAGGGACTGCGGGGATTCACTGGCCTAGATGCTGCGCTTCCCATGCGGATCTGGTTCACATGTTCTCCCCATGCCCCAGCCTAAACTCACTAGGGTTGGAAATTATAGGTCTTATAGGAGAAGTCCTTAAAGTGCAGGTCTCCCTGTCACCTCAGCTTATGTAGTTGGGGATGGATGAAATAAATAGTGTGGTCAGGGCAGAGTTAATCTTTATTGCTATGTCAGTTTTTAGGCTCTCTGTGTGTGCTCGGCCTGGCTTCATCCTTTACCCCCGAACTTTCTGCAATGGAAGGGATGCTTCCTTCATGTTTACAATTTGGAAAATGCACTTTATGAATGCAAAGGCAGGAGGGCAAGAAATAAAGGGAGGAGGATCTTTTGGTTGCTTTTGACCTGGGTCTCTTTGTTTAAATATTAGTTTCTGGGTTTTATGCACAGGCGACTTTTTGTCAGGGCGCGGAATGAATTTGTTAACCTGTGACCGTTCACCTTTAGCTGATTCCTAATTATTTTTTTTGTATTGTTTTTAAGTAAACTTGTTGCTGCAATTTCATCAATGTAAATGAAAATAATAGTTTAAAAAAAAAGAAACTGCAATATTGTTTGAGTTTCAGCTGGTCCTGAATATTTTATACATGGCTTTAGTTCCATGAAATTACATTGTGACCAATAATTTTTTTTACTTAATATTGTAATCTATCGTGATATGATTTCCTCTGCCATTCAACACAGAGTCTTTCTTCCCTCATCATTGTAATTTGTCTCTAATGAGTTCTGTGTTTTGGGAGAATGGGGTTTTATTTATTTTTCAGTTTCATCTTTTGGCTTTTAACATAAACATTTAGAGACCTTTTCAGTATGCTCTCAATTAATGAATCTTGCTAGCATCATCCTGCCCATGTGGAGAAGTACGTAGCAGAAGCTATAGCAGAGTTAGGTGTTGTGAAAATGTACCTGAAGCAGATAGGACCCGGTATTGAATCAGTCCTCAGGCCCATCTTGGTGAAACCTTTAGTATTATGCAGGACTAGCACCTTTAACACAACAGTCAAGGGTCCAGGTCTCGGGTGGCAAAACTTGAGACTTAGAACCCACTCCACCACAAAAGCCAAATAGCCCTTGGAGTCACTCTGGTAATCCTGGGTTCAAGCAGCAGGGAAGTCCTTTGGGGACAAAGCAAGCCTCGGGCAGCAGGCAATCCTCTGTTAGTGGCAGGGCAGTCCTCTGAGGTACGATGTTGGCCACAAGAGGTGAAGGCAGTCCTTCAGAAGTGGTTCATGTGTGTACTCAATAAGTGTTCTATGGGTTTAAAATGTAAAGCTGTGGCCAGCCTTTGAAGTGAAGAGGGTACTTCTAGGCTACCCCACATCTGTTTCTGAAAAGTTCTTCCCTTCTCTTGCCAATGTTCCAAGAAGTATAGGGTGACAAAAGACTGGTATCAGGTTCCTTTGTATGTGTGCTGGAGGCAGCCCTTTGAAATGTAAGTGGGGAATGGTATAGTTCCACCTCCAGGCAGGAAGGCTCTTCCTGCCAACATCTAGTCCCCCTTTTTCTCGTTGTCTGGATAGAATACACAAGTACAAAAATCTAAGATATTCACAGGCACGTGACACAGAAGACTGACAGAAGGCTTCAAATAGTTAAAGCAGGAGAATGACAATTTTGTAAAAGTGGCATTTTCGGAATTGTGACTTAAAATCCAATGTTACCATTGAAGAAGATTTAAAATTACAATCAATTTGAGTCCAGCTTTGCATTTCCCTCTATTCCTAATCAAAGAATAGCACATATTAAATATAATAGGGTAGCCCCATGTTATCCTATGGGAGAGGTAGGCCTGACAGTATTAAAAAACATATTTCAAAATCAATACATGTAAAATATAGAAAACACATATCTTGCTTTTAAATTGCAATGCACCCAACCCTCTGGGCTTTTTAGGGCCTGTCTTATGGGTGACAAGTTTTAAAGATCTCCTTTAGTGGGTGTCACAATGAGTGCTGCAGGCCCCTAGTGGCATTTAATGTACTGGCCATGAGTTCCATGTAGTACCAAATACTGGAGAAATGTAAGTAAACTGAATGAGGGCAATGAGGTGTAGACCAATTTTACCATGTTTTAGGGAGTGAGCATAAGCACTTTAGCACGTGTTTGCAGTGGTAAAGTGCACAGACTTCTAACACCAACAGAAACAAATTGAAAAAAGAGGAAGGATAATGCTAAAAAAGTTTTGGGAAAGACTACACCAAAGATGCCAGGTCTAACAATCCTCATATCTATATCTTAATAAAGCTAAAGGGCTCACTGTGCCACTGGGATCAATCGATATCTGGCTCAGGAGCCCTAAGTAGGGTGAAACTGGTTGTAAGCTGCTTGTGTTTCAGTTCAAGGAGGACCTGGTATGGCAGATCAGGCTGGACTGTTACTATGAAGATAAGGGTCAAGACTAATTTCCGTACATCTGGGTCCTACCGGAGGTGGCATGGAGGGCAAAAAATGATAAAATAGGTTGCGACCCGAGCGATTGCCAGTTGCTAAGATCCATCCATCACTTTGTTGTTTTTGTATATGCCACACTAAGTGTACGTGGTATGCCTAGAGGTGCATCCCAAGCTCACTGGAACTAAGGTTACTTGGTTAAAGAACCCTAACTAGGGCAAAACCAGTCCTAGGTTCTGTTTCAGAGAAGACCTGGCCTGGCAGTTTGGGCTGGACTAATCCCATGAGAAGCAGGAACAAGACAGATTTGCATACAGCTGGGTCCAAACTGGGGGGAAATGGTGGCGAAAAAACAATGGACTGGGATGCTGCCAGAGTAATAGCCAGCGGCTGGCAGTAAATCAATCATTCCATCCATCGTCTTGTTTTTGCATTTGCCACTCTAATTGTGGTAGGTATGCTGAGACATGGGTCCCAGGATCACTGAGCCATTGGAACGAAGCTATACTTGGCTGAAGAGCCCTAACAAGCGTGAAACCGGTCAAAGGTTGCTTGTGTTTCGGTTCAAGGAGGACCTGGTCGGGCAGTGCGGGCTGGACTGTTCCTGTGAGGAGCAGGATCAATAATATTTTGCATATGCTGGGTCCAAACTGAGATAGCATGATGGGCAATAATCAATGGACTGGGATGTGGCCTAAGAGATTAACAGTGGCTGAGATTAATTCAAGCATTCCATCAATCACTGTGTTGTTTTTGCATTTGCCACTGTAAGTGCACTGGGTATGCCAAGATCTAAGTCCTGGGCTCACTATGCCACTGGAACCAAGCTATAACTGACTGAAGAGCTATAACTAGGGGTAAACCAGTCCTAGGTTGCTCGTGTTCTGGTTCAGGTAGGAGCTGGCCTGGCAGATCGGCCTAGACTGTTCTAATGAGGATCAGGGTCACGACAAGTGGCAGTCCTGTATGCAGCCCAGCAATCGGTAGTCAGCAGACAAGTCCAACAAGGCAAGCAGTGTAAATGGTGGTTCCTCCTGACAGCACAGCAACTTTCGGGTTCAGTATGAAATGAAAGCCTGCAATGTCTGGTTACAATTCCCACCCAGTGTGTAAAAGCATTGGTCAGAGCCCCTGTACTTATTCACAAAATGTATTTGATGTGGAGGTAACTTCAAACAAACTTTAGAAGTGCATAATACCTCCATTCAATCCCCAGCACAGACTCCAGACACACTGAAGGGGGGTGGAGACAGCATTGTAAGAGGACACGCACAGCCCTATTCAGGTGTCAGTGACACCTCCTCCCATCATTCTAGCTCAGGAAGGCCCATCAGCAGGGTGATGGGCCCTCATAATATGAAAGGCACACCTCAACTCCCTCTGTGTGACTGTTTAGAGTGAATGCACAAACAGGCCCCTGTCAGTCTAAACCAGACATTGATTGGAGTCCGACTGCAAAGCACCAAGAGTTGTAAGCACACAGAAATGCCCACTTTCTTGGCAGTTGGGGCTGGACTATTCCCATGAGGCACAGGGTCAGACTTATTTGCATATGGCCATGTCTGGACTGGGGTGGGTGAATGAGCTAAAGAACGATGATGGATTAAACCCAGATCTTTTGACTGGGTGTGAGTGTTTGATTCATTCAGATGCATTGTTCAACAGTCCGTCCATCATCCCCTTTGGTTTTGCTTTGTTCGCCCGAAGTTGGCAGGGTATGCCCAGACGTGGGTCCCTTGCTCACTTTGCCACTGGATTCAAGTTAGCCTGGCTGATGACGGCTGATTAGCCAGAAACCGCTCCCAGGATGCTTGTTTCCGGTCCAGGGAAGACATGGCTTGGCAGTTCGGGCTGGACTGTTCCCATGAGGTACAGGGTCAGACTGATTTGCATATGGCCATGTCTGTACTGGGGTGGCGGAGTGAGCTTAAGAATGATGATGGATTAAACCCAGATCATTTGACTGGGGGTGAGTGTTTGCATCGTTCAACACTTCGTCCATCATCCCCTTTGGTTTTGCTACTTTCTGAAAGTGGCATTTCTAAAATAGTAATGAAAAATCCACTTTCAATAATAAGCAGAATATATCACTACTACTCCAAACATACCAAACATGGCAACTCTACTCCTTCCAGATCAGACATTGCCACTAAAAAATATATCTGGAATTCACAGTGCACACCTATAAGAGGAGAAGGCCTCATAGCGGTGAGAAACCAAATAGGCTGTTGGCCACCACCAGGACATGCCACACAATGAAGGCACATGTCCTACCTTTTACCTACACAGCACCCTTCCCATTAGGCTATCTAGGGACTTCCTAAGGGGTGACCTACATGAAGTAAAAGGGTATTCCCAGGCTCGGCAAGTAACTATAAAAGCAAGTCACTGTGGCAGTAAACTATGAACGCAGGCCCTGCGGTGGCAGAGGCCTAACACAGGTTTGAAAGGCTATTTCTGTGGGTGGCGCAATCAGGGCTGCAGGCTTACTAGTAGCATTTAATTTACAGACCTTGGGTATAGAGGATACCACTGTACAAGGGAGTTATAGATAAATTAAATAGTGGGTGTAAATTGTGGATTTTTGGCAACTCGTAGAATGCGGAGTTACCAGAAACTGCACGCTCCGCAGCAGAGCAGAGGTTTTTTTGTGTTTGTGATCTCAAGATGCGTTTTTGCGCTTGCGGGAGCGACTTTCCTGGATACCTGCGATCGTCAACAAGATTTCCCATCTGTACGCGAGCGCCATGGGAATTGGTAGCCGGCCGCACATTCCCACGAGAGTCCGATCGCGAACACTTCATTCAGGCGCGCCATTGGACTTCTGGCCAAAGTCTTGCGAAGATCGCGATCCCGAACATACAGAATTTTCAATCTGGAGAAGAATCGAAATTTGCCTAGCTTAGTAACGGTAAGTTTCAATTCTATTAAGGAACGGAGGCGAGGATTATGCTTTTCCTTCTTCGCTGTTTATTACAAATACAAAACACAGCAGCCCAGAAAAGCACTGAAATTAGAAAAAATGACTGAATAGACTCCAACACGGAGATCTAGTAACACGTAGTAATCAAAACAAGGAAAAAACTACATTTCCCATCAAGTCCGTGAGTAACCAACAACAATAGTCCTTTCACAGTGTCCACCGCACGAAGATAGGGCGTCTCTCTTGTGTTCCCTTCCTCTTTCTTCGCGCGAGTCACGCCGACACATCAACGGTCCTGCTTCGAACCTTCATTACCTAGTGGAGTAAACAACACACCAGCGTAAGCGTTGTAAAGCCAATAGGACGGGTAGCAAACAACAATGGCAAGTACCCACAAAAAATGCAGTAATGCCAGGCATACCAAGAATAATAAAGTGTTTACTTACAGCCATACGGGTGGGATCTCCTCCGAAGGACCGGGAGGGATAATCCTCGCCTCCGTGTCCTTAATAGAATTGAAACTTACCGTTACTAAGCTAGGCAAATTTCGATTCTATGTCAGGACCGGAGGCTTCAGATTATGCTTGTTCAAAGCTTACTGACCACCAAATGCGCAACATCCACCACTGGTTTAAAATAAAACCGTTTAAAGGTGGAATCTGAGGACCAATCTGCAGCTCGCATCAAATCCTCCAAACGCGCACCCAGCGAGAAAGCCTTCGAGGCCATGGCCCCCCTGGCCGAATGAGGGCCAAACATCTTAGTGTCAATGCCAGCTTCCTGCAACACCCACCGCACCCATCTGGCTATGGTGGGGGAAGAGACCGCCTTGTGCGGCTTACGCAGGGCTATAAGCAACTGTCTCTCGCCCGGAGGGCGAAGCTCAAGGGTGACATCCTCGTATGTCTTAAGGCAATGAACCACGCAGAGTTTGGGTACCTCCTCGAATGCTGGGTAAGAAATCGACCGCGTCGCAGACTTTGTACGACGACCCACAGTAAAAGTCACCCCTTCCGGTGAAAAAATCCTAGCAGAAACGTCAAGAGCCCTGACATCCGAAACTCTACGGCACGATACCAAGCATAGGAGCATAGCCAATTTTGCGGATAACTCCTTCAGGGAAAGATACCTGTTATGTTGCCAGGAAAGAAAAAGATTCAGAACCACATTCACATCCCATAGAACCGAATAGCGTGGCTCCGGGGGCAGGGACAGCCTCACTCCCTGCAGGAGTCTACAAACAAGAGGATGCTCCCCCACAGGAGCCCCGTCCACCGGCTCGTGAGCCGCTGAAATCGCTGACCTGATCGCATTAATGGTGCGGTATGCTAAACCTTCCACCGCCAGGTCTGCCAAGAAATTCAAGATGGGAACAACTCCTGCGACCAAGGGATCCAGGTTTCGTCGAAGACACCAACGAACCCACCTGGTCCAAGCGGAGCGGTACCTCTTTGCAGTACTCCCGGCCCAGGCCTTGGACAACAGGTTGTGAGCCGAGTCCGAAAGGCCCGGGAGCGACCAGCGTCTCCGGAAAGCCGCCATGCCATGAGGCGGAGAGAGTCTCGCAGCACGAGGTGGTGAGGCTCCCCGTTCGGATTGAGAAGGAGATGAGGGAGACGGGGGAGTAGGATTGGAGAATCCCAGGAAAGTTCCAGAAGAACCGGAAACCAGACTTGAGACCTCCAAAACGGGGTCACCAAGATCACCTCTGCCTTCTGGCGGCGGAGTTGGGCCGCCGTGCGCAGAACAATCGAGAAGGGGGGAAACGCATACGGCTTCCCCCGACTCCAATCCTGGAGGAACGCATCTGTGGCTTCCGCCAGCAGATCCGGCCTCCAACTGTAAAAGCGATGTAACTGGAAATCCAGACGGGACGCAAACAGGTCCACCGAGAGCGGACCCCACAGGTTGTTCAACCATTGGACACCGCGGTGTCCAACTTCCACAGACTGGAATCTCGCAGATACCTCGAGTGCCAGTCCGCAACTTGATTGTCCCGGCCCGGAAGGTATTCCGCCGTCACCGAGACCCGATGGGATAGACAATAGTCCCAAAACTCTGTTGCTAGGTCCGCCAGAGCTCGGGACCGAGGACCGCCCAGATGGTTCACATAACGAACCGCTGAGACATTGTCCATCCGCAGAAGGACACACGATTTCGCCATGTCCTTGGTCCAACAGCGGATTGCGAAGGAGCCCGCCAGCAGCTCCAAGCAATTGATGTGGAGACCTTGTTCCTCGGAAGACCACACGCCGCCTGTAGAAAAATCTCCACAGCGGGCGCCCCAACCGGACCTGCTGGCGTCCGATTCGATGACTAGATCCGGAACGGAGCTGAAAATCGCCCGGCCGTTCCATGCTTCCATATGGGAGAGCCACCAGGCCATCTCTCCTTTTACTTCCCGTGAGAGCGGGACCAGCTGGTCGTAGGACAGACCCTTCCTGAGATGGTGCGCCTTGAGGCGTTGAAGGGCACGATAATGCAGGGGCCCCGGGAAGATTGCCTGGATGGAGGAGGAGAGAAGTCCTACCACTCTGGCAATCTGCCGCAGGGAGGTGTGAGACTTCGAAATCGTTTGCTTCAGTACATGCCGGATTTTGGCCATCTTCCGCGAGGGAAGGCTGAGCGAGGCCTGTACTGAGTTCACTACGAAACCTAAGAATGTCATCGTCTGTGAAGGTGAAAGAACCGACTTGTCCTCGTTGATGACGAACCCCAGACCTTGCAACAAGGAAATTGTGCGATTGAGCTGGAGAAGCAGTTTGCTTGGACACTGGTCCATCAGCAGGATGTCGTCCAAATAGACCACCATCCGGATCCCCTGACATCGCAGGGTTTCTATCGCCGGGTGTAGCAACTTGGTGAAGCACCAAGGAGCCGACGAAAGCCCGAATGGAAGGGCGGTGAATTCGTAGACTTTGTCCCTCCAGAGAAACTGAAGGAACCGTCGATGGGGAGGATGGATGGGTACGACTAGATACGCATCCTTGAGGTCCAACCGGACCATCCAGTCGTCCGGGAGTAGAACGTCCCGGAGCAGATGGATTCCCTCCATCTTGAAATGGTGGTAAACTAGCCACCCGTTGAAATCCCTGAGGTTGATCACGGGTCTCTGTCCCCGTCCGTCTTTTCCACTAGGAAAACGTTGCTGAGGAAGCCGAAAGGATGGCGTACTGCATGGCAGATGGCCCCCTTGCGTAATAAGGCCGAGATTTCCTCGTCAATCAAGGTGGCATCCGCCTGTGAAAACACAATGGGGTGTGGCGCCCTTAGCTGACAAGGCTGATCGTAGAACTCTATGTGGAATCCCTGCACCGTCTGCAGCACCCATGCATCCGATGTAATCGCTGCCCAAGCGTTCAGAAAACCCGCCAGGCGACCCCCAATGCGCACCTGACTCGCAGGTATTACACTCACCATGGGAACCGTTGCCACCGGCGTCGTTCCGGAAACCACCTCCGCGCCCCTTGAAGCGCTGGCCTCTCGTCGGGTAAAAGTTGGTGTAGTTCGCCGACGTGTTGTACTGGCCTCTGCCGGAGCCTTGCCCTTTGTTGGGTAAACTTTGGCCTCCACGGCCGGTCGCGTGGCCCCTACCGCGACCGGCCCCTCGGGAAAAACGCTGGTGAAACACCCTCTTGATGTTGGACTGGGCCCTATCTAGGGAGGTAAACGTATTGACGAACTTGCCCAGCTCCTTGATAAAAGGGTCCCCAAACAAGCCGCCCTGCGCCACCGCGCCCGCCTCCGAAGAGGCCAGATCCCCTAACTTGGGGTCAAGTTTAATCAGTAGGGATCGGCGACGCTCCGTCGAGAGGGCGCAGTTGGCGTTCCCCAGGAAGATGACCACCCTCTGCGCCCAACTCGAGAGCACGTCTGGGGAAATGGGATTGCCAGAAACTTTGGCCTCCTCGGCCATATCCAGTATCTTGGTAATGGGACCTATGGCGTCAAGCAGCTTATCCTGACAGGAACGCCAGGAACGGTCAATCCCCTTACGGGGGTCTTTGACAAATTTCGCCATGAATGTGGCCATCTTACCATCCAATTCAGGTGTCATGGCGACCTTCCCTTCCAGGGTAGGGCGGGGACACTCGCCCCTCAGACAACTCCGTGCCTCCTTCTCGAGTGGTTTGCGTAGGCGCGCCGCCACAAACTTCGCGACCTTGTCCCCAGGCACCCAAGTGGCCGATCGCGGATGAACAATCTCATCCGGATCCAGCATGCCCGAGCTATCCTGTGGTAACTCCGCCGCAGAGCCGGACGGCCGCCACGATCTCACCGACTCGTCGTCGTCGTCGTCCGTATCCACCGGAGAGAGCCCTCCCGGGGAGGAAGGGGCCGTCGCAGTCTGGCCCGAAGGACCCGGAGCCGGGGCCGGCGCAGGGGTAGGATCTGTCGCCTTTGCCAGAAAAGCATCCCGCCGGCGTTCAAAGGCACCCCTATCCACCCCCTGAGGGGCCCCAGCAGCCTCCCTGCAAGCCTTCTTAGGAGCAGGGGGTGCCCCCTCCGAGGACGCAGAATTGCCTCCAGAGGGCCCCAAGTGCGCTTGACCTAGCTTTGCGCATTCCTCTACAATGCGCGTCGAGAGCCTGTCCTCCATGGGACCTACTATCTCCTGCACGCACCTATAAATGGAGCTGTCGACAGCTTCATAGAACTCATCATCATTAAGATAGTGGTGGGACTCTTCCTCCTTCACGTAGTACCCGTCAGCCATGACCACCAACCCTGGTCTCACAAGGATAGGCACAAATGGTGATAGGCAAGGGTTAGGAGCACGTGGGCAACACAGTACCCGGGTATGGGGCAGCCAGAGGCTAACAGATGAGGTGGCTGGGGACCAGACCTATCGAGGCAGCACCCGCCTCCAAGCGCGCCGACCCTCACAAGGACCGGGTCGATGCCGCCCCCCCTGCGCGCTTACAGCAAGGCTCTTCAGAGCGGGCCCCTAACTAGGGATGTAGCGTGTCAACGCGGTGAAAACCGCTATGGTGCCGTTAAGATACAGCCCGCAGGCGTACAAAGCGGTAACCCGCCTTACAGACCCCGTCCGGGGCGTCAGAAATGCAATTTTGGGACAATACAGCCCGAAAAACGGGCGTCCGGGTGAGGCGGCAAAGGCGAGGCTCCGGCGCAGCTCCCTCTCCTCAGCGCGGCCCCCTTCCGTGAGAGGAACCGCGCGGAGGAGAACGAGACGCGACGGCTCCCCCTAGCGGCCGAATCAGGGCCGCGATCCAGACGGGGACATCGCGTGAGGGGCGAAAGCGTCCCCGCGATGATAACAGGGGCTCTGTAGGGAAAAAAAGTTGCACAATAAAATAACAGAGTCCCCCAAACAGCCACGCAAGCGTGGAACAGCAAAAAGAAACCCAAAGCATACAATTTAACCCTCAACCCAGTAACCCAGGCAAGAGAAAAGAGCAAGGGACTTAACTGGCTGCGAAGCAGCGAAGAAAGAGGAAGGGAACACAAGAGAGACGCCCTATCTTCGTGCGGTGGACACTGTGAAAGGACTATTGTTGTTGGTTACTCACGGACTTGATGGGAAATGTAGTTTTTTCCTTGTTTTGATTACTACGTGTTACTAGATCTCCGTGTTGGAGTCTATTCAGTCATTTTTAATAATTTCAGTGCTTTTCTGGGCTGCTGTGTTTTGTATTTGTAATAAACAGCGAAGAAGGAAAAGCATAATCTGAAGCCTCCGGTCCTGACATAGAATCTCTCTCGAGCAGCATCAAAACCTTCTCAAAACGGTGATTTGCATAAAAAAAAATCTTCAGATTGACATTTGGCTGTACTTTTTTGTGCAAGGAATCCTTTTTCTTTTCTTACTTTTCTTTTAAGAGGAAAGAAGTGCCCCATAGTCTCCAACTTCCTGTTCCTGTCTAGCTGGCTCCTCACAGGGCTTTGTCCATCTCCTGGTCACTTTTCATTTGGATTTGGAGCCCGAACTATTACTCTTTGTGGCTGCTGCATGATATATCATTGGATTTGAGGACTCATGAATCTGAGATTTCACAAGTAAGTTGGAAAATTGGTGTTTGTTTGATTGGGGCATTGCAGCTACATTTTTTTGTACTTTTCATATTTTTTTTAAAATGTATTGTGGTGGGTGGCCTATAGTTCAGTAGGAGACTAGTTGTTTCTTTGTAAGTAATTTTTCATCTTTTATAAAGGAAACTTGTTGCATAGTTCACTAGATTTTCTCCACATTTTGAAATTCATTAATTTTCAATATTTATTTAATTCACTAGCCAGTAGTCTGCCAATACAATAGGCCTTTCAGCCATTAGGCCCATAGCTACTCATGAGTCATGGGTTTATCAAACAACTGTTTCTGTGTTGTCTGTTGAACGTAAACATAATTTATAACCCTGGGCGAAGTACTACGCTACGCTCGCGTAGTTTGCGAAGTTTGCGCTACTTCGCACTACACGAATTGCACGTAGCACAGTGCAAACATGCGTAGCGTAGTGCAGCGGTCATTTTTTGCTTGCTCGCGGTCATCAACGTCTAGTTGGTGACCGCGAGCGAGCAAAAGGACATCCCGGCGAGACTTTTTTCCCCGCGATCAGCTACATCAAGTTGCCAATTGCGAGTGTGGCTAATAAACCTCCCAGCGAGATTCTCAATGCGGGGAGGTCACGTTTCTCATTGTGAGTGGTCGCGACCGCTCGCAATGAGCAACTACCAGTCCGCATTGAGAAAGCTGCTGCTCGAGTAGAAATCTACTCGCGTGGCAGAAAACGACCGCTTGCACTGTACAAGATGCAGTTATCATTGATTGCACAGTGAGGACAAGCATCTGGCACTGTGCAATCAGTGCGAATAGTATTTTGCTCAGTGCACTACGCAGTTCGCCTACCTTGCTTAGTGCTAATTGCACTTTGCGTAGCTACACGTAGCACTACTACGCGAACTACGCACAGGGTTAATCATTTAAGGCCTGGATGGCATTGGATTGAATATCAAAATGTGTTTTTTGGGGGGTATTTCACTTTTTTGTGTGTGTTCAATAAATGCCTTTGTTGGATGTGTGTGGTGTGGTTGTTGAGTAACTCGCAAACCTTTTTTAGCCTTGTGGATTTTCGTTTTTGCATTGTTTCATTAAAGCTGTGTTGTTTAGCATGCCTCCTTTGTCTGGCCATATGGGGCCTGCTTGAGTTCATTGTTTTCCAGGCCTCTGTTTATTGTGAGTGACCATGTGGCCAGTGGCCATTTTGTGATGGTATTTAGTAAGCTGCTTTTGCCATAAGCCTGCATGTCTTTCCTTTGTTCCTCTTGGCTTACTTCTTCTTCTTCTTGTGGCCTGGCCATGTGGCTAACAACCATTTTGTGAAGGCAGCCAGTGTGGTTTTGCCATAGGCCTGCATGTCTTTCCTTTGTTCCTCTTTGCTTACTTCTTCTTGTTGCTGTGGCCTGGCCATGTGGCTGGAGGCCAATTTGTGAAGGCAGCCAGTGTGCTTTGGCATGGCCTGTATTGTCTGTCTTCCCTTTCTTGTTGTTGTGGCCTGGCCATGTGTCTGGCGGCCATTTTGTGAAGGCAGCCATTGTGTTTTTGACATAGGCCTGCATTGTCTGTCTCCCCTTTTGTGTTGTTGTGGTGGCCTGACCATGTGGCCGGCGACCATTTTGTGAAGGCAGCCAGTGTGCTTCTGCATTAGGCCTGCAAGCCTTCTTTGTGGTGTCCATGCCTTGTTGTTGATTTGCGTGCAGTTTTTTCTTTTGCCCAGCAAAAAAGGCATCACAATTCACTACATTTTCTAATAAATTTGCAATATTATTGATTTGAATTGATTCACTATGTGGCCAAGTCTTCCAATGGGTTTTCCAACCAATAGGCCCAGAGCTAATCATAGGTGCATGAAGCAAATGTTTATGTAGTGTCTGTTGAATTTAAACATCATTTAAGGCATGGATGGCATTGGATTGAATAGCAAAATGTGTTTTTGGGGGTATTTCACTTTTTTCATGTGAGTTCAATAAATGCCTTTGTTGGATGTGTATGGTATGGTTGTTGTGTAACTTGCAAACCTTTTTTAGCCCTGTGGATTTTCATTTTTTCATTGTTGCATTAATACTGTGTTGTTTAGCATGTCTCCTTTCTCTGGCCATATGGGGCCTGCTTAAGTTCATTGTTTTCCTGGCCTCCTGCTTGTTGTGAGTGACCATGTGGCCGGTGGCCATTTTGTGATGGTATTTAGTAAGCTGCTTTTGCCATAAGCCTTCATGTCTTTCCTTTGTTCCTCTTGGCTTACTTCTTCTTCTTCTTGTGGCCTGGCCATGTGGCTAACAACCATTTTGTGAAGGCAGCCAGTGTGGTTTTGCCATAGGCCTACATTGTCTGTCTTCCCTTTCTTGTTGTGGCCTGGCCATGTGGCTGGTGGCCATTTTGTGAAGGCATTCAGTGTGCTTTTGCCATAGGCCTGCAAGCCTTCTTTGTGGTGCCCAATGCTTGTTGTTGATTTGCATGCAAATTCTTCTTCTTTTACCCAGCAAAAAATGCATCACAGTTCACTGAATTTTCTAATAAATTTGCAGTATTATTGATTTGAATTGATTCACTATGTGGCTAGTCTTCCGATGGGTTTTTCAACCAATAGGCCTAGAGCTACTCGTAGGTGCATAAAGCAAATGTTTCTGTGGTGTCTGTTGAATTTAAACATCATTTAGGGCATGGATGGCATTGGAGTTAATAGTGTTTTTACGAGGTATTTCACTTTTTGTGTGTGTTAATTAAATGCTTTTGCTGGATGTGTGTGGTGTGGTTGTTGTGTAACTTGCAAACATTTTTTAGCCCTGTGGATGTTCATTTTTGCATTGTTGCATTACAACTGTGCTGTTTAGCATGCCTCCTTTGTCTGGCCATATAGACCTGCTTGAGTTCATTGTTTTACATGAATCCTGCTTGTTGTGACTGTGAGTGACCATGTGGCTGGTGGCCATTTTGTGGTGGTAGTACTAGTTAGTGTGCTGCTTTTGCCATAGGCCTGCATGTCTTTCCTTTGTTCATCTTGACGTACTGCTATCCTTTCTGAGTGTACACAGTACACCATGAAAGCCCTTGTTGTCAAAGTTTCATGAATGGCTACATAGTTGTTATATTTTTTTATAACTAAACTGAGTTAATAAAATGTAATAATATTAATAATAACACTAACAAGTGTGAACGCACATTAGATTATATATTATTATATTTGTTTGTTTGTACTAGTAGTCGTTGAACATCAACAACAAATGCGATGTTTCACTGATGTTTTTCTGGCTTCTTTGCTTTTAGGTGCACAAAAGACTGAGAAGGAGGTGTCATCATCACCCGTTGTACTGCCAGACAGAAGTCCTGCTGAGCACGATGTCACATGACATGTGACCACAGACAGACATTCCTTCAACTTGTTCCACTGCGTGCTGCTGACATCTGAAGAGGATGGCCCCAAAGAAAGGTACCATGTCCTACAGTACCAAGAAAGTTCCCAGTAAAAAGAAGGAACTGGCACTTACCAAGACTGGTGTGCCGCACAAGATGTTTTTTGGAAAACAAAAAACTGCACCTGCAGCAGCGGTGTCTGGGGAGCAAGCTGGGAGCAGCACCCCTGCATCAGTGGACCCATCCCTTAAACCTAGGCCCAAGCCCATGTCTGTCGCAGAGGCAGCCAGTCTAATCATGACTAGGCTGACGAGCAGCGATGTTAACATTGACTTATCGTTATTGCAAAGTAGTACCCAATCAACACAGGAAACTCAGATAAGTGGACAACAACAGCCGCAACAACAGCAGCAACCACTGTCCACAATAGTAGTTGTTCCTCCCGAAGTAGAGGCAGTTCAAGAGATAGAGTTTCCTGTAGAAGAAGAGCAAGCCACTCTTTCAGAAGATCCATTGTCTTCCATATCCCCAGCAAGGAAAAGGGGTTGTCCATCGAGTTCTTCTGCAAGCACCCTTCTGATGATCTACCTGCCAATTGGATGCCACCACCTCAGTCTGAGAGTGAGACACACCACAAGAGAAGGCTAGTGAAAAGGAAGGTTCCAGAAAGCCTTAGTGTTATGGAGGTAGATGTAGAAGAGGAGGATGATGATGAGCCAGTCATGATCGTGGACATTAGTCCCGCCCCAGTGGAGACCGACATTACCCCTTCCCAAATTGCTGTGAGGAAAGTGGCAATGATACGACCAACACAGATAACACCAACACCACCTGCAGCTTCCATATTTGCATTTGCAAAGGCCCGGCAGTGACCTACATCCAGCACAACCACCTCAGTAGAAGTAGGTACTGCGTCTGCAGAGTCAAACTCTACCACGCCCACCTTCCAGTTAACCCGGGATTGCAAGTGGCACCTCCAGCAGCACCAGAAAGTTCACCTCCCCAGTTTGGGACTTCTTTTGGTTATCAGTAAGAAGGAGAACGTTGCTATATGCTCCATTTGCGGACAAGGTGTAAGTAGGGCTAGGCTTGGTAAAACCTATGATACCGGAGGCCAAACAACCCATCTGAAAAAACACTACTTGATCCAGTGGGTGGTGCACCTTAAAGGCCAAAAAACTGCACCCATTGCTGTTGGTGGTGATGAAGAAGTAGAAGATACGATCGTGGTGGAAGGTGAACAAGAGGGAGACATTTTCTCTGGTAGACAAAGTATCCCTGTCCCCAGCAGTGTAGTGGTACCGCCCACATCCTTATCAACCTCAGCAACATCTCAGTGGTACAAGAGTAAGATTCAGGTTGAGACACTAAGGCAAGAGAGTACTTAAAGAAAAAATGTGCAGCGTTGAGCCTAACAACATCTGGCGCCAAAAAGTCACCTGCATCAGTGGCACGAGAAAAGAAAAAAACCCAGCCTACAATTCTCAGCATGTTTAGGTCAGAGGGGCAGTACGAACACAACCACCCAATGGCACGTTTGTATAATGCGAAGTTGGCTAAAATGTTTGCGCTGGACCTCCTCCCTTTTTCTTTTGTGGAATAGGTGGGTTTTCTTGAATTTGTGACAGCCATCTGCCCAAAATGGAAGGTTCCCAGCCGGTCCTATTTTGCCAGAGTTGCTGTTCCAGCACTATATCATGGCGTGCTGGAATTGCTTAGCCAAGCTTTGCAGCAGAGTGCTGTTCACACTATCCACCTGACAACAGACATGTGGACCAGTTGCCAAGCCACTGATTACAAGTGCATCACTGCACACTGGATTTCTTTTGTGGAGGTTAGAGAAAAGATATCACCAGGTGTTGACACTGCTGAGATTTTATTGCCACTCGGAAACATGGAACTGTAGCCATGTTTGCCATGGAGAAATCTCATACTGCTGCAAACATTTTGGAAGAGTTTAACAGCAAGGTCTTTGAATGGCTGAACCCAAGAGGGCTTAACATTGGTTTTGTTGCCACGGACAATGGCAGTTTTATAGTTAGGGCCATGTACGATGATGGCTATTTCAGAGTCCTGTATATGGCGCACTGCATTAAAATTATTGTTCAAGACTTTCTGAAAAAAGAAGACCGAGTCAGCAACTTACTGACCACCTGCAGAAGAATCAGCACACATTTCAGCCATTCTTTTAAAGCCCTGAAGCAGCTGGGGATCATTCGCCGTGAGCATAGAGTGCCAGTTAAAGCACTCATCCAGGAGGTGCCAGCACATTGGAACTCAACGTATTACATGCTTGAACGTCTGTTTGAGCAGTACAGACAATCAATGAATATGTCATGCAAAGAGGGGATGCTACTATGAAAGGCATGACCATTGAGATGGACATTCCTGTCAGGCATTTTACTGGGCCCCATTTTAAATGCCTGACAGAAATGCTACTTCCTTTCGAACTTTTCACACATGAAGTGAGAAAGGAGGACTGTATTATGGGCCAAGCTGGCCCATTGTTGCTTATATTACAGGAACAGCTGAAGGGGGTGTTTGCAGTGTACACAGGTGTGGAGGGAAAAAAAGAAGCATATGAGTTGGTGGAGAGCTTAACCCTTTGCTTATCTGAAAATGCAAGGGTGCAAAGAGACATTGTGCCATCCAACCATTACATTTCTGCTACAATTCTGGATCCACGGTAGAAAGCAGTACGGAACAATAACACTTTGATTCCTTTTTCAGAAGTGGATGTTGCCAAGTACAAAACTTGAATAGCTGTGGAAGTCAGTCGCTTAGAAAAAGAACGGCTGGCAATTAGAGGCCCGCTACTCCAGGCCACAACAATTACGGCCAGGCAGCCGGCGTTAAGTTCAATTTCAGAGCCTGAGGGCAGTGCGGTTGGCTTACAGCAGCCAAAACAAACAAGAACAACAACAACAGGACCATCAGCCCAAACAAAATCAGCACAGGAATGGTTTCTACAGCAAGGGCATTTTAGGTCCAGTGCTGAAGCTAAGGCGAAAGAGACCGAGCAGAGTGGAGCACCCCTGAGCATTGAGCGGATGGTCCAGGCCTACCAGGATGACCCAACAGAGGTATTCATTGATCAAACCCCGTTGCTGTATTGGTATAGGAATAGGCGCCAATGGCCAGTGCTCAGCATGCTGGCGATAAGCTATCTGGCTTGCCCTGTCGCAAGTGTCTCTTCTTAACGTGTTTTCAGTGCTGCTGGTGCCGCTGTAACAGTGAAAAGGACTAGTCTCTGACCCCATAATATGGAGAGGCTCACCATGATCAAAATTAATCAGCACTTTATACTACCGGATTATACCATACTTGAAGTATCACAGCAGGAAGATGATGACGGTGACTTAGGTCATGGAAGTAGTGTGTTAGATGACCTACTTCTGGGTGAACCACCAAAGTTTGAGGACGAGCTCTAATTCTCTGACAACTAGGCTTTCAACTTGTTAATTTCTTCCTTATTCACTTTTATTATTTGTGTGTGTCTCTGTCTTTCTGGTTCGAATCACTTCAAATCCATGACCACCGTCTTACACTTTGTATTGTCGTATTGGAGTTGCAACTGTGTGCATTTATTAAAGAAGTAAGTCCACTCCTCCGAGTCCTGCTCCATCCTAACTCACCCTAAATCCATTTCCCTCAAGCCAGACATTGGATGAAGAATAGTACGAGAAATGTGTGCCTGCCTCATTGAGTCCCTCCAAAGAAAATGACTTTAGCTATCCTCCTTTCCAAATCGAGAGGGACTGCCCCTTAAGAACAACAGGTAATGATGGATGACATGCATTGGTCGCTGACTCTGAGTGATTGGTGATTGTTTTGTTGTTGTGCATGAAATATACTAGTATTTAAGCTACACATTAAAAGTGACTCAAGTTAATATTTGTCTTCTTGTTGTTTAATAACAAAATTGTACTTCTACTGAAGGCCGGTCCATTGTATTTTTGAATATAGAATCTAGACTCACTAGGTACACCACAGACTGAGTTGGACACCATGATGATGATGACCATACTAAACTCGTTGTAGTCAGTCAGTATGATCGGAGATGATTAATAGAATAACTTGGGGTGTTTCATGAAGTGACCTAAAAGGTAAACAAGTCAACAGAAACGACAGCAGACCTACATGTCTGTGTAGTGGTGGAGTTGATTGTAGTGGTATGACTGACAGCTGTGCATTGATTTAATTACTTCATTTGGAAAATGCTATGCTGCTGTATATGTGTGCTCGGTTTGCTTCAAAATCTAAGCTAAGTGGAGGTTGGATGGGCACCGTGGCCCTGCTCTGTCCTCTTGTTGTTGTAGGTTAATGCTAGAAACAGAGTAGACATGATGAGTTAGCCATGTCGCCTCTGAAAGTGTTCTTGTTGCACTCCTCCGTAATTTATGCATTTTTTTTCTCCTTGATTTTTCAATATCCCTTTTGTTTTTCCATCTACATTTACAGGCCGGCATTTACCCTGTGCTGCTATACTGGGAAAAACAACTCACACTTACCTTACCAATCCACATGCACATCCACCAGGCAGTCAGTGGGACCCAAGATTGTCGGACAGAGCATCCATGGAAAGTAGGAACAAGAGGAATGTTGAAATGCAACTCCCCAGTTTGACCAAACATACAGAAACTTAGTATCATTCATCATCTTTTAATTAATTTGGTTCATTTTTTCTGTTCAATCATTACAACAATGTGTTGTTGTTTATTATATTTGCTCTTTACTTATAATTGATCCCTACAGCTATTTTTAAATTTTCTTTGCTAGCTTTATAGGAAGCTCGGTACAACAGAACATAAAATGTATGTAATTTGGGTCTCTATGAGGGCTGACATGCAAGGCAATTGCATAATAATATTAATTAATAATATACTGCTGCCCAGTGCCCTGTACTGTTTACTAGTCTAATTAGTAGAGTACTACTTATCATTAACCATCAAGTCATCATCATTCATGCATTTCCTTTTTCTCCCTTAATGGATTTATGAATATGATGGTCGTCTGCCAAGATTGTGTGTTGTTGTCCATGTGTTGTGTTTGTCTGTGTCAAACCTTTCCCTTTAATACCCCTTCCCAACCATTCATCAAACCCTAACCCTCTTCCCCCAGGCTCTGTGATTTGTTGAGGTGTGACTAAATTAAATTTACACCAATAATTGATCACACACTTGCTGGGGGGGATGGGGTAAAAGCAATACTAACTCAGGGCAGGGTGAGGATCTTCTTCTTCTGCTCTAAGTATATATCTATACTACTATTATAAAGGAAGAACTTTGAGGCTTTGAGGCGGGTAAACTCAGGAACCACAGCTCCAATCCACACACCCGATACATCGTTGTAATCCTCAGGGTGTGCAGATGGACATAGGCTATATAAAGTTAAAAAATACGTTATATTTAAAAAATTAACATTATAAAAAAAGTAGTCCCCTCGAAGTAGCGCCGGCCGCGACCTGCGTGCTGACGTCAGGAGCGCGGGGAGGTGCGGCGTCCAGGAGCACGAGGAGGAGCGGCGGACATGGCGCAGGGGAGGAGCGGTGACGAGCGGCGGACATGGCGTGGGGGAGGAGGTGTGGAGCACCGGACCGGCGGGAGGAGCGGTGACCAGTGGCGAGGAGCGGTGAAATGAGGAGCGGCAGCTAAGGTAAAGATCCGGGGGACAATGTCGGGCAGGCGGGGGTCGGGGCAGGCGGGGGACAGGGACTTACACCAAAACAGGAGGAGGAGCAGTGAACTGAGGAGCGGCGGCTGAGGTAAGGCTCCGGGGGTGGAGCGGTGAAATGAGGAGCGGCGGCTAAGGTAAGGCTCCGGGGGACAATGTCAGGCAGGCGGGGGTCGGGGCAGGCGCGGGACGGGGACTTACACCAAAACAGAAGGATAGAATTTAGATCGGCTGAGGTAAGGTTCCGGGGGACAATGTCAGGCCAGGCGGGGGTCGGGGCAGGCGGGGGACGGGGAGTTACAACAAAACAGAAGGGTACAATTTACATCGGCTGAGGAAACAGGAGGAGGAGCGGTGAACTGAAGAGCGGCGGCTGAGGTAAGGCTCCGGGGGACAATGTCGGGCAGGCGGGGGTCGGGGCTGGCGGGGGACGGGGACTTACACCAAAACAGAAGGATATATTTTAGATCGGCTGAGGTAAGGTTTCTGGGGACAATGTCGGGGCAGGTGGGGGTCGGGGCAGGTGGGGGACGGAGACTTACAGCATCTGCCATTGAGATTTATGCAGAGCGCCTCAACACTGGGCCTTTTTGACATCCGGGGGACAATGTCGGGGCAGGCAGGGGTCGGGGCAGGCGGGGGACGGAGCGGCCGGGGCCCGGGCTGCTGGGCAATGTCGGAGGAGGCGGGGGTCATGTCGGGGCAGGCGGGGGTCAGGGAAGCCTGATTGCTCCCGGACAAGGTCGGGACGGGCTGCTAGTATATATATATATATATATTGTCCACCCATGCATTGCTCAGTCGTATTCGCTATTCTCTTTTTTTCTAGTGGAACATAATTATTAACCCATTATTAAATAATTGCTGGCATTGATTTATCATCCTTCTAGCAAACGTAACGCTTGCCACTTCAAGGTCGAGTCAACTACTACTTCAGTTTGTTGTAACTTGTACTTGGCTATCCCTGCCAACATTACGTTCTATTTTACTCTAGCATTGCTTATCAATATCATTCATCATCACTTTCTTCTTGTTTGGAATTCTTCTTGTATACTTACTACTTACTATACTCCTACTACTCTTTCCCTATTCTCCCTCAGGTGATTCATTTTCTTTTTTTGCAAATGCAACTGTCTACTACTGCTACCACCACCCACCATGGCACCTTAGGAAACCAAACAATCACCATGCAGCCATTGCTTCGCCTAAACATCAATCACAGGTAAGAGAAGAAATGTGGGGGAGTACATTGCATACTTCAAAGGGGTTTTACTTGCAGAATGCATAGACTATGAGGAAACACTGACAAGTGAGGGTACTGTACTGCATCTATCTGTCGATGTCTTACACTATTGGCAGATTTCAAAAAAGGCTGCGGCTCTGCAGCAAAAGGAGGAAACAAACTTCTGCAACAACTCCACTGGATGCCCATAAAGTAGAGGGCCACATTCAAGGGCCTCTGCATTGCTCACAAGGTGCTTCACGGTCTGGCACCCCTCTACATCAAACAACGACTAGAGAAATACGTCCCAGGCCGCTCGCTAAGGACCTCCACAGAGGGCCTTTTAAAATGCCCACGTTTCAACTACGAGACCAAAGGTGGCCAAGCGTTTTCCGTCCTCCTACCTACACTCTGGAACAGGCTGCCTACTCAGCTCCACGCAGAAAGCTCTCTTCTCCCATTCAGACAAAAATTGAAAACCATTCTTTTTACAGAAGCCTGGGCCTAACTGCGTAGCACTCCCCTGGAACTGACGTTGATCTTCTTGAAGTGCTTAGAGACCTTCAGGTATTAAGCACTCTACAAATCAAAGTTAACAATAACAATAACAACGTGAAAGAGTAATCCCCCCCAAAAACTTTTATTGGAAAACTATAAATGTATTACCCTAACAAATATAAACTAGAAGAAAAACCACAACACCTCACCTCACCTCACCTCACCCACCCCTCTCCCTAACCCCAACCAATGTCAAATAATAATTAAATGTCCATTGAAGTTGAAGAAAAAGTAAACCCCAAGGTTTCCCAACTAGTCCCAACATCCCACTCACCCAAAAAAAGGTTAAAAAAGGGGCAGGAGTTAAAGACTGAGCGGTGATGTCTAGTAGCTGGGGTGCGGGTAGTTTGCTCCCAGAGGACCTCCTCCAGCTTGGCCTCCAGGAGCAGCACCATGAGGAGCACACTGCACTGAAAGTTCCTGCAGGAACAACAGGGGTGGGCAACAGTAGATGATGATGTTGATGGGTGGCGGGTGGCTGCCAGACGGCACGTACCATCGGAGGCAAGGGGGAGCTGGCTGGGCCCTGGGGCATTGGGGGAAGAAGCTGCAGTTGCCGCCTCCTTCTCCACCAGGGCAACCAGCCAGCGATATTCATCTCGGATGGCCTCCAGCTTCCTTTGCCAGGCCCTTGCTGCCAACTCCTGCCTAGTGGGTTGGGAAGGAGTAGCTATATAAAGGAAGGAAAAAATACAATTGTAACCAATACTCTTAGCAAAACAGTAACACAAAATTAAATTACACACACAAAAATTATAGTGGCACAGTAGTAGCACTAGCAGTTGTGGTATCCTCTCCCTCACTTCACTTCCTCTCCCCCTAAGATTTGGATGTGATGATTAGACTTTCAGGCACCATGGAGTAGAGTAGAAGTAATATTTTTCTCTTTATTGTTTAGCACAATTAAGCTTGTAGGCATGCCAGCTCAGCCAACTTGTGCCATAGACAGACATACTTTTTTTGAATCATTGCAGACTCATGTTACTTTACTACTGTCTGCATGTGGGGCAAGTGTACTACACAATTATATATTTCCGTTATGGCAATACTCTGTTAAATCTCAATGGCAAATGCTCAGACAATTTCACTTTCAACCTGACTACAGCAATCAGGCACATGAGGATGTTAATGATGACATGCTTATGAATTATGATATTCAGTGGCCCGATATCATGTCAGTAACGTGATGATTATGATGACATACTGAGTGATTTGTAAGTACTGGTTATCATGCAGCCGATAAGCCACCCATGGTTGATACAGTTGAAAATGACATGGGTAGATACTGGAGTGGAAGTGGGCCTGCCTTGCAGTCGGAGGGAGGCGATTAATGATGGGTGGGTTGGGTAAATAATAGTCATGCACAATATATATGTTGTGTTTGCAAACTACTGTGAGTCAAGGGAGTATTCCATTCCAAAATACAAGTACAACTTCAAATCTTTCAATCAAAAACCTTGCAAAAAACAGTCCTTGTTATTTCCTGGGCTTTTTTCATTTAACAGTGCATTGCTCTTCTAGCATTATTATTATTTTTTGTTAATTATCACCATTGGCTTTGGTACTCGGGCACAGTTTAATTTTCTTTTACATTCTCTTCATCCAGTCTGACTCTGTTTTTTCACCTACTATCTATGATACCATCCAGGCATCCATCCATCCCAACATGGCTATCATAAACCGGCTTCCATCAACAACATACATTTGTCATATATATAACCAGCCATCACCCATGCCATGCATCTGGCCTGCCTTAGAGTTTGACCCCTCAAACCCCTCAGAGGATTTCTTTCACCCATACCTATTTACCCACCCAGACAGGCATCCTTTCTGCTTTCTCTTTCACCTTTCACCCTTCTTTTAACTACCCATGCATCCTATCAAATTGATCCGCCACCTATATGCATCCAGGGGCCCCTTCTTTCACCCATGCATTCTTCTCTGACAGACATACATGTCGTCTGACTGTTTGTCTTCGTCATAAAACTGTCTTTGCTTAGTTGATGTGATGTGATGTGATGTGAAAAGCATTTGTATAGCGTGGCTTACACCATACGGTTTCTTGGCGCTTTGGCGTGAAGGGGAGAAAGCAATAGCGAGAGAGAGAAGAAAAAAAAAGAAAAAAAAAGAGAAAGAAATTATGAGATCCATTAGGCCAAGTGAAAAAGAAAAGTTTTCAGCAAAGACCTGAAGTGATTGTAAGAGGGAGCAAGTCGCAACTCAATGGGTAGAGAGTTCCATAAGGAGGCCACCAAGGACGAGAACCGGAGACCGCCAAGTCTCTTACGCTTAAATCTGGGGACTTTAAGAAGAGCCAGGTGAGACGAACGCAGGTTCCGTGGAGGGACATGCGGGTGCAGTAAGGCAGAGATGAAGGACGGGCCAGTACCCAATAGGGTTTTGAAGATCGTACAACCTAGCTTAAATTTACAGCGCTCGGACACCGGGAGCCAGTGGAGTGATTTTAGCAAAGGACGGACATGGTGGTGCCTGGGCTGATGATATATTAGGCGGGCAGCCTGGTTTTGGACCAGCTGGAGTTTTTTAAGCTGGTAAGCTGGGATCCCGATGTACAGAGAGTTGGCGTAGTCCACCCTAGAGATGACTAACGCCAACAGGGCCAGGGTAAGGGCTTCTGTAGTTAGGAAGCGGGCAATCTTCTTAATTTTCCTCAGCTGATAAAAGCTAGAAGACACCGTGGCACTGATCTGAGCCTTCATTGTTAGATCCTGACTAATAATGACTCCTAGACTTTTGGCCGTTTTAGCGGGCACCGGAGCAGCGCCCAGATTAGACGGCCAATAGGTGGAGTTCCAGGGATTGGAGAGGCCCCCGACAAGAACCAGTTCGGTCTTGTCGGGGTTGAGCTTTAGTTGGTTGGCCCCCATCCAATTGCTAATATGGCAGAGGATGGTTTGAAAGTCAAGGACTGACTGGTGCGAGGAATCAATATTAAACACCAGCTGAATGTCATCCGCATAGTTGAATGCAGTGACATTCATGCCACGCAGAGACCGAATCAAAGGGGTAAGATATAAGTTAAAAAGAAGAGGGGATAAGGAAGAGCCCTGTGGGACTCCACAGGTCAGCCCAACTCTGTCGGCCGAGAAGTGGGAAAGTCGCACCGCCTGATGCCGATCGGTCAGGAATGAACGAACCCACCCTAGGGCCGTGCCCCGGATGCCAGCCTCCCTGACACGGCCGACCAAAATATCATGGTCGACCGTGTCAAAAGCGGCCGACAAATCCAGGAGCACTAGGGCCCGGCTGATGTTCGAGTCAGCGCCCCTGGGTAGTTCTTCCATGACAGAAAGAATGACTGCTTCTGTCGAGTGGGCAGGCCTGAACCCAGCCTTTTGAGAATCCAAAAAATGAGATTGTTCAACAAACGAGCTCAGGGTATTGGCCACGTGAGACTCAAGGACTTTACTAAGAAAAGGGAGAAGAGATATGGGGCGGAAGTTGCTCATGACCGCAGGATCGGCTGTGGGCTTCTTCAAGATGGGAACCACTTCCGCAATTTTGAATGAACTTGGGACAAAACCGGAGGAAAGGGAGAGATTCAAGAGTGTCAGGGGAGGGGTGGGACAAACGGTGAAGATCTCGCGAAGAACCGATGGAGGACAACAATCTGTCGGGAAGCCCGAGGTAACTTTACTCAAAAGAGCAGGAAAATCCTCTTCCAAAATAGGGAGAATCTGAGTTAACAGCGGAATATTTTGTGAGGGCAGAGGAGTATTGGCAGCAACACCAGATTCAGTAGCGGCCACAGAAGAGATGCTATCCTTAATTTTCTTAATCTTTTCCACGAAAAACAAGTTGAGGGAGTCACAAAATGCCTGGGAAGGGAGGGGTTTAATAGTGACCCTGTCCGGATGTGAAAGTTCCTCCACGATGGAAAAGATATCTTTAGCTTTTTGGGCAGAGTCTAAGATCTTATCGGAAAAGTACGAGGTCTTGGCCGCCAAGATGGCAGATTTATAACCTTTCATAAGGGCTAAGAACTCCGCTTTAGCGTCAGGGGCATAGCACCTGCGCCAACGGCGCTCAGCCTGTCTGAGTTCTAATTTCAAGGTTTTAAGATCTTCCGAAAACTATTTTTGAGCGTCGTGAAGGCGCTTGGCTTTAATAGTTTTATAAGGAGCTACCTTGTCACTGGCCACTTCAAGCCAGCCCGTCAAATCTGACGCGTAGGCATCAATTGGGCCCTGGACAAGGGGGGGGGAGGAATTGAGAAGAGTGACAAAATCGCCAAGATTGGCCTTATTCCAATTCCTGGCCGAAAATGTCGACCCTCGTGAGTGACTGTGACGGGCGAGCGACTTAAGGGAAAAGGAAATGACAGAATGGTCGGACCACAAACAGGGGAAGACATGGGGGGTGGATATTTCTACATTCGAAGTCCATACCTGGTCCAGAATGTGACCTTTAACATGAGTGGCAGTTTGTATGTGTTGACAGCAATTCATGCTATGTAGAAGATCAGAGAAAGCAAGTGAGCTGGAGGTCTCTTGCTCATCCGAAGGCCAGTAATTAAAATCACCAAGAACCAAGATTCTGGAATTGTTAATAACCACCTGGGAGAGCAGGTCTCCAAACAACATCACAAAATCAGGCATGTGTTGGGGGGGCGATAAACCAGGACACACACAAGAGGCGACACAGGCGATTCCAGCCTAAGTGCTAGGAGATCAACCGAGGGAATGTTAGGCGTCACAATCGAAGAAAATCTAATCGGATGTCTGATAATTGCTGCGACCCCACCACCCGATTTACCGGGCGCTCTATTAGCATGGAGGATATAATAACCAGGTGGGGTGGCAGCCAGAACATCCGGAGTGGATTCTTCGGTGAGCCGTTAAAAATAGGACATCAGGGCGGTCAGAGTCCAAAAAGTGGAAAATTTCTAACTGGTTTTTCACCAGGGAACGGGTATTGAGGTAGCTCACTGAAAGGGCCAAATTGTCAGGTGCTGTAGCACTGAGAGGGACCTGACTAGCGGTGGGGGATAAGGTCCGTTGGAGAGCAAGGGATGGCAGAATAGCAACCTCAGGAAACCTGTCACGGGCACACAATAAACCTAGAAGCTCTAACCTAGACCTAATAAGGGGATCAAGGGAGCGAGGCGCTTGTAGCTGAATCAGGTCCCAGGAAGGAGTAACATTAGAGTGGGCAGAGCGACATGCCCCGTGCCCCGACCGGCCGCGGAGTTGCGCCGACGGGCTTAACTCAGGCGCAACTCCGGCGCGCCTTCGTCGCGCCCGCTGCGCGTCCGAGGAGGCATGTGCAAGAAGTAGTCTTGCCCCGCCTCCGGCTAGACCGCTAACTCTGGTCCTACCGGTCAGGGGACTGACCTAAGATGGCGCCCCAACCCGCCACACTAGCGGCAATACAGCCGTGATGGATCGGGTGGGGAGAGAACACACCTAGCAGCAGATAAGTGCAAGGAACAATGCGGGGATTTTAAAACACAGAATGCAATTTTAAAAATCAGGAAAATGCTGCGGTAACAGGGTGGGTCAGTATACAAATATAAGGGTTATTAAAATGCGGCTAAGTCCGAGACAAGAAGGCAGAAGAGAGCGCGGTGATCTTAGATCATCACAAGCACACGCCTCGCAGTCTGCCCCTCAGCGCACAACAGTATTCACAGGAGCTGCCACCACCTGTTACAACCGTTGAAGTTGAAGATAGAATAGAACAGGCCATTAATTACTCAATCCCCACGCTAATGCTAATGTTAAGTAAAGGGTGTCTTCTTCAACTGTTCAGTGTTCACAACAACTTAGTCTCAGGAGAAGTAAAGTGTACGAGACTAGTACTGAGTGTACACCCTTGCAGAAAGTGTATTCATCATTCTCAATAAGTAAGGGATATAACTTACCTCCACCGCCACTGCTGCTGGCTCCCCCCCTGTGGCTGCCACATCTGCTCCCTTCGGAGTGGCATGTCTCTCACCGCTGGCCCCAGCACTGGTGGTCTGTACGCCTAGAAAAAACATTTCAAATTTTTTAGATGCCATATACGCCTCCCCTATTTATTTTTTTCATTAGCAAGATTAAAAATACATAATTGATAATATCATATATACCACACCCATCACTACTATCTACAATTCGGATATTAGAGTAGAGTAGACAGTATGTCCTATAAAAAAATAAATATAAATATCCGGTTGGGCATTTTGTTGGTGGCAATTTGGGAAAGCCTCTCAAGAAGAGGACAACCCAAAGGACTTGACTCAGTGACTAGAGCTATTGGTGCATCTAATTTTTTTAAAAGAAGAAAGAGTGGCCAACTGGGCGGACTTAGTTGGAAAATAATGGTCCCGTCCTCCTACTCCTCATACTTCCTTCCAGCCATGGCGCACGGTAACAGTTGTTTAGTTTTCACCATCAATTGCTGCTACTAAAAAGTAATAGGCCTGGATAAGAAAAAGTAAAATACATCAATTTGAGGTGTCCTGTTCCTATCCAACGTAAGTGATGACCACAATTACTGATTGAGCATGAAGAGAGAGTAAAAAAACCTAAAGCCTTCCCATCTCACAAAACTGCGGATAATACCTTCCTTGGGCATGCAATCTGCACAGCAGATTAGTGGTACTAGTACTAGTAGTAGTAAGGAGTCCTTACTAGTACTGGTAGTAGCCTAGGACCAATGGGTTCTCTGAGACTTACAGTACCACCATTAGGCACTCCACATATAACTAAGGGGAGAGGGAAAGCTGAGTGAAACTGAGAAGAAAGCAAGCTACAGACAGATTAGTACAGAATCAGAGCAGAGGTTAGTCAGAGGCAGTTTGATTTGATGTAAAAAAAAAAAAGACACTAGAAAGAATGTTAGCAGTAGTACTTGTACTTAGTAGGAGGTAATGGACCAAAAACAAGAATTTAGAAACAGTTAGATTGAAAAGCATTTTGGAATTTTTTTAATAAGGAAATGAAAATAATAGAGCGGTAAAAGTGAGGGAAATATTGATATATAACAACACCAGGAGGAATTACTGGGGCCAGCAGCAGAGCCATATGCGCCTGAGGCCGCTTCTTGCTGCTCCTGGGAGGCCCCTCCAGCTCCCGCACCTGCCGCACTGCCAGCTGACCCAGTCTTCTTCTTGCCTCTGGATTCTGATCATGTAAGACATAAATAAAGAGACAAAAAATGATTTGTGTTAAATAAATAAATATAATTGCTCTAAAAATATTTTTAGACAGGAAACAGCAATTGCAATAACATTGACCTATCCTAAATCAATCAGATCAACTTATTCGACTAGTAGAAGTCGACTAGTATGCATCGCAGTCAAGTACCATTCGATCATTATTATTCCACAGTTCAATTCCGATTTCTGAATCTTAAACATACCTAGCCCGCCTATTCCAGACTTTGTAATGAATTGCAAAATATTTCTTTCTAAGTTCCGATCTCACTCCCAATGATCTCTCACTCTCAACTCCAACAACCCCCTTTGACGGGCCAATAATTACTAAGTCTGCATTTATTCTTCTCAATGCACAGATGGACACATGCATATTACATACACCAAATTCGCAGGTTGCTATTCACTCACTATAAGAACTACAAAAGGTTCTACTAGGACTGAAGTCATGTGAGAGGACGTGTCATGCACACCACTAAATTACCAAATAATACTAACTAACTAACTAACTACTACCACTATCTTGGTGACAAGAGACAGGGCAGCCTGACAGGACAAAGGAAAGGACTGGGGTCTTTCCTATCTAGATTACCTACCTAACTTAAATGCTCTTACCTTTCTTACATAACCAGCCCAAGTGAGGGCAAAGTTGCAAACAAGTATGATTAGTTAGTAGAACCGAGCACCTGCCTGGAAGTAACAATCACATAATATAAGATTTTTAAACATAAGTTATCTGCATGTAAGCAGCAGCAGCATGTTAGCTATTTGCGAAAAACATAATATTCGCAATAACACAGAACAGAAGAACACAATAGTAATATAAATAACTACTCACCAAGCCCCGGGACCTCAACACCTAGCAAGTCCAGCAGGTCCTGCTTCCGGTCCAGGATATCGGACCACCGGTACGTCAATTGGTTATGGGTGCACCAGACCAGCAAAATACTGCCCGGCATACCCTCGCCTCTGCCGGTGATGCTCCCTGAGCCCGTACCCAGACCCAGGCCTGCCACCTGCTGCCAGGGTTGAGGGGGGTAGTGCTGGATAAAAAAAAGTGCTGCCACCTCCATCTCTGTGAATAAGGTCCGTAGCTGCACCCCTTGTGGACGCCGCCTTCCACAAGGAAGGCGGTCGAGGTTCGTACTCCTCTTCCCCTGGCTCTTGCTCTTTGACATGGTTCTGGGGTGGCGGGCAGAAAAGAAAAGGTAGGAAGTAAGAAAGTAAGGAAAAATTAAATGCAAAAAAGCAATTATTAGAAATAGAGTGAAAAACGCACTAACAACACACAAAAAGTAGGAAAAACACAAACTATACAACCAGGGATAGAGAAAGATAGGTAATAAATAAAAAAGATCCAAAAAAGATTCTAGAAACAAAGGACTGAAAAGACATGGGGAGGATAGAAAAACAGGCCCAGAACCATGGCAAAAAGTGGAAAACCAGATGGCCACGCCCGTTGGGGACCACAGGGTATAGTGCGCGCAATATTCCCCTCCCCCTGAGCACGCAAAAAGCATCCCCGAACACGCAGTACGCATTCCCAAACAGGAAAAATGTATCGCGAACGAGCGCATCAAGCAGATCCGCATGCACGCAGAATTCCGCGGAGCTCGTTGAGTTTTTTTGCGGCTTCACAGAATTCTGTGTAGCGCGACTATGTGAACTCTGCCCGGGGTTAATAAATATGCCTAACAGGTGTAGACCAATCATACCAAGATTAAAGGAGAAAACACATGCAATTTAGCGGTGATCAGCAAAATGTTTCGGTTGATAATCCTGCAGAAAAGTCTGGGTCCATCAGCAACTCTATCAATCGGGGGGGTGGGGGCGGTAGGTGGCGCCAGACCGAGATGGCCGCCATAGTGTAGAGCTCCAGCCGAGTCGGACGCATTAACCTACAGAATCCTCATCCTGCCTGTGAATAAATACATTGCACCAGCATAAATACCTGGGTAAAGGTGAAGTGCGGCGGTGGAGCGAGTCTGGCCCAGCTGCGTGGACCGGGGAGCGAGATTCCAGCTTGTGTAGGCGGAACGCGCTGCTGACACCGTCACGGCTGGAGGCCCGCGGCTGTTCACATACCTACTCGAGGCCGGGGATTCCGGGCCTATGTCACTCCCGAGGAGGACGTGGTGAGCAGAGGAGCGGAGGCGAACCGGGTCTCTCCCCTTCGGGCTGACTGGCCCCCATCGACTGAACGCTGTCTACAAACGCGCTCCGACTGGCACATATTCTCCGGGCTACGCAGGCGGCTGAGAAAGCTTTGGCTGGAAGCGGACATCGAGCAACTTTGGCAGCGGACATTACGTGACAGGGGAGGTGAGGAGAGGGGCCGAGCACCGCCCAGCAGGAGGCGGTGAAGGAGGTCGCGGGAGTGTGGTGGAGGCAAAATCATTAGACATCCTCAAAGCGGCACACCAGATAACACACATTATTCACCTGTGACACGAGGGGGGGCTGTACGGGCCTGGCCACCATCTCAGAGGCCTGCTCCCACGAGGATACACTGCTAACCCAGACCCTCCCAACAGCACATAGCAAGGCATACTGCTGCACAACTGTCCTGACCACACAGACTGTATGAAACTGGCCCCCCACCCCATCTAGTGAGACCTGAGACACCGGGCAAGTTGAAGGGGGAGCTGCATTGCGCTATAGCCAGGAATCTTCGCGCTGGGAACCTGTTGCCGTTTTGAGAACGGCGCCAGGGCCTAGCTGCGGCACGTATGGCGGCAAAGAGACAGGCTGGGAGGGATCTCCATCCACAGCCTGCAACACCTGTTGAGGACAATACTCACCTGGATGTAGGGCGGCATTGCGGACTTCAGGCCAACTTGAGACACTTCTGCGGCTCGATTTGGGATGCTACCTACTGCATTACTTGCGCTAGCGGAATAGCCATTAAGCAACTTTGGGGCTGCCGCCTTGGCCTGTCCCCCCCCACCACTCCCCCCCTTTTCTATCACCACACGGACAGAAGTAATAAGGCTGTGCACGAACGACGGACATGGGCAAAACAGAACCTAAGCAGTCTAAGCTGCCTTTTGATACTCGCAAGACACCCAGCTCGGCACCGAGAAGCCAGGGTGAGGATGACCCCCCGAAACGAGGGACCCGGGCTGGAAAGACATTCTGCTGAGCATGCAACAGAGTCTGACGAATATAAATTCCAAAATAGACACCGTGTCACTCTGCCTGGACCCTGTGGTAGCGAAATTAGATGGCCATGAGGACCGCCTGAAGGAGGTAGAGCAAAGAGTGTCAGACCCCGAAGACGGTGCGAGTAACAGCAGGAAACACACGGCGCAAATAGACAAGCTCCTAAAAGTTATATCGGAGAAGAATGAGGAATTGGAATCGCGCTCGAGAAAAAACGTCTGCATGCTGGGCCTGGCGGAAACGACCAACACCTGGAGGCTGGAAGACTTTCTGGAGTCGTTGCTGGCAGAGGTTTTTGGCAAGGACTCCTTCTCCTCGCAATTAGTCATTGGGAGGGCCCACCGCTCCTTCTCCTCCAAACCCCCTCTTGGAACACCGCCACGCCCGATCATTATGCGATTCCTCAATTTTCGTGACCAAGACATGCTACTACGCCTGGCGAGGGAAATCGGTGAAGTAAAGTACGGAAACACCACGCTCTCCTTCTACCCCGATTTTACGCAAGCAGTGTAGGATGCCAGCAGGAAGTTTACTGCGGTGAAGAAACAACTCCAATCCCGCAGCATTCCATATGCCATGCTCTACCCTGCCCGTCTGCGGATCCATAAAAGAGGCCGACAGCACATCTTTATCACACCGCAACAAGCAGAAGACTTCCTTAAACAGGATCGGTGCTCCGCTTTCCGGGAAGCAGCGGCGAGACGTAGATCGCGCTCGCACTCACAATTATCAGACCCATCTTAAGTACAGAAAGCCTAGCAAACCTGCATGACGACATCCCAAAGACTTCCTATGAACTGGTAAAGTATGACTGTAATAACTTTCACTGAAGGCAAAACATGTTGCCCGGCCACTTGCCCTCGTCCCGTCAGATTGACCCCTGCAGCTAGGGGGTTGTGGATGGGTGAAACAAGAGAGGCGAAGTGATATTAGCGGGAGCCCATAGTGGCCCCTATCAAGGGCATTCCCCTTAGTTGGATCTTTTTTTGTTTTCTTTCTTCAATGGTACCTGCAGGGTGGATTTGGGCACCAGATTCCATGAGTTCTTTCAGGGGGGAGGGTTGTTTTTCCCTGGCACGTTGGGGCAGCCGGTGTGGGTGGGAGTGGGAGGGTTAGGGCCTTTGGGGAAATGTTGCTACTGTGTGATGAGTCACAGCAATGGGATTGGATAACTCGGCTGCAGTTACAATATTGTTCTTATAGTTACGGGTGGGCAGGGTGAAAATAGTGCAACCCTCAACGTCATGTCATGGAATGTGCGGGGGCTCAATGACCCTCGGAAGAGACGGCAGGTTCTAAGCTACTTGGATAGACACCACGTCCACATCGCTTTCCTCCAGGAAACGCACTTGTCGAAAGGGGCCACTCCTCAATTTGCGACTAGCTGGGCCTCTCATGGGTGCTTTGCCTCATACTCCTCTTATGCCAGAAGGGTGGCTATATTGATTAAACTCGGGGTTCGATTTGTGGAGGGTGGAAGGGAGGCGGACTCAGAGGGAAGATATTGTCTGTTATGGGGAACACTGCAATCACATGATATTGTCTTGTAAATTACTATGGACCAAATGTCGATGACCCTCACTATCTTCATCTGATCAGAGGCAAAATAAGAACGTTAGGGTGCAGATATCTTGTATGGGGGGGATTTTAATACTGTTGTAAATCCCACACGGGACAGGTCGCACGCTACACCAAAGCACTACACCACTTCCCAATGCACCTTACAAGACATTGTTACAGATGAGAGTCTAGTGGACGCTTGGCGTCTCTTTCATCCCTTGCGGAAAGAGGGCACACACCACTCTTCCGTACACAACACCTGTGCCAGATTGGACTATGTGCTTCTGGCAAAAGGCATGACTCATTGGGTTAAGGGGGCGCACCACATGGCTAAGACTTTTTCGGACCACTCCCCAGTGAAAGTCTCCTTGCTATCACCCATGGACCTAGCACCTTTCCTACGCTAGAGACTGAACCCCACTAACTTACAGGATGCCGTCTTCAAGGTGGAGTTGGAACAGGAGATGCTAGACTTCTTCCCCAGAAACATCTGCTCTGTGGCAAGTCTCACAACTGTCTGGGAAGCCTTTAAAGTGACGGTTAGGGGATGGTGCATCTCTAAGGGGGGCAGGATTCTGCGGGATCTTCGGGGAACCCTACACACCCTTGAGACCGAACTGAAGGCTCTAGAACGGGAAGCTGCGGGCAGTGTAGACTCCAACTCCCTAAAGGCAAGCATACGGGGGAAGCTGTCAAAATACACTGAGGAGGCTGAACGGGAATGCAGGTTTCGGGGAAGCAGGGAGAGGCTAGACGTTATGGGGAGGGCAACAGGCCGGGGCACTCACTGGCCGGGGCGGTACGGCCCCCGCGCTTTCATAACTATGTCACTGAGCTACAAGACACCCAGGGGGAGACATGTAGGCCCTACCGGGACAGCTGGGCATTCTGACAGACTATTACAAGGCACTGTACACCTCATGGAGGCAAACTGAACTAAAGCTGAGGGACTACTTTGAAGATGTGGCCCTTGCATGGTTAGGTCCAGTGCAACAACATTTTTTAGCGTTAGACCTTGAAGTAGACTAAATCAAGGAGGCGATAATGAGCATGAAATTGGGAAAATGCCCTGGTTCGGATGGGATTCCCATTGATTTTTATAAAACCTATATTCACATCCTAGCCCCTATCCTCAAGGCAGTATATTATGAAGCGCTGGAAGAGGGTGTACTCCCTGATACTATGAGAGAAGCGCACATACTGTCCTTGCTGAAGCCCGGGAAAGCTCCTGATCAATGCGACTCCGTGCGGCCCCTGTCCCTCCTTAATAGCGACACTAAAATACTGGCCAAGGTACTAGCCACTAGACTGAACCTCCTCCTCTAAAAAATAGTGCTACCGGACCAGGCGGGCTTTGTCCCTAACCCGACTACCTCCCACAACCTTCGTACACTACTAGCGATCCTTCAGGACATAGACCCCAAATGCGCGGCGGTGGCGGTCTTCTTAGACGCCACCAAAGCGTTCGACTCCCTGGAGTGGGATTACTTGTTTGGGACCCTGTCCTATATGGGAATGCCGGAACAGTTTATACGATGGATCAAACTTCTTTACGAAGCACCAGTAGCTAGAGTCCTGCTTAATGGGTCTCGTTCTGACCCCTTCCGTATCAACAGGGGGACAAGGCAAGGCTGCCCCCTGTCCCCAGTTTTGTTTGCTATTGCCATTGAACCCCTGGCGGTCAAACTGCGCCAACACCACAACTACAGGGGCCTCCTCTATTTGTCCTGACAGGTTCTAGTCTCCCTTTACGCGGACGACATAACCCTGTATATCCGCAACCCGGGTGAAAACCTCAATCCAGTACTGCGGGAGGTCACCAAATTTGGAGCGTTGGCCGGAGTACAGATTAATTGGGGAAAGTCAGCAGTGTTTCCGCTGACCGATCAAACCACCCCTCAGCCCCTGGACTACCCACTACAATGGGAGGACTCTGACTTTAAGTACTTAGGGATCTATGTCTCCAGAGATAAGGATACGCTCATGAGAACAAACTACGGACGTGTCATGTCTAAAGTGACAGATAACATCACATCCTGGCTTAAACTCCCCCTATCAATGGCAGGCAGCATATCGCTTATTAAAATGGTGATAGTACTCAAATTTTTATTTCTGTTAACTAATATTCCTTATCACCCCGGGGCACATTTTTTTGCCACCTTAAAGACAGAACTTATCCGACTGATCTGGGGCGGGAAGCATGCACGCCTGAAGCTGGATTCCCTAACACTCCCGTATAGATACGGCGGGTTGGATGTCCCAGACTTCGAACAATACTACCACAGTGCGCAGGTGCACTTTGCTGTGTACTGGTTTCATTCCCCTCCCTACTTGCCTCATCTAGCAGTAGAGGATGGACAGATGTGCCCCAGTCCCCCCGGCGGGGTACGTATTTGCCCCGTATAAGGAAAGAGATAGAGACCCTACTACTGTGGACTGCACGGTAAAAGCACTGCATTGGCTGGCGAAAGCTGAGGGAGCCACACAACTCTACTCCCCTAAAATACCACTGCGTGCCTGCCCGCTTTTACAGGTGACCACTGAGAAAATCTGCCAAAATCTGCTAACCAGACTACACTATTTCACGTGTGGAGATCTCTTTCTAGAGGGGAAGTTCCGATCAAAGGAACAATTTTTCGGAGACGCTCCCCCTACATTCATGGAGTTATTTCTCTATACTAGAATAAGACAGAGTGTGAAGGCGAGGAGTTGGCCTAATGGCTAGGGCGCTCAACCTCGGACCTGGGGATCTGGGTTCGAGTCTCGGTGACGACGCCAAAACTTCCTGTGATTCTGGGCAAATCACTTAATCTCCCCGTGCCTAAAATTAATGTGTGTCCGTCCCGTAACTGGTGCTATGTAAAGCGCTCTGATACCTGATTCGGTTCGGGTCTAGTTAGCGCTATATAAAACTCTAAAAAAAAAAAAAAAAGGCCATATGTCCTTTCTTCCTAGCGGAACCGGAAGTGTTCCAATCCCTTCATCTAATGTTGCAGGAAGACACACTGAAGCACGCCACGTCGGTATTGTATGCCAGAGTCAGATCTGTGCCCCCCCTGGTGCATGCTAGAGCTAGGGCTGAATGGGACAAAGACTTACCTGAATCGCTCACTGATGAGCAATGGGAAATGGCATGTATGCAGACGGAACGTGTTTCTGGCAGCAGTAGGCTTCGTTTGCTGCATTTAAAATTTTTGCACAGACTTTACCACACTCCCGCTCGATTACACAGGATAGGATTAAGGCAAGATGATAGATACATTCGCTGCAAGCAGAGCCCGGCAGATTTCATGCATTTAGCTTGGAACTGCCCCAAAGTGGCTGAATACTGGGGGGGAGTCTTTGCAGGGCTAGCTGTCATGTTAGGACTTACCATTGAGCCTCTCCCTACAACAGCTTTACTGGGCCTAACCGCAGACATTAACACCCCAAACGGGAAATTTCTTCTACTAGGCATACTATTAGCAAGGTGCCAGGTGGCGTGTCGCAGGGGCAGGGGTAGGGCACCCAAGTTCAAGGGATGGATACACGACAAGGTGACATGGCAGGAAAACTTGCACGCATATGCGGAACAGATGCCATTGAAGTCTAGGCCTAAGGACATTTGGGGACCGCTACTGGCTTATCTTAGCGCGCACCAAGAGGTGGAGGAGGCGGACCCTGTGGAGACGGATGAGACTGCGCAATCTTAAGTATGCTGAATAGCCACAGCCGTATGGGGGGCTTGTACGTTGCTTGTTTCACTTACTCCCGCCTAACATAAGACGCTTGCACTGTATAACACGTCCATGATCAAATTGTGCATAATGAGGTTGTTTAAGTTACTCTTTCTAGCTCTATGCTTGACTCACAATGACACTATGACTACTACAGTTGGTTTGGGGGAACCGGAGGGGGAGGGGGGGTGGGATGTTTTTTCTTTTTGGGAGAGGGGAAGGCTGGGATTCAAAAGTATTGATGATGTACCACACTGCAAACTGAGTGCTCTACGAGATATATGTATTTTGAGACAAATGGAAAAGTTTGAATAAATAAAATAATAAATAAATAAATAAATCAGGGGGGTGCTCAGTTCCGTTTGGGGTCATCTGAAGAGCCAGGTGTTGCCTTCTTTCCTAAACTGGAGCATTGTGGGCCTTTGCCAAACGTGGAGGTTCCAGGTCTTGGCTGCGAGGTAGGAGAAGGACTTTCCACCTTCCCTGTTCCTGTAGAAGTGTGGGATGGTGGTCAGGGTGAAGTTGGTTGAACTGAGGTTTCTCTTGGGGTGTGGAAGGAGAGACTGTTGTTGAGGTATTGTGGTCCGATGTTGTACATGTGAGCCGCTTGAAAGTTATCCTTCCTCCGACGGGGAGCCAATGCAGATCGCGTAGGTGTTGGGTGATGTGGTTGTGCCTGGGGATGTCAAGGATTAATCTTGCTGCGGCGTTCTGTACGGTCTGGAGCATGCACAGTACTTTTTTCTTAATTCCAGCATAGAGGGTGTTGCCGTATTCTAGTCTTCTGGTGATGAAGGGGTGCATGACCATTTTTCAGGATTTCGAGGGGATCCATTTGAAAGTTTTACAGAGTATGCAGAGGGTGTTGAAACAGGCTGAGTAGATGGCATTTATCTGGTGGTTCATAGTGAGCATTGAGTTCAGTATCATGCTGGGGTTAGGTGCATGCTCTGTCAGGGTGGGTGAGTTTCTGAGGTTGGGGGGCCAATATGTGTCATCCCAAGCTGAGGGGGTGGAGCCGAGACAAATAGTTACAGAAAGGGTACAAGGAGATGAAAAAGGCACATACTGCAACAACGAGTCACAGACAATAGCAGAAACTACAGAAAAGGCTGGCAGAGCGGACCAGCAGAAGAGCAAGGCTTTCTCACTGGACCACCAGGGATGAGGCACAGGCAGGGGCCTGTGGGAGGTGGAGGGTCTCGAACACCTAACTGGAACCAGAGAGGTGCTGGGGCAGCGGCACAATGACAGATCTGCGCAAGGGGAGAGCAGTCTCCCTGACTATGACATCAAAGGTCTTGTCACCCTGTTGCGCATTGGACGTCATTAAGTTGGGGTCAGCGGGAAGGAGAGCAGCTGGGAGGTGGGAGCAGGTACATGCAGGGGGGAGGGGCCACAGGGGCAGAAGGGGCGGGAAAGCGGAACGAAAACGTCAAACAGGGATAAATCGTTGGAAAGACAACAAAGAGACAAATAGACAGAGAAAAGGCAAAAAGAGACAAATAGTCAGCGGCCCAACAACGGAGCTGCGCGAGGGGAGAGCAGACTCCCTGACCAGGAGGTCAGAGATCTTGACCTAACACCACCCTATCCGCATTCTACTCTCAAGCCTCGCTTACTTCCGATGTTGGTACTTCCCATGTCTTCCATTTTTTATCTATTTTTTGGATGAATCCTGTACGTTTACCGTACAGCACTTCATAAGTATGTAGTTTGTGCATCTTGTTCATCCACTGTAAGGATGTGGGGATCTTACCCAATTTCCAGTTTGTTAAGATCAGTGATCTAGCCACCAGCATTGAAATTAAAAAATAACTGTTACTGTCTAATAGATGGATCTCCTTCTCAAACTACTAGCCCAAAATGGGTTCTATATTAATTTGGCACGATATTGACCCCTATTTTCGAGCTAGTTTTTGCACAAATATCTTGCCAATAATCACTTAAATGGCTGCAGGTGAATATAAGGTGGAGCCAGTCACCATTCCTATCATTGCATCTAAAGCAATTTGGCTCCACCTCGGGATCGAGTTTATGCAGTTTTGCTGGGGTATGATAAAGCAGCAGTTTGCTATAAAATGACATTCTTCTTAGATTAGTGGCTCGCACCGCCTTAGCACTAATGTGATTAAAAGATTTCCACTGTGAGATATCCATTTTGCATCCGGTAGAGGATTCAATCCAATTAAATAACTCAGATATCTTACTGTGCTTGCCTTTAAAATGCAGCAATTTTTACCAATTTCCTATGCCTGCTAATTTAGATACAAAGTATCCTGAACTGAGAGCTTTGAATTTGTTTATTAGAACAATTTTTTACAATATTGTTGTTGTTTTCAAATTTTACATTTTAAAATTGTTTCAAACATTTTTGATTTTGGTAATAATTGTTATTTGTAATTAAAGTTTTAGTAGTGTTCTTAGCGATTGGTACTTTTTAATGTAAATGTTTCTTTTAGTTTTTATGTAATGCAATATTTTTGTAAGTATTGGCAGGTCAGATGTTTCTAATTTTAATAAATTGGATTAGTTTTAAGTGTAAATATTTCATAATCTAATTTTTTGTTTTGATAGAATGTGTTTAGGATAGAAATGTGAATATATTTATTGTACCTGTCCCTCAAATTCCAACACTTCTCCAAGAGGTTTATGTATGGAATGGGAATAGTAAATGTAATTCCATTACCCATTTTCCCAATGTGGTTATGTTTGAAACACAAACAGTGAATCTGGTCACCACAAAGGCCAACACTTTCTCTAATGTGACTACATTTGGGAGAGGAATAGTAAATCTAGCTCCTCAAGTCTAAAAACTTCTCCAATATGGTTGCATTTGGTGTGGAGATAGTAAATGTAAAATCTTCAACGTCCAACATTTTCCCTAATGTGCTTAAGGTTGGCGTGGGAAAAGTAACTGGAACCACTCTATTGTCGAACACTTTCTTCAATGTTGTTAACTTTGGTAAGTGAATAGTAAATATTGCCCCTCCAAAGCCCAACCCTTTGGCCAATGTTTTGAAGGTTGAAGTGGGAAAGGAAAATGACACCACCCCAAAGTCCAACTTTCTTCCCCGATGTGGTTATGGTTAGAGTTGGAGTATTAAATCTGCCCCCTCCAAAGTCCAATAGTTTCAACATTTTTGTTAAATTTAAAGAGAAAATAGTAAATCAAGCCACTGCAAATACTAATTCTTTCGCCAATGTGGTTACATTTTAACTGGGAATAGTAAAGCTGCTCCAACACACAAAGTCCTACATTTTCAAAACTGTTGTTACGTTTAGAGTAAGAATTATTCAGCTGACCAACTCTTTCTTTCTTTAAAATCTTTATTTCATAGCTTGTCAGAGATCATAAAAGCACAATTTCATTACATGCACATTAAATATACAGTACAGAAAATATTGTGAATGCGATAAAACTTTCAGAATCTTCATACAGCTTTAGTTGATTGAACCAGGGATGCCATGTTCACATACAATAAATTCATGATTACAGTAATTAGTTGATTAGGTTCTCGGACTACCCTAGGCCTTTCTCTTTCTCATTCATGCCCACAGAAAAGTAGCTACAGAGAAACAGACAAAAGGGTCTGAAAGAGACTTTAAAAAGTACAGTACAGATCGGCACCCAGTCTGGCGCTGGTGCCTTCCCTGGAACATAGGTCTCCAACCCTTTTATGACTTCACTAAGTGAGAATTATAAAATACCTTGTGGTTGGTGACTTACTTCATCTGGCGGGGAGGAGGGGGTGATATCAGAGCCAAAGATACCTTCGAAGTAACCCACACATGCGTCCTCCCTTACGTGTACATCCAAGGACGGATCTTTAAAATAGGGAGTATTTATGACTTTCCAGAACTCGCTGCTACTGCCCAAGTTAGCATCCTGCTGAGAATCATTCCATGCTTTCTCCCTAATGTCCTTCTCTCTTTTATTTCTAGAGATCTTATAGTCTTTACGTAACATTCTTATCTGTATTAGATCACATGGGTTTTTAAAGCATTAACGAGCATGGGGAGTCAAACCATCCCCTGGCCCTTAGACCCTTTGCGCGCTTGGGATGGTTCAATACGTCTTTTATTTTCTCTATCAAGGCTCTGAACTGGGAGACTAATAGTGCTGGGGCGGACTCAACCCTTGTTTGTGCTATGAGTACAGGTGCCAGATTCTGCTTCACCACGCATACCCGCTACAGTTGGTACCCGTTTTTCCTGGTTAGTGAGATGTTTTCTACTACCTGTTGTTGTTTGTTCAACTTATGGGGGATGGTTAGTTGGCTAAGCAGGATTGCGTGGTCATTGTAACAGGTAAAAGTGGTATCTATATGGGCAACTTTCCCACTTATTGTGGAGGAGACTAGGATGAAGTCAATAGTGGACTCATAGTTAATCCTCCTAAATCTTTTCCCTATATTTTCCTCATTCATGTTATTTATTATCCCCACGTTTTGAGACTGTTTAAGCTGTCACCGTAATCATTATGGGCGAAATGAAGGAGGGAATAGCCCTGGTAGTCTTCGAGCCCTCACACCATAGCCTCTTTGTACTTACAAAGGTGAGAGTTAAAATCCCCCACCTGGATAATATTTGGAGGGCCATTTTTTGTATAAGAGTTTATTTTATCTAGCTCCCTAGTATCAGTGTGGTAAGTAGCTTTCTGGGCGATAATTGATTATCGGGAGAATTACGGACACCATGGAGCCAGCTTATCAAGGTTGGGCTGCCCAGAGGAGTTTACTCGAGCGCAACTATAGACTATTCATTTTTAAAGACATATCGTACGATTGCCACTTATTTGGCGAGGACAGGGATACTTTGATGAGCCTGCGGGGTTTGAGACCTGACCAGGTGCTTTTTAGCCATATATATGCTCAGCTTGTAAGCTACTTTTCTGACAGTGCGCAACATTGTGGTCATCATTCACTTGGCAGGGACAGTGTGACTCTGCTGATTCTGATGAACCTAGATTGAGAGTACACCAGGCGCATTTATTACAGATGATTGGCTTGTACATCTCTGCTTGACTTTACATACGTTTTTGCTTTCTCATTCTTTTGGACACCTGAGGTTCTACTACCAGACGGCCCCAGTGACTTCTGACTCGACCCGTGTGATTGCCTTGAAAAAGTCTGAATATGTTTTATTGTACAGACGAAACACGTGTTGGCTTTTATCTATTGCTGGGAACTTGCTAAAGAAAAATAAAGAAGACAAACTGACGTCTTGTGTGGAGAATCTATGTGAACACAGTACCACAGTCATTTAAGATCTGTTTTATGTCAGTATTATAATTGTATTTACATATACCCTACATTTTGGGCGAAGAGCACCAACTGTGACTGGATTAGGGAGTACTACTACTAATTACTTTTCATAGCTCCCTAGTTAGTTTGTCTACCACTAGCTTCATGCGACTCCCAGTTTCATTGTTATAGAAGTTAATTAAAAGCCAGGGTCTATCCTCTATACCTTTCAGTAAGAGCATGTTGACATGTTTATTCGGGTTGTATGATCTTACAACGAACTCCGTTGTAACGCATGCCTTTACCACGCATGCGTTACTACAGAATACTATGTTCACGCTTTTCCTTCTCCACGTTTTTTCCGTGGTGACGTCATACGTAGAAATAAAGAAACGGCCATTTCCTTCCCCTGCGCCGCCGATTTCCTGCACATCTCCTCTAAAGGTTAGTGGGTTTTTTTTGGGGGGAAAGCCCCCCCAAACCCCCCTTTTGTTATTTGTACCCTTTACCACACATGCCTTTACTACGTACTTCGTAGTAAACGTATGCGTGGTAAAGGCTGTCGTTGTAACCACGCATGCGTTGTAATGCATGCGTGGTTAAGGTTTTCGTTGAAACGGCCTCGTTGTAGTGGTCGTTTCCCGTTTATTCGTGGATCTGACCATCCTTACTTGCAGGGGGATGGTGTTAGATATTAGGGTTAATAGTCCCCACTTCGCTCTACCTGACACTGAGTCTACTGCAGTTGTATAAAAAGACAGGTAACCCGAAACAAAGACGGGCTCAGTGGCCCATGTTTCCTGAAAGCAAATGACCTCCAGGGGATGCCAAAGTTTGTACCACTGGGAATTGCCTACCTTTGGGGTAATTCCTGTCACGTTGCAGGAAGCTAATCTGGACTTACTAGTGCTGGCCATACTCAGATGCTGGGGACTCGGCGTGCTCTCTTGTATTGTAGGGACTGTGTTGTCTGGAAAGTTGATACTCTCAGTAAGGGGGGAGTTTAGTCAGTCGCAGCTTTCCAGATCTGATTGGGCAGCAGATCCATTGTTAGGCCTCAGCACCACAATGCTAGTATGAATCACTCTGTGACTCATTTGGGGGCCTGGTCCTTGCCTCTGACCCCTGGCCAGTATTGGGCCCTGCGTGTAAAAATGTTCCAGGGGTAGTGGAATGATCTGGGTACTCCTGGCTGACATTCTTTGGTGGTTGTTTAAAAGTGAAATATCCACATATACATTATTGAAATTTACCTCTACACAGTCACCATCTATAGATTTGATAGAGCTGCCCAACCAGCCTACTCTCCAGGCCATAATAATTTCACTGACAGCGAGTAGTTCTTCATTCCTATACACATTAGGTAGTGTGAGAGCCAATGCAAACATTTGTCCATTAGCTGTAAGGTTGATTCCAGCTGATTGTCCCGCAGTGGAGGAACATTTTCCAAAACCAGACCTAGGGGGGAAGCTGCAGGTGGACGATTTAGAACTTGTTGCGGTTAGTTTTCTGCACTCACCACACAGTCTAGCTTGCATTTGAATTGTCTATATGTGAGGGCCTGTGACCAACGAGGCTCTGGATAGCTGTGTGCAGTGCCATTGTGGCCTGTGGTGGTAAGGTTTGGCCCTCATAGGTATATTATGGTGGGCAATGGTGGTAACTGTAGAAGACGACCAACCAGGAAGTATGACTGAAGTTAGTGAGGAACATGCCAGAGGCTGCCCTGACATGCCCTGATTACTGCGCACCTGATGAAGAGTTTTGTCCGCAATGAAATATACAGGCTCCATACGCTGGGGTTCAAGGGGGCCAGAAGAGAGCTGAGTTTTGGCCCTCCAGGTCGGGTAGTCACTCTTCAATGGCTATTTATTTAGCTAGGATTGGCTCCAGCAAAGAGGACATCAAAATACTTACTCCAACTCAAAAAGCATCATCAAGTTTTACAGATGGAAATACGGTGTTTGCACTGGGTAATAATATAGGACTCTTGGAGTTTCCACTCTTGGCTTTTGGGGCTCAAGACAGTTTTGTTAGCTTGGATATATGCTTCGGGATTCCGCCTCTTCGTCGCTTTGCTGGTGGGTCATTGGAAGAGTCAATGAAAGGGAAATGCTCAGGCCCCCTTCTAGTTATGGCAGATTTCACAGGTGAAAATTACAACATTTCCACCCCAGTACATAGTGGGTTCGTGGATGTTGTCATTTGTAAGAATTGAGTATGGGGAATATAGGGGACCTCCTCTATGGGGCTCCCTGCGGGTGACGTCTTTGGGAGATGGAGGGGTTCCAGGGATAGTCGCCTTTGAGTGAGTTCGGTTTCGTGGGTAAGTACACTTGCAGCTATGGACAGAAATGCGTCCAGTGTTGCTACTGCTTCCCCAGCTCTCTCCATGCGTCCTGTCCTCTTCACCATCGTGTCAATAAAAAACTGACAAACTCAAAGTCCTACACATTCACAAATATGGTTACGTTTTGAGGGGTGATAGTTAATCTACTGTCAATGTCCTCGATCCTGAGGGTCAGTGCAATGCATGATTGGCTCATTTCCAGGCACCACTAAACCTATATGTTGTTATAGCATAGAAGTGTAGTCTGGCGACAATTTTGTAGGCTGTCTCAGGCACATACTGCAAGGCCCACCACTCTTGTGAAGACAATGGAATTGTGATTTTAGGATGCAAAATGTGCACTTTCTGACTGACCTGGTGCATCTATGTGCCCTGTTGTGCCGCCTTTCAGGTGCGTTGGTGGGAGACAGGTATGGTGTGAGGATCCATGTACACAGGGTATACACACTGTCACCTGGGGGGGAGATTTTTGATGGTTAGACAACATACAGACAGATATTTAAGTGCAAATACATTTCACTAAGGGCATGGAGATTCAGTACCTAGTAGGCATCCTTCATCAAAGTCACCTCTTTCTCATTTCTGGTATATGCAACTGTGACTGAAGATGTATGAGTCATGGGTGCTTCCAGGATATTTGGCAACAATGTCTGTGATGATGTTGTTTGCATCACAGACAACTTGGATGTTGAGGGAATATGTGTTTTTCCTATTATGGTATGTGTATTCTATGCATGAGGGGGGACATAAGGGCACATGGGTCCCACCTATGCACCCTACGACCTGTGGAAACCTCAATATTTTATGAAATTGCATTTTTGTATTTTCAAGGTCCTCATCATTCCTTGGCAAGTGGATGTGTTGATGGATGTGGTGTAGCATGACATCTAGGAAAGGTAGTGAGACAAAATATCGAAATTAAAATATCGATATACAATAATATCGATGTTTTAATTTCGATAGTATAGAATATCGATGTCCAAAATATCGACAGACAGAATATCGTTTTTTTAAGGTATGTATGTTAATAATATCGAATTTTACTAATATCGAAATTTTGTTTAGTGTTATGTATTTTAATGTGTTGTTTATATGTTTGTTAAACATGTTTTGTAATGTATGTTTGAAAATGTGTAAATTTGTATACATTTTGCGTTTTAGTATCAGAGCGGGTTGTGGGTTTATAGGGGAATAGGGTGGGAAGTAATTTAATAATAAATAATTAATTAATATATGTTTGTAAATATTTTCAATTAATACTTAATTGGTAATTAATTAATATTAATTAGTTAATTAATTAATATAATTTTGTACATATTTTTAAGTAATAATTAATTAGTAATTAATTAATATTAATTAGTTAATTACATTAATTAGAGTAATTTTTTTATATATAAAATTTTTTGTTATTGTTAATTAATTAATTGGGAAACAATAATATTAATTAGTAAATTAAATTATTTACAGCTAATGTGCTAATATATTTACTTTATTGTTATTGTTAATTAATAATTAATTGATAATTAAATAATATTAATTATGTAATTAAATTATTTAGAGTTAATGTGCTAATATATTTAATGTGTTGTTATTGTTAATTAATAATTAATTGGTAATTAAATAATATTAATTATGTAATTAAATTATTTAGAGTTAATGTGCTAATATATTTAATTTTTTGTTATTGTTAAATAATAATTAATTGGTAATTAATAATTATTAAGTGAATAAATGATATGATTTATTTCTGTGTAGTGGGTTGTGTGTTTATAGGGGGATAGGGTGTGATATAATTAAATGTAATTAATTAAAGAGATTGTAATTTTCTTTGGTATTTATTGTTAATTAATTAGTAATTAATATGTGTTATTTAGTTCATTTATAATTACATCAATTTAGTAATATTAATTGTTATTAATTGATTAATTGAAATTTATATTAATTGTCTTTTTTATGTGTGTAGTGTGTTGTGTGTTAAAGTGGGAGTAGTGTGGGAATTAATTTTTACCCCCATGCTATCCAACGCTTTCCCTACTGATGCACCCTCTGGCGTGTGAATAGTAATTTTTACCCCTACGCTATCCACCGGGGAAACAACCTTTACAACGCAACTTTTACAACGCACTACCATTACAACTAAATTTTTACAATGCAAAAACCATTACAACGCATGTGTTTACAACGCATGTTTTTACAACGCAGGTACCTTTACAACGCATACCATTACAACGTAAGTATAGGTAAGTATATAATAATATTTTAATTTTTATATGTTTTAGTTTTTTTAAGGGGTATTTTTAGGGTTCAGGGTCAGTTTTCAGGTTTTGGGTAAAAGGGTATTTTTAGTGTTCAGGGTCAGTTTTCAGTTTTTGGGTAAAGGGGTATTTTTAGGGTTCAGGGTCAGTTTTCAGTTTTTGGGTAAAGGAGTATTTTTAGGGTTCAGGGTCAGTTTTCAGTTCTTGGGTAAAAGGGTATTTTTTGTGTTCAGGGTCAGTTTTCAGTTTTTGGGTAAAGGGGTATTTTTAGGGTTCAGGGTCAGTTTTCAGTTTTTGGGTAAAGGAGTATTTTTAGGGTTCAGGGTCAGTTTTCAGTTCTTGGGTAAAAGGGTATTTTTAGTGTTCAGGGTCAGTTTTCAGTTTTTGGGTAAAGGGGTATTTTTAGGGTTCAGGGTCAGTTTTCAGTTTTTGGGTAAAGGAGTATTTTTAGGGTTCATGGTCAGTTTTCAGTTCTTGGGTAAAGGGGTATTTTTTGGGTTCAGGGTCAGTTTTCAGTTTTTGGGTAAAGGGGTATTTTTTGGGTTCAGGGTCAGTTTTCAGTTTTTGGGTAAAGGGGTATTTTTAGGGTTCAGGGTCAGTTTTCAGTTTTTGGGTAAAGGGGTATTTTTTGGGTTCAGGGTCAGTTTTCAGTTTTTGGGTAAAGGGGTATTTTTAGGGTTCAGGGTCAGTTTTGGGTTTTTGGGTAAAGGGGTATTTTTAGGGTTCAGGGTCAGTTTTGGTTTTTTGGGTAAAAGGGTATTTTTAGGGTTCAGGGTCAGTTTTGGGTTTTTGGGTAAAGGGGTATTTTTAGGGTTCAAGGTCAGTTTTGGGTTTTTGGGGTACAGGCGTACAGGGTAAAAATAAAATAAATGTATATTTAAATTAAATCAATTAAATGAAATTGAAAAAAAAAATTACATTAAATTATTACGTTTTTAATTTATTTTAAATGTATATGTATTAGTTTTAATTTTTTAATAATGTTTTAATGTTTTTATTTAATATTTGTAAAATTATATGTATTTTAAAATTATTTTTACATTATTATTTATACATTTAAAAAAACGATATTTTTAATTTCGATATTTTTGTACTACGATATTAATTTTTCGATATTTTTGTACTTACCTTTATGAAGATATGACTCCGATATTTTTGATTTCGATATTTTTGTGTCGATATTTTTGTATGTCGATATTCTGTCTGTCGATATTATGTCAGACAACCCTAGGAAATTGTGGAAGAAACATGAAAGTGCACTCTGTGACACACCTCCCGCCACTGCAATGACATATTGGAAGCTACCAGTGGCCAATAGGTGGAGGGAGGACAACACCTGCACATGTGGGGGGATTGCATTGCTACGACACTTGGAAAGGACAATTTTTTGGAAGGGGGAACCTAACCCACAATTTGTGGCATGCTTCATCATAGTTTACCTCTCCTCACCCCGGTAGGATAGTGTCCCCAGGGCAGACTCGACCTCTAAGGACTAGGAAGAAGAATGGAGTTCTTAGATGAAGTACAACTTGACATGTGTGGGATCCGAATCATTTAAAAATACCTTGGGGCACAGGTTTTTCACCTTTAATTCTGGGAACCCCTGGTATAGATGCAAGACTCAAACCCTACCAACTTAGTGGATGCGGTATTATCACAGTACTGTGCTCTTGAGACCAGTTAGAATGTAATTTGGGTATTGTGTGGTGACTACACCTTTGGCATAAATGCAATATTTTGGCATGCATAAACGTCACATGGTTTCCCACTGCCATCAATGATGTGTGGGATTGTAATCCAGACGAATGTGCACACAATAACATACTATGTACACACAGAGTATTTTGTTATTTCAAGTCCCCCCATACTCTGATCTTTTTGCGACTCTATCACCAAAGTTCCAGTGGCATTACGATCGGCACCAGGGAGACTATATCTGCAAATACATATTGAGGTGCATACATAATATAAAAACCATTGAACCTATAAATAGTGTAATATGAGACTACTGAGCATCTTGCTGTAGGGATAATTGTTGTTAGTAGTGTTAACGCAGGGTTTCTGGTCTCTGTTTACCTTACCAGATCCCAAATCATGTCGACTGAATCGTTGGTACCTGTCATTGAGTAAAAGATAATCTACTACTAGGTTAGTCAATTAAGAACTTACACCACTCTAAATAACCACTGACCAGTGATAAAGTTTAAAGATTTAATATAAAGTCAAAGATAATTGAAGATACAAACTTCTCAAGATAAGGTTTAAAAGGTACACTGGTATCACTATAAACATATATTCTTTGAATAATCTGAGTCTACAAAACAGAATAATAAGTACAAGTTCGAAAATCATCAGAGTTGCAAGAATGGATACAAGTTGCAACTTAAGAGTCATTACAGAAAAGAAAATTCAGGTTAGTCTGTCCCTACCCTAGACTAAGTGACATCCCTACTTAACAAGATCTTTACCCCAAAAGGTGTCAGCCGTGGTGTCTTCCTAAGAAGATCAAGCACTTCTCTTTGTCTCTTCTGTAAATAGGTCTCTTGTGATCAGCCTATCTGCCTACCCCACCGCTCTCTTAGGCTTCCAAAATCATCTGCTCTGCCTTCCCCCCGGTCGCTTTCCCTAATACAAAATCACATTTTCGATAGGAACGCCCCTCGGGACGCCCCTCACGTGGTACCGATTTCAGCGGCAAAACTCCATGATGATACTCTTCGGGACCCTCGTTAAAGTTGACCTTGGTTCCCAGGCTTCTTCTCCAGTTCGCTGGTACCCCCTGAAATTCCTGAAACCTCCTCCAGGCCTGCGCCAGGCGTCGCTGAACAAAGCTCCATTCATTACAACTGATTAGGACCCCTCGCACCTGCATTCAGACCATCCTACAGTGGGCCTCAAATTCCAGACTCCACCATATCTATAGGCCATAAAACACATGTAAAACTCTGTACTTGGAGCCTCTCGACCTCTTCTCTAACGAGCACATTGCAGATCAAAGAAACGACATTATCTGTTCAGGCCTACTTGATTTACATGAAGCGGGTCCCTGCACTCTGAAAACATTTTAACTTGATTTAAACAGTATTCTTAACTAGCACACATTTCTATAATGCAACACATCTATAAAACATATACTTCAATACTAGGCCTAATAATACATTTGCACTCTAATGACTTTAAAATCCACGTCACTAAAAGTGTAGCAGCATCTTTCGTTTCCTGTGAAATGCCATGTGGCCTACACATTTTCATGGTTTGCAGAATTACATTTCGTTTTCACTTATTCATTTAACGTGTGATTCCAGCATCATTTTAACATTTCTACAACCTCTACATTAGTTTTCCACTCTTATATATGCATCTATTCTAATTAAAACAAACACTCATATATTTTCTCTTATATAAGTTGACACTCTTGTGCAATACAATTTAAACTAACACTACGTGCTTGTAAATATGGTGTACTTATACATTTTTCAGATTTGTGCTCTCTCAGTCCCCCCTTTGATGACTTTCAGGAGTCATCACCATCAAAACACCATCTCTAAAATGTAGGACCCTTCAAAGTGAAGTCATGGCAGTACCACTTCTTTTCATTGTCTCCAATGCCTTCAGACTCTTATATTGTGTATCTTGTATCGCCGTTAATCTTTCCTCCTGTTCTCTCATAGATCTCTGCAACCTGTTTGCTCTATACCATTGATACAATCGCACCAATCCCCACAAAGTGATTACACAAATCACAATTATGATGATGGGTTTCAATATGTACCAAACGATACCCTTTCCTAGGTTGGCAAACCAACCTCCAACTTTACCCATTCCATGACCTACTTTTTCCCACACATTTACCTTTGTCAGATCCTCAATTTCGTGGTGAATTGCAGTAATGTTTCGTATGTACTTCTCTAGAGGTTTTGAATTGTCTGGAATGTAAGTGCAACATTCCTGGACCTTCAAAGCCTTACAGACTCCGCCCTCCTTGGCTAACAGAACATCTAAAGCAAGTCGGTTCTGAAGAACCATTGCTCTTATCGATTGCATCTCTCCCTCCACCAGCATTAAGGATCTAGCAGTACTGGCAGATAACCTATCTACGACTGTAGCCAATCTTCTAATTTTGATGTCATTCAGTATCAATCCCAAGACAGGGAATGCAGCACCAAATACATCCCCAATTACCTCTTCATCACCTAACCCTCTCTTCCCTCTTGTTGGTATTCCTCTCTTTGTCGTTTCTAAATTCTCAACATGATATATTTTGGGGAAGACAATTGCTAGATAGCATGATCCGTACCAATTATCTGGTAGCTTCACATATGCATTTCTTCCACATACAAAATATACATTTGGAATTGCTTGCATCTCTTTCAAAAAATCTTTGGAGTAGTACTCCAATTGGAAAGCATGTTCACAACTGACTTGACCTACATACAGATTCTCATAATAGGAGTAACTCCTGTGAATGCACAGTTTCCCCCGTTTCTCTTTGTCTAAAGCAATTGGACAAAAGCTACCCTTTCTTTGCTGTATCCTTTCTTCCTTGGTCCAATCTGTTTCCCATTGTCCTGAAGCCTTTAGAATCTTCTGCCTCCTGTATCTAGTATCCACCTGCCCTATAAACTTTTTCTCAATTTCTGAAACTTGACAAGTCAGATTATTTCTTCGGGCATGTGAAGTATCTAACGTTTTCCATGGAATGAACCATTTCTGTAATCTGTCTTCGCTCTTGTAATAGTCCCACTTGTTCAGATGCTTGTAATTTGGGACCTCTGGCAATGTCGAGTCAAAATTCGAGAAATAATACTCGAACCCATCTCGTCCATAGAATATGCTTAACAACAAACTACATGTGATTCCATATGTCAATGGAAGATGATGGTATCTGATACCCTCATCCACCGAAGCTGGTAATTGCATACAAACGTAGCAATTCTTCGCCTCCATGACATCAATGTATTCGTAAAGCAACTTGGCATAAGCATTTGACCTAAAGTTCCCCTTTGATTCATCAACATGTAATCTTTTGATCTCAGCATCTAACAAAGCCTTTTCTTTCTCAGTGTTTTCTCCTTCTACCTCAGCAACAGTGATAGGCTTTTGTGTTGATGCTTTCTTAGTTTCTAATCTCGTCTTTGTTTCATTTTCATGTCCCACTATATATGATACAGTAACTACTAAAACTATAAGAGAAATCACTACCCCTAAAAGTGTGCCAACTATACATTTTGCCCTGCGGTTCGGGTTGCCGGCCTCCATGTTTTCAAACAGTGTAGTTTTGGGTGTTCTTCTAGCACCAGTTTCTCCTTCTCTCCAAACAAAGTCTCTCTTTCGAACAGCGTTTCTCTTTTGAACACCTGGAAGCTGACAGTTTACTCCGCAAACAACATTGGAGTCCTGTAGAAATAGACAACCCTAGCCCTTCTCCGTCCGCTAAAAGGAAGTCCCTACCATTTTCTTCTTCCACTCGGCGCTAGGTTATCTTGCAGCAATATTTACAAAGTTCTTTTCAAAGTCTTTTATCAATCTGGAACTATAAGTGTTCCAAGAAGTGACGCCACGTCCTCATAAATGTCCATACGAAGAAGTATTCCCTCGAATAATGGGCAATTCGTACAACAACATGGAAATTCGACTGTCTCCAGGATTATTCTTCTTATTTCGCTCAAGACAAGAGGACGAACAAAATGAAGAGTTAATGTTTTTTCAATCTCCACTCCTGGTACTATCAACTCTACATCCACAGTTACAAAGGGGTCCGTTCTGACCAGGATCACTTTCTTCACCTTCCCAGTTCTGCGCCCCTTTGAAGACATCCGCAACAAGGTATTAATCCAAGACAATGAGTGTTCCAAGAACTTCCACTACTCGTTCAAGCATTTCCAAACGAAGAAGAGTTCCCTCCAATATTGGATATTGTGAACAACAAACCGGAAAATCAACTGTCTCTAAAATCAATTTTCTGATTCCGCTCAGGAGAGGAGGATAGGCGATGTTGAGTGTCAGCAATCTTTCGGCCTCCACTCCTGGTAGCAGGAACCTTAATTGCACTGTGATAATTGGTTCAATTCTGATCAGGCTCACTTCCCTGACCCTCCCGGTTCTGTGACCCACGGACATCTGCAACGAGGTAGGTCCAATCAGGAGTAGAGTATCTTCTGTTAGGTACTCGCACCCTCCTTGATCTTCTTGGACCTTCCTGGACTTGATCCTGGGTATCTTCTTCCGGATCCGAGTCTTCAGATATAGGAGCAAGCGTTTCTTCCCGAGCTGACCTTAAGCTTAGCCTCCTCCTTCTTTCCGGCCAGGTGGCTGCTCCACGCCTTGTTCTCCTATTTCTCGTCCTCACACTCGGTTCTTGATCACTCTGGTACTGATCTGTGTCTGAGTCGTATTCACTGCAGCTCTCTCCTTCAGTTGCATCTTCGGTCTCACTGCCTTCCTGCCTTCCTTCCTCTTCAGGATCAGATGCGTTCCCAACTCCTTCCGACACCCCCACAGCTGATCTGGTCCCCTCTTGGGATTCTTCTTCCACGACTGGACTTTCGTCTGGGAGAGGAGCTGTTTCTTCTAGAGGTGCTGAAACTCTCCGAGTATGGGATGCATGGATCCAATTTGGCAGCCCTCCGCACTTCACCGCGGTGTTCGTGATCAGGATTACCTGAAAGGGCCCACGCCAACGTACATCTAGGCAGTTCTTCCGGACGTGCTTCTTGACCAACACCCAGTCCCCTGGGCACAGATCATGACACAGGTTCCTTGATGATGGAACTTCAGCCGCCTGCACCTGAAGGGACACAGAATGGATGGCGTCAGACAGTCCCTTACAGTAATCCAAGATCAGATCATCTGTAATGTTCAATAAGGCAGCAGTTGGAACAGTGGGAAGTCTCATGGCCCTCCCCATCAGAACCTCGTGTGGAGAGAGACCTGTCCTCCTGTCAGGTGTGCTACGCATGCTCATGAGTACTAAAGGAAGAGCATCTGGCCAACTCAAAGATGTGGATGAACAGACTTCAGCTAGTCGACTCTTCAGAGTGCCATTTACTTGTTCCACAATCCCTGAGGCTTCTGGTCGATAACGACAATGCAGTTTTTGATCGATCTTTAATGCAGAGCACAACATCTTCACAATTTCGCTGTTAAAATGTTTTCCTCTGTCCGATTCCAGAGAGGCCGACACCCCGAAGCGTGGTATCAACTCCCTGAGCAATAGTTTGGCTACTGTGAGTGTATCGCACCTGAGTGTAGGGTATGCTTCAACCCATCTGGAAAATATGCATACAACCACCAAAACATACCTAAGGCGGTTGATTTTTGGCATTTCAATAAAGTCCAATTGCATTCTATTGAAAGGCCCCCCAGACCTCCCAATGTGACTCAGTGTAACTGGTGTTCTTTTCCCAATGTTTAACTGCTGGCAGGTAACACATCGCTTGCATACTGATTCTGCCGCTATCCTAAATTTAGGGCAATACCAAGTCTGCCTAAACACTCTCAGCATAGCATCTCTTCCTAGGTGTACTGGACCATGTATTTGTCTTGCCATTGGATTCGCTAGTTCCTCAGGTAACACTGGCCTCCCATCTGCTGAAATCCAAAAATCCATCTCGCTTCTCACGCAACCTGCTATCTCCCATGCCTTTTTCTCTGTTTCAGGTGCGTTCTCCTGCATCACTCTTAAATCCTCCCAAGTGTCTACTGTTTCCAACATCATGCTCAATTCTGTCTTCTCTTCCGCCCCTTCTATTTCTACCTTTGTGAAGGAATAGTCCTGCTCCGCACAATAGCGGGCGACTTCGTCTGCATAACGGTTACCTTGTGACACAAAATCTGTATTCTTAGTGTGAGATATACACTTTACAATAGCAATGGCAGCTGGACCTTGTAATGCTTCCAACAGCAGTCGCACAAATTCTCCATTTCGAATGGGCGAACCAGAAGAGGTCATGTAACCTCTCTGAGACCACAATTGCCCGAAATCGTGAACCACGCCGAAACCATATTGACTGTCAGTGTATATGGTGACTCTCCTTCCGCTACCTGCTATACAGGCACGAGTTAATGCAATGATTTCTGCTACCTGTGCGGAATGTACACCTTCCAGGCAAGCGGCTTCCACAACTCCAGTAATGGTGCAAACAGCATAAGCTGCTCTCAACCGACCAGTATCATCTCTTAAACATGAGCCATCGACAAAGTAAATCTCATCAGGGTCAGACAACGGCTCATCCACAATATCTGGTCTGGGCTTCGTGCATAGTTCAGTCACATCAAGGCAATTGTGGTCTTCACATTCTTCGCCTTCTATTACAGTAGGTAGTGGCATCAATGTAGCAGGATTCAAAACAGAGCACCTTTTGAGGGTCACGTTCTCCGCAGCAAGGATAACTTGCTCGTAACGCGTGAGCCTGCTATTAGTCAGATGCTGCGTCTTCGTCCTGGTCATTAGCAATTCTACAGAATGTGGTACATACACCACTAACTGGTGTCCCATAACAATACTCTCACACCTCTCAATGCTGACACCCGTTGCAGCAATGGATTTGAGACATCCGGGCAACGCTGCGGCTACCGGATCTAATGTAGCCGAAAAGTAGGCAACTGGTCTACGGGCATTTCCATGGGTCTGTGCCAAGACTGACAAAGCACATTCCTCTCTCTCACAGCAGTAAAGCGAAAAAGATTTCTCGTAATCGGGCATCCCCAGAGCCGGAGCACGACACAAGTCGTCTCTCAACTGCAGGAATGCCACTAAGCATTCATCGTCCCATGGTACCGGATCACTCACCTCCTTGTGCGTCAGTTTCTGTAAGGGCTTTGCTTTCAGTGAAAAGTTAACTATCCACTGTCGACAATAACCAACCATTCCTAGGAACATCCTAACTTCTCTCTGTGTCGTAGGCGCATTCATCTTCATTATCGCCTCAATCCTATCTGGAGACACCTTACGCTTTCCCTTTTCTAACCGGTGCCCCAAATACTGTACTTCTGTCAAACAGTACTGTAACTTGCTCGGAGATACCTTATGTCCCTTTTCAGCTAAATGGTTCAACAAGGCAATGGAATCTGTTTTACAAGCCTCCTCGGTCTCTGACGCAACAAGTAGGTCATCTATGTACTGAACCAGAACCGAATTCTGCGGCAGTACTAGATTTTCGAGATTCTTCTTCAACAACTGGTTGAAGATTGATGGGCTGTCTGTGAATCCTTGTGGGATTCGACACCATGTTAAGACGCGATTTTCCATTTTAAAAGCGAAAAGGTACCTGCTTTCTTCATCCAATGGGATTGAAAAGAAAGCCTGGCAAAGATCTATCACTGTGAACCATTCTGCTTGGCATGGTATCTGAAACAGTATCACTGATGGATTCGGTACCACTGGACAACATGAAACAACTATATTGTTAATTTTTCGAAGGTCCTGAACTATTCTGAATTTCCCACTAGGTTTCTGCAAGCCCATAATCGGGGAGTTACAAGGACTTCCCACGATTTCTTGTAGTATTCCCTGTTGAATCATTGACTCGATCACAGGTTTTATTCCTGCAATCGTTTCCTGGGACAATTTGTATTGCGGCGTTCTGGGATACTCGGCATTTGGCTTTACCATTATTTTCACTGGTTCTACCCCCTTGATCAATCCTATTTCCTCGCCTGTGAAATCCCATACCCCCGACGCCACAGCATCTCGTAGGTCCTGGGAAAGATCTTCGACAGTCAGAGTAGGATATAGTTCTATGCAAGATTTTGAATTGGCTACCTTGAAGGTAGCGTCATCGTCTGTAGTCTGTACCTCCACTCCTTGCGGGGTGCAGTATATTGTGCAATTCAATTTGCATGACAAATCCCTTCCTAACAGACATGCAGGACTCGAATCACATACTACAAACTGATGTTCATTCATATGGTTTCCTATTTTCACGGATACTGGTTCAGTCAAGGGACTAGTCATCCTTTTGTTTGCAACTCCTACCACTTGAATTGTTTCCCCTGACATCGGTAAATCTGGAACCACCACTGATCTCAAAGTTGATCGAGTAGCTCCAGTATCCACTAAGAACGTTGTAGGACATCCTGCCACTTCAGCCTCAACAAATGGCCCCCTTTGATCCACCTCTAGGACTGCCCCGAGGGTACAGTCCTCTTCCCTACTCACACGCTGTCCTGTCAATGGATCAATATAATAATACTTTTCTTCCTCAATAAAAAGAGGCATCTGTTTAAAGACCTTTCCCCTGACGCGATTTTCGGTGGCTGTGGAAACTGAGCTCTTGGAGCCGAAGTCCCCCCTTTGACCACCTTGCTTCCTGGGACTGTCGCCTTTTGAGCTGGAACCTCTTGAACTTGCTCTTCTAATTCTAGCTCTCCATTTTCAGGGTTAAAGGGACACTCGCGTCTCCAATGTCCCACCTGGTGACACTGGTGGCACTTTGTCGTCTTCTTTAAAGTGGCAAAGTGTACTCTAGGTCTCTGCCCTTCTTCATTATCCTTGTTCTGACCATTCGACTTTCGTCCCATCCCCTGTTTCTGTTGTCCGCCCTTTCCGGCTGACTGCATTTGCACCACCATCAGCTTCTCCTTTAAATTTTTCTTTTTAGAATCAATTTCGTCACTGCAGTATCTTGCATATCGCAGGATCTCATCTAGTGGTTTGTTTTGCCAACAGATTAAATGTTGTTGAATCATCAAACAAATATCTGGTCTCAGCCCCAAAACGAACTTTGACACAAACTGTCCTATGTCTTTGGGATCCATTACATCGAGTCCACTATATTGTTTGAATATTTTCAGTAATCTTTCATAAAATTCATGAACTGTCTCTTTGGGTTCCTGTCTCGTTCTGTCTATTTTTACCCAATCTATATCTTGTGGAGGCACTTTATCCTTTAGCCAGGCTATTACTCTTTCATATTTCTCCATGACACTGTCCAACGGTCCATTAGTTCTAGCATTCCTCTCAGGTTCTACATTTGGCCACTGGACACTAATCTTGCAGGTTACCCACAAATCCCCTGGAACCACAATGTCAAACAAGGTGTCCAAATCAATCCACAATACTTTGGAGATCTTTACAAACCTCTCTACCTGCTTATACCACTCAACTGGATTCTCCCTTAACTTCGGAAATGAGTTGGTAAATGCAGCTAAATCTCCTCTACTCCAGGGCACATGTACATCATTTCCGTTCGATATTTCTCGCAAAGGGAACGCCTCCATCTGCATTACCCTTCCCTCTGGTGACATCACACTTGTACTCCGTCTAACTGTACCCCTTTTGGATCATCTCTCCTCCCATTTGTCCAGATCTCTCCACACCCTTATTCCCGATATTAACTCTCTTATGTGTGTTTTTAATCCTGTAGTTCTCTTCTCGTCTAGGTCTTGGTCTGAGTACTGCAACCTATGGTTACTCTGTAATGTCTTTGTTCTGGACAAGTCTACCATGTACCTGTCTGCCAGGTTAGACAGTTTCTCATGAATTGCTCTGGCCTTTCTAGTAATATCCTTTGCTATAAATAGCAATTCATCTTGTTCGTACAACTCAATCCTTTCCAAAGGCACCGTCCCTTCTATAATCTCGTCTAGATCGGATTTTAGGCTGGAGACATCAAGCCTTTTAACCTTTATAGCTGCTTTCAGTACTTCGGCTCTCGGTGCTCCTTCAGCCTCTCTCTCATCCCAGCTCCTAGTTCTTCGTCTAGGCTCTGGTGTGTTATGTGGAGTGCTCCCATGCTCCCATCTCTCTAGGTCCCATGCCTTTCCATCTTCTCGGGGTGTATGGTGAAACACTCCTTCGCGCCTCATAGCCCCACATTCCCCATCCTGTCTAGGTTCTCGGGATGCATGGTAAGGCATTCCGTTACTCCCTCTTTCTTCTCCCTGCATCTGTGACCTCTGATCACTTGATGTATGACGTGATCTTTCACTGTTCCCTCTTTGCCAGTGTTGTACATCTTCCCCAGGTGCGTGATGAGTGCACCTAAACTTATCTCTGTACTCTTGTGTTCTTTGGTCTCCCTTGTTTTGCATGAGGCAAGACATCTCCTCACACTCCATACTCCTACCATTCTGCTCCTGCTGTTCCCTCCCATTCGTAGGATGTGTAACTCATCTATTCTCCTGACTTTGACCCTCTCGCCCCTGACTGCTCTCGCTAGCCCCGCAATGAGATACAGTCCCGTTACCTCGGTTTTCCCACTCTGGTTCTGTTCTTGACCTATTACTCGGAGTTACCGTGGACCCATCCCATTCTCTCAAATCTGCTCTTAATTCTGTATAAGATTTCGGCCGTGGTCCCCTCAGGTCCATCGGTCCTCTCTGACCTCCCTGTCCTGTGTTGGGACCCACAGTCGTATCGAATGGGGTGTTCCACGTTACCGATCCTGGCAATTGCTTCCATGCATTTGTCGTGTTATTTCTCCTTTCCATCTCAATCCTTTCTCTATCTAACCGTATCTGTTCTTCCTCTCTCCCATTCTCTGGGTTGTAAATCGATACTATGGGTCCTATGGTAACGGGTACTTGGAGAGCATCTGGCAATCTAAAAGACTCAGCCTTTTCGGTGATTGGCGTCTTTTGTACCACAAACCTTCCCACTACACTCTGTATTGTGTTGTTTTGAGGTGTCTCCTCGCCTTTGATAGGTGTCCATTCCGATATAGGGAGTGGTGTAAACCCCTCTATGGCAGTCCCATCTTCCCTTGCTAGTCCTCTATCTTCAATTTCCCCGACTCTCGGAGGTGGTCTGTTTATCAACAATCTGTTTATCACATTGTCCTCCGAATCACTCTCCTCATCCTCTTCCATGAGGTTCCTCCCACCTACCACCTCCCTCATTGGATACAACTTCTCTACCTCAATAGCCTGTACCCTCCATCTCTTTGCCTCTTCGTCCCATTTAGAATCTCGCACTGCTCTTACCGATCGAGTCAATCTTTGTTGATGCCTGTTCAAATTCCTGTCGTGCGCCGCCCTAATCCATGCATTAAGGGCCTCAAACTGGGTTGGTCTAGGCGGGGGTTTCAATGAGGACATGGTTGCTTTTAACCGATGTAACACTTCTAACTTAAACGTCCCATACTTAGGGAACTGCATTTCTTCATTTCCTTCCGTAAGCTTATTCCAAGCCCCAATCCATAATATCGTATGCAACCCCACATTCGCTGCCATATAATGAGCTGGTGTACCCTCCGGCGGTGCCTCTTCCCCGTAATAATGTTCACTTCTTTTTCTTTTAAAAATCCCTTTCAAACACTTAAAGCACTTCATGATTTCTCTTTTCTCCGCGTTTGTTTACTTCCTGATGACAATCTACCAATCACCGCGCTGTTCTCGCTAACTGGCCTATCCGATCGCGACTTCTCACTGACGTCGCACCAGCCGCCCAATCGCGTCGCGGCTCTTGCCGACGTCACACCAACCGTCCTATCGCGTCGCGGCTCTTCACTCGCCACCCTATCTCAGCGCGGCTCTTTCTGACGTCACTCGTCCCCCTTCGCAGCAGTTCCCCTCCTTTTTCAGCTCGTCTCCTCGGTCTTGCGTGCATCCCATTCATACTCTGAAAAATGATTACTTCTGTCCAAGCGATCACCTTTCTTGACTGTACGCCCACAGTCTTTCTGTAGTTGTCCCCTTAACTTGACGAAATGTCTTTCCGTTTACTTCCAGACAATCGCCTTCTCTGATAGGTTACTCACACACAGTAACTTCCGACCAGCGTCCGTTACTCATACGCTCACTCTTACACTCCCCCTATCTTGGTCCCACGGCGGTCAATGGTACCTCATGACTTCCGTACTATGGTCGACAACTACTCTGGATGTTCGATACACCCAAAACCACTTAAGCTCTGGCCTGAACTTAAGATTCACCGGTTCACCCGTTTACCAGGTAACCAATTTACCAGGTTGCGCGCGCTCACAACCTTCTCACAATCACGCTACAGGCATTCAACTCCGCAAGACATTACAATACAAATACAACACAAAACACCGCAATCTGTTCACGCATGACCCTTGTTATACTCACTCTCCTCCGATACTGCTGCTTTTCTCGCCCCGTCTGCACCTTCGGCGCACGATTCTTCCGCTGCTCGTCTCTCGATGTCTAGGGGCCTTGGGGTAAACTAACCTAATCTAGATTACCTTCCTCAAGAAGATAACCATCCTAAACTGCTACCAACTGTTAACGCGGGGTTTCTGGTCTCTGTTTACCTTACCAGATCCCAAATCATGTCGACTGAATCGTTGGTACCTGTCATTGAGTAAAAGATAATCTACTACTAGGTTAGTCAATTAAGAACTTACACCACTCTAAATAACCACTGACCAGTGATAAAGTTTAAAGATTTAATATAAAGTCAAAGATAATTGAAGATACAAACTTCTCAAGATAAGGTTTAAAAGGTACACTGGTATCACTATAAACATATATTCTTTGAATAATCTGAGTCTACAAAACAGAATAATAAGTACAAGTTCGAAAATCATCAGAGTTGCAAGAATGGATACAAGTTGCAACTTAAGAGTCATTACAGAAAAGAAAATTCAGGTTAGTCTGTCCCTACCCTAGACTAAGTGACATCCCTACTTAACAAGATCTTTACCCCAAAAGGTGTCAGCCGTGGTGTCTTCCTAAGAAGATCACGCACTTCTCTTTGTCTCTTCTGTAAATAGGTCTCTTGTGATCAGCCTATCTGCCTACCCCACCGCTCTCCTAGGCTTCCAAAATCATCTGCTCTGCCTTCCCCCCGGGTCGCTTTCCCTAATACAAAATCACATTTTCGATAGGAACGCCCCTCGGGAGGCCCCTCACGTGGTACCGATTTCAGGGGCAAAACTCCATGATGATACTCTTCGGGACCCTCGTTAAAGTTGACCTTGGTTCCCAGGCTTCTTCTCCAGTTCGCTGGTACCCCCTGAAATTCCTGAAACCTCCTCCAGGCCTGCGCCAGGCGTCGCTGAACAAAGCTCCATTCATTACAACTGATTAGGACCCCTCGCACCTGCATTCAGACCATCCTACAGTGGGCCTCAAATTCCAGACTCCACCATATCTATAGGCCATAAAACACATGTAAAACTCTGTACTTGGAGCCTCTCGACCTCTTCTCTAACGAGCACATTGCAGATCAAAGAAACGACATTCTCTGTTCAGGCCTACTTGATTTACATGAAGCGGGTCCCTGCACTCTGAAAACATTTTAACTTGATTTAAACAGTATTCTTAACTAGCACACATTTCTATAATGCAACACATCTATAAAACATATACTTCAATACTAGGCCTAATAATACATTTGCACTCTAATGACTTTAAAATCCACGTCACTAAAAGTGTAGCAGCATCTTTCGTTTCCTGTGAAATGCCATGTGGCCTACACATTTTCATGGTTTGCAGAATTACATTTCGTTTTCACTTATTCATTTAACATGTGATTCCAGCATCATTTTAACATTTCTACAACCTCTACATTAGTTTTCCACTCTTATATATGCATCTATTCTAATTAAAACAAACACTCATATATTTTCTCTTATATAAGTTGACACTCTTGTGCAATACAATTTAAACTAACACTACGTGCTTGTAAATATGGTGTACTTATACATTTTTCAGATTTGTGCTCTCTCAGTAGCATGTAATACATCAAAACCTACAACCACACCATTGAGCGTGCCTTTTAAAAGATAATTGTTATCAAGTCTTAGCTCCCCCAATAGAGCAGATGAGCTCATATCTAACGTTAAGAAGGTTGTAAGGATAGGATTTGCTAAATATGTATAGAGAACCATAGGTCTATTTGTCTCACAAAGACCCCCAAGCATCACAATGACCCTTTTGTTTTATTATGCGAGTGTGTGACTCAAGAAGACATCATTTCCTCCCAGACCGAGGAGCTGGTATCCCCTAAAGTTAGGGTTTGGAACAGTACCAGTATGAATAATAAGTACTTCTAAATTGCATGTATGCTGTTTTTGTATGTGTGCTTTTCCACATCACACATGTGTCTTTGAATGGCATGCTGTGCAGTGTGACTTGTGTTTTCACAATAAGGCAATATGTCTCCACATGCTAGTGCTGGGATTTCTAATCAGTGTTTTAAGCTCTTTTCTCTATCTTGTTTTAATGTTTTCAGGTGTGATATACTCATGTTCCAGGTAGGAATCACCTGAGTTTCTTGAATTCACTAAATATTGTCTTATGACAAATAGGCCAGGGCACTAGGGATCCTTGTTCCTGGAGAATGCCCATGACCTGTATAGGCTGGCGGCGATAGAGGCAGAGAAATGTTGGCTTAGGGGATGGATTGAGCCATTCTTCTCATGTTCCACACCAATATTGTTTTTAGAGGTACAAGTGGTCAGAATCAAAGGTGAAACACCTGGGTGCCCCAAGGTATTTTTAAGTGATCTAGATCCCGCATTTGTCCAGTTGTACTTTATCTAAGAACTCCCTCCTTCTTCCTAGTACTTGGAGGTTGAGGTTGAACCCTGGTGGCACCCTCCTACCAGGGTGCCGATGATAAAGCATGCCACAAATTGTGGGTGAGGCTTCTCCTCCCAAAAGATTACTCTTCCCACATGTCCTGAGAGTACTCCTGCGATGCCTATATTTGAACTGGGAATTTGTTTTTTACATGAGAAGTAGTCCCTTTCTTGTTGTAGCTATCTTACCCCTTTTCTCTTAGTTTATGGTTTTGTTTCGGCATCTCATCCCAAAACTGTGGCATGGACTATGGGCTTTAACACATAAAGTGAGTAGTGGGAGTGCTAAAGTATAACACTGGCTCTGCCACAGTATTGGGCTGAATGGTGCCTTAAGTCGCCGAAGAGCCGTAGCAATACTCTCTTATCACCATGAACAGTAGTAAATGGTTTCTTGTTGCAGGACTGTTCAATGCATACGCTCGTTTTGTTTAGAAATGAATCAGCCTTTCTTGTCGGATCAAAAGAAAACAATATAACATAGAGTAACATCACAAAGTACATCACAAAATAATTGAAACATAACTTAGCACATCATAATAAAATCAGAACAGAATGCAACACAACAACTGCAGAGCTAAACAACAAAATCATATTTCGTTGAAAGAGCACAACAACACAGATGCAAAAAAACAACAGATCACATCTCTGCTGCAATAAAATACCATCCAGCAAATGTACACCAGCATCTAGCCACACATTCCCACTTCCAAATCCTGTTTTCATAATACAATGTTTACTGATGTTTACACCAAGCACTGCCTTAATTTACCACCAAGCACAATAAACAGTGCAAGTCAAAAATGTTTTTTAATCCTGCCTTTAGTGCTTATGCAATTTTTTTCACTGCTGCCTGAGTTGTACTTATTGAAAATTCTTGTAGTTTCAGTTTAACTCTCAAATGAGTCATTTATATCTCATTGATATCACTGAAATCCAGTGAAGTCTATAAAATGGTCTGCAACGGGGTGACTCTAAATAAAATTTCTGCTCAGCGGCATTGCAGCAATTGCTTAAATTACTAAAAGTTTTTTTTTGTACAAATTTCTGTGAGAGCATTTTTTATTCTGGAGAAAAAAAGCTGAAATACAATATTCCGCAGTAATCCTCAATATATGTGACCAGTTTCTATTGATGAGGCCCAGTAATGGGATCAGAAATATCAACATACAAAGGGGCATATTTACACAGAAGTTGGCAAATCGTGCTGTTAAGCCTAGAAGGCTAATAACACCCTCAGTCCCTTTAGAAATGCAGGGGTGCACTATATTTACAAGAATATGGTACAGCCTTGCGTTTCCCCCTGCGCTGGTGTTATATTTAGATGCCTAGTGCCAACACTTGCAGGTGCAAGGGTTCCTGCATTGAGGTAAGTGATTGTTTATGTGCAGGAAGGTCTCCCGTCCTGCACCTAAAACAATCCTTACATGAAGTTGCAAAATTTAATTTTTTAAAAATGATTGTTCATGTGGAGGAAGGGGCACCTTCCTTCAAATAAACAATCATTGGCGTTTTGCTGTTTCCATGTGTGCTGCACAACGCAGGCAAACAGGTTTTCCCCGGTCTTAATTTTGGCACTGCCCCATATTTAAGCCACACTTGTAAATATGGGGCTGTGTCAAAATCAATGGGTGTTGCGTTGGAACGCCCACAACAACACCCATTGCCCTCCCCTTTCACACTAAATGTAACGTTAAAGTGTGCCTTATTTACAAAACAGAGTTAAGCCACGTTAAGTGCCTTAACACTGCCTTGTAAATAAGGTGCAGCCCATATCGCCACAGGAACACCACTAAAAGTGACCTTCTTGTGGCGATAGGGGCTCATAAATATGCCCCAAAATGCTGATAATTCGAAAGTCAGGGCCTGCTAAAGGTACTACAACTCACATTAGGCATTTATTTTTTAAATGAACACTTCCAATATTTATTTTCAAGAGAATAGTTTGACAGATGGCAGAAAACGAATATGAGGAACTTATAAAGTTTCAGATTTTATGAGACACTATAAGCAGTACTTATAAACTTTGCAATACAACAACATCACAAACAGTATTTTCTTAGTGCTGTCTAAGTTTTATTAAAAACAAAAAAATGAAATTCAATAATAATAAAAAGTATACAGGCAATGAAGGAACCCACCGATAAGAGCTATGCAGGCTGAGGAAATGCTAGCTAAGGAAACACTGACATTTTAATGAAATGCATGCACAGCGTGAATGTCTTACCGTTAAGCTCATATTTTTTAATTTCCTGTGCTCTGAGTGCTATTCATATTCAAGACTTTTCTTGCAAAATTGTGTTCAAGCAACCATTGTTTTTATTGAGGTAGCATACCATGAAAGAGATTGGTAAAATTCAAAAATCCAAAATATTTCCATGTTGGGTTGTTAGTTTTAGATCACAGATGTACAATATTATGTGCAACATTGTGTTTTGCAATAAACAATAATCTGATTAAAAATGAGTAACTTAAAAAACTATTTCACCTAGTGTTCGAGCTTTAATGCGGCAAGAGTGTTAGTGTAAATTGAATAAATTAGAAATCAGACACCTTGCAGCCTGATAGAGTTTAGTATTCAGTAGGGCTACGTAAGAAAATGCAGCATTGACACCAAACGTTGCTCATTTATGCAGAGCAGAATCCGAAGCACACACTCGTCTTACAGTTAAGTAGTAAGGAGTGTCAGGAGTGTTAGTGTAAATAGAATAAATTAGAAATCAGACACCTTGCAGCCTGGTAAAATTAAGTATGGAGTAGGGCTACAGGCAAATGCAGCATTGACACTAAAAGTTGTTCATTTATACAGAGCAAAATCCGAAGAACACACTAGTTTTACACTTGCATCAAAACTAAATAACTTTCATGAATTCCTATGAATTACACAATGTGTCATGGAGCCTCAACACAGTTGGTATAATACTTTGACAAACCTACAGAACAATTTAAAATGAGAAGCATTGCATTTAAACAGCCATTTCAGTGATATCTATGCTGGATTGAATGAACAATCTCACGTGTGGTGTTGCAAACATGGAAACCAGTGATACAGGGTCCCCAGGAAGAGCTGTTGGCTACAGCATGCACGGTGCTATCTCTAGCTGTCCTCTCCTTAGAGTTCATCATTGGGGCCTGTGCACGGTGCTGGTGCGCATGCGAGTTTGTGCCTGGTTGGATCACTAGCCTATGAATAGCTTTTCAGGAGTCAGGGCCTTAAGTGGGCCAGGTCCCTCCAGTACTCAGTCCCAGTAGTAATTTAAATTGGACACTGATCGATTTCTGAACAATGAGTGTACAAACTTTTTAGGTACTCCATGTCGTTCCTTGGTATATTTCACATGCCTTACTTAACTTTGCATTCCATTTGAGTTTTTGCTTTTTCTATGATGTTGTGTTACGTTTTTTCTTTTTTTCAGGCAACTTATTATTCTTGTCTAGTACTTACTTTGAATTGAGTGGCATCCTGGAGTTTGTAATGGGGCACAATTGATTTGTGGCTGAAGGTAGTACAAGTATCTCTCAGTGCTTGTTAGGGGCAAAGGGGGATTCAGAATAGGTCATTATCCAATCCTTGGCCTCTCTGCAAAACGCAGAGAGAAATAGTCACGTGTGTTAGTTGCAGTTGTAAATCTATGCAAAAGTGTGGGGAGGGTGGCACTCTATGTGAACTTTTTGTATATGTTAATCAATGCACTTAATTATATAGGCCCAGCTACTTTCAGGGACCCCCTCTTTTGTCCCGCTTTAAAGCACTTTCTGGAATGAATAACTTAATAGCCTTAAGTGGCAGAAAAGCTGTGATTTCCGTTTACTCCTGTCGCATATACAAGCCCTGAGGTATTATTTACTGGACCGATTTTGCCATGATACTGTGCTTTTTTGGGTCCCACGCTTATAATATGTATTCGGTTAATTAAAAGAAGGCCTTGCCAGTTTTTCAAGATGCAGCTATTGCACCAACATCACTAGGTGGCGTCAAATACTGTGTTTTCCTCAAGGTACACATTTCCTTAACTAAGGGCGGTTCCTTGGATCGAAAACCAAAAAGACGCCCCAGAACATTTTTAGCCCTTGATCCAATAAAAGCTTCTGAAATGCTTGGTTATTCGTTATTTTATCGAAACGTCCTCTTTTACCCCTTTTTCCCACAGCAGAAGGACATCTAGCTTTTGGGAGAGGTCGATTTAGCTAACAAATACGTTAAAACGTGTAGTCTAATCTCTATACCGATGCCTAACATATATTCATTTTCGATTGTATTGCTACTCCTGAGTTCAGAGTTAACAAAATGAGACTGATGTATCAAAGGGTTTTACGAATTCTGTACACGCGGGGAAATGCCTTAATGCATAAGGACCATAGTTACATTTGTGGTGGCACGAGGTGGCACTCAACGTAAACCAACTTGCCATATCACCTCATTTGTCACATCTTCAGTAGTTCCTAGTTTCCATGTTAGTTTAAAGTGACAACTTTAAGGGCCCCATTAAGTGTTAGCCAGTACAAACGAGTGGTAATACTGGGCACAGTATTACAATCACAGGTCACCCACTATGTCTTAGAGGCTCAGAAGTGGAAATACCATGCAGGTCACAGTATTACCTAGCTATTCCTGGAGGTTTTCCGTGAATTCTGGGCCCTTCTCTTCTCAGAAATGCCACCTGCTCTTCACAGTTGTAAACTGCGGCCCAAAAACATGTGGCATCACGAGGTGTGGTTTTACCTGGCAATATAGCACCTAGTGGTACCTGCAACAGTGCAGAATGGTTCGGCCACTGAACGCCATGCAGAAATACCACTCCTGTGGCTCTCCCATATAGCCCCACTCTGGCCATTTGAACTTTATATCACAGTTGTGTCTGGCAATACTGGCTTCTGCCCTTGCCAACCACCGGCTTTCACTCACACTTTAATGCAAATTTACAAGCCCCTATCGCGACCACAACATCAATTTTCTTGAATTTGTGGTGATGATCGGTGCTTTGCCTTATTCACAAGGTGGCGTTAACCCACTTAAAGTGGCTTAACACTGCCTTGTGAGTAAGGCACCCTTTCACCCTATATATACTTAGCACGAAAGGGGTCGGCAATGGGTGTTGTGGTAGGCATTCCACCACAACATCCATTGATTTTATGCTGCCCGATATTTACAAGATGTGGCGTAAATATGGGACAATGCCACAATTAAGACCAAGGAAAACCTGGTCTAAACCCTGGTGCAATGAGGAGAATTGTTTAATTTCTCCTTATTTTTGCTGTTTCCATGTGTGCTGCGTTATGCAGCACACATAGAAACAGCGAAATGCCATTGAGTGTTAATGTGCCGGAAGGGACACCTTCCGGCACATAAACAGTCATTCCCTTCATTGTAGGAACCCTTGCACTATGATGCAAGGGTGACTGTGTTGACGCTAGGTAGCTAAATTAGTGCCAGCGCAGGGGTAACCGCAAGGCTGCACTGTATTCTTGTGTATACAGTGCAGCCCTGCGTTTCTGAATTGGCAGAGTGTGGTGTTAAGCCAAGGAGGCTAAAGTCGTTCTCTGCCACTTCCTTGTAAATATTCCCCTTTATTTGTTTCACCTCTTGATTCACAAAATACCTCATAGCAAACCTGCATGATACTCTTTGCTGTCCTCCCAGTTTGCTGAAATTCTGCACTCCTCTTGGTAATGTTGACATCGTTACTGTGACAATTACTAGTGCAGATGGTATAATTAACACATATGTATTCCAAAATATCATTGATGAAGTGGATCATCACTTTTTAATTCAGTTGTGAAACTGTTACAGATGCTTTTAATTTCAAATTTCTAGTAACTAAGTTGCATTAAACCATCACTGTCAAAACATTTCTTAGCATCTCGATTTTTGTGCATCATTTTTCTTCAAGTGACCATTAAAGTTTATCGAGAATGGATTAAATCCAGACTTTAGTTTGGTTCCTGTCCTACCTGATGGGAGAGTTCATGATATCTAACAAATATCAAGACTGGTACTGAGCTGTGATCTGAGATGTGCCCACTGACAAAAACATTGTCAGTTATGCATGCTTCACTCGGGGCCTGTTTGAGGGATGGGTTACTCAATCATAAACGTGATGGCTATGCCATCCACCTTATTCCATGTGTATTATAATAGGCATTTATGAGAAGGCTGATGCAGTGCTTAATTTAAGGCAGTGGTTGCAGGTGGGCAGCACTCATTTATGGGAACTGGCGCATATTTTTCCTCACTAGAGGTTGATCTAGTGCAAGAGAATGAAAAAGGTACAAGGAAGAAAAAAGAAGGAAGGGAATGGCAGAAACCTGTGTTAAACTGAGAAAGCAGAAACCTGCAGGAGAGAGACAAAGGGGCAGGGAGTGTCTGCTGCTGGACCAAAGAGGCATGAGGTGGAATCAAGACTACACAGCTTTGGTATTCGGCACACTTACATACAGTAGCGCAGGCCGACGAGGTTCTTCTGAGTGAAACATTGGGCCCCACCAGTTATTCTTTTATGAATTAAGACCTGGGGTCAAATCTAAATCAGGCCTTAATTCTTATCTGTGTAGAGCACATAATGAAAGTTCTCACATGTTGGAAACCACAGTTGATATTTGTTAGACTTGGCATCTTTGGGGTGGTTTCCCCTGACTTTTTGCCTCTAGCGTCTGCATTTTTAATGCTTTGCAGTATTTCGTTTTTGCTGGCTTAGATGCTTTGGACACTTTGCCAGTGCTGATCAGTGTCAAAGTGCAAGTGATCCCTGTGTAAATTGTTATTACAGTTTGTTCCCCCTGATTGGCATATTTGATTTACTAGTAAGTCCCTAGTAAAGTGCACTGAGTGTGCCAGGGCCTGTAAATCAAATGCTACTTGTGGACCTCCAGCACTGATTGTGCCACCCACATGAGTAGCCCCGAAAAGGTATTTCAGACCTGCCTCGGCAGGGTCTAACTGCGAGGTTTGTTAACTGCTGTGTCGACCTGGCAAGTGCACCCACTTGCCAGGCCCTGACTTTTTCTTTTATTACATGCAAGGCACTTTATGATAGACCCAAGGTACCCCCCTGAGCAGGGTGCAGTATATGTGAAAGGCAGGACATGTGTGTGTGTAACATGTCCTGATTTCGTTTTTCACTATTGAAAATGCTATCTGTCCCATAGGATAGAATGGGAAATACTTTGTAACATCTTACAAAGTATAACTTCCTATTTGGACAAGACAGAGAAATAAAGATTAGGTTCTATCAACTCAGAATTTAATAATACATATTTTAGTAAAGATGGTTTTCATGTTGTGTGTTTGAAAATGGCACTTTCAGAAAGTAGGCAATTTCTTGTTTAACCATTCTGTGTGCCTCTGCCTGTTTGTGTATTGACTGTCTGCTTTTTGAGTGAGAGGGTTTGGGGATGTGCATTCACTGTAGACAGACACTGGGGGGGTTTGAGGTGTGCCTGGCCATTCCTGGATGATTCAGAGGTAAGCCGAATAGACCATGGCTGGATATAGAGTAGTGGGAGGAATTTTCCTTTCACCTGAATAAGGCCTGTCTCCCTTGCACAATGCTGTCTCCAACCCCTGCGGTCATAATGCACCAGTGAGGAAGGTCAGAATTTGTTTGGACTGGGCTCAGAGGCCCTTGCACAAAGAGAACAAAGACATTTTGGGTATAAGTATTACACCTGAAACCTCAGTACTTAGGATTACTTCTGGACTCAAGAGGAACCTTTGCCAAGGAGAAGAGCTGAAGAGCTGTGAGGAGGAGCACTGCCCCTGCTGTGTGCTGTGTCATTGTTGGCCTGCAGTTCCTTTTTCTACCAAGGAGAGGGCACAGGCTGGAACTTTGCTGTGAACCTCCTTGAAGAAGAAGATCTCCAAGGGCCTGTGTGTGCTGGCCTCCTGTTCTGAAGTCTCAGGGACATAAAGACTTCATCCCCCTTCTGGTGATAGTTCTGACCTGCCAGGAGGTGCCTGTTCCAGTTCTGGGCCTATGGATGTTGTTCCTGATATTGGGAGCTGGGAGGGAGGAAGACCTGAAGAAACTGATGCATCATTCTTCTTCGGTCTGTTTTTCCCGACGCAGCACTACTGTGCAAGAAGAATGTCCACGCATCGCTGCACCGCTGCCGAAACCACCACAGCGCCTGTCACAGCAGCATGAACTGTTGCAACGAGAGATCATGGCTGAAGAAAAAGATTGCCGACGCATCCCATATTTCCACGTTTCGCACCTGTGCGGCAAGTGTTCCCGACGCATCACCCACGGACCCGAATCATCTTGCAGTCGACGCATCACTTCCCCTTACAGACTGGATTCGACACATCACTTCTCCTGCATGCAGCAGAACTGTTGCATTGCCTCCCCAAGGTCTCAGGAATTGACACATCTCTTTGTTTTTAATGCTTCCCATCTCTAGGGCTGTTTGGCATTGTGAATTTTGACGCATCTACAGGTACTTTGTATAGAATCACATATCCATAGTTTTCTATGGACCCAGTTGCTTGAAACCTTTTTTAAATCATATTCTTATTACCTGTATGTTGTTTTCTGTCAGTTTGGTCTTGCTGAGTTTAGATAAAGATACTTTATTTTTCTAAACTGGTGTGGTGTCCATGTGTGGTGTTATGACTGTAATACTGTGTGTTTTGAGTACAAATACTTTACACATTGCCTTTGGGATAGGTCTGTTTGCTTGTGCCAAGCTACCAGTGGGTGAGCAGGGGTTACCTAAAGTGTGTATCCCCCTTACCTTGACTAGAAGCAAGGATCCCTATTTGGACAAATGTACCAACCTCTACCAACTACAGACCCCCATTTCTAACAATATTGTTTATAAATGCTGAGCCCCCAGCAAATGACTACCTATCTATTATTAAATTATTTTTAAAGATAAATTGCTATAAGTTTAATTTTCAATAAGGGAATAGTTATTAGACATTTTAGTTAACATATTACAAAACAAAACAATAATATCATAAAAAGATATAAAACGTTAAAAAAACACAGGTACAAACTTTGAACCAGACAAATAAGAACATATTTACGACCTATAATACAAAAAATAGCAGTATTCCTATGGTCACCAATTACATTACAGTCATATTTTAAAATGTGGTCAAGAAAGTCAATAAGTAAAGTTGATGTTTCAAGGCTTTCAAGAAAGAACAGCGAGGCCATTGTTGCAGCTAACGTGCCAACGTGCTAGCCCCATCCGTCTAATCATGAGGTTCTCATATCATTTCTTTAAATGCCCTATTTTGAATTAGTGATACAACCTTATTTACTGTTTACATATTCCAGTTGCATTTCAACTGAATTAAGTTATAAACCCCCAATTTACGTGTTTGTCAGTGTGAGGACTAGTCTCATCTATATATATAAAAACTAATATATGTCTGTCTGTCTGTCTGTTTGTCCTTTATGCATTGCTACACCATTCATCCGATCGCCATGAAACTTTGGGAAGTTGTTGAGTACACTCCCGCAAAGGTTTCTGATATAACATTTTTTTAAATATCGGCCCCCCAGGGCCCTCATAATCTTTCGAATATCTCACGGAATCACAAAAATCATCAGTGGCTCAGTGCACGTGCTATATTAGCAGCTACGAACTACGATGTAAATGCCATCAATTTCAGCATTCAAAACGGAATACCAGGCGAAGCGACAGCGTTTAAGTTCATTGATACTGTGATGAATCAAGACGAAGTTGTCAATTACCCAACAGAATTCTTGAATTCACTGGATTTGCCAGGTATGCCACCGCACATTTTGACATTGAAAATTGGCGTGCCTATCATTCTTCTCCGAAACATCAATCCACCACAACTTTGCAACGGTACAAGACTTTCGGTGAAAAAGATGATTAACAATGTCATCGAAGCTACAATTTTATTGGGAAATTCAAGGGGGAAGATGTACTGTTGCCACGTATTCCAATGATCCCAACAGATATGCCATTTGAATTCAAACGTTTACAGTTTACGATGCGACTCGCTTTTGCAATGACCATCAACAAAGCACAAGGACAATCGCTTCATGTGTGTGGACTCCATTTGGAGAATCCGTGATTCTCACATGGACAACTGTATGTGGCCAGCTCAATCGTCGGAAAACCTTCTGATTTATTCGTGTACGCACCAGAAGGAAAAACAAAAACTATTGTGTATCCACAAGCACTTCAATAAATAAATAGAATTAAAACGACACTTTGAAATGTTTTCCAAATTAAAATGAATACGTTTCAATAAAAATGACACAATGTAAATTGAATGTTATCATAACAAGTTTCCTTGAATTTCCTTTCTTCTGAGATTGCAGCAATGCGCGATGGGTACGCTAGTTTTTGATAAAAAATACTTGAAATTGGAATATGAACTAAATAGAAGGTACTTATGAAAAAAATGCTTTTCAAGGTCGACTTACTGCCATAGGATTTTAAGTCATGATTTTTTGATTCTGACAAGAAAGGAGCTGATTCCTGGGTCACAGGTAATATAAAAATTGAACAAAATGGTATAATAGCATGAAAACTAGAATGGGACTGTCGATATTGGCTCTGATTATGAGTGGAGCAATTTCAGCCAGAGTGATAACTTTAGGGACAGATTTACTAACAATTTTCTCCAGGTTTTCCTCACAAAAGGGACTAAACACATACAAAAATATATTAGGGTTTTACGCTGGAAAGTCACCCTAAAGTAACTTTGCGTCATGGGTGTATACCATGGCTAGTACATGGACATTCTCATGCAACCACCCAAGGTTTTCACGCAAAGCCCTCTCTACTAACATTTGTAGACAAGGATTTGCGCTAAACCTTAATGCCTCTTTGAACCTTTTGTAGTTTCACCAAACTTTTCCGCAATTGTGCTTCACTGTGCCGCAAATATACAAGGTGGAAAAGGCTTTCAAGTTTATCCAGGCATAGAATACTTGGATAATGTCCCCCTAGTATAAAAATATGCTAGACATTACTCTGACACTTTTGCACCATAGTGTAGGATAGGCAGCCTGCTTGTGGACCAGTGCAAAGAAGAAAGTAAGATCACCATATTTTTACTAGCTATGGTGCATTCTTGCTCTCTCTCGCTCAGACCACAAAAATCACCTATGTTGCTGTGCTGAGTTTCATGGCAACTTTCTAAATCTTCCCCTGGGTGTAATTACACCACCTGTAATACAATTGGAATGTATCAAATTTGGTTCCAATCATTTTGAGCCTATGGGCAGCAGACCTGTTTTTGATGTAACAGGAGTAAGGGTTGCAGTAGCTGCTCCTGGAGGGAGTGCTGTGGGGTGGTGGGGTGGGGCGGGGTGGCGGAAGGATGGGGGTAGTAAACTCCGGCATACGGCCGAACAGAGGTAAGTACATAAATAAATAAATAAAACAAATTACTTTGTGCACGCTGCATTACAATTTGGCATTGCAGCGTGCGCAATGTGATTTGTTTTATTTATTTATTTAGTAATGTACTTACCTCTGTTCTGCCGTATGCCAGAAATTACTACCGCCCACCTCACTGCCCAGCAGGACTCCCTCCAGGAGCCACTACTGAAGGGTTGTGGGTGGTTGAGTAATGCAGTTAGCAATTGACCGCTATAGTAGAACTGGAGAGCAGAAAATCCATTCTCAGATAGGATAAAACCCACCGCATCCAATAACTACATTCCACGCTAGGCTTTTCTAGACGCTTTTTTTACACAGAGTAGGTGAAAAAATTTCTGCATTTTTCTCCTGGAAATTGGGAAAAACAAATAAAGGACCTCGTATATCCTTTTCTGTGTGGTTACTCTACATTGTGAGCAGAACATTTTAATTGATAGATTTTGTTGCAGTAATAAAGTAATGAATTGGGAATTATGGCCCTCACGTATTTAAACACCAATATCCACCACACTTGTAATGAAGGCCTAAGTGTTTAGCAGTTTCCAAAACTAAGCTTCTGCCAAAATATTAAGCCCAATAAGGTCAGTTTAGTCATTAAGGGACCTGTTAGAAATTGGGGTCTCTAGTTCGCAAGGGTTTGCATATTTGTCCAAGTAGAGACCCTTCTTCTTAGTCAGGGTAAGGGAGTTATACTCCTAAAATAACCCCTGCTCACCCCCTTGGTAGCTTGAGGCGAGAGGTCAGGCTTATCTCAGAAGCAGTGTGTAAAGCATTTCCACATAACCAACAGTAATACAGTGAAAACACTACAAAAGGCGCTCACAACAGTTTAGAAAAATATCCAGTATTTTTATATACCAAAACAAGACCAACATGATAACAATCCAACATACAGTACTTAATACTTTAAAATGTATACTTTGCTAGATATCCTTAAAATTGCAGAAATACCTCACAAGCATAATTCTTCCCAATTGGTAGCTCTATCCGGGGCTACCTCTATGCTGAAAACAGCAGAGTCTGAAAGTTCCAGCCAACCGCATCGCAAAGGGGCTAGTGTAAGTGTGGACAGACTCGGTAACAGTCCCTTTCTTGTTGTGGCTGGCACGTTGGTGTGAGCCGGTCATGGCAACTGGCGCAGTTGCATTGCAAAATGGAAGCGGTGCAGGATGTGGTGCCTTCCTGATGCGGTGCAGACAGCGGCTCGGTGACGATTGTCCAGACGGCATCGGTGAGACCAAGGCTTATGGTGCAGGGTGAGATGGTGGTCATTGCTGTGCTGGCAGGTTGCGGTGTAATTGACAGAGTCAGTTAGAGGGAGCTGCTGTTGGTTGGCGCAGACTGCTGTGAGGTATAAGGTGGTGCGCCCTGAAACTTACGAGCCGTGCCCCCAGCCACAATGCTGTCACAAGTGTCGAAGTCAGAGATGGAATCGGTGAGACTAGGGTAGTGAAGTGAAGTGAGGTGTTGCAGAGTGCAGTGCCCACAGGTCAAGGTGCAAGCAGTGGCTCGGTGGTGGCGGCATCGGTCATTGTCATTGGTGAGACCAGGGTTGCAGTGCAAGATGCAGGCGGTGCCTTCTGCTGTGCCGTCAGGACACAGAGCCAGCGACAGAGTAGGTGACGATGTCAGTTGCTTTTCCCTTCTCTGTGGCAACTGAAACAGCGGTTCCAGAAGTGGGAACCAGAGGTTGGTGAAGTCTTTGCAGTCCCTGAGACTTCAGAACAGGAGGCAAGCTCAACTGCAAGCCCATGGAGATACTCACCACCCCCTTTTCTGAATCGTTTTTGGCCACTATAGGTGTGGCAGGGTATACTCAGACATGAGTCCCTTGCTCACTGCTCCATCAGGATTCAAGCAAGCCGGGCCGACGACGGCTGAAATGCCAGAAACCGTTCCCCAGAAGCTTGTCTCCTTTCTGGTGAAGAATTGGCTTGGTAGTTTGGTCTGCCCTGTTCCCATGATGCACTGGGCCAGGGACAGACTAATTTGCATATAGCCAGGTTCTGAGCTGGGATGGGGCAGTGAGCTAAATAACGGTGATGGATCAAGCCCTGATCTTTGGACTGGGTAAGAGTGGTCTGCCTAATTCAGACACTCTGTTCATCACCACCCCCTTTTCTGAATCGTTTTTGGCCACTATAGGTGTGGCAGGGTATACTCAGACATGAGTCCCTTGCTCACTGCTCCATCAGGATTCAAGCAAGCCGGGCCGACGACGGCTGAAATGCCAGAAACCGGTCCCCGGAAGCTTGTCTCCTTTCTGGTGAAGAATTGGCTTGGTAGTTTGGTCTGCCCTGTTCCCATGATGCACTGGGCCAGGGACAGACTAATTTGCATATAGCCAGGTTCTAAGCTGGGATGGGGCAGTGAGCTAAATAACGGTGATGGATCAAGCCCTGATCTTTGGACTGGGTAAGAGTGGTCTGCTTAATTCAGACACTCTGTTCATCACCACCCCCTTTTCTGAATCGTTTTTGGCCACTATAGGTGTGGCAGGGTATACTCAGACATGAGTCCCTTGCTCACTGCTCCATCAGGATTCAAGCAAGCCGGGCCGACGACGGCTGAAATGCCAGAAACCGGTCCCCGGAAGCTTGTCTCCTTTCTGGTGAGGAATTGGCTTGGTAGTTTGGTCTGTCCTGTTCCCATGATGCACTGGGCCAGGGACAGACTCATTTGCATATAGCCAGGTTCTGAGCTGGGATGGGGCAGTGAGCTAAATAACGGTGATGGATCAAGCCCTGATCTTTGGACTGGGTAAGAGTGGTCTGCTTAATTCAGACACTCTGTTCATCACCACCCCCTTTTCTGAATCGTTTTTGGCCACTATAGGTGTGGCAGGGTATACTCAGACATGAGTCCCTTGCTCACTGCTCCATCAGGATTCAAGCAAGCCGGGCCGAAGACGGCTGAAATGCCAGAAACCGGTCCCCGGAAGCTTGTCTCATTTCTGGTGAAGAATTGGCTTGGTAGTTTGGTCTGCCCTGTTCCCATGATGCACTGGGCCAGGGACAGACTAATTTGCATATAGCCATTTTCTGAGCTGGGATGGGGCAGTGAGCTAAATAACGGTGATGGATCAAGCCCTGATCTTTGGACTGGGTAAGAGTGGTCTGCTTAATTCAGACACTCTGTTCATCACCACCCCCTTTTCTGAACCATGGAGATACTCAGCACAAGTAAAGAAAGTTCAATCCAGTCCTTTCAATGCCCAAGGCAGAAGCAGCAACTGCAGGTCAACCCACCAAAGCAACAGCACAGCAAAGGGGCAATACTCCTCATGGTAGCTCTTCCAGCACTTCTTCTTGGCAGGTTTCTTGATTCCAGGGAGTTCTAAAATTCAAATCTCTTTGTTCTCTCAGGAGGAGAGTGTCTGTGCTTACCCAAACCAGTTCTGTCCTCTCTGAAACAGTTTCCTGGCAGGAGGTGGAGACAGCATTGTTCAAGGCAGACCAGGCCCATTTAGGTGCACGGAAATCTTCTCCCACTACTCTAAATGCAGCTCAGGTTTATTCAGCCCAGCCCTGACTCATCCAAGAAAGAAAGGACACACCTCAAGCTCCCCCCAGTGGCTGTCTGAAGAGAATATACATCCCCGCCCACTGTACTCCAAAGCCGGACAGTCAATCCATAAACCCAGCAGAGGCACCCAGGATGGCTAAGCAAGAAAATACCTACTTTCTTAAAATTGGTATTTTCAAACACAGAACATAAAAATCATCTATACTAAAAGATGTATTTTTATACTCTGAGTCTAGTCATACTAAACTTCATTCCCCTATCTTGCCCCAATCGGAAGTTATGCTTATAAGAGGTTATAAGTCAAACCCCCATTCTCTCCTATGGGACAGATAGCCTTGCCTTGCAGTGGTGAAAAACTAAATACACTCTAATTCACCACCAAGACATGTCACACACACCATTACATGTCCTACCTTTAGCATACACAACACCCTGCCCACAGGGGTACCTTGGGCCTACTTTAGGGGAGACTTACGTTTAAGAAAAGGGAAGATTAGGTCCTGGCAAGTGGTGCACTTGCCAAGTCGACATGGAAGTTACAAACTTCAAACAGACTCCTCAGTGGCAGGTCAGAGTAACCTTTACAGGGCTACTTCTTTTTAAAAAAAAATATTCTTTATTTCACATTTTCTTAAGTATGCATCGCAGTACAGAAAGAGTGGACCAAATGAAAGGGCGAAGAGCGCCCCTCAAACTTCCCCCCATCCATAATCCAAATCACAGCAAAATGTATAATTTTTAAGAAATACCCCCAAAAAAGGAAAAGAAAAGGCACATAGAAGGCAATAAGCAAGCATATCAGTTAAGTCTAGTGCATTTTAAACTCTCAAGTTCAAGTTCAAATTCAAATTCAGAGCCTCCCCCGACTTCACATTTTCTATAGCAGCTTCCCCCATTCATTAGATCTCTATTCTTTGAGCTCATCGATCCATCTACTCATCGGAGCCCAGATTTCCGTCCCTCTTTTCCAACCTCCATGCCCCCTCTGTTCAGATACTGCCATTTCCACAACCATGTACCTCCAGGAATCTTCCCAGCCATTGATGCCCAGTTGGTGGCTCAGGGTCAAGCCAGTATGTGGCCAGACAAAGTCTTAGTACAGTCATGGCAATAAACAAAAATATCTGGGTATGCCATGGCACTTCCGTATCGATCACCCCTAGAATCATCAGCGGAGAGGAGAGAGCTACCTGAAATCCCAACTGTTCTTCCAGCATCCTACCAATGTAGACAAATGACAAATATGTCTCAAAAACCACTTTATTCGATTATTTAAAATCATAAAAAAGTATGCTATACAAATACCAAAACATTAAAAATATCAATTAAAAAGTATGGTATACAAGATAAAAATACAATTATTAAATCGAATAAAACACATATCATCATACCCATGTTAAGGCAGTTAATAGAAATACATCATCTGAATATTAAGAGGATTCAAGGTCTAAAATAGCTTTCTGTCTAACTCTCTTGCATCTAACAGACGCTGCAAGAAAGCTGGCAACACAAAACATTGTTAGTGGGGATTCTAACAATTGTAGGAACAGTAAGGCAGGTTTACACTGTTTAAAATTCATCTTTTTCAGTAATGGAAGAATACATCTTTTCCTGGCATCTTGGTACAATGGTCAAAAAATCTTAAAGTGCATAGTGTCTTGCGAAAAATCATCGCATTTGCATGGGGCAACATCTTAAGGTCTACTCCACCCCTCCAAATCACAAAAGTACTGTGTAAATTTGGTTAAACCGTAGTTTCGTCAATAACCATCTATGAAAGGAATTTGTCACGATGGTCAAATAGGGTGACATTGCTATTGACTGGGTGACCAAAACATGGCCCCTAACCAAAGGTTTACACAGTTCTGCACCTTCCCGTTCTGCCTCCCTTAACTTAATAAAGTTAATTTTTACCCACTCAAGGTCTGCCTTACAAAGAGATTCCGGATTGGAAAAGATCTCTGGTCGCCCCATATACATTGCTACCATTTTTATGTACGACAACCAATTGATTTTGTGCATATTATCAAGCATAATGCAGTCTTTTAAGATCTTGTGATTTAGGGAGAGGTTCGGGTTTCACCAAGTTTTAATCCATAGCAGCATTGGGGCAATTTTAATTATGTCTGCTCGATAACCAATCCCCAATTCTAGATGTACAGAGTGGGTGGCAGTAGATTGAGGGAGGCCAAGGAGGGACCGTAGGAATTTGTTTTCTTCAATTTGGATAGCATCGGGTTTAGTGTAACCCCAAATTGAGGCCCCATAACTTGCGATGGAAATAGTCTTGGCTTTGTACATTTTCAAAATTGCCTCACAAGGTTTCCCCCCCAGCCTTTTAGCAAAGCCTAGCACTGCAGCTGAAGAATTTCTCACCGAATTTACCTTAATTGAGAATTGGGGGGACCATGAACCCTTGTCGTCAAAAACTACTCCCAAGTAGGTAAATACCTTCACTCTGGTGATTACTTCACTACCACAAAAAAAAGTCTTAACTTTGTTTTTTGAAAGCCCCAAAGACATCACATGCGATTTGCTAGTATTGACTACAAAATCCAGGGTTTTCATAAAAGCCCCAAACGAGTCCAGCAATCTTTGCAGGTCCAGTGGGGTCCTAGGCAACAAGACAGGGTCATCAGCGTATAGGAGTACCGGAACCGGTGTACCTCCCATACGCGGAATATCTGGGGTCGCTGTTAAAAGGTTTACCTCCAATGAATTAACATATAGTGTAAATAACATAGGGGCCAAGATGCATCCCTGACGCACCCCTCTGCCAGACTTAAAACTGGACGTACATTTTCCCTCGTTTGTCATCCTGATTGAAGCGTTCAGTTCTTTGTGCAGCTCGGCCAGAAAATACACAAGGGGCCGATCCAGTCCCAGTTCCAGGAGCATAGTCCACAGATTTGACCTATTAACTAGATCAAATGCTGTGGACAGGTCCATAAACCCCAGATAGATGGACCCCCTAGCAGCCTTGGTGTACTTAGCTGTTATTAAGTGTAAGTTCAAACATTGGTCCTCCGTGCGCCTCCCAGCTCTAAAACCATATTGGGCATCAGACAGGATGTTATTGTCTGAGGCCCACCCTGTTATCCTTGCTAGGATCACCTTCCCCAGGATTTTAATTGAGGAATCTAGCAAGGATATGGGCCTGTAACATCTAGGGTCTGCCCTTTGGCCCTTCTTAAAGACTGGGATTATTGTTGATCGGGACCAAGATTTGGGGAATCCAACACGGGCCGATGTGTTAAAAACATTAGTCAGGATAGTAGCCCAGTACAGTGGGTTTGCCTTGTACATATCTGTGGGAACCCCATCTGGCCCTGGAGCTTTTCGTCCTGCGGAATCTTCGATTGCTTTTACAACTTCCTCCAAGTGAAACCTTACCGGCGAGACAGAAGAATCCGAGACTGGGGCCACAAAGATTTCTGACTCTAAATGACTACCATAGATTTGTTCGAAATGGCTCAACCAGTCCTCCTCTGCAATGTTTACTACTAAAACTTGGTTTTTGCTGTTTGAGAACAGGGGCGTGTTAATAATGGACCAAAATTTTGCACTATCTTTTAAGGTTGCTTTGTCCATGAGCTCCACCCATGCGTCATGTTTGATTTTGCTTTTCCTTTCTTGTACTACTCTAGAATACTCACTTCTGAGCTGGGCAACCAGAGCTTTATTCCTTGGTCGCTCCTGGAGGGCTTTTTTCAGGCGTTTATGGGATTTAGTACAAGTGTAATCAAACCAGCCCGCAACCTCCTTATTTTTAGCAGGACAACTTTTGGGCGTGAGTTCTTTGGCCACTTGTGCGCAAATAGCTTTGTAAGAAGAAATGACTTGCTCCCCAGATGAGTGGGGATCTCCACAGATATTTAAGTCCTGAGCGGCCTTGGCAGTAATGATGTTAAAGAACTCCTCAGGCACCACCTTACTCCAATTTAACCTCCGCCCCTGGTCTTTTACTTTTACTTCAGCTACCACCGAAGTTGAGGTGGTTGTGTTAAGAAGCGAAAAACCGTTTACTAATTCAATTGCCACAGGGTTATGATCACTAAAACAGGAGGGTATAGCATTATAAAAAACAACATATTTTAAAAGTCCAGAAGAAAGAAATATGTAGTCGATTATGGTTTCACAATCCCTCCCTATGTATGTGGGGACACGAGAACTTTTATCGAAAAACTCTGCTTCAAACAAATCCTACCAATGTATCTTTTAAGAGTATCTAGCTTGGGGCAGTTTGTGAAAATGTGAACAAGGTCAGCTGCAAAGCAGCCATAAAAAGGGCAGTGTAAACCGGCAGACCCCCCCCCACTTGACATTCTTAGCTGGGGTAATATATAGATTAAACCAGGTTTTAAAACCCTGCATCTGTAGGTTGGCAGCAATAAATGATATCTGAGCTAAATATAGCGAGTCTTCACAATCCCAGGTCCCAACTTGTAGAAGCCCATGCCAGTGATCCGTATGCTTAGTGAGATTGTCCACCATTACTTTATTTAATAATTTGTACAAAATACCCAATGACAGTGGCAAATTCAGCAATAGGACAATCACGACCCCCCCTATGAAAACCACCCCTTCCCCAGGCCTTTTTAACCAAAAAATCTCTTACTTATAAGTTCTTGAAGAATTGGCTATTCCCTATCCCGAACAAGTCCTTAAATTGCATCAAAGGGTAGTTTCCCCAAATCGTTAACAACATCCCCGATCTTCCTCAAACCCATCTCATCCCAGTATTTCATTTACCCATCTTTGAAGATGGCTGGGAGTAATTCATTGTTATACATAGGGGGATAGCTCTTCACCTGGCCTAATCCAGATTTTTTCCAGACCGCTGTCCATTCCTTAAATACACCAATCAAGATTTTAAACCTGACCCTTTTAAAATAGCCAAACTCTATATGGCACAGAAGACATCCTCTAGCTAGTATATACCCAGTACTAATTTGTATATATAGATAGAAACTTCTCCCTCTAAACGTACTCTCTCCCCTGTTAGAATGCCTGCAATCTTCTGTAATATCGATGACCAATAATGCAATTGAAAGTTGGGAACGGCCCATCCGCTCGGTCCCTTGTAAGATTCAAAAACTTTAAAGCTCTCCGGGGGCATTATCCAGCCCATAAAAATCTGATTTAAAAACTTAAATCAGGAACCTTCTACCTCTAAGGGGATGGCTCTAAAACATATAAGATTTTGGGGATGAATAACATTATAATCACATTGCTTCTCCCAATCAATGTCAGTTTCAAATTGTTCATTCAAGCAAAGTCAGTTTTAAACTTGCGAAGCAATGGGCCTAGATTTATAGCAACAATTTTCGCCACATCTTCAATGATGTCTACTCCAAGATGCCCCGTATTCGGAGCTAACCGATTGTCATTCAAGTGTACCAAGCTATTGATCACAATTTGGGTTTTATTTTGTTTAAGCTGATAGCCTGAGATAAGCCCAAAGTTGGTAGCTTCCCTTTTGATTTCCACAAGGGCATTCCTGGGTTGGGAGTAGTGATCGCGAGGTCGTCAGCATAGGCTAAAATCTTCATGCCCCCCCCTTATTGTGCATTGAGAAAATCCCATTGTTCCACTCAATCTTCCTAATCAAAGGGTCACTATACAGAGCGAACAACAAGGTGGAACAGAGCATCCCTGTTGTGTTTCCTGATTGATCATGATTGAATCAGACATGCAGCCATTGCCACAATTCTCACGAATGGATTCCAATAAATCATCTGTATAGCACTAATAAAACCCCTCCCCAGGCCTTTCCTATGAAGTATAGCCCATAGAAAGGCAGGAGACCCTATTGAAGGCTTTCTCTGCCTCCAGCAGGATTAACGCCATAGGGTCTCTTGCAATCTTTGAGGCTTCAAATAATGAAATAGTCCACCGGATAAGGTCAATCGTGCTATGACCAGGGACAAAACCATGCTGGACTGGAGAAACCAATTTCTTAATTACCCTGGCCAATCGTCTGATTAAAATGGAGGGAAAGATGGCGGCTGTGTGACTGCTGTGAGAGCAGCTGACCTTCGCTAACAACAATATGGTTTAAGAAAACTCAGGACTTCAGCATTATACACCCAGAAGAGTTTCTAACAGGGAATCAGAATCGGAGCACTGTGGGCTCGTAGTACATGATGGATACAACAAAGCATTAGTAGAACAAGACAGATGGCATACCTGCTGACCCGAGCCACATTCAAACCTCTTGGTGGCCGCATGAGAAGCAGACAATCCAAGCAACAGAACAGGATGCCCCCCAAGCAAGAAAAACCCCCCAAGGACCGGGTGGAGGTTGGAATAACCAGAGGACCTCGCAGGACGCTATTCACCCGAAAGACACTGGCCAGGTGGAATATCGAAGACGTTAATCCCTCTATGGCCACGAGGAGGAGGAGACAAATGGTGAATCAAAAGCCAAGGAACAGCATCCCGCTGAGCAGTGGTGAGACCAAAGCAGCCGACAGTTCCCTGGGATATTCTTGGGATGTGGCCCAGTGGGGAACAAGGAAGCGATCAGCATGGACCGGACAAGGGCAAAGCTGCAGAAAGATCAAGTTAGTGCTGGTGCCAATCTCTTGCTGAACTGTGTGAGTATAGAGTTGATGTTAGGTGTACATGTAGAGGGGGCTAGTAGCGGCACAAATGCCTTGAGCTCACCGCAGGATAACTATGCTGAAGGGGGGAAGACATGATACGGCCGGAACAATCGACCTTGGTGATGCAAGGAGAGAAACTAAATCTAGGGAACCCCGTAGGCTTTATGGACTTAAGCAGTACCCAGCTACGCCCAATAGCAGTGGGAACTCCAGAAGAGGATACGTTTTACTCCCTAACTGATGACTCAGAAAATTCTAATAAAAGTGAAAATGGCGATAGTGATCTGATAACTCTGGAGGGGGCACAGACAGTTCTATAGCTAAACCAGCTACTCAGAAACGAACATCTGTTTTGAAAAGGAAGAAAAACATTAGAGGAAGAGTCTTGAGCTACAGGGTTCTGAATTGGATTTCAACAGGTCCAGCCAGATGAAGTGGGACTACTCAGCTACTCACTTTGAGTTAGAGGGCAGAGGACTTGGAAATGAAGGATTACAGCTTGAAGCAGTTAAGCTATTCCCAGAACAAGAGGCTATTTCTGAATCCTCTTCCTCGATGGTACTAATTTACTCCACCCTAAAGCAAATGCTAGTAGAAGTGCTTCATGAACATAAGAGGGCCCAACTGGCAACAAAAGAATTACAGGGAGGCATACGAAAACTTAACAAGGGACGCACTGATATTGCAGAACGCACCACGGCGCTGGAAGAACAGATTGTAGTAATGGAGGCCGGGGCTGAGGTTACTGCGTGGCAGGTCTCTGCGAATGAAGCCAGAATGACGGATGTTATGTGAAAGCTCGAAGATTTTGAGAATCGCCAGCAGCAGAACAACCTGAGGTTGCTTGGCATAGCAGAGAATGCTGAAGGGGATGACATCTAGGGGTTTGTTCTACAGTTGCTGAAGGGGGCCTTCCCGAAACTGGCTCACTGGGACTGGGGCTCTGAGGAGCAGAGAGTGCATCGATTACCACTAATGCTAAAGAAAAGGGATCAGAATGAGAAACCTAGGGCCATTCTGATTTTTGGGGGGAATTTCCTTCTGAGGTAGGCAGTATTTGATAGAGCCAGACTTGAAGGTAGACACTTTGCTGAAGGCCAAACCTAATTCATTAGGCTGGACTTCTGCCATACAGCAGTAGAGAGAAGGTGAAGGCTCCAATAACTGATCATGCCCTTCCAAAAGCTAGGCTGTGCGGTGTATTTAATGAGCCCTGGGCATCTTACGTTTGTTCACAAAATGATCTCCAGGGTGTTTTCTTCAGAGATACAGGCTCAGGAGTATCTGCAAGATCAGGTGGGGGAAATAGAATGGAAAAGGAACATCCCAAAGGCCCCTGGGGACAATGTAATAGGGAGGGGGATTGTCCACTCCGATTTCTTGCATTTTGGTTTAATTTGGTCATGCACTCAAGTTTTATATTTCTCTTGTTGACCTAAGAACGGGGACAAGTGGCAGTGGGCGACAGCAGGATGCAGGATGCAGGAGGCCTCTCAAGGGTGTTTGGACCTGTTTTGCCTGGTTAAGGGCGGGAGGATGCCAGGAGTGGGTTTGATCCAAAAGGGCTTTTAGGGGTGAAGGCAATGTTGAATGTGGTGAATGTGCATGGAATGCAACTGAGCACTTGGGCAAATGGGCAAGTTAAGGCTCGCCTCCATTAATATCTGTGGTTAAAAATAACCCCTAGAAAAAACGTAGGGTTAATGAGGACATCCAACACTTGAAGGTAGACATTGTGTGCCTCCAGGAGACACTCTTTGAGGCAAACAGGCATGAGGACGCGGAGCTGGCAGGTTATAAACTGATCTCTAGTACATCACAGGGGACACGAACATGGAGTAGGCTATTATGGCATGCAAGGAGAGAGCCAGGTTTCCGCAGTCAAGAGCAGACAAAATAGGCAGATGTAATACTGCACAGATCATTGTTCTTTCACTTTGTACTTAGTGTATGGCTCAGTACTGGATGATCCTGCTTTGTTTGAGTGGCTGAATATTGAGCTAGTTGGGTGGCCGCTCCCCCTAATATTTTGCCGAGACTTTAATATAAATATCAACTATCAAGGGGGAAAGCTAGGGGGAAGATCGTACCAAGGCCGTAAACCTAAAGTCTTCAAATCTTTAGTACACTTATGCATGCTGCATGGGTTAGTGGATATATGGGCTACACAAAAAACAGGGGACCCTGGCTATACTTTCTTCTCTGCTCCTCACCAGGTATATGTGTCTCAGGAGATGGCACTGACCACAATCCATTGGTTTTAGAAGTGGCCATACAGGCTAACCCCTCCCCGGTGTTATGCTGGACTTTTGATAGGGCTTTGCGACGAGGGGTATATTCAACATATGAAGATCTGGGTTCCTAGGTTTATTGGGGAGAACAAAGGAAGCGCCGGGCTGGATGTGATTTGGGACACCCTTAAAGCAGGGATAAGGGGGAGACAAGTAGATATGGGTGGGCCTCTCAGAGGAAGAAACTTGTACCAAATCTATATGAAGAACTAGCTTACCCGTCGCGCGTTGCTGCGATCTCAGAAGAAAGGAAATTCAAGGAAACTTGTTATGATAACATTCAATTTACATTGTGTCATATTTAATGAAACTTATTCATTTTATTATGGAAAACATTTCAAAGTGTCATTTTAATTCTATTTATTTATTCGAGTGCATGTGGATACACAATATTTTTTGTTTTTTATCTGGTGCGTACGCAAATAAATCAGAAGGTTTTTCGACGCATGAGCTGGCCACATACAGTTGTCCATGTGAGAAGCACGGATTCTCCAAATGGAGTTCGCACACTTGCAGCGATTGTCCTTGTGCTTTGTTGATGGCCATTGCAAAAGCGAGTCGCACCGGAAACTGTAAACGTTTGACTTCAAATGCCATATCTGTTGGGATGATTGGAATACGTTGCAACAGTACATCTTCCCCTTTGAATTTCCCATTCAAAATTATAGCTTCGATGACATTGTTAATCATCTTCTTCACCGAAAGTCTTGTACTGTTGCAAAGTCGTGGTGGATTGATATTTCGGAGAAGAATGATAGGCGCGCCAATTTTCAATGTCAAAATGTGCTGTGGCATACCGGCCAAATCCAGTGAATTCAAGAATTCCGTTGGGTAATTGACAACTTTGTCTTGATTCATCACAGTATCATTGGACTTATACGTTGTCGCTTCACCTGGTATTCTGTTTTGAATGCTGAAATTGATGGCATTTACATCATTGTTCATAGCTGCTAATATAGCACGTGCACTGAGCCACTGATGATTTTTGTAATTCCGTGCGATATTCGAAAGATTTTGAGGGCCCTGGGGGGGTCGATATTTAAAAAAAATGATGCCAGAAACCTTCGCGGGAGTGTATTCAACAACTTGCCAAAGTTTCATGGTGATCGGATGAATGGTGTAGTAATGCATAAAGGGCAAACAGACAGACAGATAGACAGACAGACATACATTCATTTTTATATTTAACATTTTTTTATGCCAGGAACCTTCGCTGGAGTGTACTCAACAACTTCCCAAAGTTTCATGGCGATCGGATGAATGGTGTAGTAATGCATAAAGTGCAAACAGACAGACAGACATACATTAGTTTTCATATATATAGATTAGCGGAGGCGGATTGGCAGCTGGTTGAGACAATTACAGGAGGGGGAGACATTGATAAAGCACATTCGAGAGTCGTAGTGGGGAAATCAGCAATAATCGACCTTTCAAAAAAAAATCTGCAGGGAAATATATGGCCATGCGCAGTAAAATGTACAAAAATAATGAAAGGGTGAGAAACTTACTAGCAATGCGCAGAAGAGAGAGGATTGTTCAGAGGTGTATTGTTGAAATTAGGGATAATACTTTTGGCTCAATCTCAGAACCAACTGCTGAACACTCTTCATTTCAGAGGTTTTACCAGCAGCTGTACACAGAGGACATCCACTGTGAGCACAAAAATATAGAGGAGCATCTAATTGGCCTGCAAGGCAAAAGATTATCTTTGGAGGAGAGTGAGCCACTAGAGGCCCCAATCACGGAGGATAACCCCTTCGCCGCTGGCGGGATTCCCCAGCTGTGCTGTGCTGGGGGTGGGCGGGGGGCACGTACAGCGCCCCCATGCTCATGACGAGGTCAGCACAGCTGGGGAATCGGCCCAGCGTTCCAAGTAACGGGTGCGGTCATGATGAGCTCAGCTCGTCATGAGCACCGGAGCGCCGTGGCTCAGCTGAGCTCGTCATGAGCGGTCAAGAGGGTAAAGTAAGGGGGGCAATTAAGTCACTCCCAACAGGGAAAGCGGTAGGAACCAACTCTATCCCGGGGGAATTCTATACAAATGTTGCTCCCTGCCTACATGAATTTATGAGGGATGTGTTTTTGAGTGCACAATCGGGGGGTGGCCCCAGATTCATGGAGGTCTGCCAATATAGTTGTATTCCCAAATAAGGGTAAACCTGTCAATGAACTGCGGTCATAGCGCCTGAATACGTTAGTTAAAAGTGATATTAAGATAGAATACAGGGCTACTTCTGTGGGTGGCACTATCAGTGCTGCAGTCCAACTAGTAGCATTTGATGTACAGGCCCTGGCACTCTCAGTGCACTGTACTAGGGACTTACTAGTACATCAAATATGGCAATCATGGAAACACCAATGCATAATAACCCTTTACAACAGGGGAACTTAAACTTTAACACTGTACAGCAGTGAGAAAGTGCACAGAGACACTAAACCAGCAAAAACAGAGTCAAAACCGGGAGGTCAGAAAGCGAAAAGAAATGAGAAACATGCCAAAAGACGCCAAGTCTAACATGACCATATACTAAATTCAAGGCTGTGGGATGTCAGCACAGAAACCTGTTGGTGAGCTAGCAAGTTTTCCAACCTTTTGCCTCTAACTTTGCTAGGTAGAAATGTGACTCTAAGATATATGCTGAGTAAGTACAGAGAACAACTAGTTACTTTGCATTTGTGGGATCCTATGGAAGATTCCACAGAGGAGCCTCTATTAGCTTGAGTTTATCCTGCCAAGCATCCTACAAATGGCCATTACACAATCAGAATTGTTACTTCAAATGAATGTTCATGTAGTTTAATGTCACCCTTTTACAAACCCCCACCTGGGTTTTTACTAGTGTTCAAATAATCTTAAATTCATTAGAAACAAAGTAAGGCTGAAAATGTAATTTTGGAGAGCTCTAAGATTAGGATCCATGAGGACTACGTGAACCACATGTGGCATATGGTTGTTCTTCCTATTACACAGGTTAACTCACTATTAGGTGGGAAGTTATTCATGTATTGATTAATGGAAGTTTACAGTATGTAAGAGCACAGGACTATTTCTGTTTCTCTGTAAAATGACTACGTCCCGAAGAGACCCTAACAGTCACATGGGGGTCAAAGCATTGACAAACCCTCAATTTTGGTATTACTAGTAATTTATCTTCAAGGGATTCCACACTGATATATACTAACCCTGGTTTGAATTTGATCAATGAATGTATAAAACCATTAGGAATTGAACAATGTTTATTATCTATGTTCTTTGTATTTATAAAAACGATTGGAGCACTGTGTCATCCGCACTATGATCACTTATCCTGTTCATTTTTACACTTGATTTGAACCAAAACATTACAAGATACAAACTGTATCAGTCCAGTGTGTTGTCTTCTTTGTAGTTAATTTTGGTCTAATGAATAAGTCTGAGTAACTCTGGGTTCCTTCTAAGACACACAAGAAGGTACCACTTTTGAATGAGTCCCACAGGACAGGTGTTATATTATACGTACCTATTCTGGTCTATGTGGGCAAATAGGGTTGTCCTTGTTATTTAAAACTGTGCACCAATTCAAGGCATGCATGGAGGTTGAGGAGGGGTGGTTGAGGTGACACAATCTCTGTGTCATTGGAATCCTTCAAGGCTTGGAGGGCTCCACCCCAACTCAATTTGTTATGAAGCGGCTGAAATCCTTAGTGCAGGCAGAGGATGTCGCAGAATGCTTTTTTTGGAATTAGCCCATAAATCTTTGGTTCCAAATCCGCCACCAGGAGTCCCACCTCGGCTATTGATTAACCACAATTTCAATTTCTAACAGGGATACAGTTCTGAGTGTCTCTTGCCGGCAGAATACCTTGATGTACAGTTCTTCACGGCTCATGGTACACCCCGAAACCCGACTACACGTTGAAGGTCCAACAACAGCGTGGCTCCTTTTTTGTGGTCAAACGGAAGATGAGGGCTATGCAAATCAAATATATACTACCCTTTCCAGCTCGCCTCAATGTTTTTTTTTTAGATAAAAGGTGTTCTTTCATTGATCCTGAGAGGGCATGAAACTGGGTTGAAGAAAAAACAGACTTGCATTTACAAAGGTCTCCCCGATTCTGGCTGGCCCTAACAGAGAAGAGGGCCCTGGGGCTTGAAAGGAAGTGCTGTGCAGGAGTCAGAGAAACAGGTCCAGGATTGAATCATCAGAAGCTGTCAGGGGCAGTCACGATGGTGGCTGGCTGATGGCAGAGGGCAAACACCGAACTATACATCCCATGAACATTGGGCATATCTGGGGCCCACTCCCAGGGTTCATTGCTGTCTACATCATTTCACCAGGCTGAGCCTCCTCCTGCATTACACCTCCTTTATAACCGTGGGTTGTGTTATCGGAGTGTTTAGGGATGTTCTTGTGCAAAATAAGTTTTTCTCTTCACACTGCCCTGTTGGCAATGGTCTCCAGTTCACACCACAACAGCTACTTCCCGTTTTTTGAAGTATACAGATTGGGGGAGTTACATGTACTTCAGGCAGTCAGACTCACTTCACATAGACTAAGTTGCCTACATTTGTCGAGTGGCACACTGGCCCAACCCACAGAACCTACCTCAAAACATGAAATTGTTCTTAGATGACTGAGCGTGGTGCTTCTTGTGAAAGGGTGAACTGCTTTTTTCTTGTGAAAAGGGGAGCTGTCACAAAGGTAGCCCATAGGATGTGCCTGATGTACTCTTTCTAAAAACTTATCTATTAGGGAACAAATGGCCCTTCTTGGTGCATATAGGCTTCATGCAGGTCTTCCATGCTGGTTTTACCAGGGTTTAAATGGGATGGCTAGTCTTCTTCGGAGCCATGTGCATTTCAAAGTGTCCCAAACTTAATGCGATAAAATGGACCGGTATGCAAAGGTGACAGGCACTCTCCAGGACAACATCTATCCTTAATCAGTGTGCACGCACATCCATTGTCAGCATAATTTCTCAGAATCTTGGTAGATTTATTATTGAAACTCCCAGTTGGATCCTGGGTTTGGAGGGGGCAATCTTAATGGTGTGTGAGAAACAACTATGAATCACTCCAATGTGTTCCCTGGGAAGGGGACAGGTCCGACAGCTATTCAGGTTTCCTAAGCTCTATGGGACTAGACACCTGGCGTCTAGATCACTCCACTGAGAGATTTCATTTTTTCAGAGGTACACAACTCATTCTTGTGACTAGATTATTTCCTGCTATCCAAATCTGACAACTCAAAGGTGTGGGTGGTGTAGATCCTAGCCTGACGTCTCTCGGACCATTCACCGGTCGAAATGATGAATCAGATGGGACATGGCTCGCGCATGAGTGGCTGGTGATTGGGTGTCTGCAGACTGATGGTTCCAGAATTCTGTGACTTTCTCCTTGAGGCCATAGACTCTTAATTTTAATGAGGGTTCAGTTGAGTCTCTGGGGACAGTGTGGGAGGCACTCAAAGCTACGATTGGGGGATCATCAATTGGAAAATAGAATGACTCTATACCCTGATGTATTCCCATTATCCTGAACAAACGCCATGGTCCGGAACCAGAGCTTTACAAATCTTGTGGCTATTTGGGAGCTTCTCTGTCCTCTAAGTGAATGTATAGAAATCAGCTGCATTCCTGACAGGCGAATGCTGCCCCTGTATGGCCTGGGTGAACTGCCTGCGCATTGTCTCATGACGGGTTTCGCTATTTGGAATTATACATAACTATAGATTGTCAAAAGGCCTGTAACCAAAAATTACAACTGCGGGTAGATAAACTGAAAAAAATCTTCAGATTCTGGGCCTCTCTCCCATTGCTCTTCTTGAGTAGGTCAACTATCTTTAAGATGGTGATGCTTCCAAAATTGGGCTACTAATTGCAGAGCTTTCAATACTCCATCCCAAAACTTTCTTGAGCTACATCAAAAAACTTTTATGGGGCTTCTTACATAGCCACTGATGCCTCAGGATTGCATTGTCCAAATGCTGTAAAACTAGTTTTGCAGACGGCATTACAATACCACGTGTTGTGCTTTCATAGGGCCTCACACTTGGCAGTCAAATGACTGGTGATTTGGTGAGTTCTGAGACTTGGCCAATGCATCTACAGCGTGGGCGCTACACGTCACACAATTATCATATCTTCTTCACAGAGTAACTGTCCCACAGTCACTTCCTCCAGCCACACAAGTGGTGTTTATTATTTGGGGTGATGCATTATGGTCACTTGGCTGGTCCCACCACTTGACCCATGAAACACACTTCTGGGCAGGCACGTGGTTATGGCAGATGGCGGAACTGCCAGGCTTTGGGTGCTGGGATCTTTTCCCAAACTAGGTGAACTTTTGCATCAGGCTATGTTAAAGTCATTTTTGGAACTTCAGGAGGAATATGATCTGCATCACAGACAGTTATCGCTACCTACAGATCATACATATCTATGGCTTGGACAACATCCCAGCTGACAGCCACAAGAAACCAGGGTGTAATTGCAGAAATTCGAAAATCATCAAATCTCTCTCATATATAAATCAATTGTGGTTAACACAACCGACTCCTTTGACCAATTGTGAAAGGCCTGGACCTTAGACCAGGACACACTTGATGGATAAGGATGACTTGAAGGAAGCCCTGGCAGCCCCTAGAGAAGCTGCTATTGCTTATAAATTCTACTCCATTCAATTAAAATATCTACCTCGTGCTTATCTCACAAGGGTGAGGCTGCAGGAAATGGGGGCTATATGATCAATAACTGTTCAGCATGATTATACACACGGAAGAGGAGGTGTGAGGGTAATGGATCCCTCTACTCCGGAACCCCAAGAAACACTTTAATACTCCAGAAGGAGTGGGGAGTGGTAAAATATCTCTATATGTGATGGCATGTGCTGTGTGTCCTAATAGTGCCCTCACTCACACAGTTGTGTCACATGCATCATCATAGGGCTGCTTCAAAACACCCCCTCTCACACAATGCCTGGGGTGGAGCAATAGGGTAGGGGAAGACAAAACACAACACAAAAGAGAAACAATTAATGTCTAAAGTGACTGGGATCACCGGAAGTAAATGTGCAGCGTAAGTTAAAACTAGCTTGGAGGTGTCGCTGTGCATACAATTTATTCCTGGACCCTCCGGCCAGGATTAGAAACATGAAGGTTGGTGGTGATTGGGAAATGTTATGGGATCCTTACACCTCTCCTTCCTGCCAATTCGTAAACATGTTTCAGCCCTACTGCAGGGTCACGTCGGTATTCTTCAGGACTCTACCGGTCCCAGAATATATTTATATATCTCACCTCATTTCTAGAGATGAGGGGTGTCAGAACCAGTTGTTCTAGCACCGAGGTATCCCCTAGAGAGGATGTACGCATGCCTTTACGATGCAAGTTTTACAACGCAAGTCGTTACAATGACTTGCGTTTGTGGGCGCTGGATAGTGAATAGTTTAATTTACTATTCCAACTCCAGTCCCCGTGGATAGTAGGGAAGGTGTTGGATATTCCCTATCCTAAAGCGCCCCCCAGCGCAAGTCGTTGTAAAAGTTGCGTTGTAATGGTTGCGTCGTAAAGGTACTTCGTTGTAAAAGTTGCGTTGTAAACGCTGTTCCCCCCCTAGAGAGCACTCTGTTGTTGTACAAATTTACCCTAAACCATATAAAATCTGGCAAGAGACAAGGAGAGACCCCCTGTAGTCACACTTACATCAAGGTGGATGCTCCTCTTCTTGACCGCTAGTCTGCTCTCGCCGAGAGCACCTACCTTGATTGTCCCGATTGTGGGACTTGTGGTGCAACATACAGAGTGAAACACATGAGCCTCGGACTGACTATATTTTTATATAAACTTTGGACAACTTCCTTACTCTCAATGGCAGTGCAACACAGACAATCTTTTCATATACTTATTCTTGTCATCCCATTTACCTGGTACCATGTTGAGGACATCACTCACAGGCAGCCCATGAAGCATGTGGGGGTGGATTGTAGTAAGGATATCCTCCTCTAGTGAGGTGAGACGGAGGTGGGGTGTAGAGTGTGAGGAAGGGAGAATTCTGTTCAACTTGATCCTGGAGTACTTTTCCTTCACCCTCTTCTTTACATCCTGCCAGTTTTTCTTGAAGTCCTGGACTGAGCGCCTCTCCTCCCCCAATGCTGTGACAGCAGTGGCTAAATGCTGCCATAGAGCTGCTTTATGTGTGCCACTGGTGCAGTAAAGTGGGAGACCATAAAGGCGTTTCTGGTGCCTCACAATGAACTCCACATTCATGGTGGTCTCCTCAGTAGTGAAGTTCTACTTCCTCCTCATTTGGTTCATTTTCCTACACAGATGAACAGCGAATGACACCAGGAAATCTCTGTGGCCATACCTGTTCCTCGAATCTGTGCTTCTTTTATATGGTTTGTGGTTCTGGTCTTCCAGCTAGTGTTAATTGAATTCAGCTGATGCATGGTGGGGGATGGTAGGCATTTGAAATGATCACCAGGACCAAATGCGGGTATTCTGTCCTGCATTCAGAAATCCAGCCCTTTATCGGAAATTCTGGCCCAAAGCTGAAATGCCGTCACAAATGCGAATTCCCACTCCGGGTGCGGAAATTCCGCCCGAGTGCGGAAATTCCAGGCCAAGTGCGGACATGAAGTTAGTTGTCGGAAGTGCATTCTGTGAATACCAAAAGTAGTAAGTGCCTTCTGTGAATATCAAGAGTAGTTAGTTTAGGATTTTGTCTCAGATTAGTTCTGTGAATTGGCCCCTGATTGTCCAGTTCTTCACACTGTCTGATTGATGGTTTATATTGTAATGTACATAAAACAATACAAAGTGTTATAAAAAAAGAGATCCACAGCTAGTTGTCCAATTCAAAGAGTTTAACTTCTGGCTTAGTCTGTGGCTTGGAATTGAAAATCCTCTAAGGGAACAAGACTGCAGGTTGTATCTGGCCAAGTCCTCTCAAATCTGGAAAGCCATTGGACAAAGTCCTGCTTAACCTGTTGGTTGGCAGGAAAAGCTCTGAGCTGCTGGGCAAAGATGGTGGCCGTGAGCTCGGCTGAGTAGGCTGGTGCCAGTATTCCCCTGGTCTCTGGTTTTGCTCCTGCTCTATGCCTTGGTTCTACTTTGGTTATCTGAAATGCCTTAATTATACGGCTGTTCCTCTGACGGAAAAACGCAGTTACATAATCATTATTGGATTGTCCCCCGTTGGTGTATGGCACTAATCTGCAGAATCAATCAGCTGAAAACGGGACTTACCGCGAAGCTCCTGGCTCCTGTTCCCATGCTTGCTCACCTGGCTGGTCTTATTCAGCTGATCTCGGGCTGTGCTCCAGAATTCCTGCTGCCGCTGCTGGTATGGCCCCGAAGACGGCTCCAAAGGCAGCTTCAAAAGCGGTACAAACCCACAGCGCAGCACGTAATGTTAGTTCTGGAGTTCTCGAGGGAAAGGAGCCCCTGGCTGTCCCCGGGGGAGCGGATGATACGGCGGCTTCCGTGGGCGCAGGAAGGTCAGCCTTTGCTGCAGCGATAGCAGTAAGAGGTGGGCAGACACTCCCGGCGCTGTTTCACCGGCGGTCATTGAAGGAGAAAGCTACCCTCGAGGTCAGCACTAGTAGAGTGGGAGAGAAGCAGCTGGATTCCATTAAAGCGCCTAAACTCTTTGCTGTGCAGGAGGGGGAGGAAGCCCCAGTGCCTCTACACTTACAGTCAGCCTTTGGTTCAATCCCTAGTCGTGATGATGGCAGTAGCAGTGGCAAGTCAAATAATTCACTTGATTCTTCTTCAGCTGCTGTAACTGCGTTAACAACCGATTTTAGTCTCAATTACAATTTAGGGATCGATGCATCGGCGAGTGGCCCTGGGATATCATTGCCATTACTAATGACTGTTGGGAGTCCTACTGCTTTTACTCCCTCTGGCCAATGCATTCTGGGAACTGTAGATCAGCTAACTATTCAAGCTCCATCCAATGTCGAATTAAATGCTGAATCATCATTATCTGACTTGCTTAACCCTTCTGTGGAAGTCATTGCTGATTCGGAGGAGTCCGAGGGTACCGAAGCCACTGATAAGTTTTATTCTATGTCAGATCACTCTGTTTCCTCGGCAGAGGAAGGGGGAGAGCTAGAATGGTCAGATTACGACAGCAAGTCTGGTGATTGGTGTTTAAGTGAGGCATCCAAGGATGAGACTGCACCTGGGTGCGTCAATACAGTCCGTAAGATTTCTAAATCCAAAGCTTTTCCCCAGTTTATAGTGAGGAGTGACCCAGGCTCCATTTCAGCAATCCCGGGCCAGATCACACCAACGAACTCTGCTAACTCTGCCATCCTTACAGATTCTCTATCGCAACCCCCGGAGGAAGTGACTATCTATAATTTATCAGACAATCATTGCACATCGGGAGGAGGCACGACAGGAGAATGTACGTACGCAGGGGTCTTGCCGTAGAATGCAAAATTCAATTAGCAGGGTGGCGAAAACTTGTTCGGACATTGCTTCTAGTATTGGAGAAGCTGAGGAGCAAATTTCTGTTTTGGAAGATGCAGTAGCGGCGCAGAAGGGACTGGCGAGTATCATTAAGGATCGACGGGAGGACATGCTCTGGAAGCTGACCGATAAGTAAAATAGGGCCAGAAGAAACAACTTGAGATTTTTAGGAGTTGATGAAGGCAAAGAAGGTGAAGATGTCAGGCAGTTTGTAGTGGAATTATTCACTGAAGCCTTTCCAGAGGTTACACAGTGGGACTGGCGTTTGGAATTACAGCGGGCGCATCAGTTCCCGTTCAAGAAAAGGCAATCTCCTGATCCTTCTGGTACAACTCCCGCCATGCCACGAGCAATCTTGATTTGCTTTAACAACTTTCTGGCCCGAGAGAAGATATATGAGCTTGCTAGACCAGATAAGAGGCGGATGGGGAAGGGTTGTAAATGTTTCGTCTGACCTGATTTTTGCCCGGCAACATTGGAGCGAAGGTGGCAGCTTCGCCAGCTCATAACTCTGTTTCAGACCAAGGGCGCGCAGCTTTTCTTACTTTTCCCATCCAAGCTGAAAGTAATCTTCAAGGCCCAAACAAAGTATTTTGTCTCAGTGATACTGGCGAAGGAGTTTCTGGACTCTATTTAATTAGAATGTACATGGCTGAGTATTGGGTAGTGGGGCAGGGGCACTTATAGTTGGGTTCTAGCATTATAGGCTGATCTGATCATATTGCTTTTTCTTTAACTGCTGATTTTCTGTTCTGGTACAGTGATCAGGGTCAGCCTCTCAATTTTGTTAGCAGGGGGGTGTAGGATCCAGCGGAATGAGGGGTGGCAACCATCCTAAACCATCATAAGGACTAAGGTCCTGTTGCTCTACAAGGGGGGTGAGGGGTTGTGCGGGGGTGGGGGGAGGGTCTTGACTGGGGTGAGGGGTTGGTGGTGGGGGGTGTTGTGGGGTTGGTTTGTTATTTCAGGTCTGTGGTCTAGTGGGGGGATGTGTGTTTTATTATTAAGAGCAGAATTTTTGCTGAATTTAGGATTATTATGATGATCGTCATGCCCATTGTGATTTCGGATCATGGAGAGGGTTACATAAATCTGTTTTTGAATGGGGCGGAATAGATTGCGTTTTTGTTCATGGAACATCTGTGGGTTAAATGATGGGAAAAACCGTGGGATTCTCTATAAGATTCTTCAAATGATACAGGTTGATATATTGTGTCTCCAGGAGACCCATATTCCATGGAGCAATCGTGGGTTTTTAAGATTGCCCGGTTATGAGTTAGCGGCCTGCTCTCGTCAGACCTCTATGATTAGTGGTGTGGCTATTCTGCTGAAGAAGGGGGTCGGCCATCCTAAGAGAGTTAAAGAGGACAATGCAAGTAGATGGGTGATTGCTGAGATAATGATAAATAACCGTCCCCTGTCGGTCAGCACAATTTATGGGCCTAATTTGGACGACATGGAGGTCCTCAGGAATATCAACATTGAACTAGCAGCATGGCCGCACCCAATGATGTTCTGTGGGGATTTTGATATTAACCTAGCTAGTCAATTCAATTTGATAATTAACCGTAATTAATTAGGTAGGAAACCCTGTGTGTTCAAGGCTCTGCAAACTCTAATTGTTGAACACGGTCTGATAGATCTCTGGTACTACCTTCATCAGGACAAGGACGGGTATACTTTCTATCCCGCATAACAAAACGGTTTGTCTTGACTATGCTTTTCTTTCTGATCAGTATGCAGGGACAGCAACTATTGAAGTGGTGCCAAGGACCTTATCAGATCATAATGCTCTAGTGGTAGAGCTTCATTGGGACTGCCCTATAAAACAGTTTAGGTCTTGGACATTTGGGAGGAAGCTCCTTTTATATTAATTATAGCAGGACCACATGGGGCGTTGGACTTCAGAGTTCATGGATATTAATAGGGGGACTGCCTCGGACTGCGTAGTCTGAGAAGCGTTGCGCGGAAAAACCAAAGGTTTTTCAGCCCATCATTGGAAGACTGCACAGGCGCACACTAAAAGTCGTTTAGAAGAGCAACGCACGGCAGTGCTCGAGTTAAGCACCAACATTCGGTTAGGTCGTGAGATATCCCAGAGCCAGAAGGCATGGCCATATTAAAATCTAAATTGCTGGAGTCTTTCTGCCGCGATTTGGCAGCTAAATACGCTCAATTTCGAACCTCGATGTACGAATTTGGCAAAAACTCGGGTAGGGTTCTAGCCAAGAGACTTCAGCAAAAGTGTGTAGCAAACCGCATTGTTCGTGTTATGGATCAGCAGGGCTGTATCCAGGAGACTCCACGGGGTGTAATGGAAGTCTTTATGAAATTCTACGCTAGTCTTTATACTGAGGAGTCCAATGTTATTCAGAATCAGGATGGTGTGGATGGCTTTTTGCAGGCTATCGATACCCCGAGGTTAACAATAGAACAGAATGAGGTACTTTCGGCACCCATTACTTTGGAAGAGGCGGTAGGTGCAATTAAATCTTTGGCTAATGGTAAGGCCGCTGGTTCTCATCTTTTTCACTTAGAATTTTATAAGACCTTTTCTGCAATAATGAGACAGGATTTGCTTGCTGTATTTACGGCTTAACAGGCCGGTGTTATTCCTGACTCTTGGCGACAGATTACGGTCGTATTATTTAAAAAGAAAGGCAAAGATGAGCTGAATGCCTCTTCATACCGGCCAATATCACTCATCTACACCGATAGCAAAATTTACTCCAGGATCCTTGCTTTTAGATTAGCGCGTTTCAAAGTTCCTTTGGTCTCAGTACACCAACATGGGTTCATACCCGGCAGGGACACAACTGACCATATCCGGCGCGTTATTGCTCTTTTGGATTTGGCGCAGTCCACAGGCTCTCCCCTCTGGGTTATCCTGTTGGACGCCGAGAAGGCGTTTGACAGGGTTTCCTGTGGGTTCCTGTGGGCTGTGCTGTGCTGGAAAGGGTTTTGTGCCAAGTTTATTCGGGCTCTCCAGGCACTTTATATTTCCCCAGTTGCGACAATCCGCATTTCAGGGCAAGAGTCAGGGTGCTTTTGCCATCAGCAGGGGAACCAGACAAGGTTGCCCCTGCTATTTGCCCTATTTATTGAGCCCTTCCTCAATATGATTGAAGCGTGTCAGGATATTTCGCCAGTTAGGGTTCATGGGGTGGAATACAAGGCATTGGCGTATGCCGATGATATTGTTGTCCTAACTGATGCTGTTGGGTCCACTTTTGCGGCCCTAGAAACTCTGGCTGGACAATTCAGGGCTATGTCTGGATACAAGCTTAACATTACAAAAACTCAAGTGATCCAGTCAGCTGGTGTGCCTTCCTCGCAGGTATCTGTTGCAACAGAAGCTATCTATCTTGGGGTTCAAATCTCCCCGAGGTCGGTCAGATTCCGGATTTAAACTATCTCCCCGTTATTGATTCTCTTCATACTAAGCTCGAGAGGTTAGACCATCTCCACCTGTCACCCTTTGGACGCTGTAATGTTCTGAAAATGTTAATCCTCCCAAAGTTTTTATACTTTTTCAGGTCAATTCCTCCTCTGATCCCACAGGTAACACTGGTTAGGGCAGAGAGAATTTGTCAGAGGTTTTTATGGGGCTATCTTTGGGTAAGAGGAGCTGCGAAATGGACCTGTCTCCCCAAGGAGCGGGGGGGGGGGCCTGGTCCGTCCCTAATCTTTTATATTACTACTGGGCAGCCATGCTACAGCATTTTGGCTCACCATTGGTGGGCGATAAGATAGATATTCCCTTATGCATCAGTCCATCTATTTCCGATCTAGTCCTCGGTGATGCTGCCACGGGTGTTCTAACACGTGTGCTAGAGCCAAGCTATTTAAAAAAAAATAATTTAAGGTCAGTTGGGCTCTGTTCTCTATCTGGCAGAAAATCCGCTCTTGTATGGCTATCTCGAAGATTAATTCTTATACTACGCTTAGCGCTGTGTGTGTGTCACCACCGATATTTCAGGATGCTGTAACATTTAAATGGTACTCTGCGGGCTTAAAAGACACCGGCGATCTGGGTCAAGGCGGTCAGCTGGCCTCCTTTTCCTTCCTAAACGATAAGTTTCATTTGCACTCTAATGATTTCTTTAAATATTTGCAGGTCAGGAGTTTTTTGGAAAGGAATTATCGTAGAAATCCTACCTTATATGATAAGATTACCTTAGTTGAATTGATCAAGAAAAGAGCCAGAATAGGCGTTATCTATCAATATCTCTTGTCAGATCTCCCCGACGATCTGGACATTCATAATGTTAAGTGGGTGGTGAAATTTGGTATTCCAATAGTGGATTTGAAATACCCGCTTGAACTAGCCAGCTCTGTTTTAGTTTCGGGTACTTTGCGTACGCAAAGCTACATGGCTATGTTCAACCTATATCATACCCCCGCCAAGATTGCTAGTTGGGGGGGTGGTAAGGGGGATTCTTGCTCAATATGTAATTTTTTTGCAGCTGATGCAATTCATGTGTTTTATTCATGTCCTAATTTGAGGATATTGAGGTTTTTATCAATCAGGTGCTCAAAATCCCGGTTAACATCTCTCCGGAGTTAATCATAATGGGCTGTGAATATTCAGGAGTTATTGAAAGAACAAGGTATGTTCGAGGATTCCTGTTCATTGCAATGGCAATGATACGGTTATGTATAACTTCACAGTGGTTGAGTTCGGAGGCTCCTGTCTTTGATCACTGGAAAGCTAGGATGTTGGCTTTGTATAATTTGGAATCTTCAGTGTACTTGTTGAGAGGGAGCAGGAGGCGCCAAGTGTAATCTAAGATTTGGGCCCCGTTTGAGTACTGGCTTTCGCATTAAAACCATTTTCTCCCCCCTTTTTTTTTCTCTCCGTTGATGTAAAATACTAAATTGTTTAGTAGGTCAAACTTTGTTATCGTTTTTTTGATTAAGATATATGTATTCATTAACTTGTTTCCCCGACTCTACACACTGTGTTATTGTTCTTATGTCTTTGGCTTTTTGTTGAAAAAATAATAGATAAAGTTAAAATAAAAAAAAAGGAAAGACTCTGAGCTGGAAAATGTATAGTTTGTACCTGCTGAAGTTCTCTTGTTGGTCAAATACTTTTTATGCCTTCTCCCCAGCAAGTTTTCTACCTTCAGATTTATTTAGGGTTTGCCGTACGGGTCACTGCATCACAAAGTTGATGGATATCCCTTCCACCTTATTTTAAGTTCCATTGGATATAAAGAAATTGTAACATGGCAGACAGGGTCAGCATCACATATGTGACAGAATAACCATATCTACCATACTCTAAATCAGGCACTTAGTTTATTTTTTGGAGCTCAAAATCATACCCTGGGGCAAACCTAGAAGCTGTATCTGATAAAACCCTCTTGAAACCAGACATTTTTGCCAGCAGGTCCTGCTGAAGCTTCAGAGGTCCCTGACGTTAAAAAAATGTCTACGTTCCAACTTTTCAGATTTTCTGGAAGAGTTCATCTTAGTCTTCTTTATGGCACCTCGGACATTAGAGACAGCACTTAGGGGCCAGCAATCACTCCAGCAGAGACCAGCAGCAACACCCTATCCAGAGCCATTTGGTACTGATCAACCGGTCACTCTATGTAAAGGGTTTCTTGCAGATTGCTCTGCTCCTGTAGCCAAACAGAAGGGCATCCAATTGGCCCTTGGATTTACTTAACTGTTCTGGTACAAGCTGGAGCAGATCCCCTGAGGTCTCCACATAGGTCACGGACAGCAGGTCCAGTTCTCTTATGTTCTTTTACAGGTCGAGAAATTGCTTTAATGACCTGTGGATGAGGTGCCAGTTTTGTAGGATTCACTAGCCAATGATTGGGAGGTAACAGCAGTACTCCCCTAACCAATGAGAAAAAATATTCCCAAGAAGCGCTCTTTCCATTTTTACAACACATCTTGTTGGCCTTACTGAAAACTATCCCATGGTGCACTTTTCTTAGTAAAATCTACTAAGGCATCATATCTGCCTGTGAGGTTTCTGATGGGTGTGTTTAGAAATATAACAAAACCTCTCCTCCTCAACCCCACCCAACTGGTTCTGGGAGTAATTTATGCCAAGCTAGCTACAGATGGCCCAGGAAACAAATGTTTATCTTTCCCATGTCTCCCTACACACTTATCGATGAATGGTCATGGCTCACCCTTGTCCCTTTCATGTTAATGACATTCTTGAACCCTTCCAGGTTCACATACTAAGGCCCTGGTCAGCCTGCCAAAAGGCCTAAGCTATTGTTTCTGCTATGTGAGCAGTTTTAATACCACATTAGGGTACTGGATGCCCATGTCAATTCTAACTTTCTAAAAGTTACATTTTCTATATATTTTCCCAAACCAGAGTTATTAGAAAATAACTTTATTCTAAAGTTTTGTTTTTCACCCAGCAACAGCTACATCAATTTACAGCGAAAAAAGCTTTTGGGGTCTGGATACTGTAGGTACATGCCAACATTACATTCTTGAATTTAGCACCCTACCCTGTGAGCTGTAAAGCCAATTTAAGGGTGAATTTAATATTTAAAAGTTGGGTTCTTACCTGTCAAAAAACTGCTATTTTGACATGTTCATCTACTGGGTTAAAAGCTGAAGCAGTCATACTATTCATGTTGAATCCATGTTTTCTTTGGCTGTCCGGTGGATGTAACGACATGTGCTACAGTCCAAAAGTGACATTTAACTTTCTAAGGCATTGGTTTGTTTTCCTGTACAAATAAACTATTCCCTTGCTGGAATGTTAAATAATACAGTTGTGTATAAGACAACTTTATCATATTCTGTGGGTCAGATCAGATAAACTGTAGACTGGACATCAGTGGCCCAGTATGCAGTTAAACATTCATCAATACAAGTGAGCAAAAGTACGACGACACAAAAATAAGGAATTTTCTTACAAAAGCCTAAAGGTTGAACACACTGGTTAAGACAAACTGGCATATAACTTAAATAAAACATACTTATATAATAAAATACTGGAACAATTCATCACATAAAAGGTCATAGAATGAATAGCTCTAAACTTGTGAGATCCAGTACTGATCAAGTGCATTCTACTTCATTAAACTTTACGTTACCATTGACAATAGCTCAGAAGTAATACAGTGAAAACCACAAAAAATTATTTTCTGTCTAAAATATGTACAGAACTGCCTTTATTAATTTGACATGGCAAAAAGGCTCTAATTAGATAGCCCTTTGCTCATAAATGGTAACTATGCAGTCCTAACGAAAGTACTATTTTATTTGCTAATGTCTTTTATATGTACTGTGTAATGTGATGAAACTTGTAGCTATAGTTATGACATGTACCAGCATCAATTTTAATAGAGATGAGCTGATTGTGGACACAAGGAGATCTACCTTCCCTTAGATCAACAGCCCTAAGACGTATAGGGAGCTCTGTCTTCCTCACGTTCGAGGGACAATTTTTCTTTGTTAACAACAGCCTTTCAAGCATTGTAGTTTATCAGCCACATGGAAGATGGGCAAGATCCTTTGTTGCCCTTATTGAAGGGGCCTGCGGTCTCAGAGGGACATTTTGTCTTAGATGGCTCCCTGTTCTTACTAAATTCCATACACATCACAATAGAAAAGTCATGTTATATATAGCAGCATGAGTGACTCTGTGCTTCTAGAAACCATTGACTAATAAGGTATCTATAGAAGGAAGTTCAATTAAATGAATAATATTGGTGCTTGTGGCTGCTGACTCTTAAGAAGAAAATAGTGTTGAAGAATGAAGTGCATTCAGATATGGCAAATAACTATGTTAACATACAGATATGCCAGGTGATTTTGGAACTTACCTCATATCATCTGATGCCTTTGTTGGGCTAGGTGAACTAGACAGTTTGTGGCAGATTTATCAACGTTTTGTGTCACGCTTCTACCACACAAGGTAATGCAAGGGTGGCACAAAACCTAGATGAGAATCACCAAGCCATGCAAAGGCCACCTTTCACGGCCGTGCATTAAACCATACTTATATAATAAAATACTGGAACAATTAATTACATAAAAGGTCATAGAATGAATAGCTCTAAACTTGTGAGATCCAGTACCGATCAAGTGCAGTTCTACTTCATTAAACTTTACGTTACCATTGACAATAGCTCAGAAGTAATACAGTGAAAACAACATAAAATAATTTTCTGTCTAAAATGTGTACAGAACTGCCTTTATTAATTTGACAAGGCAAAAGGGTTTTTTATTAAATAGTGTTGAAGATTGAAGTGCATTCAGATATGGCAAATATCACCCTTCTACCACACAAGGTAATGCAGGGGTGGCACAAAACCTAGATGAGATTCACCAAGCCTTGCAAAGTGCACCTTTCATGGCCGCGCATTTCTCGATAAATGTGTAGCAACGCAGTGCAGCGCTAGTTGCTGCGTTTTGCTTTACTTTGCCCCAGGAAGACATTCCATGGGAGGAGCGTGGGTGTTTCCACACATCCACCCATGGATTTTGGCACATTCCCTGATTTAGTTAATATTGCAAGTTTACACTGCCACTTGCCCTGGCCGCATAGCTTAAAGGACAGTTTTGACTGCCGTAATCAACAATCTTAGACTTATACAAAAATGCTTAACAAAATGTATCAAGTTTTTTACACTTGTTTATTGTAATGGGTAATGTCCCATGTTTCGAAAATATTTTTGTCTTAAACACAAAAAATCCTTTAGTCAAAGGTCAAGCATCAATATTCAAAAGAACATGTTGAACGATTTGAACAGTTGTGATGAGAGCCCAATGCATTGAGGGAAGAATCCCTTCTTTGGGGCAGCTAGAAAAAATAGTTGACAATTTTATTAATTCACATGTTTCAATAACATACAGGAAGAGATTTCCATAACAATTTGTTCAAATGTAGTTCAGGCAAGAGAAAAAATATCCCAGCACCTCAGATAGGAACAGAAACATCACATTTGTGTAAAGAGGAAAAAAGAATCAGACAGCTGAGGAATAGATCTTGTTTAACCACTTTGTGAAGACTAAACATGATAGTGAATGCCATGATGAAAACAATTGCCAACAGTGAAAAGCCCAAAGGAACAAGATGGCGTAAAATTATGGAGACAATCCCATTTGTTTAAAAGAGGTGAGTAGCTAAGTGCAAACCGACACAGACGTCCAGAAAGTCAAAATGAATACTTAATGCAGACAGCAAGGAACAGAGTTCAAACGAACTAGAAAATCTAATTAAAAATTACTCGATCTGCAAAGTAAGAGACGAGAGAAACATGAAAATCTGTTTAGACCAGCATGGTCTGAATACAGCAATTATTTGTCACAAAGCAAAGCCAAAAAATACCTAATATTCATAAAGCGACCATGCAAAGACGTCCCAAATCAAAACTTGGATCAATTACGGGTTGTTCTGCAAAGAGTAAAAATGGTACTAGTCGTCATGTTCGACTGTGTCAGGTCGTTATGGCGTCTAAACACGGTAAGACTCTTTGGGGGAACTCTTTTAGTCCTCAGTTTTCTTATAAATACAGTCATTTCAAGCGCCCTTGTTCCCTAGACCTCATTTTTCTTTTGGTAGAAGAACAGTCACGCATCAACAAGGAGCTGGAGGAGGAAATAGAACTCATCAAAGTGGATTTATCTATAGGAAGTGAACATGATTTAATAAAAAATGTGATTCCTATGATAAAGAAATGCAAGTACGGAAACTAAGGAAATTCAAATGAGATTCAATCGATTACAAACTGAATGGGGTGTATACTTGGGCAGAGGTATACGCTCAAAGAAGGACCACTCAGAATTCCATCACTTCATCACAAGAATTCTTTGTTTCTGACCAAGATATAGTACCCCACAGAGCACCATTAAACATAGAGGCAGCATCTAGCAAACCTTTTGTTGGAGCACAAGAACAACTTGAAGAAGCAGGAGGCTCAAGCACACAGTCAACATCTTTTTTAAAGGATGGTCGTACCACTGGCCGACCACCGAATAAAAGTGGCACAAGAAAACACAGAGAGGAAAAGAAAAGAGAACACATCAGCAAGAACCTTTGGAGCAAGACCAAAACCTAGTCATTAACATATCATCTACAGTATTAACGGCACAATAACTCAGAATTCTGAACAAAGGCACATCTTGTGTTCCCATGTATAATGCAAACTTATTGGAATTAGAGGTTTCCATTTTTAAATTCATGAGAAACCGAAGGCTGTATTACCACCAATAGAGGGTCAAGAAGAACCTTTGTAAAAGGATCTCAAACCTTGCAGTACTTACAGTGCACCAGTTTCACATAAGATACTAAACACTTCTGAAATCCTCATAAAGAAAGACATGGCTGCAATTAATTTGCAACCCACTAGTAGATTCAATTTAGGGCAAAATGAATTCAGAATCATTCAGGAATTGTCTAATAATCAACAAATTATTTTTCAACCAGCTGACAAAGGCGTCGCCTTGGTAGTCATGGGCAGAAATTTCTATGTGCAAAAGGTTGAAGAACTCGTGATGGATTCTTCTACATATTTACGACTTGACAAGGATCCCACAGTTGAAATTAAGAAGACTCTATCTTTGATTTTGGATAACGCAGAAGAAATGCAATGGATATCATCAACTACACACTCCTTCCTCACATTTCACTATCCTAAGCCGGGCAAATTGTATATGCTTCTGAAAGTACACAAGAATTTACAGGATCCTCCATTTTGTCCGATAGTTTCTGGCTGTGATTCACTGTTTGAGCCATTGGGAAAATATGTAGGTAATTTCTTACAAGGATTTGTACAAAATTGGAAGTCATATATTAAGGACACTACTAATTTTTTACAACTCTTAGAGGATCTGGATTGTGGCACAATTGAACAATGGCTACTTTGCACAATTGATGTTGCATCCTCATATACCTCGATACCTTTAAAAGAAGGCATTGAAGATTGTGAATGGGTGTTATTACAATAATCAGACATTCAAGCCAACAAAGTGTTCATTTCAGAGATCCGGGAGTTCTGCTTACAGCACAGCTATTTCATATGAAATAATGAATACAACCTTCAACTGCCCTCAACCCCTGCTCTCACCACGTCTTCAACAAAGCCAGCACAACCATCGCACCCCCGCCTCCGAAAAACAATCAACAGTTGCTTCGAGACAGCAACCTTCCCGGAAAGCTGGAAGCACGCCGAGATCAATGCCCTTCTGAAGAAGCCAAAGGCGGACCCTAAGGACCTCAAGAACTTCCGGGCCATCTCCCTGCTCCCGTTCCCGGCAAAGTAACAGAGAAGATTGTCAACAAACAGCTAATCCGCTACCTCGAAGACAATAACATTCTGAACCTTTCCCAATCCGGCTTTCGCAGCAACCACAGCACCGAGACCGCCCTCATCGCCGCCACTGACGACATCAGGATCCTGATGGACAAAGGAGAAACGGCCGCCCTCATCCTCCTGGACCTATCAGCAGCCTTCGACACAGTCTGCCACCGCACCCTATCAGCATGCCCCCTTGAGGCCAGAATTCAAGAGAAGGCCCTGGCCTGGACCACATTCTTCCTCTCCGGCAGAATCCTGAGCGTCCGCCTCCCACCCTTCCACTTCAAATCCACCAAGATCATCTGCGGCGTCCCACAGGGATCCTCCCTCAGCCCGACGCTGTTCAATATCTACATGGCACAGCTCGCCCACGTCGCATGACAACATAACCTCAACATCATCTCCTATGCTGACGACACCCAGCTGATCATATCCCTCACAGAAGATCCCCACACCGCCAAAGCCAACCTCCACAGAGGAATGAAGGCTGTAGCCGACTGGATGAAGGACAGCAGACTGAAGTTGAACTCAGACAAGACGGAGGTCCTCATTCTCTGACCCACCCCATCAGCCTGGGATGACTCTTGGTGGCCCACATCGCTAGGCACAGACCCGGAACCCACAGACCATGCACGCAACCTAGGGGTAATCCTTGACTCCACCCTCTCCATGACCAAGCAAGTCAACGCCGTCCCTGCGTCCGGCTTCAACACCCTCCGCATGCTCCGCAGGATCTTCAAATGGATCCCTCCCGTCACGAGAAAAACCGTCACCCAGGCCCTCATCACCAGCAGACTTGACTACGGAACCGCCCTCTACTCAGGAACAACAACCAAGCTCCTGAAATGACTAGAACGAATCCAGAACGCCTCGGCACAACTGATCCTCAACATCCCCCGACGCAGCCACATCACACCCCACCTGAGAGGCCTGCACTGGCTCCCCGTCAACAACAGGATCACCTTCAAACTCCTCATCCACGCACACAAAGCCCTACAGAACACCGGACCCACATACCTCAACAACCAACTGAGCTTCCACACCCCTACCCGAAGGTCAGCCACCCTCGCCCTCGCCACAGTTCCTCGTATCCGGAAAACCACCACCGGCGGCAGATCCTTCTCCTACCTCGCCGCCAAGACCTGGAACGCTCTCCCCACCAGCCTACGAGAGACTCAGGACCTGCTGGCCTTCAGAAAACTCCTCAAGACCTGGCGCTTCGATCAGCAGCAGCCACCCCCTCCCTCCAGCGCTTTGAGAGCCTCATGGGTATTTAGCACGCTTTACAAATGCAGTGATTGATTGATTGATTGAACTCAGTGGCCCTTCAAAGGGCTTTTCTGGAGCACCATCGTTTGCCAATACCTTCATGGCCAAATTCGGACAAGATTCTATTTTTTCTGATCCTGAGTAGAACTCTAGTTTGATCTTCGATGGTTGTTATATTAATGATTTTGTTTTATTTGGAGCAACACCCAAGAGAAATTGGATTCCAAAATTATCACTTGAAATCAGTTTAACGCAAGATTACAGTTTACACACACCATCAGCACCAAGAGCATATCATTATTAGATGAGCAAGTTACTAAGTATAATGCGAGGTTGGAAACTACAGTACACGAAAAACAAACAGACCGGAACAACTTGGTTTTATTCCACAGCTTTCATCTGGATAATTTGATTTACAATTTACCATATTCACAAATGCTAAGAATTAAAAGAATATCTTCCACACAGGAAGCTTTTCTCATAGCTTTTGATGAACAAAAAAGAAACTTTGAACAGAGAGGCTATCCTGAATACACTCTTCAAAAAGCGGAAATTAGAATGTCTTCCATTGAGCGATTTAAATTGTTGTAAACCAAAGTGAGAAACCCTCAAGAGCGGATGGTCTTAGTCTCAAAATGTTCAACTAAATCAACTACAATCAGAAAAATTGATCAACAAGCATTGGGAACTTCCACAGCATGAACCCGACTTCAACATTTTATTTGTTGAGAAACCCTTATTTGCATATACAAGAAGCAAGAACATCATAGAAATTCTATCCAAGCCAGGCATAACACGTGGAGACATTGAAACTGGAATGAAGAAATGCCATAATTGTGTGCACTGCAACAATGTAATTACCGGGAATTCAATTGCACACCCCAGGACAGGAAAACCAATACAACTCCACTACTCAGCAGATTGCAATTCAGCTTTTGTGATTTATTGCATCAAATGCTCATGTACATAGGAAAAACTGAATTCAAGATAAAAGTGAGAATTACTGAGCACAAAAGCATGATACAAAATAAAAACACAAAAACCCAATTGGTAGTACATTGGCTAGATAGCATACACAGCATCGCCCAATTGATGTTTTCTATTTTGGATATTTTTTCGATCAGACAGGACATAGACAATCCTAAACTTCTGTCTCAGAGGGAAATCGAATGGATCAAAAAAGTCAGCACGATGATTCCCACTGACTGAATGACAAAATAGACATGAGTTATTTCTTCTAAATTGCAATCACAAGACGCATAATATTTGCAGGCATCACAATGGCTACACCTTTCATGAGGTCTCACAACTATTTTGTCTAAACCTTTTTTTACCAAGCTCATCGCAAGGACAAGAGCATACTGTGATAAATCCTTTCCAGCACCTTGTACATTCAGGCACATCACATTTTTGTTTAGTGTATTGTTTATCAATGTAGCTTTTTCATGTTTGTCATGACTAGATCTGCAGGGTCAACTTACACCCTCTATCAAGTGTAAATGTTTGTTCCATTTCAGATCTCTGTGAGGACACTGGCATATTAGTTCCCATATGTCTGGTAAACTCTATGTGTGAATATAAGTATAATAGGTTTGGTGCACAGCTTTTAGGTTAGGTATAAAGTTTTTAGTGAGGTTGGTTTTTGAGTTTTGTTAAATTAGAGGTGCTCCTGCAGGTGGCGTAACCGTCCGTTTACGCTAATATAAATCCTAGGATAAGTGTGAGCATAGATAATGCAAACATCCCTGCTGTGGGCACTCCGTTGAGGTTCGTGTAACACAGACTCCACTAGATTCAAAAATATGTTTATTTGAAGTTCATCACAATTCTATTCAAATGTCTTTGTCCATTGTATTTCACAATGTGAATTCTTTGTTTCACAAAATCGTTTTTTTAACAATTTTTTTTTTTTTCCACAATGATGCTCCGATGCATTTCGGGCAAAAATTGCCCTTTCTCAAGGAGCCATCGTCTTTGGGTTCGATAAATTCAATCAAAGTTATAACTTCCAGTTCCACAAGACCGCGTTACACCGCCACCGGACATTTGGAAGCCTATCTAGGCGCTTGGACCTTGAACCGATCAAGTCGAACACACGCAACTTTTTCACATCATTGAATTTATCGAACCCAAAGACGATGGCTCCTTGAGAAAGGGCAATTTTTGCCCGAAATGCATCGGAGCATCATTGTGGAAATTTTTTTTTTTTTGTGAAACAAAGAATTCACATTGTGAAATAACAATGGACAAAGACATTTGAATAGAATTGTGATGAACTTCAAATAAGCATATTTTTTAATCTAGTGGAGTCTGTGTTACACAAACCTCAACGGAGTGCCCACAGCAGGGATGTTTGCATTATCTATGCTCACACTTATCCTAGAAACTCTATGTGTGTTCACGCTACTGTTTGTTTCATTTCATTCATGTTTTATTTTACTCATGTTTCAATCATATATGTATTTCAATGTATTTTGTTATCGTTCCCACAGTTTTGCAATTTGTCCTTAGTGGTTATTTCATGTCATTGTATAGTATTATTTTCTGAGATTTTCCTTTTTCTTCACTCTTTTCTTCTAGTTTGTTTTTCAGATAATACAATATTTTTTCACAGCACTATTTTGCATGCATTTTATTTATTTCTAAGTTTTTTTCACAACTCTATTAATTTTCTTACATTGTTTTCATTCACTGCTATTTGAATCGTGTATGCTTTCGTTTGACTTTTTCAGATTTTTTTTATATCTTTTCCTTTACATGCATTCAAGTTTTTTCTTCTCTTTTTTGTATTTATGTCCATACGTTGTTTCCATTTAGCTTCGGTTCTGCCTGCAGGCTATTCCGCCTCCAGGTTTAGCAGCTAGTCCTCTTTCTATGTTAATCACTCCAGAACACCATCATATCGATCTTTATGGTAGGTTCGTCTTTGATACATTGTAACAGCATTAAAACACGGTAAAGATTTGTAAATTAAAATTTTGGAACATTTTTTGGGGAACCCCTGCAGTCCATAGCAAGCATGTAGCACGGACATTCCACCAATTCCTTTTGGCTATGTTTGCAGAACCTCCTTGTAAACTGGGTTTGGTTTTAAGGACAGTATCCAGTCCTGTTTCTATGCAAGCATCCAGTCCTAATTCTTTATCTAGTATTTAAGACCACTATTACATGGAGCTTTCTGCTCAGATTTGCTCATCAGGTTCGACTATGTCAGGTCATCACTGCTTCTAAACACGGTAAGACTCTTTGGGGGACTCTTGTAGTCCGCAGTTAACTTATAATTACAGCCATTTCAAGTACCCTTTTTACTCTTTGCAGAACAACCCCATAATTGATCCAGGTTTGATTTGGGACATCTTCATGTGGTCGATTTAAGATTATTAGGTATTTTTATGGCTTTGGTTTGTGACAAATAATTGTGGTATTCAGACCATGCTGGTCTAAACAGATTTTGATATTTTGCTTGTCCGTTACTTTGCAGGTCGAGTATTTTTTAATTAGATTTTCTAGTTCTTTTGAACTCTGTTCCATGCTGTCTGCAGTACGTTTTCTTTTTGACTATTTGGACCTGTGTGTCGGTTTGCAGTTAGCTACTCACCTGTTTTAAGCAAGTTGCATTGTCTCTATGATTTTACGCCATCTCATTCCTTAGGGCATTTCACTCTTGGCAATTGTTTTCATCACAGCATTCACTCCCATTTTTAGTCTTCATAAAGTGGATATACAAGATCAATTCCTCAGCTTCCTGATTCTTTTTTCCTCTTTACACAAATGCGATATTCCTGTTCCTCTCTGAGGAGCTGAGAAATGTTCTCTCTTGCCTGAACTACATTTGTGCAAGCTATTATATCACCCTCTCCCTGTATGTAATTGAATCATGTGAATTAATAAACTTGTCAACTCTTTTTGTTCAGCTGCCCCTGAAGAAGGGATTCTTCCCAAAATACATTGAGCTTGCTTCACATCTGTTAAAGACAAGCTTTGTATTTTTCTACTTAAAGAAAAACTCATCAAATTGTTCACCGTTTTATTTTGAATTTTGATGCTTGAACTTTGACTGAAGAATTTTTTGTGTTTAACCGCATGCGCGCTGCGGGGATTTTCGCGCTACGCGGCTTTTTTCAAAAAACCGCGTTAGATGACGAGCTCAGCTCGTCATCAGCGTGCGAGCGGCGCAACTGATGACGAGCTGAGCTCGTCATCAGCGCCGAAGGGGTTAAGACAAAAATATTTTTTAAACATGAGACATTACCCATTATAATAAATAAGTGTATACAGTTTGATACATTATGTTAAGTATTTTAGTATATGTCTAAGATTGTTGATTACACCAGTCATTAATTGTCCTTTATGCTGTGCGGCCAGGTTAAGTGGTAGTGTAGACTTATTAACTATTTAGTCAATGTGGGAGGCAACGTCATACCCTGACCAGCAATCTAATACACATTCAAACATTGTTTATTTAGCCAAATTTTGGATGCATATACCGGGTGTGAGCAACACCATTCTTGCAACATTCCCTCATGTACCATGAGTGGTAGACCTGGTAAACAGACACAATGCTACACTTCCCCAGGGAAGGCATACACAGAAGTTTTTTTCTTTTTTTCCTCTTTTTATGTGTGCTGCATTCTGCAATGTATGTAGAAAGAGGAAAACCTCTCAAAGGATTGTTTTTGTGCAGGAAGGTGAGCCTTCCTGCACAAAAACAATACTGCCTGCAATGCAGGCATCTTGCACCATGATGCAATGGTGGCTGCAATGGCACAAGGCAGCCAAAAGTGAGCCAGCACAAGGAGAGGGAAGGAATGTGCCATATCTTAATAGGCATAATGCAATACTGCACTCTCCCTTTCACAAAGCGTAGCAAGGTGTCTTGCTGCTTTGTGTAAAAAATAATAATAAATATAGTCCTCAATGTTCTCTCTTGATTACTTAAGGCAAATGTGAGCAACAGTCTGAAATGGGACGGGTTGTATTTCAACATTTTGCTTCAAGAATATTATGGTACCATAATATCAAGGGTAAAATATCAAGGCAGAAAATATTGAGAAGATAAATGCCTTTAGGTAAGTATAAATGTAATATTTTTAACTCTTCATCTATCTACTATGATACTTATATAAGATACATATATAAGGAGTTAAGTAAAGTAAACCTGTACTTACCTATACATTCTTACCTAGTCAAAATTTTGGTCCTCGATATTGTTCCACAATATTATGGAAGCATAATACCTCTGAAATGATATTTAGGCGGATCTGTGCAAAAGCCTAGGGAGAGCGATCAAGTAAGGTTATTCAAACATTTTGTAGCAGTTAAATCATGTGACCGCCTTTCATGATAACCAAGAAAATGCCCCTTGCACTTTTTGTGGCGTTCCATTGAGTCTGCTCCATTAATTAAGATGCGCTTTTTTGGATTAATGCTGCCTTGTAAATATTTCCCCATTTAATGCAGTTTTCTGTATTAAAAGGGAGTGCAATGGGTGTTGCTGCGGGCGTTCCCAGCAACATCCATGGCATTTTGACTCTGCGTCAGATTTATGGGAAATCGTAAATCTGAGGCAGCACCAAAACCATATGCCTCCCCAGGGGAGGCATAAAGGGAGGCACAACGAGGAGAAATATCTTTATTTCACACATAGAAAAAGAAAAAAGCCTCTTGTGATTGTTTATGTGCAAGAAGGATTTCCTTCCTGCACAAAAACAATCATCCCCTTAACGTAGGCACCCTTACACCATGGTGTTGGCGCACGTCAGCCCATTGTGTGCCAGCGCTGGGGAAAAAGACATGAATGCTGTAGATACGACACATTCCTTCCCTTTTCTTTTGCCGTAGGGCTGTGCAGCATGAGGGCCTGCTGCGCTGCCCTACAGCATAAGCAACATAAATGAGGCCCCTAGAGTTCACGCACTCTCTTTTTTTCTGCACCATTTTTCTGAAAGGATGTGTATTTCAATCTTCAATGCCCCGAAGTAAGGTAGAAAAAATCTGCAAAACTGACTGGCAAGTGTCCCCATCACATTGCCAGTCTCATCACCCAACAATAGAACATCCTGCATAGGAAGCATGAGAGAAGTGTGAGAGGAAGGAGTGATAGCAACAATGAGTGCACAACAGAAAGAACTGAAGGAGAGGTAATGCTTGTTCTGTGGAAACTGGGAGAAGTGGACAGATGAAAAAAGGTAAGGCACCACCATTGCACTCATAACTAACTGCCCATGTTCCTAACATATTGGATGGATTTCAAACACATCACCAGCCATGGTGTGATGTATCCAACCAATTAGAAGGACTTTGATACTGTAGGTGAGCCTCAAACTCAGATCACAACATGGATCTCAGGATGTATCTTCCACAGGGCTCCTAATTCTAAAGGTGATTGGTATATTGGCATTCATGTTATGAGTGGTATCACCACTTTGAAGCACTGCCATTGTAGTATTAGGAAATGTTTTTTGTAACGCACCTTCTAAAGGCGGTGAGCACTTTAGACGTTGTCTACAAAAGTCTGGAGGAACATATCAACCCCTTCTTCAATCACAGCACTTGGAACAAAGCACTTTAATAACCACAGCACATTAATTAAAGCTATGTGTCCTCCCCATATTTCCTAGCATCCATCCTCCAATCGCATTATTAAATCGGAAACAAAACATTTATTTTTTCATAGTGCTAGACTACAATCATAACATGGCCACCGTGATAGCCACGGCAGCTGCCTCGCTAACAAATGGGCTTCAATTGACGGGGCGCCCATCCCTCCCTTATTGCGAGGTAGCTGCAGGTCCGACAGGGCTACTCTGCAGCGGCCCCTCCCCCAGATCAGCAAGACTAGTAATGAATTTAGCTCTTGGAAGACGGTCCGTGGCGGGATAACTGGGATATTAGCAAAGTAGTAAAGAAGCCAGGGCGACATGATCATTTTGGATAAGGGTACCCTCCCGATGGGAGCCAAGGAAAGGGCCCACCAAAAACTGATTTGACTTTTAAGTCCACGGAGGGTCCGGTAGTGGTTGGTCTCGGGGCTCATGGTAGAGTCTGACACCCAAATAGCGCTGGGTGCCGCCCATCCATGCCAGTGAGGCATCTCCCAGGCAAATTTCCCTGTGTGGGGTACTCAAGTGTAGGGGATAGATAGAGGATTTCTCCCAATTCACCCGTAATCCTGCAGCCCTCTCGAAATCTGTGAGCGCAGTCCAGAGGGTGGTGAGGTCTGCTGTGATGTCTCTAATGTAAATAAAGAGGTCATCCATGTAGAGGGAGACGCAATGTGTGCGGCCTCCCAATGGGATGCCCCAGTGCTCACCCACCTCCCTCAGCCTTGCTGCCAGCGGCTCCATAGCAATGGCAAATATGATGGGGGACAGGGGACACCCCTGGCGTGTGCCGCGTATGATCGGGATGGGAGAGGACATGTAGCGGCCTGTTCTAACCCTTGTGGTGAGGTCATTGTATAGTAGCCGGGTGTGCGCTAAAAATTGGGGCCCTATGCCCATCCTCCGGAGCACCTCAAAAAGGTATTGCCACACCAGGGTGTCGAACACCTTCTCAAGATCCAGTACGAGGCACGCTGCTCGTGGGAACCTGCCCCGCACCCCATCCTGGATCTGAAACACCCCGTCCTGGATCTGGGAGGTGTTTCTCCAGGGGACAAGTCCATTCTGGTCCGTGTGAACCAGCCTGGGGAGTGTCTCTGTCTATCTGCCAAGATCCTCTCTAAAATTTTGCAATCCGTAGTCAGGATGGTGATAGGGTGATAGGAAGCTCGGAGCAGAGGATCCCGATCGGGCTTGGGGAATGTTACCAGTATGGATTTCCGCATTGATTGAGGGAGTAGTCCCACTTCTAGTGCCTCCCGAAAGATTGTGTCAAGCTGCGGGACCAGCTGCTGGGAGAATATGGAGTACAGTTCTATCGGGTAACGTCATGTCCGGGAGCCTTGTTTTTGGCCAAGCTGTGAATGGCGGATTTGATCTCCGCCGTTGTGAGTGGATCATCTAATGTTGTGCGCTCCTCGTCTGTGATTTGGACTATGGTGCCTGTTATGTTATGTTATGTTGTAAGATTTCTAGAGCGCACAGCTGCCCCAGCAACGGGGCATCCCGGCGCTGACAGAACTGAGACAAAAGTTTCCAGAGAAAACTGAGCGAGAGTCTAGGTCACTTTCTATACAGATAAAAACAAAAAGGTTTTGATAGCTTTCCAGAAAGCAAGCAAATCATCCAAGGCACGAATACATATTGGTAGAGAGTTCCACAGCCTAGCAGCTTGGAACCGGAATGAGGATCCTCCGGCCCTAGAGCGATTAAAACGTGGCACAAACGCCAGCTGCTGCCCATAAGAGCGCAGCTGTCGATGAGGCACGTTGGGATTCAGAAGACCACCAAGGAGTGATGGGCTATTTACCTTTAGGATTTTGAACGCCAAGCATAGCGCTTTAAACTGGATTCTTTGGTCAATCCGAAGCCAGTGTAATTCTTGAATGGTGACCCCCACAGAACAGTGGCGAGGGAGGCCCACCAGCGCTCTCGCGGCAGAGTTCTGGACTCGCTGAAGACGCCGTATCTCCGCTTTGTTGGCTCCAAGAAGTAATGAACTGGCATAATCCAAGCAGGATAATATTGTGGACTGCATGATGAGCTGACGCACTGCCTGGTCGAAATATTTCAGGAGAGGTTTTAAACCTCTTATGAGCCCCACGCAGGTAGCCGCAACTCTCTTGGTGTGGGTCTGGAAGCTAAGAGTGGAGTCCATCCAGACCCCAAGATTTTTAACCACTGTTTTAGGAGGTGGCGTAGGACCCAGGGATGCTGGCCAACAGTGTTCATTCCAAAGGGTAGTGAGGTTCCGTGGATTCGGAACCCGTGTCATAAACATCGTCGTATCATGATGATTTTGGTATCTGTAGACCGAGAATGACGAGTATACTATATACAAGTATTTTCGGCGTATTCAAGTGACGAAATCAACATGAAACTAGAGCTCCTGTTCTGAACCCTCGGGTTCCATTTTGTAAACGGCAGCCATTTTGTGGTTGCCCTCACATAGGCCGATGACTAAGGCCGAATGAGTCTTTTGGGACACGTACACCTTCAGCTGACTTCTGTGTGACATGGGCAAGCTGACTCCATTGCCCGAAGCCAAACCTGTTCGGTCAGTTCCTTTCCCAGTGGCCGATGGAGATTAGGGATTAAGGCACAGCATACCATAAACCCTTTATTGCATACACCTATGTCTAATCCTACACACACCTGTCTCTGTTCCTTTCTTTATGGCCTGTTTTACGATGAGGAGGTGCCCGGTTTTATTAGGGGTCCGTCCGATTATCTGATGAAAAGTGTTGGGCCTTGCCGGGTAATTGATTTTGGGCTGGACAAACTGAAAATGGGCTTGTCATCATGAATCTGCTTTTTCTTTGTCGAAGAAATATGTGAATGAGCAACTGTAAAATAAGGAATGTTTGCCTGAAGCATAATATTTTGTATAAAAAGAGATGGCTGGCTTTGTAAGATTGAGCAGTCTCCTGAGAACATACACCGTGTTGTACTTCTAGGATACCTGTTACTGGTTGCAGCCAATAAATTCGATCGTTTGCCGTCACCAAGAAGTCTCTGCGTTTCTGTAGTCTGAGACAGGAGAACTCGAAGTCTTTGGGTGTGTCCCCTGGCAACGCTGGGTTCTAAATAACCCGGTACTTCATTTGGTGCCCAACGTGGGGCGATTTCAGCGGTACCGGTCCAAGCCAGAGGTTCGTGAGGAGCTTCGTGTGAAATTCTGGAGGAAGGCCAACCACTTCATCGACCCCTGTATGTCGTCGTGGTCCAAAAGTCTTTGCTGCGAGGTTCCCCGCTTCCCGACGGCTACGAAGGACTGCTACCCTGACTATCGCCCTGTCTTGGACCCTTTGATGATTTGTTGAGCGAGACGATAGACGAGTCTTCTGGTGATGTCATCGATACCTCAGTTAAGTATGAGTGGAGCGTCTCCCAGTCCTTAGTTTGGTTCTTAGTTTTTGGGTATCCCCTTGGGAACTTTGATTTGGAACTTGCAAGTGCCAAAGCCGAGGGACTCGTGTATTCACGAGACTATCATATTCGATAATCCTTTGAAGTTTGAAGCTAGACTAGAGAGCGAAGATGCCTGGTCTTAGCAGACTTGGAAATTTGTTTTGTCTTGGTTGTAATAGGGATTCCCGATTGGAGGACTCGTGTCCGGTTCCTCCGATTGGAACTCCAACCTATGAGCTATATGTGAAGCACGGCGTGGGCCCTATCACGTATAATGAAGTATGGATTAGGTACACTAGGAAAGATGGTGTCCTAAAATGGCCCCAATATGGCAGTTTTGACACAGAAGTTCTAGATAATCTAGAGGTCAGACTTTTTAAGAAGAAAGCCGGCCGGCGATGTTTGACTCTTTCCGCCTATGGCAAAAGGAAGCCAAACAGAAAGAAATTAAATTAGCAAAGAAAAATAAAAGAGAAAGGTGTATCTCGATAATGCAAGCTGCTATACTGTTTAAAGATAACGAAGAAAAAAAAGTGAGTGAGCAGTTGCACAGGCAACGTAAAGTGGCGATTGATAAATGCTACCCAGTTTTGTCGCCTCTCCAGCAAGATGTAGCAAAAGAACTTGAGAAAGACCCTTTAATGTCACATTTATTGAGTTCGCCACCCCCTTATGCACAGAGTGCTACAGCACCTCCGCAACCGTTAGTTGTGCAACCTCCGGTTGTTGTGCCTCAAATTCTTTCACAGCCGCCAGCTGCTCTTCAGTTGGCTCCTACTGCTATGGCGCAGCCTCCTCAAGGGCCGCCAACTTTGCTACCTGCTCCGCCTTCACTTCCTACAACTTTGCCTACTGTATCGACTACCATTCCCGATATTCCTTCTGATACTGCCTCTGCGTCTGCTTCGCCTTACTCTGTTTTTCCTCCTGTTCTTTTATCAACTTCTCCTTGTGTTCGACAGAGAATGACTGATACTGTTGCTAGTCTTCTATCTCCTTTCTTTGGGGCAGCGAGTATGACCCCTGTTTCAACGCGCAGACAGTTGCGTAGTCAAATACCAGACTCTAGAGAGCGGGAAATATTGGATCATTTGGCACGTAAATGGGTTACAGACCCCACAAGATATGAGTTAGAGTCTGTTATGGATGTCTTCCGCCAATGGGAAGCACCGAAGCAGAGATATGTTTTTGAGAAAATGTGTGCTTTTCTTTGTGAGGATTTGGAGGATAATGATTCGGAGCCCAACCCACCTGAGCTGTGCCGTGTACGGTTCGGGTTTGCAAAAGGCACGATTGTGGGTTCCGATGTTGAGAAGCAGTTGCAACATTATTGTCGTTTAGGAGTGAGGGTATTTCTCGGTCGTTGTTTGAGCCTGATCCCTCTGTCAGGAGGAAAGTGCGACAATATCCAATGAGAGAAGTCCCTCCGGTGTGGAAAGAAGCAGTTCAGGCTGATGCTGGTCTTAACATTGATGCCGTACCGGCTCACTTTCAGTGGGTTTGGGTACATGTTCCATGGAAACGTGCTGAAGTTTTGGCCCTTAAGCAAACTTTACCTGACCCTCGTAAAAATCCTGCAGGGTACTATAAGGAGTTATCACAGACTGCAGACTCATGTATTATGAATCTAGCTGATATAGACATGTTGTTTGGAAATGTTGTTCCGCAGCCTTTGTGGGGATTGATTCGTCATACGGATCATGCGCAGGAGTTAGGGGACACATGGGCTAATATTAGTGCGGCAAATGACAGAGAAGTAGGCGGTGCTAAACCTGAGCCTTTAGTAGCAGAACTCCCTGGTAAGATCGTTACTTACATGAAGACTTTAATGCCTGCGATGCGAGTAAATTGGGATAAGTTGTCTGCGTGTAAGCAGAAGAAAGATGAAACAGTGTCTGATTTTTTCACTAGGTTTGAAGAGACGTTTATCGACCACAGTGGTCAAGATATGAGTACGGAAGGTGGTCAACGGTTGTTCGTTGACAAATTTGTGCACAATTTGCTTCCCGAGTTGTGTAAGAAATTGAAAGACTCAGAGAGTTCTTGGGCCGTTTCCTCTTTAGCACAGATATTGGCTACGGCGCAGTATTATGAAAATAGAGATAAGGATGAGAAGGATAGAGCAGACAAGAAAACTAAAGAGTTAAAGACAAAGGTTCTTTTACAGCAAGCGTATCCGCCTCGTAGTAACCAGCGTGATTATCAGCAGCCTCAGCCGTTTCAGAGAAACTCGCAAAGGGCCGAGTATCCTCAACAGCGTGTTCTGGTAGGCCCCAATCAGTGTTCATATTGTAAGGAAGAGGGTCATTTCAAGTATAGTTGCCCTATTTTGTTACAACGTATGAATGGTGTCCCTAACGCAAGAGGTCGAGGTGTTCCACAAGCACCTAGAGGTGGAGGACGTGGAAATTTCCCCCAGAACGCGCGTCCCTTTCCGCCTCAAAATTCAATTAATAATTTTGATCAGCAGAATAACGCGTCTGGTAGGACGACTCAGTACTATGCCGATGACTATTATGCAGAAGGTGAGAATATGGAAGGTAATGATTGCTAGGACAGCCATAGACCAAGAGAGGGAGTTGTTTCAGTTCTAGTTGATCAGAGTGGACCTTATGTTGAGGTGATTACATCAGGCGTGTCAGAGCCTTTTCTGTTGGATACTGGTGCTACGAAGAGTTCTATTATGCACTCTAAACTCCCTGGCGCACCTTTGTCTGGCGAGACGAATGTTTCAGTAGGTTTTTCTGGCGCCCCGGTTAGGAACCCGATTTCTAGTCCTATGTCTCTTTCTGTTGGACCTTGTGAATTCGAAGCACCCCTTATTCTGACGACAGGTTGTGGTGAGAACTTGTTAGGATTGAATCTATTGAAAAGATTGTATGCGACATTGTATTGTTCTCCTTCGGGCGTACAACTCACATTGGGTAAGAAAGTGGTCTCCCCGATGTGTTTGTCGAAGGATAAACTTCCGACAGAATAGTCTTCTCTTCCTGATTCTATTTGGGCTACTGGTCCTAATGATGTAGGTCTTTTGGAAATACCGAAATATGTCATGACATTGAAAGCAAATGTTAAAATGCCACGCATTCCCCAATATAAGATCTCTAATGAAGGTGAAAAGGCCTTGCTAGCGATCATTTATGATTTGATTGAAAAGGATGTGATTGAAGAAACAAGAGGTAACGTTTACAATAGCCCTATTTTGCCTTTCTTAAAACGCACTGACTCTTCTCAGGCACCCGTGTACAGGTTTGTGATCGATCTTAGAGAGGTGAATAAAATCGTTGTACCACAATTTCCTGTTGTTCCTGATATCACTGCCTTATTAACTATGATCCCAGCTTCAGCCACTTGGTTCTCGGTCATTGATTTGAAAAATGCTTTCTTCAGCATCCCGATTGCCGAGGAGAGTAGGGATATTTTTGGCTTCTGTTTAGGAGGTCGAAGTTTCCGGTTCAAACACGCTCCTCAAGGCTATTGTGAGAGTCCGTCAATCTATAGTCAGGCTTTAAAAACACAGCTTGATACGATTGTTTTACCTGATGGTGCTACACTTATTCAGTATGTCGATGATTTGTTAGTCGCTGCGGATACTGAAGAAATTTGTAGAGAAGCCACCTTGTCGTTGTTACGTCATTTCGAAATTGCAATATTGTCGACAAGAAGTGACCTACCTAGGTCATCTCTTATCGAAGGAGGGAAGAAGACTGACCCCAGAAAGAATTCAGGCAATTGCAAAGATGAGTGTGCCAACTACACAGAGAGAAGTGCGTGCTTTCTTGGGTATCACGTCATATTGCAGACAATGGATACCGAACTTTTCCCTGTTGGCCAAACCTTTGGTGGCATTACCCTGTAAAGATACACCAAACCCCCTCCCGTTGTCTGATGATTGTCAGAAAAGTTTTTCGGAATTGCGCGATGCATTGTGTTCAGCTCCTGTGTTGGGTACCCCCGACTACAGTAAGTCCTTTACGCTGTATGTCCATGAGAAAGAAGGTTGTGCATTGTCAGTGCTGACACAGTCTTTTGGGGACAAGCAGCGTCCATGTGCGTATTTCTCGTCGACTTTGGATCCGGTAGCTAGAGCGTTGCCGAGTTGTTTGAGAGCCACTACGGCAGCAGCTGTTTCTATTCTGCAGTCTGCTAGTTTGGTAATGAATAATACATTGATTGTAATGGTTCCACATGCAGTGGACACTTTGCTAAACAGGACCAAGACACAGCACTTAACTAGTGCTCGGTTGTCAGGTTATGAGTTGACATTTTTAGCGAGTCATGTGCACATAAAAAGATGCAACACGTTGAATCCAGCTACGTTGTTGCCGATTGTAGCGGAGACAGATGTTCCTGAACAGCATGATTGCTTTCTTAGAACAGAAGAAGAAACGAAAGGGAGAGTAGATCTTAGGGACACTCCTCTTGTGAAGTGTGATGGTACCTTATGGGTGGATGGTTCATGCTTCAAGCTTCCGAATGGTGATACGACTGCGGCATATGCTGTTACGACTTTGTATACGATTGTTGAAGCTGCACGCATCCCACATAATTCAGCTCAAGCAGCAGAGTTGATTACACTTACGAGAGCGTGTGTGTTATCAAAAGGAATGAAAGTGACCATATATACTGACAGCCAGTATGCGTTTGGTGTGGCCCATAGTTTTGGACGATTGTGGAAAGAGCGTGGGTTTCTGACTTCGCATGGAACCAAGATACAGCATGGTCAAATGGTGAATGAGCTTCTTGAGTCACTTACTTTGCTGTTGCAAGTCGCGATTGTGAAATGCAGTGCACATAAGAAGGTTACCGATGATGTTGGTCGTGGCAATGCATTTGCTGATGAAGTCGCAAAAGAAACAGCAAGGGATGTGATGAGTCGAATGTATGTTGCGAGCCCTGCAAGATGTATTGGTGACATTGGAATGTGTGAAGATACGATAGAGAGTGTGAAGTCTATCCAAGCTGAAGCTACAGAGAAAGAATTGAGTGTGTGGAGAGAGAGTACGGGTAAATTAGATGCAAATGGTTGTTGGGTTGATTTGTCAAAGCATCAGCGATGATTGCTACCCGATGCATACGTGCTTGCAGTGGTTACAATGGCGCATGGAATGGCTCACATCAGTGTGAAAGGGATCTGTAAGTTGTTGGCTCCAGTATGGCGAAATGCTGGAATTCCCAAGTGTGCAGAGAATATGGTCAAGAATTGCATGGTTTGTCTGAAACACAATCCTGGTAAGGGAACTCCAACTCCAGCTGGTCATTTTGCGCCTCCAACGTATCCGTTCGAGGTTTTGCAGCTAGGTTTCATCCACATGGAGAGGTGCAACAACTTGAAATACGTACTCGTTGTTGTTTGTGCCTTTTCGAGATGGGTAGAAGCATATCCTCTGAAAAACAATACTGCCTTATCCACAGCTAAAGCCCTTGTCAAAGAGTTTTTCCCTAGATTCGGCTTGCCGAGAATGGTCTGGAGTGATAATGGGAGTGAATTTGTGGGTCGAGTGATGAAGAGAGTATGCGAAGGGCTAGGTATACGCCAAAAGTTTCATGCTGCAAATCACCCCCAATCAGCTGGACTAGTAGAATGCTACAATGGCACTCTAAAACTTAAACTGGCCAAAATACAAGCGAGCTCTGGTCTTAAATTGCCCGATGCGTTACCATTAGCACTTTTATCGACAAGAATGACTGTGCATTCACGAGTGGGACTTAGTCCGTACGAGATTGTATTTGGCCGCCAGGCCAACATATGGGGAGTGCCAAGGCCGACAAAATTCAGTGGGATTGAACACCCTGTACTACTCGATTACTTATATGATTTGACGGCTAAATTGCGTGTTTTACACCAACAGGTACACGATACTTTGCCTCAGGTTTCTGAAGATCCAGGACAAGTCATCGATCCTGGATCATGGGTCCTAATAAAGAATTTCCAGCGGACAAAGAATGATCAGCCCCGTTGGATCGGCCCTTACTTAGTCCTTTTGTCAACGAGATCCGCAGTGCGAGTGCAAGGAAAGAAGAACTGGATCCACGGTGTACATTGTAAGAGGGTCCCTTTGCCTCTGTCGTACGACCGGTGGGTCCAGGAGGGTACTGCTGACTCTGAGACTGAGACTGTGCCTCGTTTTCTGCCTTTCAGTGATGCACGGTTAATTGAGACAAATTCTGAGCGTAAAAGTGACAATCTTTTGCAAGACGCCGTGCAAACATCAGTTCGATTGGACACTACCCAGCCTGAACTCTTATTCCAAGGCCAGACGTTACCTGGGAAAAGCCATTATAATCTGAGGCCGAGAACTATGGACAAATAAACAAATTCTTTTTTCTTTGCTATTTTTGAAAGTGCAGCTCTCTCATCTGAGAAACTATTTTGATTTTTGTTTTTCGAACCACCATCCAGGTTCAGCTGTAGGGTCGTGGGCGACAAGTCTTTGGAGTGCAAGCCGAAGACACAAGGTTGACGGTTCTGGTTGGTTCTTGGGCGTTTCCCTTAGACTGACAGGCGCATTCCTTAGCACGGAACACCCTACCTCCGCAAGCAGCAAGGTTAGAGGATGGAGTTTTTCGAGATGGAGAGACCTGCCAAAGAGATGAACTTTAAGGCCAAAATGTGTATAATGATGACCAGAAAACGTTTTTTGATATTATGCATTTTCATGATGCTTAGTGCAATGATATTTTTAATAGGATATGTTTTATTCTCTTTTCGAGTGACATTTGCACCCACTACACAGCCCATACCTCCTTCTACTGTTTCCTCACATTCTTTTCACCCTCTACCTGAACATGAGTCCGTTAGAAGATTAGAGTTCGTCAATAACTCCTTCGTTCAGCTTTTGCACCAACACCAATTAGTAGTGAACACGACTAACTGTTGGGTGTGTGGTCTTATGCCTCATACTACTGATAAAGGTATCCCTTATCTGGTCCTGCCATTCAGCCATATTGGTTCTGTGTGGGCATACAGAACGATGTTCATCTATGCTCGTGAAGTCCACCCCCCTACGTTCTGTAAAGGATAATCCAAAGAATAGTGCTCTAGTTAAGGGTATAGTAGATATGATTGGAGGAGCTACTTTCTATGAGACTATCCCGAGAGGTGAGACACTAGCATATATTGGATGGAACGTAACCGGATATGGAGTTAGTCTGAGTGAGAACCAGCGAGCAAAAAGATCCTCCCCGATTTGGGTTGTACCCCATCAGGGTCATCTATGTCTGCAAGGTAATGGCAAAAATCCCAGAGCTCAGTTAGGGAAGAGTATCTGCAATGAGACGTATGTCTTTGCGTCCCAGACTTCCCCTTCATTCCTAGCAGCTAAAGGTACCTATTTCATCTGCTACGATAGAGCATACACCTGGTTGCCCCCTGACTTCTCGGGCACATGTTTTGTTTCGTTCCTGTTGCCTCCCACCTACACAGCTGCGGCAGATTACCACAAGACAAGAGTAGTTTGATGTGTCTTCAGTAAGGAAGATACTGCCGGACAAGAATTAGAAGATTCCTTGAAGGGTTTTCTGCCGTTTTGGGGACCTATGTTTAACAGCAGGAACATAAGGCAATTGACGAGGGTGGTTGAGTACACCGTAGTTGAAACTGCCGGTGCCCTTAGTAACTTGACTGCTGAGCTCCAGTCGGATCGTCTTATGACTCTTCAGAACAGGGTTGCGTTAGATGTCATACTTGCAGATCGAGGTGGGGTATGTAAAGTGATCCAATCAAGTTGCTGTGTTTTCATTCCAGATAATGCTCCAACAGTGTACCAGGCCATTTCCAAACTGCATAAGATCTCCGAATCTATTCATGTGGATAAAGGAGATTGGTCTTTGATGGAGTGGTTCTGGGGACTGTTATCCGCCTGGGAATGGAAGATTCTGATGGTCATTGGGATGATCTTAGCCATTCTTTTCCTGTTCTGTCTGTGCGTACAGTGTGCTCCTGCTATATGTGGCCTCTGTGCTACATCGTGTGTAAGGAAACCTGTATCGAGAGACGAGCTAAGTAATAGGATGATGCTACAGCAACATCTCAATGAATTTATGAATATAGACCTGGACTCAGATTAGCGTGAGTGTAGGTTATTGCCTATGTAAGGGCAAAAGGAGGGTCTGAGGTTCTGTGGATTCGGGACCCGTGTCATAAACATCGTCGTATCATGACGATTTTGGTATCTGCAGACCGAGAATGACGAGTATACTATATACAAGTATTTTCGGCGTATTCGAGTGACAAAATCAACATGAAACTAGAGATCCTGTTCTGAACCCTCGGGTTCCATTTTGTATACGGCAGCCATTTTGTGGTTGCCCTCACATAGGCCGATGACTAAGGCCGAATGAGTCTTTTGGGACACGTACACCTTCAGCTGACTTCTGTGTGACCTGGGCAAGCTGACTCCATTGCCCGAAGCCAAACCTGTTCAGTCAGTTCCTTTCCCAGTGGCCGATCGAGATTAGGGATCAAGGCACAGCATATCATAAACCCTTTATTGCATACAACTATGTCTAATCTTACACACACCTGTCTCTGTTCCATTCTTTATGGCCTGCTTTACGATGAGGAGGTGCCCGGTTTTATTAGGGGTCCGTCCGATTATCTGATGAAAAGTGTTGGGCCGTGCGGGTAATTGATTTTGGGCTGGACAAACTGAAAATGGGCTTGTCATCATGAATCTGCTTTTTCTTTGTCGAAGAAATATGTGAATGAGCAACTGTAAAATAAGGAATGTTTGCCTGAAGCATAATATTTTGTATAAAAAGGGATGGCTGGCTTTGTAAGATTGAGCAGTCTCCTGAGAACATACACCGTGTTGTACTTCTAGGATACCTGTTACTAGTTGCAGCCAATAAATTCGATCGTTTGCTGTCACCAAGAAGTCTCTGCGTTTCTGTAGTCTGAGACAGGAGATCTCGAAGTCTTTGGGTGTGTCCCTTGGCACCGCTGGGTTCTAAATAACCCGGTACTTCAGTAGCCTTCTTCCCCACCAACAAAACCTCGGTCTTGCCTGCGTTGAGCTGTAGACATTTATCTGTCATCCACTGCGCCACTGCTGTCAGCCCCTCTCTGAATCTGGTGGCTGCTGCCGATGGTCCCTCAGCTAAGGTGATAACCAGCTCGGTATCATCTGCATGAGACACCATCGTGAGATCCCAACTTTTAGAAACCGCAGCCAAAGGTTGTACATACAGATTAAACAGAGAGGGGCTCAAAGCTGAGCCCTGGTGTACCCCCTGTCCGATGGAATGGGATTTTGACAAGAACGGAGGAGCCGACACCCGAAAGGATCTATCAGTTAGAAAGGACCTGAACCACCTGAGCTCCGTCCCGGTCACCCCTGCTGCCTCCAGACGGTAAAGAAGGATGGAATGAGATACCGTATCAAAGGCAACGCTGAGATCCAACAGGATCAGCGCTGCACTTTGACCATCATCCAAAACCGCCCGCAGATGTTCTGTGGTGGCAAGCAGGGTGGTTTCTGTGCTGTGGCCAGGCCGAAAAACGTTCTGGGATGGGTCCAAGATGTTATGGGAGCTCAAGAATTGAGATAGAGTGTGGTTAACATGGGCTTCGGCGATCTTAGCTACCCAAAGGAGAAGGGAGATGGGTCTAAAAATCTCAGGTTTTAAAGGGTCTAGCGCGGCCTTCTTAATAATAGGAGACACCCAAGCCTCTTTCCATGCTACTGGGACCATCGACCTTGTGAAGGATAGGTTCAGTATTTGGCAAATCGGCTGCTGAAACAGCGTCAGAGATTCAACAAAGTGAAGTGGCCTCATGGGGTCAGCTGGAGATCCAGATTTTATTTTACCACTCAATCTCATCAGATCCTTCTCAGAGATCGCCGGAATCTCAGATAACATAGGGCAGTACTCATCTCTCCACGTTGTGGGGATGATCTCAGGGTCTACCCGTGGAAAGGATTGATAGATTTTGTGGACTTTATCCACAAAATAGGTCGCAAGTTCTTCACATTGTTGAGCAGATGCGACTCTAGGCGGAGTGTCTCTACTACTCCTGAGCTCTTTAAAGATTTTAAAGATACATTTGGTAGGATTAGAGCTCAGTTGTATTTCCTTGGCTTACAAAGCCGCACGAGCAGCGCTAATCGCTTTATGATAGATCTTGATCTTAGCCATATATATTCTTTTGCCTTCTTCTGCATAATTCCTTCTCCACTCACGTTCCGCTTTTTTACATGCTTTTCTCAGTATTCTCAGAGAAACATTGTACCATGGGCCTGTGTTTTGTATATTCCGAATGTGTTGCCCCCTGTACTGGTTTCACTCCGGTAATTTGCCTGATGCATTCTCCCCATAAGATTACTTTGAAACCGTCCCTTTCTAGGGACCTAGCCGGTGTAGTGCCTGTATTTTCAGCAAAGTAGTGTTGAATGGTTTCTGACTGCTCGCGTTTGAACACTGGGTCCATAAGGCAGTACTTGGGGAGGCACGCACCATGCAGGGATCGGTGGTATGGGTGGCTGCCATGCAAGTGACACGATATGCGCGTCGTGATCTGACCTGACCCTGCCATAGTAGTACGAGTGTCTGATGTGTGGAATGAGAGACCGTGTGTACATAAAGCAGTCCAGGCAGACTCATAGGTTGTGAGGTATCAAGTGAAACTAATACATTTTGGTGGTCAGGTGGGTATGTCTCCATGCGTCCGCTAGGGACCAGTGGGCAGCCCAGGCGCAGAATGTGATTGTGTGCGCATCGGCTGGGGAGTGTGTGGAGGGGTAGGATCTATCCAGTCCAAGGTCTAGGGAGCAGTTGTAATCCCCTCCTAGTATCCAAGGGTACTGTGTGAATCCCGCCAATGTGCTCGCCAGGGTCCCCCAAAATGGTGACCGATCTATATTTGGGTATAGATGCTGCCTACAAGGATGGGATGCCCATCTAATAACCCTTCTAGTAGCACGCAGCGGCCCTCAGGGTCCACTCTTCTATCAGTTTTGTAAAAGGGCACTCCGGGCCGAATCCAGATCAGCGCTCCTCTCACGATGGCTGAGTAGGTTGTGCCACACCATTTCTTCTGGAGTTTCCGCAATTCCTCCTTAGTGATGTGGGTCTCTTGAAGGGATATGATCTGTGCCTGTTGCTGCTTAATATATGCATATATCGCATAGCGTTTCCTGGCTGTGTGCATCCCCCGTACATTGAGGGATAAAAACTGGAAGTCTTCGTGTGCCATGTTGGATACGAAGTTGTATCGTGATAGCGCTGGGTCTCTGGGGGAGTGGAGTTTCCTATCTCGAGCCGATGGGTGTCACATGCGATGCTGTGTGGGGTTGTAGGAGTGCGCCCCTGCCCTGTATATGGGAGGTAACAAGAGAACATGGTAAATGGGGTGGGCGAACTGAGAACTGGGGTTGGGGAACAGTCCCAATACTGGTGACCTATCGCTGGGTGCAATACGTCTAAACTGACGCTCTTGAGGAAGAAGAGCATCAACGAGCAATTAACAACCATGGGGTGGTGGTGTGTGCATGCGAGGGTGATCCTTAGGTGTGTCCGTGAAGGATCAGTGTGCGTCATCCGGTACCTGACAGTTGCGGAACAGTGTTACGTGTGTATAATGGGAGAACTACAGTTGTGTTGGAGGCCCGACCAACTGCTCAAAGGGCTATCCTGCGTCTATGTGCTGCTAGAGCTTGAGGATAGTTTTCTGTGGCAGACTTCTTTGTGTTACCCTGCACGCTCCCTAATTTATGAGATCTGCTGTCTGGGGGTCGCATTGTGGTAGGGGGATGGAGTCTCCCTTAGATGATGCTTCGTCGCTTTCTTCTTCACCCGCGGAGGAGAACAGGAATGAGGCTCTGTCCATGTCATCTGAGGGCAGTGAGGCCTGTAGCGCTGTTACGGCCTGTAGAGCGCCTCGGCGTTCCTGCATAATTTTCTCCAGATCTGGGGAGTCTGTGCTATAATGTTCTTGCCATTATCGCCCCCTGTTTGGGTTGCGCTCCCTGGGTCGTGGCGCCCTGCTTCTCTTCCCTCGCCCGGTTCCTGACCCTGAAAGCTGCGGGCAGTGCAGGTACACTCAGTCCCTCACCACCCCGGCAAAGGTAAAAAATAAGGTAGAGTTGTTGTAGATAATTCTGAGTCTGGAGGGGAGTAACAAGGAATATTGAATGTTATTCACCCTTAGCCGCAGTGTCACTTCCAGGAAGAGCGATCTCTGCTGCTGTACCACCCTTGCATAATCTGGAAAGACCATCACCTGTTTGTCCTCGACCCGGCGGGGGCCTGACCGTCTAGCAGCTCTGAGCACTCCATCCCAGTCTCTAAAGTGTAGGAATTTCGCTAGCATTGGACGGGTAGTGCTCCAGGCTGGGGTCTGCGCGCTGGGACTCTGTGGGTGAGCTCAATGGAGAATAAGGCCGATCTGTCGGCAGCTGGGGTAAAGGACTTCACTCATGCCTCTATGTGTCCCACCTGGTCTTGCCCCTCAATTCCTTCCGGTAGCCCAAGCTCCCGTATATTACAATGCCTTGAGAGTCCCTCCAGGTCGACCATTCGCTCCTTCATTGTGGACAAGCAGGTCAGAACATCGCGGATTGTCTTTTCTTGGTCTTTCACTGCAGGTTGCAAGTCCACCATGATCTTTCCCCCTTCGTTAACCTTGTTGGCTAATTTCCGGGGGTCGTCCTTGATGAGGCTGATGTCGGTCGTAAGAGTGCCAAGTCTCTCCACCATAGACACTCTGGAGAGTTCGATGGCTGCCAATACTCGGTCCAGTGTGTCCTATATGGAAAGGTCAGGCGGGGCCACCGTCAACTTGGTCCCCGTCTTGGGATGCGGCATATTTTGCGGCACTGTCTCTGGCACTGTGGTGGTCTGTGTGGCCCAAGGTTTTCCCCATCATGCCTCCTGTGGTGTCTAGTCCCTCTTGGGTCCATGTGCTGTGGTGCTGGGGCCTGGAGGACACTGTGCAGGGCCTTTGCTCCCCTGATCTGGAGGTGATTTTCCCCGTCCGCGCTCTGTGGCGGGCACCATATGGATCACTCTGTGGGGCACAGCCGTCGTAGGCACTGGTCCTCCCCTCTTTCCCCCCCACTGTCTTTGCTGGTGAGGAACTTGTGTAACCTGGAGGGCCCAGACCGGTATGGCTTCCCAATGTCTTGTGGGGCCGAAGAGGAGCGTGTTGTGACACACTCGAAGCAGCCGGACGGCTGATGAGGGCTAAGCACCGGACTGGGCACCAATCAGCCTGCTAATCCACCATCTTAGGGTCAGGCATTTGCTGAGTTGGGCCTCAGTGGTGGAGGGGTACCATGTGCCCTCCACGGTATCAGACAACCCGGGGGGGGGGGTTCCCCACCACTCACCCTCTTCAGGGCTGAATTGTCCGCTCCCAACCGGTCCGGCTCTCTCCTCCCTCCCTGGGGAGCCTCAGCAATCAGTTTGCCGGGGCGCCATGCTGGAATCAGGCAGCCTTGGCCTAGATGGTGCTCCGGTTTCTGACGGCCCGGGAGGGGGAGTCCACTTGATGCCACCGGACTCCTGCTGCTCAGTGCATTTCCTCCTCTCGTCCTCGACCGGCTATGTTCTGTCCGGTGTGCCTGTCCATTGCTGTCCACTGCAGTTTATGTGGCGGGGGCTCTGGGGGCCCGCTCGATAGTCAGGATTTTTGGCGGCATCTCATCCACCGAGTGCTGCTGCCAGGCACACAGACTGCCTCACTCCTTCATAGCCTGGTCTCCCTGGGCTTGTGAGTGGTACCTCGGGTCGTGTCTCTCTCAGCAGATTCAGACCCCTGGATGTCAGGTGGAGACACGGGCATCAGCCATCTTGCTGCCCAGTGTTGGGTCTCTTAACAGCTCTGTTTTGCTTGCATTTCCATTTTGTTTCAGCGGGGGCTCATCGTCGATGGATGCCCTGTGGGTTCTCATTGCGGACTGTCCGTTTCTTTGCCTGGATCGACGCTGTAAAGCGGATGAAATGTCCGCCCGCCGTGGAGCCTCAGCAAGGCATGTCCACCATCATAGCCTGCTTGGCCACGTCCCCCCTCAATGGAGTTAATAACAGAAAATCTATGAAATTATGGGCCTTATTCTCGAAGGTAAGATTACACTTTTGGTGTAAGTTTACTATTTTGTCCTATTCACAAACTTCGATTGAACCTTTATGTGTAGCATTTTTACAACTGCAGAGACTGTCCTACCTTTTATTGTGCAAAGTTCCTTCCAGTCATAAAGATATTACATGTAAAACCATACTCTTACTTTGTGAATAGCAGAAAAATAGTAAACTTACACTAAAAGTTTAAGTTTACTTCTCTAAATAAGGCCTAATTTTTTATATATTTTTGTCAATGATATTCTTACATACAACTGATTACAAGCATTATATTACTATGTTAAAATGATCTAAAACTACATTGCCTTTCATATCCAAAAAGCTTCTTCCTGTACCACACCACGTAAGACAACTTTCTTTAATAACCTACTATTCATAATGTAACATCCCTGGCTATTGGAGCACCCGTTGAAGATCTTCCAACCTTGTACCCTTTGCATTCCGCCTTTGCATTCCTTTATAATCTGTCTAGCAGATTATCGATGAAAAAACACTGTGTGACAAAATGTTGATGCCAAGGGTTAGACCACACCCCTTTGGGAGGTAGTCTTACCTTCACCCCTCCTGTTTTGCTGAATTGTTTTTGTTGCCTTTAGGGCTCTGTGCACTTTACCACGGGTAACCAGTGCTAAAGCGTCTTTGTCTTCTCCTTAAACACGGTAAAATTGGTGTATACCCAATTGGCACATTTAATGTACTTTTAAATCATGAATAAGGTGGTACTACACATACCCAGGTTGTATACATTAAATTCTACTAGTAGGCCTGCAGCACGCATTGTGGCACCCACTTAAGTAGCTCCTTTAAACATGTATCAGGTCTGACATTGTAGCTATGCAATATTAAACTGCCATTTCTACCTGGCAAAGTAACCCCTTGCCAAACCCAAAACTCCCTTTATAATACATATATGACACCACTAGGGTAGACCCTAAACAGCTCGTAGGGATGGGTGAATTGTATTTAAAACGTTGGACATGAACATTTAGGCCTGATTCACAAATGCAAACTGGGATAAAAGTCTACCTTCATGACTTTTTGTATTCTCGTGCACTCTGCACCTGGCTAGAATCTCCAACTCTGGCTGGATGAGGCCGGAATGCAATTTGTACAAAAAGGAACATTAGGAACATGAAATAAATAGTGGAGGAGGTCATGAAAATCATTTTGGGCAGGAAAAGGGTGTGCCCAGACATTGCATCACATTCCAGAAAAGTTTGCTAATTGCATCATGGTACATGTAGTCCATTATTTACGCTCCCCTCAGTGAAGACGCCAACCCCCGTAGAGAACAGATAAGTGATTAAAATAAAAAACTGTGATCAACCCCTGTCCCAATTTATGCTTTACATAGAGTAAGACCCCCGTACAGACTCCCTGGATATCCGAGGAAGCACGTAATAGCACGCGCAGAGGTACGTGTTTCAAAATACGACTGAAAGTGCGCGAATGGTAAAAATGTAAGTGGCAAATGGTAGATATGTAAACAAAGCGCGCCTTAAAAGCGAGTGTGTCCGTCTTTCAACCACAACTAGAATTATAAAACAAGGTCCTGTCTATGACTATAACTCGAGATATCCCATACTGAGCACAATAGTCTTGTAGAGAACAGTGTATTTACGAGTCTTTAACGAGATTAACAAAAAGGGAAGTGAAGAATAACAGAAATAAATGTCAAGATAAAAACGAATTTTAAAAGAGTTTTGAGTATGTGGTTACTCGAAGTAGGATGAGTGTGGAAAGCGCTATGGCTCAATGGATGAAATGAATGCACTAAGTATTAATATGTCAACGAGTTCCCTTTTACCCTCACCCAAGGTGACACATTTATTTTTTAGGCACAAAGATAGACTCGAAAAGAAGGGATTAATACGTCACCTTCTCACCTACACAACCCGGTCCTGAAGAAAGCCCACTGATCATCCTGACAAAAAGGGCTGAAACATGTCGACCTTTTAAATCACGAGAATAGGTAGCGTTGGGAACCCTAAAATTCTCATAACGCATACCAGAGAGATTTTCATGAACTTAACCCAACTCTGGAATAATAAAATAGGTTTCCGGATGTTTGAGTTATTTTAAGTTTCACCACTTCCACTTATCACTGGACACTACTGCACATAACCTTGGATGACTACCTCCTGGTGGAGGCTGCATACAAAGCAACCCCGTGATTATGCAGACACTCGAGCATTTTAGCGGAGAACCAAGATATACCGCTACTAACGCCAAAAACTCGAGTGCATGAGGGTTCTTTTACCAAGGGACGGATAGAATACCAGAAGTATCCAGGTTAGCAGGACAAGTGATCCACCCCATATCTGATTAAAAGACTGTAATGTTACACCACACTCAGTGTTGACTGTAGTGCTACAGCAAACTTTGGCCGGGTGCGGCGATTACGTCCCGAGCCAGAGTGTTCGGATTCAGCCGGAGAGTAAGACTAGAGCCAGAGATTCCAGCCCAACTGCGAATGTAAAGATACGACTCATAAATGACCTCTGTGAATACCAAAAGCTGTAAAGTTAGACTTTCATCTCAGATTGCCTTTGTGAATCGGGCCCTACATGTCCTGGTAGTGAAAAACTCAGTAAATCCTTTTTAATTGCTTTGAGGGTTACCTCTCCCATAGGTAAACATTGGTTTACCTTATTACATTTAGTAAGTGATAACATTTGGCTGGGAGCTGGTAGAAATGTCATGTTGGGTGCATAAGGAATTGTAACTTAAAATTCTATTTAATGGAAAAGTTGGATTTGATGTCTCAATTAAGTGATGGATGTAGGGGTGCCGCCTGCATAGCCGTTTTTGCTGCCACGTTACTTGCCTGCCTGCCATCCGGAGGAGCTCCGCTCCAGGAGCATCGGTCAGGAGACTTCTGCCTGCGGGGACCGGGACGGGACTGCGAGACCCAGCATTCACAGCGCCTTGACCAACACAGCGCAGCTGGTGTCTCTTCCCGCCCCCAGCACTCCCGCAGGCTAAAAGCGGCTCGCGGACCCTGCTACACGGGTGCCGCCTGCATAGCCGTTTTTGCTGCCACGTTACTTGCCTGCCTGCCATCCGGAGGAGCTCCGCTCCAGGAGCATCGGTCAGGAGACTTCTGCCTGCGGGGACCGGGACCGGTCTGCGAGACCCAGCATTCACAGCGCCTTGACCAACACAGCGCAGCTGGTGTCTCCTACCGCCCCCAGCACTCCCGCAGGCTAAAAGCGGCTCGTGGACCCTGCTACACGGGTGCCGCCTGCATAGCCGTTTTTGCTGCCACGTTACTTGCCTGCCTGCCATCCGGAGGAGCTCTGCTCCAGGAGCATCGGTCAGGAGACTTCTGCCTGCGGGGACCGGGACGGGACTGCGAGACCCAGCATTCACAGCGCCTTGACCAACACAGCGCAGCTGGTGTCTCTTCCCGCCCCCAGCACTCCCGCAGGCTAAAAGCGGCTCGCGGACCCTGCTACACGGTGCCGCCTGCATAGCCGTTTTTGCTGCACGTTACTTGCCTGCCTGCCATCCGGAGGAGCTCTGCTCCAGGAGCATCGGTCAGGAGACTTCTGCCTGCGGGGACCGGGACGGGACTGCGAGACCCAGCATTCACAGCGCCTTGACCAACACAGCGCAGCTGGTGTCTCTTCCCGCCCCCAGCACTCTCCACTTAGCCCCGCCCTCCCCCGCGGACCACGGGACGCACACGGGACGCAGCTCGGGGCAAAGACCGGGCAAAGAACGGGCCGTTTGAGGCCGTTCGAGGACGGTAGAGACCGGACCGGGCCACCCCCATATCACGCCTGTGACCCCCTCTCCTTATAACATCCTATGGACTTTGTCTGCATCCACAATCAATGAGTATTATGGAGACAAGGAGTAAAGCCAATATGGCTGGCGCTGGATCTACCACGCCCGCAACGGCCCAAGGTAAAATTGACAATTATTTTCTCAAGGCGGGTTCCCTGCTGATTGATGACATTACTGTTTTAGAAAGACGTATCTCCCAAGAAATTGACTGGGTTAGGAGATCATATATGGGCATTATAGCGTTGCCCAAAACCCCTGAGGAAAGGCGGAATACAGTTGGTTCGCTGGATGGAGCTCGTGGAGGGGACCAACCACCCACTAGTCTAGATCTTTCAGAGGAAACCTTAAGTGACCTCGAAGACATGAGTTTACTGTCACTTCCACTGACCCAAATTGTACAACCTCCAATTTCCATTATTGTGGGTGAACACAACGAACTAATTCCTAACTCATCTAGGGAAGAACAGCCACTGGTAACGAACACCTTAGATGTAATTGATCCATCAAGTACAGCTAGGGGTGCAAGGGAAGGAGCAATACAGAAAAGGAAAATGGGGAAACCGAGTCATAGAGAAAGGATGGCAAAAAAGTCGAAGTTAAGTATAACACTTAATAAATCCAGTACTGACAACACTAGACATGAGACTCCAACACCAGTTAGAACGGAGCTCCCTCCCCCAGTTATTGCTCCCAACACATCCACCGAACTTCCACCTCCCATAATAGAGAATAACTCGGAGTTACCCGAAGAGGATATCACACTTGCAGACATAGGAAACCTGCTTAGGTTATTAATCAGTCCTATAGAAGCCCGCCTGATTAAAATAGAAGCGAGGCTTATTAAATTTGAGAAATCCACCTCCCAGTACATGGATAGTTGGAAACCTGTGATCACTTGCCCCATAGTAAGTACCTAGTGTAGACCCAAAATACAAGAAGGGCCTCGAGTCTCAGAACTCGACTAAGAAAAACGGGGCTGAAAACGCGAAATCTTCAACTACAACTGCAAACTCAAAACCAGTTCATCACCACACACCCAGTCTAAAGCAAAATAACCCCCCTCCCGCAGCTCAACAACCAGCTACACCTGTGGGTGAATTCCATAATCAACTCCCTAGCTCACAGCAAACAGCTGTAGCTACTGATGCAACTCAGTCGCAGTTACAACATACAAGCGCATCTAAACTCCCACCAACTAATACACAAAACCCCCAAGATCATAACATTACACTCCAAAAAATACAAAAAACAGTAACAGTAAACCTTCCACCAGAGGTAGCTGCATACACCGTTATTCTAGCTGGCGCTCCGGAGCTAAAACCTGCGACAAGCGAAACAGGGGCCTCGCTAAAAAACAAAGTAATTAACTGGTTATCCACATACAGACCACTTCCTAGAGGCATGACAAGCGATATTCGAATGGTAAGGAGAGTTTCATGGGTAGGGAAGACGCCCAAATCTATCAGTGGCGACTGTATACTAGTCAGTTTTAAAGAACAAGGAACAGTTTCCTATATTTGTCGTTGCTTCCCAGAGGACGAAGGAAATAACATCCATCCACTCCCTCTCTCGTTCTTTTACCCATTAAACACCCACACAGCTAACGATCAGAGATGGGGACACCCACATGAGCCACAGGGAAACTGGGGGGGAAACCTGGGAGCGAGGAGAAACCCTTATAATCGAATGCGAATGACACCTAGTTACCCCTTGATTCATGATGAGGCCCAGGGATGGGAGACCGTCAAAAGAAGAGGAATGGGAAGGGGTGGCTCTGAATGAGGAGCAACTTGGCCCCTCAGACATTACCAGCCCCCATTTCTGCCGATTTTCAATCGATTTGATTGTCTTGAAATGGTGGATTGACAGCATGCTTCTGAAGACAGGGCACCCCCGTACCCACCCGAGCAAGCCGCATCTAACTTCTCTGATGACGGTGGGCATAAACTTTCCGACCCTATCCATCGGGAGGAGCATTCTGCCCCCAGTAATTCAGAGACTCCCCAACAGAGAGTAGATAGGGTATCTGAACCAGAGGGTCCATACAGGGGACAAGGGCTGATACAGGGGACATCCCCAAAAGCCCACATAAACCTAATGACAAACCATGGTGCAAAGGGAAACAGCCAGTGTGTCCCTCAAATATTAAAGCTCCTCTCATGGAATGTCGCAGGAATGGCAAACAAAATAGATTCCCAATTATGGGCTGAGTTAATCAACTCCAAAAGTGCTTGCCTCTTCCAAGAGACCTGGGGGCAAGAGAGGAGTATACCTATAGGGGCTTTGAGACATTTTCGATACCAGCAATATGGGGTGGGAGAGGCCGACCATCTGGTGGTCTAGCAATCTGGGTGGCATCAGATCTGGGCTGCATAGCTTCACGATATAGCGTGGACTCAGAAGACATACTGGCTGTCCTCCTTGAATGGCCTAGATCATTCAAACTAATCATAATAAATGTCTACTCTAGACCAGTTTCCATATCTAGCACCTCTAAAACCATTGAGGAACTGTCCTCTCTTCTAGAAGCTATTCCAGAGGGTATATCATACTTAGTAGGGGGAGACTTCAATTCACATTTTGAACCACTACCGGGCCTACTTGATGGACCCTCCCTAGAGGAGGATTCAAGTTGGCAGGTTCCACCGACAGTGGCCCCCCCTCCAAGAGCATGGACACCATTAGCCGTGCAGATAAATATGCTTACCCTTACCCATGGCCTTAGGGCTTGCAATGGTCGTGTCAAGTCCGATATCCCGAGCACATGCACGTACAATAAAACCGGGAGAGAATCTAGATTAGATTACTTTCTGGTACAGCTAAATGCTTGGAAAAGGGTGGTTGACTTCAGTGTAACATCTAGAGAGGACAGTGACCACAATGCCCTGGAATTGGATTATGCCATCCCCCGCATGGAGGATCGGGTATTAAACAAACAAAAGCCCAGAGAAGGATACCTCCTTGAAAACAACAGAAGGAGGATAACATGGGAAAAGCTTTCCACTGGTGAAGACAAGCTAGCTACCCTCTACGCTAGGATTATCCCAATCCTCGCTGAGTCATTTGACCTTTGGGCCCCAGTGTGCACGCAGGAAAATAGAGAGGACCTTGCCCACGTACATGAACAATTAATAAAAACACTTGAGGCAGACCTCTTCAGCAGCAGACCACCCAGGACCCATGGATCACATAAAGGCACCTGGTATAATACCTCTTGCCGAAATGCCAAACGTGACCTTCTATTTACCATTAAAGCTGGAGGATGTATGACGTTACAACTCATACTTTTACAACGCATACCATTACAACGAAATTTTTACAACGCAAAAACTATTACAACGCATGTATTTACAACGCATGTTTTTACAACGCAGGTACCTTTACAACGCATACCATTACAACGTAAGTATTGGTAAGTATATATTAATTTTTTTAATTTAAAATAATTTAAAATAATTAAAAATAATCTAATTTAATTTAATTTAATGTAATGTTATTTAATTTCATTTAATTTCATTTAATTGATTTAATTTAAATTTAATTTAATTTTATTTTTACCCTGTACCCCACAAACCCAAAACTGACCCTGAACCCTAAAAATACCCCTGTACCCCAAAAACCCAAAACTGACCCTGAACCCTAAAAATACCCCTTTACCCAAAAACCCAAAACTGACCCTGACCCCTAAAAATACCCCTTTACCCAAAAACCCAAAACTGACCCTGAACCCTAAAAATACCCCTTAACCCAAAAACCCAAAACTTACCCTGAACCCTAAAAATATACTTTTACCCAAAAAACCCAAAACTGACCCTGAACCCTAAAAATATCCATTTACCCAAAAACCCAAAACTGACCCTGAACCCTAAAAATACCCCTTTTCCCAAAAACTGAAAACTGACCCTGAACCCTAAAAATACCAAAAATCCAAAACTGACCCTGAACCCTAAAAATACCCCTTTACCCAAAAACTGAAAACTGACCCTGAACCCTAAAAATACCCTTTTACCTAAAAACTGAAAACTGACCCTAAACCCTAAAAATACCCCTTTACCCAAAAACTGAAAACTGACCCTGAACCCTAAAAATACCCCTTTACCCAAAACCTGAAAACTGACCCTGAACCCTAAAAATACCCCTTTACCCAAAAACTGAAAACTGACCCTGAACCCTAAAAATACCCTTTTACCCAAAAACTGAAAACTGACCCTGAACCTTAAAAATACCCCTTTACCCAAAAACTGCAAACTGACCCTGAACCCTAAAAATACCCCTTTACCCAAAAACTGAAAACTGACCCTGAACCCTAAAAATACCCTTTTACCCAAAAACTGAAAACTGACCTTGAACCCTAAAAATACCCCTTAAAAAAACACAAACATATAAAACTTAAAATATAATTATATACTTACCAATACTTACGTTGTAATGGTATGCGCTGTAAAGGTACCTGCGTTGTAAAAAAATGCGTTGTAAATACATGCGTTGTAATGGTTTTTGCGTTGTAAAAATTTCGTTGTAATGGTAGTGCGTTGTAAAAGTTGCTTTGTAAAGGTTGTTTCCCAAGCTGGAGGTCCAAGGGAGGAGATCCGCATTAGAAGGAGGGCGTACAAAATACTCGTGGCTAATGCTAAGATTGAGTGGGATCTCCAACACTGGGAGAATCTCTCGGAGTTATTAGTAACAAGAGACTCCCGTAAATTTTGGCGAATAGTCAACCATGGTTCAGAAGACCTTCCCTCGGCAACCGAACCAAACATCGCCCCTAGTGTCTGGCAAAATCATTACCAGTCACTATACTCCTCGGAGCCTGGAGGGATAGAACCTCCGCCTCCCACCATCCGAGATAATCAGGCCTCGGATCCTTTCACTGAGAAAGAAATTAGGATGGCGATAGCGGGGTTATCCTCAGGAAAGGCACCTGGCCTGGATGGGGTGCCGGGCGACCTATTCAAACAGGAGCCAGGAATATGGGCACCCTATCTGTTAGTGTTATACAATGCAGTGCTTGGGGGGATGGAAATACCTGATACTTGGCTGGGGGCGGAGGTGGTCCCGATTTTCAAAAAGGGCTCGCTTCTGCTCCCAGTCAATTATCGCCCAATAAGCCTCATTTATGTCTCCCAGAAGTTATTTGGTAGATTAATACTTAACAGGTTACAATCTTGGATGGAGGAGACCGATATCCTAAGTCCTCTGCAGGCGGGATTTAGAAAAGGAGTTTCTACAGTTGATCAAATACTCCGATTGAACATCATTTATTGGAAGACAGTACTGATCGAAGGCGGCACATTATACGCGGTCTTCGTGGACCTCCGTGCTGCCTTCGATCTGGTCCCATGGGCCAAACTGTGGGAGGTACTGTCAGAGATGGATGTCCCAGGAGATATCCTCCACATCTTAATTAGATTGCACACAGACAATTATGCCCGAGTTAGATGTGGGAAAGGTGGTAGGTTGACGGAAAGGTTCCCCGTTCGCAGAGGGGTACGGCAGGGTTGCGTGCTGGCCCCGACACTGTTTTGCCTCTTTGTGAACGGGGTCATAGAGCATCTGAGTAGGATTCCCAACATTGATGCACCACAATTGAACGGCAGCAGGGTGCCCGCGATTATGTTTGCGGACGACACCCTGCTGCTGTCCAAATCGCCAATGGGGTTACAGAGGGTCTTGAATGGGTTCTTGGGTTTCTGTAATGAAAGGGGCCTTGAAATAAACCCTTCAAAAACAAAATTTATGATCCTTAACCCCAAGCCCAAAAATTGCCCAAATCCCCGCCTAGGCTCTACATTTCTGGAAAGGGTCCACACAATAGAATATCTCGGAATAACCCTAAACCAGAATTTAACATGGCTGGCACACAAAGCAAAAGCAACCACAAAATTAGCTCAGAGGGCAGGAGGCATTACAAGAATTGCTAAGAAATCCCCTCTTCGCCCGCTGGTACCTGCCATTCATATTTATAAAGCTCAAGCTCGGGGGGGCATCATCTATGGGGGGCGAGCTCTGGGGTCATACTCCGCTACACACCATACAGGTTGCAGAAAATAATTTTATTAGACAACTGGCTGCACTCCCCCAACCACCCCGCTTCTGCCCCTAAGACTGGACTTGGCACTGCGACCAATTACTGAGGAACTGGGCCTTAAACCGCTGACCTACTGGCGTCGCTTGTTGAGCAGTCAGGACCTTGTAAATTATAGAAATGAGTTGCAGGAATTTCTTCGGTTAACCAATGCCACCAAAATTCCCTGGTTAAAGTACATCAGGGATATGTGCACGACTCTTGGAGTGCCAGAGCTATGGACAGAGCCGGAAAGTGCGTCCACGAGGATTTCTAGGAAAGCACTTTCAAATCTATTTTATAGTTTTATGCTCCAAAAAACATTGAACTCCACCCGGGAAGGTTCTTTAACCGACACCTTCATCAAAACAAAAGACTTATATTGCCACGAATACGTATTAGATGGCATGACACCAGTATTCGCACGGAAGATCTACATGCAATGGAGGTATGGATCTCTCCCTTTAAGGTCCTTCACAAAATCCTGGGTTGGCAGTATGGAGTCAGGGGTCTGTCCGGCCTGTGCATATAAACTGGAAAACGATCTACACGTGGTCTTGTTCTGTAGAGCCTATAGTAGAATTAGGAGCTACTGGTTGGTTCCGCACTTAAAAAACCTGGTCTTCAGAACATACGCTCCGGCCTACAGAGTTCTAAAGACAGATCTATCTGCACCAACAGTGTTTGCTATGGCAAAATTCCTGACCGCAATGTGGCGAGTGCGTGCAAGAATAATCAAGGACACTATAACCGTGTGAAAAACCTTTTTTACTCTCTTGTATAAATGGTTTGATTCTGTTTTTAAAAAGGAAAAATGGCACTTTATTAAGCACTGCCCTAACCATCTTCTTCGGAAATTGTATCTTAAAAAGGACAGTATATTTGTATAATGTTTTTAAATTGCTTAAAAAGTGATCAATTACTGTATATATTTTATGATCTTTTATGATCGAAATAAAGATTTTTGAATTGAATTGTAATGCTTGAATTAATCTCAACTGAGGTTCCGTGGTTTTTGGGACCGGACTCCATTTTGTTTGTGTTGTTCATAACGTCATTTTTTGTTGCCCTCACGTAGGCCGTGGAGGTAACCGAACGAACAAAGTTGCATGGGCCTCATTGTTCATGTATGCATTAACAGTCCCTTTTCTGACTTGTGAGTGAACTACAGGATGCTGACCTCATCACCTGAAACTGACCCTTCGCGAGGCCAATTTCCCTTGGTTTGATTCTTGTCTAAAATTGCCAATCAATGTTCAGGATATCGTTAACTTTTAGTTTCCTTGCACAAATCTTATCCTAATCAGCATCTGAATTGTTTCTTTCCTTACGACTTTTCATTACATGGGTAGTGCTTTCAATTATGGGTTTGTCCGGCTTGTGGAAATTGAATTTGGGACAGTCCTAATAATTAACTTTTGTCATTCAAAACTGGATGCTCTCAATTGCAATGATAAGGTTATGAGGATTGTCTCATATACTAGGAAGACTAAGAAAACCTATCTAAATTTGAATTCCATACTTTGTGCAGCGCCCTTGATATATAAGGGCACAGTTACCAATTTGCATTTAATGACTCTAGTGTCTTCAAGCTACGCTCACATTTTGTTCACTGTCAACTCTCTGACATAAAAGACATCCGGTATCCACAAGTGTAGGAAGATTAATTCTGTTGGTCCTGAGGAAGGTGGTACTAATCCACCGAAACGCGTTGACCTGGCGTATTAAGTCACTTACATCATCTGGACTACCTCTATCGCAGAAATGAATAGATGTATTGGATGTTTAGTGGAGTATGTGATGTGTGATGTATGAGTAGAGAGTAATTGTTGGTTGATGTGTGGTTATTAGGGTGTACCGAAATGATTTGTCTGTTCTTAAATATTTGAATAATGTATTGTAAGCAGAGGGATCCAAAATCAAAGAATGCAACTGAAGCAGAGGGACCCAAAATCAAAGAATGCAACTTGCTGCAGGGCTTCTTGTTAAAAGGGAAAGGGTGGCACACTCTTTTGATTAATCTATACAATAATGTTAAAAAAGAGGATGCAAAAATATTTTTTAGCGAGTTGTCTTTTATTTTAAATAAAGGAGTAGGAGAAAGTGACTGCATCCTCATAGTTGGTGACTTTAATTGCCATTTATGCCCCCACGGTGATTCAAAAATATGCGGCATAACAAACCTAAAAGGGGAACCCTGCACGCACTTTGAACACACTGTTCTTGGCAATCTGTTTAATCAACTCATGCATGATTGGGATTTGGGCTATGCCAACGAACTAAGTGAGCCCATGGTCGCATTTCAGCCCACATTTCACGGCAGAGGGGCAGACACCGTGATAGATTTCGTGCTGATGTCTAATAATCATCAGGGCATCGCAAAAGGGTTTAAAACTGAAGAACTGGCTATGAGCGATCATTTTCCAATAGGCGTCAGCCTTGCTGTTGGCAGCTCTGACTGCCAAAAAACAAGTATACCTGTAAGTCGATACTGCCATGATATCTCTCTGTCCAAAAAAAATGGATATGCAATTAAATGGGCCAAGGTTGATCCCAAAAAATTCTTGGAAGAACTCATCAGTAAAAATCAAGAGGATTTTATAACATGCTTAGATCAAAACCCTAATCCCCACACGATTCGAGTAGCATATGATAAGATTGCTGCCACCATAACTGACAAATTAACAAGGAAACATAAAATCGGAGAGATAACTAGATTAGCCGGTTGGTTTGACTCGGCTTGCACTAAAGCCCATAAGGCTCTCTTACAGGCGATAAAAACCATACCGAAAGATACCAGCCTAGTCAGAGCAGCGAGATCATTCTATAAAAAGACATTACAACACAGGAAAAACGAACTCAAAACCTTAGCTTGGGAGGCCCTAGTCAAGGCCAGTGCCCTCGGGGATAACATCTCCTTCTGGAGGGAAGTTAATGCCCCTTTTTTGGCGGAGAATAAGACCGACTCCATGGAGATGGCTATACCCGAAGACGCCTGGGTTGGCTACTTCACTGCTTTATATAAAAAAAATGGGGATCTAGCGATGCCAAACCATCAGGTGCCTTTACAACCCCCTGATATATCCTTACAGCTTGAAGTATCACCCACCACGAGTGCCTTTCCTCTGAACATTACTTTTTCTCCATTAGAGGTTGAGCAAGCTATACGAGAGAGTGCAAATTCAAAAACCCCAGGGCCCTATGGAATACCCATCGACTTATTTAAAGAAAATTTAGAACTCTGGGCCCCACTCTTGACAAACGTACTGAACACTTATAGCCAAACAGGTTTCCCAGTAACATGGCACGAAGCAATCGTAATCCCTACCTACAAAAAAGGCGATAGGCAGGACCCAAAATCATATCGACCCATTTCACTCCTTGACTCCCTGATGAAGGTAGCAGGCAGGATTTTATTGGTAAAACCTCAAACCTGGGCCAAACGCAAAGAGGTTCTCTCTAAACTCCAATACGGTTTTAAGAGCGGCCTGGGTACGGTTGAGCAGAGCCTAAACTTGACATTGATCATGAATAAATACACGACCGTCAAGAAAGGGAATCTGTTCCTGACGTTTGTCGATCTCAGCTCGGCTTTTGACTGCTTGGACCATAATCTACTTTGGAACACTCTGACCGAGATGGGGATAAATCCACATGTTCTCAACTTCATTAAAGAACTCTATAGAGATGCAGGTGCCACGGTGAGATATGGAAAAAAGGGAGAATTAACCAAAAAGTTCCCCATAGAAAAGGGCGTATGGCAGGGCTGTATTCTCGCCCCTTTTCTTTTTAATTTATACATCAACAAAGTAGCAGATTTTTAAACTAATTTGGAAGTTGATTACCCAAAAATTAAAGGCGAATCGGTACCACTACTCCTATATGCCGATGACGCCGTTATTATGTCACGCACCCAGATAGGCCTGCAGAAGGCTCTAACTGGTTTCTCAACCTTCATGAGTAATAGAGGGCTGAAGATTAACGTGGGTAAAACTTTCACTATGTGTTGTACTTCAACTAACAACCCTAAAATTGACTGCAAAACCTTCGTGAATGAATCAAAGATAGCCGTGAAAAAACATTTACTTACTTAGGCATCACTTTTAATAACAGGGGCACATGGCGTACAGCCATTACTACTCGCAGCCTGGCCCTCACCCGCACCATAGGCGCACTAAAACAATTCGCAAAGAGACTGGGGGGAAACCAGTCGATTCCCTGCTTAAGATCTACGCAGCGAAGTGCGTCTCAACTGCAACATATGGTGCAGGCATATGGGGGACGGCCGACTGCACAGAAATTCAAACACTAGAAAATGGTTTTTTTAGGTTTTTACTTGCAGTCCCAAGATCTATCTCCACGACCGTATGCCACAAAGAACTAGACCGAGTTCATATTACAGACATTATAAAGATAACTCCAGTCATGCTGTGGCACAAGATATGGTCCTCTAAGGAGACAGCTTTTAGCAGGGATGTTATTCAAGACTGCATGAATCAGTCAGCTGCGAGTAGGTTCACTTGGTTATCGTATGTAAAAAAAATGCTGTACTCTATTGGCCATCCAGATCTGTTCATGACACCAAGTACTTGTTCGCAAATACCTAAGAAAGTCCTAAAGGAAATCTGTCTCAGTTTATTAGAAGAAAGGCAGTGGTTTAACGATGGTAATAAACCTACGGTCATCTCCCACCGTCTCATTTCCCATGGGACAGGCTTACACCCTTACCTGGAATTGGCATTTACTTGCTATCATAGAATGTTATTGACAAGGATGAGAACAGACTGTTTTTTTAGACTGATATCTCTTCCTGTTACAAATGACTGGTCTGCCTCCTTAATCAAATGTCCGTGTGATGACGTATCAACCCAGTCAAACATACATTGCATCTTGTTTTGCAAATATTACGAGTGGGGCAGGAAGCGCTATCTACTACCCATTCTAAGACTTGGGGATTGAGGCAATGTAAACCAGCATTGATTAGACTCTACTTATTACAAGATGAATCTACTATATATGCAGCCGTTGCTTTTTTAAAGTACGCAGTAAGATGCAGAGGGACGATGGTCTAAATGTTTGGATATTGTCTGTATGTTTGTTTTACACTGCACTTTACAACACCACATAGCACAATACAAACTACCCAGGTCCCCTCTGTTGTCGTTTTCTTTTATGTACGCAGTAAGATGCAGAGAGACGAGGGTTAAATGCTTATAAATTGTTTGTATACTGTACCTTATTACACCTTATAGTACATTACAAACTACCTAAGTCCATTCTGCTCACCTATTTTAATTTCTTTTTTAATTGTCTTAATAGTTGCCTTTTAATATTCTCAATGAAAGTTCTGAAATACTTTTTATTAGGATGCCCAGAGTAATAATGTCTAATGTATGTATGTACGGATGTAGAGTATTTATAACTAATGTGCTTTTATGGTTTTTTGTACAAACACCGAATAAAGCTATCCTTGAACCTTGTATTGTACTTTTTAATGTTTATAAAAACTGTAAAATAATTTTTGATATGGTGAAAGTACTCAACAAAAAAGAAAAAAATTTCCTTTTGTAAAAAATAAAGAAAATAATGAAAATGATATAAATCTAAGGTATCTGTGTTGATTAGAAAGTTTTCTTCACTTTGGAATGCATTTAGAACAATGCCGAATATAAAAGCATAAGGCCAGAGGGGAATTTCTCTTGTTAACCTTTTGTTGTTTAACCTCCTGCTGTTGTTCAGCCACCCGGTGCTCCACAGATGGTTTTGCCTCCTACTGCGCAACCCACTCTAGGGTCGCAAGCTTTGCTTCCAGCTTTGCCTCAAACTCCTCTGCCTTCTGCTTCTGCATCTCAGACTCCTACTGCTCTTGTTCCTACTTTGTCTCAAGATTTTAACTTTCCTGTTTTTACGCATACTTCTTCTCCTTCTGCTTGAAAATGAATGACAGAAACTGTTGTTAATCTGTTGTCTCCATTGTCGGGGCCACTGAGTATGACCCCTGTTTCGGAACGTAAGCAGAGTCGTAGTCAGCTTCCTAGTTCCGAAGAGCGAGCAGTGTTGGATCTGTTGGTTCGTAGATGGATTTTAAATGCTACCAGGTATAATTTGCCAGCAGTTATCGATGTTTTCTTTCAGTGGGAGCCGCCTAAGCAAAGGTATGTTTTTGATGTGATGTGTGCTTTTCTGCGGCAGGAATGGGAAGATAATGAGTTGGGTCCGATTCCACAGGAAGTGCTTGATGTTCAGTCAGAGTTTGCTAAAGGGACCATAGTGGAATTTGATGTTATTGATGCTGTAGAGACGATACTTGCCTCCAGAACTAGACTCTCGTCTCAGCCATTGTACGAACCTGATCCTTCTGTTAGGAGGAAAGTGAAGCAGTATCCTATGAGAGAGGTTCCTCCTGTATGGAGAGACACAGTTCAGGCTGATGCCGCTCATAACATTGATGCCGTACCTGCACATTTTCAGCGAGTGTGGGTACATGTCCCTTGGAAGAGAGCAGAGGTCTTGGCTCTTAAGCAGACCCTTACCTGACCCTCGTAAGAATCCTGCTGGTTGTTACAAGGAGTTGTCCCAGACAGTTGAAGCATGTATTATGAATTTAGCTGACATAGATATGTTAATGGGTAATGTAGTTCCTCAACCTTTGTGGGCGAAGTTTCGTCATGAGAATCATGCGGCAGAATAAGGAGATACGTGGGCTAATATTGTTGCTGCAGATGGTCGACAGGTTGGAGGTGCCAAACCTGAGCCTTTAGTTGCAGAATTACCTGGTAGGATTATTAATCTAATGAAAACTATGATGCCTGCTTTACGAGTGAATTGGGACAAGTTAGCAGCATGCAAACAAAAGAAAGAAGAGAGTGTGTCTGATTTCTTCACGAGGTTTGAAGAAACATTTATCGATCATAGCGGTCAGGACATGAGTAGGGAAGGTGGTCAAAGGTTGCTCGTGGACAAATTTGTCTTTAATTTGCTTCCCGAACTTTCCAATAAGTTAAAGGACTCTGAGAGTTCATGGGCTGTTTCTTCGTCGGCCCAGATATTGGCTACTGCACAATATTATGAGTATAGGGATAAAGATGAGAAGGATAAAGCAGAGAAGAAAACTAAAGATTTAAAGATGAAGGTTCTTTTGCAGCAAGCTTATCCGCCTCGTCAGAATCAGCCTCAGTTTCAGCAACCTCAGCAGTTTCAGAGATTGTTACAGAAGCCTGAGCCTTATGCCCAGCGATTCTTTCCTGGTCCTAATCAGTATGCTTATTGCAGAGAGGAAGGTCATTTTAAGAATAGTTGCCCGGCTTTGTTACAGCGTGCAAATGGCGTATCTGGTCAGAGAGGTCGTGGTGGTTTCCAACAAGCTCCTAGGGGTAGGGGACGTGGTGTGTTACCCCAGAATGAGCGTTCCTCTTCCCTTCAGAATTAGGCGAATTATTTTGACAGACAGAATGTTCCGAGTGGTAGTCTGCACAGTACTATGTTGATGATTATTATGTCGAGAGTGAGAGTGCTGGTTATAATGAAAGTTAGGACAGCCATGGGCAAAGAGAGGGAGTAGTGTCAGTTCCAGTAGACCAGAGTGGACCTTATGTTGAAGTGACTACATCAGGTGTGACAGAACCTTTTCTTTTGGATACTGGTGCGACGAAGAGTTCTATTATGCACTCTAAACTTCCTGGCGCACCTTTGTCTGGCTTGACCAATGTTTCTGTAGGATTTTCAGGTGCCCCAGTTTGTAACCCGATTTCTAATCCTTTGCCCCTTTCTATTGGCTCTTGTGAATTGGAAGTTCCTCTTATGTTGACAACTGGTTGTAATGAGAATCTGTTGGGTTTGGACTTACTGAAAAGATTGTATGTGACATTACATTGTTCTCCTTTGGGAGTACAACTTACCCTTGGTAAGAAAGTGATTTCTCCAATGTGTTTGTCTAAAGATTGTCTGCCACTGGAATTGCGTTCGCTTCCTGATACGCTTTGGGCTACATGTCCAAATGATGTTGGTCTTTTGCAGATTCCACCGTATGTTGTTACGCTTAAGTCAAATGCTAGGCTACCTCGTATTCCCCAATATAAAATATCGAGTGATGGCGAGAGAGCTCTTCTAGCAATTATTTATGATTTGGTTGAGAAGGGTAGTCTGGTTTTGCCTGTCCTTAAGCGTACTGATGCTTCTCAGCCACCTGTGTACTGGTTTGTGATCGACCTTCGAGAGGTCAACAAGATTGTTGTGCCACAGTTTCCTGTTGTCCCTGATATCACTGCTTTGTTGACTCTGATTCCTGCTTCGGCAGCCTGGTTTTCTGTCATTGACTTGAAGAATGCTTTCTTCAGTATTCCTTGTTGAAGAGAGTAGGGATATTTTTGGCTTCTCTTTAGGAGGACGAAGCTTCCGGTTTAAGAGAGCTCCCCAAGGTTATTGTGAAAGTCCCTCCATCTATAGTCAGGCGTTGAAAACTCAGCTTGATAGCTTTGTGTTGCCTTCTGGTGCTACTCTTATCCAGTACGTTGATGATCTGTTGGTTGCCGCTGATGACGAAGAGATTTGTAAAGAGGCTACTCTTTCTTTGTTACGACATTTGTCTGACTTTCATCATAAAGTGTCACTTTCCAAGTTACAGTATTGCCGACAAGAAGTAACCTACTTAGGTCATCTCTTGTCGAAGGAGGGAAGAAGGTTGACACCAGAACGAATTCAAACGATTGCGCAAATGTGTGTACCATCCACACGGAGAGAAGTGCGTGCTTTCTTAGGTATCACCTCGTATTGTAGACAATGGATCCCTAATTTTTCCCTGCTAGCGAAACCTCTGTTGGCGCTGACTCTTAAAGATACTGCGCATCCTCTCCCTTGGTCTGATGGGTGTCAGAAAAGTTTTTCTGAATTACGTGATGCATTGTGTTCAGCTCCGGTATTGGGTACTCCTGACTACAGTAAACCGTTCACGTTGTACGTTCACGAGAGAGAAGGTTGTGCATTGTCAGTGTTGACTCAACAGTTTGGAGACAAGCAACGCCCATGTGCGTATTTTTTAGCGACGTTAGATCCGGTAGCTAAAGTGTTGCCGAGCTGTCTGAGAGCTACAGCGGCAGCGGCTGTTTCTATCCGACAGTCTGCTGGTTTGGTATTGGATAATACGTTGATTGTGATGGTCCCACATGCAGTGGATACCTTATTGAACAGGACCAAGACACAGCACCTTACTAGTGCACGTCTTTCAGGATATGAGTTGACTCTTTTGGCTAGCCATGTTCACATTAAAAGATGTAATGTATTGAATCCAGCTACGTTGTTGCCGATTTCTGTAGAGTCAGATGCTCAAGAACAGCATGAGTGTTTTCTTCGTACAGAGGAAGAAACGAAAGCTAGAGTTGACCTAAAAGATACTCCTTTTGAGAATGTTGATGGTACTTTATGGGTAGATGGTTCGTGTTTTAAGCTTCCGAAATGGTGAAACGACTGCAGCATATGCCGTCACAACTTTACATACAGTTGTTGAGACAGCACGCATAGCACAGAATTCTGCGCAAGCAGCAGAGTTGATTGCATTGACACGAGCGTGTGTATTGTCAGAGGGAAAGCGAGTGAATGTTTATAATGATAGCCAGTATGCGTTTGGTGTTGCCCATAGTTTTGGACGTTTGTGGAGAGAAAGAGGATTCCTTACTTCCCATGGCACAAAAATTCAGCATGGGCAGTTAGTGAATGAACTTTTGGAATCTCTTGCTCTCCCAAAGCAGATTGCAATTGTGAAGTGTAGTGCGCATAAGAAAGTTGTGGACGATGTAGGTCGAGGGAATGCGTTTGCGGATGAAGTTGCAAAGGAAATGGCGAGAGACATGATGAGCCGTATGTATGTGGCCGGTCCTGCAAGATGGGTTGTGGAAAGTGGAATGTGTGAAGACACAATAGAAAGTGTGAAGATGATTCAGGCTGAAGCTACAGAGAAAGAAGTGAGTACGTGGAGAGAGAGTACGGGAATGTTGGATTCGACGGGTTGTTGGGTTGAGTTGTCAGAATACCAGCGATGGTTGTTGCCTGATGCGTATGTGCTCCCAGTGGTTACTATGGCTCATGGAATGGCTCACATTAGTTCGAAGGGAATATGCAAGTTGTTGGCTCCAGTATGGCAGAATGCTGGAATTCCGAAATGTGCTGAGAATGTTGTGAAGTATTGCATGATTTGTCTGAAGTATAATCCTAGCAAGGGAACTCCAACTCCAGCTGGTTATTTTGCTCCTCCGACGTATCCGTTTGAAGTGATACAGCTAGATTACATTCACATGGAGAGATGCAACTATCTGAAGTATGTCCTTGTGGTTGTTTGCGCCTTTTCCAGATGGATAGAGGCCTGCCCCCTAAAGGATAATACTGCCTTGTCTACAGCTAAGGTTTTGTTCAAAGAGTATTTCCCTAGATTTGGTTTGCCGAGAATTGTATGGTCGGACAATGGGAGTGAATTTGTGGGTCGAGTCATGAAGAAAGTGTGTATTGGATTATTGATAAATCAGAAGTTCCACGCTGCGAATCACCCCCAGTCAGCAGGTCTTGTCGAATGCTATAACAGCACATTAAAACTGAAACTCGCTAAGATTCAAGCGAGCACTGGTCTTACATGGCCGGATGCCTTGCCGTCAACAAGGACGACAGTGCATTCTTGTGTGGGACTTAGCCCATACGAAATAGTTTTTGGTTGTCCAGCGAATGTTTGAGGTGTGCCTCGTCCTAAAAAATACAGTGACCTTGAGTACCCTATGTTGGTGGATTACTTACATGACTTGACTGCTAAATTACGTGTTCTCCACCAACAGGTCTATGACAGTTTGCCGACAGCTACTGCAGATTCAGGGCACACGATCGAACCTGGTGATTTTATCTTGATGAAGAATTTTCATCGATCCAAGAATTTGGAGCCGAGATGGACTGGTCCCTATTTGGTATTGCTGGTCACTAGAACTGCTGTTAAAGTAGCTGGTAAAAAGAATTGGGTGCATGCCACCCATACTAAGAAAGTTCCTTTGCCCTTACCGTATGACAAGTGGGTGAGGGATGGTATCGCTGACACAGATTGTGAGAAAGTCCCTAGATTCGTGCCTTTTAGTGATGCACATTTGACATGGACTCAGTCGGAACGCGAGGATGATGATGTTCTGCAAGCTGCTGTGCCTCTGTCTCTGAGACTCGACACGATGAATCCTTAACTCCTCTTTAAGGATCAGACTGGGCCTGGCAAAGAGCGCTACAATCTGAGATCGAAAAAGGACGTTTGAAATGGACAAATAAATCCAAATTTTTTTATGTAGTGAATTACACCGTGTCAGATCAGGAAGACTTTTTTTTAACTTTTTCTTTTTTGAGTCACCATCCGGACTCAGCTGCAGAGTCACGGTATAAGTTCTTAAGGGGTGAGCCGCATATTGACACAAGGTCTGTGGTTTAGGGTCGTTAGTACGATCTTGACGCACACTTAAGTGAAGAAGGAAAATTGCCGTCAGCAGCACGTTAGAGGATGGAGTCTTTTGAGTCCGACAAGGGTGTTAAAAGAGTTGATTTCAGAGTGCAAATGTGTATATTGGTTCGTAGCAAATGTTTTTTAATAATGTGTTTTCTTATGCTTTTGAACATTACGTTGGTTTGTGTGGGTTGGATTTTCTATGCATCACAACAGACACTTGCATCTACCTCCCAACCTACTCTTTCTTTTCCTACTGTTTCCCCACATGAGTTTCATACGTTGCCTGAACATGAATAGACACGAAGACTAGAATTTGTGAACAATTCGTTTATACAGATGTTACATCAGCATCAGCTAGTTGTAAATACCACGAATTGTTGGGTGTGTGGTCTTATGCCACATACGACTGATAAGGGAATGCCATATTTGGTTTTGCCTTTTTCACCTAAAGGGTCAGTATGGGCACTCCAGTCAATGTTTATCTATGCGAATGAAGCATCTCCTGTACGTTCTGTCAAAGATAATGTGAATAATAATGCCTTGATACAAGGAATAGTAGATATGGTCAGAGATATTGATGCATATAATGCTATCCCTAAAGATGAGGTACGAGCATATGTTGGTTGGAACAAGACGAGATATAGCATTAGTCTGACAGAGAAAGAGAGACAGAAAAGGTCTCCTCCTATTTGGATTGTACCCCACCGAGGTCATTTTTGTCTGCAAGGTAATGGTCAGAATCCGAGAGCTCAGCTTGGTAAGAGTGTGTGTGTTCACACCTATGTCTATACGTCCCAGAAATCTCCACCGTTCGTGCCAGCTAAAGGCACGTATTTTGTTTGTTATGATAGAGCATATACATGGTTGCCTTCTGACTTTTCAGGCACATGTTATGTGGCATTTTTGCTTCCCCCTACATACACATCTGCTTTCAATTACCATAAGACAAGATATGGTAGAGGTGTTATCGATGCGAAAGACACTGCCGCACGAGAAGTTGGAGACTTCTTTAAGGGTTTCCTGTCCTTTTGGGGTCCTATGGCTAATGGTAGGACTATTCGACAGCTTACGAGAGTGGTCGAGGCCACTATAAATGAGACTGCAGGTGCCCTTAGCAATATTACAGCCGAGCTTCAAGCGGATCACCTTATGACATTATAGAGCCGCTTTGCTTTAGATATTATACTTGCAGATAGAGGTGGAATATGTAAATTGATCGGGTCTAGTTGCTGCGTTTTCATACCTAATAACGTACCAAGCCATCTTGAGGTTACATAAGTCCGCTGAGTCTATACATGTAGACGAAGGGAACTGGTCATTGATAGAATGGTTTTGGGAATTGCTGTCCAAATGGGGATGGAAGATTCTGATGTTTCTTGGTATGGCTTTAGCAATCCTTTTCTCGTGTTGCTTATGCATCCAGTGTGGTCCCGCCATTTGTAGTCTTTGTGCTACAATCTGTGTGAGAAGACCAGTCCCGAGAGAAGCGAAGGATAATAAGATGATGTTACAGCAACACCTTGATGACCTGATGAGAATAGATATAGACCTGGATTCAGATTGACGTGAGTTTAGGTAATTGCCTACATAATGGCAAAAGGAGGGTCTGAGGTTCCGTGGTTTTCGGGACCGGACTCCATTTTGTTTGCGTTGTTCATAACGCCATTTTGTATTGCCCTCACATAGGCCGTGGAGGTAACCGAACAAACAAAGTTGCATAGGCCTAATTGTTCATGTATGCATTAACAGTCCCTTTTCTGACTTGTGAGTGAACTGCAGGACGCTGACCTCTTCACCTGAAACTGACCCTTCCCGAGGCCAATTTCCCTCGGTTTGATTCTTGTCTAAAATTGCCAATCAATGTTCATTATATCGTTAACTTTTAGTTTCCTTGTGTATATCTTATCCTAATCAGCATCTGAATTGTTTCTTTCCTTACGACTTTTCATTACATGGGTAGTGCTTTTAATTATGGGTTTTTCTGGCTTGTGGAAATTGAATTTGGGATAGTCCTAATAATTAACTTTTGGGTTTGGTTACTGTAAATTGGGTTTTTGTTAATGTGATACTCAGGTAGAAAATGTGTCCTATTGGTCAGAATTTTGCAAAGTGGGTGTACATTTATAATGAGAATATTGTGTATAAAAGGTGATGTCTTGCTCTATGAAAATTGAACAGTTTCTTGAGTTGTACACCGTGTTGTATTGCTGAGATTACTGTTACTAGCTGCAGCTAATAAATTTGATCTCTGACGCCACCTAGAAGTATTCCGTGTCTCTGTTTGCCAAGACAGGTGAACCCGAAGACTTTGGGCGTGTCCCTGGCGCCGCTGGGTTCTAAACCCCGGTTCTTCACAACCACTTGCAAATATTCTGGCCGCATCTCAATCCAATGTTATTTTGCACACCATGTGACCTCAGTTTGGACTCAGCCGCATGGGAATTGGTTTTGACCATACTCCATTCTGAACAATCCAGCCGAACTGCCAAGCCAGAAACACAAGCAACGCAGGACAGTTTTGCCTTAGTTATGGATTCATCAGTTGGGTACTGCTTGGTTGCAGTGACACAGTATGCACAAGATCCACATCTAGGTATAGCCATCTCACCTATACTTTAATGTGGCAATGTAAGTGGGATGGGAGTCCAGTGCACACTGTGTCCCAGGAACCAAACTGTACCCAGCTGATGAGCCCATAACTAGGGTGAGAACAGTCCTAGGTTGCCCATGTTCTGGTTTAGGGAGGCTCTGATTTGGCCATTCGGGCTGGATTATTCCCAATAAAGTAGGGTCAAGGTTTGGATATAGCTGGATCCAAACTAAGTTGACTTGGTGTGCAAAGTAACAATGCATTTGGATGCACCCTAGTAATTATCAGCATATAAAGCTAATTCATGCATTCCACCCATCGCTTTTTGAATACTTTACTTTTAGAAAGTTGCCATTTTCTTGCCCTAACCATTTGTTCCCTACAGCTTGTTTCCTGGGTCACTTGACTAGCTATAGTTGGAAATTTGCCTTTGTGTATTCCTCCCAGACAGCCACTCAATAAAGGAACTGGGTGTTGGCAGGATGGAGATCCGGAGCTGTGCACAGCCTCACTTGCTCTTCAAAGACACTGAATCAGCACATGCACAAAGAACTTCACAGTGGCCTATTGAGCCTCCAGATATCCTGGGACCAGGGAAGGAAGTTAGGAAATTCCAGAAACTTCAGTGGGGAGAAAAGTGTAGCCGTTTCTTCCACTTCAAACACCAGGATTAAAACTAGGACCATCAGCCCCACTCTTCAGCACAGTCCTAGGCCTGTCGAAACTAGAGAAGTAGGACTGCCCTAGCACCAGAGGATTACCCAGCTAGTTTAAAACTGCCTTCCTGTCTGTGCAGGAAGGCAGGATCTGCTCCCTTCATCCTGTTGGGTACACCGAGTCTCTGGCTTAGCTCTACAAGGTTTGTTTTCACACCTATGAATGAAACAAGTGAACTTAGTTCAATGTACCAGCACTGAATGCGATAAATAGGTTATTGTAACGCCACCCAGTGCATCAATGAGGTGGGCTCTGTGTTACTAACTGGGAGCAATAGCAATCCAAATGATTGTTCATTAATGATTTACACACTCAAGATCATTAGAAATGGAATATATATTTCAATATATTTATTTTAAAATAGTTATTTTACAGTGCAGAGATCTACTGCACATAATATTGTTAACATCACAGAAGATAATAAAAAGCAGCTAAGCTTTTCAATAATAGGGAAATAATGTAACAATTTATATTTCTTACATCCTCACCATGCTATTTATACATGCCATGCTATTTCCAGCAGATGAATAAATTATATGCTCGGGTTTAGGAGATAGCGTGCATACCTGGACAATAGTGTTTGTTGTTATGTTGGAAGTAGCTTGTAAGCTATTTCAAGCACAAGGCCAAGAGCTAGGAGATTGTCTCTAGAAGATAACATAATCCTGGCACACACTTGTGAAGACAAAATGGACTAATTCTCACAGCCTCAGAAAGTCTTGCTTGAGACTTCTTCGGTCGGGATGGAATCTGTTGCTGTGCTCCTCTGGATATGTGATCTGCATATGCAACCAGGGTAAAGTTTAACTCCTAACTAAGGGCCCAGTGCACAAAGGAAAACTGAGATGAAAGTCTAACTTTACGACTTTTGGTATTCACAAATGACATTTACGAGTAGTAAAGTTAGACTTTGTCTCAAAATTAGTAAAGGTACACTTTCTTCTCAGTTTGCCTTTGTGAATCAGCCCTAAGTGTTCAAGTGACAGTCCTTATATACTGAGTCTTATCAGAGATTTGTTATGGACATATAAGGTAGAGGATGTCATTTCAGACAATACTATTTTGGCTCTGGATGTTATATGACCTTGAAAATGGCACCTTCCCCACACTGATGTTGCGCTGAGGGTTTTGTTGATGTTTATATCTGAATGAATAGACATTTTCACAGTTCTTGTAAAGATAGGTATACATGGCGTATGCGTCAAAGGCAGACATGTTGATGATTCTGCATAATATCAGGAAAAATGGCAGCCTCCAGTGTCCGATATGGCAGCCTCCATCATCTAGGATGGATTTGGGTTGAAAAGCAAACTAGACAAACTAACTAACATGGAAACTACAGCTAAAGTGGAACCTGTCCTGCATCTGTTTAAAAAACTAAAGCTAAAGGAAAGAAGCCTAAAATAACGAAGCTATGGAGGGCAACAGTCATCTGATTTATGACATTTCTGGAATTATTTCTAAGTTAAATAATTACTAATTTATCATTGAAGGTGGGTTTGCTTGATCTTGCTTATCAGAGGTCTTCATTATACATTTAAAGAATAAAAATAACATGCTAGAAGTGTGCATGTGATGTGATAGCAATTGATCACTTGTTACATGTTCAATAACATCTCCAAATTGAAATGAGAAAGAGGTGTTTGCACTGGAAAACATGTTCCATACAACAACATGAGGCTACCTGAGTGACCCCAAGGGCTAGTTATCTGACCTCCTGTTCTGAACTTTATTCACACAACAAGATCCAGGGGCCTGTCTGCAACTGACTGGTCAACATGATGCACAGAAACTTCTGGACCGGCAACTAGACTTGTCTGACCCTTACTGGCCTCTACTTCTCTATAGGGTAGGCAGCATCTTACCTCTTACCTCCCCTTTGAATGTACAGCAATATGTTGCATTAAAGCTAGGTTTAGGGCATATATACCTAGATTATGAACATTTACACACACAGGTGCACTAACAGATATTTGGCCCTAGAATGAAACACTTTTGCTGGATTGTAGATAATTAATCTGTTTTTGCAACAGTCTTGGACTGAACCATGATTCACTTTTTCTAACTATGGTTTGCGAAAGTAAATTAAATTTGTCTCAGACCTGTCCAAGAGGCAGTTTAGTCGCCTGAACATATTGTTTTGCTGAAGCTAAGGAACTATTGGGCCTATTATCAAGCCTGGGCGAAAAAATTATCGCCGCTTTATCGTCCAAAAATGGCTGATAAAGCGGCGATAATGGGCTTGATAATATGCTCTATGGAATTCCAATCGGAGCCCATGTTAGATGTCTTCACATCTAACATGGGCTTCGATTGGAATTCCATAGAGCATATTATCAAGCCCATTATCGCCGCTAAAGCGGCGATAATTTTATCGCCCAGGCTTGATAATATGCCCCTTTGAGTTGTGTGGAGAAGCATTTCTAAAAAGTGTTGCCATGAGTATGGAGGGATCCATCATTTAACAACTATCCATCCAATTTTTTTTTACCTTGAACTTTTTTTTAAAAAGTGTTTAATAATTTCTTGCTATAACACTTGTGGCCTGTTAGGCAGTGGAAGGTATACATAATATGCCACATACGTATATGATGCTGTTGACAGTTCCATAGCATTCAACTGTAACACAATTAAACATTGCAAACTTTACAAACTTGAGTTTCGAACTTGCTACAGTCATCAAGTGCCATGTGAGTTTGTGGGAAGGACCTATGGGGCAGGTTCCATCTACATATTCAGCGAGTTGTGGTTGTCCGACAGTGGGCTCTGAATCAAAGTCCTTGATATGTATTCATGCGACGGTGTAGTCCTTTCGGTGCACTGCTATATCAAGACTGTGCTTTTCACCCTGTTTTGGAGGGGGGAGTGGCATGAAGGTGAAGTACAGGGAGATGTAAAGTGCTGAACGGGGTCAGCCCCAGTTATGGGTTGCCTGGGGGGAGATAGTGGCAGGTTTGAGGAGTTGAGTTATTCTTGTATGGGGTTGGGGGTGTGCTTGTCATGGTGAAGTTTTTATTCTGTGTATGTTAAATACTTCTATATAATAATTCTGGAACATTAGTACTTTTGAGGTTCTTTTGTGTGTCACCTTGCAGCAGTACATGTTCTGCGATCAGTGCCCTATTGAGGTCTGCGATCCATATGTGTAAATGTGGCTATAAATTCAATTTCTATGACATGGCTAGCCTGCGTTTGGCTAGGACAAGTGCCAGGCCCTAGAACTAATTGATATTTTTCCATCTAGTGTTTTGCTTGGTTATGCCCAATAAGAAGTGTAGTCCTTGCACTACAACTAAGGTCTCTGTGGCCTCCGAAAGGATGGTTGCCACCTCATTTCAATATGATGTTATTTGTGGGTTGATGGTTGTGGCAACGTGGGCAGATGTCAAGGGAGCCCTCGTACATTCCTACTAGCCTGTGTAGGGTTAGATATGTATGATGTAGGCAATTAAACTGTGTGTGTATATTTAATTCTAGCATTTGTAGATATTATTTTTTGGGTAGCTTATACTTTGTGTCCATTTTTTATCTGTTAGTGTAGTTACAGGTGCCGTGTCCCAGTATTCTCTAAGCAGTGCCATGAGTGTTGTGATGTCCGGTTTTAGAGAGTTGTGAAGCAAAGTAAATGCCCTCCTGCCCATTCCATATGGTATTAGCATTTGGAATGTGTCAGAGGGTTTAGGTTCTTACTACTTGGTGCCCCGTGTCCTAAATAACTGGTGTGTGGCCGATGAGTATAGTAGCAATGATCCAGGAGAGATTCCATAGTCATCCACAAGTGTTGTAAATTCACAGAGCGTGGATTCGACGAATAATCCCCTCCATGTCGTTAGGCCAGCGGAGGACCATCCCGCCATCTCCAGGCATCACGTCCCCACTTTTGAAGCAGGAAATACCCTTAGAGGCAGATCTGTGGCGTATGGTGGAGGTGAATATCTACTCTGTCCATACTGGATCTAGCAGCTACGAGACGTGGACATTATTATATTTTCTGGGTTCTTTGGGATCACCGCACCTGAACAGTTCAACTTTTCCAGAATTGTCGCTTGACGATGGTGGGATGCCCAATGTCCCAGTTTGGAGATATTACGGCTTGCTAGCCATCTCATCGGCCACTGTAGTTGTGCCGCTTCATAGTAATTTTCATAGTTAGGAACGCCCAGTCTCCCCTCTGTGATTGGAGCATAGAGTTTCTTGAGGGCAACCCTAACTCTGGCCTTGCCCCATATTAGGGATATTAGGAGTGATTTCAGGTCCCGAAATATTTTGCTCAGCAATGGGAATTAGAGAGACACAAAATAACACAACAGCCACAGGAGTAGTAGGATTTTAGATATGGCTATACACCCCATTGGAGAGAGTGGTAGTTTCGTCCAGAATGCCATGGAGGAGCGAGCCTTAGACATCACTCTTCCCAAGTTGCCATCTATCATTTACACTTGCAAGTGGTATAGGGGCTCCATTGCCAGGGTGAAAATAATAGGGGGCACCCCTGTCTGGTTCTGCCTTCAATACTAAATGAATCCAAGATAAACCTGCCTATCTTGACCCTTGCCTGTGGTGCATTATATAATTATCTGATCCATTAATGAAACTTAGCTCCTATACTGTATCTTGTCAGTGTCACAAGAAAGTATTCCCGACCAGGAGTGTCAAATGCCTTCTCTATATCTAGTAAACTATCCTTGCTGATTCCCCTGTTGTGTGTGCCCAGTCTAATACCTGGAAGAGTCGCCTCAAGTTTCTACCAGGGATGAAACCATGTTGGTTCAAGTGCACTAGTAACTGTATGAAAGCAAGAAGGCATCCTGGTTCACCGACGACCTCAAGGACTCCAAGAAGACCTGCCGCACCCTCGAGAAAGCCTGGCTCCTCGACCGGACCACCGACAACATGACCGCCCTCAAACACGCTACCCGCAAGCACCACCAGCTCATCCGCACCACCAAGAAGAAATCCCTGAAGGAACGACTGGACAACAACGCCCACGACAGCAAAGAGCTCTTCACTATCGTCAAGGAGTTCTCCAACCCCAGCACCGGCACCAACAACATCACTCGGTCACAAGACCTCTGCGACTCCCTCGCCTCGTTCTTCCACCGCAAGATCGCCGACATCCACAACAGCTTCGGCGCCCCACCCACGCACCCAACCGTCGAACCAACGCCCCCCACCGCCACCCTTCGCACCTGGACCACGGTGACCACCGAAGACAGAGCCCGCACGATGAACACCATCCACTCCGGATCACCGACCGACCCCTGCCCACACCACGTCTTCAACAAGGCCGACTTCACCATCGCACCCCAACTCCGGAACATCATCAACGCCTCCTTCAACACCGCCACCTTCCCGGAGAGCTGGAAGCACGCCGAGATCAGCGCCCTCCTGAAGAAACCTACAGCGGACCCCACCGATCTAAAAAATTTCCGCCTCATCTCGCTCCTCCCATTTCCTGCTAAAGTCATCGAGAAGATCGTCAACAGACAGCTGACCGCCTTCCTCGAGACGAACGGATCCCTCGACCCCTCGCAGTCCGGCTTCAGAGCCAACCACAGCACCGAGACCGCCCTCATCGCAGCCACCGACGACATCCGGACCCTGCTCGACAAGGGGGAAACAGTGGCCCTCATCCTCCTGGACCTCTCCGCTGCGTTCGACATGGTCTGCCACCGCACCCTAGTCCAGCGCCTCAGCAACATCGGTATCCAAGAGAAGGCACTGGAGTGGATCATCTCGTTCCTCGCCGGAAGAACACAAAGAGTTCGCCTCCCCCCGTTTCGCTCCGAAGCCACCGAAGTCATCTGCGGCGTCCCGCAAGGATCTTCACTCAGCCCCACCCTCTTCTACATCTACATGAAACCTCTCGCAGCCATCGCACGCCAGCACAACCTCAACATCATCTCTTACGCCGACGATACCCAGCTGATCCTCTCCCTCACCAGAGACCCCGACACCGCCAGAACCTGCCTACACGAAGGGATGAAAGACGTCGCCGAGTGGATGTGATGGAGCGAGATATAGAATTAAAATGTATTTCAACTCGCAAAGTCATACTTCGATAATATAAAATAACCCTATTAATGTATTGTGTTGTGTTTGTATTAATTCAACCTAGATTAAAGTCATTACACGTGGGACATTAACATGTGTGCTCATAAATGTGCATTATTGTTGCATCTTTTTGTTTGTGCAAAACTAATAAATTAATTTTGTCATTTTGTCATGTCATGACTAATTGCGGCTGATTTTAAAAAGTGGCATGTGCTTATTTTGCTTCCCTTGTCTATGTGGTGTCACTCTATTCTCTATAGGTGCATAACGAATTTCGTTGGATTTAATGAAGATTGGTAGATATAAAATGCTGCTTTATTTGTTTGCTTCAACTAGGTAACTTAGACTAATGGGTTAAACATTAGCAATTGTGGGTGGCAACAGAACGAATATTATTTCTTACATTAATTATTTCCTTGTGTTTGTTTGGATGTATGACGTTACAACGCATACTTTTACATCGCATGCCTTTACAACGCGGTTTTTACATCGCATACCATTACAATGCATAATGCTTTTAGGCGCTGGATAGTGATTTATTTAATTTACTATTCCAACTCCAGTCCCCGTGGATAGTAGGGAAGGTGTTGGATAGTATATTAAATACATTCCCTATCCTAGAGCGCCCCCCAGCGCTATGCGTTGTAATGGTTTGCGTTGCAAAAGTTGCGTCGTAATGGTAGTGCGTTGTAAAAGTTTCGTTGTAATGGATGTTTCCCGTTTGTTTATATACTAGTGACGTTAAATTGACTGCTTTGGGCCTAGTTTACTCGAGTTTACAAAAGAGAAGAATTTTAATTTCTGCACGGAGCAAGAGAAGTCCATTCTAAAAAGTTTCCGTCATTGCAACAACGTTTGTTGTAAGCTACGTGGCTCTGACAATTTCCTAGTCGGACAAGGCCAAGGCCAGGAACCGGCAGGAGGAACATTTGATAACTTTGCATCCGAGGAAGCAAATTGACATGATGACAATTTTTAGTGAGAAAATGTTGCAACCTAAGGAAGCCTCGGAGCTCGAATACGAGAGACAATGGACTCTAAGAAAGTGACGGAACTGATGTTTTGAAAAATGTGGTGACATGTCACTTGTCACTCGTGGACCAATGGGACTCCGACATTTGCAGAAAAGATTTACTTTTACTTAGATTAGCTTAGCGCAAAAAGGTATAAAAACCCATTCCCCGTGGAAGGGTTACGCTGCTGCTTACTGACCTTTGGATGAGGGTGTCGTGCTAACGGACTTCATTTGGAGCACGTAAGAGCCCTCAAAGACTTTACCTTATTTTTCATTTATTTAGCTTAGTTAGGGACTTAGGTTTTGAAAATTGCCAAATCAATAAATTCGATTGCAATAATTAAATTTTACATTTTATAATGCTTTACCTGCAATGATTCTAATAAAAATGCATTTAATAAAAATGATATTTACGAAATCAAAATAATAGCTAATAAAAATCTTACTTTTGGAAACAAGCTGGTCTTGTTATTTCAGGGGTTTAGGTTACCATTAGCTAGATTCTATCGCCATAAGTGGCTTAATAAATAGTTAGGTTTATTGAAATAATGTCATTAATTTACCGCTGTTGTATATAAATGTATATATTTTTGTGAATAAGTATATTAGGCCACATGATTCAGTTGGTCATAATATGTCATGTTTGATTAATGGGCCTTTGTGTTTGATTAGTGGTTATTAGTGGAATTGTGGAGTTGGGTAGCGTAGTTTATGACATATTTTCTATAGGCCGCTGGATCAATTACCTTGGTAGCAGAATTTGATGGTTGCTATGGTAACCAATATGATATGGTAATGATATAGGATCCATGTCTAACCTATGTTGAGTTTGTTCTCGTGTTACACGTGAGTTGTACCGGTACAAATAGTGTGATGAGAAGGTAGTCACACAGTACATTTGATCTGTTTCTGAATGGTGGTATCGTCGTGTATCACAAGTGTTGTAGTTGTGCAACACATGTTAGGGTTATGTGTGAATGTATGCATAGTGAGAAATATCTAAGAAATTTGAGCAGCATGAGTATAGGGAAAATGAGCCTGTTATAAAACTCACTGCGAAAAGAGTAATAGTATATATTCGAGCTTGAGTGAAGGGTAAGATAACGTCGCTTATTTTACTAACGGTGCATGATATCTATAAACAGGTGAGAGTCCTGTACGGATTTCATGTGTGCTTGATTAGGGACATTTTCTGTTTGAAAGTGCGTAATTGTTTCGTAATTGTGTTCAAGTTAAACTTTGAAATATCACTTGGATGTGCATTCTGAGGGAAACGAGTTCATATATTACTTGTTTGAAGGGTAGAGTAAAGGGATTACTTTATCGGCGAATGTACATTCTGTGAGAATAGCGTCGTCTATTCCACGCAAAGAATTCTTGTGTGATTAAAATTCTGTCACTTATTAGAGAAACAGACAGATGAGTCTTTATTGTCATTGTTGAATTAATTTTCATTGAAAAGCGTTCTTAAAATGGCGCTGTGAAACGTTTTTGTGAAGGAGGGGTGAGCGCTGTGAGTGAGACGCGAGAAACTGCAGCGACTGTGTACGTCACTCATGTCCGCGCTGTGATTGGGTAACATACGTCACAGGCTGTGTTCTGATTGGCTCTTGAATCTCTGACGAGCTGTAAGCTGATTGGCTCTTCGAGAAAACTCTATTTCTATTGGTTGAGCAAAGTGGTGACGTAGCTCAACCCTGATTGGTTTGTTGGTGTGTTTGGCGCACGGATTGGTGGGTGTTGCGGAACATCCCGGAAATATTTTACGAACATTTTTAATAATTGGATTTGATTTGAAAAATGAGATATTACTTTAAACATGTTGAGAAAAAGCCTACAATGCTTCAGAAATTTAAAATTGTTATCTCGTCTGACAAGAAAATAAAAACGCGTGGTGGTAAATTACTTCATAAATACAAGACACCTGCAGCATATATGGAAGGTGAATATGGTTATCATACTGTTTTGTGGTTTGATGTTTGGAAACATTATACAAAGGACGATGGTATTTTGGCTTGGCCAGATGATGGTTCATTTAATATAAAAATTTTAAGAAATTTGAGAGAAAAGATTAATGCTCTGATACCAAAGCCGAGACCTACTCAATTTGAAGCTTTAGTTGAATGGGAGGATGAGATGTTTCAACTACAAAGAGAAGCGAGTGGTATTAAAAGACCTCCTAAAGTACCAAGCTATAGAAGGGAGACGCATGAAGACAGAATGCGAATGTGGAGACAGGGAAACATGAGTGATGGTCTCTATTTAATTAGGGAAATGGTTCTAGGGTCTCCAGGTGGAAAGAGATCTGAAAAGAAAAATAATGGTATCATAGAAAGTGAATCTGAAGACGCTGTTTTAGAAGATATTTTTACTTCTAATAAAAGAAATGAACCTTTGAGACCTCCTCGATCATGGTCTACGCCAATGGTTTCTACTGAAACTACCCCGAATGCACCCCCAATTAATGAATCTCCAAAATTATACCCGAGCAATTCTGAATCTTTTGAAACTCCAGAAAAATTAGAAACTGAGACAAATGCTGATGTTTGCATTGGAGGTAGACATTTTTCGTTAATTCCAAAGGAAAGGGAAGCCCCTAAAAATTTAATGAGAGAAATTAGAGATGGAGAAATTGTAAATTCTTCTGAATATTTACGATCAAAGGAAGAATTAATTCGACAAATAACAAAAGGCATGGAAGCTGTGACAGTTCCAGTAACGATTGGTCCTGTTCAGCCTGTTTTTGAACAAAGAGAAAATAATAAGACAGGTTTAACAATTCCTTTAAATGCAGAAATTCAAAAAGTTGCTGAAAAATTTTATTCAGATTTATCTGAAATTAATTGTGAGAAAACAAGAATGCCTGATTTGACTTTCAATGAAGGTTCTTTTTCCAAATCACCAATGGGTGCAGAATCTGATGCTGAAACTCCTGATTCAAGAAGGTCAAATTCTAAACTTGATGTTGCAAAATTAAAAGCGAATTTAGAAGAGTTAATAATTGGCACGATTGGTCCTGACAGTTTAAAATGTTATCGTGATGATGAACTCCTGTTCATTTGCAAGAGCATTCAGTGGAAAACAAAAAATAAATATGATCAGTTGGAGGAACTGGCAGCAGAACTTGAATTTGATTTAAGCAAACAAAAGAATTTTGGAAAACATTACAGATTAGATTTTTCAGAAAAGGACATTGAAAATTTGAATTCAATGGGAAGAATAATGCACATAAAAGATTTGATTGTTTACATTAAAAAATTAGGTGAATTGAGCAAATGGAGAGTGAAATGGACAAGAAAGAAGGAAGATGAGAAATTGGAGAAATTGTCAAAACAATTTCCAATGAGAGAGATTGCAGGTGGGGGGTATGTTCATGTCCCTTGGTCGAGACAGGGTATTTTACTGTTTACAAATGATTTCCCAAGATTGAGAGAAAAGCCTGTTGAATGGTATTGACAGGTGGACAGATTTATCAAAGTCTCAAAAGTTCTGTGGATTGATCGGGATGGATTTTTTGACATTGTCGTCCCATCAGATCTCTGGACAGAATGCAAAATAGCTATAGGTTGGCCAAAAGAGGAACCATAGCGAATTAAAGAAACAGGTGCTCCAGCTCCAATAGTGATGGACTTTTATGAAAAAGTGATTTACTGGTTAAAACAAAAAATTGCCCCAAAAGAAGTTGACTGGGTTAAAATAGACAGAACAAATCAGGAGCCAAAAGAATCAGTTCATTCATTTTATGAAAGATTACTGTTGGTTTTCAAACAATACAGTGGCTATGAAAAATTGGATGAAAAGGATATGAGCCAATTTATATATAGGTTCGTTTATGGTCTTAGACCAGAAGTTGGAGAAATGATCAGGAATAATATTGTCGGATGGCAATCACTTTCTGTTGATGACATACTGAGAAAGGCAAAATACTGCAGTGATGAGTTAGAGGTAAAACAAAAGAAACTGAAAGAGAAAGCAATGTGGGCACAAGTAAAAGTGGCAGAGCAACAAATTGCCAGTCTTGAGAATAAAAATGCTAATTTTGTTCAAAATCAGAATCAGAATAAGAATCAAGGTAAATTTAAATTGAATAATAATAGAAGATATAATGCTAAAGTTGAGGAACTAAAACAGAAATTGCCTTGTTTTAATTGCGGCGAGATTGGACATTGGAAAGATGAGTGTAAAAAACCACCCAGAAACTTTAAAAATCCATTGTTAAACCCACAGATGCAGAATGATGTTGATCTGCAGCGACAGCTACAGTTGCAACGCAAACTAAATGACCTGAGTCTTCAGCAACAGCTACAGCATCAGCTGATTCAGCAACAGAATCAAATACCACAGCCTCCTTTTCCTAATTGTGGGGGAAGTCAAAAATATAACCCAGGTGTGGGGTTTGAAGCAGATGAACAGGTGAATAGGACTCAAAGACAAATTGTGCAAAATGCTTCAGGACAGTTTTTGTTAACTGAAAATCAAGGAAGTGATTCTGATGACTGCTTCTGACGGTGCCCGAGAGAGGGGGAAGAGTGTGTGATTGGAGCCACTCTTGAGGTTGACCAGTCTGGTCCATTTGTAAATGGGAAAGTTAATGATGTAGACATCACTTTTCTAGTGGACACTGGTGCTACCCGTTCTACTGTTAGATCAGTGGAAATTGAAAACCTACCTCTCTCTGGGGAAACCATCCAAGTAGTCGGAGTAAGTAATCAACAAATTATTATTTTTTTTTTTTTCTTTTTTTTTTTTTTTTTTTGGATTATAAACTTTTATTAACATTCAAGCATTCATACACAGCAGTGTGCCTACAACCATGCAAGGCCGGCAGCGATACACATGGAGTATGTCAAGCAGAAGCATTGCTGTCCCAGATCCAGGGAGTGCAGTTAGGGTCAACCATCAGCAATATACAAGGGAATCAATATATACACATCAAATCACATCTGTAGGGGAGCAATTAAGGTAAATGTGCAGTCAGCAAAGGCATGATATGGCATGACAGAATCAGTAGGTCTTAGTAGCACCACCTCGTGCAAGGGGACAAAGGTACCATACCAAGTGGAAGCAACGTAGCAGTTCTCCCAGGGAGGAGAATCCAAGAAGGTATCAAGGCAGGGCAGTTAGGGATAACAAGGCAATGCACTGGCGTTAGATAGTGCCTGAAAAGAAAATAGCGAAGGTAAGCATGTGGTACAATTGCAAAGGATGTCCATCAGTCGAAGAATACATAGACCTCGGGAAGGAAGCACCATAATGGATACATCTCTAACAGTGTCACACTCCCCCAACATACCTCTCCCAGCATGAGCCAGGGAGTGGTTAATGAGAGCCTGCCGGCTAGTTAATCTGTGTGTGTGTAATGCCGGTAGTGTCAGTGTCTTCCACCCCATGCGAGGCTGTATCGAGAAGGTAGGCCTGTAGGGGACCCCAGATGTCCGCCGGCCTCGAGTGCAGAGGTAGCAGTTCTGAAAACACACCGTATTGTTCCTGACAGTATAGCATATCATTCATCCAAACCTTGAACTTAGGAGCACGGCCCCGGCCCCATCTACATGCCAAGTGTCTGCGTGCCAATAAGAGTGCAACGTTAGTGAATTTCCTAACTGTCCGTGACACTTGTGCAGTATAGCCTAGAAGGAACAACAGTGGATCTGGGGTCAGCGCAACACCTATCATGTGGGATAGACCCTCACAGACCCGCGTCCAATAATCCTGTACTTGCGGGCAGGTCCACGATAAATGGAAGAAGTCCGCTCCCTCCCGCCCACATCGCTCACATCTGTCGGAGTCAGCAAGCCCGAAGCGAAACTTCCGAGCTGGAGTGTAGTACAGTCTATGGAGGAATTTGTAATGGATAACTTTGAAGCGGCAGCTAGACATTACCTCTCCTGACAAATCACAGCAGTATTCCCATTGTGCATCCGTAATATCGCTACGAAAATCCCCTGCCCAGTGTGCTCTAGCCACACTAGTCACTACAGGTAATTCCTCTCGGATACACTTATACAGTTTCGAAACCAGGTGTGCGCCATCAGAGCTATTTAACACTACTGTGAGCGGAGCTAGACTAGGGGGTTCACGAGGAAAATCCGGCAATAAGGCTCTCAAGCCTTCCCTAAGCCGTAGGTAATAGAAAAGTTCCAGTGGGTTATGTGCGCTATCACCGAAAAAGTCATCTCGAGAGCGGAACTTCCCATCACGGAATAGATCACCCCACACCCCCACCCTCAGCCTCTTGCACATTCGTTGGAATCCAACCTCCTGCAAGAGTGACATTCGTGGGTGGTAGGATAGTGGCATATGGGTCGCATAGAGTAACGGTGTATGCAGTCGCTTCCCAATGTCGTGCCATGCCCCAATCGTGCAGGACACAGTGTTGGAATGCATCTCCAGGGTGGCTGCGGGGGCGTGCACCACTCCAGTCAATGGCAGTGGATGTGCTATCCAGTCCTCCGCTGCCACCTGCGGCATGAAAGCAGTTGGGCGTAGCCAATGATACAAGTAGTGCGCTTGAGCACTTAAATAGTAAATTTCGAAGTCCGGGACATCGAAGCCCCCCGCCCTATAGGGTTGTGTCATTATCGCCCAGCGGAGCCGAGCCTGTCGTCCCCCCCACACCAGTCGGATAAGTTCAGAGCGCAAGGTTTTAAAAAAAAACGCACCTGGATGATAGGGAATATTAAGGAACAGGTATAAGAATCGCGGTAGTACCACCATTTTCACCAGGGAGATTCTCGCCGCCATGGACAAGGGCAGTTTGATCCATCGTGTCACTGAATCCGTCAGTTTTGTGATGGCCACTCCGTAGTTCATTCTTAAGGTGTCTCCTTTGTCTCTCGATATCTGTATCCCTAGATAGCGTAGCTCCGAAGAGCACCACTCGAGCGGGTAATCTAGAGGGAATTCAGTGACTGCTGGTGTCAACGGGAAGAGCTGTGACTTGTTCCAATTAATGGAGACACCCGAAAGGCAGCCAAAGGTAACGAACTCCCGCAATAGTGAATTAAGATTAGCCTGGGGGTCTTTAACGTAAAGCGTGACATCATCGGCATATAGCGAGATGGAGAGTTGGCGCTGAAAGCAATTGAAGGCACTGGGTTTGTGGAGTTGCCGAATTCGACAAGCCAGCGGCTCAATTGCCACCGCAAAGAGTAGAGGGGAAAGGGGGCACCCCTGTCGGGTCCCTCTCGTGATTGCAAATTCAGCAGTAAGTTGACCATTTGCAAGCACTCTCGCCGTTGGAGAGGTGTAGAGCAGTCGCACCCAGGCCACAAAGACGGGGGGGAACCCCATCTTTCGCAAGACTGCGAAGAGGAATCCCCATTCCACCGAATCGAATGCTTTCGAGGCGTCCAAAAACACCCCGGCCAGGGGAATCTCCGGGTGTACAGTTTGAATGAGGGAAAACACTGTGCGGAGGTTATGCGACGTGGATCGCGTGGGGACAAAGCCGGACTGGTCAGGCAAAATGATCGTGGTCATTAGTAGGGAAAGTCTGGTCGCAAGGACCTTCGCCAGAATTTTAGCATCGCAGTTCAGCAACGACAGTGGGCGATACGAGTCACACTGTGTGGCATTCTTCCCGGGTTTAAGTAAAGACGTTATTATGACTTCTCGCATAGATCTCGGGAGCACCCCTACTTCCATTGCATCATTAAAGACCTCACGGAGCACCGGAGCCATAATCTCCACGTAGCATTTATAAAACTCCGCGGGGAGACCATCATGACCCGGCGCTTTCCCGTTGCTCAGGGACATTATGGCATCTCGTACCTCATCCAGCTCGAGAGGTGCTCCCAGAAATTGTCTATGGACATCGCTAAGCCAGCAAAGCGCTATATCCCCCAGATAGCCGTCCAGGTCAAACTCCCCAGCGGCGCGCGAGGTATACAACTGTTCATAGTGTGTCTGGAGTGTGCGGAGTATACCATCGTTGTCCTTGTGAACCACCCCATCCGCCGCCGTTAGTTCTAAGATAGTGTTTGAACCACGAGCCAGCCTCACCGCCATGGCTAACGCCTTTCCTGGTCTCCCTCCCTCATTATAAGCACGGGCTCGCCAGTGTTTCCCTTTGAAATGTACCTCTCTCTGCGCTTCAGCTTCGTACTCTGACAATTTAGTTCTGAACGCGCTTTGGGCCCCCCCATCTGCCCCCTGCACCATGCGAGTTTCCAAAGCTCTAAGCTCGTCCTCCAGTCTGCCTAGCGTTCGTTGGATATCCTTGAGCACCCCTGAGCTTTTAGCTATGCACCACCCCCGCACCGTGACCTTGAATGCCTCCCACACCGTTTCCACACTGTCCACCGTGTCTTTATTTCGGGGGAAGAAATCTTCTATGTCGGTTCTGAGTTCTTCGCGGAAGACAGTGTCAATGAGGATATTTGGATGTAGTCGCCAGGGCGGACGTGGTTTGTGAAATCCAGGCATATCCAACGATAGGAAAACAGGGCAATGGTCGGAATGTGTTCTGGGCAAATGTCGAGTAGTGAGAACGTTCGGGGCCAAATTCTGGGACACGAAGATGTAGTCTAGCCTAGCCCACGTGCCCGTGTAGGACGTAAAGTGTGTGCCTTCCAGCAAATCAGGATGTAAGTGCCTCCAGCTATCAACCAATCCCCCCTCCTCAACTATCCCCTCAAGGGAGTCTCTTGCCTTAGTATGGTATGTGGAACATCCATCAGCTCTATCCACTCTCGGGTGCAAGGCCACATTAAGATCTCCGCCCCAAATCAGATATCTGGAACCAATATCCACTATACCTCCCCAGAGGCGGGTGAAGAAATGCGGGTCATCAACATTGGGAGCATAACAGTTAGCAATGGTAACAGTTTCCCCGCCCAGCCTTCCCCATACAATGACATATCTACCCTCTTTATCAGTTTGTTGCCCTTGTTGTATGAACGGGAGATTTCGACGAATAAGAATGGCAGTGCCTCTAGCATAGGAGGAGAAATTTGAGAAAACTCGCACTCCTGCCCATCTCGCACCAAACGTAGAGGCAGCCGATGGGGGGATATGAGTTTCTTGTAACATAATCACCTGTGCATCGTGTCTGTCCCAGTATGCTAACAATTGCCTACATTTACGTGCATCTTTTAGCCCCCGCACATTCCAGGATAGAAAATTACATCGATTAGCAGGCTTCACACCTATATTGGTGCAACTGACTGTGCTGTAAAATAATGCTGTGCATACCTCCCAAGCGCGTTACGTAAACAGCTTCAACCCAACTCACTCCCTCCAAGTACAATACCGCGGCTCCTTGCTTGTGTATCAGAACTTCATACAGGTTACTTATCAACCAAACAGTCCCCCGAGCCCCCCCCTCCTCCCACAGAGGCAGCCCCAACTCGCCAGTGCTAGCTCCCCCCCCAACCCTCCCCACCCCCCTCAACAACCAGGGACAAGAACAATCCCCGCCACAATAACAGTAACAGCATGGGTAATACCCGTTAGGGACCATTCTAGGTGGCAACACAACAACCCCTCCTCTCCCTCAGCCGCCCATGGCATACCAAGCGCAGCTGCCAGGAGAGAGGGGGTACCTGGCGACTCAGTTCAGTGTCAGCGTGTCCCAGGCCTCAGCCCTCGCCCAGGTACTCATGAAGGGGAAGACGGATAGGCCACATCCATAGCCCCCATCTCTTTGTGTGTTCTATATCAGTACTCACATACAGGAACCCCCGCAATATCCAAAGGTAGAGTCGCAGCAGGGTCAGCGTTCATCATCTTCGAGTCGGTCGTCTCCGCTAGCAGGATCCTCCGCCTCTTCCCCGCGCTGGCGCGTTGAGCGTTTCACTTGTTTAATGAAGTCTTCAACCAGTTGTGGGTTCGTGAAAATCTTCTGGCGTGCTTGGTAGGTGATGCGAAGCCTAGCCGGGTAGAGTAATGCATAGTCGATTTGCAGGGCCCGAAGTTTCGCTTTAACGTCCAGGAATTTGCGCCGTTCCTCCTGCACCATGGGAGTGAAATCAGGATAGATTGTGAACTCGTTACCATCACACACTAGTTTGTTGGAGGAGCGAGCTGCACGTAAAGCCGCATCTCTGTCCCTGTAGTTTAAAAGACGGGCTATGATAGGCCGCGGTTTCATGCCCGGCTTGGGCACCGGTCCCAGGGATCTATGTGCTCTCTCCACTATGAACTGGGGGGAGAATGCTTCCGATCCCACCGCAGTCCTCAACAGGCGCTCCACATATTCCTCCGTCCTACCCACATTGGTGGACTCCGGAATTCCAACGATGCGTATATTATTACGCCGGCTCCTAGCTTCTAAATCCTCATTCTTAGCCGCTATGGTACGCAATAAGGCATCCATTCGAGCCAGCCGTGTTGTATGTTGCCCGGAGGTATCCTCAACATCCGACACCCTTTGTTCCACTTCCGTCAATCTCCCCTCATGGACCTCCAATTTGTGGACCACCGCATCCATACGGGACGACATCCTGTCCACCTTGTCCGCAATGGATGCGAATCCCTGGCGCATTTCGCGAAGGAGCTCCTGAGTATCCGCAGAGGTGGATGCCTGATTACCAGTGGGTCCGTTAGACTCCATCTTTTTCTGGGAGTCCGGGCTGGTGCGATTCGATTTTTTCGCTGTTTCAAACGTGATCTTTGGTTGCCGGGTATCGGGCCGACCCATCCCAGCGGCCCAGCAAAGGTAGGTGAAGGAGTCCGAGAGTCGGAAAAACAGCAAGATCAGCGCCGGCTATGTAGTCCCACTGTCCAGCAGGGCAGGCCGTGGGGCTCGCACCCACCAGCTTCACTCCGATACGCGGCGGCACTTGCGTAGATGGTGGGGTAGAGGAAGCCCCGAGTCGCAGGCGCTGGTGGGTGGCTGTCACTGTATCCGGGCACAACACTCGACCACGACGTATACCTCGGCAATTTACTGGGAGTACAGCAGCGCAGTTGTCTCTCCGCGCGACATTCCAAAAGACCAGTCGACGTAGGACAGGCGGGTGAGATGCAGGAGTATGGGCCAGCCGGGGACAGGAAGCAGAGGCGGAAAGGCGCAGGCCCAAATGGTCAAAGGAGTGCAGGCCCGCACACCGCCGCTATTTGTCGTGACCAAGCGTGTCCCAGGCAGAGCCGTGGTAGACCTTAGAGTCCAGCACCTTTCGTGTAGCCAGAGAAGTGTGTGTACTTCCCACACAATGTCAGGGCGGGAAGGCTATGGCACAGCAGGATAGTGTAGTCCCAGACCCCAGCCAACGGTCCCCGCACCCCAGCGCCCACTTGCAGGATCAGGGTGAGGCGCCACAGCCGGCGCAGTGGTTATGTCCGTCGGGGGGCAGTACTTCAGGGAGAGCGTGCATGCACAATGCAGACTGCCAGCGGGGGTGGCTCCGCTCCAGAGGTCAAGAGAGACGGGGTGCAGGAGGGTCTGTTGAAGGCAGGGCACCCTCCCAGAACAGGCCGGTAGTCGTGACGGGGAGGGCGGTGGGACAGCAGAAGCAGGAACGGAGTGTGCAGCCGCAGTTAGGGAGCCGGAGGGCCAGGATAATACCTGCACTACAGTTGGTGTGTGTCCAGGAGGGGGAATCCGGGTCCGTCGCCTTCCTCCGCTGAGCTCCCGCTGTCCTCCGGCGTTTTCGCGCCCCGCCGGGCCTAGTTGGCGCCCTTGAAGCCCCGACCTCGCGTTGACAGGCAGGCCGCCTGGACGTGCTGATGCCTCCGGCCGCTTCCCCCGCTGCACACTAAAATGGCTCCGCCGGCGGCATACAGTAAGCGATCCGCCCCAAACTTGCACCGGAGTCTCTGCTGGTGTACCTTTACAGGCGAGGGCAGTTTCAGCCCGATCAGACGCCAGGAACAGGATCAATGAAAGGATAATGGTCGCCAGGACGTGGGAGCCTTACAGAGAGGCGTCCATTCACCAGTGCGCCACCTAGCGCCCCCCCAAGTAATCAACAAATTAAAACAGATTTAACAGATCCAGTAAAAGTTGAAATTGGAAATTTCAAAGACAAACACAGATTTGTGGTTTGTAACAGCAGTTCAGTAAATTTGCTGGGAAGAGATATATTGTGCAAGATGAATTGCAGAATATATTGTTCTCCTGAAGGAGTTGAACTACAAACAATGGAGGAAGATGGTTTGTACAGAATGACAATGATGTTGGTGGAAACAGAGGAAACAAAATTGTTTCCTGCATTTGATAAAGAAAATCTACCAGAAGAACTTAAAGAGACAGTCAAAGCTGAAATTTGGGATTTGACTGGAAATGAGATGGGTCTGATGAAACATGTCGATCCAGTCAAAATTAAATTGAAGCAGGGAATAGAATTTCCAAACATTCCTCAGTATAAGATGAAGGCAGAATCAATTGAGGGTGTTATTCCTGTAATTGAAAAATTCATTAAACAAGGTGTGTTAAAAGAAATTGAGAGCAGCCCTTGTAATTCACCGATCATGGGAATAAAGAAATCAAATGGAACATACAGAATTGTTCAGGATTTAAGAAAAATTAATCAAATTGTTGTTCCATGTTGTCCAGTGGTTCCAAACCCAGCAGTCATTTTATACCAGATTCCGCATGATGCAGAATGGTATACTGTCATTGATCTTTGCAATGCGTTCTTTACTGTTCCATTGCATCCAGAGAGCCAGGAAATCTTTGCTTTCAGATTCCAGAGTAGGACCCTCGCATGGTGCAGAATTCCTCAAGGGTATTCAGAGAGTCCTTCCATCTTTAATGAGTTGTTGAAAAGATCTTTGGAAGATCTAAATTCACCTGGCAGATCGACACTAGTGCAGTACATCGATGATTTGTTAATTGCAGAAAAAACAAAAGAAAATTGTGTAACAGACACAATTACACTTTTAAATCATCTAGCAGATGAGGGACATCAAGTGTCTCCTGCAAAATTACAGTTTTGCAAACAAGAAGTGAAATATCTTGGCCATAGAATTGCAAAGGGAATGAGACAGGTGACAATTGAGAGAATAAAAATGATTCAAGCAATGCAACCTCCAAGAACACAAAGTTAGGTCAGAATGTTTCTAGGAATGGTTGGTTATTGTTGACAATGGATAAGTGGATTTTCAGTAATTGTGAAACCACTACAAAGATTGACAAAGTCAGATGTAAAAGATCCAATTGTTCTAAATGAATCTGAGTTGGAATCTTTTGAAAAACTAAAGAGAAGCTTATGTGTAGCTCCAGCTCTTGGCATGCCGAATTACGAGAAATATTTTGAACTGTATTGTAGTGAAAGAGAGGGATGTGCATTGTCTGTGTTAATTCAGAGGCATGGGAATCTAAAGAAACCAATTGCATATTTCGCTGCAGTTCTTGATCCTGTTGCAAAAGCCTTACCAGGATGCTTAAAAGCAGTTGCAGCAACAAGTGTTAGTTTGGAGCAGAGTGAAGGGATCATAATGGGGTTTCCTGTAAAAGTTTATGTTCCCCATTCAGTTGAAATACTCCTGACAAGAAGTAAAACACAATATTTAACCAGTAATAGGTTGACTAAATATGAGAACATTATTCTGGGAGCAGATAATGTCTCTATTGCAAGATGTGTGAATTTGAATCCTTCTACACTGTTACCAGATTCTGAATTTATTGATGAGAATGATGTAGAACATGAGTGCTTGGATGTTATGGAGTACTGTACCAAGCCGAGGCAGGACATTAAAGATGAACCTTTGCCTGAATCAGATTTTGTCTACTTTGTAGATGGCTCCTGTCTAAGATCAGAGGGAGGTGTTTTAAAAGCAGCATATTCAGTTTGTACAGTCTCAGATGTTGAAGAAGCATCATGTCTTGAAGGAATTCGTTCAGCACAGGTGGCTGAATTGATTGCTTTAATTCGTGCTTGCGAAATATCAAAAGATTTGAGAGTTACTATAATAACTGACAGCCAGTATGGGTATGGAGTTGTGCATGATTATGGACAGCTCTGGTCTCAGAGAGGCTATTTAACTTCAGCAGGGTCACCAATTAAAAATGCAGTATTCATTAAAAGACTAATTGATGGCATACAGTTACCAAAAGAAATTGCTGTCGTGAAGTGCGCAGCTCATAAAAAAGGTGAGGATTATATCACCAAAGGCAATGCTTATGCAGATGAGACAGCAAAATATTGTGCAAAAAATGGTCGTGCATTTAATCGGGAAAAGAGTAAAGAAGTGATTCGAATTCATTGATGCTAACAACAGTGGTTGACACATGGCAAGAAATTAGAGATTTGCAAAATGAAGCTGATGATGAGGAAAAAGACACGTGGTTAAGAGCAGAATGTAGACCACGAGATGAGGATGGAGTTTGGACTTACAAAGATGGCAGAGTAGTTCTACCAAATTGTTTGATCGCTGACATGGCCAGATTATATCATGGGCCTGGTCATATTGGAAGAGATTCCATGATCAGACTTTTTAAAGAAACTTGGTTTAATACCAAATTTAGAACAATTGCAGAATCTCTTTGTCAGAGGTGTTTGACTTGCCAGCAAATGAACCCAAACAGGAAATCAGTTGTAGGTACAGGAATCATAGGTCGAGAGGGTGGTCCTTTCACCAGATTACAAATGGATTTCATTGAAATGCCCCTACACAATTGTTTGAAATATGTTCTTGTGATTGTCTGTTTGTTTTCAAGATGGGTAGAAGCATTTCCTACACGTCATTGTGATTCAGTTACGGTGGCAAAATTGCTTCTTAGAGAAATCATCCCAAGATACGGTTTCCCAGTCACTATTGAGAGTGATGGAGGGGGACATTTTGATAACAAACTTTTGAAATTAATTTGCGAGGCATTACACATTGAGCAGAAAATACACTGTGCATACAGACCAGAGGCATCTGGAGTAGTTGAGCAGATTAATGGAACAATAAAAAACAGGATTGGAAAAATGTGTCTAGATACAGGTATAAAGTGGACAGATGCTCTTCCACTTGTTTTGATGTCTCTGAGAAGTACACCTGATAAAAAGACAGGTCTGAGTCCACATGAAATTCTTATGGGCAGAGTCATGAGACAAGCTTTTGTACCAGTGGGAAAATTGTTGAGCATTAATGACAGTGCTATTTTGGAATATTGCAAAAGACTATCTGATGTGGTGACTTCTGTGTCTAATCAGGTGGGAACTGAAGTACTATCAGATGACAAAGTACAGACACATGATCTGAGACCTGGAGATTGGGTCAGAACAAAAGTTAATCGAAGAAGAAATTGTCTAGTCCCAAGGTGGCAGAAACCTAGATAGATAATTTTGGTAACATCAAATGCAGTGAAGTGTAGAGGATTGAAAAGGTGGATTCATCCTAGTCACACTATTCCAATACCTACTCCTGAAAACTCTGACGAAGAAAGTGATTCAACAGAAGATTCAGATTCGGAAGTAGAGGTTGAAAGAGTTCCAGATACTGAAGATCGACAGAGAGGTCGACATCTGGAAGATGTACCTGAGAATAGAGAACTGAGCAGAAAGGATTTGGAAATCATTGAAATAGACTCTAAAAATGATGAAGATTTACCAGAAAACAAATCAGCTGAAAAATCTGTCAAAGAAGTGAATGGAGTAAAAATTGCTGAAAATGTTGAGGACAGAGAGGCTGAGTCAACAGAAATTTCTGACCAGGAGAGTATCGAAAAGCAGAAAACAAGCTCTGAAAGAAGGAACAGAAAACCAGAAACTGGGAAGTTGATGGTAATTGAAGAAGAGAAAGAAGACAAATTGCCAAGTACCAGTGATGGAAGACAAAGTATAGTTCCTAACGGAGTGAGGCTGCCGATTAGAAAAGTTCCTGAGTCAAGGATCGAAATTTCTGACAGTGATTCTGGAGAAAGTGACGTGGATGGTCAAAACGAAAGTGTGAGGAAAAGATCTTGGAAAACAGAAACAAATGTATCTGAACCGAAAAGAAAGATCTTGAGAAAAGGTGAACTGTGGCAGAGTGAAAATGGAAGATTGAGAGTCAGGTTAATAAAAAGGTCAAAGGAGCAAGTGGATAAAATCACTAGTCAAAAAGAACCTGAAAAGAAAGCTGAAAAAGGGAGCAAAATAGAAGTAGTGACTAGAAAAACTAAAAGAGTTTTGAGACCTAATCAAAAATATAAATCTCCTGAGTGGACATACCTGATTATTCCTCCTGTTATTGAAATAAATAGCAGTAGTCAAGAGGAAGTTGAAGAAAATAGTGACAACGATTGAAGTACTAATATTAAAAGAATTTTTGGTTTTATTTTTGGCAAAAGGCTGAAGAAATTGTGTTAGGTGACACAAGGTCGAAGAAAAATTGTCTAGTTAGAAATTAACTTGTGACATAAGGTCGAAGAAAAATTGTTAGAGAAAAAAAATATATATATTTTTTTTTAAGGGGGGTGTGTATATTTAGATAAAATTAAAATTAAAAAAATATATATATATTTTTGTTTCTTTTTTATTTCTTTGAGACAAGGTTAACAAAAGATGCCTTACGTTATGGAACGGAGTACTTCAAAATGTTCCATTTTCAAGAGATGCTGTAAGATGACTCTGGTGTGTGTGCTCATGTTAATTCTGCTCTCGTTAGTTTTAGCTGTTATTATTCCTTTTGAAATCAATAAGGATTTGTACAAAGCCAACATGACAAGCAAAGCTTCAGTTAGTCAAAACAAACATAGTGCAACAGATATAGCTAACAAAGTTATTGATCACAAACCTGAAATTCATCAGGATAAATCTATCAGTGATTTTTCAAGCAATACATTCACAAGGCTTTTAGGAGAATATGTTAAAGTAATGGACGCTAAAGATTGCTACATCTGTGTAAAGTTACCTGCTTCTGTTTCTGAGGGAGTGACATACAATATGCTTCCTCTTACATATGGAATAACTTGTAGTGTGTTAGCTAGCTTGTTTTATCAGACCGGTCGCTTAGAATACTACTATTCCAATTTTGATGAAATGTTTGCAAATTTGAAAATTGAGAGTGTTTTGAATAAACATAAAAAAGCTAAACAGATGAGGGAATTTTTCTTAGTCTCTAATGAACTCACCTATGAGTATGCCTACAAGAACAATTTAACTTGCAAATTAAGTAATGAAGAAAAGAATGTTCTGAACTTGGTTGAGGAGAGAAGGGCAATTTATAAAAGAAATGAAAAAGTCAAACAGACTAAATCCAAATTCTGGCAAAAAGAGGATGAGAAGCTAAATGGCAAACCTTTTGATAATGTTGCAATTCACATAGATAAACTAATTAGTGGTAAGCTTTGCATTAGAAGAGATAATACACTTTTTGATAATTATTTTGTGGGTGCTAGTAATTGTGAAGACACTTATCAGATCATGGGAGGTTGGGGATTCAAAGGTGGCAAAGATCCAATTTTTCCTGGGATTTACTTTATTTGTGGTGACAAGGCAAATTATAACCTTCCAGGCCATTGGTATGGGACTTGTTTCGTTGGGATTGTTTTCCCAAAGATATTTCATGTTGACAGAAATACAGAAGGACTGTTCAAAATCAATAATCATGTAAATAGGTATAAAAGAGAAAGTTTCACAGAAATTTTGGGAGATATTTTTGAAGCAGTGATACCTTTAGTAGGTATAACCCTGAATGCAGGAAGAATCAGAAAATTATCCACAATTGTTGACAGATTGTCATCTGACACAGCAGACGGTTTCCAACTAGTGGATGTTGAGGTCATTGCAATTAGATCTATGGTGATGCAAGATCGCCTTGCTTTAGATATACTCCTAGCAAAAGAGGGAGGAGTCTGTGGCATTTTACATGTCCAACACTGTTGCACCTACATACCTGACGAAAGTAAGAATATTGAAATGTATATTAAGAACATCACAGAGATGCACTCAGAAATAGTTCCATTAGAAGAAGATGATTTTTCAGAACGACTTTCAAAAAGATTCCAAGCTATTAAAACCTGGTTTCAAGAAATTGGTGGTTCAGTTCTTGGCAAGATTCTAACACCTTTGATTGTGATAATATTTGTAATAGTTCTGACAAAAATTGGTTGCTTGTTACACAAAAGAAAGAAACACATGAAGGAAAAGAAAAGAATTTATAAGATCAAAAAGGAACAAGAAAAGGAAATTGAGTTACAAGAATTACACAGAGCTCAATATGACAATTGCAAAGATTTTGCAGAAACAAATTTTTAGAAATACTAACTCAAATGAATTCGAACCATTTTCAATTAGTTCAAATTATCTAAATTTTGGGTGTGGTGTGGTGATTTGTTAATTACCAGATGAGGGAGTTGATGGGGCGAGATATAGAATTAAAATTTATTTCAACTCGCAAAGTCATACTTCCATAATATAAAATAACCCTATTAATGTATTGTGTTGTGTTTGTATTAATTCAACCTAGATTAAAGTCATTACACGTGGGACATTAACATGTGTGCTCATAAATGTGCATTATTGTTGCATCTTTTTGTTCGTGCAAAACGAATAAATTAATTTTGTCATTTTGTCATGTCATGACTAATTGCGGCTGATTTTAAAAAGTGGCATGTGCTTATTTTGCTTCCCTTGTCTATGTGGTGTCACTCTATTCTCTATAGGTGCATACAGAATTTCGTTGGATTTAATGAAGATTGGTAGATATAAAATGCTGCTTTATTTGTTTGCTTCAACTAGGTAACTTAGACTAATGGGTTAAACATTAGCAATTGTGGGTGGCAACAGAACGAATATTATTTCTTACATTAATTATTTTCTTGTGTTTGTTTATATACTAGTGACGTTAAATTGACTGCTTTGGGCCTAGTTTACTCGAGTTTACAAAAGAGAAGAATTTTAATTTCTGCACGGAGCAAGAGAAGTCCATTCTAAAAAGTTTCCGTCATTGCAACAACGTTTGTTGTAAGCTACGTGGCTCTGACAATTTCCTAGCCGGACATGGCCAAGGCCAGGAACCGGCAGGAGGAACATTTGATAACTTTGCATCCGAGGAAGCAAATTGACATGATGACAATTTTTAGCGAGAAAATGTTGCAACCTAAGGAAGCCTCGGAGCTCGAATACGAGAGACAATGGACTCTAAGAAAGTGACGGAACTGATGTTTTGAAAAATGTGGTGACATGTCACTTGTCACTCGTGGACCAATGGGACTCCGACATTTGCAGAAAAGATTTACTTTTACTTAGATTAGCTTAGCGCAAAAAGGTATAAAAACCCATTCCCCGTGGAAGGGTTACGCTGCTGCTTACTGACCTTTGGATGAGGGTGTCGTGCTAACGGACTTCATTTGGAGCACGTAAGAGCCCTCAAAGACTTTACCTTATTTTTCATTTATTTAGCTTAGTTAGGGACTTAGGTTTTGAAAATTGCCAAATCAATAAATTCTATTGCAATAATTAAATTTTACATTTTATAATGCTTTACCTGCAATGATTCTAATAAAAATGCATTTAATAAAAATGATATTTACGAAATCAAAATAATAGCTAATAAAAATCTTACTTTTGGAAACAAGCTGGTCTTGTTATTGCAGGGGTTTAGGTTACCATTAGCTAGATTCTATCGCCATAAGTGGCTTAATAAATAGTTAGGTTTATTGAAATAATGTCATTCATTTACCGCGGTTGTATATAAATGTATATATTTTTGTGAATAAGTATATTAGGCCACATGATTCAGTTGGTCATAATATGTCATGTTTGATTAATGGGCCTTTGTGTTTGATTAGTGGTTATTAGTGGAATTGTGGAGTTGGGTAGCGTAGTTTATGACATATTTTCTATAGGCCGCTGGATCAGATGAAGGACAGCCACCTGAAACTGAACTCGGACAAGACGGAAGTCCTCATCCTGGGATCTTCGCCCTCCGCCTGGGATGACTCCTGGTGGCCCCCAGCCCTGGGCACCGCACCCAAGTCAACTGACCACGCACGCAACCTGGGATTCATCCTGGACCCCTCCCTCTCGATGACCAGACAAGTCAACGCCGTCTCCTCATCGTGCTTCAACACCCTGCGTATGCTTCGCAAGATCTTCCGCTGGATCCCCACCGAGACCAGGAAGACTGTCACCCAGGCACTCGTCACCAGCTGACTGGACTACGGAAACGCCCTCTACGCCGGAACCACAGACAAGCTACAGAAAAGACTCCAGCGCATCCAGAACGCCTCCGCCCGACTCATCCTGGATGTCCCCCGACGCAGCCACATCTCCAGCCACCTGAGGAACCTGCACTGGCTCCCCATCGACAAGAGGATCACGTTCCGGCTTCTCACCCACGCACACAAGTCTCTTCACGACCTGGGCCCCAAGTACCTCAACAACCGCCTGACCTTCTACACGCCCACCCGCCAGCTACAGTCCACCAGCCTCGCCCTCGCAGCCGTACCACGCATCCGAAGAGCCACCGCCGGAGGAAGATCCTTCTCTTACCTGGCTGCCAAGACTTGGAACTCCCTCCCCATCCACCTTCGGCTGACCCAGGACCATCTCGCCTTCAGGAAACAACTCAAGACCTGGCTGTTCAAGCAGTAGCATACCCCTCCCCCCAAGCGCCTTGAGACCCTCCCGGGTGAGTAGTGCGCTATACAAATGGCATGATTGATTGATTGATTGATTGAATGACATCCGTCAGTCTATTTGACAAAATCCTGCCCAATATCTTATAATCTGTGATTAAAAGAGATAGGAGGCAGTATGATCTCATTCGCTATAGGTCCCTGCCCGGCTTTGGAAGCACCACAAGTATGGCCTCTCGTAATAAGGTCGGTAGTGTGCCCCGATCGTATACATCCGTGTAAACTCGGTGGAGGCGTGGAACCAGTTGGTTACCAAATGAAACATATAATTCTAGGGGCCAGCTGTCTGTCCCAGAGTTTTCCACCTTGCCAGTTGCTGTATAGCCTCTGTTATCTCTAAATGGGAGAGCCTAACATTTTGTAATGGCTGAGTGGAATCTGAGGGAGAGCTAGTTGTTCTAAAATGGACGATAGCTCTGTCCAAACGTGAATCCAGGGGCTGCTGTATAGGGATGCGAAATACTGCTGTAAAGCTAGGTTGAACTCAGTCTGTGTGTCAACCAAGTGTCTCTCCAAGTTTTGTGTGGCGGTGATAGGTGTGTGAGATAAGTCTGTCTTTAGTAGGCAGTCTAGTGTCTTACCCGCCTTTCCCCTTCCGCATGTTTCTTGGCTAGATATTTTTTGTAATCTAAGGCCTATTATCTATCTACCGTCTCCTTGTGTGAAAGTCAGATTTGAGCGAACTTAGGCGCTGTCTGTGGGCTAGTGGGTAGCTGGCGTTCATGTCGCCACATCTCATCCCTATCTATACCCTGATAAGTATCATACCTGCCCCATATACTGCTTTCATCATATGCCCCCGCATGACTACTTTGAAAGCATCCCATTCTAGGCTGACATTAGATGCTGTATCCTCGTTAGGCCTGGTCGGCAAATTCCGTTCCGTTCGCGGAATTTGCGGAATTTGGGTGATTTCGTGTTCTGCGGAAAACACAAAATTGTCCAAAATTCTACGTTCCGCGACTTCGCAATTTTTTTTTCTTGTTCGCGTTCTCAAGTGCATTCTCAAAAGCATCGCAAACAAGCAATTCTGCGTGTTCTCGGAAAATTTTTACCGTTTCGCGGAGATTTGCGTAGCACGATTACGCAAATTCCGGCCACCCCTAATCCTCATTATCCAGAAAGTATGTTGTGCTAGATTGTGTTAGTGAGGCGCGCAGTGGGGCATATATAAGCGCTTCCAAGGGAAGGCGTCAGGTTGGGATCCTGGATCAAATGACAGTCTTGTTTGCAGGGGTTGTTATCTGATAGTATGCGAGGGAGGTATTTGGCACAAGACACTGCTGAGAGGGCCTCACGGGAGCAGTACACCAGATATATTCTCGTGTGTAGATTGTGAAGCCCAGAATAGTGGGAGTACCCTCTATGGGTAGGATGTAGGCCATGCCATGCATCTTGTAGGTGTGACATAGAAGCCCATTTCTTTGGTTTTATGAGAGGGTAATAGAGCACGCACTCTGTATTAGTGGGTGTAAGCAATCCAGTGCTATGTCTGAAATGCAATTAAAGTTCCCTCCCAAGTATGTTGGTGCCGAGGTATCATGTAGTAATGCTGGTGTCAATGATTGCAGGAACTGGACTTGGCCAAAATTAGGGGCTTGTAATGAGATTAGTGCTATTGGGCGGCAGTCAGTAGCCCCTTTAGTATTGCGTAACGTCCGTTCGGGTCAGTGCAGGTGTGTTGTACCTCAATTGGTAGTCCCAGTGCCACCCATATCAAGGCCCCTCTTGCGTATCCAGAGTATGTGTGCCCCACTATCCTACCCCTCCACCTCTTGCGCATGGAATTGAGTGTCTGTTTAGTCGGATGGGTTTCCTGCAGTAATGCAATATTAATCCCTCTCCTCCATAGGTACCGGTATACCCGATAGCATTAGCGGCCAGTGGTGGAAGTGCTGCGGGGCTGTGGGGCCGGGCGGGGGTAGTAAACTATGGCATAGAGCCGAACAGAGGTAAGTAAACAAATAAATAAATAAAACAAAATCACTGCGTGTGCTGCATTGCAAAATGCGAAGCAGCGCGCGCAACACAATTTGTTTCATTTATTAATTTGTTTACTTACCTCCGTTGGGCAATATTCCATAGTTTACTCCCCCCACCCTGCTCCACCCCCACACCACCCCACCGTCCCACAGCACTCCCACCACCGGCTGCTACTGTCCAATAGTGCATAGTTTATCCCACCAGCCCAGGTATATTTTATGCCAATAGTGTGATAGGGGCGTTCTTTGCATCCATTTATGTAAGGTTGGTGTGGAGCAAGGGTCTACATCCCTCTGCATTACCATTGTGCCCACCGTCCAATCATGAGTGTGTGTGCCCTGCCTAATGTTGGGCTGATAGTGTCCTTTCGTAGTAATAGGCATCATATCATGGCACAGATAAAGCGCCACACTAATAACATTCCCCACTCCCAGGTCTTAGCACCAATGAGCAGCCGGCCATCCGCACTTAGCTGCAACACAGTTACATTTTAGCTTGAGTTAATATAAGAAATACAGGGAGCAATACAGTGAAAAACTTCAGATAACAGTTTTATAACAGTCACACCGTGTGAGTGGGGGGGCAAGGACTGCAAGGTAGTCTTGTGTGCTCGCCTGTATAGATTATTGTTCATGGCCCTGCTGTGATATATATGATAGTGTTCAGGCAGGGGCGGTGTGTCTGCCGTGGGTGGTGCTCACATGGCTGCATGCATCATATAGCATACCTGTATGGAGCATGTCACAGCAGGTCCTCAGACATCTGAAGGGTGACATCCGGGCCTGCATCCCCAGTGCTGCGAAATGGGAGTCCATCAAAAAAGGGGTGTCTTCTGCCAGGTTTTTGACTTTGGACCCAGATGATGAGGTCGAGTGAGGCGTTGCGTGTCTTTCAGCATTCCTCACCACATGGGCTCTTTCCTTTGCCGCTTGGGCCTTGGTAGGTTCTTGCAGTTGCTGTTTTGTCAGTTGTACTCGTCATCTCTGCATTTGCCACCGCTGTTGCGGTACAGACACCGATTCCCTACTGGTGGCTAGGCCATTTTGTTCTATCCAGTCCCATGCGGCCTCGGGGATGGTGCAGAAGTTAATTATACTGACGTGCTGAATCATTTACTGCAAGGAAGGAGGACCCGTGTTGTTGTACCACTGAGGTATAGTCTAGGTATATGTGGATCGTGGCGCTTTCAATTGTCCATGGGCCACGAGCTCTTGTGATCTGCAGTATGTGGTCCCTGTCACGGTAGATGAAGAGTCATGCCACCAACAACCTCAGCGGAGCTTCCTGTTGGGGGGGACCCCCAGGTAATCTATGGGCCCTTTCTACCAAGAACAACTTGGATTGCTTGCCTTGCAGGACTGTGTCAGCAAACCAGGTCTCCAGCTATAGTTCCATGCTTTGGCCCTTTGCACGTTGCGGCACACCCACTATGCGAACGTTATTCCTCCGGCATCTACCTTCCTAGTCTTCCACTCAATACCGTAGATATTCAACTTTATTTGTAGGATCCTGAGTTGTTCATCCGTCTCCTTTACTGTGGGCCTGAGGGCCGCTAGGGTTGATTCTGAGTTCTTCAACCTGTCTTTTAGGTGCTTATGATCTTCACGCCGGAGGCCCATCTCTATGCAGCGTGAGTCAATTGTGTGTCCTATGGTAGATTTGATGTCCAAGATGGCTGCCATAAGTTCGTCAAAGCGGTGTGAGTGATCAAGTGCTGCTTCCGGCTGGTGTCCTGCTGTTTGGGCTTTGTCCCCTGACCTGTCTGTGAGGTCGAACTTACCCCCTGTTTTGCAAGTGGTCTCTCCAATTTATTTCTGACAATCTTGGCAGAGGGTGGGGGGAGCAGTTAATATTGTGTCCGTGGAGGCCAGTGGTCACAATGGTGTGTACCTGGGTTAAGATACCAGTGGTCTTGGCATGAACGCCTTTTTTTAAATGTCCTCCCCTGAGTTGTTCAGCCAGATCAGATGGGGGAACCATCTCTTCCAGAGTGTGAAGCGGGCACATCCTACAAACTGTCCTGGCTGTGCAGAGTGTTTGGAATCTTTTCCCGCCTGGTTCAGGCCTCTTCACAGCCCTCCACGGCAGTGACACTTCCTGTATTCTGGAGTGTTGGGTATTCGGTGTCCCTATGTGTTGCCAGGGCTTGCTCTTAGGAGGGGTGCCCGCATATAGGTTTCTACTGATCATCTTCACAAACTAGTAAATCAGGGTAAGGGTACATACAGTCCAGCATGCAGTGGCTCAGACCCGTGTATGCCCATGCTGGCGCACCTCATGCTATATTTTCAGGTGGCTGCTTCCAATATTGGTGCCCCTGTGTAGATGGGGGGTTCGCATTCTAGCTATCAGGTACCAGTTATGCTGAACTAGTGGTGTGTCTCCTTCTGTGGGCCTCCAACTTCCTTTACGGCCACTGTGCCCATATATAGTGTGCTGGGGATAAGTAGGGAATTTGTTGGTTTCTCTCCTGATTGTGCATTTGTTTCCCAAATCGGGTGTCGTCCAAGTGCCCTCCCCCTCAGTGAGGACCGCTGTCTTACAGTATGAAAGGGGTGAGGGGGATTAGGCAGTGTTGCTGGGCTGGGGCCTTGGCCTATTCTGGTATTCTGGTGGGCCCCACCCAAGGCCATCTCTGTTGGGCCCGTGACATCCAACACATGCCACTGCGGTAGCTGTTCCCCGGCTCACTGGGAGTTTGGAGTGTTTTCACTTCAGGAGGGACTGTGTTGTAGAGCCACTCTGGTGCAGAAAGTGACCCGGTCGGTACATATCCTGAGATCTCCGCCAATTCTGGCAAAATAATCATTGAAGCATATATCCTGTCTTCACCCGGTTGGGTTCAGCGGTTATAGTTTCTATCGGTATGCCGTTCTTGGTCACATCCATGGGAAAGTTCGTAGAGTACTTCCCCTAAAATGCGTTTTTGCAATTCACTGGTATCAGGATTGCAGCACCTCTATCTCTCCTTTGAACAACCGCTCCCCCGAACATACAATCCATGGAGTTTGATTATTCTTCGTCTACTTCTATGTCAGCCGCCATCCACTGCGGGACCTGCCGTTCTCCGTCCTGAAGGGTTTGATGCGGTTCTTCCCTCCGATACGCTGGGATATGCTGTTGTTTGCCCAGAAACCTTGGAATTGAGCTAAATTTCATCCTTTTGATAGATTGGAGGACTTTGATGGCCACACATAATTGAATGACTGGCGCCCTGATGAAGGAATTCCCCACTGTGGCATTTTTCCGAAAAGCGCGTCGGCGCTTTTTTCTGTCTGGCTGCTGAGAATGTGTTTGTAGTTTACTGTACCTTGATGGATGTGTTGATTTATGAATGTGTTTATGCTTGAGTGTATGAGTGACTTATGTATCTAAAATGTTTTTATTGTTCCTTGATGCTCTGGGATGACGTTATATGAATTATATATGTCGATATATTTTCTGAAGTAATGGAGTTTTTTACAAATATATATATACATGAGAATAAAATGATTTAATATTACCAGCTGTTCTGTGGGCAATTTTTATATTGGAACCTACTGGTCCGCTAGAGTAATGGGAACTTCCCTTTCATGTTGTTATATTTACTGTGTTGTAGAGCCCCCATTCCTGGAATTCAGTTCCTTGTCTCTCCGGTGAAGGCAGATGCCCGACTTCAGGGTCCCAGAACATGGCACCTCACAGCCAGGCCCTGCTGCCAGACAATGGTTATGGGGCTGTTTCTGGAGCGAGTTGCACCTGAGTGGGCTCAAAATTTCAGGATCTTGTGGTGGGCAGCGTATGAGCAGTTTAGCACACATCTACTCTGGTTGAATTCTTGGCCATGAAATGAATGAAATGAAAAGAGTTTTTGTACAGCGCGATAGCTACCCTGAGGCGTCCTAGCGCTGCGGACTAGCGTAAGTAATTGAACAGGTGGGGCTGAGTTTTATTTATTGAATAACAGGGTTTTCAGTTTTTTCAAAAGGACAGCAGGTTGGGCTCTGCTCGGAGGTGGTGAGGGAGGGAGTTCCAAAGTCCTGCTGAATTAAAGGAGAACGATCGGCCCCCGCACCTGGCTCTCTCCGAATCTTGGGTACTGTGACGTGGAAGGAGGAAGCAGATCTAAGCTGCCTGTTAGGGTGGTAGGGGGAGATCAGCGAGTGATTAATGATGGCCCCCTTTCTCCAAATGGCACGGTGAGCTATACACAGGCCCTTAAATTCAATTATTTTCCTGATTGGGAGCCAGTGGAGATCTCTTAATTCTGATTTTACGGGGAGGCGACGAGGAATCTGGAGGAGAGTTCGTGCAGCACAATTCTGGGTGACTTGAAGCTTGTTTAGGGTTGTTTGGGGGGCATTCCCAAAGTCTAAACGGGAAAAGATGAGGCCCTGGAACATGACCTGTCTCGCCTTAAACGGTAGGAGAAGGATTTTGTTAATGAGCCTGAGTATAACAAAGCAGTATACCAAAGCAGGTGTCTGATAGTTTGACTGCTTGGTAGTTCAAGTTCATGGACGTATCCAGCCAGATTCCCAGGCTCTTAATTGCATCCTTAGATGCAGGGGCAGGTCCAAGACAGGACGGCCACATGGAGTCAATAGAATGATGAGGGGAGTTACCAAGAACCATCAGCTCGATCTTGTCTCCATTCAGTTTGAGACAAGACGATGTCATCCATGAGGTAACTGCTTGTAAGAAGCTCTTCATGTTACTGGGCCCGGGTTGGGGTGGTTCAGAGCCACCACCAGCTGAGTATCATCCGCGTAAGAAATGATTTTAGCCCACATGGGCAGACGATCTCAGCCAGGGGGCTCATATAAACATTAAAAAGAGTAGGGTTCAAGGAGGCGCCCTGCGGAACAACGCAGTTGAGTGGTTTGCTGGGGGAGGTGATTTCGCCCTCGAAGACTTGGAAGGAGCGACCCGACAGAAAGGACTCTAACCATGTAATAGCTTTTGTTGATATTCCTAGATTGATAAGTCTGCGCAGCAGGATGATATGGTTTACAGTGTCTAAGGCGGCACTGAGATCCAGGAGTATAATGACAGCAGTACCTCCTTGATCCGTAATCTTCCTGGCTTCCTCTGTCACAGCGAGGAGAGGGGTCTCAGTCCCATGCATGGGTCAGAACCCTGTCTGGGAGGGGTCGAGCAAGTGATTGGTTTCGAGGAACTCCGTAAGTCCTACTGGTGATAATTTCAATTATACTTCCTTCAGTTTGCAGTTTTTAAAAGTTACGCCGATTTAAAAAATATAGTGATGGAAATAGCGGCAGTACCATGGTGAAGTCAGCATTCAGTTACAGCACGCGTCCGCTGCGCCCAGCGAGTGACATTGGGTTTTTATAGAATGCAGTAGGTGGAGCAGTAGGCTACGCCCTCCTCCCCTCTAGCCCGGAAGTGGTGAATGTGCTGCGCCTCCCTCCACAACAATCGGGAATAATTCCCGTGGTGGACCGGGGAGAATGCGGGAGTTTCCAGGTGTCAGAGGGTGCAAGAGTGCAGGTAAGTCCTACTGGTGATGATTTCAGTTATACTTCCTTCAGTTTGCAGTTTTTAAAAGTTACGACGATTTTAAAAATATAGTGCTGGAAATAGCGGCACTACCGTGGTGATGTCAGCATTCAGTTACATCGTGCGTCCGCTGTGCCCAGCGAGTGATATTAGGTTTTTATAGAATGCAGTAGGTGGAGCAGTAGGCTACGCCCTCCTCCCCTCTAGCCCGGAAGTGGTGAATGTGCCGCGCCTCCTTCCACAACAATCGGGAATAATTCCAGTGGTGGACCAGGGAGAATGCAGGAGTTTCCAGGTGTCAGAGGGTGCAAGAGTGCGGGTAAGTCCTACTGGTGATAATTTCGATTATACTTCCTTCAGTTTACAGTTTTTAAAAGTTACGACGATTTAAAAATTATTGTGATGGAAATCGCGGCAGTAGTGTGGTGAAGTCAGCATTCAGGTACAGCGCGCGTCTGCTGTGCCCAGCGAGTGACATTGGGTTTTTATAGAATGCAGTAGGTGGAGCAGTAGGCTACGCCCTCCTCCCCTCTAGCCCGGAAGTGGTGAATGTGCTGCGCCTCCCTCCACAACAATCGGGAATAATTCCCGTGGTGGACCGAGGAGAATGCGGGAGTTTCCAGGTGTCAGAGGGTGCAAGAGTGCAGGTAAGTCCTACTGGTGATGATTTCAGTTATACTTCCTTCAGTTTGCAGTTTTTAAAAGTTACGACGATTTTAAAAATATAGTGCTGAAAATAGCGGCACTACCGTGGTGAAGTCAGTATTCAGTTACATCGTGCGTCCGCTGTGCCCAGCGAGTGATATTGGGTTTTTATAGAATGCAGTAGGTGGAGCAGTAGGCTACGCCCTCCTCCCCTCTAGCCCGAAAGTGGTGAATGTGCCGCGCCTCCTTCCACAACAATCGGGAATAATTCCAGTGGTGGACCAGGGAGAATGCAGGAGTTTCCAGGTGTCAGAGGGTGCAAGAGTGCGGGTAAGTCCTACTGGTGATAATTTCGATTATACTTCCTTCAGTTTACAGTTTTTAAAAGTTACGACGATTTAAAAATTATTGTGATGGAAATCGCGGCAGTACTGTGGTGAAGTCAGCATTCAGGTACAGCGCGCGTCTGCTGTGCCCAGCGAGTGATATTGGGTTTTTATAGAATGCAGTAGGTGGAACAGTAGGCTACGCCCTCCTCCCCTCTAGCCCGGAAGTGGTGAATGTGCTGCGCCTCCCTCCACAACAATCGGGAATAATTCCCGTGGTGGACCGAGGAGAATGCGGGAGTTTCCAGGTGTCAAAGGGTGCAAGAGTGCAGGTAAGTCCTACTGGTGATGATTTCAGTTATACTTCCTTCAGTTTGCAGTTTTTAAAAGTTACGACGATTTAAAAAAATATAGTGCTGGAAATAGCGGCACTACCGTGGTGAAGTCAGCATTCAGTTACATCGTGCGTCCGCTGTGCCCAACGAGTGATATTGGGTTTTTATAGAATGCAGTAGGTGGAGCAGTAGGCTACGCCCTCCTCCCCTCTAGCCCGGAAGTGGTGAATGTGCAGCGCCTCCTTCCACAACAATCGGGAATAATTCCAGTGGTGGACCAGGGAGAATGCAGGAGTTTCCAGGTGTCAGAGGGTGCTAGAGTGCGGGTAAGTCCTACTGGTGATAATTTCGATTATACTTCCTTCAGTTTACAGTTTTTAAAAGTTACGACGATTTAAAAATTATTGTGATGGAAATCGCGGCAGTACTGTGGTGAAGTCAGAATTCAGGTACAGCGCGCGTCTGCTGTGCCCAGCGAGTGACATTGGGTTTTTATAGAATGCAGTAGGTGGAGCAGTAGGCTACGCCCTCCTCCCCTCTAGCCCGGAAGTGGTGAATGTGCCATGCCTCCGTCCACAAAAATCAAGAATAATTCCTGTGGTGGACCGGGGAGAATGCGGGAGTTTCCAGGTGTCAGAGGGTGCAGAAGTGCAGGCAAGTCCTACTGGTGATAATTTCATTTATACTTCCTTCAGTTTGCAGTTTTTAAAAGTTACGACGATTTTAAAAATATAGTGATGGAAATAGCGGCAGTACCGTGGTGAAGTCAGCATTCAGTTACAGAACGCGTCCCCATTTTTTACCCTGATCTTGATGTGCCTCAAGCATCTATTTGGCACTAACATGGATGGGAGAAGAAATTATGACCCAACCTAAAAAAAATTGATCTGCTCCCCGCTGAGCCATAACCTTGAAAATACAAGGAAAACCCCTGACTCCCAATCTTACTCAAACTTACTCAAAACCCCATCAATAAGCACATATAGTGACTGATTTATTATTTGGTGGGCCTATCGTACTCCGTCAGGGTGTAGTAAATTACTCCATCACTCTGATGGAGTACCGATCTGTTAAATGTAGGAATGTCCTTCAGACTGACATTTCTTCCATTCACAGGAACCACTGTCAAGGCAGTTCCTGTGAGTGTACCGGAAATTTGCTATACTGCTCCATCAAACATGATGGAGCCATATGGTAAAGATTCAAAACTTCATTCAGTTTCAAAAACAAAATCCATAGGTGGGTGTTTGATTTTTTAAATAAAGAAGCAATGCCCTCTTTGCCATGGTGGCCATCTTCCAGACGAGGAAAGCATTATAATTTTTTACTGCCCCTTACTGCCAGGATTTTGATGGCCATTAGAAAATGGCTAAATGACCACCCATCTAAACTGGGCTGGTAGACATAAAGCCATTTCTATGACTGTCCTTACTCCTTTAGACCATTGGAGAAGTTTGGTCACTGCAGAGGTTAAGTAGTTTCCGTTGTTGCCGAACTATGGTCCAACCTCATATTAATTCTGTAGGCGGACCATTATCTTAGCAGTAAGGATACTCCATCGCCAATGCAATAGAGTATGCTTATGACCACTATATAAATCGGGCTGATAAATCTGTCAGGAATCAAGAGCTTCATAGCCCCAGAAACAGTGGGAAATGTGTCTAGTTGACTTCGGTTGTACTCAAGCATCCTTAACCATCTTCCCATTATCACTATTGTGATCCCATTTTGACTATTGTGACGTTTCTTCCTACCTCTCAGAAAAATATACGTTATCCCCTTTAATATAAAGCCCATCTGTCCTGCTCTGTTCCTTTGAGGTTTGCTGAAACGTACTCAATTCCTCTGCCCCTCTGAACTTGAACGGTACAAAAGGGGGTGGTGATGGATGGAGCATCTGAACCAATCAAACACTCACACCCAGTCAAAAGATCTGGGTTTAATCCATCACCGTTCTTTAGCCCACTCTGCCACCCCAGTTCAGACATGGCTATATGCAAATCAATCTGACCCTGTGCCTCATGGGAACAGTCCAGCCCGAACTGCCAAGCCATGCCTTCCCTGGACCAGAAACAAGCTTCCGAGGACCGGTTTCTGGCATTACAGCCATCTTCAGCCCGGCTTGCTTGAATCCAGTGGCAAAGTGAGCAAGGGACTCACGTCTGAGCATACCCTGCTACACTTATGGCGGCTAAAGCGGTACAAAAGGGGGTGGTGATAGACGGAGCATCTGAACCAATCAAACACTCACACCCAGTCAAAAGATCTGGGTTTAATCCATCACTGTTCTTTAGCCCACTCTCCCATCCCAGTTCAGACATGGCTATATGCAAATCAGGCTGACCCTGTGCCTCATGGGAACAGTCCAGCCCGAACTGCCAAGCCATGCCTTCCCTGGACCTGAAACAAGCTTCCGAGGACCGGTTTCTGGCATTACAGCCGTCTTCAGCCCGGCTTGCTTGAATCCAGTGGCAAAGTGAGCAAGGGACTCACGTCTGAGCATACCCTGTCACACTTATGGCAGCCAAAGCGGTACAAAAGGGGGTAGTGATGGACGGAGCATCCGAACCAATCAAACACTCACACCCAGTCAAAAGATTTGGGTTTAATCCATCACCGTTCTTTAGCCCACTCTGCCACCCCAGTTCAGACATGGCTATATGCAAATCAGTCTGACCCTGTGCCTCATGGGAACAGTCCGGCCCGAATTGCCAAGCCATGCCTTCCCTGGACCGTAAACAAGCTTCCGAGGACCGGTTTCTGGCATTACAGCCGTCTTCAGCCCGGCTTGCTTGAATCCAGTGGCAAAGTGAGCAAGGGACTCACGTCTGAGCATACGCTGCCACACTTATGGCGGCCAAAGCGGTACAAAAGGGGGTGGTGATGGAGGGAGCATCTGAACCAATCAAACACTCACACCCAGTCAAAAGATCTGGGTTTAATCTATCACTGTTTTTTAGCCCACTCTGCCACCCCAGTTCCTACATGGCTATATGCAAATCAGTCTGACCCTGTGCCTCATGGGAACAGTCCAGCCCGAACTGCCAAGCCATGCCTTCCCTGGACCGGAAACAAGATTCCGAGGACCAGTTTCTGGCATTACAGCCGTCTTCAGCCCGGCTTGCTTGAATCCAGTGGCAAAGTGAGCAAGGGACTCACGTCTGAGCATACCCTGCCACACTTATGGCGGCCAAAGCGGTACAAAAGGGGGTGGTGATGGACGGAGCATCTGAACCAATCAAACACTCACACCCAGTCAAAAGATCTGGGTTTAATCCATCACAGTTCTTTAGCCCACTCTGCCACCCCAGTTCAGACATGGCTATATGCAAATCAGTCTGACCCTGTGCCTCATGGGAACAGTCCTGACCGAACTGCCAAGACATGCCTTTCCTGGACCGGAAATAAGCTTCCGAGGACGGGTTTCTGGTATTAACGCTGTCTTCAGCCCGGCTTGCTTGAATCAAGTGGCAAAGTGAGCAAGGGACTCACGTCTGAGCATACTCTGCACACTTATGGCGGCCAAAGCGGTACAAAAGGGGGTGGTGATGGACGAAGCATCTGAACCAATCAAACACTCACACCCAGTCAAAAGATCTGGGTTTAATCCATCACCGTTCTTTAGCCCACTCTGCCACCCCAGTTCAAACATGGCTATATGTAAATCAGTCTGACCCTGTGCCTCATGGGAACAGTCCAGCCCGAACTGCCAAGACATGCCTTCCCTGGACCGGAAACAAGCTACCGAGGACCGGTTTCTGGCATTACAGCCGTCTTCAGCCCGGCTTGCTTGAATCCAGTGGCAAAGTGAGCAAGGGACTCATGTCTGAGCATACCCTGCCACACTTATGGCGGCCAAAGCGGTACAGAAGGGGGTGGTGATGGACGGAGCATCTGAACCAATCAAACACTCACACCCAGTCAAAATATCTGGGTTTAATCCATCACCGTTCTTTAGCCCACTCTGCCTGCCCAGTTCAGACATGGCTATAAGCAAATCAGTCTGACCCTGTGCCTCATGGGAACAGACCAGCCCGAACTGCCAAGACATGCCTTCCCTGGACCGGAAACAAGCTTCCGAGGACCGGTTTCTGGCATTACAGCCGTCTTCAGCCCGGCTTGCTTGAATCCAGTGGCAAAGTGAGCAAGGGACTCACGTCTGAGCATACCCTGCCACACTTATGGCGGCCAAAGCGGTACATAATGGGATGGTGATAGACGGAGCATCTGAACCAATCAAACACTCACACCCAGTCAAAAGATCTGGGTTTAATCCATCTCCGTTCTTTAGCCCACTCTGCCACCCCAGTTCAGACATGGCTATATGCAAATCAGTCTGACCCTGTGCATCATGGGAACAGTCGAGCCCGAACTGCCAAGCCATGCCTTCACCACCCCCTTTTGTACCGCTTTGTCCGCCATAAGTGTGGCAGGGTATACTCAGACGTGAGTCCCTTTCTCACTTTGCCACTGGATTCAAGCAAGCCGGGCTGAAGACGGCTGTAATGCCAGAAACTGGTCCTCGGAAGCTTGTTTCCGGTCCAGGGAAGGCATGGCTTGGCAGTTCGGGCTGGACTGTTCCCATGAGGCACAGGGTCAGACTGATTTGCATATAGCCATGTCTGAACTGGGGTGGCAGAGTGGGCTAAAGAATGGTGATGGATTAAACCCAGATCTTTTGACTGGCTGTGAGTGTTTGATTGGTTCAGATGCTCCGTCCATCACCACCCCCTTTTGTACCCCTCTGAACTTGAAGGCCTCCCTCCATCTATCAATTCTGTGTTTGTTATTTTTTTATCTCATGTAACTCCTCCCGCATTCCACCACTTCAGTTATTCTGTATCTTCTGCAGTTGCCCCTCATTATCAACATATTTCTGCAGTATATCCCTGAATTTATCAATGTAATAATTATAGCATATTTAAGGTTTTTGTGGGAAAATATGCAGATTTTGGTTCTTACCGCACCACAAAATAATTAATATACACCTTTCTCCATTAAATTTCTGGCAGGCTGACTCTGCAGAATGTAACAAAATGTTTTGCTGCTGATAATTTCTGGATGTGGAAAACATTATACAGCATAATATTTGGAACCTAGCACAAACAAGAGTTTGCACAGGGGTCTGAAAACTCCGACCCACCTCCTACTCAAGCAGCAAAGTATTTCCTTTCTCCTTAACTGTTTGTTTCTCAGCCTGGGAGTCACTATGGTCACCAAGTGTCAAGACTGCTTCATGTTCGCTTAAACAAAATGGCCTCACTAGTGCCTCCCCAAGTTACTGGCAGGCGTTTTCTTCTATTTTTTCTCTTTCCATTCTGTCTTCCTTAATCCGTGTTCTAGCAGAGTTCATTCAGCAGCCTAGTTGTCACATACTCTTTTATTCTGACGCCTGTGAGGGACCATACCTAAGTGCTGTCTGCATTCAGTCAAATTGTGCATTTACTTTTGGAGCTGTCTTCGTTTGCCCAGTTGAGATGTTTCTTTTTGTCTATCGCAAAAAAGCACATCTTTCCTGAATGGAAAATAACCTTCAACTCTACTTTTAGCAGAAACAGTAAATAGAAGTTGTATTGTTGCAAAATCTCCACTCCTCATTTCGCATTCAAAGTTGGTGCAATGGAAGCCAACTGGGATATGATTTTTGGCACGCGATTATGAATACAAATTGAATATGAAAAATGTGGATTCTGGTGAAGTAACCATTTTAACTAAGATCTTTGCTATGTTGAATTCTGAGGTGCGGAAAATATCAACAAACCTCTCTCTGTTTTCACAAGCAGTTTCCCCAATAATTCTCATTTTAAGGTCAAGTCTTTACACGTTGTATTTATTTCAAAGATTGATGTATGTCTTTTATAGTTTACATCGAATAAATAACATTTTAGAAAACATATTCGAAACCTGCTTGCGAGGTTTACAGCACTATGCGATATTTATTTTGCAAGCCATTCCTCAGATGGTTTAGTATATGGCTCGTCACAAGTCCAATAACTGGAAGTAAGACATTGTGCTATTTCATTTTTAAATGCTGTCATAAATCGATCTAATTGATTTTGTAGAGTTGTTTCTTTTGGTGTTATGATCAACAACTGTTGTCTCTATGTTTTCAAAAATAGCACAGGAAAATATGAGATTGTGTCACATTATAGGTTACTTTTCAGTTAAGATTAATCCATCTTTTAGCATCTGCTCAAAGCCTCTCAGACCGGATCAAAATGCAAAAGGTCTAGCTAATTTAACAGTTGTCATCTCTGTGGTTGAATGACATTGAGGTTTGTCTAGGCCTGCCTATAAACGGAGAGATTTAATCAATTCAAATGTCCACTTATGAGAGCAGTCTCTGTACAATGCAGTTCTGAGGCCTATCTATCAAAGTTCTGCATTTCCCTTGTGCCAGCACAAGGTAATGCAAGCTTGACGTAAAACCTAGGTGAGATTTATCAAGCCACACAAGGTCACCTTCCGTGTCCCTACGGTGCATGATACATCTGGAGTAACAAGGCAGCACAAGTCCTTGATTGCAATACTCTATTCTAGGGAGTGATTTCATGGGAGCTTGGCTGTTCCCACGCATCCACCCATGGGTTTTGGTGCATTCCCAGGTTTACCATGAGTAGTAGTCCTGGGAATGCTTACAAAATGCCAGGTTTTCCCAAGCAAGGCACAGCAAGTAGAGATATCTTTGTTTTTTTTTTGTTTTCCCTCTTTCAGAGGAGGACCTGACCTGGCAGTTCGGGTTGGACTGTTCCCATTTGGCACAGGGTCAAGACTGATTTGCATATGGCTGGGTTCAAACTGGAATGGCATGGTGAGAAAAAATAAACGATTGATATAGGCCCAGATCTTTGTCTGGGGTGAATGTAGGACCTTATTCTGCATTCTGTCCATTAATTGTTGTTTTTTCATTTGTCACCCCAAGTGGGACGGGTATGCCCAGACAAGGGTCCTGCGCTCTCCATGCCACTGGAGTCAAGCTATCCTGGCTGAAAAGGGGTGAAACCCCAAAACCGGTCCTAGGATGCTTGTTTCCAGTCCAGGGAGACCTGGCCTGGCAGTTCGTGCTGGACTGTTCCCATTGGGCACAGGGTCAAGAATGATTTGCATATGGCTGAGTTCAAACTGGAATGGCATGGTGATAAAAAAAACGATGGAATTAGGACCAGGTCTCTGTACTGGGGTGAATGTATGACATTGTTCTACATTCTGTCCATCAATTGTTGTTTTTGTCTCTTTCAGAATGGGTCACACATAGAAAGAGGAAACAAGCCTTAAAGGATTGTTTTGTGCAGGAAGGTGTTCCTACCTACTCACAAACAACCCCCCTGCAGTGCAGGCATTGCTGACCACTCCCACAACCACTGGCATTAGAAAATGGCACCTGAAGGCTTCCTAGTGAACTTGGTGACAGCGTGACAGAGTTGGTGCTAAGCAGCCAAAAGTGGGCCAGCGCAAGGAGAGAACAGGAACGTACCATACCATAATATATATGGCGCACATCTGCCCTCTCACTTACATGCAGAGCAGTGTAGCAGAGTGTCTTACTGCATTGTGTTGCATGAAAAAAACATAAATATAGCCCCTAATGCTTATCCCTCATGTGAAATAAACAACTCTGAAAACCGTTCTTCTGCTCCATTTGTTTGCTCATAGTCTGTTTCTAAAAATCAGTTTTATTATCATGATCCAAGTAGTAGGTTATATTTTCTCATGTAACTTAACTTCCATACACCTTTTGGGGAGCATGGAACTGCACTGGGTTCCAGGTTTGACCCCTCTTACGCAGACCTATTCATGAGTTGGTTTGAGAGGGGGCATACCTGTTTGTTTGAAGCCTTGGAATGAACCCAATATATTAATTTCTGGGGCAGATATATAGATATACGATAAGCGTCCCCTTTGTCTAGGGAACGACCCTCTGGGCACAACTTAAAGGATCAGCTGATCTCCTAAATTCTTATACGTTTCTTTTGATCATAAATTTTTCAAACTACATTTATGAAGTTCATCAGGTTTGAATTTTAATGTTTCATTCACTTCAATCTTGATATTGAATATCACATCCAAGAAGTTTCAGCATTCATTAATATATTACATCCATAGAGACACTTGTAGTAGCATGTTCCCAATGCATTTCGTGCCCATAACAGGCACTTCATCAGGGGAATCTGTTAATAAACAATGAATCATAATGAGGGTCCATTATATCTCCTAATAATTATTCAAAAACCAAAACAGTCTTTAAAGAATGGTGCCATATTATTATCATCATAAAAAACACTGTTTCGTAATAATGCAAACCATGATATTTAAATCCATTAAATGAAAAACTCCACGTGTAGCTCTTCGTGTTCAGGTAGGGTGAAATATAACGAAGTTTGACCGTCTATAATTTTTCGTGTTAGAAATTCTTAAAAAATACACAGCAGTAAAGTGTGCGTGATTAGTGAAGTTCATAGTTCCCGCTATTTGTGAGAAAACAGCGTAAGCACCATGACAGGTGACCCGCTGTTATCAGTAAACTGACTTGCCCATATTGCGCGTTATCGTGTTCTAAAGCATGTAAAAGGTGCTCATCTGTTAATCATCATTTCAAACTCAAAAAGGTTTCAACAGAGGATTTGAATGTTAACCTCCTGGAAATCTAGTGCGTTTCTTACCGCTCAAATGATTGTTCAGTCTCCTGAGTATCTCCCAAACGGGTTAGCGTGTGTATCGCGTTTAAGCTCAAAATATCCTGGATGTGAGTCAGGTGATTACGTATAATGGAAAGTGTTGACGGACTGTCGAAAAACAATCCTGAAAATAGGGTAGCCATTTTGTACCGGGACGAAACTGATCTAAGAAATGTTAACTATTGTGGAGGGTGTTCTTGTGGTTGTCAGAACTAAAATGATGAAATTGTAAATGTGAAGGGATGATGGAAATAAAATATGTGATGAATTTACAATGGTAAATACAATTTCTCAAAACCTAATTCATGTGTATATACAGTTATCATGAAATGAAGCCGTTGAATTAATAGATCATATATCAAAATTATCACAGTGCATTATTCCTGATTGTACAGTTCACAGATAACATGAGAGTTCCAAACGGTCATTCAGCCCATAGGGCTTCAAAGAATCAAGTCTGTATATCCATTGGGTCTCTTTTTGCAATAGTCTTCTGTTCACGTCTTGGTTGGCTGTGTTATGTATGGTTTCCAGCACCATAAACTTCAGTTGTGAAATGTTGTGTCTCTGGTCATTAAAGTGTACAGCAATGGTTGATTTTTCATTCTTTGTCCTTATATTACTCTATTGTTCTGTTATTCTTGTTTTAATTTTTCTCTTGGTCTTTCCCACATAGACCAATCCACATGGGCATTTGAGCAGATAGATTAGATTCATGGAATCGCAAGTAGCTGATACTTTCAATTGAATAGGAGTTCCACGTCTAGGGTGGTTGATCGTAGTACCTTTAATGATGGCATGGCAATTGTTACAATTGTGATATGGTATTGTGCCCTTAAAGATTTCTTGATTCATTATCATTGTTCGTTTCTTTATTAGATCTTGGATGTTTCTACTGCGGGTATATGCAAATCTCGGTTTGTTCTGGAAGATGTCCTTGAAGTCGGGTTCATTTGATAAGATCAGCCAATGTCTCAGAATTGATTGTTTATATGCATGGCTTTTGGTGGAATATGTTGATACTATGACGGAACGTCTCTCTGTAGATTTCGACGAAATTGTAAGTAACTCTGAATGTGATTTGCCTTACATTTATTTTCTGCAATCTCCAGAACCTTGAGAGGATATCCTCATGTTTAGTATTTGTAGTCGTGATTCTTCTGGTTCTGATACAATCCTTTTGACTCTGTACAGTTGTGATGTTGGTAAATTGTTCTTAAGAGAGTTCTGGTGAAAGCTACCATAATGTAGCAAATTGTTCCGATCTGTTGGTTTCTTGTATAAGGTTGTCCTAATTTCGTTGTGGTCAATTTAAATCAAGATATCAAGATATGCAATAGTCTTTTGATCAATATGATATGTAAATTGAATCCGGTCGTTGATTTTATTCAAACTTCAAGTTGTTGTAATAGTATTTGTTTGGGACCCTGCCACAGAACAAAAATGTCATCAATGTATCTGTAAAATGCTTTAGCATGTTTCTTCCATTGTTCATTATTTAGAATGTGGTTGGTTTCAAAGGAAGAACCATTGCTGTACACTTTAATGACCAGAGACACAACATTTCACAACTGAAGTTTATGGTGCTGGAAACCATACATAACACAGCCAACCAAGACGTGAACAGAAGACTATTGCAAAAAGAGACCCAATGGATATACAGACTTGATTCTTTGAAGCCCTACGGGCTGAATGACCGTTTGGAACTCTCATGTTACCTGTGAACTGTACAATCAGGAATAATGCACTGTGATAATTTTGATACATGTTCTATTAATTTGACGGTTTCATTTCATGAGAACTGTATATACACATGAATTAAGATTTGAGAAATTTTATTTACCATTGTAAATTCATCACATATTTTATTTCCATCATCCCTTCACTTTTACAATTTCATCATTTTAGTTCTGACAACCACAAGAACACCCTCCACAATAGTTGACATTTCTTAGATCAGTTTCGTCCCGGTACAAAATGGCTACCCTATTTTCAGGATTGTTTTTCGACAGTCCGTCAACACTTTCCATTATACGTAATCACCTGACTCACATCCAGGATATTTTGAGCTTAAACGCGATACACACGCTAACCCGTTTGGGAGATACTCAGGAGACTGAACAATCATTTGAGCGGTAAGAAACGCACTAGATTTCCAGGAGGTTAACATTCAAATCCTCTGTTGAAACCTTTTTGAGTTGCAAATGGTGATTAACAGATGAGCACCTTTTACATGCTTTAGAACACGATAACGCGCAATATGGGCAAGTCAGTTTACTGATAACAGCGGGTCACCTGTCATGGTGGTTACGCTGTTTTCTCACAAATAGCGGGAACTATGAACTTCACTAATCACGCACACTTTACTGCTGTTTATTTTTTAAGAAATTTCTAACAAGAAAAAATTATGTCATATAGTTACTGCTTATCGATATATTCTGTTAAGTTAGCATGGGCTTATTAAATGTTTAAACGCCATTTTTCCTTTTGCTGCTTCTGCACACGACACTTAATTGTTGATTTAGCTTTCAACCTACAAGAGCGTTGGGATTTACATGAGAATAATATGTTATTGCTCTGATATCAGCTTTGCTTAGTAAAATATGTCTGTACAGAGAGTGCTGAAGCTTCAAGGATAACTCGACACAGATTTGTTGTGAAGTCTGATCTCCGTACCTTCATAGACATAACATAAGTGCAGCTTCTGCCAAATTCAGGCTTTAGGCGCGTTTTATATTGCTTTGCTCAGAGCACACAGACACACTTGATGCGGTTCGCATGCAGAGAGAGCTGGTGTATGCTGATGTGATCTCTTCATTCTAGGATCTTGAGGTATGGGCCCGCCCTGCTAAAACCCAAAGAGACCTTCTTCGATATTAATATAATATGCTAGTTAGGGAGGGTGAGAAATAGGTGGTGTTAACCCTTATTCATTACAGCATCTTAGTATGCTGTCACCATTTGCTTTTTATGGACTAGTAACTATGCTGATAACTTTGCTTCTGATAATATGTTTCCTTGTATTATCTAAGATACTGCGTTTGAGAAAACGGCATTAGTAAATGAATATTTCAAATGTGCACGTGTCCTCATTTACTCCACGTTCTGGTTTGAAATGATTGTACAACGAAAGAGTGTTCATGTGTACCACGTAACCTGAGGTATCGTAAGTTCATGTTCTGGTTTGTCTAAACATTGGGAGTTTTGTTATGACCAATGAGACACTGTAGCTAGCCTGGTAAGGGGTTTTTGGTACTTAGGTGAGTTTTGGGTCACCCTAATTCACCGAGGTTCCAATTCTCTATGCACAGTTCTGTGGGAGAACAGAAACCCTGCGACATGGCGCCCAACCGTTGGTGGTCTTATATCATGACACTCGAGTAGTATATCATTCTAACCTTAACCCCTTCACTTTCGTTTCCGGAAACGGTGGCGTCGGAGAAACCTACCTATTTTTTTAAATAGGTCTTTTCAAGTTTGAATCTTTCTAAAACGGTTTCCTTGAGTTACTACCCAGTTGTGCTACAAAGTTTGCTTTGTTTTTCTAAGTTCATGTGTTATCATGGCCCTGCCTGTGGACATCCCGCAGCATAGTCGCATTGCGGTGCGCAACCATTTACGGAATTTCCTGGTCCCATTGGAATGCTTGGCTGTGGTTTTGGCAGTGAGTGCGGATGCAGCTTACCGTTAAGAACTGTTTTATTCGTGGGTGACGTTTCCGGCTGTGGACGCAAAATTGTGGTGTGTTCCACAACTACACTGCCTCACCTGTACCGAATGAATATACTCCGTACAGGACACTGGAAGTATCTATTGATCATTGGCAGCATCGCTTTTGGTTTGGTGGCGCCCTACCCCATTCGTTAACCGCTCCGAGGTTAGGTCCTTTGTCCATTCCAGGCGCAAATTGGCCTGTTTTGGCTGGATTTACTCCTCATCCACAACGCGGCAATTGTACCCTAGCGGAGGTACGTCGGCTACATGAAGTTTCCGTAGCCGTGATTCGTGCATTAGTGCAACACATAGGTCGTCATCTCCCGGGTGGACCCCCAGGCGGTCCGGCTCTTCCAGCTGAACATGGCGGATTGAAGCTCAATCTGGTTATGGTCAATGCAGTGTTTGGTAAGAGACCAGATGATAAGGATGACTTTCCTTTTTGGCTTGCCGAGAAATTTGACCAACTGGAAGCAGTATTTCCTAACACGACTCCTGGTGAAAAACATACAATCTTGACGAATAGTTTACCTAAAGATTTAGCTCCCGAACTCGTTGACTGTGAGAGCTGGGGGAGGACTTTTGCGGCTGTTTATACAAGGTGTTTCGGCACCCTGTCTATGGCTGTACTGCCTACGATCATTAAACGTGTTCAGGACGATAACGGACCGGAAGCAGTGGTTGAATTGGGTACGCGCCTGTGTGGCTCCTTTGAAATAGTTTGCGATCTCGTACTTGCTAATGTCAAGGGGGAAGCTGTGAACTTTCAGGTGTTTAACGCGTTGGCAGCTCTTCCCGATGCCGAAAAGCCCCACCAGTTAGCGAGAATTGTAGTGGCTGCTTATAAAACAGTGGGTCGCACAAGTAAGGGTCTAAAGTACTTTTCTGACAAAGAGAAGAAACAACCACAAGGGCAGTCTGCTCAGACAGATGTCCAGCCCAAGTCCAAAAAACAAAATTGGCCAAAGAAACAGAATCAGGGGAAGCAGAAACAGCAGACTCAGGAATCTTATCCTGCGGCTCAAGTGCCTGCGCCGACTGAGACAGTTTATGACTTGCACGACCGCGCGACGATTAAATCACCTGATAGATTTCAGGTTTCTGATCAACGCTCTCTTCGTTCCTTTCAGGACTCATCGGCTCCGAAGACCGGTGGTGGAGGAGGCGGAAGAGGAAGGCGTGGTCAGCAAGGACGCGGACAACCCCGCCAGACAGACGGCACAGGGAAGCAGGAGGACTCTACGCCGAAGAGAACGCAGTTTGCGAAAAAGAAAGTCGCAGCATTAACAGCGCATCGATATGCCACAGATAGTGAGAACGCGGCTTCGGAATCTGACGTGGGCTCTGACATTGTTGGACAGCGCGGCGGAGATTACCATAGTAAGAGAGGCCCTGCGTCCACTACTGAGGGTGACAGCGACTGATGTTTACGTTGTGGTAGAAACAGCCGATACACGACTTGCTCCCCCTGATAGACTTTATGAAATTGTCCTGTTAATAGAAGGTGACATACAACGTACCGTCAAAGGGGTATTTTGGGAAAATCTTTCATCTACGTATGCCATTTTGCTTTCGGAGGCTGACTGGCCCCCACCTTTTGTGCTCGCGGCGCCTCGAGGGGAGGAGGTAATCCTCCCGAGTTTCGCGAACACTGTCTCGAAAGAGCATGCGCAGCATTTTGCAGAAGAGTGGGCTAGGGCTCTTGCGCCGGAGCTGTACTGCAACCAATGTGGTTGGGATAAATTGTCCCCATGCCACGAGATTCCGTTGCGGTCTCAGCCGCAGCCACACTCTCAATATCCCATACGACGTGAAGCCAAGGCTTCCGTCGCGGAAATCCTTGAGCAATTGGAATATCAGGGAGTTATTGAAACATGTGTGTCACCAATGAATAACCCTCTTTTTACTGTGACCAAGCCTGACGGATCGTATCGTTTGTATTGGATTACCGGCATTTGAACTCGCATTGCCGTATCTGTGGAGTACAGAATACTCACGGCTCTGCCCTAGTGGATAGTCTAGTGCGTAAAAGTTTTAAAACGACGCTTGACATTTCCAGCGGTTTCTATGCCCACAGATTGGATAGCTTTAGCTCCCAATGGACCAGTTTTACATGCGCTGGGGTCCAAAAACAATTCCGGCGTCTCCCAATGGGCTATAAGCATAGTCCTGGTATTTTTACCGCCTGCATAGTCTCTCTTTTGGAGAGGATCGACCCAGATGCTTGCTCGTATGTGGATGACATATATCTCACAGACGACGAAATTTGGGAGCATCTGTGTCATGTAAATTTGATTATTTGTAACTTTGCAGACATGGGTTACAAGTTTAACTTTGCAAAATCGCACATTGCTGAGTACACAGTGTTGTTCCTGGGCTATGAGCTCAACAACGAAGGTAGAGGTTTGGCTCCTCACTTCTTGGAGAAATGCGCACAGTTGCGCGCTCCTACAACACTGAAAAAATTACAGTCTTTACTGGGCTTTTTGAATTTCGGAAGGACATACATTCCGGAATATGCCCAGCGTATCAAGCCCTTGTATGCTTTGATACAACAAACCTTTTCCAAATCATGCTGGCTGCCTGAACACTCAGTCGTCTTGCAATCCTTGCAGGCTGATCTGCTCGCTTCAAAATTCTTACTGACTCGTGATAATCACACCAACCTGATGATAAGAATTATTCAAGGGACAGTGGATTTTACGTACCTCACTTTTAATGAAGGGGACACAGTTCCTATTGCTTACAAGTCACACTTGTACACATCGGCTGAAATGCGGATTTCCTCTGTGGAGAAAGTTTTGACAGCTGTGCAGATGCCGATTCTTAAGGAACGTGCTCTGTCACAGGGGAAACGCATGTTGGTTGTTACACCCTGTCCTCATTTGGAGGCAGTTACGAAAGCCAGTGTACCAAATTCTAAAGCTTTGCACCCTAGGTGGATTCAATGGGCTGCTTCCTTGACGTCCTCGGACGTCACGTTTATTTTTGACGCCTCCTTACAGTCGCAAGAGTACTTGCAGTATGAATTCGTTCATCCTGCTCCTCTGGCTATGCGACCTTTGGAGGACTTCCATTGCATCATTTACACTGATGGTTCGGCGCAGGTTGCGCATGGCTCTAAACACGCCTACGTTTCCGCATGTGCCATTGTGGTCGGTGCCATGGTGTACGATGAGTTCCATTCCAAGGAAGTACACACGCTACCTCTAGGAGACTGCACCGCACAATTGGCTGAGCTTCGTGCTCTTTTACTAGCGTTGGAGTACGCTGATCCTAGTGTGACAACTCTTATTGTAAGTGATTCTTACTACTGTGTCCAGTCTTACAATGAAAACTTGTTCTTTTGGATTCAGAATGATTTTCGTGATTCCAAGGGTAGCACAATAAAACACAAGATGATCTGGGTTCGAGTGGCGGAGCTTAAGGCTGCGTTGCCAGTCGTTTTTGTAATTCATACTCTCGGCCATCAGCGTGTTGGAGTTCACGCTGTCGGTAACTCGCTTGCTGATGAAGCGGCAAAATCAGCGGTATCTACATACTTAGTTGCAGCAGTTACACGGTCCAAAAGTAAGATAGATGATGACATCTTGGCGGCTGTTGCTGCCACTGAGAAGGGAGGTAAACATCCTACGGGGTTCCCTTCGAAGTACACATACCACTTAAGTCCCGAAAAGGTTCCTTTTGTGACAATTCCTGATGTTAGGGAACGTTTGATTCCCAACTCGGATCTCAGAGCTAGCTTGATTACAGCGGCGCATGAAGGTGTGGCGTCTGCGCATGCGGGCGTCTCGGCCACTGTAGCTCAATTACAACAAGGTTTCTGGTGGCGGGGAATGTACAAACAGACGCGAGACAATGTACTTCAATGTGACTTTTGTCAGCAGATTAAACCTTCGACTGCTGCGCGTCCGCCACAGACACAGGTGTACATTTCGAATAAACCACTAGGTTGTGTTTATTTGGATCACTGCGGTCCTTTTTCCTCTGATACTGCGTATAAGTACATCTTAGTAGCAGTTGATTCATGCACACGCTTTGTGTGGGTTTGGCCCCATCGCAGCGCTGATTCACGGACTGTCATTAAGGATTTGCGTATCTTTGTAGGGATTTTTGCCTGTGGTACCTTCCATTCGGATCAGGGTCCGGCTTTCGCCTCTAAGGCGTATAAGGATGCCATGACTTCGATGGGGGTCCAAGTCAAGTTTTCGTCTCCCTACAGACCTGAGGGTAATAGTGTAGTGGAGCGGATGAACCAGGATTTAAAGCAATCTTTGACATCTCGTTTTATAGGCACTGGCAGAAACTGGCTGACCCACCTCTATGGCGTGCGGCGTGCTCTTAATAATCTCCCTCGAAGGTCCCTGGGTGGGTGTACCCCATACGAAATGCTCTTTGGCATCAAGATGTACGTCCCTGACCTTGACGGTCTAGACTGTGTGGCTCGCGCCACACCCTTTGACGTAGATGAACATTGCAATGTTTTACAAGATCTACAAAAGACCAGAGACAGTCTTGCAAAGGAACATTTGCCCTCCACATCGGATGTTGCGTTGCAGATCCCGGTAGTCGGCTGGGTACCCCAAGTTGGAGAACTGGTTCGAGAGAAGATCGATAACAAGAAAGAATTTGGTCCTTCCTATCGAGCACCGGTTCCAGTACTTGGAGTGAAGGGCACGAGAACAGTCATTTTACCACCACTTCCTGGTCGTAAGGAAAACAGATTTATCTCAATTGACAATGTCAAGATACACAGAGTGGCCGATTCTTCTTAGCATGACACCGGCAGTCTCCTGTCCTTCGATTGTGAGAAATTCTGTTTTGGCCACTGCTTCTAGTACTGAACCTGAAGTGGCCATTGAATTGCCTGCAATTTCCAGTCCTCTATTAAGTACTTTGCCTGGTACAGACCATGATGAAATTGACTACACTTACCCCACTGACTTATCAATGCCTGACCTGCAAGCACGTTTGGCCACAGAATCCAGATTTTCGTTTGACACTGTTTCCAATGCCTCGAAGAAACCCTCACGTTTTGCAGTGTATGCCAGCTTATTTAAAAACCATTTTTTGATACCCCCTTGGACATACATTTGGCTGGTGCTCTTTTCAATTTACCTTTTTATGTCAATTGGGTTTATTTTTTATTTTTTCCAAATTATAAATGGACATTATGTCGAGGAGAGAACATGCATTCGTCATCTCAATGGAACATTGGCACCACTTTCCTCGTCACATTCTGCACACAGACTGAAAAGAGACTTGGCATTTGTTAATATCACTGCTCGGCCTGTCTTAGATGGGATTGTTTGGGATGCAGTTAGATTTCAAATAAATTCATGGCTCTACAGAGGTTGTTAATGTCCCTAATGTGCTTAGAGTGAACATGGGGGATGTAGTGAAGCAAAACATACGTTCTGATGACTGGGATGTTCAGGCCGTAGAGTCTTTGTTTTCTGATTTGAAATACTATGCTGCCTTTGATGCTGAGGATTTGTACTTAGAGTCTGCTAATTATGGTGATTTGTTTTGCTTTCAACATTTTGGCAATCACTTCCTGCATAAAACTACTTCCAGAAGGAGTACTGTAAATTATACACAATGGGAGCATTGCCCAGCTCCTAAACAGGGCAGTTCGAATACTTTTTTGAAAAAGTACACATACTTCACTGACTTCAATCAGTCCAATCCCGAGTCCTTTTATTTTAAAATGACACAGAAGCCTATGTCCAAGGTTAGACTTACCGATACCAAATTATTATATTCGAAGTCCTTTCTTGATCAGCTTGCTGTTGGCGGCTATGAATTATGGAAGGAAATAGTGGATCTTAAATCTGTTTGGGGTTCTAAAAGCTGGCAGGTACAAGGCACAGAGGCTTTGCACCGCGCATGCCTCATCCCAAACCAAATGTTGTTTTTGAATTCCTCTATTTCGCAGACAACATGCTTTGGATTGGCTACTTCTAAAAAATTAAATGCTCCTGCAATCCCTGAGTTAGAAGAATATTCTGGCTGGAATAATAACACTCACTTTTCAATGAGGGACTTGCAGACCCTTTTGCTTAATTCATCCTTTAACATTTCCAGTTTGGATTCAAAAGGTTGGCTGGTGTGGCACAGAAGTGCTGATTCATGCCAGCGCCGTTTTCTGGGTTTATCTGATGGCTTTAGGCAGGTAAGACCTGATCCACGTTTTGACACTGAACATTCTGTCACGACTTACTCTGTGGGCAAGTTATGTCAGAATTGGCTAAAACATTCTACATTGGCTGCTGTTAAATTACATCTTGCAAAGCTGAATGAAGATGTAGATTTAAATGATTTCATAAAAGGCCCGGCTACTGGTAGATCAAAAAGATGGATATATGCTATTTACAATGAAATCTGGAAAACATCACAGATTGAGGCGGCAACACGCCTTAGAGCTATTGATCAAGCGAATGTGGAAAAAGTGCTTGCTGTAGTAGATAATAGTATTAACATGCTTTCCTCATGCATTTACACGTTAGATAATATTGTGTCCTCTATAGTGGATATTGTGCAGGATGAAGTATCTGTTTTGTACCATGGTCATAATCAATTGCGTTCTATCATGCAATTTGCGTGGACCCTGCAGACGTTGAAATCTGACAAGGTGCCATGGCCCTACATGAATGTCTCCTCTCTCTTTGCCCCCTTTAATTTAACTGACAAGCAGCGCTTGCTATCCATGCGAGATGCATCCTTTTCCATGTTACATATTGAAAGGCTAGAATCCTTGCCTTTTTCCGTGGCAAAGGCCGCAGCTGCAACGTGGCTTATCCACGGTTTGATAACTTTGCCTTTTGCTTTGTATAAATTTACAAATTGTATGCGATATGTTGCCATAGGTCGCTATGAACCATTAGGTAGTGCGTTTCTCCATGAAGTCTGGTCCCTTGCTTTTACTTACAGATGTTTGAAAGACGGACAGGAGGTTTATTTAAATGGGGAGGAGTGTACAGAAACACCAGGTCACTCATTAATGTGTAGGCACATACAATTGCACGGTTCTTGTAACCAGGACCGGCCTAACTTAGCCTGTGTTTTAAAAGGAACCCCAGTTCCGGCAATCACCCCGACTTTTACCTTGCTGGGAAACGGAAGTTATTTACTTTTAAATAATGAAGATTGTTGCGGGTTAATTAAAGGTGTTGCTTATGTGGTAACGGTAACTGAGCGTGTTGTTTGCTGCAAAAATGTGCTGTTCCCACCCACGCATGCGAATGGGGATGTTTCCATCTGGCCGCGCATCCCAACCTTGAAAGCGGAGTTCAATGGCATGAGCAGAATAAGAGCTCTATTGTCCCAAAAAGAAGTGGCCTTGAGTTCGGCTCGAGAAACATTCGTGCTTCACATAGCTAACACCCGTACAGAGGTTCAAGCCCTTTTAAATACTGATTTACCGTTGCATTTCAGCGAACTGGTTCATTCTATCTTTAACGCTTCCTCGACGACGGGGCTGGCGCACTTTTTTAAAATAGTTAGCAGCGGTCTTGTGACTTCATTTGAGAAAATATTTGGAGTCATTCCTGCTTTCTTCCATTCCATTTTTTCTAGCCTGTTTGGTGGATTCCCGGTTTTACTGGCACTGGCGGCAGGCGTCCTGGTAATTTTTTGTTTCTTTAAATATGGATGCCCTTCATGTGCAAGAAGCCGCGCAACCTCTCCTGGCACTGTTTCGCAACAGGATGCTTGAATATTATGGCACACTGCCGCTTGCGACTTTAAGCACGGCGTTTGGATTATCGTTTCGATTTTCCTATTTCACCTGTGTCCAGCCTGTATTTCATTGCCTCAGCTGTGACTTTGACTGGGCCATTGATTTGTGTCTCTGCAAGACGGTTTCTCCTGACGTCGATTTTAATCAGCTGATGTGTCCCGTCGTGGCTCACGAGTTGGTTTGTTCTGGCGATAGGATTATGGTCTTGGCATTGATGCATGGACTAATGGGTCCTTGGAACATACTCGCAGCAGCGCAGGATTTCTTGGCACAGAGCTTTCTTGAAAAACCACCGAGTTGTCCTCTGATGGTGATAGAGGCTCCGGTACTAGAAGAACACATATGTTCTTTCCCACTCTTGAATTGGATGGCTGAACTGTTTTCGGATGAAGACGGTGATTTCATGTTGGAGGCTGTTGCTGCATATTTTGCATATTCGGTCTTTCCCTAAAAACATTCTTGATTTATGATCATGACAACTTTTTCTTTGCGTTTTTCACCTCCCAGACCTATTGACCTGAGTACGGGAGAAACATTACTGACTCTTTGAAATTTTTGAATTCAGTCATGGAATTTTATTCCGTTTATTTTTAAATTTTACTATTGCTCATCGTTCTTGAACTCTGTTTTCATGTGGAGGCCCTTATCTCATCTTATCTTATCCGTGCTCGGATCATGGGGGGGTGTCATATAGTTACTGCTTATCGATATATTCTGTTAAGTTAGCATGGGCTTATTAAATGTTTAAACACCATTTTTCCTTTTGCTGCTTCTCCACACGACACTTAATTGTTGATTTAGCTTTCAACCTACAAGAGCGTTGTGATTTACATGAGAATAATATGTTATTGCTCTGATATCAGCTTTGCTTAGTAAACTATGTCTGTACAGAGAGTGCTGAAGCTTCAAGGATAACTCGGCACAGAATTGTTGTGAAGTCTGATCTCCGCACCTTCATAGACATAACATAAGTGCAGCTTCTGCCAAATTCAGGCTTTAGGCGCGTTTTATATTGCTTTGCTTAGAGCACACAGACACACTTGATGCGGTTCGCATGCAGAGAGAGCTGGTGTATGCTGATGTGATCTCTTCATTCTAGGATCTTAAGGTATGGGCCCGCCCTGCTAAAACCCAAAGAGACCTTCTTAGATATTAATATAATATGCTAGTTAGGGAGGGTGAGAAATAGGTGGTGTTAACCCTTATTCATTACAGCATCTTAGTATGCTGTCACCATTTGCTTTTTATGGACTAGTAACTATGCTGATAACTTTGCTTCTGATAATATGTTTCCTTGTATTCTCTAAGATACTGCGTTTGAGAAAACGGCATTAGTAAATAAATATTTCAAATGTGCACGTGTCCTCATTTACTCCACGTTCTGGTTTGAAATGATTGTATAACGAAAGAGTATTCATGTGTTCCACGTAACCTGAGGTATCATAAGTTCATGTTCTGGTTTGTCTAAACGTTGGGAGTTTTGTTATGACCAATGAGACACTGTAGCTAGCCTGGTAAGGGGTTTTGGGTACTTAGGTGAGTTTTGGGTCACCCTAATTCACCGAGGTTCCAATTCTCTATGTACAGTTCTGTGGGAGAACAGAAACCCTGCGACAATTATAGACGGTCAAACTTCGTTATATTTCACCCTACCTGAACACGAAGAGCTACACGTGGTGTTTTTCATTTAATGGATTTAAATATCATGGTTTGCATTATTACGAAACAGTGTTTTTTATGATGATAATAATATGGCACCGTTCTTTAAAGACTGTTTTGGTTTTTGAATAATTTTTAGGAGATATAATGGACCCTCATTATGATTCATTGTTTATTAACAGATTCCCCTGATGAAGTGCCTGTTATGGGCACGAAATGCATTGGGAACATGCTACTACAAGTGCCTCTATGGATGTAATATATTAATGAATGCCTAAACTTCTTGGATGTGATATTCAACATCAAGATTGAAGTGAATGAAACATTAAAATTCAAACCTGATGAACTTCATAAAAGTAGTTGGAAAAATTTATGATCAAAAGAAACGTATAAGAATTTAGGAGATCAGCTGATCCTTTAAGTTGTGCCCAGAGGGTCGTTCCCTAGACAAAGGGGACGCTTATCGTATACTTGTGAGTCACACCTACTGTTCGACCAGGTGATACCTCCGAGGCACACAACAAACTTTTACCTATTATACAATTGAGCTTGTGCCCAGTCTATCCTGAGTGAGCAGATATATAGATGACATTATTGTCATCTGGACTGAAACACGCAAACAAATTATAGAGTCTCACAAATATTTGAATAGGAATCGTTACATTGTTACACTGACGATGACCTTCCACAAAATACAGATTTAATTCCTGAACTTGTGCTTTTTTATCTGTTACAATCCAGAGCACCTTATGTTGAAAACTGACTGCCGGTAATAGTACAGTCCTGGCTACAAGTGCACACCCTTGGAGTACTAATAAGGCCATCCCCTATGGGGAGATGCTCCGTATGAGGAGGAATGGTAGTGAGGAGACTGATTGTGAACATAATCTTGATCTGACCAATAACTGGAGGACGCAGGAAGGATATAGCCCTAGGGTCTTGAAGAGGACAAAGAGTTAAGATAATTACAAGGCAGGAATTTATTAAAACTAAGAAGGCAAAAAAAGGAAATGGTTGGTTAGCATTCATCACTACCTACAACACAACTAGCTAACAGATATGGTAAATTCTCAATAAACATTGGGATCTTCATTTCACGGTACCAGGGTTAGCGACTACACTCACTAAAAAACATTTGGTGACCTATAGAAGAGCCAAGACAATAAAAAGAGATAGTCCCAGCTATATTGCTCTTTGCCTTAAGAAGAAGACAACCCATATACCAGATCAGCCATTAGGTTTTAATACATGCATAACATGTTCTAGGTGTAAGTTGGGTATTAACAAGATCATTTAATTTAAGTACAACATCAATTATAATCACAACATAATGATGTTTATAAACTGTCAAACCACATTTGTAGTATATGTTTAGGTCTAAACTTGGACTTCAGGTTTAAACTTAGACTTCAGATCTAGGTTTACCTTTGTGAATCGGCCCTAAGTTTAGATCTAAAGTCTACATTTGACCTGAAGTCTTAGTTTAGTTCTGAAGTCTAAGTTTAGTTCTAAATTTTAAGTTTAGACTTTAAATCTAAAGTTAGACTGCAGGTCTAAAGCTAGACTTTAGGTCTAAACTTAAACTTCAGGTCTAACGTTTTCCTTTATGAATCACTGCCCGAGTCAATACTGGAAGCCAGGGACACCGGTTTAACGTTTTCAATGATTGCACCACAAAACAATACACAACAAAATACATGAACGAGCATTCATCAAACAGATATACAAATACAATAATATTTTATTTAATTGACAAACAAATATAAAAAGAAATCACAATTTTAGTTTTAATGGGAAATTTGGAGCTTTTCTACATTGAATGGAGGCATCCATGTCACATTATGTTTGGTGCACTTGTACTGCTCCCATGAATCAACTCGAAGATACTGACTTGATTTTTAGCCTCCAGTTTCAAATTCCTTCACAATTACTGAATGATTTAAAATGCAAATTTTCATATTTTGCTTTTTTATTCATATATACCTTCTTAATCTATTAATATGATTTAGTAATCTAAGTAGTGGCAGATCCCCTGAGTAGGTTTTGTGGACCGCCAGGGATCTCCGGACCACAGGTTAGGAATCACTGTGAGACATTGATAATGCCAGCAAGATGATAGACTGTGGGATGTATATACCAATTTCAAACATGTTAGCCTGGATTGGCACTATCATGTGTGAGAGAAGACTCTCCCCCAATCTCCCATGCTTCCTAAATAGAGGAGGTGTACATCTGGTTTAGCTCCTTTCCTTTCCAACCAACCAGTTGTAAATGCGTTGTGTAATTCCTGCATGCTGTTGACACTCTTGTGATCCCCGTCCCTATGGCACATGGCTACTTAGATCTATATCCTCTCTGTGCATTCATGTCCACAAAGAATATTTCTGGTCAGTCTAGTGCCTTGTCCATGCTAGAAAGCCATTCCTTGTGTCAGAGCTTGTGTATTTCTTGGTGTTCAATGGTTGGTACATATTGACAAAACGTGTGTGAGTATATCAGGCAGACTGTACAGTGCAGGAAGTGGTTTGAGTAATAGATCCAAATGAAGAACACTCCAAAAGGTTGGCAAGCTCCACCTAGCATAACTGGGGTAATCTATAACTGTTTTAAATTAGTGTTGCACATTTTGAGTCTGTGGAGCTACTATAAAAACAATGTGATGATGGAGCAGGGCTTATCTGTTTCAAGTATCTTTGAGTGTGTAAAGGTAAATATGAAAAATTGGATTATTGGCTAGGTTGGTGAAACACTTTGCAATCAACAACCACAATCATCACGATTGTGATCACTAAATTACCCTGAGCTTAACCCTCAGGTAGCTAGGCACAAAAGCAGTCAATCTTAACTCATAGGCAATAGGCCTAATTCACAAAGGGCCACCGCACTCATGGTGGAGGCCCTATCGTTGTGGGGTAGTCTCCACACTTAGGGCAGAACCCCCTATGACTGCGGGAACTATGCCATAGGTGCGATGGCCCTTTGTGAGCCAGGCCCTCTGATAAAAGTATTTATGCAGCAATAAACAAGAATAAAGTGAAAACACAATTCAACAAAAAATCCCAAACCAATCTAAAAATACAGAGTAATCTTTTAAAAATAAAATGATATCAGAATGGCGAAAGTCCAATTTGTAGAAATGGCGATATGCAGTTTCAAAGCCCTAAATAAGAATAGCACCACAAGGCACCAACTGGGGTGATCTGGTCACGTCGGACCGGTAAAAAAATCACAAGTTCAAGCCGACCATGATGGAGCGTGGGGCCGATAAAGGAATGAGATGCAAAGTCCTTCATCACGCTGCATCAAGTTGCATTGATTCTGGTGGGGCACCAATCAGGAGCTAAGAGGTGCTTGGTTGAGATATGCTGCACTTCATCAGTTCAGATTAGGCCACCGATAAGGAGATGCGAGGTGCTGCAATGCACAGTCCTGTACCGAGATGCGTCCCACTGGATCAAGTTGCGTTGCACTGCATTGGATCTTAGGTAACCCACAGTTGGGCCAAGAGGAATAAAACAGAGTCAGGGTATCAACTGCAACAACAACACAGTGATGGATGGGGTGCTTAAATTAATCTCAACCACTGGTAATTGCTCATGCCACAACCAAATCTATTGTTTTTTTGCCTAGCATGCCACATCAGTTTGTACTGAGTTATATGTAAATCATTCTTTACCCTGCTCTCATGGGAACAGTCCAGCCTGAACTGCCAAGACAGGTCCTCTCTGAACCAGGAATAATAGATCCTAGTACTCTTCACAGATACAGGAGTGATCTAAGGAGTTTGACTGAGGGTCAACTATGTATTTCTGGTGCCAGCTTTAAAGTGCGAGAAACTTCTAAACTTCACCACCTCTGATACTGCAGTTTCGTTTCTTCCCCTGCTCTGGCTTAAAGGGAGCTGGGGTGATGAAAGACTAGAGTGAAGTCCTTTGTTAGTGTGCTGAGGTAGGCCCTTTAAAGTGCAAGTGTGGTAGGTGGCATGTCCGCCCCTCCAATCTTGACAAGATGGCCCATCATGACAGCACCTAGTACCCCTTTTGTGATACTGTCTGGGAGGAATACACAAGGCTAACTGCCAACTACACCTTGTCATGTGAACCAGGAGAGAGGCTGCGGGCACCACATAGGACAAGTCAATAGCAACTTTCTAAAAGCGACATTTTTAGAACTGTGACTCCAACTTTATTATTAAAGAGGATTTTAAATTACAATTCACTTGAGCCCAAACGTGACATTCATTGCTGCTTCAAATCAAAGGTTATCATTTATTAAATGTAACAAGATAACCCAATTTTATGCTATTGAAGAGAAAGGTCTTGTAGTAGTGAATAATTAATTCAAGAGTTTTCCATGACCAGCACATGTAAAACTTATAAGTACATGTCCATATTTTAAACAAAATGCACCCCGCCTGTGGGCTGTTTAGGGCCTACCCTCGGGGTGACTTATATGTACTAAAAAGGAATGTTCAGATCTGGCAAAAAGTGTGTTTTGCCAGGTCGAAATGGCAGTTTAAAATTGCAATACAGGCTGCAGTGACAGGCCTGAGACATATTTTAGCATGTTTTAAAAGGCTACTGTAATTGGTGGCACAATAAGTGCTGTATGCTCACTGGTAGCATTTAACTTAGAGGACCTGGGTAGAGGTCGCTTCACTTTCCAAGGAACTTACAAGTAAACTAAATGTGCTAATCAGGTGTAAACTAAGTGTACCATGTTTTAGGGAGAGGGTGCAAGCACTTTAGCACTGGTTAGCAGTGATAAAGTGCTCTGAGTTCTAAGCCCAAAAAACCTAATTCAGCAAAACAGGAGGGGTGAAGGCAGAATGTTGGGGATGACCCTGTAGAGAGTGCCAGGTTCAAAAGTAATACTATTACAAAGTCACCAACCTGGTACTATATATGTGCAACGTCACTGCACTGGCCACAGGCACAGATTGCATAACACAATACTGTGATGCAATCTGTGTCTGTGGCTAGTGCAGTGACGTTGCACATATATAGCACCAGGTTGATGACTTAGTAATGGTATTACTTTTGAACCAAGCACTCTCTACAGGGTCTAATGGACACGATAGGTGCATGTCACTATATGCATCTGCAGCCTGTATTTAAATATCTTGTCAACACGCTGCTGTAACTCAGGGACACCACTGTATCAGTGCTCTGAGTTATCTTTTTTGCTTTTATGACATATTCAGCAGAGGCAGGTCTGGCCCCTCCTACCTCCAACACTAGGTGATTAGGATTGTGCTTGCATATTTCTTGTGAGAGACAGTTTTAAATAAAAAATGATAAAGAGGTGTTTGGGCATGTAGGTTCTGACTCCCTTTCAGTGAGCATGCAGCATTCATTGTGATATGGGAGAGCTATGTACATCAACTTCTTTTGAGTGTTATAAAATCTTTAGTTAATTTCCGTAGCACTATACACACACTACAGTTTGAGAGGGAAGCTCTCGCATTTCTTGGGTGGGACTGGAGATCTTCAACATACTCAGCAGGATTTGGTTATTTCCCTTCAGTGATAAAAGTTATAGATGGTGATATTATCTATCACCAATGGTAATTCATACCAAGTGTATACTTCTGATGTTACCATTGCTCCACCCACAGTAACGTTAGTTTGCCTTAGAACAGAGAGCCGATTACTGCAGTAAAGGGTCTCCTTGAGTCCTTCGAACATGAAAAATTCCCTCACACCTACTGATGTGATGTGTTTGGGATGTATGCAAAAGAAACAATTGATGGACAATGCAAACATTCACCCCAAGGTACAAAGATCTGGGTTTAATCCATCCTTCTTCTGCTCACCACAGCACCCCAGTTTGGAACAGCCATATGCAAATCAGTCTTGACCTTTATGGGAACAGTCCAGCCAAGCCAGGTCCTCCACGGACCGGAAACAAGCATCCTGGGACCAGTTTTCAGGGCATCACCTTTCATCAGCCAGGCTAGCTTGAATCCAGTGGTGTGGTGAGCATGGGACCCACGTGTGAGCATACCCTTTCCACTTAGGGCGACATATGCAAAAGAAACAATTGATAGACGGATTGCTGAACAATGTAAACATTCACCCACAGTCACGAGGATCTGGGTTTAATCCATCATTTTTTTGCTCACCACAGCACCCAGTTTAGACCCAGCCATATGAAAATCAGACTTGACCCTGTTCCTTATGGGAACAGTCCAGCCTGAACTGCGAAGCCAGGTCCTCCCTGGACTGGAAACAAGCATTCTGGGACCCGTTTCAGGGCATCACCCTTCATCAGCCAGGCTAGCTTGAATCCAGTGTTCTGGTGAGCACGGGAACCACATCAGGGCATACCCTTCCCACTTAGGGCGACATATACAAAAGAAACAATTGATGGACAGAATACTGGACAATGCAAACATTCACCCCCAGTCAGAGGATCTGTGCGTAATCCATCATTCTTTTGCTCACCACACCAACCCAGTTTTCACCCAGCCGTATGTAAATCAGTCTTGACCCTGTTGCTTATGAGAACAGTCCAGCCCGAACTGCCAAGCCTGGTCCTCCCTGTACTGGAAACAAGCATCCTGGGACCCGTTTCAGGGCATCACCCTTCATCAGCCAGGCTAGCTTGAATCCAGTGTTCTGGTGAGTACGGGACCCACGTCAGGGCATACCCTTCCCACTTAGGGTGACATATGCAAACGAAATAATTGATGGACAGAATACTGGACAATGCAAACATTCACCCCCAGTCAAAGGATCTGTGTTTAATCCGTCATTCTTTTGCTCATCACACCAACCAAGTTTGCACCCAGCCATATGTAAATCAGTCTTGACCCTGTTGCTTATGGGAACAGTCCAGCCCGAACTGACAAGCCTGGTCCTCCCTGTTTGGGATGACAGCATATTGGGGCATTGTGGATTGTCTTTTTCGGATTACATCATGATAGGTTCGTTGGATGTTTTCCATTTACTTTGTGTTGCCTAGAAGGAATTTTGGACTCCATTGACAAACTGCATTTTGTAGTTAGTAAAGTACTATTGCAATGGAATGAGAACTGGACCCTGTAGGAGACCAGGCTGGAGAGACCTGGTACCTTCCCACTGTTTACCTCTAGTAATGCTACTTTGTATCAATGTGAACACCTGCAGTGAAACAGCTGTAAACCAGCAGACAGATTGACAATAAAGATGGTAATTCTGCTGGCTCCCCAATATAAGTCCACTTACCAATGACCAGCCCTAACTTGCTTATAAAACCCTTGCTTTCTTCAGATGCTAAAAAACCATTCAATGTATGTTTGAAGGAAATAAACCCCTACCCTTCTGCTAAGCATTCATGAGTAATGGACCTGAGTAATAAATGGATACTTTTATCAACATACTACTCCTGGAACCTCTTTCCACAATTACATGTTATTTTCTGGTCACTTTCATTGCTTGTCGCTTTAAAAATGCTGGCATGTTGCAAGTAGAGCCATGTAAAATGACAGATAACTGTTCATTTGTAAGTTCTCTGCTTTAGCACAAGCCAATGTTCATTGAGCAGCGGCACCCTCTATAGAGAATATGTGAGTAGCATCTCAAGCATTTGGGTGATATGCATACAAAAGTATTATATTATTGTCCATTAGAGACCGGATTACAGAAAAAGGATAGGATGAGGAGTTAACATGGTATTTGGACTCGGCAATAAAAAATGTAAACACACAATTATGTTGCATTCACATTGCATTACACATATTTACAAGGAGATAAAGAGATTTTTCTATCAATTGCCAAAGCTGGGATTAGTGACAGGCTGCCAAATTCCAAGGTCAGTAGTTTAGTCTCTGTGCTGGCTATTTTTATTACTGTGCAGCAGATAGTTGCACTGCAGGGTGAAATAGTTAGGTTGAAATCCATGGGGCCCAATTCACAAAGATTTTGCTTACTTTTGTAATACTCCTGGCCAGGGGCCTAGCTAGACCTTTACCTTGGGTGGGGGGGTTAACACTTTGCAAAAGGGGGGGCATCATCAGAGGCAGACTCACTTCACTGGTCTCATATAGTGTGACACATGAACTCTATTTTTCAAGACAATATGTAGAGTTTATTTAAGTGTGAAGTGCACTATACCAGTAAGATTGGTCTCAACATAACAGAAAATAACTACAATAACTAATTTACAGTGGGTTTAGAATTCTCGATCAGAAATGTTGAGAGAATGAACTACAAATGTTACAAATGTTGCATTCTAAGACATCTTTATCCTATAGGCCTAGTTGGAGTTGGACTTTGGGGTTTCTCCTTTTTGGGGCAGATAGTTGCAAATGGTGAATTGTAAAACACACAAACTCAACTCAAATAATTGCAGGTTACCCACAGGCCCTTGGCTATTATTGTTTTGTTTTATTGTATTGTTTTGTTATTAACATTTATACAGCACAACCAAATCCCCCCCAAGAGGGTCTCTTGGCATTGTTGCATACTAATTAAGGTCAGCAATCACTAAAGGTGTTAGAAGAGCAAAGTTTTAAGAAAACAAGACTCGGTCAGGACTAGGTCATATGTGCAAAGGTAGGCTGTTCCAATGATAGAGGGCCAGATTTGAAAATAATCTGCCCCATATCTGAGAGTAGGTATATAAGCTGTAGCTTATTCCACAGATAGAGGGATTGTATCTAAAAAGGTTCTTGTGTACTAGGCACAAGAGTTTTAGGAGGGAGCACTTTTTTTCATCAGTACCCAATACAAAGATTTGGGTGTCGGTTACAGTGGGGAGCAGGATGGCAATTTACAAACCAGGTGGGAAGCAGTGTTTTGTACCACATGAAGTTTAGTTAAAATAGTAAAGTTTGCTGCAACCAGAAGGCATTACCATAATCTAGGTAACTTACAATAAGTGCCTGGGTGATGCATTTTCTGGTCTGAAGCGGCAGCCATTGGAAAGCTCTTCCGAGATGGCGAATATTTCCGAAACAGAGAGGTTGTCGTCTATCAGTATCAGTATTCTATTCACACTACATTTTCCAGCATACAACACCTTTCTGTAATTTATAGGACAGATTATTAGTAGACTAGGCAACTCTCTTATGCACCAATTAAGCATAATGTATGTTGTTCCCTTACAGGAAGCACAATATACTATACGCCCTGCAACCAATGTTGGAGCTGGCTATGTTTCAATCTGTCCTACTCTGCTAAACAGAATTCCTGCTTACATTGATTAAAGGTTTTGAGGTTGTCTCCCATAAAATGGTGTTGTATCATTCTACAGTCTCTATCCATCTAATTAGCAAAATCGGTTGGTCAACACAGGGGGGGGGTGAACTGCGGCTTGTGAGCAATGTGAGTGTGTGGAGATTAACCCTGGGCGTAGTTCGCGGAGCCGCACTCCGCGGAGCTACGCGAAGACGCAGTTGCACTCCGCGACCTTCGCGTAGCTCTGCGGACATGCGTAGTAGCTTGCTAGACCCGTTCGCGTGCCGTTTTTCGTCTTCGGGAGCGCGGTGCGCGTGTTCGGGGCGCTGCCTGCATGCTCGAGATAGCTAGCGCGCTAAGTTACTTAAGAGGTTTGTCCCGCCCGCTTGCGTTCCCTTATTTCCAAAGTGCGTGATCGCGTCAAATATCGCGCGAACTTACCCCCGGCGCACGCGATAATGTTATTCAGCGCGCGAGAACTACGCTACGCACCGGATCGCGGAGTAATCGACAGCTTCGCGTTCTCCGTAGAACGCGGAGTTGCCAAAACTCCGCAAGCTCCGCGAACGGAGCGTAGTTCTTCGCCCAGGGTTAGTGGAGATGGTAAAGAGGTGAGGCCCCTGCATACTGCCACTTTGTCACCATTTTTGGGTACTGTCTTAGTTAGAACTGCCATGTATGTGCTACGATGATGCACCTCCCATGGCATCCACGCGTGAACCTAGAGTGGGCAGCAGGTAACAACCCAATCCATGTGTAAGCACACCTTGTCCCTCCCCCCGCACCCCATTACAAACTAAAGCAAAGATGTGATGACCAATAGTATCCTGTCAGAATATGGCAGGCTAGTCCGCCCCTGTCCTGTTGGAGCATTACAATTTTGCTCAGAATGCGCAGTTACTTACTGCCCCATATGCAAGCTGTCAAGTCACGTTGTGACACCCTGATTTTCTTTGCTCTGTGATGGGCATTGGCAAAGTCTGAATGGGATATGGAATATTTAGCAACATGGACATTTTCTTTGTGTTGAGGCGTCGTAGCCAAGAAAGTGGCAGGGCTTTCCATGTGCGCAGGTCAGTGAGGACTTCTTTTTCATATTCCTGCCAATGAGCATTGAACCAGGTGGCTAAGTCTGGCATTAGGCTAAGACCAGGATACCTTACCGATCTAGCTGCCCATTGATAATGAACGTGAGTCTGAAGGGTGGCAACCTCCTCGTCCAGGACAGTGGGAATATGGACCTAAGATTTTTTATGGCAGATTCTGAGCCCTGCGATTGGCTGTTAGATCTGGAGCAGCGAGTGCACCGCTGCAAGTGAGTGCAAAGGATCGGATTAAGTGAGAAGTAGGTAGTCAGCGAAGAGAGCAATCTTATGTTTGATGCACCCGAGGGATATCCCGCATCTACTGTTTGCCCTTGTAGTGGAGGCCCTTGACATTATGTTCCGCCAAGCCCTTGGTCTTCGTGGTATTTCCCTTGGGGGCATCAAACACAAGATTGCTAAGACAAATGTATACACAGTTGGACACTTGGAGCAAATTTAACATTTAGGCACAATGGTACAATGTAAAGACAGATTTGCACAATGAGAACTGCCTCCTTGTCATATTTCATGGCAGTTGACAGTGTAAATTGCATGCAACATGTCTGATCACCATACCGTAGCAACTTTCACAAATAATCATTTTAAAATATGATGTGATTTGTCAGTGAACCACTCACCTGTGGTTGTCTGTGGGCAATGAGTATGTGCGCTGATCAATCAGACAATGAGTGTGTGCATGATTTGTGCTACTCACCCATGATGTTCATATGTCAGTGTGGGTGAGAGAGAGTGCTGCTCCGTTGCTGTCAAATGGCCAATGCTTAGTTGTTCTGGCAATGAAGCGTGCAGGGTGGTGGGGTGTTTGATATTCACTGTCATCTTGGTCATGGCTTTGCCTGCAACGTAGATGGAAGGTCTTCCTCCCGCTCTGGAAGTGCGGATACAGCGAGTGTGAAGGGTCAAGGTTGGCGGAGCAGCAGTCCCTCTTGGGGATGTTGGGATGAGTCTCTCGTGGATGACTTTGTGTCTGATTATGTAGTGACATATTTAGGTGTGTAGATGTAGTGACATATTTAGGTGTGTAGGAGTGCTTTGACTGTGACTTTGTTCTTGACAGTCAGCGAGTGGATGTTTTGTATGTGTTGGCTAATGGGTTTGTGAGATGGGGTTCTGATGACGGCTCTGTCAGCAGCCTTCTGTGTGTTTTCTAGCTAGTGCAGTGGCATTTGGTGTATCCCTCCGTTAAGTGTGTTGCCGAACTCCAGTCTGCTGGTGATGTGTGCATTGTTAACATGTTTTAGTCATTATAGTGTTACCCATTGCAATATATTGCACTGGCTCATGATGCAGTTGGAGCTGTTGTAGGCAATGGAGTAGATCTGGCAGGTCAGAGTGATGGAGGGGTTGTGGTTGATGCCAAGGTTGCGTGCGTGGTCTGTCACTTGGGTGAGCCTCACAAGGCCCAAGATCCTCCAGGGTTTTGCACATGCGCATGTGGATGGTCCAAGGATGAGGAGGCTATTCTCCTCTGATTTGAGCTCATGCAGATGGTTTCCATCCATTCAGCTCGTTCCGACATTCCTTTTTGTGCCCAGCATTATGTGTCTTTGGCTTTGTTCGTGAGGGAGAGGTTGTGCTGTGTTTCCTCTGTGTGTGATGATATGCTAAGCCCATGCTGGCTGGCAATGGCGATGAGGGTGGCCATGTACATGTTGAGAAGCGTGGGGCTTAGTGACAGTCCCTGGGGTACTCCATAGTTGGTGTCTGTGGGTTTGGAGATGGAGTGGGTTTGCGTGAGAATTTGGAAGGAGTGAATCCATGAGATGGTGTTGATAAGTGCATTGCTCACACAAATGAACAGGGTAGACAATTTCGGAAGCCTGTGTGTAGAGATTGTACCATCACTTCAGTCATATTAAGAAAATGTGCTACATATTAGCAAGAGGCTTAATCTAATGTGTGCCACTTCAGCTGCAGGAAATTGCTGCCAAAGCAGTGATAAGGGCCATCATGAGATGTGCCATTTGATTTCAATACAAGCCCATGGTAGATGTCCTGCACATGTAACCTGGCCTTCTACAGGACATCAATTGCGCATATCATGAAGCACATCATCTCGGCTTAAGTGGCAGTTTCCTTGCGCAAAAGCAGAGCCATTTAATTTGGTCTTATTGCTAATATGGCACTGTGAGACCACCATGTACCACTACAACTTCACATTAGCAACCTCATCAAATTTGCCACCATTTGGCAAAACAATTTCCTCCCCTTCAAATCAGTATGAATTGCCGTTGTCCTGCTGTCTCAAAGTGAAATAATCCAATGCATGATTGTAGTTGACAAACACTGGTACATTTTATCTCCCATATCACATTTCAGAGGGCGAGACAGCACTTCCTAAACAGCAGCCTGGCCCAGCACCCGCTGATGATGTGGATGTGTATGATGACATCAACGTTGACTCCCTGCAACTCCTCATTGACACCATCAAACACTCAGCCTCCAGAGCTGGGCAACCCAGCAGCCTTGCTCAGACCAACGAGCAGCACGCACCTCCCGCCCCAGCTAGCTCCCAGGAGCCCGATCCCACCACCCAGGCCTTCCAAAGGCAGGTTGTTGAGCTCCAGGAGCAGTTGGGGAAAAGGTGCAGGTGGGGTTTCAGCAACTGTCAGACCAATTTGAGGGCCTACGTGGGTGTCTCAGTCCCATTAGAGACCGCATACAAAAGATCACAGACACCCACAGCCCCTTCATTGCTCTCCAACAGTCCATGGCTGACATTGCTGGAGTCATGATACTGAGATACCAGTCTCTATCTGCTCTGGGTGGCTTCAGCAGTGTCAGCCAGGATCTGACCAACATCCGCCGGATCATGGAGAGCATGGAGCGGATGCAGGCTCAAGACTTGGCTGCCAGGGCAGCCCACATGCACGAGGATGCTGGGATTTATCATTCCCTGCACCTGCTTGTTGCCTCCTTGCTGCCACAAGGTTTGGTGCAGATGGATGCTGCTGCTGCCTCAACATCCTCAGATGCACCACCTGGTGTGTCAGTGCCTCACAGTGCTGCACCCACAACACCAACAGAAACCTGTGAGGCACATGACACACCAGGATGATGGAGATGAGGATGACAGTGCATTTCTGCTGAGGAGGAAGCAGTAGCATCCCACTGTGCCAAAGGCACAGTTTCTTCTGTGGTGCTTTGCTCTGTATCGTGACACACATACACGTCTTGCACTTTATTCCACTGTCCCCTGGATCCTCCTCGGACACTCCCATGGACTGCCATATCACCCCATTCCTTGCCACTTCAACCAGCCTGTGCACTGAATGATGCCTCTTCCCTTGGCCCTGTTAACATCAAATATCTCTGTCTGGCCCTCCAACGGGCACCCTCTGCACTGTATGGCCCTTCACTTGTCCTACATGCCTACCAATTTTGGAAATATTGAAAATAAAAAATAATTAATTCACACATATGTGCATTTGTACAATGATATGAAGGTACGAAGTTGGTGAATAGGGTCTGGAGACTGATCCAGCCAGAAGGTACACCAATGGAAATACTAGAAGTGTACCTGTCTAAACAGATAAGGAGATGCTGAAAATTGGGTTGATATGTGTAAACAGGTGGTGCCACCATTGCACCAATGGAACGGTATACCAAAGTCACAATCTCAATAGCCCATCAGGTAAAGTCATGTATCCGTACATGTCAAAGTCAGTTGCTGCCCACGGCTTGTGTCATCAGTGACACTAGTAAATTGATATGACTTGTCACATCCACTCACACATGATGTGGAGGACTGACCCTGTTAGCATTGAGCAAATTGCACATCACATTCCAATAGTCAGGACACCACATCCCCATTGATGGAGACACAGAAGGGCACATGTCCACCACAGACATACCCCACCACGCTGTCAGCATCAAGGAAGTAGAGCCCTGCAACCAATACACAATATTAATTACCTCCCAACGGCCTAGTGACATCATGCCATTGAGCTAGTATTAGCAAAATATGATAGAAGAAAGCCCCCTGTTCCATGTTTGCGTACAGCGAGGCAAGTACTACTGGCCTGCTGTCTAGTATATCATACACTGCTACATACCTGTCTTTGATCTTTGTTTTGACATTGGTGAATTGAAAGGGGACCCACAGTCTGACCCATATTTGTTCCACTCCTGCATACACTGAGTATCCTGTGGCATCCAACTGTCACAGCCAACGACGATGTAAATGTGGCAGTTCAGGGTTTTGACATATGATTGTCCTGTAGCTGTGCTAGCTGTATATGGTGTTGTTCGAGATAGGAGTAGATTTCCTAACCACATGACAGAGTGTGTATGCCCTACCCATTTCCATGTGCCCATTTTGAGGGAGGTCATAGTAGGTGAGGAGTTTAAACAAAAAGAGAGCACATGTGCATGTAGACTTTGCAACAAGTAAATGTGGTCGCAGTGTTGGCTACCCTGGCACTAAATGTTTGAAAGTTGACCTTCTACAGATGTTAGATGTCAATGCAAACAGTTCCAAAAGCAGAAGTGATTACAAAAGGGATAATTTGCAACAGTCAATCATCCAAACCTTGTACCAAGGCAACATTCACACAATGACAGAGGGGTGTGTGCTACGCAACATGTGATGGACCAAGGATATACAAGTGTCTTTATTGGTTCTTGTGAGGTCCCCAGCTGCCAGACAGTTGCAAGTGGGTATGCGCCGCACGGTGCAACATCCCAGCCCGATGATCCATACTGCATATGGAAAACATGTGGGTGCGCAGCTTGGTAATGAGAGGGCCCTCAGGGTCGTCATAGAGTCAGAGATCGTGACACTGCCGAAATGTAAGTATGTTTGAGTTCACAGGGATTGTGACACAAGACAGTTCAGGATAAGCATGCCATGACTGCTGGTCCCAGTAGTTAGCAAGGGTGTGTCACCCAAGTGGCGCACAAGTGCAGCTTGTTAGGCAATGTAGCAGGACATTTGTGGAGTGACATCGGGCAGTGCGTGAGGGTATTGAGATGCCTGTGGGTCTTTGGAGGAGTGATTGTGGCTGATTTGGTACTGTTGACTCATGGTAGAGCCAGGTGGTTCAGTTGAGATCCTGTGATGTCCACTGTGGCCTTGAGTAACTTGCAACATTCAATCTGCGCATGGCTCAAATCTGGTCCTACAGATTGTGATGTGTGAGATTGCCTCCGCCTTATACCTGCATTGGGGTGGCGGGTGGATGCATTGTGCGACTGCTTTTGCGGATTACTGTTCACAGTCTCAGTGTTTGCAGAGGCGTAAGAGTCCATCTATTCTTCAGCCAGTTCTGGATTTAGAACGAAGTGAGTATAGAGTACAGAAGCTTGTATTGCCTACGACGTTTCTTGACTGCCATGAATGTGTATCTGTGTTTTGTGACCTGTAACGTGTAGTCCTGGATGAAAATTTAGAATGATTGACAGCCTGAATGTCTTGTTGTTTATAGTTTCTTGCATTATGGCATCCCTGTCCCTGTAGTTGAGGATGCGGATCTAGTACGTAGGTGGCTTCAAATCCGTTGGCAATGGTCTTGTAGGCACCCTGTGTCTCTGTTCCACTACGACGCAAGATGAGAGAGTACCTTCAGGTAGCATAGAGTAGGCCCAAGTCTCAGTGTACACATCTGGATCTTTCCTCTCCTGGCCTTCCGGCAGGCCCATCATGCGTACGTTGTTGCATTGTGTCCGTCCTTCGGCATCCTCTACTCTGTCTTCCAGCAACTCAACATGGTTGAGTAAGTTTATTATATGTAGGTCTGCAGCTGCATCATGCAGGCCAATTTCAGCAATGTCAGCTTCTGCGGGAATGGTGCAATCTACCAGTTAGTGTGATCTGCACGTAGATGTGTGAGGTCTATAGCCACCTTCACAATTTTGTTTATTGAGGAAGAACATACTTGCTGTAGTGACTCACCCAGGTTCATTTGAAAAAAAGGGAAGCTGTAGCAAACATTTCATATATTACATACCATTTCCTATAGAGTGAATCTTAATGCAGTAGCAAAGACATCATAGTAAAAAATCAATAATTGACAAATTTTATAAAAATAGAGACATTTTATTTATATTTTCTATTTTCTCTTTTTCATATATATTTTTTTCATAACTTTTTATACAGTCAATTCGAAGTGAATAAATATATCATAATTTTAGGCAACATTTAGTGAAACTCAAACATACAAAAACATCAAATGACTAGATGGTCAAGGGACTATTGAAGTTGGCAATGCGGTTGGTTGGAACTACGCGCGTTTCGGCATCTGCCTTCATCAGGAGACCGTCATTTGCAATAAATTAACATAGACAACATAAAGCTCCAAGAAAAGAAAACGTTCCTGCTCTCAGCAGAGTTCTGGTCAGGGTTACTGGTGTAACAAGCACCTTTTCTCATTGAAACGCTGTTTAAATTATAAGCTCTACTGGGTTGATAACCAGTTTCTTTTCGCTTTTGAGTATTGAGAGCTTGGAGCGAAAATCTGAATATTCCGGCTCAGTTATGCGATTTAACCAGAGTTTTAACCTAATTATGCAGTTTCTGTGTCCAGCTGAACCATTTCTCCATGGCTGTGACAGTTTGAAAGCAGACTGTGGCCCAATATTATTCTCTTCAAATTGTTGATCATTGGTAAATTATTATGATGATTTTCTGACAAGGGCGAATTAAAAGCGTCTTCCCATTAAATACTCTAGGTAACAGGCGCCATTGTCTACGGAGACTTACTTCCGCAAATCAGGTCTCTAGCGTGATAAGAGATCTGTAGCGTATCCGGGATTCTGGGGCACGAGGTTTACCCGACCGCGTTCAAGAAGGATATCGTTCTCATACCCTTCTTGAACGCGGTCGGGGTTGGCTGGCAAAGTGTCCATTACAAGTCACTCGTTGTGTGGTCGCAGTATGGCACAGGTACTGAGTGTCTGTTGCCGCACCCATCAGTGTTTCTCAGGCACCGAGTCCTCCCCGTCACACTTGTGCACCCACGCCAAAGGCACAGCAGTTGGTGAGTGCTGGGACATGGCTGCAGTCATAGCTAGTCCACACAGCAGAGGGGAGCTGTGTGGGTGGAAGTGGGGCTATGCGGAGACTGTGTTTTGCGGCTGGGCCAGCAGAGGCACCACCGCACCAGCCCAGCATGCAGGATCACAACGAAGCTTCAGTCATCTCCCTGCGCTGACCACCAGATCCACTGTGCCCAGGATCAGCCAGTCTAAGGTCAGGCGAGGTCAAGGCTGGGTGGGGTGCGGGGAAGGCCCTCAGGGATGTCCAGATGCACTGCGACTTATCGTGACTGGCCACCAGTTTGTCCTAAGTCTGTGTCCCCACTTTCACCAAGCACCCGTTTAGCAGCAGGACTCTTGGAGGAAGCCGTAGTTCATCTAGGGCTCTCTTTCACAAATCTGGGAGTGTAGTGGTCCATCACAGGATGTAGGGTGTGACCCTCCGCGTCATCCACCCGAGATCAAGTGTCAGTGCACAGGACCACACAGGCACACCAAGGGTTGGCGTCAGGATCCAAGTTGCTACAACGGTCCAGTCTGGTGAAGCAGATGTCCAGGGCACAGTTTGCACTCTCCTGTGCATTGTGGCCCGAGTCATCCTCCCAGGGGCACCGTAATGGTAACTGCACCACTTGCCACAGCCTGGGGGCCGGTGCTCATCCGTGGCCTCACATAGCCAATGACTCAGATATGTTATGAGCACACTCTGCTGTTCAGGAGTCCCTGGCTGAGCAGTGTGATGAGCAGGCCTTGATTTATCTTTAAATTTGCCTCAGGGCAGCAGCAGGTGTGTAGTTGTGCCGCCGCTCACCAAGATGTGCAGCAGGTCAGCATACAATGAATGAATGTGCCCGTAGAAAGGAAGCTTCCGGCAGCGCTGTACCCAAGCACGTCTGTACTATTTGCTGGCTTAGCCACCACACATGTCACACCATGTTGGCATTGCTCACAAGTGGCCATTAGTAATGATTTTTTCTTTTACATCTGCTACTCACCCATATGGGACACATGACATAGGTGTGATACAAAAAAGGCTGAGCTGTTCCTGAGAACAAAAAGGAATGTACTGGTCGTGCCGGTATGTGAGGATGTTGTAGAATCTCAATGGGAACTACAGTTGGGCATCCATAGTGTTGGATGTAATGCCCCTCACACACCCTCGCGGGTGTCATGCTTCATCATCTGGGCTTGCTCCTCGTTGGGTCGGCGGTGCAATACCCAACGGGCGACACCTCAAAGAGGGGCACTTTGGCGGAGATCTTTTATCCAACTGCCGTATGATGAAGTGGGGGTGTGGGGCCGGAATAACGTAGACTTAGTCTGTGAGTTTAAAATAGGGCTAGGAGTACCAGGATCAGTTGTATTCTGGGGGTCCCCTGTCTAATTAAAAAAGAAAAACTAACCAGTACTCGTTGGAATATTATGTTTCCTGTCTCGAGTCTAGGTTTAGTATGTGCTCTGGTTGGTCGACATGTTTCTCGCCTATGTCTAGTGACTGGCGATTCTTCAGGACCCAGAATATCAAGCAAAATATCAAGAAGAATATTTCATTTGAATTACTGTCTACGTTTGTGAGATCTGTTCTAGTATCTATTGTTCTGTGACTATTTAAACAAATAAAGTGAGTGTTGTACAATGTCTATACCTGTGTTGCGGGTCATCTACCTAATGGTTAGAGAATCTAGGCAACAACAGTACCTGGCTATCTTTACATCGGATATAGACTTCCAGTCTCTTGGAGTTAGTCGTCCGTGTAACAAGCCATCAGCACCTACGCCACGCTGCCAGGTCCCTTTCTGTACACTTCCAGGTGTGTGTGTACCTGCGTGTGTATTGTCAGATGTTGATGTTACGTAGTGGTTCATATGCAATGGGAGATGTGTCTCACTGGTAGCTATGAATGAGCCAGGTGTCTGTGTGTATCCTCATATAGTTGTCTGTCCAGCTGTAGGAGGTGTCTTCACCCATGCATGGTGCCCTTTTGGAGATGTTGGTGTTTTTCGTGTGTTTGTGGTGGTGGTCCATCAGTTTTGGCAAGTAGCTGGTCAACATAGTTATGGTGGACCTTATTGATCTGTATGTGGTAATGGCTTCCAGGCTAATGTCTTCTGACAGACAGATACATGTTGTGACCCCCATTAGATGCCCCACTTCCCTTTTTCTCCAATATGTCCCCTATATTTCATAATGCTCAACATTTCACGCCCCATTTCCATATTTGCACCCCAACTTGGCGCCCAAATTTCAAATTGTGCCACATTTCACGCCCCATTTCCATATTTGCACCCCAACTTGACGCCCAAATTCCATATTGTGCCACATTTCACGCCCCATTTATATATTTGTACCCCACTTGACGCCCACATTTCATATTGTGCCACATTTCACGCCCCATTTCCACATTTGCACCCCAACTTGACGCCCAAATTTCATATTGTGACACATTTCACGCCATATTTCCATATTTCCAGACATTACATGCCCTCTTTGCAGCTATTACCCGATTCCAAACATACATCTTCGGGGCTTATGTTCGAGAACCTCATTGACATTATGGCCATCTGTGCAGCTGTTAATTGCCAATAATACAACGACAATGGTCTAGCTAATATGCATGATATATTTCCAATACAAGCCCAGGTTCGATATCCTGCACATCTAATGCAGGCTTCTATAGGAATTGTAAAACTCAGATTAGCAAGCCCATTATCGGATTTTTAGGGACAGTTTCCGGCCACTAAGACTGACATATTTTTTACAAGGGTCTGGATAATATGCCTCATTGTATATTGGAAGGTTGCAGGCACTATTAGCATCCTTTACATCATTTCACACACTCCTTAATTAGAAATTTCAAACTACGTACACCCTCCAATATACCTTTTGGCAATGTCAACTGATTCTAAATCTCATCCTCATCGCAAACAACACCCTAGTTTACTTGTATTAAACTCAGGGGACACACCCTTTTTACATTGGCTAGTCAATGTAGCACCATGAAGACTCTAGTGTCATACATTAGACACACTGCAAAAGCATATCTGTACTGTGGACACATTCCCAACATCAATGGAGTAGTGTTTTTTCTTACCACATATTGAGCCACGTACATGTTTTATGAGTACAGTGCCCATGGCAGACAGTGACACGTAGACATGGTATGTGTTTCTGACATTTTATTTGTCACACGCCACATGTGTGGTAATTTTGCTATGACATACATCGGAGGGGGACCGTCACAATGTGACTGACTCAGTCAAAGAAATTCTTTATTATTCTGTTCCTTTCTGCAAGTCCAGCTGCATTTGCTGTGGGGTGTACAGCACCAGCCTCTTCTTCGTCCTCGTCTTCATCTGGTGGTTCTGGCACTTTTATCCATGGGGCTTTTGTACGCACACATATGTTGTGCAACACACAACTTGCCATGATGATTTTGTTCACCATTTCAGGGCTGTACATCAGGCTGCCACCTGTGATGTCAAGCAACGAAAACGTGACGTTAACACACCAAATGTGCACTCCACAATGGACCTTGTGCATCTGTGTGCAGCATTATACTGCCTCTGGCCTTGGTTGGTGGGGTTTCGTAGGGGTGTCATCATCCATGGTCCGAGTGCATATCCTTGGTCCCCTGTGACATATAAGGGAAAGAGGATTACGTAATTGGTTGTGCTGGATGTGTTGTTGATGTGGATGGATTTGTGTGTTGACATTTATGTTATGCTGTTTATCAGGTGTTTTTAGCGGTTCGTCAAGTGTCACAAGTGGAAAGTAACAATTATGGTTCTTTCTTACAGCATTTACAGATTGAAGTCTTGATACTCTCCTTCGGACATACACCTGTTGCTATATATGATATAGTAGTCTTCTTAGGATTACTTACCTTGTGTTAAGGTATGTATATGTGCATAACATATACGGATAGCTGGTTAGATTCATAATAACATGGCTCTTGTTTAGTTTGTCTGATTTTGGTTTCAGTTGACAGCAGTGACTGTTTAGGGATTCTACGTAAGTTGCTATAGTTTTTACACATGGGTGATGGTGTTTTTTCACATGTGTGGAGTCTTTTGGAAATTGTCAAATTTCTTTACTAACATTCAATAATTTTGAAAATGTGCAACACATGATTTTGTTATCCTTTATTTTCTTGATTCTACAGATAGACCCCTGTGAAGGGACTAAGTCCCGAAATGCATAGGGTTGGAATTTCAAAGTGTTACAAGTCAACCTGCTATCAGATTGTTGTTTAAAATTAGATTGTATCAGAAGTATGATTAAGTAATTTATGTTCTCAGTGAAAAAGTTTTTGTCTAAATGAAATTTGTTTAAAGTTTGATTAAATTTGAATGTATCATAAAAATGAATATTGGTCACAGTTGTTACATGTTAGAATCCTAGTTGCCCAGGTGGAGCTAGGCCACTTTTTGATTGTTTCTCAGGTTGGCCATGTGTTGCTTCTGAATGCTTTAGTGCATGTTTGCAAATAATCTTGGCTCTCTGCTGTTACTCCCTCCACCACCCAACATCTATTTGGTGCGCAGCTCAGTTGCATGAGTGGCTCTTCTGCCGTCTGCCACTGATACTAATCCACCAAACGCACTGTCATTACCATTTGCAATGTAGGACGCTGTAGAACACACAACACACAGTTGACATTCTGTGCTGCTGCAGCTGGCCAACCGGCAGCACATGATGTTTCCTGTCATGAGCTGACCCAAAACAACAGTTAGCTACCCCTTAAATGCATAGACTATTGTGGGCTTGTTTGCTTCACCAACACCATCGACTTCAGCAGACACAACACCATCCACCCCTTGTACTATGTGCACCTTCCTGCCTTAGACTCCAACTCACATGTCAGGACTGCTCAACATACATTGTCCATGTTGAGATATGACACGTTGTCTAACAATAGGCTGACCAGTGTTGTCACCACACTGAGCCACAATGCAGGACACACCTTAGACTTCTTGTTATGCACACCTAGGGCCAGCACGTTGGCCTCTATCCACACCCAGCCATGACCAGGCCACTAATTCCTGCCAGTTGTACACCTCATCAAAGCATTGAGTACACGGCAAATGAACTGCTGAGCAGGACTCCAACATTTGGAAATGTATGTAAGCAATGTATCCTGGGTGACAAGGAGACATTAAATGGTAGACACTGCAACAAGGACATCTCACACTTGATTACGGTCACACAACTGGGTAGAGACTTGTCCTTCCTCAAGCTGAATTGTCGGACCATTACCTAACATAAATATGTAGACCACACTATACTCAAGGGACAAAAGCCCAAATGAGATGCTCATTGCCAAGACGTTGCTTGTTGATAATTCCACCCCTGACATCCTTGATGCTGTACCTGATGTCTATAGGATCACAAGAAAGGATCAGGTGGGACAAAGAAGGGGTGGTCTAGCAATAAGTTACAAATTATCATTCACATGCCAAATGGGAGAGGCAGACATTTCCAAATGTGAAGGATATTTATCCACACTCACCATCATTGACGATAACAACATAGCATGCTTCCTGATTTCACGCACCACTGGCCCAGGATCTCACTTTTATTCAGTAGCCGTAGGTATTCAGTGATACATAGAGCAATACGACACAATGTATTCATCATCTTAGGGTATCTCAACATACACTTTGATGATGTTGGGAAATCAGAGGTTCCACTAGTCTGTGATGGGCTCATGGTGCTCCACCTGACACAAATGAGATATTGCTCCCACACACCAAGCATGGCACTTCCTGGATACCATCTTCAATGACATGACAACCATGGAATTTTAAATGTTTGTGGCCATTTCCATGGTACTACCACCATAGTATCCCTTTTCACATCCCACGTCAAGTTGTTACAACATGCCAACACAATGAAATAGTAGTGACCCACAGGCAGTGGGATGATTTATAACAAAGACATTTGCACTGGCTTTACATGAAAATGAACCTATATTGGGAAAGGACATTGACATACCCAACAGACAAGTGGAAACCTGCTTCACAGAGGCACTCAAGGAGGTAGCACCATGGTCCAATGACAATGCCAGGAGAGCTGTAACCTCTGCACCCAGGTTCAACAAAAACTTACAATAGGCAAAAGCAAAGATGCAAACAGCTGACACGCCAATGGCATAAGAACTATTGTATCATAGTTAAGGGGGCTTACAAGCAAGTACAATCCCAATGTTCTAAACTGATGGGGGCAGTCAACGCAACTTTTATGACACGGAAATTGATATGTCTGAATACTCATCTGCAAAGATGTTTAGCTTACTGATAGTCTTACAATGAGATGTGAGACTGACTCAGCCCAATCATACATCTGAGGAGTCCTGTAATGGATTATTCTATTTATTGTCAGATGAATTACAGAGATTTCTGTCAACTTTCCTCTGGATGCTCTCCAGGGCATAGGCACCATAACCACTATGGATATAGCAGTAAAAGGAGTAACCTTAGACGAGTTTGGTGTGCTAGCAACAGATGTGATTAGGAAGCTCGCAGCTGTTGTCATAACAGAATCACTGATGGAACCTGCACACACAGAAATTCAGATGCAGGAGGGTCACTGCATCATGCCATTAATGTCATTACTGTTCTCCCACTCATTCCAATCATGTACAGTCCTCTTTGAATGTCAACAAGACATGGTCTGTCCATTGAGATGATACCTCACATAGACCATGAAGTGCATTGTGTTTTGTGTCCCATTTCAACGCTACTTTTCCAGGTGAATAGTTGCTGTAAAAGTAGTTAATGTACAGCTCACCAACCATTGCACTGAGAATGTCCATCTACACATGTCGCAATCTTGTTGTCAAGCTGCACACTCCACTGAAACTGCGTTGCTCTTGCCTAGTGAAATCCTGGGACAATGAACAGCCATAGGTCAGACTGATGCACAGGTCCTGTAGCTTTTCTGTGCAGCATTTGACACCATCTATCATGGGCTAATTCTCCTGTGACTGGTGTCATGTGGAGTCAAGACCTTAGCCCTTAGATGGATGAGTTATTTCATTACATCAAGGGGCGTGCATATGTTACAAGCGAGATTCTCTTCTGAAAGTACTCCCCTCCTACATGGAAGCCCTGAAGGCTCCATATAGAACACCAAACAGTTTGATCTTTATTTGCAACCACTTTCCAGCATGGTGTCTCAATTGTATCATACACTGATGATATTCTGCTTATCTTCACACTGTTCCAAAAGCCTGGCCTCATTGCCTAACAATTATCCCCGTGTATGGAGGCTGTTACTGCATGGAGAGCTAATCACTGCCTGACACCTAATGGCAGTTCCACAGAGGTGAAGTTCGTAGGAGGAGCGTCATTCGTGTAGACATCTGCCTGGTGGCCTCATTCGCTTGGTCCTCTACAAATCACAAAACAGATGAGAATGACTTTCTTATATGGCATAACTCTAAATTCCGTATGGGAGCCAAATTAGTAAAGTAGCAGGGACATGTTTATGAACACTGCAAGTACTGAGTCAGGTCCGGGACCAACGTCCCATCAGGGTCAGCAAACCGTAGTACATGCAGTGGTCACATCTCATATTGATTTGTGGAATCTGTTGAACCTTGGTGTATCATTGATTTCACCTGAGAAACAGTACTGCCTATTCAATATGCAGCAGCTTGCATTGTGTATATCCAATCATGGATTGGGGCATATTATCAGGTAGGGTATTAGATTTGTTGCTGAACACTGCACTAAACCTGCATACATTTTGACACTGGTCTTGATGAGATGCCCATCACTATTTTGGCTGTCAGATATTAGGGCTTGTAGCCAGTGGTCCTGGGCACTGAGCCATGGGAAGTTGCCTTCTTTAAAAGGCTAATGACATGGCTCTTTGCCAAACACATCAAGAACTGGCAGACATGCATGCTGTTTCCTCTATCTTACTCCACCATCTGTGTATCTGCTATTGTTACAGGGACACAACAGCGGGGTGAGCATACACTTTACAAAGGATGAATGTGAGACCAATCTTATTGCATGTGTGGACTACATCTAGTTCATCAGGCACACTGAACGCACGTGTGTTGTCCACTTACGCACACACAACCTTGTTGTTGTATCCCAAACCACCATTGAGTACATGTAGGCCACCACTGAGTTGGTGATGCACAGTCACCCTGTGGTATGGTACACACCACCTTCATCAGCAAAGGCCACAACACTGCAGTTGTCAGCAATAGCACAAGACTACATGTTTGTATACATGTATCTACAACTGGCCATGCACCCTTGTCCCATTGTGCAACTGCTACATACGGCAGGCACTGGAGGACAATGCAGTCAGCACCAACATCTAACTTGGTTGATGCATCTGTGTATACATGTGGTGGAGCTGGTGCAGGCTTTGGGATATTATGGGACAGCACCACCAACATTGACATGTGGCTCCTATTCACCATCAACAACACACACACACACATGCTCTTCAATGAGGGTTTTCTGTGATTTGCAACATTGACGATCTGCAGCTGGTACATCATCTACACAGGTAATATATGGGCCATCCTCCTCGTGATGTAACCTTCAGCATGTGTGATCACCTGGTTGGCCATTTCCCTCAGATGTACACACCACTAAGCTAGGTACATGTGCATCATATTTGAAACCTCCATCTCCATGTACCTACAGGTGTACCCAGTGGCCTGCATCTGCCCGCCTGCCTCTGCATCCTCCATGCAGCCTTTACAAGTGTTCCCACATTGTTGTGTGTTACTGGGTCACACACAGTAAGTGACGTCAAGCTGGGCTACATTTGCACACTATATGGCAACATGTCCACATCTGCTGTGGGATTCATACTGCCTGTCCAGCACAAAATATGCAAAGTGGGACTTGTGTTTCAACTTTCTGTGTGAGTAATGTTTCTCCATCGCACATGCATGTTTCCCACCTCTCACCACATTTGCTTGGGGTGGGGGCGAGGGTCTACGCCTTAGAGTGAGGTTGATCAACGTATCTAGCTGCAGTTCCCACAGTTCATGGTGTCTGGTGTGGGTGATGTTGTTTGACCTTTTGTATGGGATATTGTGACATGGACATTTGCGCATTTCTGTTTTGCATGTGTGTAATGTGATGCAAATGATATGTTGGATTGTTAATTACCAACTAGGACTGGATTTCCATATGTCCCATCCTGGAAGCGCTGATTTATGATGGACTGATGGAAAATGTACGAATCATGCACACTTCCTGGGAACTTAGCTATGACATTTGTGAACAGTCCACGGTGATCCACTATCGCATGCACATTCATGAAGTGAGTGTGCTTTCTGTTGCGATATATGTGTGCCCTGTCCGCAGGGGGCACAAATTGGACATGTGTGCAGTCTATTGTGCCCAGAACTTGTGGGATCCTGCTATGACATGGAATCCTTTCTTGACCAGGAGCTGTTCCTGCACAGTGTTGGGGAAATAGAGTTGCTGGGGTATCAGGCTGATTATGCCACCCAACACAGTTGGGCGGAATATTGAGAAGGATGCCTGTGAGACTTCTCCAAGTCTGGATGTTGTAGGTTGAAATGTCCCTGAGGCCAAGAAATGCAGCACGGCCAGCAGCTTTGTTTGCGGTGGGATAGTAGTTATCCGCTGGGTGTGTCAGCCTGTGGTCTATCTGATTCAGGATGTAGTCAATGGATGTCCGTTTGAGCCTGTAGTGGGCTATGACATTCTCTGGTTGTAGGTCACCAAGGATGAGACATCTGTGCAGGGGCCGCTGTTGTCTTCGCGCAGCCTTGGAGGTTGTCCAGGAAGTGGTGGCAGTGGTGATTGTTGCCTTTGTGGGTCTCCGAGCTCTAATGATTAGTGCCTCCATGGCATCTGCAAGTCCTCAGCTTTGTGTCTGGGCTGGTCTCCCTTATTTGACTCCATTTATCACCATTTTTCAGTTTTAGAAGTGGTTTTAGCAGTTCTTATTTATCTCCAGTTAAGGGGGCTTTTATCGCTAAGCAGGTCCAGGTGATCATTGCTAATAGTGCGATAGTGTGTTATCGACTTTTTCGTGAGATTTAGCGAAGGTGCGCCTACTTTGCATATTATTAGCGATATTTATCGCTCCAATGCATGGCGATAGTTCACATGGTCGCTATCACCTGAAAACTGTCGCTAACAGTAGTTAGCGACTGCTTGCTAATAGGGCCGTAAAGTTATTGCCGCTTTAGCTGGAAAAAGTTCCGCTAAAGCAGCGATAGTGCACTAGCTAATATGCCCACCAAATATTCTTCACACATTACCACAAAAAAACATTTAATTAATGTATTGAACCACTAAAATATGTCCCTCATCCATGTACATATCGCCATTGCATAGACAATACCAAAATAAAAACATAGCATTTATTTTTGTACAATTCCCTAGGACCACATCATAACTGCATATTATGAGTGTTTATTCATAAGTCACCAAATAATTAACAAGTACTCCCAGCAAAACAGTTATAGAATTTGAGCATGCCATGACTCATTGAATCATATAAATATTCCAAAAGTCAAGGGTCCTACTTTCACTTTATCCAAGCCATTTAGAAACGCCAACAGTAATCAATGCTTAGCACACTCACAAACACCACATTCACACTCAAAATTAAATTAATAATGTCCATAGATTAGTTCCAAATCCAGAAGTAACAAATGAGCATGTTTTCTTAATAGATTTCATATACATTGAAGGACGAATTGTCACCTTTCCTTGATACTTTGAAGATACCTGTGTTGGTCTGCTGCACTCGACACTACAGAAACAACATCCAGGTTCCACATTCAATGGTGTAATGTCTATTAAAGAACCCTTAATACAGAAAACTAATTTAAAAATGGTACTGAAGGATGACACACTTCCATTGAAGTGCACTTGCAAGACACTACCAAACATTTTAACAGATATAAAAATACTCCAAAAGGAATACAGCAGTCATCAGAGTTTATGATCGAAACAACCCAAGCACACACTCCAAAACCAAAAATCTCAAAACAAGCTAAAGAAATGGATTAAATGCCATCGAACAAAGTGAAAGTATTTCAAAATAGTTAAAGATGTATTATTGGTTATCCTGATTTCCAAACATTTTACATAGGAGCGTCCAAATTTTATGAAAGACATAGAAGCAAATATTATTCCTTTCCTTCTGGCTTTAATTTAACCAGCAGCCAGAGAAAAATATATAAATAGTATAAGAGTAATGGAATTATGCCATTTAGCATATTAAAGACTACACTACCCAGATGCCAAGGACATTAAAAGATGCATACAGAAACACAGGTGCTTAAGTAGTCTAATATAAGTCCCACAGAATATCAGCTTCTCTTTTTCCTTGATGGAGCGCAGGATAACATAAATCATGAAGAACTGTAAACATGATGAAAAAAATACAAATGCAGACGACAGAAAAAGTCACATGTCTCACTCCATCATCCTCCAGTAGACTGAGTTGTCCAAAAGGTTACAACTTTTAAATTGAGATATAAAGATATGGAAAATAGTTGCTGTAGAAGTGAATTACAATATGGCAGAGCGATAATACACACCTATATGTCTGTAAATAATATTATTATTTTTTTCAAAATAATCTTGAAAAATCATGCCTAGAATAACAAAGTTCTATTTGGGGCATTTGGTAATGCAAAACCGGAGGAAGACCACAAGTTCAGACTGACCATGATGGAAGGCGCATAGGATACAGAAACCAGGTTAGTCCCACTGAAGAGTTACCTTTTCATGTCCCATGGAAAAGTTCTGTTCACATTAGAGAAGGCCCAGAGAAGGAGGGTTGTGGCATGAACAGCAGGTACAGTATCGCAGGCAGTCGTTTCTGTAGCACAAAGATCGGTCATCACTGCAACTTAGTGGTCGTCATGAACTGTCGTTGCATTATCTCAAAGTGCAAGTCGCGCATTACTGGTCATCGAGGATGGTCACTGTTGGCATGGAGAGCAGATCTTACCTGAGCTTTGCATTGGCAGGCATTGCAAATTTCAGCTCAAAGAGGCCTGTTCACAGTCACAAGGATCCCAAATCTGATTATTTTTGCCTTTTCTTCATTGAGGAGTATCTGCTGATGACAGCCAATGGTCCAGGAAAATGAGGGTACCTTTTGGGGATCAAGTTTCCCTCCAGCAGAAGCCAGCAGCAGGTCTCAGGTAGCTCCAGGAATGTCCCCTTGCAGCTGGCCAGCTTGGCATTTGCAAGGAGGCCTCTGAAGCTCGTTGTGTCCCTGTAGCTCACACAGATCAGCTAACTGATCTTTGGAATCACTCTGGTTTACCTGGGATGAAGGCAAGCAGGTCCAGTCTTCACCTTTCACTGCCAGGACATGTGATTTCAAGCACACATGTCTCATATTTTAAATACAATGCTTCCTGCCCTCTGAGCGTTTAGGGCATACGTTAGGGGTGAACAATGAGTATTAAAAAGGAATGATTAGAATAGGAAACAGTTTAATTTTGCCAGGTTGAAATGGCAGTTGAAAACTGCCCTACAGGCTGCTATGGCAGGCTTGAGACTTGTTTGTTTAAAGTGCTACTTTAGTGGCTGGCGCACTGAGTTCTGCAGGCCCACTAGTAGCATTACATTTACAGGCCCTGAGTACATATAGTATTATTTAATTGAGACTTACAAGTAAATTAAATGCGTCAATTGGGTGCAGGCCAATTCTCCTATGTTTGAAGGAGTGAGCACAAGCACTTCCGCACTGGTTAGCAGTGATAAAGTGCACAGAGTCCAAACGCCAACAAAATCTAATTCAGCAAACAGGAGGGGTGAGGGTACAATGGTTTGAAGGAATGCTATGCCAAGGATGTCAGGTCTAACACCTAGACAATTGCTTCAAATGTATTTTTTGCTCAGTTTTAAAAACATGATTTAATGTTGAAGTCATATTTTTGATAATTTAAGAACAAAACAACATATAAAAATACAGTTTACGCTGCCTGACCCAGACCTGTCTTAAAACCGTTTTGCCATTCATCATATTCCAGAGCTGGAATGAACATTCTTGGCTGAGAGAGTTAACAACCCTGGCTCAGAGGACAATAGCCTACCTTTAAGCCCAGGAAGGGCCAATGAGTGTTAACTGATAACCAGTGATTAGCTATCTGGGGGTGTAAAGAACATATGGCAGAACAAAGGACTATTCTAGTACTACCTTTTTTTGACTTGGACATGGGATGGCTTTTCTTCTTTGATCCTAGGACCCTTCTAGACAGCCAGGTTACAATCCCAGTAGGAGAGAAGACCAGGGCTGCCCTCTTTAAGTGGGATGCAAGCTCATTTGAAGAGGGGAGTGGCTTGGGACATGAGGATGAGTCAGCCAGATGCCAGGTTCTCCTGCACAATGTCATAGTATGGAAAAGGGAAACTGCCGCAAAAGGGAGTGAGTGTATGTGAGAAAAAAATATTGGGCAGTAGAATTTGTCCAATCGTTTGCTAGTGCACAGGATAAATCTGGGATTTCCACCACCACCTCCCCAGAATATTCCTTGGAAGGCTCCATCTGAAAAGAAGGCACTGTTGAAGAAGACTCCTGGCTCCTGGTGGAAGAAGAGGTCTCACACAATTTCTCATAGATGCCTAGCTCCTACTGGCTCCCAGAGAATAGAACTGATCACCAGTGGTGAAATGGTTGGTCTCCTGTTTTTTTCTGTTTCAGGGGAATTCAAATCAAAAGGGCTCTTGACATCGAGAAGGCCAAGATGACCAATGAGAACTGGACCTTGCAGGAGACCAGGCTGGAGAGAGACCTGGTGCCTAGAGACCTGCAGTCATAAGCTGAGGGCTGGAGGACTGACCATTCAGAACTTTCCCAGAACTTAGAAAAATTTGGGACTTAGCATTTTCTGAACTCCAGCAGACTGGGACAAGGTGCTGAAGCATGAACAATGAGGTCGCACCAGAACTTGGAGCTTTTTGCTGTGTTGAAAACTATGTCAGTGGGACATTGCGATAAAGTTATGTGGCCTAGTGGAGCCCTGCTCAGCTATGGTATCCTGCCTTGTCCTGCAGAAGGATTTTGTCTTCCAAAAAATTGGGACTGAGGCAAGGTAGCAAATCTAGCAGACCCATAGATAGACCTCACCCACAATGAAATGCAGGCTTGCCTCACTTGGAATGTTTGGCACCGCAATCAATAATTGTATCAGGAGCTCAATGACATGTCCCACTTCAAGCAACCTTTGCCTACCATAGACTTTGATCTTGCCACAGTGGAAAGTTTGACTTTGAACAGAATCAGTTGTTTAGAGTAATTGACCACTATTCCATTGTGTTCAACCTGAAGTCACACCCAATTTGTCTTTGGAAATTGTATTGTGTTACATTCCTTACCTTCAAATATATTGTGCTGCTTGAACTTAGCATGCACTTCTCTGGAGATTGCCTGCTTCTTGTTCCATATCTTCTAGGGGTTGCCCAGAAATTATCTCAGAACAGTTTTTTGACCTACTAGAGTACATTTATTAAGTTGGTATGGGTACAGACCTCCCAATTAATAACCTTGTTTCTGTTACATGGTCCATTTAACTCATCTGGACAGCATAGGATACAGGTGAATAGTGCTTTACAAGGGAAAATTGATGTCTGGGAGCAGGTGTTCTGAGGGCTGGTATGCTATCTTCATATTCTCTACAACAGTGTACAACACAAAACTTTGGATGATTGGGAAAACAATGGTTCTCATTGAAGTAATAAAAGCCTTTGCTCTTCTGAAAATAGAAAAGGCATCCCCGAAAGTAAGAACTGTCTGGCCAATAAAGCCAGAGCTTTAACATCTGAAATAATCTTAAAGGAAATCAGACATAAAATCCATCATCAACATTGCTGATAAACATTTCAGTGAAAGAGCAGCACTGTCAGCCACTAGAATAAGGCTCTCAGTATGAATTAAAGACTAAGGGCCAGATGTAGGTATATGTCATTTACCGATTCTTAAATACCGAATTTTACCGATTCGGTATTCAAAAATCGGTAAATGAGATGTAGGTCAAAAATCGGTATATTTTACCGATTCGGTAAAAGTCGGTATCGGACGTTCTGTAATTACCGAATCGGTAATTACCGAATCGGTAATGGCCATACAACCCATACAAAAGGCCCATAGGAATGCATTAAAAATACCGATTCGGTAAATACCGAATCGGTAAATACCGAATCGGGAAGCAAGCAAAAGTGAAACTAATGAGAACAGCCAATCAGGTGCTACCACCCTCCCCCTCCCAACCAGGAAGTGGCTACCCAGGCAGCTGCAACTCATTAGAATGTTCTGGAGAGGCAGTCAGAGCTGAGCAGAGAGACAGAGCAGCAGGGAGAGATTTGTTTGCAGTGAAATAGAGAAATAATGGCAAGCAGCACAGAGAGCCAGAAGGCTGACAGAAAACGAAAATTAAAGTTTAGCAGCATGGAGCTGCGGGTACTGGTTGAGGAAGTTGTGAGGGTCCACAAACAGCTTTTTGGCAGGCTGTCCCTCACTGTAGCAGAGTCAGCCAAAAGAAACCTGTGGCTTGCCATAGGGGAGAAGGTGAATGCTGTGGGTGTGACCAGCAGGAGCCAAGAGGACCTGAAGAAAAGGTTTTACGACCTCAGGAGCCTCACCAAAAAAAAAATGGCAGAGATCCACAAGCAGGCTGGTGTGACCGGTGGAGGCAGGAACCCTGCACCCCCCCTGACTGACCTTGAGGAACTGGTGGCCTCCACCATCGAGCCTGACAGTGTCGTGGGAGTAGGAGATGTGGACAGCTCAGCTACTACGAAAGGTAAGAGGCCTGCGCAGCATGACACCCCAAAGCAAACTGCTTCCCTTTAGCCTATGTGTATAGCCCAACCCCAGTCCAGTACTTCTAGCACCATACATGAGCAATGCATTATGGGAAATGTAGTCAGGAAATGTAGGACCACATGTAAGTGCACAGAAAACAGCAATGCATTGAAAGCCAATCACAGTAATGAAAGTGAAATGTGCAATGCATTTATTGTAGTGACTGTAAGACAATAGCACTCAGTGCACATACGCTTCTTTATACCTAGGGCCAACACCAGGCAGTGGACCATCTGCCTCACAAGGAACTGCTCCAGTGAGGGAGGAGAGTGTTGAGGCAGGGCCAAGCACCGTAGAAGCCTCGCAGGAGGAAGAAGACGCCACTGCCCTCTCCCATGAGGATGACACTGTTCGTTCCCTTGTGTTTCCCCACTCCCCACACGTTTCCCAAACCCCCCATTGGTTTTCTCACCTGAGAACTCCCCATCACAGTCCCTGACAACACCTGCTACCTCACCAGCCAGGAGGAGACATGTGGCCCCACTGAGAGTCATGGCGGGAGGAGAGGGTGAGGCTCCAGCAACCATTGAAGTCACTCCTACTGCACAGGTGTCCACACATCAGTCCAGCAGCACTCGCAGCCGCCAACGCACTCCCAGCAGTGCAGGTCCACCTGGAGAGGGCACTGTGTTCCGTGGCCTTGAGGGGAGCATGGTGCGCATCCAGCGCATGCAGGGGAAATCGATTCAGACCTGCCACCGCCAGTTTAGGATCCTAAATCAGCAAATGGGAGACATGGGCAAGGGCATCAGTGCTTTAGTGGAAACCAACAGGGAGGTTGCAAAGACCAACACTGACATGACCACCGCCATCAACCAACTGTGCGCAAAAATGGATGCCCAGGAGCAAACAAGGCGCAGAGATGCGCGTGTGCACAACAGGGCTATGCACTGGCTGGCCACGGCAACATCCCAGCTTTGCCGTAGGAGCGCCAACATGCAAGAAAGCCTCACACAGAACACCGCGGAGGTAAGCAGGGGCATGGCCAGGATTACCAGTGCCCGGGAGGCCATGATAATCTCCCATACTGCTGCGAATCCTGCCCTGGACGTGGCTGAGGCATACGACAGCAGCAGCCGCAGCAGCCCGGCTAGCGCAGTTGTTGAGCCACGCTGGAGCACCAGGAGCTCAGCTGAGCCTGCAGGCCATGCCGAAGGGAGTGAACCACACCCCAGTGGGTCTGCGAAGCGCGCCCGTAAATGACATTAACAGTGTGGGTGAGGCAACCTGGGACATTAGCAGTCCCCACGTTCAAACACTTATTATTTGTTCAACATCGGTGCATTAACGTTGTGGCAACATTAAAAATACTTTTTTTCACATTCACAAGCTGTCTGTGTCTCTTTACTCACTCAGAAATAGTTGTCTGTTATCTCCTCACGTCTGTATCTGCCATCACTTGGTGTTGACACTCCAGCAGGTTGTCTGTCAGGCACAGCATTGTGGTCGGCATGATCCTCGTAGTCAGACAACTCGACCTCAGTACCCTTCCTCACAGCCAAGTTGTGCAACATGGCACAGGAAGCAATTATCTTGCAGCAGGTGATGGGGGTATACTGCCTTGCACCTCCACTCTTGTGAAGGTATCTAAATCTGCTCTTCCAGATGCCAAAGGTACGTTCTACCACATTCCGTGTACTTTTGTGGGCCCGGTTATACCTCGTTTGGCTGGGTGTGGAGGGGTTGAGGTAGGGAGTGAGGATAAATGAACGTAGGGCATATGCACTGTCTCCTAAAAGGGAAATGGGAATACATTACTCAAATGCATACTTGTAATTCTTACTGCAATAGGTGTTGAAGGGGTCGCATACTGTGTCTTACCTAGGAGGTATCCTTCGCCAAATTCCCCTGCAGACAGCCGTGCATAGATGCCGCTGTTCTGAAAAATATAGGAGTCGTGGGTACTCCCAGGGAAATTCGCAACAAGGTCTGTGATGACGAACTTTGTAGTGCAAATCACCTGTACATTGATGGTGTGGGTGGACTTCCTATTCCGGTAGATGTATTCTGTGGCAGCAGGGGGACAAATGGGGAAGTGCGTGCCATCAATGCAGCCGATGATATGGGGAAATCCAGCCATCTGGTAGGACTCGGATTTGGTTTGAACCAGTTCAGCATGGGTGAATGGAAAAGAAATGTAATGCTCCATCCTATGCAACATGGCGTCAAGGAATTTGTGAAAAAAACTTGAGAGGCTGCTCTGGGTCACCCCACCCACCGCAGCAACCACGCTCTGGTAGCTCCCTGACGCCAGCAGGTGGAGGCTGCACAGCACCTGTACATGGGGTGGAATTGCATGTGCCCTTGGGGTGGTGTGCTGCAACAGTGCTTGTAGGTCCCTGATGAGCTCCAAGATGGTGTCTGGAGCCAACCTGTACCTCTGCAGTATCTCTTCCTCTGTGAGCATGAACAGGGTCACCCTCTGCCTGTAGACCTGCTCCTGTCTCAGCCATTCCCTCTCTCCTTCCTCCTGTAGCCGTAGCCGTCTTGCAATGACATAAAATGCCGCCATTGTGCAAACAGAATTGCATTTTGGGTCCATTTTTATAGGCTGCACCTGGTTACCACCTGATTTGAATCCATGGTAAATACCGACTCTTAAATACCGAATTTGAAGCAAATTCGGTATTTCAGACCCTCCCTACATCTCAATCTTCAATTTTACCTATACTTAATTACCGAATCGGTATTTTACCAAATCGGTAACTTTACCGATTCGGTAAATTTTCCCATTCAGTAAATTTTCCGAATCGGTAAATATTCCGATTCGGTAAATTTTCCGATTCGGTAACTTTTCCAATTCGGTAAATATTCTGAGTCGGTATTTTACCGATTCGGTAAACTTTCCGATTCGATAAATTTACCGATTCGGCCTAATTTCTATCACCTACATACCGATCGCTCAATACCGGTCGGTAACGGGCGAACATCGGTATTTTCGGCCATTACCGACCGGTAAAGGGCTACCTACATCTGGCCCTTAGTGCCTGATTTGGATCATGAAATACTAGTTACTCAGTCACAACGGTGATGGATATCCCATCCACCAGAATGTAAATCCCATAGCATATAATGGGATTTATATTTCAGTGGATGGAATATCCGTCACTTGTGTGACAGAGTAACCTGTCTGTCAAGATATAAATCAGGCTCTAAATTCTGAACCATGTCCAAACACATATTTGATCAGGGATCGAAATTACGAGTTGTGTAATAATTGTCATGCACTCCCAGTTTTCCCCAATTCAATTCTTGCCAGTCTAAATTGCTGAAATGTATGGCATAAATGGCCCAGAATCTTGGAAGAGGAGGTATTTACCACACCAAGTGTATACCTCACACTGGACTAAAGGTATTTACCACATGCTGTAAATACCCCACCCCATTACACTGAACTCATAATCAGGGCCTAATTATATTTGGAACAATTGAAATGAAATGAAAAGGAAATGTATAAATTGTGAACATTAACCCGAAGGTGTCAAGGCACTTGCTCATCAGACAGGATTACACTTATGCAGTTCGAAAGCACCTTAGAGACTGAACAACCATGTCTTCAAAATCTTCCTGAAGGTCAACAGATGTTTTTTTTTGTTTCAGCCTCATTGGGAGAGAGTTCTACAATTTGGTCGTACCTACCAGAAAACGTCTTACACCCCAGGAACATTTTTATTGACCCTGGGAACAATCAGATCATATGCAAGGGATGAACGAAGATGACAAACTGGAATATAAGGTTGTAGATTCCATTTTAGGAAACCAGGCCCTATGTTATGCGGGCCTTAAAAGCAATACACAGAGCCTTAAAATCAATTTTTCTCTTAACTGGAAGCCAGAGTAGATCTTTGAGCGCCTTAGAAACAGATTTATGTCTTGGGATGTTAAGCAAGAGCCGTGCCGCAGCATTCTGCACCACCTGTTATTTGGACAGGAACTTTTTTCGAAGATTGATAAAAAAACATTAGAATTGTCTGCTCTAGATAGAACAAGTGCTGAGACCACTAGTTTACGTAGCTCAGCTGGAATGAATGGGAGAATCTTTTTCAGAAACTTTAGCGTGTAAAAGGAAAGGGAAGTAACCTGTTTAACATGACTTTCAAACAAGTGTTTAGAGTCAAATAGGACTCCCAGATTCTTCACCTTGATTGCTGGCGTTGGTAGCGGACCCAATTCCAAATGCCAAAGATCCGGGGACCAGAAATTGGTGTGGGCACCGAAGAGTAAGACCTCCGTCTTACTCGTATTAAGTTTTAAACAGTTGGTGGCCACCCAGTCACCAACCTGACAAAGGCAGGTATGAACTGTGACATGGTGTCAGTGGGTGAGCCTGTCATTGAGACAATAATTTGCTTATCATCGGTATAGGAAATAGCAGAGAAACCCAGGGACCTGATCATCCTAGCCAGCTGTGCAACATAGATATCAAAAAGGGTCGGGCTCAGAGATGACCCCTGTGGCACCATGCATGGTAAAGTAAAGTTAGGTGACTTAAACTCATAAAATTTGGCATCCAAGAGCATTATGTATTTCAGTAGAGGAGCGACACATATCCCTATACCCTTTAGCATTGACTATTCAAGAGGTGTTCCCCTATTGATTTGCCATTGACAAATTTGTGTTAAAGAGAAATTATAATCACTCTGTGATCATTAGCGATTCTATAGCACTTACCAGATGAAACTAGAAAGCTTAAGGAATTTGGCCCAACAGAGGCATTGGACATAATTGGGTTGTTAACTGATTTGATTCACTGCGAACTCTATGATGCTCAGATTGTCTTCCGAACCATTTTTGTAGCAGGAGCCCAAGACCCCTCAATTAATTTAATAGAGTTTGCTAAAAGTCTTGGGAAGGTCCTGGATGGGCTGAAATTTGACATGCTACTAAACCAAGGCTGTGGTAAATGCCTGCTGGATTGATACACAGTGAAGAAGAACTTTGATGTCCATGGACTTTTGGAGAAGATTCTGATACCATATCTAAGAAGCCCAAAGAGTGGTTACAATCAAACACAAATCTGAATTCTCTCCTGAGTTTGGAAAGGCAGCTACATAACATGACAAGTAGAGTAATCCTGCAGGGGAGACCTTAATTCTAGAAATGAAAACCAAAATCCATACTTAAGGCTTATTGATCCAGCCTCATTCTGTAGAAAAGACTGAGATAAGATTTGATTTTGGGAGCAAACAGGTCCACTGAAAATGGACTCCTAAGGTTCTGTAAACTTTGGGATAGTGGAATGCAACACTGTATTCACTGGAGTCTCCCAAGTTGTGAGAGTACCAGTCTGCTACTAAAGTGAGATTTCAATTGAACTCCGCTGTACTTGACACATGGCGAAGAAGAAAGTATCCCAAAAAGGGTTTGGTAAGCTGCGTCGGAATCTTTGAGTGAATGCCCCCATAACTATATGCTCTGTCTTATGGCTGTGAGCCTGCCCATCCAAAGAAGAACTGAAGAGTATGCATGATTTTGTTGTGAAAGTTTGACTCACAAAAGAGATGGCAATTGATGCACATGGAGGATCCCATATGCCCCGGTTGATTACAGGCTTCACTTTGTCCCCCCATAGAGACAAGCGTTCCTTGGATTCTAATAGTAGATCTCATATGGAATTGAAAATGGCTCTACCATTTACACTTTGTAGAGCACAGTAATGAAGCAGTCCTGGAAAAAACACTTGAATCAATAAAGCCAACAGGCCCATTATACTAAATAGCTTTGAAGAATTGCCAATAGCAGATTGACCTGAAAGTCCAAACATGTTGAAGATTGAGTATGAATGAGAAATTATTTCTCTTGGTTTATGATAACCCCCCTAAAGTTGAAGAAGTATTAGTTTTTCTTGAGGCATGATTATAATGTCAAAATTACTCAGAACACAAATACCAGACGACTGTCTTAAGTTAACACCAAGGAGCTAAATGAAGGTTAAGAGGGACTGATGTGGATTGATAAGTCTGATAAGTCGGATTCCTCCATATGAATTGCGGGTACTTCCTATGTTGTATGCAGACTGGAGCTGATAAATAAGCATCTTTGAGGTCCAGATGGTCCAAACAGTCTTCAGGTTGCAGACAGTCTCAGAGATGGAGGATTGACTCCATTGTGAAGTGTTGATATATGACAAAATTCAATTAAATTCACAAATACTTTATTGCGGTCAATAGACCCTAAAAGTGCCAGTGCAATAACTAACAGTAAATAAAAGCAATCTCAAAAACAAGATCTTAAAACCCCAGAACTCAAGGTTACAATTATAAGTGGTTGCTTTTATCCCATGCCCTGATATATAGACCAGATACATTACCACACATACATAAAACCAATTTTTTTGAAAAAGGTGTACAATCATCGGATAGAGATGGCACTGATACATTTCATCGGATTAAAATGCTAAAACAAGTACTTACAAAATTGAATGTAAAAACAGTTTAAAAGAGTGGAACCAGCCCGGCTGAAAAGTGAATATTTTGTCAGCTTTGCCCTACATAGTGTTTTTCAAAAGTGACCTAAGCACACTCCACATGGAGAGTAGAAAGCATGACATTGCAAATACGATTGGGGATGCAGTGTTGGATTTTAGTAATCTAAATACCTCTACACAGTGTTGGAACCCCAGATTACTACACAATTGGATTGGTCAGCGGCGTCTTGATTTTCTATAGCAGTTGGAAAAAACAAACAACTCTGACTTCCTTGCGTTGTTACAGGCTGGACAGCCTAGGGAAAGTGTGCCTGCCCATTTATTGGAGAAGGAGGGCAGCAGAAGTACCCTGTGCCTGAATTGGATGTACAGTTTCCTTGCTAGCTCCAGTTGTAGCTCATCCAGGGCAGACTCTAGGTTGTACTGATCCTTTATTCTCAGAAACAGAGCTGTTAATGAACATGTTGCTGAGCATCCCTGTATGTGGGCGAGTTGGCCCCGCCTGTAACTCTGGACAAGATCCTTTCTGGAAAATACAGGCTAACTTAGGGTGATGCCATAGACATGTTCTGCCCATGTTCAGACGTGTGGCTCTAACATAGGCTAACCACAATAATTTCTCTGAACCATACAAACCCAGGATCTCCTTTAGCTCGTCCCTGTACATGGCCAGTTCCAGGTTTGTCCATAATCAATGCCAAAAGGCTAGGGGTCTGCAATTGGCCTTACCCCCAGATCCAAACATAGCAGTGTGAGGGGAGAATGGAAGGGAAGACCAAAGAGCTGCCTAACAAAAGAATTCCGAAAGTTCAGCCAGTGCATAGCAGACCCCATGGTTTGCAGTTTGTAGATTTCCACTATAAGCCCAATAGGTTTAAAAGAAGAGTTCCTGAATAAGTTGATCAATCCGCCTGTGTTCTGTGCTAGCTTCAGACTGGTTTTATTGATTTGGGCGCCCCAGTCCATTTTTTCGGTTAAGGTGACCCCAAGATATTCAAAAACAGATACCCTCTCCAGTGGTATGCCATGCAGGCTGGGATTGGGATGAGTACAGCTAGTTGGGTTAAAGACCATATACTTGGGCCATCCTGCCATAGAAAGGGACCGCCCGCAATTAGTACGGCAGTCCCGTGGGGTTCATTAGGATGGGCCCGCCACACTGGCGGGCGCATCCTACATTCTTGACATTGTGGCGGGCGGTGCTGAAAAGACACGTCGTGCATTTTCATGCACAACGTTGCAGGCATCACATGGTGCCTGCCATGTTGTGCATGAAACTGCTGGGGGGTACCATAGGAATCCCCATGTGCACCCCCCACCTGCACGAACACCCTGGGGGCCAGCAACAGGCCCCTAGAGACAAAACCACATGCCTTCCCATGGTGGAGTCTCTGCCATGGAAAGGCATTCCGCCGCCATGATGCTAATATGGAAGGCACTGCCACCATATTTCTGGGCTTTTCCGCCCAGTAGGCAATCGGGCGGATTGCCTACCGGTGGAAAACCAGCAGACAGTTTTCCTGTCCACCAGGGTCCCCCCCACCATCATAATGTGGCGGGGGGAAAAGTCATGCGGGCGGTGGATTTTGGCAGGCATATCATAATGACCCCCTTGGTCTTTAAACAGTTAATCTCGAGACCCCTACTGTCACAGAAGGCCTTGAAGTTGTCAATGATCCTCTGTAGGTCCATTGGTGACTTTGAGAGCAACAGAATATCATCGGCAAACATCATTGCCAGTATTTTCCAACAGGCTAGATTGGCAGCATAGATATCCTTCCCGGCATTCAATGTGTCTACAAGTGCATTGATAAAGAGGCAAAAAAGGGTTATCTATAGCTGTAGGTGAGGTGAATTCATCACGTTTTCCAAGTCTGATTTAGGCATATTTGCCTTCATGCAAGAGCCTAAGCATAGCATGAAACAAAGCAAAGTCCACCACCCGCTGCCACATTCAGATGTCAACAAGGATGTAGTCTATAATGGAGGAGTGACCTCAGCGATTAAAAGTATGTTTCCCTGGCAAAATAATTTAAATGGCAAAGATTGATCCCAGCATTTGGTGTCTGTTTTTGTCTGAGAAACAGATGCTCACAGAACCTAATGGATCTGTAAGATATTTTTCCACTGCCCCATCTTCCATGGTGAGGAAGACGAAAATAGTTTTGGAATATTGTCTGACCTGGGTTGTTGGAAAACTTACTGTGCTATCAGACAGATTGTATTGCCAAGGTATCTGTAAAAATAGGAAATCAGCTCTTAGAACAAATACCCTTTATTTTGCCCCCTTTGAGCAGAGGAATCAGTTCTATGATAACCAGCATTGAAACTGGTTCTTGATTTTCATCTACTTGTTCTTTGGTGGAAACCTCTCTTACTTTGTGGTTAGAAGATGTGCCTGGTTTGGAATCTGAGTTTTTCCTTGCTGTTGAATATTTGGGCCTTTTAACATATGTGAAAAGGTGGCTCTTTTACCAGTCCTTCAACAAATACCTTTCCCAAAAACTTCCTGTATGAAAGTTGGGTCTTCTCTTTAGAAGTAAATGTATTAACATGTTTTGATAGATCTTCAATATATTTTTCTTTCAAAGGGGAGACATTGTGCTACTTCTTTTGATACCAGTTCCACCAAATTTTGGGTAAAGCTTTATAAATAATTTCTTTTGATGTGGTAGAGCAGCGTTTGCATATCCGTATAACGCACATAAACCATTGAATCAATAGGATAACTGTAAGATTCACCCTCTCAGGAACACAGGAGGCAGGAGAAGTGTAGCTTAAAAGGTCTTTATTATGTTGAAGACATCAGAGACCCCATCCAACACCGAAGCCTGTCAACTGTCACCTGAACAGTTCCTCAGCCTTCCTTAGCAACCTAAGGGTTCCACGTTCTATATCTTGTCATAGAACTACCAATTAATCATAATCAATGGGGAATGGATGACTTGTACCTGTAACCAGTAACTTGTTACAGGTACAAGTGATCCATTCCCCATTGATTATGATTAACTCTAAGGAAGCTGAATGGATCACAGCTCCTTCTACCTCCCCCCACTCTTGATTGAAATACATAGAACTACCAAGACACTACAATAACCCCTTCAGATCTATAAATATTGATCCCTCCTTGGCTTGTTCTGATATTGATGCCTCTTGGCTTTACATGTCTGCAATGTTTATATTTTTTGTAACAGGCCACATTACATCAAGTAATTTGTCCTGTCCCGACAACAGGACCCCACACTGTCCATAAGCTCCTTGAGGTCTTTTTCATACTAAGAGAAACACACTAAAAACTTGTAAACAGTGAGTGGTGTGTTTAGAACACTATCTGAGGTTAAAGGTCATGGGCACTCAGATTTGTGCCTGTTTCTTACCGATTTCTCTACAGATTATCTCATTTAAGCCTTAAGAGAAGCAGTCACATGCAGTGTAGTAGGCCAGTCTGAGGATAGAGGACTAAACAACATAGTAAGATGAAAGAATGGTCATCTAGTCCCATCAAGAATGTCTGGTACCCCATGTGAGGTACTCCTAAAATTACATTTTGATGTTCTAATGCTATTCTTTTTAGGGGAAGCCAGTTAAAATGTATGCCTGATCTGGTATTTGAATCTGTGACTGTGTTAGAACCATCATCTATATCTTGAATAGTAAATACTTTGGAGGGTTTATGGTTTTGTTCACGGATCTGCCTCAGTGAAAGAGGGTCCAAACAATGGTCCCTTTGAATATTATTCTCTGTGTGCTGCAACAGTATGTTTGTGAATATTCTTTTCTATACTGTGGGCAGAATCAAAAGTAGTGAGTAACTGTATGTGAATGATTGTGGTGAATGAGCCACCATTTTCTAGGACTCATACCGTTGGAGAGGAAGGGTGGTATGTGTCAGAGTTAGAAGAATAGAGAGACACTGTGCAGATTTTCTGTGCCAAAGGCTCTGACTGGCCTTAACTGGCCCAACCAGAGACAATACCAAAGGAAGACTCTCTGGAACCCTTTCTGATTTTCCTGACTCCTATGCTTTATGCTTTTGGATACGTAGTCAAGTAAGGTTACATGGTAACAAGGGCAGCCAAGGGAGAACACCTACGGGAACATAGAGTGGGCTAATCAGGAAACGTGAGGACCTGGCCTCAGCTAGTGGGCAGTAGTGTGTGGGAGGATAACGCGAACCAGTTGGAAGCTTGTAAAAATACAAGCAGTGGCATTGAGATAAGTAGTGCAATGGAGGTATCTTCTGATCACCAAAATCTGTATTTTTCTCCTTCAGGTATGTGCACTGTATGGAACAGAATAAATACAGTGAGGTTACTTTAGTCAATAATGTAGGAGCATTTAAGTGATAAAAACACAATTCAAATACATCCTGCCCAAAAATGATGGTGCTAGAAGTTTATTCAGTCATCCCTGCTCTTCACCTCAAAGCTACCTGAAGTATTGCTTTTGACACATTTCAAGCAATATAAAATCAAATCTTTACTTCCTGGCTAATATAAATAATTATGTTAACCTCATGGCTACTACAGTACAAACAAACAAATAATTGTTGAGTTGATGTGTTCAATACCAACTATTTCCCAAAAGGTCACTTTGGAGGGCTGTGTTAACTTACCACAATAACAGAAAATATTTTTTCCAAGCTGATATTCCTTCTCATTGCAAATCTTAAATTAGTATATTTTATATTAACATAATGTTAATAAATGTAAACAACAGATAATGCTTACACCTTTCTATGGGCTCTCTTTTTTCCAGGTTTCAATCTCTTGATACCTGTGCCTCAGAAAAGGGAAATGTGCCATGGGTGAATTTTCACTGAGAAACATTCTTTACATTGTATGAAATGTGTTTAAAAAATGTAATCTCCAAATACGCAAAATAGTATGCTAGTCACACACAATAGGGCTCAGGTGGAAGCAGGTGGAAGGGCAATGCAGATGGAATGGACAAGGTTGTTCCAGTTATGACACAGTTTATGAATGCCCCATGACCCTGTTACCATGTCCCATGATTAGGTTAATAACATAGCTTACTTAGTTTTGAGAAGTTGGTTCCTCGTTTTATAGACTTTTGTACAGCTGAGCATTTCACAGAGAGGTCACGGATACCTACCGTTTAATTTGGTGTAATGTTTTGTGTTACAGCGCCCACAAGATGGAAAACTTAAAATACGAATTAACAAGATTTCTCTAAGCAGTAAGAAATTTGGAGAAACTGTAACTAAAAGGTGGAGAGGTGCAGCTTTGAAATGTATCTCCCAGCCACATGAAGACAGTGAAAAGATGGAGTCAGATGGAAACAGTTATTAGTTAAGTACAATGTAAGGACCCATGCTTGCACTGCCAAATCGACAAGCATCTCCAAGAAACTGACAAAGTCCCTCAGAACACCAACATAATAAGCACAGAACAAGGAACTCCAGTTCATATACAAACACATGTAAGTACAATGACTGCTAGAATCAACAAAGACAAAGCCGCATGACAAAGGGCCTGCTTTAAATCTTAGCGGATGGGTTACCCTGTAGAAACGGTGACGGATATCCCATCCGCCAAAACCGTTATATCCTTTGGGATATATATTTCAGAGGGCAGGATATCCATCACCGTTGTGACTGAGTAACCCATCCGCCAATATCTAAATCAAGCCCAAAGTGTCACAAAAACATAACATTCAAGCACAACAAAAGAGAGCAATAACAGTATACCATCACCTTTACCCCCATAAAAAACAGAGCTATGAACCCCTCTAAGGGAAAACGAAAGAAACTAAACAAAGAGGTTAGAAAAAATTTAGTAAATGTAAAAATAAGTTTGATGCATATAATATGCTTGAACCTAACTGGAACAAAAAATGTACAAACGGTGTTTCTTCTGCGCCCCTGTGAAACAAATGCACTTGAAGTACTGGGCCTAGAAAAATTCCCAGGACGCATGTCACACCTCAAAACATTGACATTGTTTACCAACACTGAATCATCATTCATACCACCATTAGAATTACTATCGGAATGACTTGTTTGTGAAGAGTCATGAGTAGCTGTAGACGGAAAGGAAGGCTGATGTCTGATATCAGCATTGCCCCACCAAGATCTGTCTAGATGAGACTAACCATTCAGATCAAAATCACTATATCCACTTCTATTTGTATTCCATATTATCTTAGCCTGATCAGAAAAGAGTTTTACGAAATGTCTTCTACTCCCCCAGCCTTACCCATCCAAGACCACTGCAGGAGACCTAGGGATAAAATTCTGCTCCACTCACAGAGGGAAATCTGCAAATTGTGGAAAATGCTGAGTCCCTGATGAATTCTGTTTTCAGCCTTGCTTCAGTATTTTTTTCAGTTAGCTTGCTCGAGCTGGATGTTTGCACTTTCTGGCGAGTGCGACAAGTCTTGCCAGGCGCTTGTGAGTGCCGGCAAGATTTGCCGGCAGCCGGTGAGATTTGCTAGTCACCCGCTAGCACTCACAGGATTTTACAGCTGCTAGCATGGCTGTAAGGCATGTGAGCAACACCCGGCACCTTTTTTTCTGACAACAGCGGGCGCAAGAGTGCTCCAGGGACCACGCCAGCATCCTCTAACAGATTTTCCTCTCAAGAATCTGCTAAATCTACTCGAAAATGCATTTTTGAGTAAATATTCTTCTCTAATGGACACCTTTCAAGTTGTTTTTCAGTGCGAGGAGCCTTTTTTAACTTACTTTTTTTTGTTTAACAAGGATCTGAGACCCCAACCTCCATTCCTGTACAGCTGGCTCCTCCCAGTGCTTTGTCCATCCCGAGGTCACTTTTCTTTGGAATTGGAGCTGGAAGGATCCTGTCTGATGAGATGTCGCCCCCCCACCCATGTAAGGTAGTACTACCCAGACAGACTCAAACCTCCACCAAGACTATATATATATTACCTACTGGCGGTCGCCAGTAGGTAGTTATAGTTAGGACCTAGTTTCCATAGGAAATCCACAACATTCTATTTGGAATTACTTTGGCGCCGGTGGACGAATCTTCGCGAATTTCTCAAAGAAGATGGCCCGCTCCGCTCCGTTCCTTCCCTGGAAGTTTTGAGGGGATTTGTCAAGTGGGGGCTGAGTAAAAAGGGGGTCCCAAAACGTGTTTTCCCCATGTTGTTTTCCATAGAACGATTAGACACGGCTACAGCCCGAACTGCTGAACGGAAGTAAAAGAAATTTGGCAAAATGGTAGAGTCTGATTCACAGATCACGCTTTTGCTTAAATGGTGTAAATCCCTCCAGTAGTTCCTGAGAAAATCAAAAGAAAAAAATATATATATCTAGCATTCCGAGCACGAGCTGCATGCTGATTGGCTGTCAACTGTCTGTCGAAACTCCAAACCAGAAATTGTTGGCAGCCATCTTGGGACCAATATACATGATAGCACCTCATTAAAAAGCATTGCAGTTAATAGAAGGTTTTAAGACTTTAGTTACATTATAAATCATTTGTTGATAGTACCATGCTAATTTTATTGTGGTGTGTTCTAATGTGATTTTTACCATGTGAAAAAGCCTTCTGCTGGGATATCATGAATCATGTTTAGAGAAAACTATTTTCTCATGCTTTTCCCACAGAGGTTTGGAAGGTGATCTATAGGCTATACTGAGAGCATATTTTCTGTAAATTCACATTATCTTTCTCAGTCATGTGAGAATGAAGTCTGACATCCTCACTAAAACATGTACATCCAACAAGAGCAGAGACTGTCAGTTGATTCCTTTGTGTTCTACTGCAGCTTCCCAGAGTGTTCTAAAGAACAACTAGAGAGCTAACAGTCCTACTTATGACAAACCTATGGCACACCTGAAGCCATCTTGATTGGAATAAAGTGGTAACTCTTAAAACATTTAATTTAAAAAGGAACAACATGAGGGGGTTCATTTTGCCATAGAAAGTACGATTAGCGCTGCAGAAAGAAAAATTAGGGCACATTTTGAGTGACTTCTCAAATCCTCTTCTATTTCATTAAGACATTCTGACATGCAGACTGAAACATGCACTTTCAATACCAGCAGCAGACTTCCCTGGCGAGCAGTAGCTTTACTACAGTGATCTAATAAGCAACTAGAGTGCTAACATTCTGAATTTATGGCAAATGTGTGACACATCTGAATGCCTCCTTGATGGAATCAAAGTAAAAAACTGAAAGTATTTCCTACTGAGGAGACTGTAGTAAATGAGGAAATTAGGAAACCTCATAACAAATACGTCTCCCAAGATGGCCACCAGAGACAAAAGAGCCCAAATGTAGCACAAATATCACCCAGATGTAGCCCAAATATAGCCCAATGACAGAATGTCCCAGAGTGTTCTAAAGAACAGCTAGAACGCTAACAGTCTTACGTATGACAAAAGTATGGCACACTTGAAGCCATCTTGATTGGAATAAAGTGGTAACTCTTAAAACATTTAATTTAAAAAGGAACAACATGAGGGGGTTCATTTTGCCATAGAAAGTATGATTAGTGCTTCAGAAAGAAAAATTAGGGCACATTTTGAGTGACTTCTCAAATACTCTTCTATATCATTAAACAATTCTGACGTGCAGACTGAAACATGCACTTTGAATACCAGCAGCTGACTTCCCTGGTGAGCAGTATCTTGACATCAGTGATCTAATGAGCAACTAGAGTGCTAACATTCCGAATTTATGGCAAATGTGTGACACATCTGAATGCCTTCTTGATGGTACCAAAGTAAGCAAGCATTGAAAATGCAATAGGTTTCGCCCTCGTTTAAGTTCAAGCAATTTTGTTTGTAATTAGGTGGCTTTTTAGCTTTGCTTGTATTAGTGTTTTTCAAACTTTCATGTACATAACATGCATTTGTATGTGTATATGTATATGTATGCATGCATTTATATTTGTATTTATATAGATACACATTTTATATATATGTTCATAAATGTACGTATATATATATATTCACACATACATATATATAAATGCATATGCACATATATATGTGCATATGTGTGCGTGTAGAGAGAGGTAGAGAGAGGTAGGGAGGTAGAGGTAGAGAGGTAGAGGTGTAGAGGTAGAGGTGTAGAGGTAGGGAGGTAGAGGTAGAGAGTAGTAGAGAGAGAGGTAGAGAGTAGAGAGTGAGTATTAGAGAGTAGAGAGTGAGTAGTAGAGAGTAGTAGAGAGAGTAGCAGCGAGTGAGTAGTAGAGAGTAGGAGAGAGTAGTAGAGAGAGAGAGTAGTAGAGAGTGAGTAGTAGAGAGTTTTAGAGAGTGAGTCGTAGAGAGAGTAGTAGAGTATTACAGAATGAGTAGTAGAGAGTAGTGGAGTAGTAGAGAGTGAGTAGTAGAGTGAATAGTAGGGAGTAGTAGAGAGGGAGTAGTAGAGTGAGTAGTAGAGAGTAGTACAGAGCAAGTAGTAGAGTGTGCAGTAGAGAGTGAGTAGTAAAGAGTAGTAGAGAGAGAGTAGTAGAGTGAGTAGTAGAGAGTGAGAAGTAGAGAGAGTAGTAGAGAGTGAGTAGTAGAGAGTGTGTAGTAGAGATTGATTAGTGGAGAGTGAGTAGTAGAGAGTAGTAGAGAGTGAGTAGTAGAGAGTGAGTAGTAGAGAGAGAGTAGTAGAGAGTAGTAGAGAGTGAGTAGTAGAGTAGCAGAGGGGTGTGGTAGAGAGTAGTAGAGAGTAGTAGTGAGTAGTTGAGAGTGAGTAGTAGAGAGTAGTGGTAGAGAGTAGTAGCGAGTGAGTAGTAGAGAGTAGTAGTGAGTGAGTAGTAGAGAGTAGTAAAGAGTGAGTAGTAGAGAGTGAATAGTAGAGAGTGAGTAGTAGAGAGTGAGCACTAGTGAGAGAGTAGCAGAGAGTAGTAGAGAGTGAGTAGTAGAGAGTAGTAGAGTAGTAGAGAGTGAGTAGTAGAATAGTAGAGAGTGAGTAGTAGAGAGAGAGTACTAGAGAGTAGTAGAGAGTGAGTAGTAGAGAGTGAGTAGTAGAAAGTAGTAAAGAGTGAGTAGTAGAGAGTGAGTAGTAGAGATTAGTAGAGTAGTAGAGAGTGAGTAGTAGAGAATGAGTAGTAGAGAGTGAGTAGTAGCAAGTAGTAGAGAGTAGTAGAGAGTGAGTAGTAGATTAGTAGAGAGTAGTCAGTCAGTGTCAGTCAGTGTCAGCCAGTCAGTGTCAGTGTCAGTCAGTCAGTAAGTGTCAGTCAATCAGTGTCAGTCAGTGTCAGTCAATCAGTGTCAGTCAGTGTCAGTCAATCAGTGTCAGTCAGTCAGTGTCAGTCAGTCAGTGTCAGTCAATCAGTGTCAGTCAGTGTCAGTCAGTCAGTGTCAGTCAATCAGTGTCAGTCAGTGTCAGACGGTGTCAGTGTCAGTCAATCAGTGTCAGTCAGTGTCAGTCAATCAGTGTCAGTCAGTGTCAATCAGTCAGTGTCAGTCAGTCAGTCAGTGTCAGCTAGAGCAGCTCTGCTGACCTGGTTCTCTGGCTCTAAAGCAGCTCTGCTGACCTGGTCCTCTCGCTCTAAAGCAGCTCTACTGACCTGGTTTCTCTTGCTCTACAGCAGTTCTGCTGACCTGGTTCTCTCCCTCTTAAGCAGCTCTGCTGACCTGGTTTCTCTGGCTCCACAGCAGCTCTGCTGACCTGGTTCTCCGCTTCTAGAGCAACTCTGCTGACCTGGGTCTCTGGCTCTAGAGCAGCTCTGCTGACCTGCTTCTTAGGCTTTAGAGCAGCTCTGCTGACCTGGTTCTCTGGCTCTACAGCGGCTCTGCTGACCAGGTTTCTCTGGCTCTACAGCAGCTCTGCTGACCTGGTTCTCTGCGCTCACGATGCACGCACCCGACTTCTCAAAAATATATTAAAAAATAATATTTTATTTTAAGTACAAATATATTATTTTTATGAATATCTTAGATAATCTCTTGCCCTAATATGTATATTAAAGACACATACATATAATTTTGGAACATAATTTTTTTTTGCGGGAGTTGCGCACCCAGCGTACCCAAGCACGTATATGACATCACGCAGGACCCACCACCGTGCAATCGTCTCGTACCGTAATGCGCATGTGTCGCACATGCGCGGGAGCAGGAGTCGCGGCTGGTCGCATACCAATCGCGCACATCACGTAATATTACATGTATATGATGTAACTGAAACACACGCAGCCTTCGCACACCGTACGCGGATCCTTCACGACTTTTTTTAAATGGCGTCTAGAATCCGCGCACCCACCGTGATGTGTACGCTTTGAGTGCGCGACTCCGAAAATAATTTGGGAAATTTTTTTTTAAAGAAAATAATATAAATATATTAAAATAAAAAATGGAGATTTTTTTATCAATAATTCAGTTTTAATTAAAAAAAATATGTTTTTGCAATTTTCAGAAAAATATATAATGTTATTTAATGAATAAAATATTTATAAACACACAGCTAAAAAACTGTAGAAAATCAGTACAAAAAATAGGTATAACTACTATCACACTTAAAAATTAGCATTTAAAAAACCTTTGATATTCACTGAAAAAAACAGGTTTCAGAGACGTTATAGTTAGAAACTAGCATGGTCAGTGACATCACTGATGACATCTCAAATGACATCCCTGATGACATCATCCACGTGACAATCTGACACACCTCATCATACACAAGTATACCCTTTCATCACTCACTGTAAAATACCATATTTGAAACCATTGACACACCAATACCAGTTTCTAAAAACCCACTAAGTGATTCCTACATCTACACACACACTTACCTATAGATTCACTCATACATGCTGTCAATGATCAATAGAACACTATTAAATATACTTATACACCTACATCGACATTGCACACCAGCATACACCCTTTTCACTTATGCAGTCATTCTACTCACTTATGCAAACAATTGATCATACTTACATTTACTAAGCTACACACTTATACAAACACCACTTTATTTATTCGTATAGATAGTAACTCATACTTAGTGTGTTATAAAATTACTATTACAAGTATACAGTTTTCGATAGTCACTCATACAATCACTGAGTCTTATGTATACTTATTTATATACAACTGTCACATACACTGCCCTTTATATTTCTAGTTTGTTAGACATGTATCATTGAGAAATATATTTACTCATCACCATACCCATAAAGCGATTCACTCACCCAAACAACTGTTTCCACATACAGTCTTAACCTCATATACCTAGTAAATCAACTATTTACACATCTTTGGACAGTCACACACCTCCCACTCAACCACACACGCATTCACTACCCCATACAAATACTCACTTAACTAATTAATAACTAATATAGATTTTCACATAGCTAGTAACCAACTTATGTAGTAGTTTACACAACAAGAGATAGAGTGATACAGGTATTCACACAGTTTAATCACTATCCCATATATTTAGTGAGACACTTTAAATTAGTCACTTAAACAGTCAATCATATTGCTACTAAATCCTTCATTCAGGCACTTATACATCCACTCAGTCTTCAAGGCAGATTGATATATATATATATATATTCACTGAAAAAACCATAGGTTTCACACACGTTATAGTTAGGAATTAGCATTTAAAAAACCTTGCAAATTCACTGAAAAAACCATAGGTTTCACACACGTTATAGTTAGCAATTAGCGTTTAAAAAACCTTCCAAATTCTTTTAAAAAACCATAGGTTTCACAAATGTTATAGTTAGCTAAACATTTCACTCATACAAAACCATTGAAATTCCCCCGTTATAGTTAGTTCAGCTAACTATAACTTGTGTGCCCGCAATGCACTGCTGATGTCGTCACATATTACATCACTCATGACATGGTCAGTGACATCACTCATGACATCATTGATGACATCTCAAATGACATCACTGATGACATCACTGATGACACCATCCAGTGAATGTGTGTCTTTCTGAAAAAGAAATATTTTTTATATATGTATATCTAAAGGTCGATGGAAGAATAAATGGGTAAATAAGTGTCTAAATGGATGTTTTTTTTGTAAAATTGATTGTATAACTGACTTATTAAGTATATCTTAGTGAATAGGTGTATTAGCGAGTAATCTTTAAATATTTAAATATCTGTATCAGTGTCTCACTTTGTATATAAGTGGCTGCATGGGTTGGTGAGTAGCTACATGAGTGTGTATATGGGTTATTAGTTGGTTTTTTGAGTATCAGAATGAGTGTCTGTATGGTTCGGTGGGGAGCATTACATAGCGTACAGATGCATGAATGACTGACTCACTGTTTGTATATGTTTTGAAGACAGCACGTGTGCAGGACTGTATGGGTGGATGAGTGTGTGTATGGGAGTGAATGACTATCTCAATAGTATCTTTATGAGTAACGACATATGTTTTAAACTAGTATATGTGAGTATTCATGTATATAAGTGAGTATATATCAGAGCGAGAGATTCTAAGACTTCCTGTATAAATAAGTATGAGTTTCTATAAGTGATTGTTTAAGAGAGTAAGTATGTGTACGAATCTGTAGAAGTTAGTGTAGTGGTGGGTGTATAGCTGTATATGCAAGGAAATTGATATTTGACAGTTTATTTTCATGTGTGAGTATGTGTGTAAGTAACTCTATAGATGAGTGTCGGTGTATAACAGGATGTATAGGTGTATGAGTACATATGATAAGTGAGTACATGTATGAGTGACTATATAGTATTGTTGGTGAATGAGTGGATGTGTATGTAGATTTTGGAATTACTGAATATGTTATTCTAACTATAATTGGTATCTCCATTTTTTTGAAAATTTTAGTTTCTATTTTTGATCGTGTGTATCAAAGGTTATATTACAGTGAGAGGAGGTCTGCCACAAGGATGATGTCATCAGGGATGTCATTTGAGATGTCATCAGTGATGTCATGAGTGATGTCACTGACCATGTCATGAGTGATGTAATATGTGACGTCATCAGCAGTGCATTGTGGGCGCGCAAGTTATAGTTATAGCTAACTATAATGGTGGAATTTCAAAGGTTTTGTATGAGAGAAATGTTTAGCTAACTACAACGTGTGAAACCTATGGTTTTTTCAATGAATTTCTAAGCTTTTTTAAATGCTAATTCCTAACTATATTGTGTGTGAAACCTATGGTTTTTTCAATGAATTTGCAAGGTTTTTTAAATGCTAATTCCTAACTATAACGTGTGTGAAACCTATGGTTTTTTCAGTGAATTTCAAAGGTTTTGTAAATGATAATTTATAAATGTATTAATTATTATGCCTTTCTTTTTATACTAATTTCTTATATTTTTAATATTAATGTTTATATTTATTTTATTTTTTCGATTTTAGATACATCTAACATGAGCTTCGATTGGAACCTTATTACGCTACTTTTGAGTCACTTTTAACATGGGTAAAGTGATGCAAGAAGCTAGTAAATCTACGTCTGACATGTCAAGAAAAAATCTCAACTCCAGACTCTGCGACACAGTTTTAATGTTGTTTTCTCTCTCTTTCTCTCTCTCACACTCTGTGACAACATTTATCTTTCTCTCTTAAACTTATAGAAACTGCTGTCTGCTTTGACGTGTAGAAGAATTGTTCAATGAAGTTGTGAACTCTACTTTCTTAGGTGTTTGGCTGCAAGGTTTATACAACGGTAAGCACAGAGGTCTAGATCTACAAAGCCTTCATAGCAAGGCATTAGAAATAAGTTGGTATAACGAGCGTCAGTAACGCAATAGGCACTTCCATTAGACACTATAACAGAACTGGAATGTACAAGTCACACTGCACACATAAAACCATAGAGTTACCAAAACTTGTATGGGCATATTATCAAGAACGACGATAAAATTATCGCCGTTTCAGCGGCAGGAAACTGCCACTAAAGCGGCGATAATTGGCTTAATATTATGCCCTTGTGAATTCCCATAGTAGCCCAGGTTAACACCAGAACCTGGGCTGCTATGGGAATTCACAAGAGCATATCATCAAGCCCAAACTCTAATTTTCTTTTTTCTTTTGCAGATTACCAATCGGACACCTTTTGGAATCCATTTCACAATTTGTTTATAACATTGTTTGTTAAAGTTTTTTTTCTAGTTCTAATATAGTTATAATTCAGTTTTGTTTATATTTATTGTTTAATAAAAGTTAATAAAAAAAACTACATACTTCTTTTATTTTGTGGGGGAGGGGTATGACGGTCCACAATAAAAATAATGTTGAAATACTATAGTAAGATATTCAAGACTAAGATTGAAAACTACTGAGTTCTAACTAACAGATATAATAAAAACAACGGTGAAAAACTACTAAAATGGTGGTGTTGACGGAGTACGTAATCAACGTTTGGCGCCTCGGCACTACCTTTCAAATAAATATATAAAAAATATGATTATTAATACTGTACAAAAGTACAGCAGCGGATGACACACACGTACCGGGAAAAGAAAGCGACGGATTTACTACCTGAAATAAAGAAAGGTTTGCTTGTTGAACTTGAAGAAGAAGAAAACGTGGGCTTCGAAACGACGCTGCACATGCGTAGAGAGTACAACTGCTGCAGAAAAAAAAGGAAAGCTTTACATACTATCATAAAAATGAAGGAGCATATTATCAACAAAAGGATATACATTATCGCAGCTTTTATCGACAGGAAACTGCAGATAAAGCGGCGATAATGTGCTTGATAATAGGCCCTTGTAACTTCCCAAAGCAGCCCAGTTTCTAGTGTTAACCTGGGCTGCTATGGTTATTCACAAGGGTATATTATCAAGCCCATTATACCCGCTTTATCGCAAGTTTCCTGCCGATAAAAGCGACAATAATTAATCGCCTTTTGTTGATAATATGGCCCATTGCTCTTTATTTGACCAGTAAACTTAGGTGCATATTATCAAGGACCGGTGTTAAAATTATCGCTGTTTTATTGGCAGGAAACTGCCGATCAAACGGCAATAATGAGCTTGATAATACGGCCTTTGGTATTTCCCATAGAAGCCCATTTTAACACCAGAACATAGGCTTCTATGGGAATTAACAAGGACGTATTATCAAGCCCACCCTCCCAACATTAATAAAAAACTCCAGACAATACAGGTACCCGGAGCTGGAAGGTCATTTTACAAATCACTACCCCAGAAAGGTGCCGTTCCCCGCGACGTGTACGGGAAGAGAGAGAGAGAGAGAGCTCAAAACATATTTTTTTTAAAAAGACCCGAGGATCGCCATTCCCCAGTGCTCAGAGCACCTTACAAGCCCTGATTATGCAAAAAAAATTTCCCGTAATTTGCCCCCCCCAGAAAAATAATGAATAAAATGAACTACTAGTTTTTTTTCCACCTTTTCCACCGCGTACAAGTACTGCACGAGTACCCCGCCATTTTTTATTTAAAAAAAAATTTAAATTGAGTCTAAAAATCCATGTACCACCCCCTGACCAAGACTATAGGGTCAGAATGTTTCTACCCTGCCCCCTTTCCCGACAAACAAGATGGCTGCCAACACCTCCTGGTTTGGAGTATTGACAGCCATTCAGCATGCAGCTCTTGCTCGTAATTGTATGTATTTCCGTACGAGTACGCCGCAATTTTCCTTTAAAAAAATTTAAATTAAAATAGAACCTAAACATCCATGTACGGCCCCCTGAGCAAGCCTAGAGGGTCAGAATGTTTCTAGCCTACCCCCTTCCCTTATTCCGCAACTTTGTTTTACTGTTTTCTTGTGACTTGGTTCTAACGAGGCACAAGATGGCCACCAACACTTCCTGGTTTCGAGTGTTGACAGACAGTTCACAGCCAAGCAGCATGCAGCTCACGCTCATAATTGAACAGATTTCCGTACGCGTGCTGAACTCCGTCTCTAGATATCGCTATGATTTTACTTGCAATTTTCTCAGAAACTACTAAACAGATTTACACCATTTAACACTAAGCACAATCAGCGAACAGGACTCTACCTCTCTGCCAAATTTCGTGTAAATTCGTTTAGCCATTCGGGCTGTAGCCCTGGCTAAAGATCCCTATGGAAAATTGCATGGGGAAAACACGTTTTGGGACCCCCCTTTTTTCTCGGCCCCCACTTGACGAATCACCCCCAAACTTTCAGGGAAGGAGCGGAACCGAACAGGCTATTGGAGAAATTCACGAAGATTCGTCCACCGGCGCCAAAGTTATTCCAAATAGAATGTTGTGGATTTCCTATGGAGACTAGTTCCTAACTATAATTACCTATCGGCGACCGCCAGTAGGTAATATATATATATATATATATATATATATATATATATATATATATATATATATATATATATATATATATATATATATATATATATATATATATATATATATATGTGTGTGTGTAACATACCAATTAAATTATATTTAAAAGGTAAACAATATAAACATTTAAATTTACTAAAACTTTATTACATATTAAAACATGACTAATTAAAAATATTATAATTGTAACTACACAACAAATATTGATATATATGTAGTCAATATATAATAAAATATAAAATTCTACAAATACTAAATATTATATACCAATTCTAATTTTTAAAAGTAGAGAAATCATTGGACTCAGGAAAAGTACAAAGTACTATTCCCACTAGAACAAATACAACAGTAGGGAAAGGGTTGGATTACGGGGGGGGCTAAAATTGATTATTCGCACTCCAGTCTATACAACAATAGGGTAAATGTTGGATTCTGAAGGGTTAAAATTCATTAATCCCACTCCAGGCACTGCAACAGTAGTGATGCAGAGGAGTAAAATGTAATATTTTCGCTCCAGTCAATGCAATAGTAGGGAAGTGTTGGATTGCGGAGGAGTACAATTTATAATTCCCACTCCAGCCAGTGCAACAGTAGGGACAGTGTTGGATTGCAGATTGTAAAATTTGCTATACCCACTCCAAAAAGTGCAACAGTAGGGAATTGCTGGATTATGGAGGGGTAACATTTTCTATTCCCACTCTAGTCATTGCAACAGTAGGGAAAGGGTTGGATTGCAGAAGGGGAAAATATACTATTCCCACTCCAAACACTACAGCAATAGTGTAACTGTTGAAATTCAGGGGTGGGGGGGATTTTAAATTTCAGTTTCAATAAGTGCAACAGAACAGTAGGGAAAGTGTTGGATTGTGAAGGGGATAAATGTACCATCAATTATAATCGTTATTGTATATTATAAATTAATATTATAATTAAAATATCAAACTTTAGTCCCCCAAAAATAACAACAAAGAATACAATATTATTTCAAATCGAAATGCACAACACATCTAACACATAACATAATAAAAACACAATCTTTACAAAAATATTTTACTATTTTTAAATGTGCTATTACTTAAGTAACTTCCTACCCTATACCTTTATCCAACACACACCTAAAAACTTTTTTAAATGTTATTGTTTACACATCGTCCATAATTAATTCTCAATTAAAACATTAATAGTAATTACCTAATAGTAAAATAATTATATTGAATTACCTTCCCACCCTTTATCATGAAATGCTAACAATATGCATTTATTATAGATATTAAAAAATTTGTAATTACGTAAATTACATAATTATCAATTTAATAATTATTAATAATTGACTTATTAAAAAAATAATTGTATTTCATTAACTTCCCACCATTTGCCCCTACAAATACAACTCACACCTAATATATAACACAAACAATACCTTACTTACACAATTTACATAATTAATTATCTATTGAAAATTCTCTTTTGCAACACTGCCTCTGCTGGTCACTCAGTATATTCTGCAGATGGAAAAGTCCATTGCACATCCTTTATCCATACAAAAACAAAAAACTACATCACATTTTTAAAAAATGTATTACACAATTTACATGATTATCAATTAAATACTTCATTATATAAATATATATGTATACATAATTATTAATTAATTTTACATAATTTACTCCATTATTAGAACTTGAATGTTTTCAAATGTATGCAACACAACAAAAAACTGATTCTTATAAGTGTTACTAATGAGTGACATGGCAACTGTAATAATGTGAAAATCCACAAAATCAATTAAAATTAAAATATCAATTTTATTTTCAACCTAGCATACTTTTCTTACTCATATGCCTCATTTGCTACAATTCTAGAACCTACATTAGGACGCAGATAAGGGATCTCATTGCCAGCCAAGATAAAGCTTACCCTTCTCACTGCAATTCTTTTAGATTATGGTAAACCGATAGCAATTAAGTGATCCGATAAGCTGAGGGAGGAAGGTTTATGCTACAGTTAGTAGAAATAATAAAAACTAACTGGTCATTCAGTATATTCTGCAGAGAGAAAAGTCCACTCTTAGTCCAGCACATCCTTTGCCCATACAAAAACAACAAACTGCAGCAATTTTTTTAAAAGGTATTGCACAATTTACATAATTATCAATTAAATAATTCATTATATTAGTAAATAATTATTCATTAATTTTACATAATTTACTCCCCACCCTATAACCCACACCTAAAACACACATTTAATAGGAAATAATGTACAATTAGCATACATAATTATCAAATGAATAGTTAATATTAATTTAAAAAAATTATTATGAATTAATTATAGTTATCTTACTTCCCACCAGGTACCCTATAAGCCCCACAACCTGCTATGATACTAAAAATGACAAAAAAACTATCAAATTAAATTTAGAAACTAGTAATATTCTGTAAAGTATATGAAAAAATATTAGCAATATTTGTACAAACAACTAATAACATATACAATTAAAATATATGGCAAAATACATACAAATAATACGAAATCAATCTTAATAAAGGTATTTTTAACCTTGATATTAACAATACAGATAAAAAACGGACTTTGTTCTTAAAGCCCCATATCCACATTTTTTTTTTTCCTCAGGAAGAAAAAAAAACGGACTTTGTTCTTAAAGCCCCACATCCACATCATTTTTTTTTCACTCTATAATGAGAGAAGAGCCTCGATGGAAATTCCAAAAACACCTTTATAGGCATCTAAACATTGCTGTACGAAAGCGGCTGGGTGGGAAGAAGATTAAATTCGATCTGCCACGCACTAAAAGGACCATAGAGGTAACAGTAACAGTTACGGCGACCCAGGGAGTTGTCAAGGATCTACAAGGAGGTAGGCAGCAGCCACAAACCAAACGAAATAAAAAAGATTCTGAGGGTGGTACAAGCGGATCAGATTTTCTGGGTCCTCTGCGCCCTCTGCGTCAGCTTAATCGCCAAGCAAAAGGGCTTGATCGACATATAATTCTGAATATTTGGAATATTACAAACGTACCAAAACTGGTAAAACTGACAAACTCTGGGCAGGAATCAACCGTTCCATATGCAACCCAGGTAAAACCAACTAAGCAAAGTGACGAAAGCAGGAACAACGAACAGACTACAAGACAAAAAGTGATAGGGAAGATGAACGAAACAGACACAGAAAGGATGGAGAATCTTTCAGAGAGCGTTCAAAAGGAGCCATGTGAATTACATGACCAAAGCTTGGTCGCTGATTTATCTATGCTTCGTCCAAACACCCTAGGAGCACAACGGAATGCGGAGCCTGAACCTAACAAATTTAATAAGACAGTACAAGAGGTGGATAATGACCATGCACTGAAACCACTGAAACCAATGCCGCAAAGACGTGAAACTAGAGGCACCAAAGCCAAAGATGCAAAAAATAAGGAACAAGAACAAGAACAGGATGGAGGGTTAGATGGAGGGAAAGATGGAGGGAAAGAAAGAGCAAAAGATAAGGAGAAAGAGAAAGAGAAAGAGAAGGGGAAGGAGGATGACAGATGCAACAGAAGGGGCCTAGAGAGAGATAAAGACAAGGACAAAGCTAAAATCATGAATTACAGAGAGCAACATGGGGACAATGAAAAATTTAAAAAGGAAAAGAAAACTGACAGACAGGCAGCTAAAGGCAATGGCATAGAACCAGATAAAAGGAAAGAAAAAACTAAAGAGAAACATAAAGAGAAAGAGAAAGACTATGAGGATACTGAAGAGATGGAATTAATGTTAAAAAAAGCAAAACGTCTGCAAACCATCAAAGAATTCAAAGCAAATGCTAAGACGACAGGAGATACAACTGCATCGCAGCCTAGTATACTAAGTATCTTTAGTCCAGTGTCCAAAATGGGAGCAGATAAGGGGCTAAATCATTCGGTAATAACTCAGGAGTCAACAAAACTGGACAGGGCAAATGAAAGACTTAACCCGATGGTTAATGGTCAAGTAACCCTGAATCCCACACCTAATAAACTACCTTTGCTAGGAACTGACACACACTCAGATGAATCTGATGCAGACATATATGAAACCGGGATCTCGACTTCTAGTGAGCCAAGCAGCCACAACAAAGGTCAAGACCAAGATGCATCTACCCAGGAAATATCAGGTTGTTCTGGTATAAGGAAAGAGAGTGATCCCGGACAAGGAAGCACACCGAGGAAAAAAATTGGAGAAAAGAAGAATAAGGAATAAAAGACTAAATAAATCTACTTATGAGGAAACCACCAATCAGGGAAGCAACCCAGAACCGACCAACTCTCGGAAAAATATAAAACCTAAAAAATCAAAATCAAAGGAAACATTGATGTTTCAGGAAAGCGGGGAGGAATCTACAGCGGACATCTCTGAATATGATGAGGCAGGAGAAATAAATGAGCCGTCTCTGAAAGAAATATTGACCTCAATAAGGAAACTACATAAAGATGTCAAAACAGACACTCAAAAGCATTACCTAGCTATCCAAAAGCTACAAGGGGCAGTAAATAAGGTGGGCAGCACTTGTCTGGCAATTTCTGAAAGGATGGTATCAGTTGAGAAACGAACTGACCATCTAGAAAAGGATGTCACTAATTTGCAAAAACAAGAAAAAAAGCAAGAAGGAATCATACAGGACCTAATGATAAAGGCTGAGGAACTGGAAAACAGAACAAGGCGGAATAACCTGTGATTCCTGGGGCTCCCAGAAGGCGTTGAAGACAACGACCCAAGGGGGTATATAATTAAACTTCTTAAGTCATCTATCCCCGAATTGCAAACCTGGGAACTAGAAAGAGAAGTTCAAAGAGCTCATCGTTTTCCCCTAACTCAATCTAAGAAAACGCAGAACCAATCTAAATATCCAAGGGCAATGTTGGTAATTTTTGGAAATTTCTTACTTCGGGACTCTATATATGATCTAGCTCGTCCTACAAGCAAGAAAGAATATAATGGTAGTACATATTTTGTTAGACCAGATTTTGCCCACGCAACCGTGGAAAGGAGATGGAGGTTGAGGCAGCTATTCAATCCTTTTGAACAGATTGGTGCTAAAGTATATTTACAAAACCCAGCAAGACTGAAAATAATATTCAGAGGATTGACCCGGAGCTTCATCAGTGAAATACAAGCAGAAAACTACCTTAAAGAAATCTCTGAGACTTTAAAAAAATAGAACTGGAATATGAATAAGAACTTTCTCTTCTTTATTGTGGTTTAAACAATAAGTGTCATATCAAGAACATTTCGCCCGTGAAAAAAATAACGGGGGGGGGGGGAAATATATATATTAATTGTTACTCACACATGAAATAATACATGAACACTTTAACAGGAGGAGTTAAAAAAAAAAAAAAATTAAAAAAGGGAAGAGGGGGAAAAATAAAAATAAAATAAAAAAAAACCCTTGATCTCAAAGACTTTTTTCAGTAAGGAAATATTACAGTGACGCAGGGCTAGGGGGGAGTGCACTGAGGCGTACTGATCAACCGGCGCCCACACCTGGTTCCGGCAGGACCCAGGATGCCTCAAGGGGAGGTAAGGGGAGGGGTGGCGGGGTGGGGGCAACCAAACAGGCAACTAATTAGCTTAGAATCTATGATTGACATAGTTGCGAGAAAATGGGGGAAAAAATGGGCATTGTTCACTACTAAAAAGTGCAAATACCAATATATAAAAAAAATTGTCTAATACTTATAAATGGCTACACTAAAAATCTTGAGTATCAATATATGTGGGCTTAATGATCTTAGGAAATGACAAAAAATAGCAATTGGCCTCCAATCAACCAAGGCAGATATTGTTTGTTTGCAGGAGACTCATATTGAGGGGTCCCAAAGACACATATTAAAAAATGTGGGTTATAGACTAGTTGTTGCTACAACTCAGGCAAATAAAACACGGGGGTGGCTATTTTGGCACGGGGTGGTATAATACGCTTTACAAGATCTGCTGCAGATTCTTGTGGCAGATGGGCAATTACTCAGGGTATATGTGCTGAAGGGAAGAAGATCACAATTTGTTCAGTATATGGCTGTGTTTTTGATGACCCCAAATTATTACTGTTTTTATCAAATGAACTAGCTCATTGGCCGGTACCCATGGTTATTTGTGGTGATTTTAATATTAACCTCCCAACAAATTGGTCTTCTGGCCATAACTTCAACTATCAAGGGAGGAAACCTAAAACTTTCAAAGCCTTGGAATTACTTTGTAATACTCATGGGTTAGCAGATTGCTGGGAGATAAAACACCCTTATAACCCAGGCTATACTTTCTTTTCTCATCCTCATCAAAAACTAGCCAGACTGAATTATTTTTTTGTTTCACACACCATTGTATCTAGCTGTTCAATAGATCGGTTACCAAGGGATCTTTCTGACCACAATCCTTTACTTATGTGCATGAATATGGAGACAATACAATCAGAGCGTAGCTTGTGGACCTTTGAAAGATCTTTATTGCACAACGAAAAATACTGTATACATATGGAGAATTGGATATCAGAATTTTTAAAGTTTAATGTGGGTAGTGCCCCTTTGGATGTGGTTTGGGACGCATTGAAAGCAGGTATAAGGGGCGAAACTCTTAGATTTCCCATCAACAGTAATAAAGAAGAAAAGCTAAAGCTGTTAAACTTACAGGAAGACTTAATAAGAAGGGAAGAAGCCCTTGCTAGAGCGGTGCAATGTGGAGTCAATGTAGAAAGGGCGGTACGAGAGGTAGCGATTGGAAGGAATTTAATATCTGAAATATATACCACCAAAGCAATCAGTAAAGCGGTAGTGAACAGGGAAAAAACGTACGAACTGAGTGAGCGGGTGGGTCATCATTTAGCTATTCGTATTAGACAACAGAATTCAGAAAATATGATTAAAGCAATTAGAGATCCTGTCCATGGATTAACTCATGATCCTAAAGAAATCAGAGAAGCTTTTAAGCGTTATTACTCGGATCTCTATACTGAGATAGGTAATTGCCAGGTCAGTATTGATGAATATCTAGAATTGACTACACGCCCCCGTTTATCTCAATCGGATCAAGATATTCTCTCGGTCATTCCGGATTGGATAGAAATTCTACTCTCAATGAATAGTCTTCCGTCGGGTAAAGCAACAGGCCTTGATGGAATCCCTACCAAATTCTATGTCAGATTTAGCAACAAACTGAAAGATATTCTTACTAACTTAATGATACATATCTTTCAAGGTGGACGCGCTCCGGCAATAAGGATCCTACGGAACTTGGTGCATATCGACCAATCACATTAATCAACAACGATTCCAAAATATATTCTAAATTATTAGCCTGTAGATTGTCACCTTTAATCCATAAAATTGTATCCATTAGACAACACGGATTTGTACCAGGGAGATCAACCACAGACCATATTCAGAGGGTGATCACGCTTTTCGACATGGCTGAAGTGGCAGGAGACCCTATGGCCTTGATATTGCTAGATGCCGAAAAAGCATTCGATAGGGTCTCCTGGCAGTATCTATTGACAGCCATGTCGAAAAGTGGGATTGGCGACCAGTTTATTAAAGCTGTGCAGGCGATGTATACAACTCCAGAGGCAGTGGTAATGGTTAATGGGGATTTATCAGATGCCATCAATGTGACTAGAGGTACGAGGCAGGGCTGTCCCTGCTCCCCATTATTATTTGCCATCTTTATTGATCCATTTATTTCAAGGCTAGAATCAAACCACTTAATACAACCTAGGAAAACAGCCAATGGTGCAACAAAGACCTTGGCTTTTGCAGATGACATTGCAATAGTCACTGCTGATCCAGAGGAAACACTAAAACAAATGGAAGAAAAAGCTAAAAAGTTTGGCGATATATCAGGGTATAAATTGAACAAAACCAAAACCCAGATTGTAATCAATAGTCAAATCAATTTTTCTGACAACAGGGTGGTAGAGAATGCATTATATCTTGGTGTAAATATCACCTCCAATCTAAACAATTTAGTAAGTCTCAATTTGAACCCACTTCTTAAAAAGACTGAGAAAAGTCTAAATAGCCTGCATAACTTATATTTATCTATCATAGGAAGATGTAATCTTATTAAAATGCTATTCCTTCCGAAATTTCTGTACTTTTTTCGGACCATCTGTTTAAATTTCGACCCATCAATATTTAAAGATATGGATATATATTCTCTCGTTTTATCTGGGGATATGGAAGAACACGTAGAGCTCAGAAATATATTATCCTACCAAGGGAAAGAGGGGGTCTGGCGCTTCCCAACCTTAAAATCTATTGGTGGGCAACCATTCTTAAATACAGTAGAGCTCTTTTAACCCCCAGGCAAGAGCCCAATATAGATATGTTAGTCCCAACCCCACAAGAACTCATTCTAGGAAGAGAGACAAGTGATCATTTGTGGAGGTTAACATATGACTGTCATTTCAAAAAGGTCCGCTTTAAAACACTTAAAGGTATTTATAGTGTTTGGAACCATGTGCGAAAACTCTTGGGACTCGGTAGGTTCTCCCACTATACCACCCTAGTTAGAAATTCCAATCTCCCTGAGATTTTTACAGATTATTGTATGACACGATGGGTAAGATCGGGAATCACACAGATTGGCTCGTTATATGACAGTACGGGCTTCTGCTCATTCGAATCCCTAAAAACTAAATTTGGGCTAGAATCACGAGACTTTTTAAAATATTTGCAAGTTAGGGATTTTATTGCTAAAAAGGGGGGTGGCAGTAGGGCCATGAATAAAATTCCAGCAATCGAAACGGTGGTGCGCACTAATAGTGTTAAAATTGGTGAAATTTATAAAGACTTAGTTGTAAGTCTCCCAGATGATTTAGACAAGCATATCCATTATTGGCAAAACAAATTAGAATTAACAGAACCCCTTACGCGAAATGCTCTAGAAATCTCAAATTGCTTATTAATGTCAACCAAACTTCAAGCCCAATTTTACAAGACGTTTTTTCAACTTTATTATACACCAGCTTGAATATCCAAATGGAGTACCGGTAAAGGCACATTATGTCCTCAATGTGCTCAGCCCGAAGCAGATTTGGTACACATGTTAGCTACATGTCAAACCCTAAATACTATTAGACAAGATAAATCAACGTTTCTGTCAGGAATATTTGAGAGTAATATTGAGATCACCACTGCGGAAATTATACTGGGGGTGGATAGGAACGTTAGATCCGCCAATATGCAGGGATTACTGTTTTTCTCAATGGCGGTACTTAGAATCTGCTTAACATCCGCATGGTTGGACCTGTACCCGCCTACATTCCAGCAATGGCGAGCACGATTCCTTGCTACCTATAGCCTGGAAATAGCCATATACAAACATAAGGGCCTTAAAAGGAAAAAAAAAGGGTTAGAAATATGGTATCCCGTTACACAATGGATCGAGAGATCAGACTCGTAATGCTGATAAATTGCGTGTATATGAAAGGATTTTCTTTTTATGGTTTTGCACTTATCTGTTGTGTGTCTCGCTCAATATTTGCATAACGCCTAATTTAAAATATTTCTGTTTATATTCATTGCCTGTTTGTGTGGGGTTGTTTTTATAATTGGGTGGGATGGGTGGGAAAGAATGATCAAAAATTATCAATAAAGAATTGTTAAAAAAAAAACCAATACAGATATTTTTTAATCGATATTAACACTTTCTATAATTTTAACACTGATATTACTTTGCTTAAAATTGATATTCTTGTCAACGATATTCTTGCAAACGATATTTCTATATGACGATATTTTCAACTCGATATTTATTTAGGTCGAGATAGAATTTTCGATATTTTGTCTGAATACCGATTTCATTAGTAGCCAGAGGAGGAAAACCTGGGCAGAAAATGTATTACACTCTGGGGAAGAAATGTGAGAGTATTTTTTAGTTTTATGCAGATATCGAGTTTTTTGGCAACTTATTTTTCCTTTTTAGGGATGAAGTTGTTGGTTAAGAATTAATTGTTTGGGGTTGGGAATTGGTGTAGGGTTTTACTTTAGAATTCCTCTTCAGTCTTGCTTCCTGAATTTTTAGAGAATCATCTAAAAAAAAATAATACAAGCCTACAGGCCACTTTAAATCATTTCTTGGAGTTTTGCAATGATAGAAGCTGGGAATAAACCACTGCCAAACTAAAATTATGGCACTGAACCTGTTCAGAGAGGTGAAGTTGTGCATCAATGTAGAGGATGTGATTTTAGAGCAGGTTCAAAACTTGGTATATCTGGGAATAAATGTGCCACACAACTTCAGCTGGAGGGTCCACATATCGAAAAGTCTTCTTAAACAACAGCAGGAAGTCAGGCTGTTGCAAAGATGGTACAAAGAAATCATTCTGGGAATCTTTCCCCCGCAGTTGAAATTTACAAAGCCAAAAAGATAAATGAAGTATTATATAGCGCTGAACTTTGGGGTCATGTAGGAGCTAAAGAACTCACTGGGGTGGAAAATAAGATCCTTAGAGCTGTAGTAAACTTACCCCAAAACACACCCCGAATCCCACTCTTGCTTAATCTGGCCCAGTATCTGATCTTCAAATAAGACCATTATTGTGTTGGCATTGCCTCTTGTCTACTGTGGTACTGGAATCCAATAGACATCTACTTAGAGAGCCTGAAAGCACCACTGGACAATTAAGGATTGATTGGCTGGGCTACACTAAGAACGTATTGCACATCCTAAATCTTTATGCACTATCGGACAACCCAGATGAAGCTGCAGACATCCTAAAACAATTGATAAAGGATAGATTTAGAAACTACTTTTGGGAAGAGAAGGTTAGGCCATTCAGAGTGGGTAGCATGATGGATAGATTTCATAATCATAAAACAGGCCCAGCCTATGATAATTTGGTAAGATATTGGACCTACTACCGAATCAACTGTACCTAAAGTTTAGATATGGCACCCTACACATTTACAGTGACACTGCTTCTTGGGGCTGCAACCAGGGCCTGTTTGCCATCTGCCCGTCTTGCAGGCTTGTCCCTGAGAATAAACATAATGTCCTTTTCTTTTTTAAGATGTACAAGTTCCCCCAGAAAAAAGTGGTTATTGCCACTGTGTAGAGTATTAAGGATTAGGCAATGTGAAGTGGCTCAGAGTATTTTTGCAGTCAGATACTAGGAAAGGGGCAGAAACGGGGTTACCAGATACCTACAAACTACGTGGTTGTTATGGAAAAGATATTTAGAGTTGCACTTGGACCATTACTAGGAATCAGTGGAGAACCTGGAAGAACACTGTCAGTACATCTAAATGTGCTAGACTTTTTTCCTTTCAAGATCAATACTCCAAATGTAAAACCATGGACTTGTTGTACACTTTATTTAAACGGACAGTCTATCTTTGTAAACATTGTTCCTCGTCAAACCCTTGTTTAACCCCTATCAAAATGAACCAGATGTCCTTTTTAAGCCCCTTACATTAGCTACTGTGCCACACAATGTACGTGTGATCTCTTCCGAGTCACACTTAGGACACATCAAAGGATAGTTTCGGAAAACGCATTACGAATGTGCTCATCTCTTAAATGGTTGTCTTTATGAAAACCATGTCTGGCTGCTCTCAAAAGATCTAAAAGGCGATTTTAAATCTGTTTTATTGAGCTTTTATAAGATATACATATTTTATTGATTTACCATCTTAAATCATAACTGTAATTGCACATGCATTTAAACGTTTTTATGTTAGCTAGTGGTATAAAAAACACCAATCTGAAATTCCTAGACTTCCCAGATGGCATAGCGGACCCTTTTGAGCCCATTTAAAGGTCTTTTTTGAGGTTTTTGTCATGTGGGCATAAGTCCAGCAGGAAAGCACTTTTGGTGCCTAATGAGCATTTTAGATTATCTAAAAAATCGGGGATAAAACACTTTAAAATAATAGTATTCCTTTCAAGGAGGCTAGCGTACTAAGGGCCACATGTATCAAGAATTGCTTTTGCGATTCTTAAAGAGCGAATTTTACGGATGTATGATGTTACAACGCAGGCTATTGCAACGCCTGCCTTTACAACGCGGTTTTTACATCGCAGTCCATTACAACGCATAGTGCTTTTGGGTGTTGGGTAGTGAATAGTTTAATTTACTATTCCAACTCCAGTCCCCGTGGACACTAGGGAAGGTTATTGGATATTAAATTAACCTATTCCCTATCCTAGAGCGCCCCCCAGCGCAATGCGTTGTAATAGTTTGCGTTGTAATGACCGCGTTGTAATGGTAGTGCGTTGTAAAAGTTTTGTTGTAAAGGTTGTTTACCGAATTTTACCGATTCGTCATTTAAGATTCGCAAAATGCAATGTATGAAGGATTTGCAAACTTTTTTGCAAATCCTTAACATTCCCTAATAGCAAATCACAAATTGTGATTCGCGATTAGGGAATGCATTCCCTTTCATTCCTATAATCCCATAGGCCCATAGGAATGAACGGGAATGCATTTGCAATTTGCGAGTACCAAATTGGTAATCGCAAATTGCGAATGCAATTGTGAGGGTACTAGGGGCCTAAAGGCACCCCTGATGCACCGCAGAAAAGGTAAGTATGCACATGTTGTGCACACACATGCCCTAAGAGCATGTTTGCCTGCCACAGGGCACTTTGAAAAATGCACTTTATGGCATTTTTCAAAGGAATCGCAAATTAACATCAACTTTAAGTTGCAAACGCAAAAAGCCTTGATTCATCTGGGCCTACATTTCCATAGGATGTACATAGCAATTCTAGAGCGGTGTTTTAGGGCCACATGTATCAAAAAAGAGTTTGGCGATTCTCAAATTGCGATTTTAAGTGAATCGCAATCAGAGAATCGCAAAATGCAATGTATGTAGGATTTGCTAAAAATGTTGCGAATCTTACATATTCCTTATTTGCGAATCGCAAATTGAGATTCGCAAATAAGGACTGTCTTCCTATTCATTCCTATGGGTTGGGAGGCCCATAGGAATGAATGGAAAGACATTCTCAATTTGCGATTACTAATTCGAGAATCGCAAATTGAGAATGCAATTTCAAGGTTGCAAGGGTGCCAAAAGGACACCGTGCTGCATCCCTGAAATATACATGTGTGCACATTTTGCGCACATACATGCTCTAAGGGCATGTATGTGCGCCAAATGGCTCTATGAAAGAAGCAAAAAAGTGCTTTCATCTAGAAAATCGCAAATTACCACCAATTTGAAGTTGGTGGCAATTTGCGATTCCTCAAGGCCAAATAGCAAATTTCTGGTGCTTCCAGAATTGCATTTAAGGAATCACAATTTGCAATTACTTAATTACAATAGCAAAATAGAGAATCTGCAAATTTTGTGATTCTCTATTTTGCGATGGCCTTTTAGGATGATACATCCCAAAAGGCTTTTTCACATTCGCAAATGGGCAGATTCTGAGAATCAGCCCGTTTGCGAACGGGAAACAGGCTTGATACATATGGCCCTCAGATGCCAAATGAATGTTTGGGGGGAATGATTCACATGTTTTTTACAAGCTCAGCACATTATGGTTTCTGGGTGGATATGTTTCAAGAGCTAAGTAGAAGCAACGGAACTTCGATTAGCTGAGGAAACTTTAGTACTATTTAGGTATTTGCACAACCTAAGCACATTTGCAAAATATGCCCAAAATTGTATTTGTATTGCCATGGCTGTCTCTCTGTCTTGGATCTTACAACAAAAGAAGTCAAAAGATTTACCTGTTAGCTAACATTGGAGAATGAAGTTGATATGAATTATATTATCTGAATATTCCTATGCATGTCAAAATGAGAGTTAAAAGAAATCGCAATATGGAGGGCTTTCGATTGTTCTGAGCACAATGCATGTTGTTAACTGGCTCGTTAAGGAGTCCTACAAAGTCCGCCCGCCACCGTAACCGAATGCGGGACCGTCCGCAAGGGGTGCGGTGGTCCCGCACCTGTTATTAGAATGCCACCGTGGCGGTGGCAACACCTATTCCCAGCATTGTAGCGGGCGGTGCTCACAGCACTGCCCGCCACAATGCTGAGAATACACGTTGTGCATTGGCATGCACAGGGTGCCACTTTGTCCATGCCAATGCAGGCCCCCATGTGCAACCCCAACTTCGTGGGGGCCCGCTACGGGCCCCCAAAGGCAAAAACTGCATGCCTTTCCATGGTGGCAATGCCGCCATCGAAAGGCACATCTCTTGCAGACACCGCCACCATGTTAAACCCCTTTTCTGCCCGGTCAACTCGTCGACGGGTGGAAAAGCGGCAGACGGTCTTCCCTTCTGCCGCAGACCCCCCAGCCATCATATTATGGCAGGGGGTCATTCATGCGTGGATGGCGGGCGGATCGCCCCCGCCGGGCCGGTGGCGGCTACTGCCGGCCCAGCGGGGGAGATCCGCCCGCCATCCTAATGGGCCCCTTAGTTGTAACTAAAAGCTATTTTATCACTTTTACTACATCATAGCACTTTAAATAGGAACTGATTAAGTGTTATTAGTTTTTTCCACGATTTTCAGGGCATATGAAAGCTTATTAGTCTTAACTTTCATCATTTATTTAAACCGGCCAAAGTTTGGAATAGTATACAGTTTAGATGTAAAAGCTTTTTTTTTGGTTATTTAACTTCACTGATGATATATTGTGTACCTGTAACTTTTCAGCACATTGTACTTTTAACTTTTTTTTTAACCTTTCCCCTTACGAGAAAGTAAAAGCACTTTATTCGCCTTTGCATTTTAAAGTGTGGTTCTTTAGGTGTGAGTTACCACTTTAATATTCACTATTGCGATTGTTCTCATGGGTAATATGTGATTTGAATTGTAGATGTTATTTATTGAAAATGCATTTATTGGAATGATATTGATCTATGGAGAAGAGGATATAATCAAAGATGAATTATGTTTCATGAATCGTTTGCATGCGCACACCTCACAATGCTCAATAGAAGTATTACAAAAAATAATACTAGTCAGGCTTCTGCGCCAGAAAATAACGCCAGTTTGAAACAGGCGTTAAAAGGAAAATTGCTTTTATTTTTCTTAATTTTTCTCACTTTGCATGTGTGCTGCACTGTAATGCACATGGGAAAAGTTTTAAAGTTACTCTAAGCATAGTATTTTGCAATGGAAGGGCACCCTTCCAGTTCATATTCATTTAAATCTTTGCTTCTAATCTTTGATTTATTTTTTATTTTTCTGAAATTTGGAGTTTCATCAAGTGTTTTGTCAAAACTGGTTTTAGTTATTGGAGAATTTAAATACTTGCAATCATTCTCTTGACTGCCCCCACAATAATTCAATGTAAACAAATAAATACCTAAATTATTTGATGAATTTCTTAATTAATTAAAATGTTAATGAAACCATACAAAATATATTTTTTCTTTTCAATCTAAATATGTTTTAAAATGAATGGAATTAAAAAAAGGTAAGTTTGTTTTAATACAGGTCACACATACATGTGGCATAATGAGTACGAAAATAACGATAACACATGTATTAATTAATTTACACGTTACACATCTTTGGCATTTCAGAGTAGGTGATGTGGCATGCTACATTATAGTCGCGTTGAAAAGCTACGGGCAATGTTTGATTGTCTATATGAGATGATAGAGGTTATGATTTCTACTTGCCTGTGATTGTATATTTAATCGAACAGGCTGTGCAGGCACTTGTTGGTTATGTTCATATTCATTGCAATCTTTGTTTCTAATCTTTGATTTATTTTTTTCGAACTTTAGAGTTTCATCAAGCTATGACCTTTCCTACTCTCCCTGTCATGCAAGGCAGCAATGTTGGGTGCTGCGTTGCGTTCTGTGACATCTTTGTAAATCTGGGTCAAAATATCTTGTTCAGTCTTTATCAACACTTTCTGCTTTTAGCAGTTGCCATAGACTGAAATTGCTTGTTATGAGAGTGAACCATGTGTTCAGATTAAACCCATTAATTATTCGAGATTGTGTGCTTAATTTTCATCGCGATCATAATGTAGCATGCCACATCGCCTACTCTGAAATCCCGAAGTTGTGTAACGTGCAAATTAATTAATGCATGTGTTATCTTTATTAATGAAAAAAAAAAAACAATCAGATATTATAACAAGCATATTATAAACTCAATGTATGCATTTTTGTGACTTTGGCATATTCAAGTTCACTGCCACACATTGAGCTGCTATGTTTGTTATTTTCGTACTCATTATGCCACATGTATGTGTGACCTGTATTAAAACAAACTTACCTTTTTTAATTCCATTCATTTTAAAACAGATTTAGATTGAAAAGAAAAAATATATTCTGTATGGATTAATTAACAGTTTAATTGATTAAGAAATTAATCAAATAATGTAGGTATTTATTTGTTTATATTTAATTATTGTGGGTGAGGTCAAGAGAATGGTTGCAAGTATTTAAATTCTCTAATAACTGAAACCAGTTTTGACAAAACACTTGATGAAACTCCAAAGTTCGGAAAAATGAAAAATAAATCAAAGATTAGAAGCAAAGATTGCAATGAATATGAACATAACCAACAAGTGCCTGAACAGCCTGTTCGATCAAATATACAACCACAGGCATGCAGAAATCATAACCTCTAACATTTCATATACGCAATCACACATTGCCCGTAGCTTTTGAACGCCAGCATAGACAGACAAACGGCTAAAGAACAGCCCATGCCTCGACGAGCATCGATGCTGTGTAAACTTTGATAAGATTCTGATTACTCGCCATCAAGACAGAAATGAAACTCAAAAAGAGAACTTTGCAGGATTCCGCATCCTTACAGAAGCACCTCTTAAATCTATGAAAGGAATGAAAAAAATGATGCTTGGATGCCAGCAACAGGATGAAGTGGACAAGCACAGCATCATCACCAGGTTCGCAAAGGGCCTTAATCATCTGCGGGACGCTTTCTGCTGTTGATGGGAACTTGGCACATAGTACTGAAATAAAACACTAGTTTATGTGCCCTGTGGCCATTATATCACGTTAATATTCCACACGGGTTCAGATCCTATAACTCATGTCACAAAGGGCCTCATCAGGAGGTTCCTATCATTTGGGGTGTCAGAAATTTCTAGTCTGCATCTGATATTATCCCTAATACCATCTTAAGTTATATGAAAACAGCAAAGATGCACTTACTTTTCCTCAAAAGGTAACTGAATTGTGGCAATATTTTGCTGGATAAAGTTGTTAGATTTAATTACTGATAAGTTTTGAAGCCAAGTACACAACTGTTTTTAGAGGTTGCAAACGGAAAATCGGACCTTTTGCGACCACTATAAAGGGTTGCAGCATGTACAAGCCTTATATTGCTAATCAGTAACCTATTACCGATTCACAAAATAGGGTTTTCAAGTCACTATTTGGAAGGGGCATGCCAAGGGCTTCCCTTCCTAATAGCGAGTCGCTGGGGGATGTCCGATTGTTTTGTGACGGCAATTTCAAATTGGTAGTAAGCCAGTCACAAACTAGAAGGGGACCCCAAGGTACTCCTTCCCCTTTGTGTTTGGCAGAGAAAATATTTTGTAAGAGCAGACAGTTGTCCCATTGACCACTACCTGCTATTTAAAAAAAAGTTGCTTTATTTAAAAAACAAACACAGACATGGTGGTCTGCTGTCCCCAGCAGGCCACCATCCCTGTGATGGTAGCCCAATCCCAGTGGGTCACGAATTGTGACCTGCCTTATGAATATTGATGAGGCAGGTCATTTGTTACCCCATTGGGAATTGCTAAATGCATCTGAGACACATTAGTACATTCTGTTTTGCGAGTCGCAAAATGCGAGTTGCAAACAAATCACAACTTGTGACCCGTAAACTTGAATGGTCACACATCTGGCCCTTGGTAAGGACTAGGTGCCAAATGTAGAACCGTTTTTAGCAGTTGCAATTGGAAAATTGGCCCATTTACAACCACTACAAAAGTTAGCACCATGTGCAAACTGTATTTTGCGAGCCGGTACCGATTACTGACTCGCACAATAGGGTTTGTGAGTAGTTGCTATTAGGAAGGGGCTAAGGGTGTCCCTTACTAATAGCGAGCCACAGGGAAGCGTACGATTGTTTTGTGACCACAAATCCAGTGGCAATGCAATCCAGAGTTTACCACCTACAAGTAGGTAATAAGCCAGTCACAAACGGGAAGGGTTCACCAGGGGACCCGTTCCCCTTTGTGATTTTATGTGAAAATATTGTTTAAGAGCATGCAGTGGTCCCACAGACCACCTGCCCTTAAGGAATGAAAAGAAAACGTTTCATTTTTCTTTTAAAAACATCCCATTTTACTTTCAGGAAAACGGGCTTCATTTGAAAAAAAAAGTTGCTTTATTTAAAAAGCAAACACAGACATGGTGGTCTGCTGTCCCCAACAGGCCACCATCCCTGTGATCGTAGCCCATTCCCAATTGGCCACAAATTATGCCCTACCACATGAATATTGATGAGACAGGTCATTTACAACCCATTGGGAATCAATTAGTACATTCTGTTTTGCGAGATGCAAAAAATTGCAATTTGTGACCTGCAAAACAGAATTGTCGAATTGTCAAATATCTGCCTCCAAATGAGCAAGTTAAACTATACACTCTTAGGGGGGTGTACTTTTTCACATTGCTTTATATTTAGCACACTCAAATGCGTAGCTTTATCTTGTACTTTTATCTTACAAAAAGCCAGAACACGTTTAATTTGATGTGAGGAACACAAAGTAGATTTTTAGATACCCTGCTCCACATACGTAGTGCACCATATTATTGTTTATATATATATATATATCGTTTTTCTTTATTTAACAAATCAGTGAATTCTGAGAGTTGTAGTCTTTTTTTCTTCTATTAAGCCCTGTGTTCGATAGCAATCATTTATTATGAGAACGTTCAGTAGGGGATTTTCGATGCCTGTAGTAGATGGAAGAAACTGGCAAGGCCTGTATGCCATTTGTTTTTTGAAGCATCATTTTTATTGTTTTCGTTCAAAGTATATTTAATTTAAAACAACATTTCAGTGTACACCATTCATTTATATTGTGGTTTTGGGTAGTTGAGATATTTTGATGGCGATGATTAAAGATAGGGACCTGATTACTATTTATGGACCGCCAAACCCATGGTGGCAGTCTGCCACCGCCGTACTGCGGGACTGCACACAGTATTTTGAAAGTAGCAGTCGGACCTCCACAGGACTGCTGCGAATGCCAGGGATCCAGGACCCTGCAGTATTCATGCAGGGGTCAGAGGCAGAAATATGCTGCTGGTGCCTCAGTGACACCACAGAGCATATTTCGAGATGCCTCACCACAACCCTTTACATAGCAGTGAGCCTACCATGAAAAGGGTGGCAGTCAGTGGCGGCTCGGAGATGGAGTGCTGCGGGGTGGTTGGGTGGAGGAGGAGCAGGGTGGGGGGGCAGTGGAGTAGGACATATGACAGCCAGGAGTAAAGTAAGTAAATAAATAAAGCTATTTACCCTGCGTTCACTGCATCGCCAACTATGCGATGTAGCGAGCGCAAGGTAAATAGTTGAATTTATTTATTTACTTACTTTACTCCTGGCTGATGTACGTCCGAATCCACTACCCCTCCACCCATCCCCTCCCCTGCACTGCCGCCCGCAGCACTCCCTCTACAAGCCACCACTGGTGGCAGTAAGTCCCCTAAGGGGGCCATATTAGGCCCCATTGCCACCTCAGGGTCCAGGGGGTACATGTGGGCGGCCGATGAAGTGCCCCACTGTATTTTCACCCCCATTTCCCACACGGTGTGGCTGCGGCGGCCTGCATTTTATGCTATTTTATGAGCCTTGATGACTGCTGTAGTCATACCACCGCAACAACACCCGCCAGAAGATGATCCAACACCCAATCTATCTGGTGGTCGCAAAGTGGGTTTGGTGGTCCTGCAGTGGATGGTGGTGGACCGCAGCCGCTGTAAGACTGCCAAGCTAGTAATCAGGCAATACGGGGCATATGTATCAAGCCCTTTTCCCGTTCACAAATGGACCGATTCTCAGAATCAGCCCGTTTATGAACGGGAAAAGGCCTTTTGGGATGTATGATCCTTATGACACCCTTGCACCCTTGAAATTGCATTTGCAATTAGCGAGTACCTAATGGGTACTCGCAAATTGCAAATGTCTTTCTGTTCATTTCTGTAGGCCCCTAGGCCCAAAGGAATGAATGGAAAGCCATTCCTTAATTGTGAATTGCAATATATTTGCAATTTTTTTTATTACATCTCGTTTTGCAATTCTCAAATAGTGATACTCAAAAAATCCCTATTTGAGAATCTCAAATACAGTATTTGATACATATGCTCGAAGTCACTTTAGCATCAATCACTCAATCATATCATTTATAAAGCGCACTACTCAACCATGAGGGTCTCAAGGCGCTGGGGTGGGGAATACTGCTACTGCTTGAAAATCCAGGTCTTGAGGAGTTTTTTGAAGGTCAGCAGGTCTTGGGTCTGCCGTCGGTGGATGGGGAGGGTGTTCCAGGTCTTGGCGGCGAGGTGGGAGAACGATCTGCCACCAGAGGTCGCTCTTCGGAAGCGGGGGACTGTGGCTAGGATGAGGTCGGTGGAGCAGAGCTGGTGGGTGGGGGTGTAGAAGCTGAGTCATCTGTTGAGGTTCGTTGGTCCGTGTTGTGGAGTGCCTTGTGTGCGTGGGTGAGGAACTTGAAGGTTGAAACCACAGCAATGGAGCGCACACCGCTAGCCCCTCCTCCGGATCGCCCCTCGGGATTCTGGTACTTGTAGTTCAATAGTGGATCACCCAGGTGGGTGCAAGTCGGTACTTGTTGGACTGATGAATCTCTAGACCCGATACATGTCCCGGGTTTTTGGGTATCGCCCGAGACATGGCTCAGGTTTCGGGATAACTTCCCTCATCAGTAGAGAAATGGTTAGGGGTGGAGGAGAAGGCCGCCAAACAACCGTCAATGGCCTCGATGCCCGAACCGGCACGCAGGGCAGCATCCAGGAGCCCGTCGGCTCAAAGCTCAAGGGAGCCAATTAGAAGAAACCACAGCAATGGAGCGCACACCGCTAGCCCCTCCTCCGGATCGCCCCTCGGGATTCTGGTACTTGTAGTTCAATAGTGGATCACCCAGGTGGGTGCAAGTCGGTACTTGTTGGACTGATAAATCTCTAGACCCGATACATGTCCCGGGTTTTTGGGTATCGCCCGAGACATGGCTCGGGTTTCGGGATAACTTCCCTCATCAGTAGAGAAATGGTTAGGGGTGGAGGAGAAGGCCGCCAAACAACTGTCAATGGCCTCGATGCCCGAACCGGCACGCAGGGCAGCATCCAGGAGCCCGTCGGCTCAAAGCTCAAGGGAGCCAATTAGAAGAAACCACAGCAATGGAGCGCACACCGCTAGCCCCTCCTCCGGATCGCCCCTCGGGATTCTGGTACTTGTAGTTCAATAGTGGATCACCCAGGTGGGTGCAAGTCGGTACTTGTTGGACTGATGAATCTCTAGACCCGATACATGTCCCGGGTTTTTGGGTATCGCCCGAGACATGGCTCGGGTTTCGGGATAACTTCCCTCATCAGTAGAGAAATGGTTAGGGGTGGAGGAGAAGGCCACCAAACAACCGTCAATGGCCTCGATGCCCGAACCGGCACGCAGGGCAGCATCCAGGAGCCCGTCGGCTCAAAGCTCAAGGGAGCCAATTAGAAGAAACCAAAGCAATGGAGCGCACACCGCTAGCCCCTCCTCCGGATCGCCCCTCGGGATTCTGGTACTTGTAGTTCAATAGTGGATCACCCAGGTGGGTGCAAGTCGGTACTTGGCGGCCTTCTCTTCCACTCCTAACTATTTTCTCTACTGATGAGGGAAGTTATCCCGAAACCCGAGCCATGTCTCGGGCGATATCCAAAAACCCGGGACATGTATCGGGTCTAGAGATCATCAGTTTTGCAAGTACCTACTTGCACCCACATGGGTGAACCACTCAAGAACTCCATGTACCAGATTCCCGAGGGGCGATCCGGAGGAGGGGCTAGCGGTGTGCGCTCCATTGCGATTGCTTATACAAATTGGCTCCCTTGAGCTTTGAGCCGACGGGCTCCTGGATGACGCACCTGCGTGCCAGTTCGGGCATCGAGGCCATTGACGGTTGTTTGGCGGCCTTCTCTTCCACTCCTAACTATTTTCTCTACTGATGAGGGAAGTTATCCCGAAACCCGAGCCATGTCTCGGGCGATATCCAAAAACCCGGGACATGTATCGGGTCTAGAGATCATCAGTTTTGCAAGTACCTACTTGCACCCACATGGGTGAACCACTCAAGAACTCCATGTACCAGATTCCCGAGGGGCGATCCGGAGGAGGGGCTAGCGGTGTGCGCTCCATTGCGATTGCTTATACAAATTGGCTCCCTTGAGCTTTGAGCCGACGGGCTCCTGGATGACGCACCTGCGTGCCAGTTCGGGCATCGAGGCCATTGACGGTTGTTTGGCGGCCTTCTCTTCCACTCCTAACTATTTTCTCTACTGATGAGGGAAGTTATCCCGAAACCCGAGCCATGTCTCGGGCGATATCCAAAAACCCGGGACATGTATCGGGTCTAGAGATCATCAGTTTTGCAAGTAACTACTTGCACCCACATGGGTGAACCACTCAAGAACTCCATGTACCAGATTCCCGAGGGGCGATCCGGAGGAGGGGCTAGCGGTGTGCGCTCCATTGCGATTGCTTATACAAATTGGCTCCCTTGAGCTTTGAGCCGACGGGCTCCTGGATGACGCACCTGCGTGCCAGTTCGGGCATCGAGGCCATTGACGGTTGTTTGGCGGCCTTCTCTTCCACTCCTAACTATTTTCTCTACTGATGAGGGAAGTTATCCCGAAACCCGAGCCATGTCTCGGGCGATATCCAAAAACCCGGGACATGTATCGGGTCTAGAGATCATCAGTTTTGCAAGTACCTACTTGCACCCACATGGGTGAACCACTCAAGAACTCCATGTACCAGATTCCCGAGGGGCGATCCAGAGGAGGGGCTAGCGGTGTGCGCTCCATTGCGATTGCTTATACAAATTGGCTCCCTTGAGCTTTGAGCCGACGGGCTCCTGGATGACGCACCTGCGTGCCAGTTCGGGCATCGAGGCCATTGACGGTTGTTTGGCGGCTTTCTCTTCCACTCCTAACTATTTTCTCTACTGATGAGGGAAGTTATCCCGAAACCCGAGCCATGTCTCGGGCGATATCCAAAAACCCGGGACATGTATCGGGTCTAGAGATCATCAGTTTTGCAAGTACCTACTTGCACCCACATGGGTGAACCACTCAAGAACTCCATGTACCAGATTCCCGAGGGGCGATCCGGAGGAGGGGCTAGCGGTGTGCGCTCCATTGCGATTGCTTATACAAATTGGCTCCCTTGAGCTTTGAGCCGACGGGCTCCTGGATGACGCACCTGCGTGCCAGTTCGGGCATCGAGGCCATTGACGGTTGTTTGGCGGCCTTCTCTTCCACTCCTAACTATTTTCTCTACTGATGAGGGAAGTTATCCCGAAACCCGAGCCATGTCTCGGGCGATATCCAAAAACCCGGGACATGTATCGGGTCTAGAGATCATCAGTTTTGCAAGTACCTACTTGCACCCACATGGGTGAACCACTCAAGAACTCCATGTACCAGATTCCCGAGGGGCGATCCGGAGGAGGGGCTAGCGGTGTGCGCTCCATTGCGATTGCTTATAGGAACTTGAAGGTTGTCCTCTTGTTGACCAGGAGCCAGTGCAGGTCTCAGGTGGAGTGTGATGTGGCCTTGGCGAGGGATGTCGAGGATCAGGCATGCAGAGGCGTTCTGGATGCGTTGGAGCCATCTCAGGAGTTTGGCTGAGGCTCCTGCATAGAGGGCATTTTCGTAGTCCAACCTGCTGCTGACAAGGGCCTTGGTGACCGTTCTTGTTTCAGTGGGGATCCACTTGTAGATCCTGCGGAGCATGCGGAGGGTGTTGAAGCAGGAGGAGGAGATGGTGTTGACCTGTTTAGTCATGGAGAGGGTGGAGTCGAGGATGACCCCATGATTACGTGGACGGTGGGGCGGTTCCCAGTGCGGTCGGCCACCAGGAGTCGTCCCAGGCCGAAGGGGTGGATCCGAGGATGAGGATCATCATCTAATCCAAGTTCAGCTTCAATCGGCTGTTCCACATCCATTCAGCATTGGCCTTCATTCCTTCGTGAAGGTTGGCTTTGGTGGTGTGGGGGTCCTTGGTGAGGGAGAGGATCAGCTAGGTGTTATTGGCATAGGAGATGATGTTGACGTCGTGCCGATGGGTGACGTGGGCGAGCAGTGCCATGTAGATGTTAAACAGAGTTGGGCTGAGGGATGATCCTCAGAGTACGCCGCAGATGATCTCGGTGGCTTCGGAGTGGAAGGGGAAAGGCAGACGCTCTGTGTTCTGCCGGAGAGGAAGGAGGTGGTCCAGTCCAGGGCCTTCTCTTGGATCCCGGTGTTGTGGAGGCATGGTCATAGTGTGTGGTGGCAGACCATGTCAAAGGCGGCTGACAGGTCCAGGAGGGTGAGGGCTGCCGTTTCTCCATTGTCCAGCAGGGACTTGAAATCATCGGTGGCGGTGATGAGGGCAGTCTCTGTGCTGTGTTTGTTGTGGAAGCCGGACTGGGAAGGGTCCACGATGTTGTTCTCCATGAGGTAGCGGGTCAGTTGTTCATTGACGGCCTTCTCGATGACCTTTGCTGGGAACAGGAGCAGGGAGATGGGCCAGAGGTTCATGAGGTCTTTGGGGTCCGCCTTGGGTTTCTTGAGTGAGGCGTTGATCTTGGCGTGCTTCCAGCTCTCTGGGAAGGTTGCTGTCTCGAAGGAGGTGTTGATGACTTTCTGGAGATGGGGTGTGATGGCTGTGCTGGCTTTGTTGAAGATGTAGATGTAGTGTGGGCATGGGTCTGACGGAGATCCGGTGTGGATGGTGTTCATGATTTTGATGGTGTCGTCGTCGTTTGTGTTGGTCCAGGAGAGCAGACTATTGGTGCAGATGGTGGTCGTGGGGGTGGAGGTCTCAGTGGTTTTCGGGACTGTTGTGGCATTGAAGCTGTTGAGGATGTCTGCGATCTTGCGGTGGAAGAAGGTAGCCAGCGAGTCGCACAGGTCTTGCGAGGGTGGGACGTCGTTGGTGTTCGAGCTAGGGTTGGAGAGTTCCTTCACGATGTTGAAGAGCTCTTTGCTCTTGTGCGCGTTGTAGTCTAGGTGGTCTTTGAAGCCGGCCCTTTTGGCATATAGGCATTAAATAACATACTTATCTAGCTCCCAATGTTGTATGTATTTGCTGCCCTTCATGAGGTAAGGTTCTTGCTGTTTGTTCATCCATGTTGTTTCCTGTGTTGTCTCTGTAATTCCCCCAAAAAAATTCAAATCAGCTTTATTCGGTGCATGTAAAAATCACCATAAAAGCACAATATTCATATAGCAACAATTCACATAAAAGATCACAATTCATAAAATATAGGAAATAGTAAACATTATTTCATTTGAAAAATTCTATCTTAGGAAGCAAATTTCTATAAAAAACAATATATAAAAAATGATTTAAAAACTTTGACTAATTGTTTTTATGTATTGATCAAGCCTAGATTATGTCGTTTTCATTCTCATATAATAATGCTCCCAGATGGGAATAATCTTCTCTTTTTTTAATTGCGCTTTGAATGTATCTAATGACAGAGTAATATTTTTTACATTTCCCAGAATACAAATACCAGCTATAAGCGTGGTTATGATTAAAACGTCTATTTGATGAGAATAAAGGTTAAAAAACACTTACCGTAAATCCATATAAAATGTACAAAAAAGGATAAAGTGCAAAGTTGTTGGTGCAGATCTTCCATCACATGGGCATTTAGGTAGAGTGCTATTCCACTGTTTCATGTTTGGAAATGCCACTAAAAAATGTAATGTATCAAACCTTAACCTCGTTAAGAAAAATCTGTGCTGCATATTTTTTACCAATGTTAAGTATACAGGTAAACCAGACACAGTCACCCAATCGTGATAGGAGACAACACTTCCTTTTAAAATGTCAACTCTATCTTTGTGGTTTTCTGCAAATTTAAGGTAACTTGCCTTCAAATCTTTTTTACTAAAAACTTGGTTATTAGGTTTGAGATATGCTCCAGCCATGATATTTTCCTATTTAATAATAATAATAATACCGCAATTTCTAGAGCGCGAACAGCTACCTCGCCAGGAGGTGTCCCGGCGCTATGTGAGCAGCTCAGAGGGAACAATAAGTAATGCCCGCGGATCAGATCTTTTGAGTAAAGAGCCAAGTTTTTAGTTGCTTCCTGAACCCAATCTCTGATGATGCCGACTGAATGGCAGGCGGTAGGGCGTTCCACAGCTTCGCTGTGTTTGTTGAAAAAGTCCTGCCTCCCAAACGCGCCTTTCTGACTCGCGGGGCGTGTAACTGGAGTAGGGAGTTTGACCGTAAGAGTCTCGCCTGTTCATACCTAGGGAGTCTTGCTTTGAGATAGCTAGGACAGGTGCCACGGAGAGCTCTAAAAGCCAGAGTTAGTGCCTTGAATTTAATTCTGCTTGCCACCGGAAGCCAGTGCAGCTCGCGCAAATGCGGAGAGACATGCTGTTTGAAAGGAATGTGTTTTATCCGCCACGCAGCCGCATTCTGCACGGTCTGCAAAATGTTGAATCAAATATTTAGGTAGGCCCAAATATAGTCCGTTTGCATAGTCCAGCCTAGAAGTGACTGTTCCATGGACTACCATTTTTCGGCAGTCTTCTGGAAGAAGCACGAGGAACTTGCGCAAATTCCTCAATTTGATTAAGCACCCTGTTGTCACCTACTGAATGTGGGTGGAGAAGGCCAAGCTCTCATCCCACCTTACCCCCAAGTTTTTAGCCTTTATGCTGGGGGAAGGCGCGGGGCCCATCTCTGATGGCCACCACAAATCCGGGGAAGGGCGAAGGCCTTTCCCAAAAAAGATCACCTCCGTCTTGCCAGTATTTAATTTTAATTTGTTGGTGTTCATCCAGCTTGCAACATAGCGGAGGCACCCCTTAAATTTGCCGAAGGCTGCCTCCGACACTTCTGAGTAGGGGAAGACGAGCTGGGTGTCGTCTGCATATGAGATTGCCGTGACCCCCCATTTGGCAATCATAGTGAAAAGTGGTGCCAAATAAATATTAAAGAGCAGCGGACTGAGTGCCGATCCCTAAGGGACCCCACACCCCAGTCGCTTAGGTTTAGAGGAAAAAGAGCCCAACGCCACCTTCTGTGACCGGTTGGTCAAATAGGAATGAAGCCACCCAAGTGCTTTATCCTGAAGGATAAAGCATCCTGAAGGATAAAGGATAAAGCATCCTGAAGGATAAAGCATTCTATTTCAGACAATCCATTAATAATTTCTTTTGAGAAGTTAGGTTCGTCCTTGGACCAGTTCCTTTGCCACAAGAGCAAGCCAGCTAAATGTATTGTATCGCTTAAAAATGGGGCCAATAGCTCTTTGTGTAATATATGATCTCTGTAACTCATTAATTGGTGCTATGGGTCATATTTATGAAATATGTGCCCAGGGCAGCTCAGCAAGTCACCTTGCTACACTGCCCTGCATTACAGGCAAAGAGCAGGAATGCACTGTATTTATCCAATACAGTGTATTTCTGTCCTTCGGGAGGCATAAGACTTTGACACATTTCCAGGTTTACAAGTCCTTGTAAATCTGGGAATGCATCAAAAACCTGGGGAGTTGCATGGGAACACCCACTGCAATGCCCATTGAATGTTTTCCTTGCGCACAATAAGGCAACAGAGAGATTTGCGCTGCATTGCCTCACTCAAGATTTATGAGGTCACTCAAAGTCAAACAGTGCAGCTATGAGTTGCTTCATAAATCTGACTCAGAGCCTTGCAGCATGCACAACCCCCTTTGCATGGTATAACCATGATGCAAGTCTCTCATAAATATGACCCAAGATTTGCAAAGTAACTGCAAACCAAAAGGATCCTCAACAATAGTAAATATTCTTCAGCTAAGTGCTAGAGTAAGCCCAGCACTCCACATGGGCAACATCTGGTAATGCAACACCCTACCATAGAAAATAATTAAGGTAAGAAGTTAGAAGAAAAGCCTATAAGAAATAATATGAAAGTAAGTTATTTAAACCAGTTAAAAAATATAGATACATTTATTTACTATTAAAAAGTATCTGGAAATAAATGTTTCATATTTTATTATAATCTATTTTAATATGCTTATTTAAATTAAAATATAATCACTTTTAAATTTTTGTAATACAAATATGTATATACATATATAAATATATAACGAAAACATTTTATTTAGTTAAATATATGTTAATTATTTAAAAAGTGAATTCACAATTAAGTTACTTGAGATGTGACTTTTTTTGTCAGGTGACAGAGACCTCATTTTGGCAAAGTGCAGGAAACAGTACAACTTTGTAATTTAAATGTAACATTTATTTCATAATTTCTTTTAAATGTAGCAAAACAATAAAAATAAAATTACAATACCTTTGCCTTCATTTTGATTGAAAGATTAATTATACCCAACATGTTCAATTAAATTATTTTTATGTAGATTAAATTAAAAACAAAATTCCCATCTAAACTAATACTTGACTCTCAGGAGAGAGAGAAGCAGAGCGGTTGAAAGGCTACTCGGGGGAGTTGATGCGGGCTAGTAATCACCAGTCGCTGGCATGCAAAAGGAACACTCAAAAATGATTGTCGAGTGAGTTTTTTTATTACTAAAAAGAAAAAGTACACTTATTACACACACACACACACACTACCTAAATACTATGCAGAAATTTACAAGCACATGCCTTAGGCAGAATGAAAATACCATAGATGACATTACACAATCGCATTAGAACGCCTAAAGAGTCATAGAAACATATAAGGTGAGTCAATAGGCTTGGTCAAAGGTTCAAAATCAACAAGCCAGACGTTAAAAACACCATAAATCATTTTGTGCAATAATCAATAATACCCATGTGTTAATACACTTGTTAATTGTAATAAAGCATATTCATCTTGATAGGTAATTGCTATCAACATTATTATTTCAATAAAGCAGTTTAATTATTAACATAACATGTCTGCGTGCTTTTTTATATACTTTAAAGTCATTCTAATGCAATCATAAAAACAAGCTCAGGAGGATGCTATTTCCTGATCACATAAAAACCTACTATAGATTCATCCCCTAGAGGACACTATATCCATGTATCTTTCTTATACATCTTCAGCCATATTAAATGCATCCATAAAATAAGTCCCTAGACAGCAGTGCACTCGGCGATATAGAACTGAATCCCCATTCATATAAGCACTTTAAAAATACTGTAAAGTCCCAAATGGTCAAGGGTTCCTCAGCTCCACAAAAGTAGGGTCAGTTTTGCCAAGATTACTACTAAAGGGGTTGCTGTCAAACTTACAGCACCCCCAACAATTTTTTCATTTGTTGGTGGTGCCCCTGTCATCATAGGCACAAGATCTCGGAGCACACAAAGATTATATAAATTTCCACATATATAAGTCCCAAACTTCACTCAAAACAAAGCTTCTTGAAAAAGTAATCTCTTTATTCCATCGGTATCCAATCCTTGAGCCAACGCGTTTCGCCTTGGTTAAAGACACCTACAGCTTCGTCAAGGCTGGAAATAACACCGAAATGGTGTATTTGTAATGAATTCTTAGACAAAAATTGGTAAAACTTTACACCATAAACATGCAGACCGTGCAAAGACTTGTAAAACAATGGTGCATTGTGGCCACCTTGGCTACTATCTGTTGTGAGGCAAATAAATCTCATATCAATTAAACAAAGATTATTCACAATAGTGTTGTATGTTATAGAGAATTTATCACATCCTCAATTTGTATTTAATTGAGGTGATAGCCTATCATTAATGTAGAACCTTTATATACCAAAGTGTTCATGGTTTTTATTATTTTTGTACAACCCAGGTGCTAGTGTCTAGTAAGAAAAAGCATCTTGCATGATGCTGGTACCTGCGAATATCAGTGTCACTCCTACAGATCAAAGAAAATTGAGAAATATAAGAATTATCTTGACCGTTCTCTAGTCGGTACCAATTAATAATAAGAGTCGAAGACTAGGTCAGTATGAACACTGAGAGCTAGTTCCTACCTCGTCGTGGTGCCCCTTCTGTGCGTGTTGTCCAGGCTAATCGGCCTTGGAAATTACGACAGCACGCCTGCAAATGTATTGGGCACGAGATTAGAAAAGTATCCTAGTGTTTGTTACACTTCGTGTGGCAGGAAATTGCAACATAGGTTGCTATTTCTACATAACAAAAAACCCTTACCTCGGGGTTATTAGGACAGCAGAAGTGGCAGAGAGTAACATGAAGGTATTATAGGTCATCAGCCGGGATCGCAATAAAGTTTTAATATTCTGGTCCACTATCGTGTTCTCCCTGCAAATATAACAAATATAGACTCGTATTTCATTTAGAATACACGAATCTCTAGAGTAAAAAACCTCAAAATCAACCCCCCACTAGGGTCAACAAATTATTCTTACCGTAAGAACCAATATCTTGTTCTCCGATCGTGGTGTCCTGCCCGTATACAGACATGCAGTCGCCACTTCCGTGTGTGCGCTAGAAAAGCAAAACCATAAACACTGAAGAGGGGGTTCACCCGTCGGGATCGCGGATGGCCGCCATCTTACAGTGGGTGCCCATTTGATTAATTTAATCGTAAATTGTATTTGAACTATCTTCCTCAATATGTGTAGACCGTGTTAAATGATTACAGATGTAAAACGAATCTATATAAATGCAATGTACTAGACAGTGCACTCCGGTTGTACAAAAAAACAAACTATTACATTGCATATTTCAATGCATATTATTTGCCCCTGTGATCATAGGGCCACCACAGGGCAAGAAAAATATAAAAGTGGGCAAGCACTGCAGGGCATTAGTGGGCAAGCACTGCAGGGCATTATGGGGCACTCCTGCTAGGATAAGTGCATATTTTATTAGCAGCTGTGTTGGTAGAGCAGCATAGCTTTCTTTTTCTCTTATGTTGGCTCTAGTTGTCTGGGTTTATTCCTGTCATGAGACTCCACAACAGCGGGATCCATGACAAGGCACTGGACTGGATACACTCCTTCCTTACCGGCTGAACACATCATGTCAGACTACCTAAATTCCTCTCAGAACCAACAGACATCAGCTGCGGAGTGCTCCAGGGCTCCTCCCTCTTCCACATCTAAATGGCTCCTCTCGCTGCCATCATCAGAAGCCATAAACGTAACATTATCTCCTATGCTGAGGACACCCAGCTGATCCTCTCCCTCACCAACGAACCCACAGCCACCAGACTCAACTTTCACAGCAGAATGAAGGCTGTGGCTACCTGGATGAAAGACAGCTACATCAAGCTCAACTTGGACAAGACCTAAGTACTCATCCTGGGACCCACCCCCTCAGCCTGGGATGACTCCTGGCATGACTCCTGGTGGCGCACTCTACTAGCTACCCATCCCACCCCTATGGACCCCTATGGACCACACACACAACCTCAGCCTCATACTGTACGCCACACTCCCAATAACCACCAAATCAATGCAGTATCCTCATCCTGCTTCCACACGTCTGCCTGTTCTGTAAGACATTCAGATGGATCCCCACAGAATCCTGAAAGACAGTCAACCAAGCACTCATCACCAACAGACCTGACCACGGCAGCACGCTCTACGCAAGCGGCACCCAGAAACAGATCAGGAAACTACAGAACGTTCAAAACATTGCAGCTAAACTGGCCCTTGAGATCCCCACTGCAGCCACATAACACAGCACATCTGACAACTCCATTGACTCCCAATCACCACAAGATTCACCTTTAAGCTCCTCACACATGCCCACAAAGCTTTCCACAATGCAGGACCAGAATATCTGAATCACTGCCTTGCATTCCACACACCCAGCAGGCAACTCTGCTACTCCCAACTCACCCTGGCCTCCATCCCACTGATTCACAAGACCATAACTGGAGGAAACTCCTTCTCCCACCTTGCCACCAAGACTGGTACACCCTGTCCCTCCTCCTCAGACAAGCCACATCGTTGACCCAGTTCAGGAAGGACCTCAAGACCTGGCTCTTCGACTGAACATCCACACCTAGACATATCAGCAGCCCCTCCTCCCCCCCAGTGCTTTGAGACCCTCACAGGAGTAGCTGAGCTATAGAAACTCCTGATTTTTTGAACCTTATAATGTTTTAGCTATGTATATTTTTCACCATTCTGGTAATACTGATAAACAATGCTTTGTTTCCTCCTGCTAATATTTGAAGCTCATTTTTTTAAACAAGCACACAATTGCTTCAATAAATGTTTGAAATGCCAGTTTGTATATTTCTTGTGTCTCCCTTTGGGCATGCCTAGGTGACAGTGAAAGGGTAGATCTGTTTCCACAATTTCCTTAGGGAATTCGAGTGGCCATGTTCTGAGGTTGCAGATACCATCCTGGTATCCTCTTTGGCTATAATAATAATAATAATAATAATAATAATGGGTCCAGATGGTGCACTGTGAGCTAGCTAGAAATTGGACCAGCATACTCTGATGATATGTGCGGACTCAGTGCCCATATTTTAATGTTTATGCTGTTTTGATACACAGTCCTACTTCATTTGTAGGAACCATTCAACAAGATATCCTCTTGTAACTCTCAGATTTGATTTACTTGCACATGCTCCACCTTATTTTGATATGATACTGGACTTTATAGACCCAAATGAAGCAAAACTGCACTCTACAGAAGTTTTCCCCCATGTGTATATTAAAGTGTCCCTACAGGCAAAACAGTAAATCACACGGACTTTCCCACTGAGTGTACACTAACAATATATGGCCTACTGCAGGCCAATAGCTAATTATGCAGCGTCTGCTCTGCAACAGGCTATCTGTGTGCAGTTACCGGGCTGCACACTATAGTAGTCTCACATGCAGAACTCACATGTGTGCCCATGTGTGTACACATATGCTTATGTGTTACAGCCATGTGCCCCTTATCTTAACTGTGTCACGGCTACCTTATCTTACAAGGAAGACATTGATGGTAAACACATAGTCTGTTTGCCATGTGATTTCTATGGGGGAGACATATATAGTGGGATTCACCCAAAGTAAAAAGTTCCAAACCAGGTGATCCAAAAAGCAAACAAAATCTATATGGACTGAATGGGCAGAACTGTTCAAATGAAATTGTTTCTGCATGCACATTACCCAATGTAAGTTAGCATTTGCGGCACCATTTTCTATTTAGGCGTCATTTTGAATCATGATCAAAACGTATTCTTTGCCATTTCTGAGAAACAGTCTCCACTAGGTTTCGTTTCTCCAAGGTTGGGGTTTGCTTCACTAATGAATAGACTGTTCTTATTAGTGCATAGCTTTCTCACTAGATGAGTCTTAAGGGATAAAACCTCACTTATTTTCCATGGTGTATAAACCCATTGTTCCTGAAAACGGGGCTCCACACCCGCTCTGGTGACAGTACCATGCTGATCCGTTAACTCTGGTATTTCTGGGTGATATTTAGGATGAACCTTTCGCATCAGAAACTGAGACACAGGGGTAGGAGTGTATCTGATTTCTTCACTTGGTTTGAAGACATGTTTCTGGACTATAGTGGGCTGGATATGTTTATTGAGTTAGGAGTTCGCTTGTTTGTTGATAGATTTGTTTCTAATCTGCTTCCTGAAATTGTAACTCGTTTGCAGGTGTCTGAGTTTACTTAGTCCACTTCTTCTCCTTCTGGTATTTTGAATATGGCTCAATATTAGGAACATTGTGACCAAGAGGAGAAGGAGAAGACAGATAAAAAGCATAAGGAGTTAAAGACAAAGGTGTTACAGCAAGCGTTTAGGGGGAAAGGTAGAGGGCGTGGTCCTGCTAGGCAGCTTTTACGCACTAACAGACAGCTGACCATGACTCCTTTGGGGCTGAATCAGTGTGTGTATTATAAGAAGGAGGGCCATTGATGTAATCAGTGTCATGGGCTCCTGCAGAAAGTTGGGGTCCCTAGAGGGTGAGGTTCTTGTGGACGAGGTTGTGGGTCTGAAAGAGCTCAGGGTGCTGCGATCTCACACGCTCATTCTGATTCAAATTACTTTGATGACCCTTGTGATGGATAGTATTATCATGATGATTACGATACAGATGAGGTGACAGGGATGTCTTACAACTAGAACAGCCAGGGACAGAGTGAGGGACCAGTTCCGATACCCGTGGATCAGCGTGGTCCTTATGTCACTGCGTCTTTTCAAGGCTCAAGTAAGGACATTTTGGTGGATCCAGGTGCGACAAAGAGCTCTGTTAAGCAACAGTTGGTTCCTGAGGTGGCTCTGTCTGGCCATAATAATGTTTTGGTATGTTTTTCAGGTATACCAGTTGTAAGCCCCATTTCTCCACTGTTGGTCTTTTTACTGTGGATTCTCCATTTTTGTTGACCTCAAATTGAGGAGAAAATTTGATGGCTTTGGATTTGTTGAAGAAATTGCATGCTACTATTCATTGTTCCCCGCAATGTGTTCCTCAGGCTATATAGAGAGTCAGAGTATTTATAGTCAAGCTTTAAAGAGTCAGTTGGATTCCCTTTCGCTTCCCTCAGGTAATGTATTGGTGCAATATGTTGAAGATTTGCTCGTCACTTCTGATACTGCCAAGGGTGTAAAGACAGTCCGGTTAAAGTGCTGCTGGATTTGGCTCATCATGGACATAAAGTGTTCCTTTCTAAATTTCAATATTGTTGATGGGAAGTCACATATTTAGGTCAACTACTGTCAAAGAAGGGTAGGAGGTTGACCCCTGAGCGTATCAGTACTATTTTTAAAATGCCCCTTACACAGACTCAAAAAGATGTGCACGCTTTTATAGGCATCAATTCCCACTGTCGACAGTGGATACCTAACTAACCCTTACTATTTAAACCCTTGCTTGTATTAACAACTAAGGAAGTGTATGAGCCTTTACCTTGGACACCTGAATGTCAGCAGTCTTTTGAGCAATTGAAAGCTGTGCTTTGTGCGGCTCCCGTGCTTGGCACACCTAACTATGGTAAGCCATTTGTGTTGTATGTCCATGAGGTGGGTGGTTGTGCACTTTCTGTCCTAACACAAAAATGTGGGGATAAGCAACGACCATGTGCTTATTTCTCTGCTGTGCTTGATCCTGTTGTGAGAGCCCTCCAAGAGCAGTCCCGGCTGTGGCCACTTTGATCAGACAATCGGCTGGAATCATATTTGATACCTACCTCACAGTTATGGTACCCCATGCTGTGGACACACTTTTGAACAAGACAAAGACACAGAACCTCACCAGTGCACGTCTTACCGGCTATGGACTGACAATGTTTCCTAAACATATCACAATTAAAAGATGTGCTACTCTGAATCCAACCACAAAACTACCCCTTCCTTCTAAGAGTGCTAAAGTTGACAAACATGATTGCATCTTATGAACGGAGGAAGAGACAAAAGGACGAGAAGATTTGACTGATGTTCCCTTATCTGACCCACAATGGGAACTATATGTCGATGGGTCTTGTTTTAAGTTACTAGATGGCACTACGACTGGAGCTTAGGTCATTACCACACTTGTCAGGGTAGTAGAGACATCATGGGTCCCTTATCAGTTGGCTCAAGCTGCCTATTTAGTTGCCCTTATTCAAGCTTGTGAATTAAGCGAGAGACTCGTTGTCACTATTAATACTGACAGTCAGTATGCCTTTGGGGTTGTGCATAATTTTGGGAGACTCTGGGTGGAGAGAGGGTTTCTTACTTCGTATGGCACCAAGATTTAACATGGGCACCTTGTATTGAGGCTTTTGTCTCCTTTGACACACCCCTAGAAATTAGCAATTGTGAAGTGTAGCCCCCCACTGGAAGGTCACTGATGATAAAGGAAGAGGAAATGCTTTTGCGGATCAGACAGCTAAGAAATCAGCCCAATCCTTAGTGATCGCTATCAAGCGGTCCGCCTTGCCAATTTCTCCTCCGAGGAAAGAAGACTGTCCTGTGGAGTCCCACAGGGCTCATATCTCTCCCCTCTTCTTTTTAATTAGTACATCTTTCCCCTGATCCTGGCCCTCCGTAAGTGAGAAGTTGTCACTCTTAACTATGCTGACGACCTCCAGCTAGTCTTTACCATCGACTCATCACCCTCTTCTATGGAGAACTTTCAATCCACCATGAATTTTATCAGCAGCTGGATGAACTCAAATCAGCTTAAACTTAATCCCAACAAATCCGAGCTGGTTCTTACTGGGGCCTCAGCCAACCCTTGGAACTCCAATTTTTGGCCTCAATCACTGGGAAGTCGACCCTCCCCAGTCAGCTCAGTTAAATGCCTAGGCATTACAATCAGTAGTGACCTCACCTGAAGGCTCAGATAAACTCAGTAGTCTCCGCCTGCTTCTTCCACTTGCGAAGAATTCGGAAAATCCGCAGATTTCTATCCACAGAGGCGCTGATCCACGTCACTCTTGCCCTTGTAATGTTGTGTATTGACTACGCCAACTCTCTGTACACCAGAATTCCAGCTTACCAATCATGACGGTTACAAATGGTGCAGAACCAAGCCGCAAGGCTTGTTTATGGCCAGCCAAAATCCCACCACGTGAAACCATTGCTCAAGTGTCTTCACTGGCTCCCCGTGACCCAACACTTTCTTTTCAAACTTGGCTGTGGGATCCACAAAGCCCTTTCGTCCCATGGACCTGTTTTCTTAATATACAGCGATATGTTCCTTCTCGTGAGCTACACTCCTCTAATATGAACCTATTGACCTCCTGCCCATTCAAACAAAAAAAACACGGTGGTCTAAGATTCTCGACTCTAGCGCCACAATTCTGGAAGACCCTTCTTCCTGAATTGTGCCTAGTCCCCGCCTATTCTAGGAAATCTCTTAAGATATGGCTCTTTTCCCAGGCCTACAACAAATTAATTTTTACTGAGTCTTTGTAAGCATTCGTCTCCGCTCCGCGCCAAGAAACTCTTGGTGAACGAGCGCTTAAGAAGTAATTTTATCATAACATAACACAAAGATGAAAAGAATGTTTGTAGAAGGTCCAGCTAGATGTGTCCTTGGGGTTTTCATGTTTGAAGATACCCTTGAAAGTGTAAAGGAAATACAGAGTGAAGCTACAATAGAATAATTAGCAGTGTGGCAAGAGAGTACAGCACAGCTAAATGACGAAGGGTGTTGGAATGATAAATCAGGGAAGCAGAGATGAATGATGCCAGATGCATATGTTTTTCCTGTGGTTACTGTGACTCACGGTCCAGCTCATATTAGTGCTAAAGGCATTTGTAACTTGTTAAATCCCGTATGGCAGAATGGCAATATCTCCAAGACACCTGCACACTTAGTGCAGTACTGTATGGATGCATGACGCATAATCCTGCGAAGGGTACCCCTACGCCGCCTGGTAATTTTGCACCACCCACCTTCCCTTTTGAAGTCCTTCAAATGGACTATATTGAGTAAGAAAGATGTAATAATCTGAAGTATGTTTTGAAAGTTGTATGTGCATTCAGTACATGGTTTAAGGCTTACCCCACTAAAGTCAATACAGCCATTGCGACTGCAAAGGTACTCCTGAAGGAGTTCTTTCCTTGTTTTGGCTTGCCCCGAGTGATCTGGAGTGACAACGGAAGTCATTGTAATGCGAAAGTGATCCAATTGATTTGTGAGGGTCTTTATGTTAAGCAAAAATTCCATGCCGCCAATCATCCTCAGACAGCGGGTTTGGTTGAGAAGTACAATGGTACTCTCATACTGAAATTGATAAAAATTCAGGAGACAACAGGTTTACACTGGCCAGATGCTTTACCATTAGCACTTTTGTCAACAAGAAGAACAGCTCATTCTAGAATAGGATTGTCACCATACGAGGTTGTGTTTGGATGCCCACCAAACGTCAGGGGCATCCCACGTCCTTGTAGGTTTTCTGACATTCAATACCCTGTGTTGGTTGATTATCTCGGCCAGTTAACCAAAAGTTTGCGTTCTATTCACCAACAGGTGCGTGAATCTCTTCCGTCCACACAATAGGGACCCAGCAATAATATTCAGACCGGTGATTATACATTATTGAAGAATTTTCAGTGAAAGAAATGTTTGGAGCCGCTTTGGAAGGGGCCGGAACAAGTCCTGTTGGTGACACGTACCGCTGTGAAAGTTGCTGCAGCAAGAATTGGGGACATGCAACCCACTGTCGTAGGGTTTCTTTGCCCTTACCCTACAACCAGTGGGTCCGGGACACCATCGGCGACAGTGAGTGTGAGCAAGTGCCTTAGTTTGTCCCATTTAGCGATGCTCAACTGACATGGACGCAAACAGATAAGGAGAAGAATATGTGCAGAACGCGGCTGTTCCTCCATAAATACGAGCTGGTCTGGAGAAGTTGTTCACAGTTCCTACAGTGCCCGGGGCTACCAGGTACAATTTGCACTCTCTGCTGAGGGAAAGGGCATCCAAGGAGAAAAGAGATTAGGGATGAATCGCGTAAGATAGGTTGTACTGAGGTATAGTACCAGCGGAGATTTATTAAAGTTTGATGAAGGATCTTTTGCTTATTTTAGTTAGTTGTTTGAACAGTAGATAGGGAAGACTAAAGTATACCGCCGAGGTATGCCATCGTGATTGACGTGGGATACAAGCTTAAGACAGAGCACGCTCCACCACCGGTGCTCAAGAGTGCCAATGTATTGATGGACAATAGGAGTTTGTACCACTGAGGCTCTGACGGACACTGGGAACTTGTATATTTCCTTAACATTTTGCCCCATTTCATCATTTGTTATGCAACCTTTTGGTAGGCTGGTTGCTGAGGAAGAGCAGCCAGTGATTCTTGTTGCTCCCTATAATGTGGTGTGGACCTGTAAGAAGAAAACGACATGTGTTGTTCTTGTGGTTTTTTGGTTGTTTATATTGTGTGGGGTGTCATGGGTATTGGAAAATGAACAGGATGTGCCTTGGGTTAAAATTATTTTCTCACCTAGAAAGAAAAGGACAGCCCCGAGTAATGTGTTCCTAGACACCCATAACAGATTTTTTGTAGAAGAGACCGCTTGCTACCCTACTGAGTCCGTCACTAGTTTATGGCCTGCATACCCATTATCTCTTGTGAACTATACCTACACTCATCCAGAGCAATTCACTGAAGTGAAGGGAGTATTTGTTTTGGCTCTCCAGGTGCTTGTCAATGTTATAGAAAGCCATTGGGAATGGGGTATACAGGGTATGATAACAACACGTATTACGACAACTTTTACATGGAACAACAGAATGACACTTTGGTGGGCTGGCACTATAAGGAATTGATAGTTATCCGGGAGGCTGGTCATTATCCTGCTTGTTGCCCCATCATGAACAGTATGGACACTTCTTTGTATATCAATTGGGATAGTGCTGTACAAAAACACAATACCCCTGGTGAATGATAAAGATCCAAGTAAGTTTGGAATGCACAATATATATGCCACAGTAGATTATGAAGGAGCGATTTATGTACACCCAGGGTTTTATTTTTTGGCCAACAGTACTTATACTAATGTTCCTAATGGTACTGACGATGTTGCTTTTGGAATGGTGTTGCCCTTAGGTGTGCCCTGTAAGTACGCTAAGCCCAATATCCACTGGGTTAAAAGGACTTTGACCAAAGGATTTTGTGAAAGAGTGACTGACATAGAGGTAATCAATTATAGTAATGGGATTACTTTAGGATACACCCTCTCTTCCATTTTCACTTTAGGCTGGTACCTCCACGGCCCGAGCTGAGAAAGCCAGAGAATATTTTGGGTGCAAGCTGCAAATGTTATCTAACACTGTCATGGCTGCTTTACGCAACATCGCTACTCAGTTGGAGAATATGCAAATATAATCTGAACAGACTAGATACTCAGTAGATTTCATTCCAGCAAAGAGCGGTGGTGCATGTGAGGTAATGGGCGACCAGTGTGTAATCAGGATAAAAAATGTGGAAATAATATTACTAAACACATATTAGACATCTTCGTGAATGTTAAGGGAATAGAAAGTGGAAATTGGAGTTGGTCTCTTTTAGGTGGATGGGGTTGGATGATTGATAAACTGATTTATTTGATTGGGATACTGGTGTTTTGTTGTTCCCTCATTCAGTGCCTCCCCTTCTGTTGCTCTTATTGTACTATTCTTCTCACTCCCAAGAGAAAAATATTGATTCATGATGCCAATGCTGCAATTATGGTCCAGAAAGAGACAGACGACCTAATGCAGATAGATGAGGGCATTTTTTTAGACTTCTTACCTCCTTACAGTTTCCCTTCCCAATACTGAGAACATGGAATGCTCATAAGGATTTACTGTTATCAGTATTTGATGTTTCCTGTTTTTCTGATTTTCTGTTTTCCTTGTTGTTGCTCGCAAATATTTTAGTTTATGCTAAAAGGAGGGTCTGTTAAAATGAAATTGTTTCTGCTTGCTCATTACCCTATGTAAGTTAGCATTCGCTGCACCATTTTCTATTTAGGCGCCATTTTGAAACGTGATCAAAACTTATTCTTTGCTATTTCTGAGAAACGGCCTCCACTATGTTTCGTTTCTCCAAGGTTGGGTTTTGCTTCACTAATGAATAGACTGTTCATATTAGTGCATACCGTACTCACTAGGTAGAGGCCTTCCCCCACTGGTTTGGATACGGGCTTGACTGGAGTAACCTTGGACTTTACTTTGTATGAGATATGAGCCCTGAGATTGTTTTTCTTCTTGTTTCCATTGCTTTGCAGCGCCTGCCTGGAAAATTCCATTATGGGCATGTTTTAGCCCAGTTACGAAATATACTAAATGTTTCTGCATGCTTGTTGATTTCAGTCCCTCTGCAGCACTCCTAGAGAATGGGCAGACTGGGCTTCACTCTGAGTGTACCTGAATAAACAGATATTCGTTTCTATTCTCTACTGTCTGACACTTCATTTGGTATGGAAGGCAGGGGGTGACCCTAATCGGGTAATTTCCTTCAGAACCCAATTGCAACAGACATGGTTTGTCTATAAATTCGTTTCTAACTCGGTGAAATGAGTCTGGAATAGTGATAAATATTGGTACTATGGAACATTCCAGAAAAAGAACGCCCTCAAACTAATGTGATTCAAAGGTTCGGTGAACCTTCCAAAAATCATTTTAAACAAGGCAGAAAAGTAGCTTGCAGGGAGAAGGATCAGAATTATGCAGACTTTTTTTTTGCAGAGTTTTATATAGCGCGAACTAGACCTGAACCGAATCAGGTATCAGAGCGCTTTACATATTTTCCAGTTACGTTACATGAGGACACACTTTCATTTTAGGCACGGGAGATTAAGTGATTTGCCTAGAATCACAGGAGGTTTTGGCGTCGTTACCGAGACTCGAACCCAGATCCCCAGATCCAAGGTCGAGCTCCCTAGCCGTTAGGCCAACTCCTCTCCCCACTTGATTTGGTTACTGAGTGGGATGATTCAACGAATGCTTTGCATATTTGGGGTTTTCTTGGGCATTCCTGTTGAAATGTAAGAGACCGTAAACACCATATGGTAGTTGCTGTACCACCCCTAATCTAATTGAAAAAAAGTGATGTCTTTCAACAGTTGTCTTTGCAACTTTATATTCCATAAGACTCATGAAATGGGGAGTCCATAAAAGAAGTTCTCCACACTTCCAGAGTAGCAGTGTCCATGGGATGGTTTCTAGATAAAGGGGCAGATTTACAAGCCCCTTGGGCCACCCCTACGTCACTTTTCCCATGTTAAAAATGGCGCAAAATTGGCGCAAGGGGTTTGTAAATAATCCCCAAAGTATTTTGTGCCCAGCACCACATAGGCCATTTACTGCTTGTATATCTATCTGTAGATCCTCTTTCTGAACTGACATAAGTATCTAACATTTTGGTTGGTAAAGCATTGGAGCCGTATTTTTTTATTTTGCCTAATTAATCATGATCAATTTGGGCAACAAGATGCCAAAGTCAGCATATGATACCTTAATATTAATTACAGCAAGAAGCAGGGTAGTGTTGTGAACCCTAGTTGCACTGTAGGATCACATTCTTATTCTGTAGGATCACATTCTTATTCCATGACACTGTGATGGTTAACAAGAGGAAGCACTGAGAGAGATTGTAGAAGACTAGAACAATATAAATGTGTCTTGAAAGTACTGAAATACACAGAAAGTGGTGCAGTCATATCATTTCGTTGCTCAAAACATACAAATAAAATAATCAGTCAGAGTAATTCACACACCCTTGGAACAAGGCAAGCAGGTTGTGGGTAAGAATTGTCAAGGAAGCAAAGAGTTCTGGACCAAACACACCTTCACATGTCGAGATCACCAATTACATGTATAGCAAGTTGAATCTTTATGACATTTAAATGTGCATACATGGTACAGCGGTATGCCAAACCTACCATGATGCCATAGTCATTTATAGGATAATTTTTCTTGGGGTGTGCGCTCATCCTTCTGGAAAAAGGGGTATCCTTTGTATTCCACCACTTGTACCTTACATAAACTTTGCAATTGGATCCATATCCATAGGAGTACTTTTCTAGAAGACTGACCTGGACTCCAGACACCCAAGGTGAATCAGCCATGGAAACAGACGAAAGATGACCTGAATGTACATAAACATTTCCTTACCAACAAAAAGGTGTATGTTTTGGACACTAAGTTCCACATCTTGACACATGGAGGTGGCTAGCAGGAATAGTGTAGGTGCATCATGAACAACAGAGGGTGTGTTATGAGATGGTTAGAGTGAAGAAGACAGTTGGTTTGACCAGCGCATAGAGTTCTAATTAACCCTGGGCATAGTTCGCGAAGTAGCGCTACGTGTAGCTAAGCAAGGTGCACTTCGCGCTATGCGTAGCTATGCGAACTGCATGGTACACTGTGCAAAATGCTGTACGCACTGATTGCACAGTGCCGGTTGCTTGTCAGCACTGTGCAAACAGTGCAAACTGCATCTTGCACAGTGCAAGCGGTCATTTTCTGCCGCTCGAGTAGATTTCTACTTGAGCAGCAGCTTTCTCAACGAGGACTGGTAGTTTCTCATTGTGAGCGGTTGCAAGCATACGCGACCACTCGCAATGAGAAACCTGACCTCCCCGCATTGAGAATCTCGTCGGGAGGTTTAATTTCCACGCTCGTGATCGGCAACTTGATGTTGCTGATCGCAAACGAGGAAAAGTCTCGCCGGGATGTCATTTTGCTTGTTCGCGGTCGTCAACTTGACGTTGAGGACTGCGAGCAAGCAAAAAATGACCTCTTTGCTATGCGTGTTTGAACTGTGCTACGTGCAATTCGCGTAGTGCATAGGAGCGTAAACTATGCGAGCGTAGTGCAGTGCTTTGCCCAGGGTTACTTCTAATGTGAAGATTGTTTTGTAGTGCAGGTCTTAAGCAAACATACTGCAGGCTGTACCCACCTAATAAGACTACTGGTTTTGTGATGTCTGAATAAGATTATTTTATTTGTATGTTTTGAGCAAATGAGAAGGAATTTTATTTGTGGATGCCTTGTCTCATTTTGTCATGAATATTTTCAGGGAGGAAGTGCTAGAGGTGGATACAAAATGACCCTTGCCCCACTAGGCTTTTGAAGTTTTGGGAAAAATGTTTTAACAAATGCTCATAAACTCACTGACAAAGCAAACCGTGGGTAGGTGTGAGTGGAGTAAAATGAACTATAGGAATTGTACCAGTGTATTGGGGAGTCACTAGGGGTTCTCAGAAGACTCTTGAGTGATTTTCATCTGATTGTTTTAGCAGTCCGGAAAGTGCAGTGTCAGTTAGGTTTACAACTTTGCGTTTCGACACAAGAGTAGACAGAGAATAGGAGGTGCTGATGAGTTTCCTCCTAATGAGTATGATGATGTCACAGTAAATAAAGGCCAGGGAGATGGCCCTCGATAACAAAGGAGAAATCTTGGTTCTTATATCTGAAGCCAAACCTTGAGCATTGCTCCATTTATCTCATATCTTCCATGAACACAATCTTTCCAGGGTCTTCCAAATAAGTAGCGGGTCATTTTGTAGGGGGAACAGAAAGGTGATAGCATGGTGCAAAAAGGGATCCTATATATTTAACAACATGCATATGAATTCTACTATCGAAAATAGACCAAAAAGCTTCATATTCATACACCCAGGTTGAATGTATTCAAATAAGTTGATATCTCTGCCTCTGATTGCTGTGGGGTCAAAGATGGCCCATGCACATAAACTAACATTTTGAGTAACACGTTTAACATTGACACCTTTTTAGACAGTGACTTTTAAAATGCTTTTGCATGTACTCTGAAAGTGTTTTGCTTGCAATATGCATTTCTTCGCAAACATTTTATCACAACACTGTGCATTCTGTTCATGGGTAAAAGTACACTGAGCACGCTGCCCTACATTTTGCTTGTCTGGTGAGAGACAGTTCTAAGTCAGAAAGACAAATAATAACAAAAGCAACAGAAATTAGGCACAATGCGAAGGTAACCTGTTTTCAGTATATAAACGGCCTCTGAACTTTGGTTTGGTAGAAGAGCACTTCCACGGATTATCCTGGACATTCACTGATGACTGATTACCAGCTTCGGTAACACTCATCACTATCCTGAAAAAGACAGAGACCTTTCTTACACCAGACTGGCTTCCAGACACATCATGCATAGGCAAATGGGGAATTAGGTTTTACAAGTGATGTTTCAGACCACATTCAACCTATTGTCTCTCTAGAGTAAGAAATTGAGGTATAAGGGTCATTATGGCATGTATTCATATAATCACTAATAATTGTAATGGTTTAGTAATTCATCCTCTTCAGCAGTCTTGTTTTGCTGGTAACAATGCTTTGTTTAGTTTTCCTAATAATTGCAGCTCACGTATTTTACACGAAAGTCCAATTGCTTCAATAAATGTTTGAAATGCCAATTTGTGATTCTTGTGTCTCCCTTTGAACATGCCTAAGCTAAAATTGACAGGGTAGATCTGTTTCCATTATTTCTTAGGGGGGAATTAGAGTGGTCATGTTCTAAGGCTGCAGATCCCATTAGGTACCCTGTCAGGTTTAGGGGTCCAGATGGCATACTTGGAGCTAGCCAGGAAATCATAAAACATTATGATTGCATGAGTGGACCCAGTCCCCCTATATTGATGGATATTTTGTCAAAACTCACAGTAATATTTAAAAAGTAGGAACCGTACGGCAAGGCGTCACCAACGATAGAGGGCAGGTACTTATTTAATGGGTCTCCTGAGTAGTTCTTACGTGTGCCCAAAGACCCTAGTCACCTTATACAGAAACGTCGATGGTGTTAGGGAATAATCCTCCTCAGCTAAATAGGGATCCCCTGCTTTTGTCTGTAGGTTGTTCAAGCTCAAGCTCAATGGTCACCCCATTATAGCCTGTTCCCTTATCTGAAATCCATTCATATCAATGGCAAACCCAACACCAGTTGTTATTCCACTAAATTGTAGAAATGCAGTAACAGATGTTACAACACAACTGCTTTCTCTTACTGGAGGAGATGTTACCTTTGTGGTAGAGGTCCACAAAGTGTATAAAACAGAGGTATTCTGTATTTTTAGTCACTTTTCCTGCACCAGATGCCAACACCAGTATATTTCACACATCCACAGAAGCAGTTGTGCCAGGCCAATGCTGAGCCTACGAAGATTTAGAAATACCATTAGCATTTTACGAACATGTAAATTGGTTCCAAGGTACCCCACCACATCCCCTAACAAATTTGAGACTGGGTGTCCTCAGCAATAACATGAAACATGACTAATCGTAGCTGGCTACACACAATATGCTCAATTATCGCCACTCACCGCTTCAGAGCTGTGCGATCTTTAAACAGGTCTAGTTAGACTGTCAGAAATTTAGCACAGTTCATTATGCAAACAACAACAACAAATGTAGTGAGGACTTTTTGAACTGTACAGACACATTTGGCAGTACCTACATTTAGCTCAGTTACAATCAGTGCAGCTATGGGTAAAGTTTCCACCAAACAGGAGGAAATTCCATTTTGGACGGTAAAAAAAACAGATCAGCTTGAAGCAGTATTTCCCTATATGGGACCCCAAGATAAAGATAGCATTCTCTTAAGATGCCTATCTTTAGGAATGGTTCCTCCAGTCGAGGACTAACCCACTTGTGGTACAGTCTTTCCTGCAATATATACCATCAGGCATGGTACACCATCCATTGCTGTTTTGCCAGAAGTGCTAAAAAAGATTCAAAATGAATATGGGGGTGCCCCTGCCTAGACTTCAGTATGAAACTGATGAGAAATTACACCACAGTCACCTCAATTTATTTTAAGTAATATAAATGGGGGAGCTGCAGCCTTAGCGATACGCCAATACCTCATGCAATTACTGCTAGTGGACCTAGAGCACAAGCTAAAAAAAATGATTGCTGAAACTAATTACTTCTGTAGGACAAGAAAATTTGGGAGCCAAACCTAATAAAACACATCTTAAGGGTAATTCTGATAAGGATAACTCAAAACAGGCACCAGAGTATTCTAAAAAATGCTGAGATAAACAGAAAAATAAAGAAAAGACAAAGTCACAGGGTGGAAGTCCTGAATGCAAGTTCTCTCAAAAACACTATGGGCCATATGTATTATTCCAAATTGCAATCGCAAACGCCGACATTCACAGAATTTCGCATTTGCGATGGAAATTGGGCTCAGTGGTATGTATGAATGAAAAACTGCCTCGCATAATAAGGAATCGCAAAATTTGCGATCTCGTATTTTGCGAATGCTTTTAAGGAAACGCAAATTGCGATTCCTAGTTGCAATTTAAGAAGCATCGAAGAGTGCGATTTGGCCTTAAGGAATCGCAAATCACTACCAACTTCAAGTTGGCGGCAATTTGCGATTTCTATGGGCCTCTAGGTCTCTAGGCCCATAGAAATGAATGGGGAGGGTTTTCTCAATTGTGAATTGCAATTAAGGAATATGTAGGATTCGCAAATCTTTTTGCAAATCCTACATACATCCTACATACATCTTGTTTTGCAGTTCTCAAATAGCGATTCTCTAAAATTTGCTATTTGAGAATCGCAAAACCAAACTTTCATACATATGCCCCTATATTTTGTGTTATCTTGAAACAATTAAACAGCCTGTTCAGTATAATTATACTGATACACGTCCTTCTAGTTCCTTTCAGTACACATCTGAAAAATGCTCGGACAGAGGAGAATGGTTAGAGTGAAGATCAGAAGAGTACTTGATGGTGAATGAGGACTTTCAATGCCCATCCGACATCACCATAAAAATGGAACAGAAACTTCTACAAAAGAAACCTAAATTTAGGTAGAAAAAGCTGGCAGGTATTTCCCTTAAAAATGGCAAACATATTGAGGACAAGGAGTACTCAATGATACCGCTAGACAGCGCAGCAGAAGTCATGATAGTTCACCAGACTCTACAAGAGTTTCTTGTGGCAAAAGCAACTAATGATTCTGTTCAGGTGAAATCACCGGACCAGAGAATTAGTTCTCCGGGTCAATTTTATAATTTATAATTTCGACATCCAAATTGAGGGTGATATACCACATATATTTTAAGTTCTTTTTTGTGAAAATTTGACATTAACATATGACATTCTCTTGACTGAGAGGGACTAGCCACCTGAGTTTGATAGAAAAGGCACACAAAGGGGAGTCATAATAATACCATCCTGAATGAGTTAATTAGGATTATGCCAAAGAATGGGCTTTGCACAAGCCCCAGCATTTTTCAGCAACCATGTAGACTGGGATTAAGATTCACTGTATCATGTCATACTATAAGGCTCTGCCAGCATGTGCAATCACAATATCCTATTAAACATGCAACTAAATGACATGTTAGAGAAATTCTAACAGAACTTGAATATCAGGGCATAATTGAGTCTTGTATCTCACCAATTAACAATCAGTTGTTTCCAGTAGTGAAACTAGACCTTTCATACCATCTAGTATTAGACTACAGAAATTTAAACTAGACCTCGGTGGAGTTTGCATAGTCACGCGCTGCGGAACTCTGCGAAGTGTCAAAAAACTCTGCATTGCCATGCGGAGTTTTATATACTGGTGGAGCTGCTCACTGTGTCCGTTTGTGTCACATTTTATGTCATACACAACATGAAGTGTGTTCTCACTCTGGAAATCGTGCCACTATGCCACCACACAGTTCGTATGGGCACCAACATATTGTGTTTGCTCTCTTTATGGTACAGGGGCCTACTTTTCAATCCTTCCTTAACCTCTTAAATTTTCCTCCTTTTAAACTTACCTACCCTTCATTTTGTATTTATTATCTTATTGTGTGGCTTTGTGTTTGTGTACTTTATGTTTTTTTTTAAATGTCTTTTTGTGTGACTTTTGTACTTTTTTCATTTTTCGTGCAACTTTTTTTTTATTTCTTCCTTCCTTTTCCTGTTCTTCCCTTCCCTCATCCAGCTCCATGGCAGAGCAGGGGAGGGTCAGAGCCAGGGCCCCCCGAACCACCCGTAGCACCAGCTGCCTACCTTGCTGTCACCTGCACCTTGAAGGGATGCAGCCGGCACCATTTTTCCAGAGGTGGAGGTAACTGCACTAGTTTATGTGCAGCACAACCTTCCCTCCACTCTGGCAGCAGGTGACAGGCCTGAAAGTGGGTAGGCCTCCAGGAGCATCAGCAGCACTGGGAGAGGGTGCACCAGGCTCTGAGCCTCAGCTCTGGGGTCCGGTGCACCCAACAACAGATTACGCACCAGTGACTGACATCCTGGATAGGTAACAAGATCTGCTCAACCTGCTGGGTGTGGCAGTTGCGGGGCTTGGTGAGTAATAATCATTTCTTTGTTGTGTTCTCTCTATTCTAATATTTATTTTTCAAATATCAAGCATGCTACTCACACTCAGGTAAGTTAAGTTTATGTAACAAATAATGTTGTGATCATAAGCTAAAAAGATGCTCAGTGGCACTGCCTAATCCTGCTCTTTGGTGCTCGCTTGGGCAGATTATTTAAGAAGCGATGCAGAGACTCCTCTGTCCTGTCACTAAGACAGAATTTATTAGTGAGTTAGCATGGTCGCTCACTTCTCTGTGCCTTTCTTTTTTGTATCTTGTACAATCCCTACCCAAAATAATTTCCCAGCGATGGGTAGTATGCATGCATCTGTGCAGTGAAACAATTGTAGACTAAGTTGGCTCTTCAAAGGGGGTTTAACTCAAGACTGAGTGATTGAGAATAAGATGAGAAGCGAAGATCATTTATTGCAATATATTAGTAGTTCTAAAATGTAGTTTAGGACATTTGGAATAGGGTTAGGTTTATGAAATTAGGAATAGGTCCATGATAGTAGTACTATAGGAGATCTGATTTAGAAAAGTTCAATGTTATTGTGCTTGTCTTTCCCTGTCAAAATATTTTCGGGGAGATTATTAACTGTACTATTCATACATCAGCATCCAGGGGCAAGCAGAAGGCTGGTCTTGGAACAAACGAGGCAGGTGAGCGAGCTGGAGGTGCCGCCACAAGTGCCAGAGCAGATGGCACTGCTGGTCCCAGTAAGTCCTCTTGTTAATATTATTTCCCTAACTTTTACAACTCCACATTTCAAATTATTTTTCTTTATTACTTAACTTTGTTCTATCTGTTTCCTAAATTATTCTTACCTCTGCACTACCTATTTAATTATTTTCTATATTTTAAGTTTCTGTACTTGACTTCAAACTGTCTGTATTAGTATGTCAGTAGCGTTATTTCTTCTCCTTTGACAGTAAGCTTACCCTCTCACCTTATATATCTTGTGGACTGGTGGTACTGTAAGACTCCGGGAACCCATTTTAGGTCAGGTACTCTACTGTAAAGTTTGCATGACAAAGTAAGGTATTCAATGCATGTTTGTTGAGAATACGTCCTTTTTATTGCTCATGCTCAAACATATATCCTTACTTAGTGCATTTTCCTATTACAATTCAAGCATGGTGGTACATTGCTAATCCTCTTTGATTCACGAAACACATATCAGCCAATCTTGAAAATATAATATTGTGGGGCAATCCTGCTAGGGGACTTAAGAAAGGATAGATAGGCACAGGATGGAGGCTGGCATTTCCTCTCCAATGTGCATGAAGGGAATGGGTGAGGCTTCTTCACTGCAAACTGGTCCAACTCCAATCCTACCATACATGTGTCTAAAACCATGGAGCTGCATTGATCAGTCAGAAACAATTAAACAAATTAATGTTCTCCATGATATATGCCTTTTTTGTCAAAGCAGTTTGGCAATAGAAAGTTCTATGGTGTTCCAGGCCTAATCTGTAGTCAAGGATGTAGAGTTTGTCCTCAAAGTTAGGTGGTTCTCTCAGAAGTTGGTCAGCTAACACACTACCATGACCTGAGACTGACCAATCACCATCCTCCTCCTCCTGTTTTACTTCAGGTATGGAAAACCTTTGTGGTATAAAGCGCTGATTCATTTTGATAATGGTAAAATCCCATATTTTAAGGCAAGAGACGGGTCCTTTTCACTGTGACAACTGTACTAACTGTACTGAATACACACTCAGCAGACAAACTGGGTACTGCGCAAGCCTGTTGAGCATTGGTCATTGGTGCCACTTCCCATTTCAAAACACCAATGAGTTATGATCCAGATAGACCTCTGATGGGTCATCCAGATAGGCCAGGACTATCCTCTCAATAGTCATTGGTGCTCCACCTTGCTCAATCTATTTTGCCGTTGCCTCTGCACTGGATTTAAGCCCTGCCTTTAGCAGCTAATCAAATGCAGATTTTGGTGCCAATACACCTGTTCCTGTTTTTGTTGCTGGTGTTCTTGTTGGTTTTGGCTGCTGTGAGCCAGCAGCACTGCCCTCAGGCTCTATTGAAGTTGATGGCAGCACTGCAGAATTTGTGCTCTGGAATGAGCCTCCAATTCCCCACAAACTCATATGCATCTTTTTTTCATCCACACCTGCATGCATTTCAGACACCTCCTTTAGCTGTCCCTGTAGCATATGCAACAAGTAGATAGCTTAGGCCATGGTACTGTCCTCCTTGCTGCCTTCCTGTGTGAAAACCTCAAAAGAAAGCAGCATCTTTGTCAGGCATTTGACTAGGCCCCATTGGTCCATCTCAATGATCATGCCTTTCACAGTTGCATCCCTCCTTTGTCTGGCATATTCATTTATTGGTTTGTACTGCTCAAACAGATGTTGCAACATATAATAGGTCAAGTTCAAATGTGTTGGCACCTCCTGTATGAGAGCTTTAACTAGCATTCTATTATAATGCTACATAATCCTCAACTACTTCCTGACTTTAAAATATGGCTGAAATGAGTGCAGATTCTTCTGCAGGTGGACAGTAAGTTGCTGACTCAATCTTCTTTTTTAAGAAAGTCATGTACAATGATTTTGATGCAGTGTACCAAAAACAGGACCCTGAGATAGGAACATCTGTCATTGCCTTTACAATATTACAGCCACTGTCCATGGCAACAAATCTAAGTTTTTTTTATTAATATAATTTGCTTATTTGCATTTTAGAAATGTATTACAGATACATCATGTATTTGTAAGAGATGTATTGCATTGTCATTATGCTATTAATACAAACAGTAACCAAAGAACAGGGGGACAAATCAGCTGTTCAATGCAGATTTTAAGTCAGCAACAAATCCAATGATAAGCCCTCTGTGTAACAGCCATTCAGAAACCTTGTTGTGTAAATCTTCAAAGTTGTTTGCAACTGTATGGGACTTTTTCATGATGAACATGGCTACCGTTGAATGCTTCCGAGCTCCATTAAAAATGTCAGCAGTGCAAACATGTGCATATATAATTTCTCTAACCCCCACAAAAGAAATCCAGGCCTAAATGTATCAGGATTCCATTTTGCGAATCTTAAATAGCGATTTTTAGCGAATCGCTATTTAGAATTCGCAAAATGGAATGAATGTAAAAAATTGTTTTTTTTAGCGATTCCTTATTATTCTTTATTTGCGAATTCGCATTTTGCGAATTCGCAAATAAGGAATAATTTCCCATGCATTCCTCAGGGCCAGGAGGCCCATAGGAATGATTGTGAAGTAATTCTCAAATTGCGAATTCGCAATTTGCTAATCGCAATTTGAGAATTATTTCAAGGGTGCAGGGGTGTCTCATGGACACCCTGCTGCACCCCTGAAACTTACATGTGTGTGCATATGGTGCACATACATGCCTTATGGGCATGTATGTGTGTCACATGCCACCCTCAAAATTGCCAAATTATGGTTTTTGACAGGATTTCGCAAATTAACACGAACCTCAAATTGGTGTTAATTTGCGATTCCTTAACCTGAATTTGCAATTTAAAAAAGCTTCATACATGGCAGTTAAGGAATCGCAAAATTGTGATTCCTTAAATGCTTAAGCAAAATAAGGAATTGCAATTTTTTGCGATTCGTTATTTTGCTAATTTCACATACATTCCTAAAGATGCAAAATGTCCGTTTGCGATTCGTTAAGGCCGAATTTCGGCCTTAACAAATCGCAAAAGGCTTGATACATCTAGGCCCCAGTGTGCAGTGATGCACATGTAATCAGTGGCTTGGCAACTGGTCCACATGTCTGTCATCAGGTGGATAGTGGGAGCAGCACTCTGCTATAAAGCTTGTCCAACCAATTCCAGCGCATCAGGATGTAGTCCTGGAACAGCAGCTCTGATGAAATAGGTCTCGCTGGGAACATTCCATTTAGGCAGATGGCTGCCACAAATTCTTAAAACCCCACTCCTTCCACAAAAGAAAAAGGGAGAAGGTCCAGCGTTTACATATTAGCCAGCTTTGCATCGCACAAATGTTCCATTGGGTGGTTGCGTCCATACTGCCCCTCCTGCCTAAACATGCCAGGAATAGTAGCCTGAGTTTTTTTCTTTTCTGCTGCTACTGCTTCAGGAGACTTCTTGAGAGCAGAAGGTGGCAGGCTCAATGTGTGTCACAGTGGGCAGTCACTGCATGCTCTTGCCTTGGTCTCAACCTGACTCAGAGTTTTGTGCCATTGTGATGCTACTGGGGACAATGCTGAGTTGCTTCATCAAAATGTAACCCTCTTCTTCACCCTCACCTTCTACATTGATTAGATCAGATTTCCTGCTCTCACCCCCTTCACCAACACCACTTGCAGCTTTTTGATTGCTAAGGTGCTCCGTCCAGCAGATTGCGTGGTGTTTTCTGAAATAGGTGATTGGCCTCTAGTACCATAGTTTGTACCAAGCTTACCCCGACTAACACTTGCTCTGCAAACAAAGCATATGGCAATGTTCTGTTCCTTATCGCTAACCATAAAGAAGTCCCAAACTGGGGAGGTCCACTTTCTGACATCGGTGCCACTGCCAATGTCAGAAGAAGTGGTGGTAGGTTGGCATTTTGATGTTTGCCTCTTTGTAATTCCTACTTCTACTGAGGTGGTTGTGAATGTAGGTCACAGCCAGGGCCCTGCAAATATGAAAGCTGGTGGTGGAGGTATCTGTGCAACATCAATCAGAGCAGGTTGAGATGGAGTGATGTCGGTCTCCACTGGGGCTTGGCTAACATCCATGATGACTAGCTCGTCATCATTCTCCGCTTCTTAATCCATACCTTTAAGTGTTGCAGGAACATTGCTTTTCACTAGACTCTCCTGGTGTGTCTCAGACTGAGGTGGCATCCAAGTGAAGTCTTGAACCTCAGAAGGAGGGCTTTTTTGGAAGCAGATGATGGAATACCCCTATCCCTCCCTTTTTATTGCTGTAGATCTGGAAGACAATGGATCTTTTGAAAGAAGGGCTTCTTCTACTTGCTTATTATGAAGCTTAATCTCCTACTTTGGAAGGAACTACTATTGTTGGTTGTTATTGTGCACTTACCTGAGTTCCTGGCGATGATTGGGTTTCTAATTTGTGAAAGAGATAAGCCCAATTAAGCGTCACTGCTCCTCAATGTTGACATGATTAGAGTGGGTGCCTTTGTGCCAGACATGGGCTTGAGCTCTTGTTAGGGTGGGGCTGTTGATGCTGGAGTGCTGCTCCCAGCTTGCTGTTCAGAGGCCAGTGCAGCAGGCACACATTTTTGCCCAAAAAAGGTCTGGGGAGACATTCTATCGGAGGTAAGCTCCTTCTTATCACTGTCTACTTTCTTGGTAGCACCTTTCTTTGGAGCCAACTTGAAGCTGTCAGTTGGCAATGGCACATATCTTCACAGGCTGAAGAGATTTCCGTGTTGTGTGGTCATGCATCCCGATGTGCACAGGCCTTCTGTCTGGCAGTACTGTGGGTGGTGTCTCTCCACTTGTACACCGAAAGGCAAACAATCAAGACAAACATGGTATTGTTGGATTTGAATAAGTCGTACAAAGAACCAATATAATTTAGTGTGTGGTTACTTAAGTTATAAATAATTAAAAACAATATAGTGTGCTCATTGATAAAACCACACCAACATAAACTTCATGTATACTCAGGATCAGGCAGGATAAGCAAGAGCAACAAAATACAGAAGTAGCTGTTTGTTTTATGTGCATCAATTTGGGATGTGGCACTCAGACAGGTGACAATGGAATAATCCCTAGAAAATGTACACCACCGAATCCATTAGGTGTTAACATGATCTAAACCTCAAAACGTACTCTCACCTTCACTGTCACACACTCACCGGTTGTCAACAGAAACAGAAGGAAAATAGCCACCTCTCAGTTATAAATTACCTGAGTCCCTAGTTTTTGGCCCCACTTATATAGTATATATACCTTATATACGATATATATAACTTATATTCTGGCCACTTGGATTCCTTAATAAAGGTACTACGGGGTACCAATGTGGTCTTTTTAATCAGACATGTTTTAGCCCACACACTTGCACTCACAACTGCAGCATTGCTCCAAACAAGATCTCTGTCAAAGTGCCATCTCGCAGGGCCCCTGGGGGACAGCAGCGGTACCCCCACAAGGAGCAATGCCCAACGATGAAGCATGAAACCTGCAAGGGTGTGTGAGGGCACTACTCCTAATAGGAGAAATTCCCCCTCCCTGTCAGTCCTGTACCATTTCTAATCTCTTTCTCCTACATATTCAGAGAGCTTCCTCTCTGTTACAGCTAGAGATGCGTCTAAATTTGGTTGACGCACTCTAGACATAGGAACTGTTACCACCTAGTGTCTACGACCTGTGGTGCTCCCATGTTGATCCCTGCACCATGTGCCAGGTGGTGCAGGGATGAATACAAACTCCCTTTTCTGTATGGGAGCTTGTGCTGCAGCCGGTTTCCGGTCACATCACAAGCTCCCATACGGAAAAGGGAGCTTGCGACCATACAATTTGCAGTTGCATTATAATTAAGCGGTCGGGACTGCTGACTGAAGGTCGTTCAAACCCGTATCTGTGACAGCATCTGCCTGATATATCAGGGAAAAGTAAAAAATAAGAGCACAAACAATAAGGCTTAAGCCTCTACATACAAATGAAAATTGATGGTTGCACAAAATAACCACATAGTCATACAACAAGCAAGGTGTCCTGGCTACACAAAATGGCTGCAAGCCACATGGTCACAACAAGATCCAGCAAGGAGGCATTGCCACAACAAAAAACACATGGAGGCTTATGGCAAAATAGCACACTGGCAGCCGTCTCAAAATGGCCGACAGCCGGTCAAACAATAAGCAGGAGGCATGGCCACAACAAAGAACAGATGCAGGCCTATGGCAAAAGCACATTGGTTGTCTGCATAAAATGGTCACCAGTCACATGGTCAAAACAGCAACCAGCAAGGAGGCATGGCCACAATAAAGAACACATGCAGGATTATGGCAACAAATCACAAAAGCTGCCTACACACAATAGCCACCAGCCACATGGTTAAACAATCAGCAGGTGGCATGGACAACAGGGAACACATGCAGGCCAATGGACACAGACTATATAAAATGGCCACTAGCCACATGGCAGGGAGAACAGAGACAAATGGTTGCCTATTGCAAACACACCCACACACTGGCCAGACAAAGGAGGCATGGTAACACAGGAGAAAACAGCATTACTTCAGCAATGCCCAAACATGAAAATTAACTGGGCAAGTTTTTTACAACTACTCACATCCTCAAAGGCATCAAATATATTACCCGACCAATATACTGTTTGCAGACACAAAACATAAAATTCCCCCAAAAACATTTTATAATTTAATCCAATGCCATACATGGCCTAAATTATGTTACAATTTAACAGACAGAAAAATGAGAGAGTACGCAGTTCCCCAGTGGAAAGGGAGGATGAACCAACGTGGGTAGAGGCACAAAGGGGGGGATCCTCCTTGTTGGAACTAGAGTCCTCACATTCCCTGCAAGCTAGGTGTCATGCTTCACCATATGGACTCGTTCCTCGTCGGGTAGGTGGTGCAACACCCGACGGGTACCCATAAAGGGGCTCTTTAGCGGAGATCTTCTGTTCCTGCCGTATGGTGCCGTGGGTGTGAGGGCCCTAGGTGTGAGTGTAGATATAAATGAGTGGTGTATTAAAAAAGGTTGGATAGTCCATAAGGAAAGTTTAATATAGTGGTAATCCACCTTGTTTAAAAATGAAAAGAGAGGCTGCCTGCTGACTCAATGGTCCAGGGAGCAATGCTCTACTCTATGCTTGAGGTCGACATGTTTAATGCTGTATGTTCAGGGTGATACAGTGCATTTCATCAGGACCTAGTAACTATCTACACTAAGTGGTCAGGTGACAAGGTTCCTACCTACCACTAGTATTTTGTGCGAGCACGTAGTCCCGCCACATCTAGTGGAACCTAGACAGGGATGGCAAAAAGGGGACACATATTAAAAGTAAGTAGAGTCATCAACCCAGCCCCACAGTATGAGGTTCATCAACCAAGAGTGTACACGCTAATGCTCTGTGCTCATGGTAGCAAGTTATTAAAAAAGGGGGGAATTAAAAATGCTGTTAATGACTTGGAGATAACGCAGTCAAGAATGTAATAAGGTGCATGTATGGGAAAAATGCCTGACCCTACTAGGTGGAAGCGCTGGCTTCAACGTTCTTCTCAGTAGTAAGCACCTCAATTCCGGGTGTCCTATGTTGGGGAGGAATAAAAACAACAACATGGCTAAAGGGCCAAAATGCCCTTTACAGCACCGTGTGGGGACGTGAGTGAACCACCTCTGAGGTAGAGATGCTTGACTACCCCCACTGTTGTACAGTCTCAATACTATGCCGGCATATTAAGTGCGGGCTGGGCGGGCCAAAGGGGGAACGTGGTGCACGCAGAGGGGTTAGCTTCTGACCATGCATGTGTGCTGGCTACAATTTCCCTATTACAGTAACTCTCTTGGTGGCCAGGTCTATACAAACAAAACATGACAGATGTCATTAACTGTGACATTTGCCAACAAATAAAAGCATTTACCAGTGGTTGCCAACCGGCGACACTTATATTAATTTCAAACAAGCCTTTCACTTTTGTGTATCTCGACCACTGCAGACCATTACACACTGACAACTCTTTTAAATACCAGCAGTGGATTCATGTTCTAGATTCTTATGGGTATGGTCACTGTGGTCAGCTGATGCTTGAACTGTTATAAAAGATCTTCAATGGGAATTATGCAGTAGCTGCATTTCACTCAGACCAGGGAACACCATTTACCTCTATTGCTTACCTGGATTCCATCGAAATCCTGGGTGTGACTGGGCACTATTCCTCCCTATATCATCCTGAGGGAAATTCGATAGTGGAGAGGAAAAGCTGTGACTTAATGCTGTCTTTCAAAAAGCTAGCATGGAGTCCAAAGAGCTTTAAATAATCTGCCAAGAAGATCCTTCGATGGCCTGATTCCCTATAAGGTCGTTCAGCATCCAGATGTGATTTTCAGACCTTGATAATTCTGATACAGTTGGCAGATATGCCTTTTGACATTAATGAATGTTGGATTGTCTTACAGGAACTTCAAGACTGCTGAGATGACAGTTCGAACAAACTGATAAACTGTTCAGCCATTGAAGAATTGAAGGTGCAGCCAGCAACTCCTGTGTCGATTCCAATGATTGGGGATCTAGTTCGGAGAAGATTGTGAACTAAAATGAGTTTGGCCCATCATACAAACCACCAGTGCCAGTCCTGGCAGTTGAAGATGCCAGAACAGTACTATTGCCACCCCTTGCTGGTTGTAAACAAAAGAGATTTGTTTCCATTGATCTTGTAAAACCACTCCATGTGGCCAGTCTTACATAGTAAGCCAGGAGGGCTCCTGTGTAGTCATCTGTCTATTTTCAGTACCATACAGGAAATCTTTTTGCAATCTTTAAATAATATAGAAATGTCTTCGCTCTGACGGAGATATGATACATTGAAATTCTACTCCTTACAGTCACTACTACCAAAACCATACAAACACTGTATGTGAATTAACTGTCTTTGACTACCACCATTGAAGTTGTTTACTATGATCCACTTTTGCAGGTATCGACCGGTTCTACACTGCCCTGTGAGGTCCCTGCTTTTGCATAGATTGCCTCTGCCTATTTTGCTGACATTGATGACTTTTCCTCTGATTCGTCAGACCCAACATTGTATTTATTTTTTGGCTAAAACAGACTTACCTTGTCCCACCTTGGATTTATATTTGGATCGCCATCATTGCTTTTCCTTTTTGTTTGGATTGGATTTGTGACCATTTTCTTTTTGCTTCTAAATAAACATTATCTTGCTGAATGCTCTGCTGTCGAACTGGTAACCAAGGTTTTAAAGCCTCATTCTTCATCACATATAGTGCAAAGATATCTGCCTCTTGTGAATATTTCTGCATTTCCATCGACATGGCATTGTTTGGGATATGGTCCTTTTTGATATTTTTGGTCTGACAGTGAATTTGCGGATTCTGTATGTCTTTAAAATATGTATTGTCACATGTAATTACTCCTGGCACCCTATGTGATGATTGGGATGTAAATACAGTCAGGCCTATGCTTTCTGAGATAGAATATTATACTGTATTTGAAAGTGAAGATATGTAAAGTGAAACAACTAATTATAGTGAAATGTTCGTTCTCATCACTATGCACACCATTCCTTACACAGAGCTTGTACTCCACATGCATGTTTTCGATTACACCCAATGCAAACATTGCCAAACACCACCTGTGGGTAGCTCAAAAACATACTTTCAAAAGTTTGCATATCTTTCTGGCAACAGCCCCTTAGAACCAGGGGCATATTTACGAAGGCCTTGCATTATGCTTGTACCACGCATCATTCCAAAACATATTTATGAAGCCACACAAAGCCACATTGTGTAGCTTTGAATTACTTCATAAATAGGAAGTAATGCAAAGCAGCACAAATCTCTGCTTTGCATTATTCTGCATAAGGGAGGTGTTCCATGGCCATTGCGGTAGTTGTTCCATAACAAATCCCATGTTTTTTTAATACATTTCCAAATTTACCACACCTGGTACACCTGGGAATGTTTCAGAAACATATGCCGCCCCAGGTGCAGTGTAAAGAGGAGAAATATCTTTATTTCACCTCATTTTTTCCTCTCTCTATGTGGAAAGAGGAACACACCAATATGGATTGTTTTTGTGCAGGAAGGTGTCCCTTACTGAACAAAAACAATCCTCCCTACAACATAGGCAAACTAGCACCATGGTGCAAGATGCCTGTGTTTGCGCTAGGCTGCCGAAATGGTACCAGCACACGGGGAAAGGACAGGAATGCACTGTATAGGATAAATATGGTGCAATTCTGCCCTTTCATACGACTCAGAGCAGCGCAGCAGTGGCACTGACCTGAGCTACCTTTTCCATAAATTTGTTTAGTGCTATTCTCATACCGAGACAGATGATTTTTCTGAACAAAAAAGTGGAGCTAACCACATGCCTGGGCCTGGCTTAAACTAAATTACATTCCTGTTATTGCATTACACTGAGGAATAGCTCAATAATATGATAAAGAATGGTACTTACAATTCTTCACATTCCAGTTCAGATGGTTGGCTTGTGTGGCCATTAGATACAAATGGTTGGCATGCACAATTACTGAACAACGTAGAGGGTTTCAAGACAAACAGACAAGACCCACGCTATGTGTAGACAAAACACTTTAGGGATGTCACTACAAAAAGTGTGGGAAAGTTATGCCAGCAATTGTTACAGCATTCCATGTTAGATGCAGTGCCAAAATACTTATCTCTTCTTTCTGATTACATGGATTTACAGGATTTTTTCTTAGGTCCTGGAACAACTCGCCATAAGTGCTTTTTATATGCAGTTTAAATTAACTTTGGAATGTTTCCGAGCAGGAAGCTGCTGAACACATACATGAAATTCACAGAGCTAATTTAGTAAAGGCATTGGCCGTTGTTGATAACGGTCTGACTACTTTATCATCTCTGAATAACATTGTGTCCTCTGTGATTTACATCATACAGAGTGAAATGTCCCTTTTATAACACGGGCAAAGTCAGCGTAGATCAATTGCAATTTACCTGGACATTGCAAATTTTGAAATCTGGTTGCGTGCCTTGGAGGTACCTAAAAGTGACTGATTTATTTTCAACGTATATGAATGAATGAATGAATGAATGAATGAATGAATGAATGAATGAAAAGATGCTTGCTAAAGCGCACTGCGGCCAAGCGGCTTCCTGGCGCTGGGGGGGGGGGAGTCGGATTCTACAGTGCTGCCAAGGGACTAAACTGGGAAGGCCTGGGAGAAAAGAAGAGTTTTTAAGGCTTTGCGAAAGGAGGAATAGATGGGAATTGACCGAATGGACAACGGAAGGCTGTTCCAGAACTGGGGGGCCAGAACCGAGAAGCGGGTACCACCGGTTCGGGATTTGCGGAAACGGGGTACTTGGAGGAGAAGATGAGAAGAGGAACAAAGGGTGCGAGTCGGGGTATAAGGAGTGACTAAGGAAGCAATAAAGAGAGGAGCAGAGTGGGTGTAAGCCAGAAAGGCTAAGCAGGCTAGTTTAAAGAAGGAGCGGAAGTGCACCGGGAGCCGGTGGAGGGACTTAAGGACAGGCGTGATGGGAGAAAATTTGGGGAGATGAAAAATGAGACGAGCTGCTTGATTTTGGATTGCCTGTAGCCGTCGTGATTCGAAGGCCGGGATGCCAACATAAAGGCAATTCCCGTAATCAAGACGAGAGGTGATGAGAGCCATGATGATCGATTTAAGGGCAGTGGTGGAAAAGAAGCGGGAAATTTTTCGGATGAGACGGAGGGACAAAAAACAGGATGAAACAGCGGAGCTAACTTGGGCGTGCATGGAAAGGTCATTACTGACCTTGATGCCCAAGGTGCGAACAGAGGGAACTGGGGCGGGGGGGGCCAAAGGAAGGGGGCCAGTAGGAAGGGGACCAAGGATTGGTGGGACCACCCGTGAGGACAAGCTCCGTCTTGTCCGGATTCAACTTGAGATGGTTCGTGATCATCCAGTCCGAAATAAAAACTAGGGTTGAGCTAAGAAAAGAGGGAGAGTCAGGAGTGGACAGGTCAAAGATGAGCTGAAGGTCATCCGCGTAATTGTACACGGAGACCCCCAGCTCCTGAAGAGAAAGAATAAGAGGGTAGATGTAAAGATTAAAGAGAAGAGGGGAAAGAGAGGAACCTTGGGGAACTCCACACACAAGAGGGCAGGGAGGAGCGGAGAATCCTGCGAGATGGACTGCCTGGGTTCTGCCCTGGAGGAAGGATGTTATCCAAGAGAGTGCAACACCTCTAATGCCGGCTGCGCTGACACGGTCGATGAGAATGGCGTGGTTGACCATGTCAAACGCAGCCGACAGGTCGAGGAGCACCAACGCCTGGGGGAGGCCGAGGTCAGCCTTGCCCTTGAGCTCATCCATAACGGCGGTGACAACACTCTCTGTGGAATGGCCGGGGCGGAAACCCGCCTGATGGGAAGCTAAGAGGCAGTGTTCCTCGATATGGGAGGACAGACAAGAGGTGACATGCCTTTCCAAAATCTTTCCGAGGTAAGGGAGAAGGGAAATGGGCCTAAAATTAGGGGGAGAAGAGGGATCCAATCCCGGTTTTTTGATAATAGGGAGGACTATTTAACATGCTTTCAATAAATAATGGCAAAAAAGGGTGCAACTTACAAAATGTTAAATATAGAACATTTAGCGAAATTGCCATTCACAGTAGCCGTGTGGTTGATCCACAGTTTCATTTCACTACCAATTTCCACGTTTCATTTCCCATCTTGTTTGCAACATTTTCAAGTAGGCAGATATGAGGCTTTAGAGGAGAGATTTGAACATGAGATATGGATCCTGCCTTTCGATTTCAGAAGTAGGAATGGAGAAACTGAGGTATTGCTCAGTGGAAATGAATATAAAACTTAATTTGGCCATTCTCTCATTTGCAAGGAGGTCAAAAATTCACAGCACCTGTAACACATTGATGGCCAACTTAGTGTGTTTTCTTTCAAATGGAAGTTAAATAATTCCAAACCACTAAGGTTGGTATGGGATGAAACCAGGAGTACCCTGTGTGGCAACGGTTTCTTGGGCCGTGATATGTTGTACAAATGTATTGTTTCTACCTTTGGGCCCAGACTGGGAGGTGACAGTTTTGCCTTCAAAAGCAATTTTTAAAGTGAAAGTTAATAAGTTGAGCAGACTAAAAGCCTTATTGTTTCAGAAGGAGGTTTCTTCAACATTGGCTAGAGAGACGTTTGATCTCCAAGTTGCAAAGTTTTCCTCTGAAATACAGTTGCACTTACTACCCACAGCATTTTTGGGAACTGTGTACCGCATATTTAATGCATCTAATATTGCAGTGTTAGTACACTTTTCTAAAGTGATTGAGTCTGGTTTTGGAAGTACATTTCAGACTGTCTTCAGAGTGATTCCAGCTTTTATATATTTTGTGTTTTCCAGCGTATTTGGAGGAATATCTTTGATACTTTTCCTGATTGCTGTGATTTTGGTCCTATTTTTGCTGCTCAGCAATGGATGTTCCACTTCGAAGCCAAATGACAATGGAACTGCCACACAAGCTGCTGTGTCATGAATGAATGAATGAATGAATGAATGAATGAATGAAATATCATTTGTCATGCGCAACTATGCCCAATGGGCGTCAAGGCGCCTAAGCCAAATAAAAGCTGTTAGCAGACAGAAACAGAGCCTACTGGTATGCCTTAATAAAGAGCCAAGTTTTCAGTGACTTCCTAAAGAGGTCGAGGGAAGGAAGTAGTTTGATTTCAAGGGGAAGGGAATTCCACATCAAAGGTGCCAGTATGGAAAAAGCTTTACTCCCCCATCTAGCCTTCTTGGCTCTGGGAATTACCAGTTGATTAAGCTCGCTGGATCGTAAACATCTGCTCGGAACATATCTGGTGAGTAATGAACCAAGGGCATCAGCCGAGCCTGCAGTTAGGGCCTTATATGTAAGGCAAAGAAGTTTAAAAGTGATCCTTGAGGGGATGGGGAGCCAGTGGAGGTTCTTCCTCGCTAGGGTCATAGATGCCAACCAGGGCAAAGCGAGAGCAAACCGCGCAGCAGCGTTCTGTATGACCTGCAAACGCTGAAGCAGGCCCTTGTTGGCCCCGGCGTATACTGAGTTGCAGTAATCAAGCCTTGAGCCAACAAGGGCAATCACCACCTGTTTCCGTGCCTGTGGGGACAGATAGTGCACGATCCTTTTCAGGGTCTTAATGACACCCCAGCAGGTAGCCACCGTTCTATTAACCTGAAGTTCCATGGAGAGCTGGGTGTCAAAGATGACGCCTAGGTTCCTGGCAGATTGTGTAGGTATAGGGCAGCTACCTAACGAAGGAGGCCACCAATCACCTGACCACATGTCCTGGTCCTTGCCAAAGACCAGGACCTCTGTCTTGTCCCCGTTCAACTTTAGGGAGTTGGAAACCATCCACTCTGCAACAAGTTGCATGCAGGCCCTAAAGTTAGAAGCAGTTTCACTTACAGAGTGGGTCAGGGATACCATAATCTGCGTGTCGTCAGCATACGACACTACCTCCATCCCCTGAGATCTTACTAGTCTTGCAAGGGGGGCCACGTAGATGTTAAACACGTAGATGTTAAACAGGGTCATGCGTCATGAATAAATGATGCAATATGTTGGTGCATCTCTGCTTCAAGAACTGAATGGCAACTGGTCTTTCGGCCTGTATTGTTAGATTGTGTACAACCTGTGTGCTATTGTCTGATCTACACTTTCGTATGTGTTCTAGTTATATGCCTTGGAATGCAACCGGTTCAATTTACGGGTAGGGATCGGCAGATCTGTCTGCTTAGAATTCATTTTCAGTGCTGTCCTATGTGATTGCCATTGCTACAGAATGCCTACTATGAGCCTTTCCTGGATGCTTTGGCTCCTGAATTGTTGATTCCTGGTCCTTCTCTGTGGCTACACTTCCGGCTGGCACACCATGAGTTTCTGCTGATTGGGTTCGAAATTGCCATATTTGCAGTCTGGGCCCCAACTGGAACACTGTCTGCAGAAGCATGGTTTCCTGTGATTCTCAGGACATGTAGCTCCTTGGGGGAGCTTTCTGAATTTTTTATTTGGTATTTATTCCGAGTAGCGGTCGGAGGTGGGAGTTGCTGCCAGGCGGTGATGTGGGGAGGGGGAGGGGCAGGGTGGGGGGTAGTAATCTATGGATTACGCAGAATTACAGGTAAGTAAACATATAAATAAATTAAACAAGTTTTGTTGCGCGCACTGAATCCCCAAATGAGATGCAGTGCATGCAACAAAATGCATTTTATTTATTTATATGTTTACTTACCTATAATACTCTGTAATCCATAGATTACTACCTGCCCCTCCCCACATCACCGCCCGGCAGCTACTCCCACCACCGACCGCTACTGTTTATTTCTTTTAACTTGTGTTTATAAACTGTATGCTTTTTAGGTTGACATTTTTTGTAAATGCAATTTTGCTTTTACTATGCTTTGTTATTAAAGTTAATTATTATGCTTTTTTTTTATAAATGTTAGGCTTTAATACATGTTTAGTTACAAGTATAGTGTGAGGCTTTAGTCTCCTTTTGCCCAAGGAGTGGGTGCTGTGGGGTTAAAGAGGGCCCATGCATAAGCGCCCATTTTGAGTAACACGCTTAATAGTGACATCTTTTTATACAGTGACATTTGACATGTTTTGCTTGTGCATGTTAACATACTCAGAAAGTGTTTTATACAACACTGTATATTCTGTTCAAGACTAAAAGTACATTGAGCATGCTGCTCTACACTTTGTTTGTCCAGTGGGTGACAGGTCTGAGGGGGAAAGACAAATTATAACAGACACAACACACATTAGACACAGTGTGAAGGGAACCGGTTTTCAATATATAAACTGCTTCTGAACTTTGGTTCTGTAGAGAAGCACTTCCGTGGATTATCCTTGATGTTCGCCCTGAAATGATTTTGAGCTTTGCTGCCTTTTATCACAACCCTGAAAAGGATAGTTGGCTTTCCTATACCAGACTGAATTCAAGATACATCACTCACAGTTAAATGGGGAGTTAAGTTTTCCAAGTGATTTGGCAGACGGCATTTCACCTATGCTCTCTCTAAAATAAGTAGTTTAGGAAGGAGTATTATCATGTCATATTCTTATATTCATATAAGCACTGCAATAATTATAATGGTTGAATTAGTCATCTTTGTCACCATTCTTGTAATGCTGGTAACAATGCTATTTTCCTTGTGCTAATAATTGCAGCTCACATATTTTACTTAAGAATACAGTTTCTTCATTAAATGTTTGAAATGCCAATTTGTGTTTGGGCATACCTAAAGCAATAACGAAAGGGTATTAGAGTGGTCATGTTTTGCGTTTGCAGACACTATCAGGTACCCTTTCAGGTTTAGGGGTCCAGATGGTGTACTGTGAGCTAGACAGAAAATAGTACAACATATTCTGATTGTATGAGTGGACCCAGTCCCCATATTTTGAAGCATTTGTTGTCCAAACGGACATCTACTTGATTAGTAGGAACTGTACAACATGATGACACTGTTCTGTCCCATACTCTAATTTCATCCATTTTAAAATCCAACCACAAAATTAAATCCAAAATATAGTTCCTTTGAGGTGTACATGCTCCTAAAGTGAAGAAAAACCAAAGGTGGTGATGGACGGAGCGTTGACAATACAAACACTCACCCCCAGTCAACTGATCTGGCTTTAATCCATCACCGTTCTTTAGCTCACTCCGCCACCCCAGTTCAGACATGGCCATATGCAAATCAGTCTGACCCTGTGCCTCATGGGAACAGTCCAGCCCGAACTGCCAAGCCAAGTCTTCCCTGGACCGGAATCAAGCTTCCCAGGACCGGTTTCTGGCATTACAGCCGTCTTCAGCCGGGCTTGCTTGACTCCAGTGGCAAAGTGAGCAAGGGACTCACGTCTGAGCATGCCCTGCCAACTTAGGGCGAACAAAGTAAAACCAAAGGTGGTGATGGACGGAGCGTTGACAATACAAACACTCACCCCCAGTCAACTGATCTGGGTTTAATCCATCACCGTTCTTTAGCTCACTCCGCCACCCCAGTTCAGACATGGCCATATGCAAATCAATCTGACCCTGTGCCTCATGGGAACAGTCCAGCCCGAACTGCCAAGCCATGTCTTCCCTGGACCGGAATCAAGCTTCCCAGGACCGGTTTCTGGCATTTCAGCCGTCTTCAGCCGGCTTACTTGACTCCAGTGGCAAAGTTAGCAAGGGACTCACGTCTGAGCATACCCTGCCAACTTAGGGCGAACAAAGAAAAACCAAAGGTGGTGATGGACGGAGCGTTGACAATACAAACACTCACCCCCAGTCAACTGATCTGGGTTTAATCCATCACAGTTCTTTAGCTCACTCCGCCACCCCAGTTCAGACATGGCCATATGCAAATCAGTCTGACCCTGTGCCTCATGGGAACAGTCCAGCCCGAACTGCCAAGCCATGTCTTCCCTGGACCGGAATCAAGCTTCCCAGGACTGGTTTCTGACTACAAAGTTAGTCATTTATATGGACATATCATCTGAACCGGTGAAGGTATGGCCTGGTTTGAACTTCTATTTGTAAAATACCATGGTCATATTCCCTTGGAGATTATGTCAGCTGAGTAGCGTTGACGCGTTTCAATGGTTGTAATCAAAACACTCCCATCGTTATCAAGACAAACATATTTAAAAGGTTTTCTCTATCTCTTGTTTCCTCAAATATGATAATCCTGTGTGAAAACAAATATATATATAATATAATGATTGTCTTTCTATTTACATTTTTTCCACAGACAGTGCTAGTAAGATTTAATTTCTTCATTATTCTTTATTGCACTAGCATGCATATCAACCTACATTGTATATAAAATACTACAAATTATAAAAAAAAACTGAATTACAGGTTTTATAAACATGCTATCAAAACTTTAATTATCTCTTGCTCTTAACTATTGCCTGTTGGACGTTTTAACACTGTATTGCAAATCCCAGCCATTACAGGGTGTCCCAGCTTCTCTGAAAATCATCTACTGGGAAGAACTATTCATGGGTATATGAACCCTATTAATTATGATTTAAAAAATGCACTACTATCCTTATACTTTATGTTGCTGGATGCATACCTTCTGAAAAAGTTGTATGTATACTCTATTGTTCTTTTAAAAGTCAAGTGGAATTCCTACATTTAGGTCCAACAGACGCAATCTTACAAGGAAGACCCGTCACCTATTTATGACCAGAGGGTAAAGATAAATATACTTTATTATGGGTTCACATCTGAATCTTTTCTTATAATACATGAAACAGGGCAGTAGCTGGAATATTACCTTATTGCTGTATACCTCGTGTATAGCCTTTGGATAGCCTTCAATGATAATCACTTATCGTTTTGTTTAATTCCGATTGCTTTTTATCTGCTAGTCACCTAGAGTGGAGTACAGACAAGCCTAAAAAAATTGGTTTCTTTTACTATAATCTATTACATCCGGGTGACTGACATTAATGATATCCTACCTTCTTTCGATATGGAGTTTAAGTCACCTAGACCTCATATTTCTTGGCACCATCCAACGAGTGGGAGCAGCTAGTCCTTCCACATATTGCTGTTAAAACAAACGTCAAACATAACGCACAAGTGTTTTAAATCACCCCGTTATGCATGGTTGTTTAATTGTTTAAACTCTTTTATTGTAACTCGTAGAACGGTTTCCCGTCTTAATTCTAATCATTCCTCCTCATTCTAGCTTTCAATAGGGTCCCCACCTTCTCAAATAACCACTGGGTACCAATGTGCTGGGTCCTTATCGTAAACCAGAGGCCATGGCTAAATAAAAGCACATCTCCTTGCCTTTCGATTTAAAAAAAAATGAAATAAATCATCCTCAGGCACCATTGCCTTCCACCTCTTACTGGCGGTATCCACTGTTTTACTATTTCTAGTACACAAATGCCCAGCCTCGTATCCAAGTACACTCATCTCCTAAGCGTGCAGCCTTCGTTCTGCTCAATAACCCCTGTCAGGTGATTCCCTTCGACAAGCGCGGTTGTACCTAATGCTGATTTAAATATCCCCATTGGGCCGTCCCATTGGTTGTAACTTAATTAGCTATTGTGTTGTTATCGTCTTGTGCTGACCCTGCCTGTCATAACCCGGCAGTGAAAAATGAACCCAACATATTCAGAGCGATCCGTTATATTTATCTTTTTCACTCTAAATATTACATTATAAAGGAAGCTCTTTGGGATAAATATTCCCCTCTTCCCTCTCAAAGGTGCCTCTTCTATTAAAACACATTGGAAAGGTATCACTTGTGTTTAAATGCACCCCATACTCTGGCTACAAAGATGGCTGCCTCTCACGACCCGGAAATGCGTGCCGGTAATCTAGGTCACCCGAGCATGCTTTAGTGGTCCCTTGTTAATACGTACATGTATTCATGCATTAATGTGAATTCACAGTAACCTGTGATGTTAGGTGTTATGTGCTTATTTAAATTCTTATTCCCATAATTTATTACTGCACTGGTCAATATTGGGACATATTAACACCAAGAGGGGCTATACCAGCCTGAATATTCAAATTGTTCAGTGCCACATTGCGTTATTTCAAAAACACAGATAAGCATCGTATTTATAAGAATACAGTGCACTCCTGTGTTTTCCCTTGGTCTGGAGCTAAAAATAGCTGCCTCATGGTAAGGCAAACATGCTTGTGCCATAGTGCAAGGGTGCCTGGGTTGCAGGGATGGTTGTTTCTGTGTGGGAAGCAGTTGCGGTCGGTGGTGGGAGTATCTGACAGGCGGTGACGTGGGGAGGGGGAGCGGCAGGGTGGGGGGTAGTAATGTATGGATTACGGAGGATTACAGGTAAGTAAACATATAAATAACTAAAACAAATTTCGTTGCGTGCACTGCATCCCCAAATGCAATGCAGTGCACGCAACAAAATTTGTTTTAGTTATTTATATGCTTACTTGCCTGTAATAATCTGTAATCCATAGATTACTACCCCCCAACCTTCCCCTTCCCACATCACTGCCCGGCAGCTACTCCCACCACCAACCACTACTGGCAGCAAGGTGTCCCTTCCTGCACATAAACAATCAATAATGGTGATTTACTACTTCTAGGTGTGCTGCAGCAAATCTCCATTATTTAATTCCTGCGCAAAGTGGATGGTGTTTGTTCTTGGCGCTGCTTCAGATTTACACATCCTTGTAAATCTGCAGCAGCGTCAAAAGGCAATGGGTGTCGAAGGCATACACTGTCCAACTTAAGAAGGGTGCTTAGCTTTGGGGCTCCGTACAGCGGGACAGTCGCTTGATTTTTCTGCAGTTTCCGCATGCCTAAGCTCCTGAAAGGGGCCTAGAGATGCAGCGAAATACCTCCTGCTTGAGTGCTTAACTTTTTTCCTGCTCTCTTGAGTTTGTTTTTTTTCTCTTTGAATTTCATTTGTGCATGTTTCCTATTTGTTCTTCATGGCGTCCCATTTTGGAACCTCCTCCCCTGCTGGCTGTGACGTCTTTATTGTCTGTTTTTTCTCTTACTCCCCCTTTAAGGTATATATTACAGTCATCATTTTGACGTGTATTGTCCTTTCTTGTTATTTCTGCTGTTTTTTCCTTTCCTTGTTTTTCTTCCTTTTGCAACTATTCTCTGGCATCTTCTCTATCCTTTATTATCCTTCCCTCCATTTTCTTTTTATAGCTTATTGCTGTTGATCATGTTTTTTCATAAATATTTCTTACTCTTTTGTACTATTCACAGTCATATCTCTGTAATTCTATCTGTTTTTTGATGTTCTATATTCAGAGTGATATCCTGGAATGGTAAAGGTTTTATTAACCCGATAAAGAGGAAGAGGATTTTATTGCACTTGGCCTGTTATCATCCAGATTTAGTTCTTTTACAAGAAACTCATCTTAATGCAACAGAGGCCCCTAAGCTCAAAAGGCATTGGGTGGGTACTGTTCTGGTATCTCTGACTCCCACCAAGAAAAATTGGCTACTTATTTTATGTCAAGAAAATGATACTGAAGGTAGATTAGTATTAGTTAAGTTACTTATTAACAATATTTTGTTAACAGTTTTTAATGTTTTTGCCCCACTCAGTCAGACTCCTCTTTTTGGCCTTCTATTACACAGAAGTGTCTCCAATATAAAGATGACTTTTTTATTCTAAGAGGTGAATGCAACCAGATTATGGATCCATTTATCGATCGTAAATACCAAGTTTGTTTTATTCCCCATAAACCTCATAAACACTTTCATAACACAATTTCTCAGTTTCACCTTGTGGATGTTTGGCGTTTATGCAATCCTAAAATGACAGAATTTTCTTTTTATTCCCCTCCTCATGGTTCCATTACCTGATTTAATTATATTTTTCTTTATCAATCCTTGGTCCAAAACCTTGGTGCTTCCTCAATTGAACCCATTGTTATTTCTGATTATGCCCCAGTTGTTGCGGACATGGATTTGCTCCAAGCACATTCAAAATCTAATAGATGGAGATTTAATAATTCTCTTTTGCATGACCCACAGTTTTTTTTCTCCTTCACTTCTTTCATGGATGAATTATTTCTATTAAATACAGTTCTGAATATTTCTCCTCAATAGGTGTGGGACTCTTTTATGGTTAAATCTTGTTGTATGAATATTGATTTTGTTGCTAAAAAGAAGGCAAGGTTTCTGCTTCAGAATAAAGTTCTATTGGCTAAACTGACCGTTTTGAACATCAGTTTCATACTTCTGCTTCTGACTCTACTCTCCAGGAGCTTATCCATGAGAAAATAGATTTGAACAAAATAACTTACAGACAATGCTTCATCTATCCTACTACGTAGCAGTGCTCATTATTGCGGAGGACATAATAAAGTGGGTAAGCTATTAGCTAATTATCTTAAATCTCGAAAAGAGCGGGTGCTGATTGATTCCATTCAGTCATCGGACGGACAGATTCTTTTTAAAGACCAAAATATTTAAAATGCATTCCTGAGCTTCTGAAAAAATGTATATACTCCAGAATCTTCTGTTGCTATCCCTCTAATTGACACTTATCTTAAAAATATCCCTCCACTTTCTCATGATAATATAGATTTTACATCTCTCGAATCTGATGTGTCGCCTTTCGAGATATCTACAGCTTCAAATTAACTCAAAACAGGTAAGACTCCAGGTCTGGATTGATTTACGGTGGAGTTTTACCAGCATTTTTCACAATCTACTTTCTAAAGTTTTACAGCTTTTTAGATATTTTTACACTGCAGGTGGGGGGTACTTTTCTGGAAGCTATAATTTGTTTAATTCATATGGAGGATTGTGATCCCATACATTGTAAAAATTATTGCCCCATCTCTTTGGTAAATGTGGATTACAAAATATTTTCTAAAGTGCTTGCCCTGCAAATCAAACCTCGTTTGCCGTCTTTGATTGGGAAGGAACAGTGTGACTTTGTTAAAGGTAGTTAACATCAGATAACTCTCGCCTATTTTTTAATACTTTAAACAAGGCTTCTTTCCCTTACTCGTTAGCTGCGATTTCTATTGATGCAGAAAAAGCTTTTGATAGAGTGGATTAGTCTTTTTATTTAAAGCTCTTGCTTGGCATTGGTTTGGGTCTAATCTCATTTCCTTCATATATTTACATTATACAGCCCCTACAGCTTCTATTTCAATTAATGGCAAATTTTCGCACTATTTCCCTTTACAGCTTGGTGTCCATCAAGGTTGTCCTCGTTGTCCTCTTTTATTTACTTTAGATCTCGAACCCCTTCTCTCTCATATTCGTCATAATGATTCTATTTCCGGCTTTCCTTATGGAGATCACCATTTGAAGATGTCAGCTTATGCGGATGGTATCCTCCTTTTTGTATACAACCCTGATATTTCTATCCCTTCTTCATTACAAAAAATTTGAGATTTTTCTTTAGTTTCAGGTGATAACATTAACTCAGATAAAACAGAAATATTGTGTTCCACACTCTTTCGCTTCTACAGGGTTCTCATGGAATAATTCCAAAATCCAATATTTAGGTGTTTAGTTTTCTAACTATCTTTCAAACTCAATATGAGAGAAGGGCTTAATTGATTAGATAAGCTTCTTTCTTCCTGAAATCCCCTCTTCATATCTTGGTTTGGGACACCTTGATTCCATTAAAATGAAGGTTACTCCAATTTTGATATATATTTTTTCCATTAATCCAATCCATAATCCGTCAATTTATTTTAAGAAAATAGACTCACTTCTTTCTAAATTTCTCTGGAATATTAGGAAACCTAGAGTGTCCTTATCACATCTTCGGAAACCAAAATCTATTGGTGGTGTTAATTTTCTTGACTTTTGGGTTGATCATAAAGCTTTTCGCCTTCGACAGGTTTCTCATAGGATTCTTATGGACCCCTCCCCTTTTACACCTTTTTGGTTTGCTATTGAGCGTGCTTTGATCTCACCTTTTTCCATGAAAGAGGTTCTTGCCTTTGATTCCAAGAAAAGTATTTATTACTTCTCTTCCACTTTTTAAAAATACATGTTTACTATTGCATCCTCTTTGTCAGTCAAAGGTCACATCTAGGGACTCTTTCCTTCAGTCGCCTTTCTGGTATAACCGCTTTATTACTATTAATAGTAGATCTGTTTAATGGAAATCTTGGCGATTTACAGCGATCATTTAGGTTCAAGATTTATTTGATGGTATGGTTTCTTGCTCTTTTCTACATTTCCACACTATCTTTCAGTGTCCTTGCCTGTTCTGGCCTAAATTCTCACTTCTCATTAGCACTATTCTAGATGTCTTTTATTCATTATCCTCGCCTGAAACAATTCCTACTGCTGATTTTCTTCTTCGTCTCCTTGAATCTTTTTCAAAACCATGATTAATTTATACGTTTTTCTCTGCTCCTGATCCTGCTTGATTTAAAACCAAGACAGAACTTTATTGGAAGGCGGACTTGGGTTGTGTTTAGAGCATCGATTTTTGGAACAGACTCTCGGCTTGTTCATTAAAACTTTCCAGATCTGCATCTACCACTCAATCTATGCTCTTTTTATATGATAGATTGTTTTTCACACCTGTATCTGTAGCTCGTTTAGTCCCTACTACTGATACGAATTGTTGGTCATGCGGTTCCCCCTTTGCGGATTTATTAAATTTCCTTTTCCTTTGTCAAGATGTTGCATCTTTCTGGATTAAGTGTTGGTCTCATATTTCGTATATTTTCAATCTAAAGGTTCCTTTATCTAATGTCATTCTTTTTATAGGAAGTTTATCCAAGACATTAGATTTAGCTTCATGTGACACTGCTTTATTTGACGATATGCTGGCTTTGGCCTTTCAACAGATTACACTGAACAGGAAATGTTTCTCTGATCTTTCAGTTAAGGCTTGGTGGAATAATGTATGTCACTTTCATGTTGCTTTTGCCTTTTCTTGTATACCATCTGTCAAAAGAGATTTCTTTTGGTTACCATTAACTAATTATTTGAATAAGTTTGAAATATGCAGCTACACCGTACTCGCTCTGAAAATTTTATACCTCCTTGACATGTTATTAGTTTTTTTCTGTTCTTTTTCTAGATGGTTTTATTACATTTTCTCATTATTTTCTATTAAATGTTATTATATATTGATACTCGATACTCAGTTCTAAGTTTTATGGTTTTTTATTTCCCTTTTCCCCCCTCCATTCCTCCCTTTGATATTGTTAAAATGGTTAAAACGCTTTCTTCTCATGCATTCTGTGCTTATGTTATGCTTTTCTCATGCCTCCAATTTGTTATTCTTTTTCTTCAATAAAGCTTATTAAACATAAAAAAATCCATACTAATAATATAAAGAGAGAGATCAAACCTTTGAGGCGGGTAAGCTCCGGAACCACTGCGCCAACCGGAACACCGCATACAGCATTGGAAAGGTATGGGTAAGCAGGTGGACATAGGCTATATACTAGCAAAACATATACTTTAGAAGGGCAAAGTACGTTGTTAGACAAAGTAGTCCCTTGGAAGTAGCACCAGCTCTGAGGTGGGCGTGTGGGTGGGCGTGTGCGTTTAGCATTCACCATTGTAACGTCTGAGACGCCTGAGCATGAAAATAGCGTTGTATCACCATGAGAAAAGCGTTCGCGCACATCGTCAGGTGGGCGTGTGCGTTAACCATTCAGCATTGTAACCCATGGAGATGCCTGCAGCCTGAGAACAGCGTCCTATCACAGTGAGATTAGCGTTCGTGCATGTCGTGAGGTGTGCGTGCCGTTCAGGGTTGTTGTGGGCGTGTGCATTCTGAGACGCAAGCTGCATTGTAAAGCAGGGGGGTAGCGTTCGGTAAGGTTAGCCGTCGGACGTTGCCACCGTGTGTGGCGTATCTGTGGACCACGCCGTCTTTGGTGAGTACGTCAAGCGACCAAGCCGGGACGGCTCAGGGGCATTTGCACACTGTCGCTTTCGGAAAGGAGAAACACACGCTCAGCCTTCGTAGAAGCCAGGACGTTTCGGGGGTCTTTGCACACTGTCCATACCTATTACAACCATAACAGACATTCCTTTTTATACCCGGACAACGTCGGGACAGGCCGCTAGTAATAAATAAAGCAATAGGTGTTGGCATAGAATGTCCACAGCAGCACCCATTGCATGCCCCTTTCACGCAGATACCTGTACCATATTTTCAAAGCAGTGTTAAGCCGTGCAAAGTGGCTTAACGCTGCTTTGTAAGTATGGTGCAGGGCATTGCGCCACCAGAACATCAAAAATGTGACGTTCGGGTGGCGCAATCACCTTGTACATATGCCCCTTAGTTTTCTGCTTGTGTTGTTTCTTGTGCTAATGCTGTTTTTTAGCCAGAACTAAAAATGCCATTTGGCACCTTCATAGGTGTCTTTTTGGTCCCAAGATAGAGCCGCCTGGCCTCAAAAAGACTGCTGTCGATGTACCTGTGATTACATGCTAGTCCGGATAGGCAAACAATGGAATATGATTGTCTGTAATAAGCGGAGTATGGATACATTAACATACGTTTTGTATGCAGTAAGAGACTTTTTAAATGAGTAATTTTCAGGCATTGAAATTGACAGCTTTCCTGAAATGAAGGGCAAGATGCCAAGGTAGAGTTTGACAAGCACTTGCTGTTTTCTTCTGTTTTCTGTTGTTCGGTTGAGATAATTACATTTTGCATCCCACTGGGATTATCACATGTACCTGTTTCGTGTTAGAGGTGTGATATTGGGAAATTACCGGACCACACGAAACATGGAGGCTTAGCTGTGCAAAGTCATATTTGCAATTATATTACATTCGGCGCAGCTCTGGAAATTAATACGCTTTACCTAATGTAGAGCTGGGTAAGCCAGCACTCTTCCGGACTCTCTAATGCATTCAGCGCGCGACGCTCCTCCAGTCCACGCATTCGCCAGCTTTTTATTAATTCTTACCGCTGTTGCACAGTCGGAAGATTATTTTTCTGTAAATCCCGTGGAGCAGCACATGCTACTATGTGCATTTGTTAGCAAAGCAGCATCTTGCAGTCAGCACAAGAAATTGATTTACCACAATACTTCACGTTTTTGGTTACAGAAATGGAATTCTGTCAGCTCGGCTCCATTTTTCTGAATTCAAAAACTGCGAGAAATGGCAATCTTGGACTTAGGGTATTAAAAAAGATGCAATGGAGATACGCTCCTTTTCAAGGAGCTGGGCCGGTACCCAAAATACTGTTTCTCCTAAGAGAGAAGTGTTGACATTTGAAAAAAAATATGTTAGGGAAGTGTAAATTACTTCAAAGGCCTTTCTACCTCGATGAAGTTAATAGGAGTGTGCATAATTTAACGTTTGCTACAGACTGTTTGCTTTTTTGACAATTTTGCGCCTTATGAACACTTTGATGATTGTACATGTTGCAAAGTTCACTTGGTGTGAAAAATTCCCTCTACTAAACATTTGCTGAAACATACTTCAGAAAACACATTTGTGAGAGAAGGGATCCCTTTTTAGCAGAATTTTTCCACACAAAATCCACTTCATCTTGATTTTTTTATTGCAGTGTCCTTTACACTGAAAAAAAAAGTTTACGAGCTTTGTGTAAGAATATATTTTAAAATATTTCCAAATTGGTACATAACTTCATTGCTGGACCTATGATCACTATTTACTTCCCTCTGAGCGCTCTTTTCAAACACTTTTAATGAATGATCCAGCTTGCAGAATTGAAAAAACCCCAGTATATGATAACGTTAAAACGACACAGCTGCTGGAGTTAGCAAACATTAAAAGCATTCTTACTTTAAAAAGATTTGTAGTCAGATTTCGTCTGAAACCCAGGGGTCACGAAGGAGCCCACGGAGGTTGCATAAAGCAGATATTCACTCAAGTGCATCTTGACGAGCCTACAGGCATCTGCCGCCATGCTCCAGTGCCATTCCTTTTGAATATGGTGAAGGATCACTGGTGTAAACATGAGATGCTCACAGCCATATCTTAATTTGTTCCAGGGAAAATCTTTGTCAATTAGGCTCAGAGATGTTAGGAATATTTTCTATTCGGTACAATTCTGTGCAAAAATCAACTCCTCACATGAAAAAAAAGAAATTCCTCACTGCGTAGAATTAGTCATGAAGACTTCCTGAAATATTAAATTTATCCTAGGCTTCACCATGTACTTTTCACTTTGACGGATCTCAGGAGCGGACAAAAAGATATGATTACAAGTCAAATGTAATTTATAGACTGAGTTGGTAATTTGCAGACTGAAGTCACGCCAGGTAGCAGTGGCCCAATTACAGAGAATTGAAACGGAAATGTAATCATAATCGGAAACCATCACAACCAGGCTGCTTCGAACTGAAAACATCCACATATCAAGTCACCTCTTATAAGAGTGAATTGGGAAGTCAGGTCACCCACGCGCAGACTCTGAGGCATAGAATGAGGCCTACATTTGACTGTAAATGACTAATTATCTGCTACAACAAATCTATTTTCTGCGCAGTTTCTAATAATGAAGCTTGTTTGGCTATTTTAAAACGAAATGGTTGCTATAAGCCCAGTGGTGGCTGGTGAAGTTTGAGAGTGGTGGGGCTGGACTCGTCCTTTGGGGATTGGCGCATGTAGAGAGGCCTGTCGCGGGGCGAGGCAAGGCATTTTCTGGGAGGCCAGTCACCATTTTCTGTGCAAGTCTTATTTTAAAAAACTGATAAAATTATACATTTTCTAATGCACCACTGTTATGGCTGCCTTCTGGTGCCCACACAATACAATGGTTTAATGTTTTTGGTGTCATTAGGCCCCATAACATTCATAGTTAAAATGCATTCACCATAAGCAAGGGGACTACCTGAACCATAGAATCTGCTTCTTAGTGGCTGATTTCCACAAAGTAAAACTAGAAAACAGGAATAAATCAGAGCTTACACAACCTAAATTGTGTGATCTTAGGCAAACATTTTACCTCACCAAAGCTCTTTTCATCATTTTCAGGTATAAAAGCACACTAAATCAAATATGTGTGTTCAGAATGCCAGTTGTACAGAAACCATTAGGGCTGACTTCAGGTCGAGTTCTCCATTCTCTTTATAACAACTACACAGAAATGCACAAATAGGTAAAAACCGAAGGCTTGCCATAAAGAACGTCTACTAGACACTCAAATACTGGCTGATTTGTAAGGTGAAACCAGAAGACGTGAATAAATCAGTGCTTCCTTACTGGGTGATCTTAGGCAGATTTTCACCTTCAGAAAACAAAAACATTATCACGAACGTATGAAAGCCCTTTCAAATATGTGCATTCAGAAAACCAGCTACACAAGTATCATCATGCGTGCATATGAAAGTACTTTAAAATATGCTTGTGAAGGCAAGTATTACTTAAATCATTATGGTCAATCAAAGCACTTTCAAATGGGTGCATGAATGCCAGTTGTGTACACAGACCCTTAGCACTGCCTACGAGGTGAGTTCTAATAGTCGCGTTATAAAAACTACAGTGAAATGCATAAAGAGGAAAAATTAAAGCACAAACAATTGCTAATCTAAAGTTTTCACGGGAAGACGGAGCCATAAAATGTAAACCTCTCACCACGTGGTCCACTGGGTTGGGGGCTGCAGGGCACCATCTGGAGTCTCCAGACACCAGCCTGAGTCACACACAATTGTATTGCACTTCAGCACCACCTTAACTTCATGCTGCCGCGAGTCTCTTCCTAGCAGCCAGAGAGTAGTGCTGTGTAGAGTCATACATGTATATTTTACCACCACTAACCATGACACTTACAAGAAATTGATCCAGCGGGCTATAGGAAATATGTCATAAGCTATACTATCCTACTCCACAGTATATTCTATCACTCACTAATTATTCATAAGGCCCATAAATCTAACATGACATATTTTGACCAACTGGACCATGTGACCGAATTAACCTATTCACAATTTATAATCATTTATATACAACCGCGGTAAATAAAATCATTACACTTTACAAACTCTACAAATTAATTAAGCCACTGTGGCAATATGATCTAGCAAATGGTAACCTAAACTTATGAAATGAGAAGACCAGCTTGTTTCCAAAGTAAGATTTTATTAGCTACTCATTTGGAAATTGTATTAGAAATGTTATTAAGCAATTTTATTTGAATCATTGCAAATGGTTATGACAATTTTATTATGAATCAAAATATTATTGTAAATTGGAAATTATCAATTTGGCATTTTCAAAACCTAAGTTCTTAACTAATGCTAACTAAAAAGAAGAATTAAAGAATAAAGTCTTTGAAGGCTCTTACGTGCTCCAAGAGAAGTCCAACAGCACAACGCCCTCATCAAAAGGTCTGCAAGGAGAAGCATAACTCTTCCACGGGGCAAGAGTTTTTATACCTTTCTACGCTAAGCTAATCTAAGAAAAATCATATTTCTCTGTTGAAATCGGAGTCCCATTGGTCAAAAAGTGACAGGCGACGTGTCACCTCATTTTTAGAATCACAGTTCCGTCACGTTCTTAGAGACCATTGTCTATAGTTTTCGAACAACGCAGCTTCCTCCAGTTGCAACATTTGATACAGGGAAAAGTTTTTGGCTTCCTCAGATATGTAGCTGTTTCAGGCCCTCTTGCCGGTTCCTGGCCTTGGCCTTGCTCGACTAAAGGTTTGCCAGCTCAGCACGACAAATTTGTTTCAGGCTGGAGGAAATCGCTGCCAACATGGACTCTCTCTGGTTCCAAGCAGATTTTAGTAAAGTGAATATTCACTAGGCCCAAAGCCTTTTTCATAACTATCATATAAACAAACACAAAAGAATAATTAATGCGAGTAATATAATTCGTTCTGTTGCCACCCTCCATTGCTAATGATTAATCCATTAGTCTAATTTACCTAGCTGAAATGCACAAATAAAGCAGCATTTTATATCTACCATTCTTCATTTAATCCAGGAGGGTTCTTTATGCACCTGTAAGAATAGTATGACACCACATAGACAGGGAAGCAAAATAAGCACATGCCATTTATTCTAAACAGCTGCAGTTAATTTTTGACATGACAATAGACACGATTAATTTATTATTTTTCACAAACTAGGAAATGCAACATAATGCACGATTATGAGCACACATGTTAGTTCCCCGCGTTTTCAGTGTAGGTGTAACTTTAACCCCTTCGCTGCGGGGGGCTAGGGGGAGAGCACTGCGGTGCTCATGACGGAACCATACCGTCATGAGTCATGGGCGGCGTGTGCTCATGGCGGTGTGGTTCTCTCACCGCCCCGCCCGCTCATTAATTCGCCCTCATTAATGCAGCGTGGGTGGAGCGGCAGCCGCATGATGGAACCACGCCGTCATTAGCACACGCCGCCCGTGGCTCATGACGTCGTGGTTCCGTCATAAGCACATAAAGGGTTAAGCTAAGTTGAATTAATACACACACAGCACAAAACGTTAGTAAAATTATTTCTTAATTTGGAAGTGTGACTTTACGAGTTGAAATAAAAAATATTTCCAAATCTCGCTCCATCAACTCCCTCATCTGGTGATTACCAAATCACCACACCACACCCAAAATGTAGCAACATTTTATCTTAAACGAAAATGGTTCAATTTCACTATGTTAGTATTTCTAAAGACTTATTTCAGCAAAATCCTTGCAACTGTCATATTGAGCTCTGCGTAACTCCTCAAGCTCTACCTCCCTCTCCTGCTCCTTTTTGATCTTGTAAATTCTCTTCTTTTCCCTCATGTGCTTCTTTCTCTTATGTAACATGCAACTGATTTTTGTCAAAACTATCACAAATATTATTACAAATAAAGGTGTTAGAATCTTGCCAAGAACTGAACCACCAATTTCTTGAAACCAGGTTTTAATAACTTGGAATCTTTTTGAAAGACGTTCTGAAAAATCTTCCTCTTCTAAAGGGACTATTTCTGAGTGCATCTCTGTGATGTTTCTAATGTACATTTCAATATTCTTACTCTCGTCAGGAATGTAAGTACAGCAATGCTGCAAACTCCTCCCTCTTTTGCTAGGAGTATATCCAGGGAAAGGCGATTTTGCATCACCATCGATCTAACCGCAATGACATCCACATCCACTAACTGGAAACCACCCGCTGTGTCAGTGGACAATCTGTCAACAATTGTAGACCATATTCTGATTCTTCCTGCATTCAGGGTTATACCTACTAAGGGTATCACTGCTTCAAAGATGTCTCCCAAAATTTTTGAGAAACTTTCTCTTCAAAACCTGTTTGTATGACTACTGATTTCAAATGAACCTTCTGTATTTCTATTAACGTGAAAAATCTTTGGAAAAACAAGTCCAACAAAACATGTCCCATACCAATGGTCCGGAAGATTATAATAAGCTTTATCTCCACAGACAAAATAGATCCCAGGAAAAATTGGATCTCTCCCACCTTTAAATCCCCAACCCCCCCCCCATGATTTGATAAGTGTCCTCACAATTGCTAGCTCCCACAAAGTAATAATCAAAAAGGGTATTATCTCTCCTTATACAAAGCTTACCACTAATTGGTTTGTCTATGTGAATTGCAACATTATCAAAAGATTTGCCATTAAGTTTCTCATCCTCCTTTTGCCAGAACTTCGATTTGGTCTGTTTGACCATCTCGTTTCTTTTATAAATCGCCCTTCTCTCCTCAACAAGATTCAGGAATGTCTTTTCCTCAGCTCTCAATTTGCAGGTTAAGTTATTTCTATATGCGTATTCATAAGTAAGCTCATTAGTTACTAAAAAGAATTCCCTCATCTGTTTAGCTTTCTTATGTTTATTTAAAGCATGTTCTATTTTTAAGTTAGCAAACATTTCGTCATAATTTGAATAATAGCGACCAGTTTGGTAAAATAAACTAGCTATTACACTGCAGGTTATACCATAAGTAAGAGGAAGCATATTGTATGTCACTCCCTCAGAGACAGAAGCAGGCAACTTTACACAGATATAGCAATCTTTGACACTCATGACTTTAACATATTCTTCTAAAAGCCTCGAAAAAGTATTGCTTGAAAAATCCCCAACAGACCTATCCAGATGAATATCTGGTCTGTGATCAATAATCTTGTTAGCTTTGTGTGTTGCACTATGTTTGTCTTGACTAACTGAAGCTTTGCTTGTCATATTGACCTTGTATTTCTCCTTATCGATTCCAAAAGGAAAAATGACAGCTAAAACTAACCAGAGCAAAATCAGTATGAGCTCACACACCAGAGTCATCTTGCAGCATTTCTTGAAAATGGAACATTTTGAAGTACCACGCGTCATAACAAAAGGCATTTATTTTTTATTTTTTAGAAGCCTTATTTGCAAAAAGAGAAAACAACATTTTTCAAATAGCTATATTTTAAAACATTAAAACACCCCCCTTTTTAATTTTTATTTTTTTAAACCCTCTAACAATCTTTCTTCGACCTTTCGTCACAAGTTATTCTCCAACTAAATACAATTTCTTCGACCTTGTGTCACCTAACACAATTTCTTCAGCCTTATGCCAAGATCAGAAACTTAAACTTAATCCTAAATCCTAACAGGTTAGTACTTTAATCATTGTCACTATTGTCCTCAATTTCTTCCTGACTGCTACTGTTTATCTCTATTACAGGTGGTATTATTATATACGCCCACTCAGGAGATTTGTACTTTTGATTCGGTCTCAAAACTCTCTTTGTTCTTCTAGAAACTACTTCTATTTTCTTTCCTTTTTCTGCTTTCTTTTCAGGATCCTCCTGACTTGTGATTTCATTCACCTGCTCTTTCGATCTCTTTACTAATCTGACTTTCAATCCTCCGTTTTTAGTTGGCCAGGTCTCTCCTTTTCTCAAAATTTTTCTTTTTGGTTCAGTCACATTAGATTCTGTTTTCCACGATCTTTTCTTCACTCTTTCCCTCTGACATTCTTCATCACTCTCTCCAGAGTCACTGTCAGAAATTTCAATTCCTATCTCAGGATCTTCTCTAATCGGCAATTTCACTCCGTTAGGAACACCATTTTCTTTTCCATCACTGGTACTCGGTAATTCGTCTTCTTCCACTTCTTCAATCACCTTTAACTTCCCAGTTCCGGATTTCTTGTTCCTGCTTTCAGAGCTTGTTTTCTGCCTTTCGATACTCTCCTGGACTTTATTCTGAACTTGATCAGATTTTTCTGTAATTTCTGTCTTTCTTCTTTTATCCTTTTCGCATTCTTTTATCTCTTCTATTTCCTTGTCTGATTCTTCTGCTGATTCTTTATCTAGCAGATTATTTTCATCTTCAGAATCTATTTCAATAATCTTTAAGTCTTTTCCAATCAATTTTCCATTCACAGATGATTTTTCTAGATGTCGACTTCTCTGTCGATCTTCAGAATCTAGATTTCTTTCAGTTTCTTCTTCAGAATCTGAATCATCCGTTGTCTCGCTTTCTTCATCAGAGTTTTCAGGTGTTGGTATCGGAATAGTGTGACTGGGATGGATCCACCTTTTTAATCCTCTACACTTTACTGCATTCGTTGTTACGAAAATCCCCTGCCTTGGTTTCTGCCACTTTGGGACCAAGCAGTTTCTTCTCCGATGAATTTTGTTCTGACCCAATCTCCAGGTATCAGATCATGTGTCTGCACTTTGTCTTTTGATTGTACTTCAGTTCCCACCTGATTAGACACAGAAGTCACTACGTCAGACAATCTCTTGCAGTATTCTAAAATTGCACTGTCATTAATGCTTAACAGTTTTCCTACTGGTACAAAAGCTTGTCTCATGACTCTGCCCATAATAATTTCATGAGGACTTAGACCTGTCTTTTTATCTGGTGTACTTCTCATGGTCATTAGAACAAGTGGAAGAGCATCTGTCCACTTTATACCAGTATCAAGACACATTTTTCCAATTCTATTTTTAATTGTTCCATTAATCTGCTCAACTACTCCAGATGCCTCTGGTCTGTATGCACAATGTATTTTCTGCTCAATGTGTAATGCTTCACAGATCAACTTAATCAGTTTGTTATCAAAATGTCCCCTTCCATCACTCTCAATAGTGACAGGGAAACCATACCTAGGGATAATTTCACCTAGAAGCAACTGTGCCACTGTGATTGAATCACTGTGACGTGTGGGAAATGCTTCTACCCACCTTGAAAACAAACACACAATCACCAAAACATATTTCAAACAGTTGTGTCTCGGCATCTCAATGAAATCCATTTGTAGTCTGGTGAAAGGACCACCCTCCCGACCTATGATTCCTGTTCCCACAACTGATTTCCTGTTTGGGTTCATTTGTTGACAAGTCAAACACCTTTGGCAGAGAGACTCTGCAATTGTTCTAAACTTGGTATTAAACCATGTCTCTTTGAAAAGCCTAATCATAGAATCTCTTCCAATATGACCAGGACCATGATACAATCTGGCCATGTCAGCAATCATGCAATTTGGTAAAACTACTCTACCATCTTTATAAGTCCAAACTCCGTCCTCATCTCGCTGTCTACATTCTGCTTTCAACCATGTGTTTTTCTCTTCATCATCAGCTTCATTTTGCAAATCCCTGATTTCCTGCCATGTCTCAACAACAGATGTTGCAAAAAACACAGTTGATGGACAGAATGTAGAACAATGTCATACATTCACCCCAGTACAAAGATCTGGGCCTAAATCCATTGTTTTTTTGCACTCCACACCACCCTGGGTTAGACACTGGCTATATGCAAATCAGCTCTGACCCTGTGACTCATGGGAACAGTCCAGTCCGAACTACCAAGCCATGTCTTTCCCAGACCGGAATCAAGCATCCAAGGACCGGTTTCTGGCTATCAGCCTTCTTCAGCCTGGATAGCTTGACTCCAGTGGTGTGGAGAGCCTGGGACTCACGTCTGAGCATACCCAGCACACTCGGGGTGAAGATTGCAAAAAACACAGTTGATGGACAGAATGTAGAACAATGTCATACATTCACCCCAGTACAAAGATCTGGGCCTAAATCCATCAATGTTTTGCACTCCACACCACCCTGGGTTAGACACTGGCTATATGCAAATCAGCTCTGACCCTGTGCCTCATGGGAACAGTCCAGTCCGAACTACCAAGCCATGTCTTTCCCAGACCGGAATCAAGCATCCAAGGACCGGTTTCTGGCTATCAGCCTTCATCAGCCTGGATAGCTTGACTCCAGTGGTGTGGAGAGCCTGGGACTCACGTCTGAGCATACCCAGCACACTCGGGGTGAAGATTGCAAAAAACACAGTTGATGGACAGAATGTAGAACAATGTCATACATTCACCCCAGTACAAAGATCTGGGCCTAAATCCATCGTTTTTTTGCACTCCACACCACCCTGGGTTAGACACTGGCTATATGCAAATCAGCTCTGACCCTGTGCCTCATGGGAACAGTCCAGTCGGAACTACCAAGCCATGTCTTTCCCATACCGGAATCAAGCATCCAAGGACCTGTTTCTGGCTATCAGCCTTCATCAGCCTGGATAGCTTGACTCCAGTGGTGTGGAGAGCCTGGGACTCACGTCTGAGCATACCCAGCACACTCGGGGGAAGATTGCAAAAAACACAGTTGATGGACAGAATGTAGAACAATGTCATGCATTCACCCCAGTACAAAGATCTGGGCCTAAATCCATCGTTTTTTTGCACTCCACACCACCCTGGGTTAGACACTGGCTATATGCAAATCAGCTCTGACCCTGTGCCTCATGGGAACAGTCCATTCCGAACTACCAAGCCATGTCTTTCCCATACCGGAATCAAGCATCCAAGGACCGGTTTCTGGCTATCAGCCTTCATCAGCCTGGATAGCTTGACTCTAGTGGTGTGGAGAGCCTGGGACTCACGTCTGAGCATACCCAGCACACTCGGGGTGAAGATTGCAAAAAACACAGTTGATGGACAGAATGTAGAACAATGTCATACATTCACCCCAGTACAAAGATCTGGGCCTAAATCCATCGTTTTTTTGCACTCCACACCACCCTGGGTTAGACACTGGCTATATGCAAATCAGCTCTGACCCTGTGCCTCATGGGAACAGTCCAGTCCGAACTACCAACTACAAAGAGTTATTGTATCTGTTACACAAATTTCTCTTGTTTTTGCTGCAACCAACAGATCGTCAATGTACTGGACTAATGTCGATCTGCCAGGTAGATTCAAGTTTTCTAAAGATCTCTTTAACAGTTCATTAAAGATAGAAGGACTCTCTGTATACCCTTGAGGGATTCTACACCATGCGAGGGTCCTACTCTGGAACCGGAAAGCAAAGATTTACTGGCTCTCTGGATGCAATGGAACAGTAAAGAACGCATTGCAAAGATCAATGACAGTATACCATTCTGCATCATGTGGAATTTGGTAAAGAATGACTGCTGGGTTTGGAACCACTGGGCAACAAGGAACAACAATTTGGTTAATCTTTCTCAAATCCTGAACAATCCTATATGTTCCGTTTGCCTTTTTGATCCCCATAATCGGTGAGTTACAAGGACTACTCACAATTTCTTTTAAGATACCTTGCTTAATGAATTTCTCAATTACAGGAATAACACCCTCAATTGTCTCTGCTTTCATTTTATATTGAGGAATGTTTGGAAATTCTATTCCCTGCTTCACTATAATTTTGATTGGATCGACATGTTTCATTAGACCCATTTCATTTCCAGTCAAATCCCAAATTTCATTTTTGACTGTCTTTTTCAGTTCCTCTGGCAAATTTTCTTTATCAAAGGAAGGAAACAATTTTGTTTCTTCTGCCTCAACCATTAACATAGTCATTCGATACAACCCATCTTCCTCCATGGTTTGTAATTCAATTCCATCAGGTGAGCAATATATTCTGCAATTCATTTTGCATAATATATCTCTCCCTAGTAAATTTACTGGACTGCTGTTACAAACTACACATCTGTGTTTGTCTTTAAAACTGCCGATTTCCACATTCACAGGCTCTGTAAGGTCTGTTTTTATCTGTTGATTACTTACTCCGACTACTTGGATGGTATCCCCAGAGAGAGGTAGGTTTTCAATTTCTACTGATCTAACAGTAGAACGGGTAGCACCAGTGTCCACAAGAAAAGTGATTTCTATATCATTCACTTTCCCATTTACAAATGGACCAGACTGATCAACCTCAAGAGTGGCTCCAATTACACACTCTTCCCCCTCTCTCGGGCACCGTCAGAAGCAGTCATCAGAATTACTTCCTTGCTTTCCCATTAACAAAAATTGTCCTGTTGCATTTTGCAAATTTTGCCTTTGAGCTCTTATTACCTGTTCACCTCCGCTGAATCCAATATCTGGATTGTATTTCTGACATCCCCCACAATTAGGAAATGGAGGTAGTGGTATCTGATTTTGCTGTTGTGTTATTTTTTGCTGTAGCTGTCGCTGAAGACTCAGGTCATTTAACTGACGCTGTAGCTGTAGCTGTTGCTGCAGATCAACGTCATTCTGCATCTGTGGGTTTAATGATGTATTTTTAAAATTTCGGGGTGGATTTTTACACTTGTTCTTCCAATGGCCTATCTCGCCGCAATTAAAACAAGGTAATTTTTGTTTTAACTCTTCAATTTGAGGATTAAACTTTGGCTTAAAATTATTACATTTATTTTTAAATTTTCCCTGACCCTGATTTTGGTTTTGCGCAAAATTTCCATTTTTATTGTCAAGGTTTGTAATCTGTTGCTCAGCTACCTTCACCTGTGCCCACATAGCCTTTTCTTTTAGATTGCTTTTCTTAGCCTCCAACTCATCACTACAGTATTTTGCCTTCCTCAAAATATCATCAACTGAATTTGATTGCCATCCGACAATATTATTCCTGATCATTTCTCCAATTTCTGGTCTAAGACCATAAACGAATCTGTAAATAAAGTGGCTCATGTCCTTTTCATCTAATTTTTCATAGCCACTGTATTGCTTAAAGATCAGTAATAAACTTTCATAAAATGAATGAACTGATTCTTTAGGTTCCTGGTTTGTCCTTTCTATTTTAACCCAATCAATTTCCTTTTGGGCAATTTTTAGTTTTAACCAGTAAATCACTTTTTCATAGAATTCCATGACTTCTGGTGCTGGAGCACCTGTTTCTTTAATTCGATCAGGTTCAGCTTTTGGCCAACTCACAGCAATTTTACATTCTGTCCAAAGATCTGATGGGACGACAATGTCGAAAAATCCATCCAGATCAATCCACAGAACTTTTGAAACTTTAATAAACCTGTCTACTTGTCGGTACCATTCTACAGGCTTTTCTCTCAGACGAGGGAAGTCATTAGTAAAAAGTAAAATGTTTTGTCTTGACCATGGGACATGTACGTACCCTCCACCTGCAATTTCCCTCATTGGAAACTGTTTAGACAGTTGATCCAACTTATCCAACCTTTCATCTTCCCTCTTTTTGGTCCATTTCACTCTCCATTTACTCATGTCACCCAATTTCTTGATGTTAACAATTAAATCTTTTATGTGAGTAATTCTCCCTCCTGTATTAAAGTTCTCAATGTCCTTCTCTGTAAAGTCTAATCTGTAGTGCTTTCCCAGGTTTTTCTGTTTGCTCAAATCGATTTCTAATTCTGCTGCCAGTTCTTCCAATTGATCGTATTTATTCTTTGTTTTCCATTGAATACTTTTACTGATAAACAGGAGTTCATCATCTCGATAGAATTTTAAACTATCAGGACCAATTGTGCCAATTATTAATTCTTCCAAGTCTGCTTTTAATTTTGCAACATCAAGTTTTGGATTTGATTCTCTTTTCTCAGGAGTCTCAGCATCTGACTCTGCACCCATTGGTGTCTGGTTAAAAGAACCTTGATTAAAAGTCAAGTCACGCATTCTTGACTTTTCACGATTAAATTCTGACAAATCTGAATAACATTTTTCAGCTACTTTTTGAATTTCTGTATTTAATGAAATTGTTAAACCTGGCTGTTTAATTTCCTTCTGATCGAAAACAGGTTGAACAGGACCAATTGTTACTGGAACTGTCACTACATCCATGTTTTTAGATATCTGCCTAATTAATTCTTCTTTTGATCGTAAGTATTCTGAATTATTTGCAACTTCTTCATTCCTGTCAGTTCTTATTAGATTTCTAGGGGCTTCCCTTTCCATTGGAAAACTTTTGTTTTCTATATAAACACTAGAATTAGTTCTTGGAGTTTCAAAAGATTCAGAATTATTTGGGTATAATTTTGGCGTGTCATTTAAAAGAGGTGCACTTGGAGTGGTTTCAGTAGAAATCATCGGAGTGGACCAGGAACGAGGCTGTCTTAATGGGGCATTCTTATTGTTTGTAGTGTAAATTTCTTCTAGAACAGCGTCTTCAGATTCGCTTTCTACAACAGTGTTATTTTTCTTTTCAGTTCTCTTTTCTCCTGGAGACCCTAAAACCATTTCCCTAATTAAATAGAGACCATCGCACATATCTCCCTGTCTCCACATACGCATTCTATCCTCATGCGTTTCCCGTCTGTAACTCGCTATTTTTGGAGGTCTTTTTATCCCACTTGCTTCTTTCTGAAGCTGAAACATCTCATCCTCCCATTCAACTAAGGCTTCAAATTGAGTTGGTCTAGGCTTCGGTACAAGAACTGACATCTTTTCTCTTAAATTTCTTAAAATTGTTATGTTAAAAGAACCATCATCTGGCCAAACCAATACTCCGTCATCTTTTGTGTAATGTTTCCAAACATCAAACCATAGAACAGTATGATAACCATATTCACCTTCCATATATGCTGCAGGTGTCTTTTACTTATGAAGTAATTTACCACCTCGCGTTTTTATTTTCTTGTCAGGTGAAATAAAAATTTTAAATTTTTGAAGCATCGAAGTCTTTTTCTCAACATGTTTATAATAATAAGTCATTTTTAAATCAAATCCGTTTAATCAGAAATGATCGTAAAAGTTTCCTGGTTGTTCCGTAACACTAGCCAATCCGTGTGCGAAACACACCAACAAGCCAATCAGGCTCGAGCTACGTCACTATCTTGCTCAACCAGTAGAAACAGAGCTTCCCACAAAAGCAAATCAGTGTTCAGCTCGATGAAGTCACGTGAGCCAATCAGAGTACAGCTTGTGACGTATAATACTCAATCACTGCGACGACCGTGTGACGTACACAGTCGCTGCGGTTTCTCGCGTCTCACTCTTAGTGGTCACCCCTCCTTCACAAAAAAATTTCACAGCGCCATTTTAAAGACGCTTTTCTACAATGTCATTTGATTAACAACAACAAAGAGAACAAATCATTTGTCTGTTTCTCTAAATAAAAGATAGTTTTTACAGACATACAAGAAATTCTTTGCATGGAATAGACGACGCTATTCTCACAGACTATACATTCACCGATAAAGTAAACTTTACTCTACCCTTCAAACAAGTAATAGCGAACTTGTTTCCCTCTGAATGCACATAAAGTAGCAATTCAAAGTTTGACTCGGACGAAATTACAGAACCATTTACACACTTTCAAACGGAAAGTATCTCTAACCATACACACATGAAATCTTGACAGGACTCTAACCCACCATAGATAACTTGAATCGTTAGTAAAATAATCGACGTTACTTTACCCTTCACTTAAGTTCGAATATATTCTATTACTTTTCCCACTAAGAGTTTTAGAACGGGCACATTGTCCCTATACTCAAAGCTTCGATTTTATAGATAATCCTCACTATGCATACATTCTATCTAATACACCTATATCCCTACCACGTGCTGCACGACGACAACACTTGTGATACACGACGATACCACAACTCTGAAACAGATCAAATGCACTGTGTGACTTCACACTTGCCACACCACTCTGTACCGGTACAACTAGGATTTTTCACACTGCAGGAAAAATACCTTTCGACTACACATAACGCAAATGAACGAACTCAACATATGTTAATAATCGATCCTATGCAACTACCATGTATAGCATGTTGGTTACCATAGCAACCATCCTCTGCTACCAGGAAATTAATACAGCGGGCTATAGGAAATATGTCATAAGCTATACTATCCTACTCCACAGTATATTCTATCACTCACTAATTATTCATAAGGCCCATAAATCTAACATGACATATTTTGACCAACTGGACCATGTGACCTAATTAACCTATTCACAATTTATAATCATTTATATACAACCGCGGTAAATAAAATCATTACACTTTACAAACTCTACAAATTAATTAAGCCACTGTGGCGATATGATCTAGCAAATGGTAACCTAAACTTATGAAATGAGAAGACCAGCTTGTTTCCAAAGTAAGATTTTATTAGCTACTCATTTGGAATATTGTATTAGAAATTTTATTAAGCAATTTTATTTGAATCATTGCAAATGGTTATGACAATTTTATTATGAATCAAAATATTATTGTAAATTGGAAATTATCAATTTGGCATTTTCAAAACCTAAGTTCTTAACTAATGCTAACTAAAAAGAAGAATTAAAGAATAAAGTCTTTGAAGGCTCTTACGTGCTCCAAGAGAAGTCCAACAGCACAACGCCCTCATCAAAAGGTCTGCAAGGAGAAGCATAACTCTTCCACGGGGCAAGAGTTTTTATACCTTTCTACGCTAAGCTAATCTAAGAAAGCGCATATTTCTCTGTTGAAATCGGAGTCCCATTGGTCAAAAAATGACAGGCGACGTGTCACCTCATTTTTAGAATCACAGTTCCGTCACATTCTTAGAGACCATTGTCTATAGTTTTCGAACAACGCAGCTTCCTCCAGTTGCAACATTTGATACAGGGAAAAGTTTTTGGCTTCCTCAGATACGTAGCAGTTTCAGGCCCTCTTGCCGGTTCCTGGCCTAGGCCTTGCTCGACTAAAGGTTTGTCAGCTCAGCACGACAAATTTGTTTCAGGCTGGAGGAAATCGCTGCCAACATGGACTCTCTCTGGTTCCAAGCAGATTTTAGTAAACGTGAATATTCACTAGGCCCAAAGCCTTTTTCATAACTATCACATAAACAAACACAAAAGAATAATTAATGCAAGTAATATAATTCGTTCTGTTGCCACCCTCCATTGCTAATGATTAATCCATTAGTCTAAATTACCTAGCTGAAATGCACAAATAAAGCTGCATTTTATATCTACCATTCTTCATTTAATCCAGCAGGGTTCTTTATGCACCTGTAAGAATAGTATGACACCACATAGACAGGGAAGCAAAATAAGAACATGCCATTTATTCTAAACAGCTGCAGTTAATTTTTGACATGACAATAGACACGATTAATTTATTATTTTTCACAAACAAAGAAATGCAACATAATGCACGATTATGAGCACACATGTTAGTTTCCCGCGTTTTCAGTGTAGGTGTAACTTTAAACTAAGTTGAATTAATACACACACACAGCACAAAACGTTAGTAAAATTATTTCTTATTATGGAAGTGTGACTTTACGAGTTGAAATAAAAAATATTTCCAAATCTCGCTCCATCACAGCGTGGTATCAGAGTCTCTGCTGTGTCTTCAAAAATGACAAACTGCGCAGACACGAGTTTTTGACTTCCCACCTGCCTGCTGCCTTTACCCTGCCCCTTCCCAACTCATCACAGGGTGGGACCAACACCTGTGACAAGTTGGAAAAGGGTGCGGGTGACTGTGCTTTCAATTCCCTGAGTGACATGAAGCCCTAGTACTACGGGGCTTCAATGTAAAACGCCCGGGGGTAATTTTACCCGGATGTCCTCAGGAGGTGGAGCCTGGCCCTCAATGCTATGGGGAAGATTTACAAGGCCCTTGCTCCACTTTTGCGTCACCTTTCCCATGTTAAAAGTGACGCAAAAGTGGCGCATTGGGCTTGTAAAGCTGCCCTTATGTGTTTGCCGAGCTGATGAGCTCACAGGCCTCAGGGCTGTGAAATCATCAGCCCGGCAAATAGTGTAAATGTTGGGTCCGCCCAGTCAAGAAGTGTCATTAACAGTCCTGGCTCCTGGCCCCAGAAAGGAAAAAAAAGGAATGCTGTGTGTAAATGAATGCAGCGTGGAAACCCCAAAAATAAATTAACAATTACTTTGGTTTTAATTTGAAGATAGTGATGGGGGTGAAAGTAAAGGGGGCGGAGCTCCGACGCCCTAGACGAGAAACCGCCACTGGCTAAGACTAACGTAACTATTAATACTTTAATTGACCTTCTTTCGGACACTGTGGCTTTCATTGAATTATACCCAATGTTTGAAGACAATGTGGCAATGCACCAAGGTGGTTCTCTGTTGTTTGCCCTGTCGTTTGAGTATATCTTTCAAATGTAAGTTGCTGCTACTTGCGCAATGAGTTCTGCACTAAAAAGAGTAGATGTCAACAAACTGGTGACATCTTTTTTTTAGGTCTCTTCTCAAATATATCATTAGATTTAGAAATGTTGGGGCATATTATCAAGCAGCAGCAATAATTATCGCTGGCTGCGCTTAGCGTGAATTTTTTTTCTCGCCGGCTCTCGCTGGAAATTATCGCCATGCTAGCGCTGTATTAACAAAGCGTAGTGCAAAGGCGATAATTATTCCAGCCATATCGGTGTTTTCCATGGAACATCGCTGGTCTTCCAGCGATGTTCTCTGGAAAACGGCGATAATCCACCCCCAATGTTAAGTATACATAAGTCAGCATTTTAGCAGATGTTGGTTTTCGGCAGAAAAAAAAATCTGCTAAAATGCATGGGCCTCCTTGTAAATATCGCGATATGCACATCAGCAATAATTTACATGCAGTACTGCCCAGTGACGCCCATTTTGCATCTCATTAGAGATGCAAAGCGAGGCGTCGGGAAAACGGGTGCTAACATACGCTAATGCATGTTAGGACCCACTTGTAAATAGGGCAATAGTTTTATATCAGCTTTTTGGGCTTTTAAAGCCAAAAAAACTGAGGTAAGGCCCTTGTTGATATGCCCCTTAGAGTGCAAAACATAGCCAAAAACACATGTGATTTCAGCCTCTTTTTTTACTTCAACTGTGGAGAGAACTTGGAATCATTAAAACACGCAAATCTACTCTGATGTGAACAAATCAGATTTTTTTTCCCCAATGCTCCTGTGTTTACCTGGTCTGCAAAGCATGGTAGAGAGTGCTGAAATGACCAAGCAGATTCAGAGTGGCTGCGAGCAGCCAATCAGATCGGTCTTATCAGAAGGAACCTTCCAATCAATCAGAGTAGGTCCAATGTGTTAGGACAGATTGGATGAACTGTTGTCATCCCTTACACACGCTACTGTGAATCATGAAGGCTGATCATTTTGTGGCAGGGGTGGTCTCCTGCAAATTTAAAAGTGTGGACTTGAGGGGGTGTGAGCCAAACAGACCAATTCCTGTCAAAGTGAACTACAAAAGTCAAAAAGCAACCTGTGCTTAACTCTCTGTTAGTGTGGCACAAAAACAGCCAGGCTTAACTTAGAGGCAATGTGTAAAGTATTTATGCAGCAGACAAACAGTAATAAAGTGAAAACACAACACAAGAAACATCCCACACCAATTTAGAAATATATTGTAAAATCTAAGAAATTATTTGACACCAATATGATAAAAATCCAATCAGTAGAACCAAAGATATGCAATTTCAAAGATTTAAGGCAAATATAGCACCTAATAGCACAAACATCTGCGGCTCGTGGAGGGAGTTCCGTGGGGCAGAGAGGCGGGGCGGGGGAGGGGCAGGGTGGGGTTACTAAAAACCGGAATATGGATAATTGGAGGTAAGTAAACAATTTAATAAATAAAATGAATTTCGTAGCGCACCCAGCATCGCAAAATGCGATGCAGGGCGCTCTACGAAATTGCCTTTCACGGCTAATTGATTTTGCGAGACCGAGAGAAAGTCAAAAGTTGAGACTGACCACGATGAAGTGCAGGCCAAATACAGGGACCAAGTTAGTCCTGCTGAAAAAGTACCCTTTAAAGTCCAGCGCAAAGACCTCAGTTCATGGTGGAAGAAGCCACGAGGAGCAGATAGAGCATCACGGAGGGTCGTTAATGTAGCACAAGGAGTAGGCTGGGCATCCTCAACAGGTACAGCTGTAGCGCAAATATCTTTGCAAAAGATTTGTTTTGGCAGTCACCGTAGGCATTTGATGCAGTAACGCAAAGTGCAGGTCGCGATTTGCCAGTCGTCGCTGGCGGTGTCAGTAGTGTGAACAGTCATATTTACCAGAGCTTCAAGTTGGCAATCAGCATGGGCAACAAGAATTAGATGCGAACAGGTGCATTTGCAGTCACATCAGGCCCCAAACCTCAGAATTTCTTCTTTCTCCCAGGAGGAGCTCAACTGATGCCAAACCAAGGCCTCAGGACCTGAGGGGCATCTTTTGGGTATCAGGCGCTCACTCCACAGGGGCCAGCAGGGCTCATGCAGGTCCAGTTGCAGGTCCAGGCAAGTCAGTGCAGCAGATTAGCTGGGCAGTTGTAGGGAGTCCACTGGAGCTTGGGATTGACCCTGAAGACAGGTTAAGTTTAACACCGTCTGTATTTATCACATTGTAGGCAAAGCAGTTCACATGAAAATGTTGGGTTTGAATGACGATTTGCATGTGCATAACAGTTTTTACATAGTTTTTTAATGTGCGTGTTAGAGGTAAGAAAGAAGAGTTTATTTTTAGTACAGTCAGGTGCAGTAAGGCAAGACAATATGGATGCAGACTGAGAATTGTGCCACACTAAATATATTTTTCTCAAAGCTCATATAAAATTTCACATGCAAATGGGAGTTTCAAAATAACATGGTGGGTGGCACATGGATTGAACAAAAGAGGCTTGAGAAAGATACGTTAGATATGATGTGCGGTTAACTGTCGTTGGACAGATATTAATATGGATGCACTGACACACTTGGATTATGATGGGAGCCTTACACTCTTTAAGGGTCCCTACAGCTAATGGGTGTAATATAAACTGCTGCAAAGCAGAAGCGAATTGGTTGCATCTTGTATATAGTGTAGGTGCAGTTACCCTCAGTTTACAGAGTCTCCATGTAGACATACGTGTATTGAACTAGAAAATAATTTTGTGCAGAACAACAAAGTGTGCAGTATCCAACTTAGACAGCGACTGCTCCTAAAGTTCACCCAGCCCTGTCCTAACTTTTATTAGGAACATTGCCACATGCAATTGCACCCAATAAGGCATGTCTGTTTTGGTATGTGTAAATCAGAATTTCAAAATTCATACTTATATACCAGAAATTTACAAAAAATACAATGGTCATTTAGTCTAAAACTCGAAGCACCGTATATAGGGTTGCAGAAAGTTATAAACAGGAAGATCTTGAGCAAGTTACCACTGGCTATCGACCAAAGGCTGCATTTGCTATTCATTTTATTCAGTGTTTCCATGAGCGAAAGACAGGATGGGGCGTGAGAGGGTTATAGCCAGTGGAACTCAATTTGTGAAGGTCAGTGACCATTAGTGCACCACTGTCCTCTCTGCCACTCCCTCCAGCTCTCCAGGGTTGGCTGCAGCAGGCACATCTGGGGCATGTGAGATAACAGGGAAAGAAAGAGAGATAAAGGTGAGGAAAAGAAAGCACAAGGAAAAAGATAATAGGAGATCAAAGAGAAGGATAAGAGAAAGTGGGGATAGAAGGAGAGAGACTAGATGAAGCGATGGAAAGTGAGTGGGAAGGGGATGAGGTTGGCTTTTTTTGCCAGAGCTGGTTTTAGTTTCCAGCCTGGCCCTGTCACTGACCCAGGCTTGGCAGGAAATGTTTCTGGCCCTGTGGAAATAAGGTCATTGAGGTAAAGAGAATGTGTGTTCCTATATTCTTTTAACCTTTCACCCCTTCTAGTGGCATTTCCTTGCCAGGTACCCATTATTAATAACAAAAAAACAGACCTGCTTTTTAAATCTATACATAGATTTTGAAGTAGGACATGAGGCCCGACAAAAACATTCCGAGGGAATAAAGACTCCTCCGACATCCCTTCATCTTTTCCCCATTGCAGCCGCCTTGTCTTGACCCACATTGACAAGCCTATTGCTAAAGAGTGACTTTGAACAAATCACTGCAGCCTACATAAATTACCAGTTTTTAACTTTTCACACTCCTGTGATAGATTATGAATGAGCGATAGCAACTGTGCAGAGAGGTAGGTAGACTTGCAGTCCGCATCCTCAAAAACATCTTTCAGCATAATGCCTAAGTGATCTTCACAACATGTACACAGATGCATCGCACTTCCATGGTACAGAAAAAAATGATTCAATTTGATATAACCTGGGTTATAAGTGAAATGAAATGAAGTAGCATTTATAAAGTGCATGGTTACTCGGAGGCATCTCAGCGCTAGGGCCGAACCAAAATAAACTGTAGCAATCAGTGTGGAAAAAGCCAGGTCTTAAGCTTCTTATGTAAAATGGAGTGGTCTGATTCTTTACGCAGCTGCAGCAGCAAGGAATTCAAAAGTTTGGAGTCATTAAAGGAAAAAAGCTGCCCACCGCTTGTGGACCGCCTAATTCTGGGAACAGACGCCAAATAAAGGTCATTTGAGCGTAGCTGTCTGTGGGCTTTGTAGGGTCGGACAAAAGATTTAATGATATCCGGTCCCTTACCTCCAAGGATCTTATGGGGGGTGCACAGGGCTTTAAAATGAACCCAATCCTGGATAGGAAGCCAATGTAAGGATCTGAGGGTGGGTTTAGCTGATTGACGGCTTAAGGACTCATTATAGCAGTGGATCATGGACCACTAGGGGTCCACAATGGCTACTGTCATCAGGCTGCGTTTCGTGACTTTTCAGAAAATGTAAAAATTAATAAAGTATATGTACATAAAAAAAGCAAAAAGTACAATGGAACATTTTAAATTCCTCTTTAAATTAAAATGTATATAAAATTGGAGGATAAAAAGTAAGGGGCATATCTATGAAGGGGGTTGGTTGCACTTTCACCACACAACATGGTACATGCGTGACGCAAACCCAAAATGCGATTCATGCAGCCATGCAAGGGTACCTTGCATGATGCTGAGTGCCTTCCTAAATCTGGAGTAACACAATGCAGCAGAAATCACTGATTTACTTTACTTTGCCCTGGGAAGGTGTTCCATGGGCATTGCATGGGTGTTCCCATGCAAACGCCCATGGTTTTTGCTACATTCCAAGATTAACCAAAAGTGATAGGCCTGGGAATACGCCAAAAAGATACGCCTTTCCAGGGGAGGCGTAACTAGGAGAAATATCTTTATTTCTCCTCGTTACTGCCTCTTTCAATATGTGCTGCATTCTGCAGCACACATAAAAGGAGGAAAATACCTCCCAGGATTGGTTTTGTGCAGGAAGGTGCATTATTGGATTCAAAAACAGGACAAGTATAAAATCAGAAGTAGAAGTGTTTACAAAATTCTATTCACCTTCAAACTACTTATTTCATATCTCTTATCTCGCTTTTTACTTTCTCTTCCAAGTGCTCATTGTATACATACTCATTTGTTCTAACACATTATTCTACAGTTAGAGGCAGTTTTTTATGACCACAAAATTGCTGGTCTTAAAAATGGTGCAAACACCTGGGGCCTCATTTCAGAAGGTTTTGGTGATGGACAGTGCTGCAAGGAATTTTGCTGCACTGCCCTGTGAGAAAACTACAGGGCAGGAATGCGACCATCAATAAGAGGCACATTCCTGGGCCTTATTCGTGAAAAGCATTGCATCACTGCGACAAAAAAGCACTGCAACAATTTTCACGATGCTCTTCTTGCGACACCATGGATGTGCTGTATTCACTGTACGGTGCTCCATGTCACAATTAATGACAGATACATCTGGAATCCTGACATATCTACAATCCGCTGCCCTCTCCCCAAATCTGTGACTCAGCCAGCAGGAGCCTCAGTTAGGTGGAATTTCACAAGCCTGGGTACAGCAGTTGGCGCCAATTTCTCTGGGGAACCTCTCAATGCAGGTGATGCAACAGGGCCCTCTTAGGTGTGAAGTTGCAGTGCTCACTCCACACAAGTTCGGCACAGCTCAGGGGCCTCACCCTCTACAGCGTCTGGCCAGCACAACATCCTCTGGCCTGTGATGCAGAGAGACACGCCAACCATTGGTAATCTCCTCCATGCACCCCTGTGTAGTAGAGGCGCATGGTATGCGATGCAGACCTCCTTATGTTGGTGCACAGGAGCGCCTCTACAATTCAGAGGTCCAAGGGGCGTCCAGTGTTTTTTTCCCACAGGTCGGCAACGTATCTCCATGTGACCTGGCAGACTTCACCACCAGGTTAGGGGGATCACCAACACCTCATGGTCTACCGCCACGGCCCAGCAAATCCACAGCACCTCCATATCCCACTCTGGGTCCCAGACGCAGGCCCACCGAGGCCTCCGAGCCGTGGGGGCTGTCTGGGCTTTCAAGGTTTTGGATGCCACGGTGTTGCAAGTAGTGCGCAATGAAAAGAGATGCATCACTTGTTTGCCCAGCAATGCACCATTTTTCATATTTGTAGCCCTGAATTTCCTCTTCCCCTGGGACTCTGGCTGGTCTTCCTGGCTGTTGGGGGCTTGGTGGGGTTGTTGATCTGTGATGCACTTGGCCTTGGCTGCTCCATTCGCCATTCCATTGGTTTTGTTTCCTAATTTTTATTGGAGGTGGACTTATAGGCTATCTGTGCGTCTTGAGGCAAAAAAAGTCACGTTCGGCTGATTAACATGAGTTTTTTTGCTGCTAATGGGCTTTTCTCAGTCTTCGCCCGCTAACATCAGAATTTGTATCGCCTTCACGCTAATGGTATCAGCAGTTTTCACCGTGGCTACCGGAAACTATCGCCACGTAGTGACATATTGTAAATACATTGCTAACAGGATGTCGTTTTTGGTGATAGGCCGCATTAAGAAAACTGCAGCTAACTAGCGTTAGCATAAGTTAGCGGCAGTTCTTATACAAATGCCCCTTAGTTTGGTTGCTGAACTCCTTAGTGGCTTACAATATTATTTTAATTTACTGTCTTATATTGTTGCATTTATATCTTCTAATGGCGGACCTCATTGTTCATTTGAACATTTGCTTACTTCATACAAGCAATTATTCACTTGAAAAAAAAAAATTAGGTATTTTTCATTATTGCATTCAACTATACAGTACTTGCACAACTTTTATCATGTGTGTGATAGTATCATTCTAATTCATATATTGGCCCATATGCTTATGATTTAGCAAATACGGAGTCTTCAGGATCCACAAAATTTTAGAATGAGATTTAAAAACTTTCTTTTTAAATAAACATTTTCCTTTATAAGCTGTTTCTTTTTTCTTTCGCTATTTCCACTTTTGGGCACGTGCCGGGACACTCTTTGAGTAGCTGTGCGCACTATAAACTCCTGTAACATAACATAACATAACAAATAGATTTTTCTTGTGAGAAAGCAAAATGGATTTTTACATGATCACGTAAGGACATTTTCACATTACTTATCTAACATTACATAATAATTGCGAGGTTTATTTTTCTCAAAATGTTCACTTATAATAGTTCATAATTGCTGTCCACAGCCAGAGGAGAGAGTTTGAGACTGTGACACTCCAGCCAGCAGGGCAGCAAGTTCAGAGGCGAGCCATCTGAGGCTGTTTAACACATTTTCCATAACAGACTTTAATTAGCCCTGTGCTGCAGATAGCACTGCAAACTGACAACATAAATGAAGTACATGTACAAATGAGTGTTGAGTTTATTGAAATAAAGACCCATAATATGGCAGCATTTGTCATGCTTTAAGATTAGACATGTAGGGATTCTAAAAATGCACTGTGCTTAACAAGTTGCCGATTTTCATAATATTTACATTTCTTACTTATAAGGTCACTACAATTTTAGGATTCCTGTAATTAATTGTTCCATTTATTCTGCACTAAAACTGGCTTAAAATGTAGCCCTTAAAGCACATACTTACAATTAAACTGTCTGACAGATGCTGCCAGTATTACATGCCCATGCCCAATATGGGTTATCTACAGGCAAGCTGAGGACATAGGTGGGTAATAAGTTGTCTGATCCTTCACACCAGAAATATTAAATTGGTCCATTCCTTTGCTCATTAAAGAAACAAAAAGGATTTTCCCAATGTGTTTTCATAATGCTTGTAAATATGTAACAGTAGAAAAGGGGTTGATGTTTTCATAAAAGAAAGTAATGTTTTTGGCATGGGAGAATGGGCTGATCCTCTTTTTTCCCTGGCTGGCTACAGGTGGACCTTACAGGTGGACCTTTAATGTATTCAGAACATTTTAGAGGAGGTAGGAGCATTCTTAAAGAGAAATGAGGTGGGAGGGGATCGGGCCCAATGTTTTGACATGATAGATCAGACAGGATGAGACATGAAAGATAGATTTTTATGGGGTGATTGTTAGTTTGTAGACACCATCCATAAAACATTGTCCTCTGTCACTTTTACATTATATCATGATATATTGATTTGTAGTTCTGTAACATCCCTCTGTCAAGGACAGACTGCAAGGCCTACTTCTCCCATAGGATAACATTGAATTACCTTGTTACAGTCAATATGTGATAACCTCTGTGTGATATCAATTGAATTGTTATTTAAAATACTCTTTAATGGTAAAGTCAGATTTTAAGTCACAAATCTGAAACTGCCAATTAAGAAACTTGCCATCTTCTTGTCCTAACCATTTGGTGCCTTCAGCTTGTGTCCTGGGTCACAGGACTGGTTGTAGTTGCAGTTGTCCTTTGTGTATTCCTCCCAGACTGTGAGGTAAAGGGGGACTAGGTGTGGACAGAATGGGTGGGGTGGAGCTGTTCCCTGCCCTACTTACATTTCTAAGGGCTGCCTCCATCACACTCACAAAGAACTTGACACCAGTCGTTTGTCATCATAGACCTCTTTGAGACTCGAAGGGGGTTGAAGGACATTTCCAGAACCAAATGTAGGAAGGCCTAAAGATTTCTCCCACTTAATAGGTTGGCACCAGGTATACATATTGGACCCTCAGATCAACTGTTCAGTTCACTCCTGGGCCTGCGGCAGAAGGACTGCCTTGTATTTCAGAGGACTGCTCTACTGCTGCCAGAGGACTGTCCTGATGTTTGAAGCCAGCCTTGTACCCTCGAATGACTGCCCTGCTGCTTCAGGCTGCCTTGCTGCTTGAACCAAGGACTACCAGAGTGACTCCAAAGCTAGTTGGATGAATTCCCGTTCTGAGCTTCCAGAACACAACAAGCTTCAACTACCTTGAACCCGTGCCTAGCCAAAGTTCAAACAGAGAAATCTTCACCTCAACTTTCTCCAGAGGCTCTCTGACACGGATGCCTCCTTTTCCGACACCATCAGCTGCCTTGCCCCACTGAACTTTACCTTGAAAGGAAATGTCCTTCAGATTGCTTCTACATTCCAAGGTAAGTCAAGACTGGGCCCAATCCACTCTGTATACCTGTGTACCTGAACGTGGTTGGCCATAAAGTCTGACTTTGTCTCAGTCTGTCATGGCTGGAAGTTCAAGATTGCCACTATGATCTTGGAGGTGCTAGTTTTACTAAAAACTGTACAATTGTATAACTGTGGAGTTACTGATTGGATTTGTGTTCTGGTGTCAAATAATTTCTACATTTCTTCTCTCTTTTGCTAAGTGGGGATTTTCTCCTGTTGTGTTTTTGTTTTATTGCTGTTTAGATTGCTGCATAAATACTTTACAAATTGTCTCTAAATTAAGCCTGACCACATTTGTGCCAAGCTACCAGAGAAGTAACCATAAAGTAATTTAGTGACTCTAGTGGTTCCCTTGACAGAGATTGTGGTTGTTGCTTGAGATGGGTCTTTGCTCCTCTTCTATCAAAATCAATGCCCTGCGTTGGTGCTTATTGCTGGGATCCAGTACATCTATTTGTGTGGCAACATTCAGTGATTTGTGTTTCACCAAAATCCCCAAAAATATTATAGTATCTAATTCAACTTAATTTTCTCAAATCTCCTGGCATCTTTTTTCCAAATTCACCCCCCTTCTACCTGTTAATGCCTGCAACTCAGGGTATCCTAACCACTCTCTATTGTGGTCAGCCTGAACTTTTGACTTTAACCGTATATCGCCGAACTCGCAGCTCACTGTTGGTGCTTTGCTTTTTTTTACACTAGTTTTAATTAAAAAAATTAAAATTCATATCTGTGATTCATACTGATTGGATTTTTCTCTATTTTTCTAAACAAATTTTTCTTGTGTTGTACTTTCGCTTTATTGCTGTCTGGGTGCTGAATAAATTCTTTACAAATTGCCTCTGAGATAAGCTTGACTGCTTTTGTGCTAGGCTACCCGAGGGTTAAGCACAGGTTTTTTGTGACTTTTGTAGTTCACCCTGACAGGGATTGTGGTTGTTGCTTGAGAAAGGTCTTCACCCCCCACCAAACAACCTTATTTTCTACACGTATCTTAACATTTTAACAGATGTATGCATATACTTATGGTATTATTAAACCTCAAACCTAGATGAAGAGCACAAATGTTTTGAAGAGAGGGTGTAAACAGTTGCATATGATTCATGATCAGAGGGAGATTAAATGTAGATTGTGTGGCAAAATGATATCCATTGCAGAGAATGGTTTTCAGTTCCATTCTTTCTAGTATGATGTATGTAGGAATGCTGTTCTGCATGTGTGGATGGAGTGGACCTATGTTCCCAAATTTTCCTTCTAGCATTATCAGCCTAGTATTTCCAGGCTTCTGGTTTGATGTTGATTGCCAGAGGAGGTTATTTCCTATATTACCTACTCATTAGTGTTGTGTCTGATGGCCTTGTATGAGAGGCAACACAACTTGAAGGTAATGTGAAAGCAATGTTGACTTGGAGTGTAGGTTAATTCACATTTCTGGCAATATGGCTGATCTCTTTCAGGTCTCTCATAAGACATTACGCAGGTGGCAAAGTGGTGCCAGGAAATCCATTTAGCAAAGTGTTAATTTCACTCAAGTCGAGGAGCATGCGGTTATGTACTGCTCTCCTGAAATTGGTCTCAGGTAGGTAAGATTTCACTTTTTTCAGTAATGAAAGCTGATGTCATGATGTCTTCATCAGGATTAGACCAAGATACTGTCATGTACCAACAAAGTTTTGAGTTCAAGTTTTTTTTTTGTAGGATCTTTATGATGTTGTCATTAATTATGAATCCAAGGGTTGCGTATAGACATTGATGATGGTGGAGTAATGCTGGATTTCTGGATACTTCAGATTAGGTGCAGCATTTCTTCGCTCTTGAAGGAGCTGATGGTGGATGTTTCAATGCTTGGTTGAAGTCATCTATTTTGCCCTGATCACCCCCATTTTGTGCCTGACACCGGTGGTTACTCACTCTAAATGTGCCCTGGGCTCTACTAACCAGGCCCAGTACCAGTGTTCTGTTTAAAAGGCATATGGTAATTGGTGTAATTACAACTCGTTCAGACAATCTACCTCCAAGTCTATAGTATATAGTAGGGAGTGTAGGTTTAGAGAGCCCAGTGGACTTACTGCTCTCAAGTGTGCACTGCTATAGTGTCCGGTGTAAATTTAAAGCCAGACCTGCCATGCATGTGGGTTTTAAAATAAAACTTTGTCCAATTCGACTTTAAAATTAATAGTACATCCAAAGTATAAAATGACACTTTTTGTTGCATATAAGTCACCCCTAAGGTCTGCCCTAGGTGGCCCAAGGGTAGGGTGCCTTGTTATAAAAAAAACAGGGGCTTTAAAAAAGATGTTTTATATCCCTTGGTTAGGGAAAAACAGCCAAAGTCATTTTCCTCATTGTACTGCTGCTAACTCAATAGGCTGACATGGGAAGGCTTTGTTAAACTTTTATAAAGTCTAACGTTGGACAGGAATGAGCTAGCAACTTAATTCAAAGTTTCAAAATATTATTTACACTAAATCCAACAATTTGCTGAGGTTGGAATTATTATAACCATTGCAGGATAGGAGTTTTAGAAGTTACTTTAACAAAGTTACTTAAAGTAGACCTGTAAATGCCTCTTCTGATTGGCCAGCCTTTGACAGTCTGAGCCAAGCTGCACTCTGGATAGGTGTGAAGAGGCCTGGGGCTGAAACAATACATCCATTTGGTGGGAGGAGATTTACATCCTGGATATGCAAGGGACAGGAAGGGGGCCGGGGAGAGAACCTGGTCTTCAAAGGCAGAAGCCCAGATGTCACAGGACCCAGGCCAGTCCCCACTTCTTTGTTCCCCAGCCCGATAGGAGCCCTTCTAATTAGGAGAGGGGCTGAAAGGGGAGTGAAGGGAAAGGTTATCCACATCTGTGGGTTGGGTTAGCCAGACCTAAACTCCAACAAGCGATGTTCTCCATATTGATTTTTTGCTGAAATGTGATTTCTGGGACAAACAAATGCCACACTTCCTTGGAAGTTGTCATTGCAAAGGGTGGCAACTTAACCCCCCCCCCTTTAGTTGCGGTGTCCCCACTCTTCCAGCCCAGAATGGGGACTGAATAGGGGAGATCTGAAAGAGCATCTCATAGCCGTGCTTGAAAACATCTGGAGAAGAACTGACCTGCTGGACCCTTGGACTGCACAAGAAAAAACTGCACTCAGAAGGACTGCCTCTGCTGCACTCTAAACGCTCCACAACAGAAGAACTTTGCCTGGCTTGAAAGATAATGCATTGAATCCCTGAACAGCAACACATAGAAATGTGCTAGAAGATTTTACTTGGATTGACTAGGTGCACTGTTGCAGTTGGAGTCCCAGACTCCTAGATGTAAACCAGAGCCTCCGAACACTTGGCTGGTGCTTTGGACCCTTTCTGGCCTTCAAAGAAATTTTCAGAAGAAGATCTAAAAGTTTGGGATCTTTTTGCCAACTTGTGTGCAAAAGCCCCATGAGAAGATTGGCATCAGCGATGAGAGTCAAGCCGGCGATGTCGAACTGAGACTCGGACTGATCACACAGGCTTGCCCCCGAAAGCACCAGAGCTCCTCGGCAATGAAGACAGAGATCTCCAGGACTCACCGAGGTGCTGTATAATCGAAATCTGGACCCGAATGCTAGACTTCATGAGAGAAAGCACCAACAAAGTGACTATGTCAGAAAGTAAAAACTTGACTGGGCCCAACTACTCATCATATCCGACCCACGCTCCAACACGGTTCGCTAAAATGGTGCCTTTGTCCCGGTCCAGTGCGACCAGATCACTGCAGTTGGTGCCTTACACTTTTAGGCACTACAAATCACTTTTTTCAATGTAAACTTTAAAAATTCAAATCTTAGGTTCCCTAAATTGGATTTTTGCTGTATTTGTGTCATTTTAAAGAAAAAAAATGATTCTCTATTTTTATTAATTGGTGATAGCTTTTTATTGTCTTCTGTCTTTTACTTATTAACTATTTTGGTGGTATTAAATGCTTTACACACCTGTCTCCTAACTGAAGCATAAATGTTCGTCTGCGAAGCTACCAAGGATTGATCAAGGATTAATTTATTGAGACTTGACATGACATTATTTGTGATTGTGGTGTTATTGCGAGCTGTAGATACCTATCTACACCTACTAATAAACCACTTTCCAACACACAGTAGATGTGTGTTTGGTGTTATTGATGTGGGTTCTGGTTTAGTTTATCTTTTTGCGAAAGAACTCTTTAATAGCGTAGTATTAGTCAACTGAATGTGAGATTGAAGAGGGTATTATGATTTGGATGATATATTTGAATATGATGAAGAATGCTTGGATTCTATTAGTTATATTTTTCATGTTAGACTAGCAAAATTTGCTTCAGTGTGGTTATGAGAGATTTGCATGATGGGTGTAATACTTTTTACATTGGTCCATCTCTATTTTTTGTGATTACATGGAGCACTTATTTTCAGAGAGTCTTTGGGTTTTCCATGTGCTATAGATTTCCAATTGAAGGATTTGTGTTTTCACTGTTGATTTGATTCCACATAACTTTCTACTGAAGTGTTATATGTTTCAAGGTGCACGGAGAATTTTATAAGTTGATGAGTACATCTTGGAGGGCGTTCAAAGGGCTTTCTTTCAGGGATCCATTTGTTTGTTTTGTTCTTTTTGATTGTCATCTGTGCTTTTTTGCAGTGTGGAGGACGGTAAGGTCATAGTGGAGAGTTCAATTAAGGGATATTGGGCCTTACTCTGAGTTACCCTAATGAGTTAGAACTTGCTGCCTGTAGGAGTGAGTACGTTTTGCGATGTGCTGCATAATTTTCAGACTGTTGGAGAGTATGAACAAGGATAAACATGCTTACTTTTTTCTCAGGATTTGAATTATTGCTCAGTTCCCTCCCCTAACCTCAGCTGCCCAGCACCCCTCTCGTCAATCCCTGTCTCCCCCACACAATATCCTCTATTCAACTTTTGCCCAGCAGACAGCGACTTTAAACTGTTTCATTCCTTCTGATTTCATTTCTTTCCTCCCTATTAACTCACCTTTCCTAAAGATCAGCTTCTTATGCCAGTTTGATCTTTCATCCTCTTGTCTAGTACCCCTGTGCACAAGTCCATTTTCCATTACCCTACTTCCCTTCTATTTCCAATATTACCTCTGGCAAACCATCTATCTAACCTTCAAGTCCACATCCACTGGCATATCTTATGATGGACCAAACTGCCCTGGCCCTGTAAACCTCATGATTGGCACACTCACCCCACTCCACCTTCTATTTTTCATGGCTTATCCACATATGATCAAACAGTCCTGTTGCATCTTTTCTATTTACGAGGTTCAAATGCAATCATGCTCTCTGGTCAGCTTCTGCTTTCTGAACACTATACTGACTCATTTCCTTTCCAAGCCAAAAACCCACTTCACCTCCTGTCAACCTTATGTCCCCGGTGCATGCATCTATTACCTCCCACCTTCCCTCTTACCATTTCCCTTTTCAATAGTCCAGCATTCCCTAGTCTCGTTCTCGAACGTCTGATGAGGCTGTTCTTGCGTCCCCAACTCATCTCTTTCAACTCCCAGGGCCCAAATATCTATGCTGGCTACTTCCATTGCCTCACCTCACCATGAACCACCAACCAGCATCTTGCTTCTCCTGAAGGCAACCTCCACTGGAACAACTCATCCTTGGCGTATTTTCTTCTAAAGGTCTCCACTTAGCGGGCTTCCCCCAGTATCACGTTCACCATTCAGTTTAGTCTCCTCTCCTCTGGATGTCCTTCGCTTTCCATTGGCCTTGGCTTAAATGAAAGAAGTACATCAGGACAGCAAAGACGTTCTGGTCAGTTCTGCTCAGAGGAATTAGTCTCCAAATTCACCCAATGACACTTTCATCCCAAACTTCACAATGTGGGCAATATCTGCTCCACTTACTGACACTCCCCCATGCGTCCACCGATTGGATGGAGAAGCCCTCAGAGATGCAATATGGACAAGACTTGTTCGGGTTTGTCTGCTTCTCAGGGTGTACCACACTGCCACTGAGGATGCTCTCAACTCAAGCATTCAGCACTCTCCCAGTGATTCCAAATCCAAGTAAGGAACCTCCAATTGCTTTAGACGCACGTAGGATACAGGTGACTTGACAACTACTTTTGTCTATTTGTTTTAATTACAGTATTTTTCTGTTAAGATTACCACCAATTCCCGTTGCTTGTGTGGCTATCAATAGTGTGTTTAAAAATAAAAATAGCCCTCTTGATTCACTTTAATCCAGTGATAAAGGGAGTATCTATAATACTACTTCAAACTTTCTCCATTTTCTGGTTGAAAACAATTCAGTAAAACCAATATATATATATCCCCTCATTTCTCTTTATAAGGGCAGTCCATTATTGTAGAAAACATGAATCTAAATTGCTTTATCAAATACACTCTTTGACCATCTTTCTCCTGTTTCGTCGTTCTAGTAAAACACAGTTCCGATGGTTCTATTCTTGCCTAAACGAACTCGGAGAATTTGACCTTTTCACAATAAATCAAAACACAGCCCTAGTTTAACGAAGCACATCCAGTAAGCTGCATCACCAAAGTATTGTCAACGTGTCCGAGGCACAGGATCTGCATTTTGTTCTTACTGCTAAAAGGAAGGTGAACTCAAAGTACCTATTATTATAAATAAAATAAATGCATATAGGCCTTGCCACTTTAACATGATTATTATTATGCAGAATTTCTTACATAATGATAGTTCGAAAAAGCTGTGGGTGTGTTTTCGGTGCACGCTCGTAAGTCACTTTCTAATTACAGGTATGCACTGGAAGATAAACCATTTAAATTGCTGGAGCATGAGAGAATCTAAAGAGAGGTCGCTTTAAATCTGTAAAATATAATGATTATGTGGATGATTGTCTGAAAAGATATTTTCTTTGGAAACATGGTAATGCACTTTCCCTGTGTGATGCCTGCACTCTTAAAAGAGAAAATGTTCCTTAGCAACTCACGACACTGCCTTTTAAGCTAGTAGCCACGAAATCTAAAAGTGTCCTAGAAATATTATTTTTTTCATGGCGGATACTATGCGCAGGTTGATTTAGTTTGATGTATGTCCCTTTTAAATCTTGTTAAAGAGATGCAAAAAATAAAGAAAAGTGAGTAGGCCCCTTTGTTAACATTGTATTGTTAAATATACTTTTCCCTTTGTTATTACTGTGTTCTTAAATATAAGTTCCCCATTGTTATCACCTATTGTTAAATATAAATTATATGTTGAAGCTGTATGCTCTCTTAAATGATGTTCAACTGATTGCCCAGAATTTTCCAGCGGTGTAATTTTACCGTGTATTATGGAACGTTATACATATTTTGATCTGCACATTTATTTGGAAAAATGTAATCAAGTTGCTGTGCCTAAGTAGTCCCGGTTTGATTTTAGATGTCATGGAGTTTTTTTATGAAGTTGTCTTGAACAGCCTGTGAGAAAAATGTTTCTTTTGATATTTTCTAGTTAGGAGTAACGTCGAAAATGTGTTCAACTTTTTGTATCACAAATGATGCACTCTGATAATGGAAATCGAAGAACCTCTGTATGCTCTGTAGAATACTGATTAGTATTTCAATGTTATCTGTCATACAACGCTGCATAGGTATGAGTAAGGTGTTGTGTGGTATGTTGCCTGAACTCAGGAAAATGTTAATCAAGATACAATTGGAGGGGTTGGGCAATAGAGAGGAAATTCAATAATTGGGTCCGAAGTACCTCACAGGACACTCACTGACTGTCAAAAGAAAATAGAAGAGAGAGACAAAACAGAGATTGGCAAGGACAGAAGTGTTGGCTCATGGTTAATGTAGCAGGGGGAACAGTGGTCATTTTTAAAATAAGATGGCAAAATCCATTCAGTCGCAAATTAACTGACAGCCATGTAGAGGCAATGTAGAAGTGAATGGAATGGTTTAGTTATCAGTGAAAATAATTGGTTGGATCAGATGCAGGAAGGGTTTGCTGTGGGGAGGATGAATAGCGATTTGGTGACAGAGGAAAAGAGTAGCAAGGAACAGGTTAACCATAGCTTTAGAAGGAAGTCAGAAGCTAAGGCAGAGGTGGTGAGTTGGGTGATAGCTAAATGGGTGATATGAAGGACAGAAGATATTAGGGGCCTCTGTAGGGTGCCCCTGGCTGAGCAGTGACGTGCGGTGTTTACAGCGTTTCCAGAGCAACTGGATGGGGAAAGCCTGCCTGACTCCCCATCTCTTCCCCCCCCCCCGCCCCCATGAGGCATAATATCTTAGGGCGACTATTGAGGTATTGAAATGATGATGTAGGCACTAAGACGACACCCATTGAGACTCTCCTGACATGTTATCTGACACTCGATAGACACACTCCTGAGGCGGAAGCCGGGAGATAGAATGTTCTTATCCTGTTTTAAAAAAATACTGTTTATATTGTGAAATCGCCTATTTTTATCCCTGTATCCCACATCCTCCCTGTGCACTTTAAACGATCCTCTCACTTGCTCACCTGAGGATCGATCCCCTCTAGGGACTCCTGCCAGCCTCCGTGGGCCGATTTACGGGCCCAGCAGGCTCATACTCCCCCCCTCCCCAGGCGCAGACAGCGTCCGCCATCTTGGGTGAGGGCCAGGGCAGCGCGCTAGTCTGAAGGCCGATTTGGGGCCAGAAGACGATAAATAGAAGCGCGAAATAGCTGCCTGACACTCGATATACACACTCCTGAGGCGGAAGCCGGGAGATAGAATTTTCTTATCCTGTTTTTAAAAATTACTGTTTATATTGTGAAATCGCCGATTTTTATCCCTGTATCCCACATCCTCCCTGTGCACTTTAAACGATCCTCTCACTTGCTCACCTGAGGATCGATCCCCTCTAGGGACTCCTGCCAGCCTCTGTGGGCCGATTTACGGGCCCCGCAGGCTCATACTCCCCCCTCCCCAGGCGCAGACAACGGCCGCCATCTTGGGTGAGGGCCAGGACAGCGCGCTAGTCTGAAGGCCGATTTGGGGCCAGAACACCACAAAATGAATCTCACTTCCCGTCTGTGCAGCGGGCAGGCGCAACGGGCGCGCCTCCCGTCTGGGCCCGTCCGGGCCCTACCGGGCTCAGGGCGAGAATCTATGCCCGTTTTCACCAATAGTCCCATTTGCTACTCACAAGGTGAGCTTCTTTCCCTGAGACCCCGTAAGAATAGACAGTGTCACCATATGCTCAAGCCTGAATCCATATTTACGCGCTGCGATCCTTGTAACATTGACTCGTCAGGACCGCGGCCTGTTCAACAAGCCATCACTGACCTACGTATGGCTCTACTCAACTATAGGTCTCTCCCGAAACACTCTCTTGAGCTCAACTTCCTGATACAGGACTATAACTTGGACATTCTAATTCTCACAGAAACGTGGCTATCTGCCAACTCCGAGGCCGACATAGTTCGCACCCTCCCCCCTGGCTATCTCATTCACTCGCAGATAAGACCATCAGGTAAAGGAGGTGGACTGTCCATACTTTATAAAAACCATCTCATGGGAAGGATGACGGACGGTGGCATCTCAGACTCCGAAAGTTGTCACTTCCACTTCCAGCTCTCTCCCACCATGTCCCTCTCAGGTCTTCTAATATACCGCACCCCAGGGATCCTTGGTCACTTCTCCAGCTCTCTCATAGAAACGGTCACTGTCCTAGCCTCGTCGGCACCCAATTTCTCCATCCTAGGCGATCTGAACCTCCATTTTAACGATCCTTCAGACAAAGCAGCCACGGACCTGCTCCTGGACCTCTCATCTTACCAGATCCATCTCATGAACACAGGAGCTACACACGACAAAGGAAACCTCCTTGACCCGTTACTTTCTAACATTCGGTCACTCCACACTAGCCCCCCGTCCCCTCTCCCCTGGACAGATCATTTTCTCATTATTTTCACCTGGCAGGTTGAGACCAAAACTGGTCAAACCTTCAGCACCTCCACCCATGACAGAACATGGTCCAAACTTTCGGTGGAGAAGTGGATCAGCACCCTAGAACGCTCCCCCCCCTAGCTACGGACCCCACCTCCGCCGACACCAATTTTAAAAACTGGCTCATTAACTCATTGGACACTGTCCTTCCAAAAAAAACTTTTAAGAAAAAGCAGATCAGAGCTGGTTCTGCTCCTTGGTTCACTCCTGAGCTCAGAAGCCTCAGGAAAGGCTGCAAAAAGCTGGAGAGTATTTGGAGAAGAGACTGGGACACCGCTAGCAAAGACACTTATCGCGATTCGATCAGAGCGTATAAAGTCGCCCTCAGACATGCCAAAATTACATTCTATGATGATAGAATCAAAAACGCCTCCAATTCCACGAGAGAAACCTACAAGATAGTCAAGGAACTCCTGAAGATCCCCGACCCCCGTTACCCCAAGACCCCACAGGGGCCAAGTGCAACAAACTAGCCACTTACTTCGATCAGAAAATTAAAAACATTATATCCACCCTTCCCCGAACGGTGAGCCCTGCACCTAATGAGATCTTGCCCCCGGACATGGACCCCCAGCTTAACGCCTTTAACCCAGTCTCTGAGGAGGCCCTCCTAAAAACCTTATCCACCATCAAAAGCGGCTCCCCCAGTGACCCAGTCCCGATGCGATTCCTGAAACAGATAGCTGCCTCTATCGTCACCCCGGCTGCTGAACTTATTAACCTTTCTCTCTCCCAGGGCATTGTACCACCTAGCTGGAAAGGAGCCATTGTCAAGGATCTTCTAAAAAAAAAACATCTCGACCCGCTGGAGCTTGTCAACTTTAGACCCATCTCCCTGCTCCCTGAACTTAGAAAGATCGCAGAAAAAGTGGTGAACCACCAACTTTCCCACTTTCTGGAGTCCAATAACAGGTTGCGTAAATCTCAAACCGGATTCCGCCCAGGCCAGGGCACCGACACCGCCCTCCTCTCCGTCATCGAGGAGGCAAGACGCATTCAGGACTCAGGAGGATCAGTGGCGGTGATCCTATTGGACCCGAGTGCGGCCTTTGACACGGTAAATCACCGTGTCCTGATCCAGCGCCTGGCCGAAGCAGGAATACGAGGGTCCGCGCTAACCTGGCTAACATCCTTTCTGTCCAACCGCACCTTTCAGGTTTGGGAAGGCAACTCTCGATCCGCCCTAATACCCCTCCAATCTCTGAGCCCCACATTGTTTAATGTGTATATGGCCCCCCTGGAGGACGTGGTCGCCCCTTTCGGGATCAAAATAGTAAGCTAGGCCGATGATACCCAACTGGTGGTTTCACTGTCTCAGCTCGACCAATGTCCTGACAACTTCTATCAGTGTCTGACAAAGATCCATGCTTGGATGTGTGACTCCTCACTCAAGCTAAATGGGTCGAAAACTGAGATCATGATGTTGGGCCACAAGTCGGCCCCTATGCCTTCTTCCATCTGGCCGGCCTGTCTAGGGGATCCACCCACCCCAAAAAAGGAAATCAAAAGCTTAGGGGTCTGGCTTGAGCAGAACCTTTCGCTCAAGACACATGCGAAAAAAACAGTGAGCACCTGTTTCGGTCTACTCCGGTCCGCCCGCAAAGTCCTTCCCCTCCTTCCGCTTCACTCCAGGAGGTTACTGATTCAAGGGCTAGTCCTTTCCAGACTAGACTTCAGTAATGCTATTCTCTCAGGGAGCCCCTGAAGCCACAATCAACAAGCTTCAACAAACCCAAAACGCCGCTGCCAGGCTTTTAACGGGTACCCCCCTCAGGTCATCAGCTAAACCTGCTCTCAAAGCCCTCCACTGGCTCCCCGTGCGAGAGAGAATCATTTTTAAATCCCTATGTATCGCCCACAAAATCCTGCAGGGCAAAGGACCCCCAATCCTGAGAAGCCTGGTCACTCCCTATAAACCCAATAGACCCCTGCGCTCAGACAATGGATTTCTGGCCACTGTGCCCAGAGTCAAGAAGACACGCACCGGAGGCCGCCGCTTCTCGATCAATGCGGCTTCACATTGGAACTCTCTCCCACTGAAACTCCGTACGGAATCCGGCCATCTCCCCTTCCGAAAAGCTTTGAAAATGTACCTTTTTCCTAAATGAGTCTGTTCCTCCTCCCGCTCCCTCTCCCAGAGTGTGATTCTATCCTAGCGCTGGGATGCCTCCGGGTAACCATGCGCTCTACAAAATGCCATTATACTTGCTACGATGTGACCACATGTTTACATGTACAAAATGTAATAAAAATATTTGGAAAAAATAGAAGTTAGAAGTTGGTGGTAGTGGAAGCAGCGACTGGTTGCAAGGAAGCAAACACAACTATTTGTTCCAGTCTGAAACAGAAGAAGGTGTGTTTTGAGAGTTTCATCGTTCTGTCAATATTACTGTGCTAATTGCTTTCTATCATTTCCATGGGTGTATGAAAGGGGAGGCAGATGGAGTAGAATAGATATATGGAGTTGTAGGCACATGCATTGCAACCTGAACAATGTGGAGAAGAATGCCCTGAGTTAGTCAGGTAGAACTTTGGATTCTAGAGTGTGTTTGTAGAACACATACAATGCAGAAGACTGATCATTCCATTGAATAATTTTGTATTTAGAAAGCAGGTACAGGGGAGGGGACTGTGATGAAGACATGAACGAGAGTTCAAAGGGGGGAGGCTTTGATTATCAGAGAAATCTGAATATTTTTTTATTTATTTATTTAAAGTTGAATAGTGTAATAGGTTAACAGTGAACTCGGTGGCACAATATCATTGGTATGTGAAAGAGTGGTCATAGTGAAGAGCAAAAAGTTAGAGAATAAGTTTTGGATACAAGGTTAACAGACTTAAAGAATAGAGGGGGAGATTTAGATAGTGACAAGCAAAATGTCGAAATGCTCATGTTAACATGTGGGTCGGGTATCAATAGTAGGGCCGAACAGGCCTTTTATTCCACTGGGCATTTTCCTGGCTGGAGTCATTGGTGGCCAGTTTTGAAAGCCCAGGACTACTCCTGGTGTCCCTGTGAATTTACCCAGCTCCCCAAGGTTATTTTCAGGAGCCACAAGCAAACTTGAAGAGAGAAAGAAAGATAGTGAACGAGGGGGATGTTAGAGAGAAAGCAATCAGGGAGGGAGAAGAGAGAGGGAGGAGAAGGAGAGAGAGAGAGAGAGAGAGAGAGTGTGAATGGATGGAAAGCGAGAGAGTTTCCACAAGGAGGGAGATGAAGGGAGCCAGGCTGGTTTGAGCATTTTGCTACAGTGACTTATAGTCTAGTCTGGCCCTGGTCAGTTGAGGAGAAAGACGTTCAGGACAAATGTACACTGGACAGCTAATGTCCAGGTTATGTCCTAGAGCAACAAGCATCTACCACTTGGTTCAAATGGGTCACAACTGCTGTGCTTGGTCAAATATAACTTGTAAGAGTTTTGCCATTGTATTGTATCGTATTGTACTCTATTGTTTCGTATTGCATTGTATTGCTGTGGAATTTATATAGACTTTATACGTCTGCCCAGGTGCTGAATCACATTTGTAGACAGGTAGCACTGCACTCTTTGATATTGCTATGGATGTACAAATCTTTTGTGGCCCATGCATTATTGTATAACATCACAAATGTACCCCTATTCCCTTATCATGTTTTGTAACTGCTCCTGTGAGGGAATTTGCAGTGTAAAGGACTGAGGCATGTTTTAAAGGGCTATGTAAGTGGGTGAAACAATCAGTGCCGCAGGCCACATGTAGTGCCACTTTTCTAGTACTCATAAGTAAATTAAATATGCCAATTGAGTGGTGGAGGAAGACCTGGACTATATCGACTAGGCCACGATGCAGAGGTGAGGAAATGTTGTGTTAAAGTACTTTCTTTGATATTAATTGCCTTATATTCAATGCAACTGAGATGCCAGATCTAACACGAGTATGTGACGTAAACCGAATTGTGCTAACCTGTCCAAATTGCTTTGTTTATATAAAAATAAAAAATAAAAATAAATAAATAAATAAATAAAAAATATATGCCAATTGAGTATAAGCCAATTCTACCATGTATTAGGGAGAAAGTACAAGTACCTTAGCACTGGTTAGCAGTGGTACAGTTCACAGAGTCCTACGGCCAACAAAAACGTGTTCAGCAAAAATAGGAGGAGACAGTCAAAACGTCTGGGGATGACCCTACAGAAAGGGTCATGTCCAGCACCAGGTAGTAGGCCATATGATTGGGCATTATACAGCTGCCATAATATATACTATATTAATTTCATTATGGAGCAAATTAAGGAGCAACCCTTTTAAGACCATCTATTGTATATACTTTGAAAAGACCAATCAAGTGGAGCAGAGATCGACCTATGGTTAATGGGCATTTTACAAATAGACAAAGTAAGTATTTGAGGAGCAAACCTATGTATGGAAAAACTAACCATTAGTAATGGACATTATATAACCAGTTCTCCTATAGGGTCTGAAGATTATTCCAGTAGAGGCAGAGGGGAACTTCCAAGAAATAACCAAAACCCACAAACACGTATATCTGGGGTCCCATTGGAGTGAGAACAGAGAATGCTGAAAATCAAAGCCTATTAATACATGGGTCATTGAAATTCACACCTAAACAGTAAGTAAGTAAGTAAAAGTTTATTGTTTCTGATTAATTAAAACCATTACAAAAAAAATACATTTGGATGCACATTTCATCAATAATTTTTTTTTTAAAAGAAGGAATAACATTCTTAATTGTTAAAAATGTAGTATTTAAAAAATATATAAATTTGAGCAATGTCCGTAATTCCTTATTTGTCTAAACCACCAACATCTTTTTTAGCTTGTTTTAGCACCACTGATTTCCAAAAATTTACAAACATCCCATTTAAATGCGGAAGTCTTGGGTCAAAGCATGCGAGGACTGCTTGTTTCCATGTGCGTATACTGTATTCATCAAAGGGGGGGTTTAAGCACCTACTCTTTCCTCTTTTAGCTTCGTACAGGAGCATAGCAAATGTTCAAAGTCATCTTTCCCAATACCACATAACCTACATGTTGTCCCACAGTCCCTTCTCAGCCATGGTTGTAAATGGGGTATGGCTGGTAGGATTCTTAGCCTATGTTTTAGGAAGGCTTCTTTTGATTTCCTGCAGTACCCCAGTCTAAAGTAAACCTTTAACCCAGGTGATTTATAAGTGCTCAGAATCATCCAGGCTATGGGCAAAGGTAGCTTTGTCCTCTATAAACGAATGTCTCTTTATGCACTTATTTACGGCATGCTTAAATTGTACGTGTGGTAGTGAGATTTCCCATAGTTCTTTTAACCCTATGATAACCAGTGACTCCTCTAAGTATTTTTTTTGCTGGTACGATGGAACTGCTGCGCAAATCTTGCCAAAGCTGGTGATTCAGTGTGTTCTCAGGTGAATTCTTTATTTTGTACCAATACTTGATATACGATCCTCGCCTTGCGAACAGTTGTTTTGTTAGTCCAAATTCTAACCGGATCTGGGCTTGTGAGGTATAGGATGGTAAGTTAAGGAGGACTCTGTACGCTTTTGAAATAAAAGTGTCCAGCAGTTTCGCATCTGTACCTCTTAGTGCTTCGCTGCCGTAGGTGATTGATGACTGAATTTTAACTTGGGCAACACGAAGTAATGGCAGAAAGGTAGGACCGGTCAGTTTGGTTTTGAGTTGTCTAAGTGTTGTCGCAATCAGCATGCCTTTCTTCTTAGTGGCCTCAAGATGGTTTGAAAAGCGGCCTCCCCTATCCACTATGACACCAAGATATTTATATTCAGTGCAATTCGAGATTGCTGTTACAAGGAACCAAGAGTGGGACTTTTTATTTCCAGTTATTGAGAGTATTTTGGTTTTATCAATGTTAACTTCGAGAAAGTTCTCCACAGCATATCAATGCAGTGTATAAACATAGAAATGTGCAACTCCCGAAATCATACAGATCTAAGGAATGATCAGATACCTAATGTCAAGGGTAGATCCACAGAGATTTAGCAGAGATCTAAGGACCAATCAAAAAGTAGGAGGGAATGTGCCGCCAGAAGTAATAATACCTATAGGTACCAATGGTTGGACGAAGAGGAAGGGTGCCCAAAGAAAAGACACTCAGGGACCTGGCATTAGTAGCAGTACACCAATTTATACTTAATGTCTAGACCTGTGCTTATCTTCCTGGGAGCATGCGACATCATGAAGAAGGGATTCCTGAAGGGAAGGCAGAGCGCCACCACCAAAGGCAGCAATCTAAGAAGTGGGAGCCTCTGAAGCTCAGACACGGGTGCCATTTTGAGATGGGGACTCCAGCCAGAGACAGCACAGCAACCATCAACCGGGAGATAAGTCGGAGGCTCCACCAAACAATAATTACCACATGCTGATCATCAGTAGGTCCAGATTTGTCTGCTGAACGCAACTCAAAGGTCTTTCTTCACAAAACGAATTAGGTCATCCTCATTGTGCAGCTTGAGGCAAAGCAGCAAGCAGCCAAGAGGAGCCTACGCAGCTCACTGGGGAGGCATCAGATGCAGGCTGCGAGGTGGTCGGTATCCTCTCGTGACCAGAATGCAGAAAGGAATGCAGAAAGGAATGCGTGAGGCTACCCACTTGGGATACAAAAGTGTCCTGGATCACTGCAGACCCAGTCGGAGGAAAGGCAGGACGTGAGCGTGACAATCAGCAAACTTCCAGGGGATCCCCAGGTGCCCCAACAATCCGAGGTCTGGCAAGGACCGCAGACCACTGCGAATGACTTTCAAATAATGACTTCAAATAATGACTTCAACAATGAGGGAAAAAACTCCCTTGATGTGGGGGTCATTAGTGATTTGGTTTATATTTGTTTATCAATAAGGGACTCCCACATTGTAAGTGGATTTTTGAATAACAAAAACTTTGCTATTGTTTGGTGAACAGCCATCAAAGTCAACAGCAGGCATACATTATAATTGTTGTATCTTCAGTGAGGCTGATGACATTGAAATTCTTATTGAAGTATAGAGTTATGCTCGGCCAGCAGTACCCTCTAAATTTGGCAGACAGTGGTCTGTCAGAGGGCCGGCCTTAATGTCCTTCATATTCCTTACATACTGAACTCCTTCCATCAACTTCACATTTTTACAATAGACTTATATGGGGAGTATATGTATCTGGAAGTGTGCCAGCCCTTTCAACTCTCTAAAGAACATATTTTTTTCTATTTTTTAAATCCTTGTAAACAAATGTTGAATGTGAGTACTGCCATCTTCTTGAAAACCTAAAGAGACATTCTAAAAGTAAATTTGCTGAATAGAAAATTATTCATGGCTACTTTGGTCTCAATATTAAGCTTACACATCTGTTGGTATAATTGTCTTGAAAATCAGTGCTATTTTGAGGGAGAAAACTGATGCTTTTCTGTACTGTTTCAAACGTCATTAGTTTAGTGCATGTTATATCATTTCAGTGCAGATATTCTGTGAAAGAATGTTTATGCATTTAGAGTAGCTTACTTTTTTGGAGCACTAAAGTAGAATAAGAAGCATTATTTGTAGTTATATGGGTTGCAGTTCTGCTTCTATGTCACTTCATTGTTTTTTGCTCCTTTTTTGGATTGTGTTTTTAGAAGTTTGATATTAATTGTTTTCCGTGCAATTATCCTTGCAATTTTGGGTATTACAGTCTACAGTGGCTTAATATTATCTGTTCCCATCAAATCCTGTGCCCAAAGCCCTTGACAAACATCTGCCTTTTGCCCTTTTTGTGGTCCACCCTTCTGCTTTATGATTTGTGCTTTGGTTGGACATGGTGATGGCCCATGAACAATTTATCATTTTTACTGAATTTCTCTTTGTGTGGCTGTGGTTCCTGTTGAACAGCTGTGCTCTGAGGAGTTCCCTTTTCTTTCCTTCTATGGAGTCAGCCGCTGTCCATATCCTTGCTGCAGTGAGTATATGTGTCATTACAATCCAGTTTATGGCCTTGAGAAGTGTGCCACGTGTCTGTACCGCTGTACTGCGCAGTGGTCTTTGTCATGGAGATGGACTTCCTACAGCACACTGTGTTCAGAGGCTGTGAAACATCTGCTTCTGTCAGCCACTGCATTATGGTATAGATGCACAACTTCACTTTACAGAATAGCACACACCCTAGCTCAATTACTAGAAAACCATCAATTTTAATCTTTGAGTGGAGTTAAGTACCTAATCCAGTGAGGTCTAATGCAGTCATCTTGAATAAGGATCCAATCATCTTGTGAATAGCTATTGCATCCATTCTCTATGAGAATCCCCATACTACCTACTGCTTCTGGCTTCTCTAAAGCCTTATTAAACTGGTAATGCAAGACATGTTTTAACTTGACACATTGACCTTTTTGTAGTACTGATCTGTTTGGAGGGTAATATAAATACACGTTTCTACTCCATGTAGCATGTGGTCCAGATTCAATCTGCAGGAACCCCTCTCAGCCAATACCTTTGCATCACATTAACTTAAGGGCCACTGAACACAACTACTGCTTTCACTTCAACTGTGCTTTTAGAAATTGCTTACTATAGCAAATGTGTCCATTCTATATCACCACTTCATCATTAGTACAGCACTACACCACAAATGTGATTACTGGGGCATCTACTGTTAGGGGCAGATTTATGATAACTGGCGCATCCCCAGGGATGCGGCAGTTATTTTGCGCCGCTGCTCCGCCACCCATGGTGCGCCGCATTTACAAAGCGGCGCACCACGGGGCAAAAACGGCACACATGCGTGACCCATCTGTGCCGTAAAGGTGGCGCATTGCTGGAGTTGCGTCGCAAGCGCGACGCAGCTCCAGCAAGGCTCGGGGGTGCCCCATCTAAACAATGCTGCATCAAGACCTACGCCTGCTTCAAGCAGGCGCAGGGTTTTGACGCAGCATTGGCCTGAAAGTGACTGAGTGAAATCTTATAGATTTCACTCAGCCACTTTTGCGAGGCGCACCTGCCCCGGAACGCCCACCCTGCGCCAGAACGCCCACAAGTGGCGCAGGGCTTTACAACATGACGCATCTGCCTAGATGCGTCACGTTGTAAATGGGTCGTAGGGATGCGCCACGTTTACGCCGCAGTTGCGTGACGCAAACGTGGCGCATTCCCAACATAAGTCTGCCCCTTAGTGTTTAAAAGGCTTTATTTAATGCCAGTAAATGCATCATGAACAAATACAAACTAATTTATTAACTAATCAATCACTAATTAATATACTGTATTAATAACTTTGAGAGGAGGATGAAAGTCTTTATCATTTTTACAAGGGAAGGAAAGGGGGAGAAGGAAAAAAGAAGCAAGATAAAAAAAAAAACTCCTAGCTTTGATCACTGTAAAGCGCTCTGATATCCGCAAGGATCTTGTTCGCGCTCTATAAAACCGTCAAAATAAATAAATAAATAAATAGTAAAAATGTAATGACCATGAAAAATACCGTTCTCATTTACAACTTAGCATACATAAGTGAAACAGAAACTGCATAATTAGAACTACAACCTTACATTCAAATTAAAAGGAAGAACAGAGAGATAAAAAGTTCATGGAGGATAAACAATTTTAGACAATACAAGAATTGTATTTAATATAACATTCTTAACCTAGTAAAGAAATGTAGTAAGAGGTAACCAAAACTATTCAGCATTATGAGAGGATAAACATTGAATAGTGTACATGGTATCCAAATTATGATGAAAATATACTAAATTCCACCACACTATGGGGCCGATTACGATGCAACAGTCTGTCTTAGCCTTTCCGGGCCACATCTTGGTTTAATTTCAGACCACCACATTACAATGCTGGCAGTCAGAAATTAAACCAGCCAGTCATTCCAGCTGGCTTCTGGTGGGCTCAAGGAGACCGTAGGCCAGTCGGAGGCCAGCCTGTAATCCCAAAGGGCCGCCTTTCCTCTCTTGGGATTATGATACTCGGTCTCTGGCAGGCTTTCCATGTCGGATTTTCCGATATTGAAAGCCCGTTGGAGAGCTAGTATGGGCATCCTTAGCAGGGCACCCTTGCCCCTGTTGCCTCAGGTTGGGGGCTGAGGGGGCACCTATGGTGCCCACCTGTTCATCCCTGCACCATATGGCAGGCACCCTGAGGTGCCTGCCACACAGTGCAGGAATGAACAAAGACTCCCATTCCTCTATGGGACCTTGTGTTACTACAGTTTATGGCAGCAACACACGTTCCCATAGAAGAATAGGAGTTTGCGACCGAACAGTGTTGGGTTGCATCATAATGAGGTAGCCGGGCCCCCAACCAGAAGTCATCAGTCCCGTTTCCAAGATGGTATCCGACATCCTAACAGAGCCCATTGTATGATAATTTGGATGACGACTTCCAATTAAAAATTATTTGCTGAAAAGCAATTGCTAGTAAAATATCTAATAATTTATTTTAGGAAATTATGGGACCAGGGATTTATTTAAGGTACCCAGAAAAATATAAAGAATATTCAAAGGGTGATCTAAACTAGAAATCTTTTAAATCTTGGACCAAACCTTATGCCAAAAAGAAAGTGTATTGGGGAATCTAAATAACATTTGCATACGGTCTGCCTTAGGAAAATCAAAGGCCAACATTTATCAGAGATATCTGGAGAAAATCTGGAGCATTGTAAAGGGGGAGATAAAGTCTATGGTATATAAAAATAAGGATTGAGTAATACTATCTGACCTGGAAATTTTGTAAATGCTGCTTATATCTTCACAAGCTCTCTGGAAAAGAGAGATACTTATAAATACCAACCCTCAGGACCTGTTTTTAAGAAATCGGTAAATCCAGAAGGAAAAGGAATTTGCAAGAAAAAATACACATCAAGAAACACATTCATCAGTGATAAAAAATTAGAATAAAAAGATTTAGGACAATGATATGTAAGGCAAAATTGAGTGAAATACATAGGAGAATTATTGTGAAAATGTTGAGACACCCACATAAGACACTTATCCTTCCAGGTCCTCTAGAAGAAAGGTCTATTATTAATTTTAATTAAGGAATTATTCCATAATGGCGTTTTCAGGAATATAGATGAAGTCAGTTTAATTGGGAGGAAAGTAGATTTGATCAAAGAACCAATCTTCTGTAAAATAGGGGGTTGAAAAAACAGCCTTGTGGAAGAGAAAGATAACACTTCTTTAAATGTAGAAGGAAGAAGGAAGGCCTTTTCTAAATCTAGCCACAATGAAGAAAAAGATGAGGACAAATCAATAGTCCAAAGAGCAACTTGACATAAAGCAAAGGCTCTATGATAACAATAAAAGTTGGAAAATTCACTGCCCTAACTAGTTTTGAATTTTGTAAAGTAACTAAAGCTACTCATTGCTTTTTATTATGCCATAAAAATGTAAGAAGAATTGAATTAATTTTCTTAAGATTTTTTGGGGGTGTATGAACTGGCAATATAGGGCCAGATGTAGGTGGGCCAATACCGGTCGGTAACAGCCGAATTTACCGATTTTCGGCCGTTACCAACCGGTATTGGGCATTTGGGATGTAGGGGACCCGAAAACATCCAAATCGGTAAATTTACCGAATCGGTAAAGTTACCGAATCGAAACCTTACCGATTCGGAAAATATACCGAATCGGAAAATTCTCCAAATCGGTAAAGTTTCCGAATCTGTAAATTTACCGTATCGGAAAAAATACCGAATCGGAAAATATACCGACTCGGAAACCTTACCGAATCGGTAAATTTACCGATTTGGAAAATAAGAAATGGTAAAAATGAGTTTTTGAGATGTAGGAAACCTCTTAAATACCGAATTTGCATGAAATTCGGTATTTAAGAGTCGGAATTTACCATGGATTCAAATCAGGTGGTAAACAGGTGCATGGTATAAAAAAAGGCCCCAAAATGCAACATTTTCACCAGAATGGCGGCATTCTATGTCATTGCGAAGCGGATACGGCTACAGGCAGAAGGAGAGAGGGTCTGAAGGAGGGAGGAGCAGGTGCACAGGCAGAGGATCACTCTATTCTATACTCTATGGAGAAGTGTGGCTCATTGGTTAGAGGAGGCAGACCTGGAAGCAGAGGTCAGCCCGGGACCAGGGTTCAATTCCTGGCTCGGCGGGGTCTTGAGTCCTAAAATGTCCATGGACTCGACAACTCTCGCTCCGGTGTCTACTCGATTCACGGGTTCACACTCTGCGACTCTGGGCAATAGCTTGCTTAATTTCCACAACGGCCCCTCACGGCGGGATGCCTGGCTTTCACCTTGCGGATACCCTGCCGGGGTTATCTCACAGAGGAATACCAGGATGGGTTCCCTAAGCAAGCGCTTAGAAACCGCTCGGTGATTTGCTCTATATAAATTCCTGTACATTTACATTTACATTTACATTCCAGCTTACTGAGCCTGAGATCCTACAAGGGTACAGGCTGGCTCCCCAAACTATCCTGGACCTAATCAGGGACCTTCACCCACTATTGGAACATCCAACCACTAGGGCACATGCCATCCCACCCCATGTGCAGGTGCTGTGCAGCCTACGCCTGCTTGCATCTGGGAGTTACCAGAGTGTGGTTGCTGCGGTAGGTGGGGTGTCCCAGGGCTGTCTGTCACGTTTCTTTAAAAAATTCCTTGATATACAGAATACAGAAGACGTACAGGCGAATTCTGACAATTCACGACCCCTACGGGCCAAAAAACAGCGACAACAACCCCCAGTCCATGTCCTGAGGAGATCCCTTCAAATCATAGTGGGATCGAAACGCGTTGACAACCCGCCACCTAAGACAAAGAATAGAAGGGGCTACATTGGGATAAGATAACATATTTTTGTACATATTCCACCCCTATATGTAGCACCCTCAATGAATGCAATTTTATGTCTTAGGTTGGTGTTGGCAAGGAGGCTTGATTTATAATTAGTATGTCCACTTGTCAGTTTTATTTTCACTAAGGACTGGTGCCTCCCAATCGATTTACTAAGAGGCATTCTTTAGTTGTGTATGTAATAATTGTTTTGTGATGTTTGCCACATAATCGTTCCATTTATGTTTCACTCTGTAAAAATTGCATATATATGTCACTTATTGTGTTTTCTTTGATGACAAAAGAATAATTTTTTGAAAAAATTCTATATAAAGTATGAATTTGTTTAACTAAAGTTGTCCGACCTAGTAATTTACAGAACTAGGCGGGGTAGCAGTCCAAATAGAACATGCTGCAGAGAATGCATTGCTACATCAGCTTCCCTGCAACGCATGCAGAACTGCCAAGGACAAATACAGACTTTATCAGATGGCGCATTTCCCAAACATAATTGGCTGTATTGATGGTACCCACATACCAATATGCCCACCTGCTGCCACAGAGTACATTTATCGGAACCGGAAGTCCACCCACACCATAAATGTAGAGGTGATCTGTGATTCCAAGTACATGATCACTGACCTAGTAGCAAAATACCCCGGGAGTACCCACGACTCCTACATCTTCCAAAACAGTGGGATCTACGCACGCCTGACAGCGGGGGAATTTGGCGAAGGATACTTGCTAGGTAACACACTGTGTGAAACTCCCTTGATACGTATTACAGGTGGATGTGTGTGTGTGCATGTGAGTAATGTTTTTTTTCTTGCCATTAGCGGACAGTGCATATGCCCTCCGGTCCTTCATCCTCACTCCCTACCTCAACCCTACAACACCAAGTCAGAGGAGATACAACAGGGCACACAAGACAACCCGAAACATTGTGGAGCGCACCTTTGGCATGTGGAAGAGCAGGTGTCGCTGCCTTCATAAGAGTGGAGGTGCCCGCCAGTACACACCAATCATCTGCTGCAAGATGATTGCAGCCTGTGCTATGCTGCACAACCTTGCGGTCAAGAAGGGCACAGCAGTGGATCTCTCAGATTACGAGGACCATGATGATGAGGAAGCAGCGCCTGAACCACACGCATCTGGAGTTGCAACACCAACTGATGGCAGACACAGGTGGGATGAGATCACACGCAACTACTTTTTAAGTAAGTAAAGAGACACAGACAGGTGGAGTATGCACCAAATGTAGTTTAATTCGGTAATGAGGTAGGTTATTAAAGCACAACTGTGCAACAAAAAGTATTTAACTGCAATGATGTCAGTCCTGGTTCACCTCACCATGAACTTTAAAAGTCATTTCCTTCCTCGCTTCCCTGTAACACCTGTAGGTTGCTCACCCTGCTCACTGTCTTGCTGGCCTGTGGCCTCAGCGTGGCACCTGCTCCTCCTTGTTTCAGGGACAAGGGTGCTTCCTATGCTGCTCCTGCTAGTGCTCTCCTCACTCACAGGCACATCCAGAGCAGCTGTATGTGCAGTTTGGGCATTTAACAGCGCATTAAGAGCACTGGTCATCCTGCCCGTGCCCCTAGTGACCTCATTGGTGTTTTGGGTCATAGCCTCCTGCATGTTACTGCTTCTCCTGCATGACAGGGATGTGGCAGTGGCCAGGCGGTTGATGGCTTTATTTAGCCCATGACCACACTGCCTTTCTCTGCGCCTAGCCTCAAAATCAGTGTCATAGCAGCTGCACCGAGTTGCCAATTCCGCGCATCCCTGATGCCATCTCTTTGTTGACTTGTACCAGCTCACTGATGCCCTTTCCTATTTCCCCTATGTTGCTGTTCAGGGACCTCATTTGTCGTTGGCATGCCTGGATGGATCTTCCCTGCATCCTCTGTATTCTCACTATGCTCCCCTCCAGACCACGGAACACACTTGGACCCTCAACTGTTGCATCTGCTGGCCTCTCTTGGACTCTGTGGCATCTTGCACCACTATGGGCCACCCCTGCACTGGAGTGCCTTGTACCAGTGCTGACATCTGCAGGCAAGTTGTGTGTTTTGTCGCCCTCAATGTCAGCTGCTGCTGACTCCATTTTTAGGAGTGGGGCCATACCATGCCTCCTGCTGGGTTGTGATGCTGGTGTGGGATCATGCTGTGATGCTGGTATTTCTGGGGATGACAGCAACAGAGGGGATTGAGATCTGTCAGGGGACGCCAGGAAATCTTGAGGCATTTCTGAGTCTTGTGCAGGAGGATGGCTACTTGATGCACCTGTGTCCTGTGGTACGGTGTGGGTAGTTGGACCTGCTTCCTGACTGTCCTCCCTCTCAGGTGGTGTGCCTTCAGTCTCCTGCGAGCGCCTGCGAGACGTTTCACCTGTGGACATATGAGCGAACATTAGCTAAGCGCTACTGTCTCACAGTTACTACAATTAAATATGTATCACATTGGCTATATTCTCTATGCAGTCATTTCCTTTACTAGTTGGTTGTTGTGCTGTATGACATGTTATTGCATCTCTTGACTACATATCGCATCATGCATTGGCCCTGTATAGTGCTAGCAGTACTGGACTGGGGTTCACTTGGCCACAAAGGGTACAGGTAAGGATGATGGTATGGGGGGGAATGCTGTGCATGTCTCTTACCTTTTTTGCTTGCAGCTCTGGCTGAGCTGTCTACTTCTCCCAGTCCGCAGACGATGTCCGGTTCAATGGTTGAGGCAACCATCTCCTCCAGGTCAGTAAAGGGGGGTGCTGGGTTCTTGCCTCCACCAGTTTTTGATGCCTGCTTGTGATGTTCAGCCATTTCCTTTTTCGTTTGGCTCCTGAGGTCATAAAATCATTCTTTCAGGTCCTCTGTGTCTCTGGTGGTCACCCCAACTGCATTTACTTTGTCCAAAATTTCCAGCCAGATTTTTCTTTTGGCAGATTCTGCCACAGAGAGGGACTGCTTGCCAAACAGTTTATGGTGCACCTTCACCACCTCCTCAACAAGGACCTGCAACTCCATGCTGCTGAATTTGAGTTTCCTCCTCCTCTCAGGCTGCTCTTTTTCCTTGCTGCTTGGCATTTTACACTTTTAAAAGTGCACCAAACCCTTTCTGCTGCTCAGTGACTCAGCTCAGCTCCAACTGCCTTTCCAGGAGCTTCTAATTAGTTGCAGATGCCTGTGTAGCCACTTCCTGGGAGGGAGGGGGAGGGTGGTAGCACCTGATTGGCTGCCTGCCTAAGTTTCACTTTTGTGTGCTTTCCGATTCGGTATTTACCGATTCGGTATTCCCCATGCATTCCTATGCGGCAAAAGGCCCATGGGAATGCATGGAGAATACCGAATCGGTAAATACAGAATCGGTAAATACAGAATCGGTAAATACAGAATCGGTAAATACCGATTCGGTATTTTCCGATTGTCCGATACCGAATTTTACAGATTCTGTATTTTTTACAGAATTTTTATCCACATACCATTTACCGATTCTAAAATACCGATTCGTTAAAATTCAGTATTTTAGAATCGGTAAAATCGATTTACCTACATCTGGCCCATAAAGTGAAGATATGACAAAAGAGGGGAGATCATCATTTAATGGAATCCAAGTGGCCCCACCAAGACAGAAATAAAGGGTTCTGAGTGGATAGAATATTATCTACTTTGTCGCTTGGTTCTTTAAAATAAATTTTGATGGTATCTGAAATAGAATTGGTAAACCAACTACCCAAATATTTAATTTTAGCAGAAGTAGACCATTTATAACTGGTATATTGATAAGAAGGACAACTTATATGTATTAAATGGTAGAATTTCCATTTTTTCATTATTGATTTCAATTTGGCTTAGATAATCTACAAATTTGGAAGATTGGCATTCTAATTCCAGAGTATTTAAAGATGTATAACATTTTACATATTCATTCTAAAACATTTTGATGATTAACAATGGTTAGCCCATGCAATGGTGATACCGAGTCAATGAAATGACTTTCTTTTTTAACTTTTAAGTAATTTGCTAATAATTTAACAATTTTATTTTTCCCACCATAATAACATACATTTTTCCTAAGAAGTATAGAATTAGCTTCGTCCGTGGAAATGGTATTACATTTCAATTTGGACTGCAGCAATTTAGTAAGATCAGAAGACAATTTAGAAGAGATATATTGCCTTACCAAAATTTTTATTGAAGAAAGCAATATAATATGTTTCTTTGCTCATCTTTTCTTTTTCTTGGAAACATAGTTTAAAATAAAATCACATGCCACTGCTTTGAACGTATCCCATAACAGAGAAGAAAAAATATCCGAAGTATCATTAAATTTAAAAAAAACACAGAAAAAAACTTAAGGAATTAGAAAATGAGCATCTTGTAATAAGAAATATTAAATCTCCATCTTTGCAAAAGAGACTGGTGAGGGACCAAATCCAAGTCAGTAACAATCATAGCATAGTCACAAAGTACAATTGAAGTAATATGGGATTGTATAATGCATTGTTATTGGGGTTTGTGAAGAAAAATGTGATCCAGCTGTGAAAATGCACAATTGGAGGATGAATAAAAAGTGTAATCTTGGGCAGTGGGATTAGACAATCTCCATGAGGACACCAAACCACCTTTAGAAATAGCAAAATTAAATTGCTTATGCATTTATGTGACAAGAATTGAACTGATGACGGTCTATCCAAAAAGGGGTCCATAATTTGGTTACAGTACCCACCCAGGATAAAATATGCTTCATAATATAGTGCATATTTTCTTGCAATAGCAGGCCAAAAAGTATGGTCAGGTTGTGTAGGAGCATAACCATTCAATATGGTAAGTTGAATATTATCTATCAGAACATTAACAATAAACCATCTTCCCATATCATCTGTCTCCTGTGAAACCATATTGAGAATAAGAGATCCTTTGGACAATACAACAACCCCACTCTTTTTATTCACAGAAGGGGAAACAAATACATGCCCTACCCATCTTTGTTTAAATGTCAATGCTTCAGCCTGAACAATGTGTGTTTCCTGAAGAAAAACAAGCCCATCATTAGACTGCCTAAGTAGGATAATACTCTCTGTCATTTAACAGGATTAAGAGACCCTTTAATATTCCATGATTTTACTCGGAATTACGCAAAATAGGTAAATATTAAACTTTCTGAGAACATAAAAGCATCTAAAAAATTGCAATAGCGGTCAAACAATAGAAAAACAATAATGAAGGAATAAGAAATAAGACAGCAAACAAGACGGAGAAGATAAAGGAACAAAAGGGAAGGCTAGAAAGGAAAATAAAGGAAATAATGAACAAGAAGAAGAGACAGGGCATGTCCAAAAGGGACAACTGAGAGGACATATCTGAATAAGAAACAAAAGAAAATGAGGTTGTGATGACCAAACACCAGATAAAACAACCAGAAGGCAGGAGTTCACATCACATTGGCACAATTAACAGGAAAAAAACTGAACTATGCAAACGTACATAAGAGATCTGTAAGAAAAAAAGAAGAAAAATACAATACAACACACAACAAATATTGTAATACTTTAAAAAAAATAACATAAGGAATCATCTGAAGTCCATCTCAGAAAGGAAAGCCAACTTGCAGAAGGACCAGCTTTAACCATAGTACCCGACAAATGAAATTGTATGAATTTTTCAAGTTCAGCTTTCTCTTGAAATTAGTAGTATGATTTTGATATGTTACTTGACAAGATGCAAGGACGAAAAAGTCCATATCTAGAGCATAAAGACTCTAGAGAAGATCAAAGGTTGAGAATCTCTATCCGTCCGGGCACTGTAGCATTAGACACATCCTGCTCATGGTTTAGAAGAAGATACACATGAACAAAGACGAGGACCAAGCCTATGAGCTGTTTGAATATTGAGAGAGGTGGAAGATGGCAAGTCGAGCAATTTTGGAAGAAAGGAAGTGAAAAAGGAAACAGGGTAATTGCCCTCTATTGTGTCAGGAAGACTATAAATATGGAGATTATTTCAGCTGCTCCTATTTTCCAAATCCTCTTTGTGCTGTTTAAGTTGAAGGACCTCTCGTTCCAGATGTTGAATTTTAGTTTAGTTATCATTTAAATCCACAACTTCTTGCTCCACCACCAAAGTATAATTATACATCAGTGTCCATTTGTCCTCCAAATGCTGTATGCTCTTAACAGTCTCTTTAACGAAGGGACGCCCTGCCCTTATCTCCTTCAACAACAACTGGAGATGAAGATTTATTAGGTAGGTGAAGGAGGATCTTGTTTCAGTCTTTTAGTCATTGCAGATGATATCTGAGTTTTACTTGTGAAAGGTTCTGTTGAAGAACATTTGAATTAGCCATCTACTCAAAAGGACCTGATTTATCCTTTGACGCTTGCTTCGTAGAAATATTCATACCAACCAGAATAGATGGCAATGTAGGTGTGAAAACAAACTGCAGTTTTTTTAATCTTCCCATATAGGAAGCAAAAAACACTAGTAACCCACCTTAGAACCAATTCCAGTTCATTCATAGGATTGAAAGTATTCTACAGAAAGAATAGAATTATAACACTGCTATAGGTGCGTATACACAACTAGCCAAATTACACCTCTATATAATCAGTTATCATATCCTTGTAACATGCCTTGCAAGTCACGTAAGTGCCAAAAAGAAGACTCGCCAAAATTAAATGCACTGCATATATATGAAAATGTCAATGTTCAGTGTCAAATCCACTATACTATTAAAAATTCTTAAAAGTGCAACATAAAGCAAAGTAAAGCAAGTTTAAAGTTTCCATAAAAACAAAAAGCTCACTGAATTGCTTATGTGCATTCTGTGGAGAAGCCCCAAAATGGCAGGTACTCCTGATGAAATATCTGCAACAGCAGTGAAATAAATGCAGGAAACACGGTATCTAAAAAAACGCTCTACATCCTCCCGACATTTTCTGATGATTCCTCATCCACAAACCTCTGAAACAGTAGCTCTGGTAACACTGAAACCAGTGCTGACGCATCAATGACGGGCAGAGCACTCTTCCTGGGCGATCATCTTAGGTGGTGCCAAAACCACGCCCCCCCCCACCCCCCCCGGCTTCATCTACTGTTGAAAACGATCGAAAAATGTTGTGATGAGAGGCCATCCAGAAACCATAATTGTAGGCAAATACACAAGTCCAGATACTGTCATTAATAAAACTTTAGCCTTACAACCACCACAGCCAACATTCAAGCAACCAGAGATGAAAATCAATTAATCTTTCAGTCCCTTGTCACCTATACCACAAGGGTTCAGAGGCACAACAGCAGCATAAAATGATTAGCATCTCAACCCTATGAGCCCTGCCATCTGAGTTTCACTTCCAATTGTCATGATTAGCTGACACAGCTCTTCGCATTCCCTCACAAATATCCTGAAGCAAACCCATTACTTTTCACACACTGTTGTATAATAAATAACCCAAATAATACTCAATCGGCTCAAGGGCATGCTTCGGCTCATGGTCTAGATTCAGAAATCAAATATCATATTTTAGGGTTAGCCAAAATGTGTGTCAGTGATAACTCTATCATCATCCTGGATAGCAACATTCATGCAGAACATAAAATTATTCACAGAAATAGAGACTGAAAGTGAGGAGGTTGGATTGGCTTATTTCATCTTTCGCAAATGTTTCAGACATCATTTATGCATCCTTTAAAAGCCAGGTAGCTTGATGTATCAGTAATCCTAATGCTTTTTCATTGTAACTGTTATCTAAGAATCCACGGGATGAGGGAATGCCTGATAAGTTACATCAGAGGAACATTTTATAGGAATTTCATTGAATTTGGTTTCAGATGGCAGATTTCCACCAGTGTTGTGAGCACTGGATCAACACCCCCAAACTGAGGGTACATTTTCATTAAAACATGTCTTGTCAAAATGATATGCTGCCAATGTTCACAGATATATTACAAAGACTATACTGCCCTTTTTCTGTCATTTTCCCACTGAGGTCTTTTAAAGAGCTAAGTCCATCAAACTCGGGCATGGATCTACTATTCTAGATTGGGAATCATCACCTTCTTTTGCTCCATGACCTCTGGCACAGCTGTAGAAATCTCTGCTAGTGTCATATACACCATTGTGAAGATGCCAAAAAGCCAGCTCCATCACCTGAGATGCAGATCGGCATAGTGCCATTTCCTGACAAATCTTCCATTATCACACTTCTCTGAATCAAGATTTTAGTGACATACGTGAAAATAAAAATAAAATACTTTGTACAATTAATACATGCTTGTTAAAGGACAGAACACATTATGAAGTTATTAAAAGCACATCTCACAGTTCCATACTGTTCAAGGAACATGTTTATGATTATGAATGGATTTACAAAACTTTCTATCCCTTTTATCTCTCCTAGACAATTCGTGTATGAGGTGAAAAGCCAAGGAGTTTAGCTAAGAAATAAGAATGTAAAACCTATTCATAAAAAAAACTAAATTCTAGTGCCTACAGATAGAGTATGGTGGTAAATAAGTGTGCTAAGAAATGAGAGAAAAAGTGATAGTTGAAAATCGGCACCTAAAAGAAATTTGGTGATAGTTGGGATACGCATGAAGTGCTGCATGTTCACAGTGTAAACAAGCAGACATGCCTAACACAAATATTGTTGTGTTGTTATAGGGTTACAATAAAGATCTGCATCAAATTTTATCGGAATTGACGAGCAGTCACTTAATTAATATGCCTATGATTACATAAGGAAATAGAAAAAGCAATAAGAGCAATCCCGAAAGGCAAGTTTCTGAGCTGCTGATTTTTACTGATATTCAAGGAATATATGATTCCAATAATAATTAACATTAACAAGAATAGAATATAAACAGGGCATTTCATTTCACTTTGAAAAAAGATATGTGCTCAAATTAAAAAAAAATCCTTTGATCTTGGATGCCCCTAAGATATCATCCAAATATCACCCCAGAATAAACCACAGCCACCATGAAGTTCAACCACTCGAGGGCCCCACCAGGACTCCTACCCCCACTATTTATACTGCAGAGGACTGAAACTAATCAGCATCCATTCTTAATGCCTCTACCTCTTCCACAACATTCCCAGATGCTAGGAAATACAAAAATGTCTTCCCATTGCAAAGGAACCCTCCTAGGACCCTTCACTGCTTGCCAACTACAAACAAATAAATCACCCCGCTATCATTACTAGCCAAGGTCTCAGAGAAAATCATCAACCGATACATCACCAAATACCTCAATGACCACCAACTCCTTAACACTACTCAGTCTGGTTTCAATCACAATCACACCACGGAAACTGTCCTTATCACCACCAAGGATGACACCCAGCCAGATGACTGTGGACAGAGAAGACACGGCAGCCCTCATCCTCGTGGACCTTTTCCCAGTGCTTAGCATAGTCTCCCACCCCATCCTCATCAAATGGCTATACAACATCAGAATATGAGGACATGTGCTATAATGGATCTGCTCCTTCCTAACTGGAAGGACCCAGTCAATCAGCCTGGCACAGTACACATCAGATGCCCAAACCTTCATCTGTGGAGTTCTTCAAAGGTACTACCTCAGCTTGACCATTTTCAAGGCATACATGTCCCTCTAGTCAGCAATGTCCACTCTCATGACATCGACATCCTCTCCTATGCCAACAACATGCAACTCGTTCTCTTCATTCAAGGGCAAGATGCCCAGCACCCATATCAATTTCAATGCCTGCATGACTTAAATCGTCTACTGGATGAAGACCAACTGTCTATAGATGAACACTGACAAGACCAAAATCATGATCTTTATAAAGAACACTTCTCAGTGGCACACCACTTGGTGGCCAACAGAGCTAAGAGAAGCACTCACACCATCTACTCAAAGAACCACAGGACCATCATTGACAGCAACTTGGCATAATCACCCAAGTCAATGCCATTACCATCTCATGCTTCCATACCCTGAAGATGCTGAGGAAGAATTTTAAACGGCTCCCAATCAGCACCTGGGAGACCGCAATGTGCTCTCTGGTCCCAAGCAAGTTGAATACGGGAACACCCTCTATGCCAGGATCGATACAACTCACCATAGGCCAGCAGATCATTCATAACTCGGCATCCTGAATCACTCTCCACCTCCCACACCGCACTCACATCACACCACACCTGAAGGAGTTCACTGGCTCCCCATATACAAACGAGCACAATTCAAACTCCTCACCCACACATTCATGGTACTACATCACACTGGCCCAGAATATCCAAATAATCGCTTCTGCATTCACAAACTTTCCAGACACCTCCTCTCATCCAGACTCCTACTTGCATACATCCCACACATACAGAAAAGCAGATCCTGCACTCAAACCTTCTCCTACATTGCTCCTACACATAAAGGCCTCCTCCTCACTTGTTGAAATCCACAAGAAGCTGAAGACCTGGCTTTGTAAGTAGTACTACTAGTCTCCAGGTATGGCTAGGCTCCCACCTGCTCAACACCAGAATACCCTCTTGCATGAGAGTGCACTCTACAAATCTACATAACATAACATATTTGATATTAAATGAAAAATACAAGTAAAGAACAATAGACTGCACAGCAAGAAAAAAAAACTTCATTAAAGTAATGGGACACTCTTGGGCCAATCAAGGTTTGCAAGAATCAGACGATAGAAGGTCAAGACAACACAAGTCAAATGTCAGAGTAATTAGAGCTACTGGAGAAGACCCTTCCCTTTTGTGTTATTCACTGCGCATCAGGATAAAACGTTAGACACCATTAACTATTCATATGTATTAGTTGTCTGTAAGAGTTCGATTTTGGTCACAAAATTAAAGATATTCCTCTAATGTAATGAAATCAGAAACATATAGGCGGTAACAAGAGGTAAAATAGGGTTGTCTTTCTCCGCTGTTCTCTTGAACTGAATTGAACTTCTTCTCGAAGCTCGAAGACGTCATTAGTCATATACTTGTGTAGCTCTTTTTAGAAGAGAACATATTGCCATGTTATCAGTTAATGACATGCTACTTTGACATAAAATTTATGATAAAGCTGAAGATGCGAAAAGGGCAATAGGTTTTCATCTGTGTGTGTTGTTTGCAGTGGAGAAATGTGGGGGTGGAATGTTTTATTGCTAAAAATAAATCTGAATATGCCTCTGATACTCTATATAGAAAAGAGATTATTATTCTAAACGGATTGCAATGCATCTGAGTGGCTTCTCATAAACAGTGCTCTGCATTAAAACATCTTTTGTGTTTGGAATGTCCTCAATAGTTGGGTTCTGGAAATCTACTACTAACGTAAATTTAAGGACTTTGATCAATAAAATGGGAATGATAGTAAAACTATTGTTAGTGTTAGGAAAGCGAAGGCCATGGAAACCATAAGAAACTGTATTGAAATGTATCATCTACAAGAGGAAAAAGCGAACATTCCCACAGGACACTATTGGGGATATATTGACTGAAATGACAACTCAAGTCCCTTACCAGTTTACTACACACATTTCATGTCTCTCAATAAAATAAAAACAAATGTTTCTTAAAACAGAAATATTATGATGGTTTAATGTACTGACACCTGTCATGAATTCATAGACTGCCCAAGCCCATTTGTATTTCAAAGTCAGCTTGTGGGCAACTCTGGTTGAATGAAAGAGTATCCAAACTGCCTCTTTATGCATACACTACACATACAGTCCTCGTTATAGCCAGCCAATCCTCTCACTCGTAAGAATTTGGAACAGCCATAATTTACACAAAGGAGTTACCCACCAGGTTTCTCTCTTTTGATTGTGAACATGTTCATGTTAGCAATCAAATGGAGAGGATTCCAGTCATTCACAAGACCTTTTTTGAGACAATAATTTGTACTCTGCGACTATAAGGAACAATTAGATAATCAATCTTACTTGGCTAGTTTGGATTTTTCCTAACCCTGACTCTAACTCCTAACTTTACTACTCCTAAACTGAGAAAAATCCTAACTTTAAGACTTTTGGTATTCACAGAAGGCCTTTAGGAGTCCTAAAGTTAGGAGTCCTAACTTCTGTGAATACCGAAATGAGTAAGTGCCTTCTGTGAATATCAAAATGAGTAAGTGCCTTCTGTGAATACCAAAATGGTAGTAAGTTTAGGATTTTGTCTTAAGTTAGTTCTGTGAATCGGGCCCTATGATCATAAGGACAAACAGAGACTTCTGACGAAGATACTTTGGTCCACTGAACCACTAGACCTGGTTTCAATGCGTTTCACAACATGGCCCGATTTGCAACTGAGTAGTGAAACATAAACGGCAGCAGTAACTTTAATAAGTAAAGCAAAAGAAAATGGAACACAGAAGTCATACTTCAGCTTACTAAAATGCTCTGCCAGGCGTTGCTATGCAATACTGAACTAAGAATGGCAGCTGTGGAAGGACAAAGAAAAATATCACATGCAAAGCAAAGTGAATAGGTACACTCTATAGACCTGTTTCTGCTGATACAGGCACACAAATCAAAACCTTAACCTGTAGCTGCATTCTTTCTGAAATAGTGTCATTAACTACACAAGGATGAACATGCAATAACACACTATAGTGCTACCATTAAAAGTGTCACAATCAAAAACGCATCGAACAGGGTATGAATATTTTTAGTACAACATGATGTGCCTTTGGATATATTCAATACTTTGTAAGAGACTGTATTTTATTGTATAGGGTGTAATGTTTTCTGTATTTAATAAGAAATTAAAAATAAGGTAAACCTCTCTCAGCAGTGAGAAAGACGCTTTCTAAACAAAAGCTCCCTTCTACTTTATTTAAAACGTAATACTAGTGCAGTGAATGGAAAGAGGGAAAAGCAAAGATCATATTTATATTTATATTAAATGCCAATAAATTGGGAAAAGTTGAAGCCTTCACAGTGCACCTTTCCAAATAGCAAATGCATTAGTGCTGGCTTTGAAGTAATTGGTCTTAAATGTAAATAATCGCATGCAATCGGCACGTAGTGAATCGAAACAAAGAATGCATTTTCACTTTAAGTGTAGGTAGCTAGTGTGGCATAAACGGGGCTGTTTGCAAAGGTTACTTAGAATTATAGGTAATTTACATGAGTATTAACCTCATTTTAAATTCAAAAGTTAATTAATTCAAAAATAATAAATGCAATTCACATTATTCTTCAATTGTTACAAATTAGGCAGTTGGAAGTGAAACTGGCTGGTCATTTCCGGCTGCCTTCCGACGGGCTCAAGGAGATCGCCGCCCAGTCCATATGGTCGCCATCCGGATTACGAAGCTCTGATTCCAGCAGCCTTTCTATGCTGGGCTTTCCGATATAGAAAGTGTAAAGATTGCTGGACACAGGTATTTCTTTAAGTTGCTTTATTGGAAAGTCAACAGGACCAAGCAAACAACAAACCGACTTTTCTCCAGGCAGCAATCAACTCTCGCAGAATCCCCGCACCACAAAGTTCTTTCCATTCTCTTGACGTGCACAGATTCCAGACGTCCAGAGAATGGAATGATAACCCAACATAAAGCGTGTCGGAGAGCGTGTTTGGGGGCCCTTGCATGGCCCCCTCTGGTTCATGGTAATCATAATAAATGCAGGCTTTTAAATTAAATGTCTTAATTGTGAGTCTTCATTGTGAGAAGTTCATTTACATGTTTGCATGGACACACAGGAGACTCCTTTATGGCATTGATGGAGCGAGATTCAGAAATGTATTCATTTCAACTCGTGAAGTTACACTTCCATAATTAAATTAATATTATTAATTATGTTGCATGTGTGCAGTGAGAAAACTAATTCAACTTAGATTAAGAATTGCATTTACATAAACACGCGGGAAACTAATATGTGTGCACATAAACGTGCAATATGTTGCATTTGCATGCGTATGGAAATAATAAATGAATCCATGTCTATTGTCATGTCTAAACTAAATGCTGCTATTTTATTAATGGCATGTGCTTATATTCTATGTGCTCCTGTTTATGTTTTTCTGTCTTAAATGTTGCACAAATCTGTTTGTTGCTTTGATCTGCTTCTGCTAGGTAACTTTGATTAATGGGTTAATAATTAGCAAAAGTGGGTGGGTAACAGAACGAACTTTATTTCTTGCATTAATTATTCTTTTGTGTTTGTTTATACACTAGTTAACGTGACAGTGGTTTGAGGCCTAGTGCATTTTTACAGTTGGCAAAAGTTCTGCTCAGAGAAAACAAGAGTCCGGCGTGAAAAGATTCTCTGCCAAGTTTTTTTACATGAAGAAAAATAAACGTGATGAGCTGACTGTTCTTTTAGTCAGCGTGGCCAAGGCCATGAACCGGCAGAGAAGTGTGACAAGCTAAGGAAGTTGTGAACATTATTTAATAATTGTTGCAAACTGGAGGAAGCTCCATGACTCAAAAGTAAAGGACAATGGACTCTAAGAAAGAGACGAACTGGGGTTCTGAAGAATGCAATGACATTATGGGCTGTTATTTGTCAGCCAATTGGAAATCAGATCGAGCAGAAAGAATATAATTTTTCTTAGATTAGTTTAGTTAGAAAAGGTATAAAAACTCTTTCCCTAAGGAAGAGCTGCTGCAGCTTGATGTTCTTTAGATGGGAGTGTAATGCTGTCGGACTTCTCTTGGAGCACGTAAGAAATCCTATCAGGGCCCTAAAGACTTTTTCCCTTATTCTTTAATAGAACAAGTGTAGCTAAGGACTTAGGATTTAGAAAATGTCAAACTGTTATTTCCACTTGAATTATGCTTTTGATTAGTGCTTGAACTGTCATTATCTTTTTGCTAAAAACTTTATTAATGCTTGAATAAAAGATTCTAATGCACCTTCAAAAATTAATAGATAATAAATAATTTCTTTGAAAAACAAGCTGGTCTTGTTATTTCATGAGTTTAGGTTACCATTAGCAGATCTTTTCGCCACAGTGGCTTAATTAATCGTAGGGTTTGTTAAAGTGTGATGATTTCAATTTACTGCAGTTGTAAATAAATGTATATAATTTGTGAATAGGTTAATTAGGTCACATGATTCAGTTGCTCAAAATATGTCATCATAGTCTATGGGCCTTGTAAATGATTTATGATAGATGGTGAGTATTGTGGAGTTGGGTAGCGTTACTTATGGCATATTTTCTATAGGGCCGCTGGATCAATTTATCTGGTAGCAGAGGATGGTTGCTATGGTAACCAACATGCTACATGGTAATTACATAGGATCGATGTCTAACATATGTTGAGTTTTGTTCGCTTGTTACATGTAGTCAAAAGGGTTTTTCCTGCAGTGTGAGAAATCCTAGTTGTACCGGTACCGAGTGGTGTAACAAGAGTGAAGTTCCACAGTGCATTTGATCTGTTTCAGAATAGTGGTATTAATGTATATCACAAGTGTTGTGGCCGTACAACACGAGTTAGGGATATAGGTATGTTAGATAGAATGAATGTATAGTGAGGATTATCTATGAAATCATAGCTTTGAGCATAGGGACAAAGAGCCCGTTCTAAAACTCACTGCGAAAAGAGTAATAGAATATATTCAAACTTGAGTGAAGGGTGAAGTAACGTTGTTTATTTTGCTGGCGATTCAGGTTTTCTGTGGCTGGTTAGAGTCCTGCCAAGATTTCATATGTATGGTTAGGGAAACTTTCCGTTTGACAGTGCGTAAATGATTCTGTAATTCCGTTCGTGTCAAACTTTGAATTGCTACTTTATGTGCATTCAGAGGGAAATGAGTTCGTTATTACCTGTTTGAAGGGTAGAGTAAAAGTTTACTTTATCAACGAATGTATATTCTGTGAGAGTAGCGTTGTCTATTCCACACAAAAGAATACTTGCATGTCTGTAAAAACTATCACTTTATTTTAGCGAAACAGACAAATGGTTTGTTCTTTTTGTTGTTATTAATTAAATCACATTGAAAAAGTATACTTAAAATGGCGCTATGAAATTTTTTTTGTGAAGGAGGGGTGAGCGCTGGGAGTGAGACGCGAGAAGCCGCAGCGGCTGTGTACGTCATACGGTCCGCGCTGTGATTGGATAACATACGTCACAGCTTATACACTGATTGGCTCTCGTGACTAAGACAAACTGTAAGTTGATTGGCTCTTTTGGAAATTAACATTTCTATTGGTTGAGCAAAGTGGTGACGTGGCTCAAACCTGATTGGCTTGTTGGTGTGTTTCGCACACGGATTGGCTAGTTTTGCGGAACATCCCAAAAATATTTACGATCGTTTTTAATTAAGTGGATTTGATATAAAAATGAGTTATTTTTACAAGAAAGTGGAGAAAAAGCTTACATTATTTCAAAGATTTAAAAAAAATGTTCACCTGATAAGAAAATTGAAACGCGAGGTGGAAAATTACTTCATAAATACAAAACACCTGCAGCGTATATGGAAGGTGAATATGGTTATCATACTTGCCTATGGTTTGATGTTTGGAAACATTATACTAAAGATGATGGTATTTTAGCTTGGCCGGAAGATGGTTCATTTAACATGAGAATTTTGAAAAATTTTAGAGAAAGAATGACAGCTCTTGTTCCAAAGCCTTGACCAACTCAATTTGAAGCATTAGTTGAATGGGAGGATGGTATGTTTCAACTTCAGCGGGAAGCAAATGGTTTAAAAAGACCCCCTAAATCATCAATTTATAAACGAGAAACCCATGAGGATAGAATGCGTCAGTGGAGACAGGCAGACATGTGCAAAGGTCTGTATGTAATAAGAGAAATGATTACTGAATTACCAGGTCAAAAGAATACTCAAAAGAAAAATATTGCTGTTGTAGAAAGTGAAACAGAGGATAAAGTCTTAGAAGAAATCTATATGACAAATAAAAAACAGAATCCATTAAAACCAGCTTGTTCATGGTCTACCCCGATAGTTTCTCCAAGAACCACACCAAGTGCACCTCCATTAAATGAAGAATCACCCAGATTATATCCAAATAATTCTGAATCTTTTGGAACTCCAGAAAGGTTAGAAACAAGAACAAATTCAAGTGCTTATAATGAAAGCAGAAATTTCCCTGAAACTCCAATGGGAAGGGAAGTTCCTAGTAATTCAATGGGAGCCGGCAGAAATGAAGAAGTTGCAGATACTTCAGATTATTTACGATCAAAAGAGGAATTAATTCGTCAGTTAACTAAAGGCATAGAAGCGGTGACAGTTCCAGTAACAATTGGTCCTGTTCAACCTGTTTTTGAGCAAGGGGAAATTAAACAACCAGGTTTAAAAATTCCACTAAATGCAGAAATTCAGAAAGTAGCTGAAAATTTTTATTCAGAATTAACTGAAATACATCGAGAAAAAACAATGATGCCTGATTTAACTTTTAATCAAGGTTCATTAAACAGAACACCAATGGGTGCAGAATCAGATACTGAATCTCCAGAGAAAACAGAATCCACTTCAAAACTTTATGTTGCAAAATTAAAAGCTGATTTAGAGGAATTATTAAGTGGCACAATTGGTCCTGACAGTTTAAAGTATTATCGAGATGATGAACTTTTGTTCATCTGTAAAAGTATTCAATGGAAAACAAAGAATAAATATGATCAATTGGAAGAATTAGCTGCAGAGTTGGATTTTGATTTGAGCAAACAGAAAAATTTGGGAAAACATTACAGATTAGATTTTACTGAAAAAGACATTGGAAATTTCAATACAATGGGAAGAATCATGCATATAAAAGAATTAATTGTGTACATTAAAAAGTTGGGTGATTTGAGTAAATGGAGAGTGAAATGGACCAAAAAGAAGGAAGAAGAAAGATTAGAAAAACAAGCTAAACATTTTCCGATGAGAGAAATTTCAGGTGGTGGTTATGTACATGTTCCCTGGTCAAGACAGGACATTTTATTATTCACGAATGATTTTCCTCGACTGAGAGAGAAGCCTGTGGAATGGTATCGACAAGTAGATAGATTCATCAAAGTTTCAAAAGTTCTGTGGATTGATCTTGATGGATTTTTCGACATTGTTGTCCCATCAGATCTATGGACAGAATGTAAAATTGCTGTGAGTTGGCCTAAAATAGAACCAGCTCGAGATAAAGAGACAGGTGCTCCAGCATCAGAGGTCATGGATCTGTATGACAAAGTGATTTACTGGTTAAAACAAAAGATTCCACAAAAGAAGTAGATTGGGTAAAAATAGACAGAACGAACCAAGAGCCAAAGGAATCAGTTCATTTATTTTATGAAAGATTATTACTGGTTTTCAAGCAGTACAGTGGCTATGAAAAATTAAATGAAAAGGACATGAGCCACTTCATTTATAGATTTGTTTATGGTCTTAGACCTGAAATTGGAGAAATGATCAGGAATAATATTGTCGGATGGCAATCAAACTCAGTTGATGATATTTTGAGAAAAGCAAAATACTGTAGTGATGAATTAGAAGCCAAACAGAAGAAATTAAAAGAGAAAGCAATGTGGGCACAGGTGAAAGTAGCCGAACATCAAATTGCAAACCTTGAAAATAAAAATGTAAATTTTGTTCAGAATCAGAATCAGAATCAGGGTCAGGAAAATTTTAAACATATCTTTAATAAGCCAAAATTTAATGTTAACATAGAAGAGCTAAAACAGAAATTGCCTTGTTTTAATTGCGGGGAGATTGGACACTGGAAGCGTGAGTGTAAAAACCCGCCCAGAAATTTTAAAAATACATCATTAAATCCACAGATGCAGAATGATGTAGATCTGCAGCAACATCTACAGCGACAGCTCAATGAGTTGAGTCCTCAGCAACAGCTACAGCGACAGTTAGTTAATCAGCAGAGCAGATTCCACAGCCTCCTCTTCCAAACTGCGGGGGTGGTCAGAGATATAATTCAAATACAGGATTCAGCGGTGGTGATCAGGTAATAAAAACTCAAAGACCAAATGTACAAAATAGATCTGAACAATGTTTGTTAACAGGAAATCAAGGGTGTGATTCTGATGATTATTTATGACGGTGCCCGAGAGAGGAGGAAGAGTGTGTAGTTGGAACCAGTCTGGTCCATATGTAAATGGTAGAGTGAATGATGTAGAAATCACTTTTCTTGTGGACACTGGTGCTACCCATTCTACTGTTAGATCAGTGGAAATTGAAAACCTGCCTCTCTCTGGGGATACCATCCAAGTAGTTGGTGTAGCTAATCAACAAATTAAAACAGATTTGACAGAACCTGTAAAAATAGAAATTGGCAAATTCAAAGATAAACACAGATTTGTAGTTTGCAATAGCAGTCCTGTAAACTTGCTGGGAACAGACGTTCTATGTAAGATGAACTGCAAAATATATTGCTCTCCAGAGGGAATTGAATTACAAACCATGGAGGAAGATGGGCTGTACAAATTAACAATGTTAATGGTTGAAGCAGAAGAAACTAAATTATTTCCTGTATTTGATAAAGAAAATTTGCCCGAAGAACTAAAAAAGACCGTTAAAACTGAAATTTGGGATCTAACTGGAAATGAAATGGGTCTAATGAAACATGTTGATCCAGTCAAAATTACAGTAAAGCAGGGAATTGAGTTTCCAAACATTCCACAGTATAAAATGAAGGCTGAAACAATTGAGGGAGTCATTCCTGTGATTGAAAAATTCATAAAACAAGGTGTTTTAAAAGAAATTGAGAGTAGTCCTTGTAACTCACCAATTATGGGAATCAAAAAGTCAAATGGAACGTACAGAATTGTTCAGGATTTGAGAAAAGTTAACCAGATAGTTGTTCCTTGTTGTCTAGTTGTTCCAAACCCAGCAGTCATTCTTTACCAGATTCCACATGATGCAGAATGGTATACTGGTATTGACCTTTGCAATGCGTTCTTTACTGTTCCATTGCATCCAGAGAGTCAGGAAATCTTTGCTTTCCGGTTCCAAAATCGTACACTAGCATGGTGTCGAATTCCTCAAGGGTATACAGAGAGTCCTTCTATCTTTAATGAGTTGTTAAATAAATCTTTGGAAGATCTAGATCTACCTGGTAAGTCAACATTGGTCCAATACATTGATGACCTTCTCGTTGCAGCAAAGACAAGAGATAACTGTGTTACAGATACAATTACTCTTCTTAATCATCTGGCAGATGAGGGACATAAAGTGTCTCCTGCAAAATTGCAGTTTTGTAAACAAGAAGTAAAATATCTTGGTCATAGAATTGCAAAGGGAATCAGACAAGTGACAATTGAGAGAATCAAAATGATTCAGGGAATGCAACCTCCAAAATCACAGAGACAGGTCAGAATGTTTCTGGGAATGGTTGGCTATTGTCGTCAATGGATTAGTGGATTTTCGGTAATTGCGAAACCATTGCAGACTGGCAAAATCTGACATAAAAGATCCAATTGTTCTTACAGAAATTGAAATGGAAGCATTTGAAAAACTTAAGAAAAGCTTGTGTGAAGCTCCAGCTTTGGGCATGCCAGATTATGAAAAAGATGTTGAGCTGTATTGCAGTGAGAGAGAAGGTTGTGCATTGTCTGTGTTAATACAGAGACATGGGAAACTGAGAAAACCTATTGCATACTTCTCAGCAGTTCTTGATCCAGTTGCAAAAGCTTTACCAGGTTGCTTAAAAGCAGTTGCAGCAACTAATGTGAGCCTTGAACAAAGTGAAGGAATCATAATGGGATTTCCAGTAAAAGTCTATGTTCCCCATTCAGTTGAAATTCTCCTTACTAGGAGTAAAACGCAACATTTAACAAGTAACAGATTGACTAAATATGAGAAAATCATTCTGGGATCAGATAATGTTTCAATAGCAAGATGTGTGAATTTAAATCCTTCCACGTTGTTGCCTGATTGTACTGTTAAAGAAATTCGAAATGAAAACGATGTTGATCATAAATGCTTGGATGTTTTGGAATACTGTACCAAGCGAAGGCAGGACATTAAAGATGTACCATTGCCTGTTTCAGATCACGTCTACTTTGTTGATGGTTCTTGTCTGAGAACAGAGGAAGGCTTTTTGAGAGCAGCCTACTCAGTCTGCACAGTTGCAGATGTTGTGGAAGCATCATGTCTTGAAGGAGTTCGTTCTACTCAAGTGGCGGAACTAATTGCTTTAATTCGTGCATGTGAAAGAGCAATACATTTGAGAATCACCATAATAACTGATAGCCAATATGGGTATGGAGTTGTACATGATTATGGACAGCTCTGGTCTCAGAGAGGCTATTTGACATCAGCAGGTTCACCAATCAGAAATGCAAATTTGATTAAAAGATTAATTGATGGCATACAATTGCCAGAAAAAATTGCAGTTGTAAAATGTGCTGCACATAAGAAAGGTGATGATTTTATCACCAAAGGAAATGCTTACGCAGACGAAATTGCGAAGTACTGCGCAAGAAACAATTTTGCACTTAATCGGGAGAGGAACAATGAACATGGTTTGAATTCATTAATGCTAACATCAATAGTTGAGACATGGCAGGAGGTCAAAGATTTACAAGATGAAGCTGATGATGAAGAGAAAAACACATGGTTGAGAGCAGAATGTAGGCAGAGAGATGAGGATGGAGTTTGGACTTACAAAGATGGCAGAATAGTTTTACCAAATTGCATGATTGCTGATATGGCCAGAATGTATCATGGTCCAGCACATATTGGAAGAGATTCGATGATTAGGCTTTTCAGGGAAACCTGGTTTAATACCAAGTTTAGAACAATTGCAGAATCTCCTTGTCAAAGGTGTCTAACTTGCCAACAAATGAACCCAAACAGAAAAGCAGTTGTGGGAACGGGAACCATAGGAAGGGAAGGTGGTCCATTCACTAGGTTACAGATGGATTTCATTGAAATGCCGAAGCATAACAAACTGCACTATGTTTTGGTGTTTGTCTGTTTATTTTCAAGATGGGTTGAAGCATTTCCTACACGTCACAATAATGCAATTACTGTTGCAAAGTTGCTTTTAAGGGAGATTATACCAAGGTACGGTTTTCCTGTGACTGTGGAGAGTGATAGAGGAGGTCATTTTGAGAACAGACTGATGAAATTAATTTGTGAAGCCTTACATATTGAGCAGAAGTTACATTGTGCATACAGACCAGAGGCATCTGGAGTTGTGGAGCAAATAAACGGAACCATTAAGAACAGAATAGCTAAGATGTGTCTAGCTACAGGTGTAAAGGGGACAGATGCTCTTCCACTTGTTTTGATGACTCTAAGAAGTACACCAGATAAAAAGACAGGTTTAAGTCCACATGATATTCTCATGGGTAGAGTCATGAGACAGGCATTTATACCAGTAGGAAAACTGTTGAGCATTAATGATAGTGCAATTCTAGAGTATTGCAGGAAACTATCTGATGTCGTGACTTCTGTGTCTAATCAGGTGGGAACTGAAGTACAGTCAAGAGACAAAGAACAAGCACATGATCTGTCACCTGGTGATTGGGTGAGAGCAAAAGTTCATCGAAGAAGATACTGTCTGGTACCAAGGTGGCAGAAAGCAAGACAAGTGATTCTTGTAACAACAAATGCAGAGAAGTGTAGAGGCATAAAAAGGTGGATTCATCCTAGTCATACCCTTCGTGTGCCTACTCCTGAAAACTCTGATGAAGAGAGTGATACAACAGCTGATTCAGATTCAGAAGAAGAACCTGAAGAAAATCCAGATTCTGAAGATCGACAAGGGGGCCGACATCTGGAAAATTCATCTGTGAATGGAGAATTTAGTGCAAAGGATTTGAAAATCATAGTTGTAGACTCTGAAAATTATGAAGATCTGTTAGAAAAAGAAACAGCAGAAGAATCTGATCAAGCTCAAATTCAAGATCAGGAGAGTATCGAAAAGCAGAAAAGAAGCTCTGAAAGCAGGAACTAGAAATCCGAAACTGGTAAGTTGAAGGTAATTGAAGAAGAAGAAGAGGAAGACGAATTACCGAGTACCAGTTATAGGGATGATGTTCCTAACGGAGTGAGACTGTCGAGTAGAGAAAAACCTGAAAGAAGAATTTACATTTCTGATAGGGATTCTGAGAGAGTGATGAAGATTCTCAAATAAGAAAATTCAGAAAAAGAGCTTGGAGAACACAATCTAATGTGACTGAGCCTAAGAAGAAATTACCAAGAAAAGGTGATAACTGGCCAAGTGAAAATGGAGAGCTGAAATTCAAGTTGATAAAGAAATCTAAGGAACAGGTCAATGAGATAACTAGTCAGAAAGATCATGAAAAGAAAAGTGAGGAAGGAAAGAAAATAGAAGTTGTCTATAGAAGGACAAAAAGAACACTAAAGCCTAATCAGAAATATAAATCTCCTGAGTGGACTTATATTATAATTCCACCTATAGTTGAGGTTAACAGTAGCAGTCAGGAAGAAGTGGAAGACAATAGTGACAATGATTGAAGTACTTACTTGTTAAATTTTTTGTTTCCTTGTTTTTAGCATAAGGCTGAAGAAATTGTGTTAGTAGACACTAGGTCGAAGAAATCTTGTTAGCTGAAAATTAACTTGTGACACAAGGTCGGAGAAAATCTGTTAGAGGGTTTTAAAAAAAAAAAAAAAAAATTGAAGAGGGGGGTGTTAAATTTTTAGAGATATTTTAAAATTTTGTTAACTTTTTCTGTGACAAGGCTAGAGAAAATGCCTTTTGTTTTGATGAGTAGTACTTCAAGATGCTCTATTTTTAAGAAATGCTGTAAGATGACTCTGATATGTATGCTCTTATTATTTTCTGCTCTGGTTAGTTTTAGCTGTCATCTTTTCTTTCGGGATCGATAAGGAAATGTACAAGGTCAATATGACAAGCAAAGCTTCAGTTAGTCAAGATAAACATAGTGCAACAGACAAAGTTAACAAAGTTATTGATCATAGACCAGAAACTCATCAAGATAGGTCTATTGGTGATTTTTCTAGCAATACATTTTCAAGACTTCTGGGAGAATATGTTAAGGTCATGGAAGTTAAAGATTGCTATATCTGTGTAAAGTTGCCTGCTTCTGTTTCAGAGCGAGTGACATACAATATGGTTCCTCTTACTTATGGCATAACCTGCAGTGTGATAGCAAGCTTATTTTATCAAACTGGTCGTTTAGAATATTATTACTCTAATTATGATGAGATTTTTGCAAACCTGAAAATTGAGAAGGCTTTAAATAAACACAAACAAGCGAAACAGATGAGGGAATTCTTTATAGTGACTAACGAACTCACCTATGAGTATGCTTACAGAAATAATTTAACCTGTATATTGAGAGCTGAGGAAAAGTCTTTCCTGAGCCTTGTTGAGGAGAGACGAGCAATTTATAAAAGGAATGAGATGGTCAAGCAGACCAAATCCAAGTTCTGGCAGAAGGAGGATGAAAAATTCAATGGCAAATCTTTTGACAATGTTGCAATTCATATAGACAAGCCAATTAGTGGCAAGCTTTGTATTAGAAGAGATAACACACTTTTTGATAATTATTTTGTGGGAGCTAGCAATTGTGAGGACACATATCAAATAATGGGGGGTTGGGGATTCAAAGGTGGTAAAGATCCAATTTTTCCTGGAATTTATTTTGTTTGTGGAAATAAAGCCTATTATAATCTCCCATACCATCAGACCATTGGTATGGGACATGTTTTGTTGGTCTTGTTTTCCCGAAAATATTCCATGTTGACAGAAATGCAGAGGGATCATTTGAAATCAGTAATCATGTAAATAGATACAAAAGAGAACGTTTTTCAGAAATTCTGGGAGACATTTTTGAGGCAGTGATACCTCTAGTGGGTATAACCCTGAATGCAGGAAGAATCCGAAAACTGTCCACAATAGTTGACAGATTACCAACTGACACAGCTGATGGTTTCCAATTAGTAGATACCGAAGTCATTGCAATCAGATCGATGGTAATGCAAAACCGTCTTGCCCAAAACATACTCCTAGCAAAAGAGGGAGGAGTCTGTGGTATTTTACAAGTCCAGCATTGCTGTACATATATCCCTGACGAGAGTAAAAATATTGAAATGTACATTAAGAATATCACAGAAATGCATTCAGAAATAGTTCCCTTAGAAGAGGACGATTTTTCAGAACGTCTTTCCAAAAGATTTCAGGCTATCAAAACCTGGTTTCAAGAAATTGGTGGTTCAGTTCTTGGCAAGATTCTAACACCTTTATTTGTAATAATTTTTGTGATAGTTTTATTGAAGGTCAGTTGCATGTTACACAAGAGAAAAAAGTATCTGAGGGAAAAGAAGAGGATTTACAAAATCAAAAAGGAACAAGAAAGAGAGATAGAGCTGGAGGAGTTTCGTAGAGCTCAATATGATAGCTGTAGACAGACAGCTGAGACAAGTCTTTAGAAATACTAACACAGTGAAATCAAATCATGTTCGTCTTTGAAAAATTTTGTTACATTTTTGGGTGTGGTATGGTGATGATGGAGCGAGATTCAGAAATGTATTCATTTCAAGTCGTGAAGTTACACTTCCATAATTAAATTAATATTATTAATTATGTTGCATGTGTGCAGTGAGAAAAATAATTCAACTTAGATTAAGAATTGCATTTACATAAACACGCGGGAAACTAATATGTGTGCACATATATGTGCAATATGTTGCATTTGCATGCGTATGGAAATAATAAATTAATCCATGTCTATTGTCATGTCTAAACTAAATGCTGCTATTTTATTATTGGCATGTGCTTATATTCTATGTGCTCATGTTAATGTTTTTCTGTCTTAAATGTTGCACGAATCTGTTTGTTGCTTTGATCTGCTTCTGCTAGGTAACTTTGATTAATGGGTTAATAATTAGCAAAAGTGGGTGGGTAACAGAACGAACTTTATTTCTTGCAATAATTATTCTTTTGTGTTTGTTTATACACTAGTTAACGTGAAAGTGGTTTGAGGCCTAGTGCATTTTTACAGTTGGCAAAAGTTCTGCTCGGAGAAAACAAGAGTCCAGCGTGAAAAGATTCTCTGCCAAGTTTTTTTACATGCAGAAAAATAAACGTGATGAGCTGACTGTTCATTTTGTCCGCGTGGCCTAGGCCAGGAACCGGCAGAGAAGTGTGACAAGCTAAGGAAGTCGTGAACATTATTTAATAATTGTTGCAAACTGGAGGAAGCTTCATGACTCGAAAGTAAAGGACAATGGACTCTAAGAAAGAGACGAACTGGGGTTCTGAAGAATGCAATGACATTATGGGCTGTTATTTGGCAGCCAATTGGAACTCAGATCGAGCAGAAAGAATATAATTTTTCTTAGATTAGTTTAGTTAGAAAAGGTATAAAAACTCTTTCCCTGGGGAAGAGCTGCTGCAGCTTGCTGTTCTTTAGAAGGGAGTGTCATGCTGTCGGACTTCTCTTGGAGCACGTAAGAAATCCTATTAGGGCCTTAAAGACTTTTTCCCTTATTCTTTAATAGAGCAAGTGTAGCTAAGGACTTAGGATTTAGAAAATGTCAAACTGTTATTTCCACTTGAATTATGCTTTTGATTAGTGCTTGAACTGTCATTATCTTTTTGCTAAAAACTTTATTAATGCTTGAATAAAAGATTCTAATGCACCTTCAAAAATTAATAGATAATAAATAATTTCTTTGAAAAACAAGCTGGTCTTGTTATTTCATGAGTTTAGGTTACCATTAGCAGATCTTTTCGCCACAGTGGCTTAATTAATCGTAGGGTTTGTTAAAGTGTGAGGATTTCAATTTACTGCAGTTGTAAATAAATGTATATAATTTGTGAATAGGTTAATTAGGTCACATGATTCAGTTGCTCAAAATATGTCATGATAGTCTATGGGCATTGTAAATGATTTATGATAGATGGTGAGTATTGTGGAGTTGGGTAGCGTTACTTATGGCATATTTTCTATAGGGCCGCTGGATCAGCATCTAATTGATGCATTCTCTGAACTAAATGGAACATTACATAATGTTAAAATCATAAGTGACAGCCTCAAAAAGACACAATCTTGGCCCACTTGTTCTGCCATAAAAAAGGGGAATTATTTTTGGGGCAACTGTGCACATGTGCTTATGCGTAATGCAGTCACTTAATATGAAGAAAACCAATGGATGAGATGGGCTGACCCATTGCTTAAAGCCAGTCTCTCTACATATGTATGCATATATATGTATATTTACGAGATTTTGATTTAGCAATAGGTCTGATCTGACACCAGACCTAACAGGAAAACTTGCAGCTGCGAGCTACCTGGTAAAGAAATTCTGAAGCCAGGGCTGGGGCTTGGGAAAACAGAACAACTAACATTTGTTATGGGGAGTGTGATCTTCCTTAGGAGCATAACATTTACTCAACACAAGCATTTTTAATATTCCGTGGTTCGCCAGACTCTGAAAATCTCCTATTGTCTTCCAGACCTCACACATTAGTGGCATTGAAACTGTGAATTCAATAAAGAAATATGTATAATCTATCCTGGTTCATCGTGAACATCACGAAAGATTAAAAATAGTGCAGAACTATGCTACTATGGTGAATATATTATATCCAGAACTTGTTCAGTGTTTGTATGTTTTTTAGTCTCCACTGGTTCTCTTGAATGCCTGAAGTGATTTAAAAAAAAAGATAAAACATTGTGAATGCCATTCATTTACACTTTTATTACACTGTGCAGATGAAAATCCCCACACAGCATTTCATCTGATTGTGTTCAACATTATTTTTAGCCTCTATGTAAACAAACGTCCATCCCCCCTCACAATAACCAGGAGGATTGTTGCTGTGTCCCCCCTTTTGCACCTGCCCAGGTCTACTATCACCTTAACACCTTAGAGAGTGAAGTAAGGCCGACATACATGACAGACACCCTTGGCCCTGTTTGCAAAAGTGATCAAGGCAGCAGGCAAGACTCCAGTGAGCTGCCCCAGAGTTTTTTCATAGTAAGAAGTCTCCTCCAGCTAGTGGGCATTGTTGGGGGGCGGAGGGGGGTTGGATGGGGCTAATAACACAACTCTCAGCTCTTGCAAATAATTGTGGAGCACGCAAAGAAAAGTAAAAGATTGTGCATGGTAGGTGATGTAATGGTGCCTCTTAGGGATGTCTGAACTAGCAACAAGCTTTGTTTGAAAGCAATTGTTTTAGCACACCATCCCAGTAGGTAGAACGTTTAGCTGAATTGTTGGTCCTAAACATTGTGTGACTTGTAATTAGACTGGACATTTGTACAGAGGGAGAAGCTTGTCAGGTCAGACTTATAGGACTGGCAGTGAAAGTTCACTAGTGGTAACCACTGGGAGAGAATGCATGGGATGTGTGGGGTGTCCCAGCAGACTAAGAAAGGAGTCATGAGTAAATGGACAAGCATCAATTGTAGAGGTAAACAGGCTTTACATTGAGGCTGTTACCCCGCAAGTCATTACATTGCGTGCGTTAAAACGCATGTGAAGTAACAACGCGTAGCCATTACTACGCATACCATTATATCGCATGCGCTTTTACAATGCATGTGATGTAATGGCTATCCACATCGTTGTGAGGAAACTGAGGCTGTTCCGTTTCCTCACAACAATGTACACCGTACAGGAAGTGAAGCAGGAACCAGGAGAAAGGAACCACGAGGAGAGAGAGGTAAGGGGAATTGGTCTAGGGGTGGGGGTTATTTTGTAGGGTTTAGTGTACTGTCGAAGTAGTGTTGTTATGATTGTGTAGTTTAGGGTTGTGTTTTAGGATTTAGGGTAGTGTTGGGGGTTGTGCAGGATAGCGATGGATTGTAGGGACCGGACTGGGGGGGAGGAGGAGGGTCGTACTGGGAGTAGTAGTTTAGGGGTTAGGGTAGTGTTGTGCTGTTTGTGTATTGTAGGGTAGTGTTTTAGGGTAGTGTTAGAGTGTAGTGACTGGACTGGGGGTAGTGGTAGGGCCGTGCTCGGGGTAGTGCATTAGGGTTTAGGGTAGTGTTGTGGTGTTTGTGTAGTGTAGGGTTGTGTTTTAGGTTTTAGGGTAGTGTCGGGGGGTTGTGCAGGGTAGTGTTTGAGTGTAAAGAATGGACAGGGGTAGGGGGAGAGTCGTGCTGGGTGTGGTGTTTTAGGGTTTAGGGTAGTGTTGTGCTGTTTGTGTAGTGTAGGCTAGTGTTTTAGGGTAGTGTTGTGGGTCATGCAGGGTAGTGTTAGAGTGTAGGGAACGGATTGGGGTAGGGGGAGGGTTGTGCTGGGTTAGTGGTTTAGGGTAGTGTTAGGGTGTTTGTGTAGTGTAGGGTAGTGTTTTGGGGTTTTTGGACATTGTCGGGGTTGGGCAGGGTAGTGTTTCAGTGTAGGGACCGGACTGGTGGTAGGGGGGAGGGTCGTGCTTCGGGTAGTGTTTTAGAGTTTAGGGTAGTGTTGTGGTGTTTGTGTAGTGTAGGGTAGTGTTTTAGGGTTTAGGGTAGTGTCGACGAGCCATGCAGCGTAGTGTTTCAGTGTAGGGACCTGACTGGGGGTGTGGCAGGGTCGTGCTGGGGGCAGTGTTTTAGGGTTTAGGGTAGTGTTGCGTTGAATGTGCAGTGTAGGGTAGTATTTTTGGTATTAGGGTAGCGTCGGGGGTCGTGCAAGGTAGTGTAGTGTTATTGTAGGGAGAGCCCTGGGGGTCAGGAACGGGTCATGCAGTGGTACCCATTAGGGTTTATGGTAGGGTATGGTGGAGTCATTAACCTTGCAAACGTTTACCATGGGTATACCTTTACCACGCAGGCCTTTGAGTTGTAATGGCATTCGTGGTAAAGGTATAGTCATGATAACATTTTACTTTGTAATGGTATTTTGTAGTAATATCTGTGTTGTAATGGTGTGTGTGGTATTGCCATGCGATGTAATGAGTCATATTCATTGTAGAAGCCATCATTCTGAGGTGATGTGATTGCTTTGATCTTCCTAGCACTGCATCTGCATGACGGCCACTAAGGGAAGAGTAGACATGACTTGTACCTGCTACAGGGATCAGCAAAAGGAGCTCGACAGCAAAGCCTGGAGAAGAGCAGGGACCCAGAGCTAACCAAGGAAGGGGACATGCGGAATTCTGATAGATGGAAAGTGAAACCAAGGGCAAAATAATCCACTTACGAAATAAACTAACCCCTTGGAACAGCAAGGTAGGTACACACGCTGCAAGTCAAATAACAAATCACGTCTTACCCAGAGCCTATTTTGACATGCCTACATTCACCTTTCGTTAATAAGATTTTATCCCAGTGCATTGATTTTATCCCTTATGCTCTTGTTCTCTTAGTTAGAGAATCTATGTGACATCACCTGTAGTGCCAATGTTATGATAAATGCTGATTCCAAATGTCAGTGAACTGGAACACTCAGACATAAGTGGTTGTGTTAAAGTTGGCACATGCTTCTATCAAAATAGATTTCCTGCTGCTTAAAAGCACCTTCATCTGCCTATCCGGACTCTATCATTAAGCCTCTTGTTTGCATTCTCAGAAGGCCACAGCTCAGCTAGCCTTTCAGAGACCCTAGCTGGTAGTGAAATCTCAGCATGCGCTCTAGTTCAGTGCAAAGACAGACAGGCATTAAAGTGTCACACCTCACTCTAAAAGGATTCAGGGGCATATTTACAAGCCCCTATCACCACCGAATGTCACTTTTTATGATGTACCTGTTGCGATAAACCCTTCACCTTATTTAAAAGGTGGCATTAAGCCACCTAATGTGGCTTAACGCTGCCTTGTAAATAAGGCACCCTTTCATGCTACACTTAGCATGAAAGGGGTGGGCAATGAGTGTTGTGGTGGGTGTTCCACCGCCACACTACTTGATTTTTGATGCCGCCCCCTATTTACAAGGGAGGCATAAATAGGAGGAGGCCCCAAAATTATGACCGGGGAAAACCTGGTCTTAGCATGGCAAAACGAGGAGAAATTGTTAATTTCTCCTTGTTATTACTGTTTCTATGTGTGCTGCATTGTACAGCACACATAGAAACAACACATCACCAAAAACGATTGTGTATGTGGAGAAATGTGTACCTTCCGGCACATAAACAATCATGAAACAAATGTCAATTTGCAACTTCTATGTGTGCCGCACAATGCAGCACACATAGGAGTTTCAACTCGGCACTCTGGAATGGAACACCTTCCTGCACATAAACAAAGCTTCTCCCCAATGCAGGCATCTTTGCTCTATGGTGCAAGGGTGCCTGCATTGGTGCAAGGCAGCTAGATTTAGCACCAATTCTATGGGAAACGCAGAGCCTGCATTCTTGCCAATACCGCACATCCCTGCCTTTTCAGAATGGCGAAGCATTAGCAATTTATGCCTAACGTCACGCTTCACCATTCTGTTGTAAATTTGCCCCTCAATGCCTGCTTTCTTTTGGTCATTGGTATGGTCTAAAAAGATATTAACATTGGAAAACATTTGGAACACATAAGGTAAGCAGTGTCTGCGATTTAAAGTAATACTGGAAAAATAAATGCCATTACTTGGGATCGAAGGCACTCTTTAAATAGAGCTAAGTTTCCCTTGGAGCTTACAGAACGAATGCTCCAATGCCCTCTTACTTAAAAGAGGTACAAAAGGGGGTGGCATTTCGGGCTGGACTGTTCCCATGAGGCACAGGGTCAGACTGATTTGCATATAACCATGTCTGAACTGGGGTGGCTAAAGAACGGTGATGGATTAAACCCAGATCTTTTGACTGGGTGTGTGTGTTTGATTGGTTCAGATGCTTCGTCCATTTCCACCCCCTTTTGTACCGCTCTTACTTAAAAGAGCACAGCCTTCACTAGGCAACCCTAATGGTCTTGATTGAGATGGCACAGCTGTCTTCAGCCTGGACACAGCTCTGAAGGAAAAAAAACTTCACCATTGCTCTTTTGCCCCTTGCTTACAGTCAAGACCAACTTTAGCACTGGTGGTGACTGGTGCGACAGCCTTTTTTGGAACCCGGCAATTATTTCCTTCTCCATGCATTTCCTAGCTAACATCCTCTAACATTGCCCTACATATCTCCATAGTTCTTCTATGACATTTATTTCATTTCATTTTGATAGTGCTACATAGTTCACTCACACTCAGTTCTGTGATCTGCATGGTAAACATTCTTTGCAGCAGGCTCATTAACCTTCTGCGCCATGTTAGGATGAGTCAAAACTGTCACTAGACAAAGATCTCTCTCCAGCAGGACCAATAATCATGAGAGTTATCTTTACATTTGTATTGTTGTTTGAAAACTGCTGGCTACACAAGGATCACTGCAGGATGTGCTTTTAAGCCATATGCTATTTCTATACTGCTTCACTCGCCCAGGTTAGTGCCAATGGCAGCTATATCAGTTGCACCACCCTAAAGCTGGCATTGTTCACAGTGAGCACAGGCGGACATTCAGCCAGCAACATAGTAGATGTTTATATCACATGTTTGAAAACAGCTGTACTCTATGCAAAGAAACCAAATCACAACATGGAGCAACGAATGGGCCACCCTGCACTGTTTTATTCACACCTGCCAACTCACCTGGTGCCACAGTGTGTTAGACTATATTGTCTCTCTTCATGCTGTCTACCGATAAGAGCCAATATCACATGGTGGGACACGAAGGAAACAGGATACCCCTGCACAGAGCGGGTTTCCATCCCATGGTTGGATGTTTTTTAAACATCTCCACTACATCAATAGCAGCCCTAGAATCATTTGTTTGATGCAAAGCCCTGCCCAGTCTCCATGTATCCAACTCCTCAGAAACTCTTTTACAACTGCTTAGACTGAAAAGTGTTCAATGTCATTACACACACACATATATATATATATATATATATATATATATATATATATATATATATATATATATATATATATATATATATATATATATATATATATATATATATATATATATATATTACCTACTGGCGGTCGCCAGTAGGTATATATAGTTAGGATTTTTTCTCTATGGGATTTTTGAAAATTCTATGTCTAATAACTTTGGCGTTTGTGGACGGAATTGGCTGAAATTTTCAGGAAAATGGCACATTTTGTTTCTGAGCAGCCCCTGAAAATTTTGGGGGGGTTCGTCAAGGGGGGGCCGAGAAAAAAGGGGGTCCCAAAACGCGTTTTTCCCATGTTAATTTCCATAGGGCGGTTGGCCTCACTTTTAGCCCGAACGGCTGAATGGATTTGCACGTAACTTGGCAAAATTGTAGGGACTGGTAGCCCGATGTGCCTTTTGTAGGTCTCAATATATGTGCTCCAGTGGATTTTGAGAAATTAACGTTTTAAAAAAGATATATATCTGTAACAGCGGACCGGGCAGCGTCCCAGGACGCGTACTTTTCGCGCAAGGGAGCTTTGTGAAGCGAAGCTGATTGGTTCTCCGGCATCTGTCAACATTCCAAACAGTCCGTAGCGGCCGCCATCTTGTCTCTCGGTAGGATCGAGAGACAAGAGGAGGCCAAAGCGAAGGGGCAAATGACCATAAGGGGGAATAGTAGATCCTCGCTGACCCCCTACGTTTGATGTGGAGGTTTTAAAAGGGCCCCGCGGGGCAAAAAAAAATAAAATAATAATAATCGAACGGCTGAATGGATTTGCACGAAACTTGGCAAAATTGTAGGGACTGGTAGCCCGATGTGCCTTTGCTAGGTCTCAATATATGTGCTCCAGTGGATTTTGAGAAATTAACGTTCAAAAAAAGATATATATCTGTAACAGCGCTCCGCTTCGCGTACTTTTCGCGTTACGGAGGTTTGCGAAGCTGATTGGTTTTTCGGCGTCTGTAAACATTCCAAACAGTCCGTAGCGGCCGCCATCTTGTCTCTCGGTAGGATCGAGAGACAAGAGGAGGCCAAAGCGAAGGGGCAAATGACCATAAGGGGGCATAGTAGATCGTCCCTGACCCCCTAGGTTTGATGTGGAGGCTTTGAAAGGGTCTCGCAGGGCAAAAAAAAATATACCGTTTTTTTAGTTTTTTTGCGTGGAGTGCGCCCGGTTCGCGAACCGGGAAGCGTTCTGGGGAGCGTACTTTCTTGAAAATTAGTGAAAAAAGTTAGAGTAAAATAATAATTTTGAGTGATCAGATGTAGGGTAGCTCTGAGAAGAGCTTTTGGGTTTATGGTACATTTAGGTACTTATAAGTAGGTACCAATGCACAGTCTTAAATTCAGAGTGAAAACTCTGTTGCCCTCATCTGAGAAGTGAACTCCATCTCCTCTGTAGATATCTTGCATGTAGTAACGCAAGTTATTGTTGTACAGGGAGCCCATTCCATGGTCTCTCATGTAAGCTGAAACAGATTTGTTTACATGCTTCCTCGATTTCTCAATTTGTGGACAAAATTGGTTCGACCACCTCCATTTCTGTCTTTGGCATATATTTGAATATACCAAGGCAGTCTGAGGAAAAAGTGCCATCAATTGCTCAAAGGTGTCCTTTAAAAGCATTTCCAGACCTACCCCAGTCAAAGTGCCCAAATCATTACCTCCACAGTGCACAATTAACAGGTCAGGTTTTGGCAAATGCATAAAGGTTTTCACCAATGGTATCAATTGGTGACATTTTAATCCTCTGTGGCCAAACCACTTAATTTCCACATCTTGTAAATTGAGGTTAGGTAAATTCCTGTTTTCAGCGTACCTTTGAGCCCAATAGATGTAACTATGTCCAACAATCCAGACAGAAAACATGGTGAGAGAAGGTTCTGCTGCAGTCAGATGAAGTGTGGCAATGAAATGGCAGTTGAAAAAATGAGAGTGTAAAATGAAAAAAACTGAGGAGTTTCTGTGTTAATGAAGCAGTAAGAGTGATTGGTGGATTTTGATTGCTGAAAACAGAAAGTTAGTGTGCATGGATGAGTTCGTTGAAAGATGTATTTTGAGTGGCGAAGAAAAAATCATTAAATGAAAGAATGCTCTGGATATGCAGGTGCACTGAGAGTTCAGAGTTCAATTGCAACATTGTTGTGTGAGAGGTCTTGCAAGAGGTGGTTGCTATGCAGAAAAAGCAGAGAGGGGGCAGAGGGGGGAAGGGTTTTGCTTTGAAAAAAAGTGAGGGAAGAGTTTTGATTGGGTGACATGAGAGATATGTGTGAGGAATTACAGCATTTCTGTGCTTTTGATAGCTGCAGACTCTGGAGTGCATACCTTTTGCTCTGCTGAAGACAAGTTGGTGTGTTTCTGAGACTGTTTTGAAACTCAAAGTATTTGCTAAGGTGAGAAAAGATTTCTTTAATTTAGATAGAAAATAGTGTGCTTTAAGGAGAAAATTATGAAGAAAGTTGTGTTTTTCAAATATTGCTTTGTCTCAAGTGTTTCACAAATAGATTTTGTTTCTTTGAGAAATTGTAATTGGAGAAAATGTGAAGTATTAGTACTGACAGGGCTTTTATGTGCATAGGAGCTGTGGAGTGTTTTCAAATTATGACTTGTAAATCGTTTTTGAGAAAAAGCAATGGTTTTAATATTGATGAGAAGGACATAATGGTGTCTGCTTCTTTATAAGGTAATTGAGAGTCTCTGATGTTATTTTTCCCATTTCAATGTAAGAAGTTTGTCTGTGGAGCAAATTGCTTGTAAATATGCTCCCACCTGTGCATGGCAAATTTAGATTTTGAATGTTTCCGTTACATAGGCATGTTAAAGGTGACTGAAACATGCTGCAAAGGCAATCAAAAAATGCTTTTATGTGTCTTAAGGACATTTTAAGTCATTTCCCCATGTGCAGTGTTTTCAAATTATGAGTTGAAAATCGTTTTTGAGGTAAAGGAATGTTTTCAAAATTTATGTGCGCCATATGACCCCAAATTTCTTTTTCAGGGGTGCAGCAGGGTGTTCTTGAGACACCCCTGCACCGTCGGAAAAATTCGTAATTTGCGATGAGGTAATTGCTAATCGCAAATTGCACCTTCATTCCTATGGGCCTCCTGCTGCATGGAAATGAATGGGTAATTTGTAATTAGCAAATAGGTCATCGCAAACTAGGAATGGTAAAGAATCGCTATTTATTCCTTAAAGTTCGCTATTTAGGAAATGCAAAAAACTTTGATGATACATATGGCGGTTTATCTCTAACAAGATAAGAAGCATAGGGATAGATTTATGATGACTGGCGCATCACCAGGGATGTGTTAGTCATTCTGTGCCGCTGTTCCGTCACCTATGGTGTGCTGCATTTACAATGCGGCGCATCATGGGGCAAAAACAGCACAGATGCGTGACGTATTTGTGCCGTAAAGTTGGCGCATTGCTGGAGTTGTATCGCAAGTGTGATGAAGCTCCAGTAAGGTTGAGGGGTGCCCCTGTCGCAGGGTTTCTGTTCTGACACAGAACTGTGGACAGAGGATTGGAACCTCGGCGAATTAGGGTGTCCCAAAACTCACCTTAGTAATCAAAACCCCTTAGCAAGCTAGGTACAGTGTCACATTGGATATAACAAACTCTCAATGTTTAGACAATCCAGAATATGAACTTATAGTACCTCAGGATACGTGGAACTCATGAACAGTCGGTCGTTATATATTTCTTAGAAACGAGAACATGGAGTTAAGAAGAACACATGTGTATTTGAAATGTTTATTTACTAATGCCGTCTTCTCAGGCGTAGTATCTTAGATTATACAAGTACACATATTATCAGTAGCAAAATTACCAGCATAGTCAATAGTACATAAAAAGCGAATGGTGACAGTATGTTAACATGCTGTAAATGAATAAGAGTTAGCAACACTTATAAGCAGCCGCGGGCCGTGGAGGGAGTTACGGTGGGGCAGGGAGGCGGGGAGGGGGAGGGGCAGGGTGGAGAGGGCTCCACCCTGCCCCTCCCCCTCCCCGCATCCCTGCCCCACCGTAACTCCCTCCACGGCCCGCGGCTGCTTATATCTCACCCTCCCTAATACACATAATATATTATTTGCTAAGAAGGTCTCTTTGTGTTGGTTTAGGGCGTGCCGATACTTTAGTGTCTTAGATTTGAAGGAATCACATCAGCATAGAAAAGATAATCCATATGCCGTGCTTAATATCGCCAACGGCATTGTGCCATAATATTCTAGCATGCGATTGGGGAACAGTGTCAGCAGCTGCAGGGCGGGAGCTTGCACAGGAGGGACATCCATATTTAAAAATTTAAAAAAGCACAAGAGCGTCCGCTGGTAATGCAAGTAAAAATGGGAATCCACGAAGCAGAGTGGAAAAAATAGAATGTAAGAAAGCAGGGATGACTCCAAAGATTTTCTCAAATGAAGTCACGAGACCACTGGTAACAACTTTAAAAAAGTGCGCCAGGCCCTTTGTGGAGGACGCGTTAGAGATAGTCCGAACCATCCTGCTGAAATGGAAAGGCGAATCTGTATTTAAAAGGGTCTGCACCTCTGTACGGGTGTTCGCTGTGTGAAGCACGAAAGTTTCACGGGCCGAACTCAAGGCCACCTCTCTCTGAGACAAAATAGCTCTTATTCTTGCCATGCCGTTGAAATGTGCTCCCAAGGTTGGTATTTGTGGCCAGATTGAAAACTCCCTATGTTCATGTGTGGGAGGAAATAGAACATTTCTGCAGCAAATAACCCGTTCATGAAATGAATACTTTTAATTAACCCAGAACAATCTTCATTATTGAGCATCAAATAACTACCATTTTCCAAGAACTTGAACGTGGGGATGATAGCAGGAACTGGTGTGCCTTGCAACACGCAAGCCATATTTGGTCGGTGTTTGTTGCATGAACCGTGTAACTGTATGTGCCTACACATTAGTGAATGATCTGGCGTCTCAGTGCATTCCTCTCCATTCAGATAAAGTTCTTGATCATCTTTGAAAATCTGTATGTGTATGGAAGCGACCAGACTTCATGAAGAAAACCACTACCTAAAGGTTAATAACGACCTATTGGTATATATTTCATACAATTTGAAAACTTATATAAAGCAAAAGGCAGCGTTATTAAACCGTGGATAAGGCACGTTGCCAAAGCAGTCAACCTTTTGGATTTATACTGGAAATGTTAAAGGAAGAATTACGGAGTAGGGCCTGTAAATCTTTAATAGACAACGAGTAAAATTACTCCAACCATCATATTCCTCTAACTCCGGGATAGTAGGGGTGTTTCATTTTTTAGAAGTAGCCAATCCAAAGCATTTGGTCTGGGAAATTGTTTCATTCACAAACAACATATGTTTTGGGATGAGACATGCACGGTGGAAAGCCTCAGTGCCTTGTACCTGCCAGGTTCGTGAACCCCAAACTGATGTAGATCCTGGATATTTTTACTCTGTATTACGTTAGCATGGTCTCATTACTGGTTTAAACGCCATTTTTCCTTTTTTGTAACTTCTGCACACGACACTTAGTTGTTGCTTTAGCTTTCAGCCTACCTGCGTCAAGATCTATGCCTGCTTCAAGCAGGCGCAGGGTTTTGATGCAGCTTTGTCCTATCTGATTGTAAATGCGGCACACCGTGGGTGGCAGAGCAGCGGTGCACGTTAACTGGTGCATCCCTGGGGATGTGCTAGTTAATATAAATCTGCCCCTTTACATTTAATTATGTGCAGGGGACACAGAGTAGGTGAGGTTTATCCAAGGTTAAGAAGAGATGAGTCCTGTTCAGTGAAAAATTGGAGATAGGCTTCAGTATATTATATACTTAAGTAGTGTGTTAAGTTTTTGATGACTGTTATTAATTTACTGTTGGGTAATAGTGGTTAATAACATTTTTTATTATATTTTACCACAGATTCAACTGCAGATTATTTCAAGATTTTAGGATGCCTAGCAAAGAAAGAGTAAGAAAGGCTGCAAAACGTCAAAGACAGCAGGACCATGGAATAATGCAGCAGTCCTCTAACAAAAAGATTTGTCAAGTCACCAAGAAAGCACCGGGTAAGAGTCGAAAAACAGTCATAAGAAATATGTGTAGTAAAAAAAATATTACTACAGAAAATGTTTCAGTCCAGAAAAGGAGAAAGAATTCAAATGGTAAGGAAAGGCCAATGAGAAATGTTACTGCTAGAGTAAGAGATAACTCTATGCATGAAAGTAGAAGGAAACAACAGTTTAGGGATATTCGTAAATGAATGTTCCGCAACAGGATAATTGGGAATTTGTTAAAAAATATTAAGGAAGGTCAGCAGAAAGTGGTTTTTTATAAGAGAAAAAAAATAGTTGAGAAAGTTATTGATCAGGCATTTGAAATTAAACGTAAGTTATTTATTTTGACAATCAATAGAATTAGGAAGCTAAACAAGGTAATTTATGATTTCAAAAGAAATAGTAGATGGAAGAGAATAGTTAATCGTAGTAATTTTTGTGAAGTTTTTTCTGGAGAATGGATGCATAGTTCAAGCTCTGAGGCATTTTTTAATGAGGAGAGTTATTTCCAGGATAATGATTTGGTGCATGCAGTTGACACCAGTGGTCGAGCTTATGAAGTGAAAGATGGTTGTCCAGTTGAAAAAGAAAAACTTGTGAGAACAGAGATAGAAGAGGTGTTAGGTAATGAGGTTTTAGAGAGACGTCCTAAGGGTCCTGTGTACACCTGGAAGTGTAGTAGTATTTGCAGTGTACGACAGGATTCCATCAATTTGCTTTGTGATTTTATACGGTTATTTAGTAAGAAAAGTTTGAAGCAGAAAATGAAGTTGTTGCAAGAATTAGATCCTTGCAGAGTGAGAGCAGTGATAGGTTTGCATGGTCATTCACTGGCTTGTCTTTCCAGGAGAGTATGCCAGAGTGTTTTTCATCATTTCAGGATGCTAGCAGTGCATCATAATAAAGTGAGGAAATTAGTTAGAATGTTGTATTATGCTAAGAGTCCAGCAATTATGCTTAAACAATTATGCGCTGCTCTTTTGCATGGTTCTGAAATAGATGTGAAGAATATATGTGAAGAAATTGAGTTTTGTTACTTTGGAAGTAAAGAGGAGAATGTTGAAATTGACCAAGAAGAAGAGAGTAATGTGGAAGATAGTGTACAGGTTTCCAGTACAGATAATTTCCAGAGGGAAATTGCGACGTTTGAGGTGAAATCAAGTGAGAGGCCAAATTTCACTTGTGTGTGTTGTCGACGCACTTATTATAAGAATCAGACTAAGTTAGTGGATTTATATGGAAAAAGTGAAAGGGAAAATAATAGTGAATGGAAGGATTTTACAACATACTTGATGGTAGAAAATTGTTTTGATTTGGGATTGGATCAACCAGTGTGTACTTATTGTTGTAACAAATTAAATCAAAACCAGATGCCTGCTAGAGCAGTTCATAATAATCTGGAATTGGTTGAGATTCCTTCTGAATTGAAGGATTTAAATACTTATGAATCTATTTTGATTCAGAGTATCCATCCCTTTCAGGCTATTGTAAGAATGGAGCCAAAGACAGGGAAATTGCCTCCATCAGATTTACAGAGAGGATTAAAGGGAAGAGTTGTTTATTTGCCTCTAGATTTGAAGAAAAACATTAACACAATTGGAGTAGAAAAAGAGGAAGAGGAACCTCTTGTTATCTTAGTTAATGGGGTTCCGACAAAGAATAAGAAAATATGGCAAGATTTAGTAGATGTTAGGAAAGTCAAAAGGGCAACATTGTATTTGAAAAAATATAATAAATACTATAAAAATGTATATGTTGCAGAAGAGGAAGTAAGTGAGGAAGAGGATAGCGATTTGTGTGCTGGTCAAATTGAGAAAGTAGAACCCTGTACTAGTGAAGAAATATATGAACATTATAGTGTTCATCCTTTGCATTCCAAGGAAGTCATGGGGAATGCTATTGAGTTGTTTCAAATGAAACAAGCGAAAGGGAGTCCCATTAGTGTTTGGGAGGAAAGTTTGGAAGCTCGGTGTTTCCCACAGCTTTTTCCAACAGGTCAGGGAGGAAGATATGATGAGCGACCTCATCAAATTCCTGCTTCTGAATACCGGACTTTGCGATTGTATGCAGGAGATCCTAGGTTTCGACAATGCATTCCTTATTTGTTTCATCTCCTGTTTGAAAGCGATCTGTCTGGACTGTCATATGCAGTGAACCACATCTTGAAAAGTGGTATACACATGCAAAACATCTCGGCAAGTGACTTTATGGATAAAGTCAATGTCCAAGACAGTATTTTGGATTCTCACCTGATTAATCTCATGGCGTGTCAGCGTGGTACTAATGAGTACTGGTACCGTCGTCATGGTGATTTAAAATGTATGCTGAGGAACTTAGGAACTCCCACATGGTTCCTCACTTTGAGCTGTGCTGAGTATGGCTGGGAAGACTTACTTGAATTTCTACGAGAGGCAAATGCTAACGTAGAAAACATCGAATTCAAGACACCCGGAGAACTGTGCTCTTTGGATCCAGTCAATGTATGTAGGTACTTCAATCATAGATTTGAAGGTATGATGTCTTTCATCATGAATAAGAAGAATCCACCTCTTGGAGAGGTGTTGGATTTCTTCTGGAGGAAGGAGTACCAAGCAAGAGGTGCTCCTCATATACATATGTTGCTGTGGATCAAGGATGCACCTAAATTTGGAATGGATGCAGACGACTCAGTGATGAGTTTCATAGAACAGTATTCTACGTGTGCTGTTCCAAACGCAAAGGAGAAAAAAAGCCTAAGAGAAAAAGTTCTACGTTTCCAAAGCCATCGATGTGGAAAGTACTGTCGTCGTAAATTCCGGAACAAAGACAAGTTCTACACCAAATGTCGTTTCGGCTTTCCACGATCGGTGATTTCTAAAGGAAGAGTGAACAGTTTGAGGTCTTCGCTGCGACATAATGTGATGAAGAAATCACCTAAAAACACATACAATTTGAAGAGGAACGAAGAGTCTAAGTACATCAACGACTACAACCCGGTGATTTTGTCCATGTGGAATGCTAACATGGATATACAGTTTGTGGCTGATAACTGTATGGCTGTGGCTCGGTATGTGACATCTTACATCACCAAAAAAGAGAAGACAGAATTGAAGGATATGTGGGAGGACATTTCCCATGAAAAGAGCCTCAGCAAGAAGTTGTACAGTTTCAGTCTGAAGATGTTGTCGCATCGAGAAATCGGAGCTTACGAATGTTCTGACCGGTTGTCTTCAGCAAGTCTCTATGCCAAGTCCAGGAGTATCGTTTGGGCGAGTGTTGGTCTTGCTGCAACGCGTAATCGAGTTCTGAAACCTGTGCGGGAAATTAAGTATTTGGCGGAAAAGGAGCCAAACAGTACCGACATTTTGAAGAGCAACATGTTGGATACATATTATCCAAATCGAAGCAGTCACCTCGAGAATGTTTGTCTGTATGAGGTTCTGCAAAATTACATATTCCAGAGGAACATCAAAGAAGATACTGAGAAAGGACTGTATGCTGTAATAGGAAGTGAGGGATGTCTGGTCAAGCAAAGAAAATGCCACTTGATAAACCATCGAAAATTGAGTGGCGAATCTCCTGAAAAAAAGGAGTTTTTCTATTTAGCACTTTTGCAACTTTTTAAGCCTTGGCGTGCAGAAGAGGAACTGCTTGGAGATTTCCTTTGTTACGAAGACTCATTCAATGCTGCCAAGGAGACCATAGAATGTCCTGCTTTTCCCAAATATGTAGAAATGTTGAATGTGGAAATTGAGCAGGAAGCAACGATTGCAGCCGAGATTGCCAGAGACAGTTCTCAGGACAGTCAGAGTTCTGCTTCATTGAGTCAGGATCCACTAGGAGGACCTCTTATCGAAAATGAAGCTGCCACTGCTATGAATGAAGTGGAAAGAGCCATGGCACATGCTCAGGAGGATGCGGTTAACTTAGAAGAGTTGGAAAGACAACTCAACGTTGAGCAGAGGAAAATATATGACGAACTTACCATGCAAATTGATCATGGATTAAGTCATGACAAGAAAGAGTGCTCATGTACGTCGTTGAAGCCTGTCCGACTGTACGTGAGTGGAGAAGCGGGAACTGGAAAAGTTTCCTTATTAAAGCAATTTCATGTTATTTGCAGGAAAGGACAGAGTCATCGCTGTCTTGTGTTGTCACCGCTCCAACTGGACTGGCAGCACATAACATTAAAGGGATTACTTTACATCGTTTACTGATGCTGCCAGTGGAGCATGACAACAAATTAGAATATCACAAGCTATCTGGAGATGCTTGTTTTGAAGTTTCAAGAGTCTTGAGGAAAATGAAACTTCTTATCATTGACGAAGTAAGCATGGTTTCCAATGTCATGCTTGCCTTTGTGCATTTGAGAATGCAAGAAGTTCTCAAAACAGAGTATGATGTGTTATTTGGTGGCAAACACATCATTGTTTTCGGAGATCTTCTGCAGCTGACACCAGTGAAAGGGCAACCTGTGTTCAAAATGCTCACGCATGAAGATACCAGGAAGTGCTTAGGGAGTATTGGCAACGTCAATATATGGTTAAACTTCAATTATGCTGAACTGCATGAAAATATGCGTCAGGCAAAGGATGAAGTTTACAAGACTATTCTACAAGATGTTAGAATTGGAAAAGTGACCGAGCATGGGAAAGAAGCTTTACATGCACGATTACTGACAAATTTATATCCAGACGAAGATGTTGTGCCTGAGAATATTTTTCAGAAAGTTACTGAGAAAAAATCTGGAATATGTTTGATGCCAACTCTTGCAGAATGTGCCAAATTCAACAACAAAATGTTGCATTTAGAAAAGCAAGAGATTGTGAAATTGGAAGCTATTGACAGAGTAGAGCATATGGGATCAACAATTATTTTGTCTGAGAATCTGAAAACAAAATTGGATTCATTAGAGAAGAGTATATCTAAAACTGCGGGTTTTGAAAAGACTCTGAATGTGTGCTTGAACTGCCGTATAATTTTAAGAAGGAATTTACATGTTGAAAGAGGTCTGGTAAATGGATCAATGGGTAATGTTGTTGATTTTGTGAAATACAGAAATAGAGATGGAATTGAATTTTTAAAAATTAAATTTGATGGCATTGAGGAAGTACAGCTAATTGCTCGTTGTTCTGCTAGATTTTTGCTTGTAAAAGACTTATATGTTCGTCGTAAGCAGTTTCCTGTTTGCTTGGCATATGCGGTGACAATCCATAAATCGCAAGGTTTAAGTGTAGACTGTGCATTGGTGAATATTGGCAGTTCTGTGTTCAAGGAGGGTATGGCATATGTGGCATTGTCACGAGTTAGGACTTTATCGGGATTGTACTTGATTGAGTGTGATGTCACAAACATTTGTGCGGATCTAGATTGTGTTAAGGAATACAATAGGTTGAGAAGAGAGTATGCGCCACATTTGCCTCAGTATCCTTTGTTTGAGAAACGTGTGGTAGGCCGGAAACGAAGAAATGTGACCAATACTGGGGAGGTTGTAGCAAAAAGACGAAAAGTCGATGAACCTGAAATTATAAGCAGAAACAAAAAGGATTCTGTTGAAGATGTTGTTGGTTTTCAATTTGAAAACAGTTCTGGTGTCAACTGCTAGGCTAATGTAGTGGTTAATGTTTTGTTTTCTCTACAAAATGTAAAAGAAGAGATTGTGGTCAATTCTGATCAAAGATTTTGCAGTTTGTTAAATTCTGTGTTAGAGAAATGTAGCACTGATAGAACAAACATAGAAAGTGTGTCTGAAATTCGAAATCTGTTAGACAGATGTTCAGGCCAAACACAATTCTCTCAAAATAGTCAGCAAGATTGTCAGGAGTTTTTAATGTATATGCTTGATGTATTGCATGCTGAAGGTGTAGATGTAGATCACCTGTTTGGGCTTTCTTATCAATGGCAGCATGACTGCGAGAACTGTAGGGTATCAAGTAGTACTAGTGTAGACTCAGAAAGATTTATATATTTAACTTTGCCAGACAGTAAATCAGTCTCTTTTAATAAGCTAGTAAAAGCAGCTGATCACAATATGGAGTGTAGGCAATGTAAATCTGAAATGATGTCCACATTATTTATACGAACATATGGCCAGTATGTCATTTTAATGTTCCAACGATGTAGACCTGATGGAACAAAATTGACAACTTTAATTAAAAATTTTGTGGCTTCACAGTTGTCAATATCAGGAAGGACTTTTGTAACTGTAGCAATTATATATCATGATGGTCCTTCAATAACATCAGGACATTATACAGCTTATTTAAAGTGTAGAAATGGCTGGTCATTCTGCAATGATTCTGTTTTAATTTTCAAAAGAAAATTGCCATATGACCTTAAAAACTCTTACCTGGTGTTTTTAAAACCAAAATTTTAGGGAAAGAATCTCGGGATGTGCTCTGAGGAATTTCAAGAAGTTCTCATGGCTCCTACACTGGCCTTGAGGATAAGTGTAGTACAGAGACATAACTTTTTACCATAACACTGGACGTTATTGAGAAATACGTGCACTTTGAATGAGTTCAGAAAAACTATTTCTTTTTATAAGCTAATTGAAGCAGCCAATCAAAACATGGAGTAGAGGGAATGTAAGTCTGCAATGCTGTCTACTGTTTTACATTGCTTTGTGATTAAAAGTGATGTAGAGAATTAAATAATTGTACTAGTCATAAAGGTAGTGTAAGTCTGCTTCATAGTAAGCAGTATCAGTGTGATAGGAAATGTAGAACATGATTGAGCAAGAAGGGGAAGATATTACTAGTCCAGGATTGTGTAAATGATCTTCAACATTTTAATTCTGAAAGTTGCGGAAATGCGAAAAGACGGGATTGGCTAACAAGAAATCCAAGAGTTATACATGGCTCTGACAAGATTTGGCCTTGTGGAAACTTGTGGTAGAGAGCAAGAAGTCATTTATTGTATGTAACATGTTTTTGAAAACGATGGAGGTTTTCTTTCAGAAAGTGGCGGGTTGAAAGTAATAACAGCACAACAGAGTGTAAGCTGTTCATAGGACATCCTTGGCCGTCATGGAAAGTAAGTTAACTTTAAGGAGTTCTGAATTCTGATTTGTAATGTTGTATGGGTTTTTTAAACACAATCATTTTGATTGTGTTTTTTTTCCCCCGCTGTTATATGATGAATACCTTCAAGTCACTGTTTTAGTGAAATTTGATACATTCTGAGAACAGCAAAAATAAACCATTTAACATGTATAATTAATTCTGTTCTGTTTGCATTTATGATGTACATGTAGAACTGTGTAGGAGGCATGGAGAAGGTGAGGCTTCTGTAAGTGTCAAAGTTGTTGCATACAGTGCTCATATTCTATCTAAAATTTTTTTTTTTAAAAGAACAGTAAGTATAAGGGAAGGAAACAGACAGTTATGTTAAAAGAAACACAGCTATAGGGAATAAACTAGGGATACTGTTACCCGCAATCCTCTGCTGATGATGTCACTGAGCATGTCATGAATGATGTAATATGTGACATCATCAGCAGTGGATTACGGGTAATAGTATCTCTAGTTTACTCCCCTATAGCTGTCTTTCTTTTAACATAACTGTCTGTTTCCTTCCCTTATACTTACTGTTCTTTTTTTAAAAAAAAATTTTTGGTTCGCTTCCGGTTCGCGTACTGGGGAGCGAACTGGGAAGCGAACTAAGAGAAATAGAGGTTGGCACAGTTGCAAATATTGTACCAATTTTTTAATAACGGGGAGGTAGTTCTGAAAAGAACTTTTTTTTAAATTGTTTTTGTTGTTTTATCTTTTTTTTATTATTTTTCTGAACATTTTTTTACTTTTTTTGAATTTTTCTGAACAGTTTTATATTTTTTTTGTTTTTTTTTCGGAGGGGGCAACGAAAACGATTCATTGTAAAGGGCTCAACAGGAGCAAGAAAACAAAAAAAAAGAATTTATTGTTTGGGGAGTTTCGGACAAACATGAGCATGATTGTCAATAGCTCTGTTGATCAGAGTGATGCTACTTTCTCCGTAGCAAATGAATCCACTGCAATGTACGCAGACTTGTTTTACTTCACGAAATCTCGTTTGTATATTTGGCACCATCTCCCTGCCCTCTGGTCCCGTTACTTCCGGTACAACAGATCTTCTGGCCATAATAGGGAGATTATCTAGGTCGTCCTGTTCCTCTTCTTCCTCTTCTTGCTGATTTATAACTTTAGCAGGTGGTCCACTCTTCCTTGGATGTGGTGGAGGTGGTGGGGAAGCACCAGCTGAAGCTAGTAAAGAAGCCATTGCTCACTGGTAACAAAGGGTCTTTCTCTCACAATGATGAAAGTCAGAGTGAGGAAAGAAGGAGGGATTTTCACCATTTGGGAAAAAAAATAGTTCTCAACCAATGAAAAGTGTTCATTTTAGATCATATGACCTAGTCTTACATCATTAGGAAACCGAAAGTGAAATGAACCAATGAAAAGTGTTATTACCAAGTCACATGACCTGCTGTGTTTACGTTACGCGCTTTGCAGGGCCTCCCGGTTTGCTTCCAGAAACCTGTGCTTTGCGACTCGGTAAGCGTACGAGTTCGCTAACGTAGCACGTCATATGACGTATCACGCTACAACGCGAAACGTCATGCGGACGGGAGGCGTCACGATGTTGTTTTCTAACGCGGCAGTTGCGGTAAAGAAACGTTTACCGGCTCGCGGTCTATTTCGCGGCATCAAGGTCAGCTAACGGGAAGCTTCCCGATTCGCGAAGCGGGAACGAAGAAAAAAAAATATTTAAACAAAAAGTTATTAATAAACATATAAAATATATTTTTGGATTTAAAGAAGAATACATTTTACAGCTACAGATATTAGCTGTTAAAAAACCAATGAAATTCACTGAAAAAACCATAGGTTATAGACCATATATAGTTAGGAATTAGCATTTACAAAACCTTATTTTACTCACACAAAACCATTGAAATTCCATATATAGTTAGTTGCACTAACTATATATCGCGCACCCGCAATCCACTGCTGATGATGTCACATATTACATCATTCATGACATGGTCAGTGACATCACTGATGACATCACTGATGACATCTCAAATGACATCACTGATGACATCACTGATGACATCTCAAATGACATCACTGATGACATCATGACACACCAATACCAGTTACTACATACGCACTCACTGATTCCTACGTCTACACACACATTCACTCATTCACCCATACAATCACTCATACATACAGTCACTCATTATTACAACACTATCATATGCACTCATACACCTATGCAGACAGTCACACACTGCCACTCATCCATGGAGTTACTCACACACCAAGTCAGTCCTGTAAAGAATCAATCACACTTCCATTTCTTCATCTATACAGTTAAACACAGAACACCATACTTCAGTGACATCACTGATGAGATCACTAATGACATCTGAAATGACATCACTGATGACATCTCAAATGACATCACTGATGACATCATGACACACCAATACCAGTTACTACATACGCACTCACTGATTCGTACGTCTACACACACATTCACTCATTCACCCATACAATTACTCATACATACAGTCAGTTATTATTAGAACACTATGATATGCACTCATACACCTAGTCAGTCCTGTGAAGAATCAATCACACTTCGATTTCCTCATCTATAGTTAAACACAGAACACCATACTTTTCACACATATACTAACACATACTTACTCTCTTATACAATCACTGATACAAGTACACATTGATATGCACAGCGTCACACACCTCCCAGCCAGCCACACACACACTCAGTCTCCCATACAAATACTTGGACAATCAATCAGTAACCCATATAGTTAATCATATAGCTACTGATCAACACATGCAGCAGTTTACAGAACAACAGACATAATGATGCACAAATTAAGACAGTTTAGTCACTAACCCATGCACTCAGTGAGACACATTTAATCACTCACTCATACATTCAGTCATGCACCTACTAAATCCTTTGTCCAGACACTTATACTTCCACTCATTCTTCAATATGTAAGACACATTTTAACTTTACAGAAACATACAGTCACTGGATGTTGTCATCAGTGATGTCATCAGTGATGTCATCAGTGATGTCATTTGAGATGTCATCAGTGATGTCATCAGTGATGTCACTGACCATGTCATGAATGATGTAATATGTGACATCATCAGCAGTGGATTGCGGGTGCGCGATATATAGTTAGTGCAACTAACTATATATGGAATTTCAATGGTTTTGTGTGAGTAAAATAAGGTTTTGTAAATGCTAATTCCTAACTATATATGGTCTATAACCTATGGTTTTTTCAGTGAATTTTCAAGGTTTTGTAAATGCTAATTCCTAACTATATATGGTCTATAAGCTATGGTTTTTTCAGTGAATATATATATATACATATATATATTCACTGAAAAAACCATAGGTTATAGACCATATATAGTTAGGAATTAGCATTTACCAAACCTTATTTTACTCACACAAAACCATTGAAATTCCATATATAGTTAGTTGCACTAACTATATATCGCGCACCCGCAATCCACTGCTGATGATGTCACATATTACATCATTCATGACATGGTCAGTGACATCACTGATGACATCACTGATGACATCTCAAATGACATCACTGATGACATCACTGAAAACAACATCCAGTAATTTCATGTTTCTGTAAAGTTTAAATATGTCTTACATATTGAAGAATGAGTGGATGTATAAGTGTCTGGATGAAGGATTTAGTAGGTGCATGACTGACTGTATGAGTGAGTGATTAAATATGTCTCACTGAGTGCATGGGTTAGTGACTAAACTGTCTTAATTTGTGCATCATTATGTCTGTTGTTCTGTAAACTGCTGCATGTGTTGATCAGTAGCTATATGAGTAACTATATGGGTTATTGATTGATTGCCCAAGTATTTGTATGGGAGACTGAGTGTGTGTGTGTGGCTGGCTGGGAGGTGTGTGACTCTGTGCAGATCAATGTGTACTTGTATCAGTGATTGTATAAGAGAGTAAGTATGTGTGTAGTATATGTTTGAAAATATGAGGTGTTCTATGTTTAACTGTATAGATGAGAAAATGGAAGTGTGATTGATTCTTTACAGGACTGACTAGGTGTGTGAGTAACTCCATGGATGAGTGGCAGAGTGTGAGTGTCTGTATAGGTGTATGAGTGCATATGATAGTGTTGTAAAGATGAGTGATTGTATGTATGAATGATTGTATGGGTGAATGAGTGAATGTGTGTGTAGACGTAGGAATCAGTGAGTGCGTATGTAGTAACTAGTATTGGTGTGTCAAAGGTTTCAAAAATTATACTCTGTATTTAACACTGGGTGTAACAGAGGTTATATTAAAGTGTGAGGAGATGCATTGTATTGTCACATGAATGATATCATCAGTGATGTGATCATTGATGTCAAATGAGATGTCATCAGTGATGTCATCAGTGATGTCATTTGAGATGTCATCAGTGATGTCATCAGTGATGTCACTGACCATGTCATGAATGATGTAATATGTGACATCATCAGCAGTGTATTGCGGGTGCGCGATATATAGTTAGTGCAACTAACTATATATGGAATTTCAATGGTTTTGTGTGAGTAAAATAAGGTTTTGTAAATGCTAATTCCTAACTATATATGGTCTATAACCTATGGTTTTTTCAGTGAATTTTCAAGGTTTTGTAAATGCTAATTCCTAACTATATATGGTCTATAACCTATGGTTTTTTCAGTGAATTTTCAAGGTTTTGTAAATGCTAATTCCTAACTATATATGGTCTATAACCTATGGTTTTTTCAGTGAAATTCAATGTTTTTTTAATAGCACATATCAAAAGCTTTAAAATGTATTCTTCTTTAAATCGAAAAATATATTTTATATGTATTTAATATAATTTTTTTATGTATATATATATACATTTTTTTAAATTTTTTTTTTGTTTCGCTACCGGTCCGCGCACCGGGTAGCTTCCCGTTAGCTCAGTTTGGTGCCGCGACCCGGTCCGCGAACCGGTAAACGTTCCGTTAGCGCAACTGCCGCGTTAGAAAACAACATCGTGACGCGTCGCGTAAGCGCGACGTATCGCGTTGCCGCGAAATGCGTCTTATGACGCGCCGCGTTAGAGCACCCGGAAGTGTCCCGGAGGCGAACCGAGGCGCGAAGCGCAGCTCCCCGGAAGTGATCCGGGGCGCGTCGCGTAAGCGCGACGCATCGCGTTGCCGCGTAATGCGTCTTATGACGCGCCGCGTTAGCGCACCCGGAAGTGCTCCGGAGCGCGAACCGAGGCGCGAAGCGCAGCTCCCCGGAAGCGATCCGGGGCGCGGCGTGGAACGTCATGTGACTTGTTAATACAACTTTCTATTGGTTCATTTCACTTTTGGTTTCCTAATGATGTAAGGCTAGGTCATGTGACCTAAAAATAACACTTTTCATTGGTTTAGAATTTTATTTTTCCCAAATGATGAAAGCCCCCACCTTCTTTCCTCACTCTGACTTTCATCTTTGTGAGAGGAAGACCTGTTTTTGCATATTAAAAATGGCATCTGTAGTAGCTGCAGCTGGTGGACCCCCACCACCACCACAACCACCTAGGAAGGAAGGACCACCTCCACAGTTCCTTCCCAACCCAGAAGAGGAAGAGGACGAAGAAGAGGAAGAGGAAGTACAGCCAAAACAGTTTTTACGTGAGGAGCCCCGGATATCTCACCACAAAGATAGCTTTATTTGGCAGTTTTTTTCTTTTCCTCAAGGCCAAAAAAAAGTGAATGCTCGCCACGTGATATGCCTCATATGTAAAGATGTTTTATCTAGAGGCACAGATAAAAAGTATAGTTACGGCAACTATACTATGCACCGTCATATGCAGAGGTGGCATCCACTGAATAACAACGTTGCAGAGATGCGTCACTTCCAAGATAACCCACCAACTCCTGTGGCCAGTACATCGGCACAGGTAACTCTGTCGGGGCCAGAGGCGCGTGAAACGGTGCCAAACATTCAACAGAATTTTGTGCACATGAAGATAGTGTGCCTTTATTGTGGTAACCTACTCTCATGTGCAAATATGAGTATCAATTTGATAAACAGAGCATTTGAAAACCACAAGTGCTCAAAACGCCCCAAAAAATAAAAACATTTGTTGCTCCTGTTGAGCCCTTTCTAATGCCTGTTTTTCGTTGTTCCCCCTCAAAAAAAACAAAAAAAATATAAAACCGTTCAAAAAATACAAAAACAGTAAAACATTGTTCAGAAAAATAATAAAAAAAATATAAAACAACAAAAATAATAAAAAAAAAGTTCTTTTCAGAACTACCTCCCCTTTATAAAAAAATTGCTAGAATGTTTAGCACTCTGGCAACCTCTATTTCTTTTGGTTCGCTTCCCGGTTCGCTCGCCGGTACGCGAACCGGGAGCGAACCAAAAAAAAATTTTTTAAAAAAGAAGAGTAAGTATAAGGGAAGGAAACAGAGAGTAATGTTAAAAGAAAGACAGCTATAGGGACTAACACAGAGATACTGTTTAATAGATCTATTTACCGAAGAAAAGATGGAAGAGGGTATAATTGTGAAAAACAAAATAGATAAGGAAGTGGAAGAAAAAAAGGAGAGTAGAAGAATAATAAACAAGAGTTTCTTAGAGAATGTGAGTGAATGTTCAAAATAAGATTAAAACATGTGGAATAACAGAGAGAAAAAACAGAAAGCAGAAAAGAAGAAGTAACAGAAAAGGAATGATTGAAACAGCAAAGAAATGTAAATAACATAGGGGCATATTATCAACATAGGTGATAAAATTATCGCTGCTTTTATCGGCAGAAATCTGCCGCTAAAGCCGCTTTTGCGGCAGAAATCTGCCGCTAAAGCCGCTTTTGTGGCAGAAAACTGCCTCTAAAGTCGCTTTTGCGGCAGTTTTCTGCCGATAATTACTGCTTTTATCGGCAGAAATCTGCCGCTAAAGCCACTTTTGCGGCAGAAAACTGCTGCTAAAGCCGCTTTTGCTGCAGTTTTCTGCCAATAAAAGCAGCGATAATTTTATTGCCTGTGTTGATAATATGCCCCTTAGTGTGCTTGAACTACAGGGAGAAAGCATAATGAACTATTAGTGAAAGAGTGATCAGTCAGAGACAGTGAGAGTAATAGAGACGGAGTGAGTGAACAGGAGTGAGGAACTATGAGAACAGAGAGACTGAGAAAAGGAGTGGAAGGAGTAGAGTAAGTAAGTAATAGAGAAAGGAATGAGAGAAGTAGCAAAGGCAGGAAACTGAGGGTTAAAGAAATGAAGCAGTGGAACTAATAGAAGTTAAATGTGATAGAAATGTAATGAAAAGAGTACAAAACATTTACCTTATAATTGTCGTTAACTTAGTCACTTGTTATTTTTATACTTTCAATCTGTGAAAGAAAGAACAAAAATTTGAAAAATATTAAAACATGTATTTAAAAATTAGAAAAGACAACGGAAAAGATTGAAGGACAAACAGTTTTTCAACAACTTTGACACTTACAGAAGCCTCTGCTTCTCCATGCCCCCTACACAGTCCTAAAAATATACATTTTAAACTAACAGTATCTTGATGCAGATGAAGTGAGGCCTATCTTGCAACATGGTGCATCTTTTGCACTGCTGCTGCATCACATAAGTGATGCAACAGCGGCACAAAAGAGGCGCATGGCCATCATAAATTTGCCCCTAACATTTTAAATGATTGATTCAGGATGCCGATAAGGTGTGGCCTATCCAGGGGTTTGTTTGAGGTGAGGCCTACACAGGGTTACAGATGAAATTTAGACTTGTTGAAGAGTACAGAGGAGATAATACATGTCCATGCCTACCAATGAAGTGAGTCATGTCCACTGCACTCTTTAACAAAGGCCAGACCTCCTCTGTCTCCCTGGACAGGCCTAAACCTGATCTGCACAATGTGATTCGTAATGTTAGGAAACACAGGTGATGTAATTGAAAAAAGTGCAATTTCTTTTGCTCATTTCACAATCACATCACTTGTGTTTCCTTTGCTTAGGTATCTCATTGTGCAGATGTAGTCCAGCATATGAAAGAGTACGCAGAAGTGCAGCACTGTATGCAACAACTTTGACACTTACTGAAGCCTCAGCTTCTGCATGCCCCCTACACAGTCCTAATTATATACATTTTAAACTGACAGTATCTTGTTGGAGATGAAGTGAGGCCTATCTTGCAACATGGTGCATCTTTTACACTGCTGCTGCGTCACAAAAGTGACGGAACAGCGGCGCAAAAGAGGCGCACGGCATCATAAATCTGCCCTTAACATTTTAAATGATTGTTTCTAGATGCTGATAAGGTGTGGCCTATCCACAGATTTGTTTCAGGTGAGTCCTACTCAGGGTTGCAGATGAAATTTAGGCTTGTTGAAGAGTACAGAGAAGATAATACATGTGCAGGCCTACCAACGAAGTGAGTCATGTCCACTGCACTCTTGAACAAATGTCAGACCTCCTCTGTCTCCTGGAACAGGCCTAAACCTCATCTACACAATGTGATGTGTAATGTTAGGAAACACAGGTAATGTAATTGAAAAACGTGCAATTTGTTGTGCTCATTCCACAATCACATCACCTGTGTTTCCTTTGCTTAGGTATCTCATTGTGCAGATGTAGTCTATCACTGTATGCAACAACTTTGACACTTACAGAAGCCTCAGCTTCTCCATGCCTACTACACAGTTCTAAATGTATATCATAAATACAAAAAGTACAGAATTAATTATACATGTTAAATGGTTTATTTTTGCTGTTCTCAGAATTTATCAAATTTCACTAAAAACAGTGACTTGAAGGTATTCATCATATAACAGCGGGGAAAAAAACACAATCAAAATGATTGTGTTTAAAAAACCCATATAACATAACCAATCAGAAATCAGAACTCCTGAAAAGTAACTTACTTTCCATGACGTTGAAGGATATCCTATGAACAGCTTACACTCTGTTGTGCTGTTATTATTTTCAGCCCGCCACTTTCTGAAAGAAAAGCTCCATTGTTTTCACAAATATGTTACAAACAATAAATGACTTCTTGCTCTCTACCGCACTTTTCCACAAGGCCAAATCGTGTAAGAGCCATTTATAACTCTTGGAATTCTTCTAAGCAAATCCCGTCATTTTGTATTTCCGCAACTTTCAGAAAGAAAACGTTCAAGATCACTTTCACAATCCTGTACTAGTAATATCTCACCCTTCTTGCTCACTCATGTTCCACATTTCCTATGACACTGATACTGCTTACTATGAAGCAGACTTACACTACCTCTATGACTACTACAATTATTTAATTCTCTACATCACTTTTAATCACAAAGCAATTTAAAACAGTAGATACAATTATATCAACCCCTAGAATCATTATAGGCCAGTTACCTACCCTAAATTCTCTTTTCTGACAACAGAAAGTAAGAATATTTTTAAGTAAAAAGGCAACATTGTATCGTAGTCAAATGGGAATCATTTCCGAAACAGCAGCTTTTTTTTACATTTTCAATAAGCTGTGTAATAAGCGGATCTTGTCAAAGGACCATCATGTCATATAATAGCTGCAGTTACAAATGTTCTTCCTAAAATCAACGACTGTGTAGCCACAACATTTGTAATTAAAGTTGAAGACTTACTTTCATCAGGTTTATACAGTTGGAATTTTAAAATGACATTATAACCAAAAGTTTGGTCAAATAATCTAGACAGCATTGCAGACTTACGTTACCTCTACTCCATGTTTTGATTGGCTGCTTGAATTAGCTTATAAAAAGAAACAGTTTTTCTGAACTCATTCAAAGTGCAGTTATTTTTCCATGACGTTAAGTGTTATGGTAAGAACACCGTTTGCTTTGGGAAATACTCTGTTGTCCTTTAACTAATCCATGCCCACCACTTTCTGTAAGAAAACCTTCTTTTTTTCCAGGAACTATTAAAACTCAAAAATAACTTTTGACTCTGTACTACACTTATACTCAAGGCCAAATAGTGTAGGAGCCATTAGAACCTCTTGAAATTCCTCAGAGCAAATCCCGAGATTCCTTCCCTAAAATTTTGGTTTTAAAAACACCAGGTAAGAATTTTTAAGGTCAAAAGGCAATTTTTTTTTAAAGTTAAAACAGAATCATTGCAGAATGACCAGCCGTTTCTAGACTTCAAATAAGCTGTGTGTTGTAACTAGGAACATGTGTTCACCCAACCCTCTCCCGGTTTTCCCCCCTCCTTAATGTTGATTGATGGTATCTCCCACATGACAGCTTGGGCGCTCACTGTGGAATGTTGACACAGTGACCCGAGCCATGTATTTGACAAGCTGACGGCAGTCTGAGAAGTTACTCTTGAGAATAAAGAACTTCAGCTATATATATTTGCGTCACTCATTACTACATTTTCCTGGCGACGAGGTGGAGGAAGCTGAGCCAGGGACAGTGACTGCCGTTTCCCTGGACTTGTGAATTGCTTGTCAATGAAAAGAATATCGGAGGAGCCTGTGACCCATGCTTGACTGGAGGGTCACCGCTATGAAGGAGGACATGGGAGCAGAGAAAATAAACAAGTAAGGTGACTCTGCAGCGTTGCCCCAGCTCATTGTAGTCCTTAGGAGTATGCCCGCGTGATCAGGCTTAGCTCGGGTGCCTCATCGGGCATCGGATGATTTAAGGGGACTATCTCACGAGCGCAAGGCGAATCTGACGGTGGGGGTCTCAGGTTTATTCCTACGGTCGGGTGTCTCATCGGACATCGTGACCCCTGTCTTTGCTAAGGGAATTTGAGTCACAGCTGAGGGAAGGAGCGCTGCCGACCAGTCGCGCAATCAGCGTGAGGGCAACGATACGACCGGCTTCAAGGGGGACCATCGGAGCGGTAATCCACTCGCTTCCGGCCTCAATACGAGCGGAAGATTCTACTCACGGCCCCTTTCCCAGCGCGCTCAAGGAAAAAGAAAATTTAGCGCGCTCAAGGAAAAAGAAAATTTAATAATAAACGCTCTCGTGAACCTCTGAGGCAGTAACCCAGCTACCGGTCACATACTGACAGCTCTCCCGCTTTTGGGACTGCATTCGAGCTGCGCACTCACCGCTTATCCTCCTGAAAGCGGAGAAGACTCGGTTCTGGTGTGGAAGTCATATAGACTGTCCTGATCGTCGTTTCCTTGAGGGGCAGGTTCGGGAAGCCACAGCCCAGCCGGTAGTGAACATTTTTCTCACAGGAACAACGCTGAGGTAAACCCTCAGCACAGGAAGTTCCCGCCAGCCAAGGGAAAGCAGTGCAATTGGATAGTCACAGCACACCGATAGAGGCAGAAAGGGGACTGAACAATCAGGGGTTCAAAGTGAATGTATTGCAGCTTCTATGAATAGTGCCTCACACTAAGGAAAATAAGCAAAGTGATTATAGGCAGAGTATTACATTTGCATGTCTGTTCACCTCAGTGGTAAAGCAAGAGAGTTAAGTTTTCCTTACATTTATGGTAGTAGTCCCAGAGGGAAATAATTTATCAATAAATATTGAAGTTTTATGGCCATGGCAGGAGCAGGAATGAGCCAACCACCCCCCTTCCTTAATGAGTTAGGTGAACCAGTCATTCCCTGGAGAAGGTGGGAAGGAATATTTAAATCATACCTAATAGCAATTGGAGGTAGTAACTACACTAACATACGCAAACAACATATATTGCTACACAATTTAGGTACACATGGAAGGAAAATATATGAGGACATTACAGGAAGATTGATAGAGGATGAGGAAGAGGTGGTGGAGGAGGGTGTCAACGTGTATGAAAGCACTCTGAGAGAATTGGCAGCTCATTTCAAGGAGAAAATAAACGTAGTGATGGAAAGGCATAAGTTCTTCAAGAGAGTTCAAAAGAGGGAGGAGAAGGTGAGCAATTATATAGCAGTGCTAAGAGGGTTGTCAGCCACATGTGAGTTTGGTCAGCTCACAGATTCGCTAATAAGAGACCAGCTGGTGAGGTGCACCAATGAGACAAAGATACAAGAGGAATTACTTACAAAAAACCCCAATCTAGAGGAGGCAATAAACATAGCTAAGGGCCTAGAACATACAGCACGCTGCATGAGAGAAATGAAGATTTCAGAGGGCTCTTACAGAGAGAGGGCTGAGGGAAAATCTAGTACGGAGAGTGAAACAGTCTGCAAAGTAGGGGAAAAGGGTAAAGAGATCACGCGCAGCAAGCCCAGTTTGTCAGTGTGTTATAAATGCGGAAGTCCCAACCACTTAGCCAATAACTGGAAATGTCCGGCAAGGAATGTACAGTGCCGGAAGTGCAACCGGTGGGGCCATTTTTCCAAAGTGTGTAAGGCTCCGGGGAAGGCAGTACATGTCATTGAGGAGACATCCCAGGAAGAAGAAAGGGAAAAATCTTATGTTTTTCAAGTGGGGGATGAGGACAACAATGATGATGTGTATCCAAAATGTGATGTTTTTCTTGATGGGGTCAAGTTTTGTATGTATGCAGATTCATGCTCCCCATATACACTAGTAGATAAGAAAGTGTTTGATGACAAATTTGCCAACCACCCTGTGAAGTTGTTAACTCCTGATATCAGTCCCAAGGGTTACAACGAAGGGAAGATTTCCCTGGAGGGCATGGCGATCATGAGGATTTCCTTTAAGGATAGGCACACTGTTGGGAAGATATATGTCTCCACAAGAGGTTCGACCCTATTGAGCTGGAGACATCAGAAGCAGTTGGGGATTATCCTTGATCCAAACAATAGAGAGCAGGTCTTGTTGATTGAACCAGAAGGAATATCAGAGGACCTCACCAATGAGTTCAGAGAGGTGTTCAGTGATAGATTGGGAGTGTTCAAGAACTACATGCACAAAATAGTGTTAAGGGAGGGAGCAGTGCCAGTAGTGCATAAGACCAGGTCTATACCTTTGCGAATGAGGGAACCCCTTCAGCAGGAACTTAAGAGACTAATCAGTGAAGGGGTCATCACAGAAATTGAGAGTTCTGCATGGCTTGCACCAATTGTCATCATGGCCAAAGATAAAGGGAACAGCATAAGACTCTGTGTAGACTTAAGAGACTTGAATGCAAACATCCTAGTGGACAGGTTTCCTCTTCCCAGGATAGGAGAGATGCTAAGCACAATAAAGGGGGCCAAGTATTTCAGTGTGCTGGATCTATCATCGGCCTATTACCAAATCAAACTCCACCCAGACTCCCAGATCCTGACTGCATTCACCACCCCATTTGGAAATTTCAAGTTTCAGAGAATGCCATTCGGATTGGCATCAGCCGCGGCTGCCTTCCAAAGGGTTATGCAACATGCATTGAAAGACTGCAGGAACACCGTCTGCTTTCAAGACGACATACTCATCTATGGAAGTGGTGAAGAAGAACACAACGAAATGGCTAGGAGAGTTTTGGAAAAATTGAAAGAGGTAGGCTTCACCACTAAACCCTCCAAATGCAAACTGGGAGTAAGCTCAGTGGACTACCTGGGACACACTTTATCTGAAGACGGCATCAAGCCGAAACATGACTTAGTGAGGGCTGTGAAGGATGCTCCAACCCCCAAGAGCAAGGACGACATATTGTCTTTTCTAGGCCTTGCGGAGTATATGGCCAAATTTATTAAAGACTTTGCGATGGTTTCACAGCCGTTGAGAGATCTCATAAAGAAGGACAGCGTGTTTGAATGGGGTAAGGAACAAGAGATGTCCATGAAAAGTATCAAGAAAGCCATCATCGAAGCTCCGTATATAGGGAAGTTCGATCCCAATGGTGTAACCATCATCTCCACAGATGCGAGCAACAAAGGCATTGGAGCTACCCTGGCACAGAAAGAAGGCAGCAAAACAAATGTGATAGCGTTCGCATCTAGAACCCTCACCTCGTCAGAGAAGAATTACTCAACCATAGAGAAGGAGGCTCTAGCGGTGTATTGGGCCGTACGTCACTACAAATTTTTCATTTGGGGCACCCCGTTTGAAGTGCAGACGGACCACAAACCCTTGGTCTCCCTGTTCACCAAAAAGGACATGGAAAGCATGACACCTAGGATAGCCAAATGGGCAGTGGGCCTACAAGCTTATAACTTCACTGTATCTTACATTCCGGGGCAACAAAACAGAGTTGCAGACTTCCTGTCGAGAGCACCAACAGAGGGAGAGGAAGAAGAAGAGGAGAAGGGTAGCTCGATCATGGAGGTACGGATAGCAGCGGTAGAAAAAGAGTCCTGGGAAACACAAATGGAACTAGATGAAGTTTTGAAGAAGGTGAGGAGGTATATCTTGGCAGGTTGGCCAAAGAAATGCAAGGAGGTAGAGTCAGAGATCCAGCCATTTTGGAATGTGAGAGAAGAGCTATCAGTGGAAGGGGATCTCGTACTGAAATCAGGAAGATTAGTCCCTCCAGAAGCCCTAAGAAACCAGGTAGTGGAACTGGCACATGAAGGACATCTTGGGAGAAGCTTGTGCAAGGCCCGACTACGTGCTGACTACTGGTTTCCAACAATGGACAGGGAAATGGAGGACAAGGTGCGTGATTGTTACGCATGCGCCTTGAGCGATAAAACTAAAGTCACGAGAAAAGCACCATTGGCACCAGTGGAAGTTCCAGAAGTGCCCTGGAGCAAGTTAGGATTTGACATCGCAGGTCCCATCCATGGCAGAGGACCACAAGACTGTTATTTATTGGTCCTAGTAGACTACTTCTCTAGTTGGATAACCTGCAAGTCAGTCCACAGCGTGAGCACAAAGGTGATAGTGGAGTTCCTTAAAGAGGTGTTCTCGCTAGAAGGCATACCCTCAACTCTGGTCACCGACAACGGCGTCCAACTGGTGTCAGAAGAGATGAAGGATTTCCTTAAAGACTGCTCTGTGAATCACATCCGTACGCCATTGTATTGTCCCAAAGCCAACGGAAAGGTGGAGAGAGTCAACCGGATGTTGAAGGAATGCATACAGTTGGCTAACCGAGCAGGAGAGAACATGGAGGAAGCCATAAGGGACATGCTGTGGGCATATCACACCACGCCAAAATCCACCACTGGAAGCACACCTTTTGAGCTACTGAGAGGAAGAAAAGCAGGCACCAAACTCACTCCAGGATGGATGGAGAGAAAACAGACAACTGAAATCGAGCATGGAGAAGTCAAGAGGAGAATAGAAGCCAGCCAACGTAAGTACAAGGAATGGTACGACAAGAAGTGGGGAGTGAAGGAGAGAAAATTCCAGGAAGGTCAAAGTGTCTATGTAAAGAAACCGGAGAGACTATGGAGAGGTGGCGACAAGTACTATGCTCCCAAGACCATCTGCAGGCCCAATAGAAACTCGGTGGTCCTGGAAGATGGGAGGTTGTGGAGCCATGATAGGGTGGTTGCGGAAGAAGGGAGAGAACAGAGGACAGGAATGAGAAGGGCAGGAAGAGACGAAGTCAGGGAAAACATAAGACAAGACAGAAGGAGTGGTAGACTCAGATCATCTCCCCATTGGCACCAACAGTACGAAATGAGATAGACACACATGCTGGTTCATCCTTTTCTCCACATGTATGTATTGCTTATATACCGTTTCTTTCAATTTCCCCTAAGGGGGATGATGTGTTGTAACTAGGAACATGTGTTCACCCAACCCTCTCCCGGTTTTCCCCCCTCCTTAATGTTGATTGATGGTATCTCCCACATGACAGCTTGGGCGCTCACTGTGGAATGTTGACACAGTGACCCGAGCCATGTATTTGACAAGCTGACGGCAGTCTGAGAAGTTACTCTTGAGAATAAAGAACTTCAGCTATATATATTTGCGTCACTCATTACTACACTGTGTAATGTCCTGATGTTGTTGAAGGACCGTCATGATATATAATTGCTGCAGTTACAAAAGTCCTTCCTGATATTGACAACTGCGAAGCCACAAAATTTTTAATTAAAGTTGTCAATTTTGTTCCATCAGGCCTACATCGTTGGAACATTAAAATGACATACTGGCCATATGTTTGTATAAATAATGTTGACAACATTTCAGACTTACATTGATCAGCTGCTTTTACTAGCTTATTAAAGGACACTGATTTACTGTCTGGCAAAGTTAAATATATAAATTTTTCTGAGTCTACACTAGTAGTACTTGATACCCTACAGTTCTCGCAGTCATGCTGCCATTGATAAGAAAGTCAAACAGGTGATCTACATCTACACCTTCATCATGCAATACATCAAGCATATACATTAAAAACTCCTGACAATCTTGCTGAATATTTTGAGAGAATTGTGTTTGACCTGAACATCTGTCTAACAGATTTCGAATTTCAGACACACTTTCTATTTTTGTTCTATCAGTGCTACATTTCTCTAACACAGAATCAACAAACTGCAAAATCTTTGATCCGAATTGACCACAATCTCTTCTTTTACATTTTCTAGAGAAAACAAAACATTAACCACTACATTAGCATAGCAGTTGACACCAGAACTGTTTTCAAATTGAAAACCAACAACATCTTCAACAAAATCCTTTTTCTTTCTGCTTATAATTTCTGGTTCATCAACTTTTCGTCTTTTTGCTACAACCTCCCTACTATTGGTCACATTTCTTCGTTTCCGGCCTACCACACGTTTCTCAAACAAAGGATATTGAGGCAAATGTGGCGCATACTCTCTTCTTAACCTATTGTGTTCCTTAACACAATCTAGATCCGCACAAATGTTTGTGACATCACACTCAATCAAGTACAATCCCGATAAAGTTCTAACTCGTGACAATGCCACATATGCCATACCCTCCTTGAACACAGAACTGCCAATATTCACCAATGCACTGTCTACCCTTAAACCTTGCGATTTATGGATTGTCACCGCATATGCCAAGCAAACAGGAAACTGCTTACGGCGAACATATAAGTCTTTTACAAGCAAAAACCTAGCAGAGCAATGACCAATTAGCTGTACTTCCTCAATGCCATCAAATTTAATTTTTAAAAATTCAATTCCATCTCTATTTCTGTATTTCACAAAATCAACAACATTACCCATTGATCCATTTACCAGACCTCTTTCAACATGTAAATTCCTTCTTAAATTTATACGGCAATTTAAGCACACATTCAGAGTCTTTTCAAAACCTGCAGTTTTAGATATAGTCTCTCTAATGAATCCAATTTTGATTTCAAATTCTCAGACAAAATAATTGTTGATCCCATATGCTCTACTCTGTCAATAGCTTCCAGTTTCACAATCTCTTGGTTTTCTAAATACAACATTTTGTTGTTGAAGATGGCACATTCTGCAAGAGTTGGCATCAAACATATTCCAGATTTCTTCTCAGTAATTTTCTGAAAAATATTCTCAGGCACAACGTCTTGTTCTGGATACAAATTTGACAGTAATCGTGCATGTAAAGCTTCTTTCCCATTCTCGGTCACTTTTCCGATTCTAACATCTTGTAGAATATTCTTGTAATCTTCATCCTTCGCCTGATGCATATTTTCACGCAGTTCAGCATAATTGAAGTTTAACCATATATTAACGTTGCCAATGCTCCCTAGGCACTTCCTGGTATCTTCATGCGTGAGTATTTTGAACACAGGTTGTCCTTTCACTGGTGTCAGCTGCAGAAGATCACCGAAAACAATGATGTGTTTGCCACCAAATAACACATCATACTCTGTTTTGAGAACTTCTTGCATTCTCAAATGCACAAAGGCAAGCATGACATTGGAAACCATGCTTACTTCGTCAATGATAAGAAGTTTCATTTTCTTCAAGACTCTTGAAACTTCACAACAAGAATCTCCAGATAACTTGTGGTATTGTAATTTGTTATCATGCTCCACTGGCAGCATCAGTAGACGATGCAAAGTAATACCTTTAATGTTATGTGCTGCCAGTCCAGTTGGAGCGGTGACAACACAAGACAGCGATGACTCAGTCCTTTTCTGCAAATAACATGAAATTGCTTTAATGAGGAAACTTTTTCCAGTTCCCGCTTCTCCACTCACGTACAGTCGGACAGGCTTCAACGACGTACATGAGCACTCTTTCTTCTCATGACTTAATCCATGATCAATTTGGTTGGTAACTTCGTCATATATTTTCCTCTGCTCAACGTTGAGTGGTCTTTCCAAGTCTTCTAAGTTAACCGCATCCTCCTGAGCATGTGCCATGGCTCTTTCCACTTCAATCATGGCAGTGGCAGCTTCATTTTCGATAACTGGTCCTCCTAGTGGATCTTGACTCAATGAAACAGAACTCTGACTGTCCTGAGAACTGTCTCTAGCAATCTCGGCTGCAATCGTTGCTTCCTGCTCGATTTCCGCATTCAACATTTCTAGATATTTGGGAAAAACAGGACATTCTATGGTCTCCTTGGCAGCATTGAAAGAGTCTTCGTAACAGAGGAAATCTCCAAGCAGTTCCTCTTCTGCACGCCAAGGCTTGAAAAGTTGCAAAAGTGCTAAATAGAAAAACTCTTTTTTTTCAGGAGATTCGCCACTCAATTTTCGATGGTTTACCAAGTGGCATTTTCTTTGCTTGACCAGACATCCCTCACTTCCAATTACAGCATACACTCCTTTATCAATATCTTCTTTGATGTTCCTCTTGAATATGTAATTTTGTAGAACCTCATACAGACAAACATTCTCGAGGTGACTGCTTCTATTTGGATAATATGTATCCAACATGTTGGTCTTCAAAATATCGGTACTGTTTGGCTCCTTTTCCGCCAAATACTCAATTTCGCGCACAGGTTTCAGAACTCGATTACGCGTTGCAGCAAGACCAAGACTCGCCCAAACGATACTCCTGGATTTGGCATAGAGACTTGCTGAAGACAACTGGTCAGAACATTCGTAAGCTCCGATTTCTCGATGTGACAACATCTTCAGACTGAAACTGTACAACTTCTTACTGAGGCTCTTTTCATGGGAAATGTCCTCCCACATATCCTTCAATTCTGTCTTTTCTTTTTTGGTGATGTAAGATGTCACATACCGAGCCACAGCCATACAGTTATCAGCCACAAACTGTATATCCATGTTAGCATTCCACATGGACAAAATCACTGGGTTGTAGTCGTTGATGTACTTGGACTCTTCGTTCCTTTTCAAATTGTATGTGTTTTTAGGTGATTTCTTCATCACATTATGTCGCAGCGAAGACATCAAACTGTTCACTCTTCCTTTAGAAATCACCGGTCGTGGAAAGGCGAAACAACATTTGGTGTAGAACTTGTCCTTGTTTCTGAATTTACGACGACAGTACTTTCCACAACGATGGCTTTGGAAGCGTAAAACTTGTTCTCTTAGGCTTTTCTCTTCCTTCGCGTTTGGAACAGCACATGTAGAATACTGTTCTATGAAACTCATCACTAAGTCTTCTGGATCTGTTCCAAATTTAGGTGCATCCTTGATCCACAGCAGCATATGTATATGAAGAGCACCTCTTGCTTGGTACTCCTTTCTCCAGAAGAAATCCAACACCTCTCCAAGAGGTGGATTTTTCTTGTTCATGATGAAAGACATCATAGCTTCAAATCTATGATTGAAGTACCTGCACACATTCACTGGATCCAAAGAGCACAGTTCTCCGGGTGTCTTGAATTCGATATTTTCAATGTTTCCATTTGCCTCTCGTAGAAATTCAAGTAAGTCTTCCCAGCCATACTCGGCACAGCTGAGAGTGAGGAACCATGTGGGAGTTCCTAAGTTCCTCAGCATACATTTTAAATCACCATGACGACGGTACCAGTACTCATTAGTACCACGCTGACATGCCATGAGATTAATCAGGTGAGAATCCAAAATACTGTCTTGCACATTGACTTTATCCATAAAGTCACTTGCCGAGATGTTTTGCATCTGTATACCACTTTTCAAGATGTGGTTCACTGCATATGACAGTCCAGACAGATCGCTTTCAAACAGGAGATGAAACAAATACGGAATGCATTGTCGAAACCTAGGATCTTCTGCATACAATCGTAAAGTCCGGTATTCAGAAGCAGGAATTTGATGAGGTCGCTCATCATATCTTCCTCCTTGACCTGTTGGAAATAGCTGTGGGAAACACCGAGCTTCCAAACTTTCCTCCCAAACACTAATGGGACTCCCTTTGGCTTGTTTCATTTGAAACAACTCAATAGCATTCCCCATGACTTCCTTGGAATGCAAAGGATGAACACTATAATGTTCATATATTTCTTCACTTTTAGAGGGTTCTGCTTTCTCAATTTGACCACCACACAAATCACTATCCTCTTCTTCACTTACTTCCTCTTCTGCAACATATACATTCTTATAGTACTTATTGCTTTTTTCAAATACAATGTTGCCTTTTTGACTTTCCTAACATCCACTAAATCTTGCCATATTTTCTTACTCTTTGTCGGAACCCCATTAACTAAGATAACCAGAGGTTCCTCTTCCGCTTTTTTTACTCCAATTGTATTAATGTTTTTCTTCAAATCTAGAGGCAAGTAAACAACTCTTCCCTTTAATCCTCTCTGTAAATCTGATGGAGGCAATTTCCCTGTCTTTGGCTCCATTCTTACAATAGCCTGAAAGGGATGGATACTTTGAATCAAAATAGATTCATAAGTATTTAAATCCTTCAATTCAGAAGGAATCTCAACCAATTCCAGATTATTATGAACCGCTCTAGCAGGCATCCGGTTTTGATTTAATTTGTTACAACAATAAGTACACACACGTTGATCCAATCCCAAATCAAAACAATTTTCTACCATCAAGTATGTTGCGAAATCCTTCCATTCACTATTATTTTCCCTTTCCCTTTTCGCATATAAATCCACTAACTTAGTCTGATTCTTATAATAAGTGCGTCGACAACACACACAAGTGAAATTAGGCCTCTCACTTGATTTCACCTGAAACATGGCAATTTCCTTCTGAAAATTATCTTTACTGGAAACCTGTACACTATCTTCCACATTACCCTCTTCTTCTGGGTCAATTTCAACATTCTCCTCTTTACTTCCAAAGTAACAAAACTCAATTTCTTCACAAATATTCTTCACATCTATTTCAGAACCATGCAAAAGAGCAGTGCATAATTGTTTAAGCATAATTGCTGGACTCTTAGCATAATACAACATTCTAACTAATTTCCTCACTTTATTATGATGCACTTCTAGCATCCTGAAATGATGAAAAACACTCTGGCATACTCTCCTGGAAAGACAAGCCAGTGAATGACCATGCAAACCTGTCACTTCTCTCACTCTGCAAGGATCTAATTCTTGCAACAACATCATTTTCTGCTTCAAACTTTTCTTATTAAATGTCCGTACAAAATCACAAAGCAAATTGATGGAATCCTGTCGCACACTGCAAATACTACTACACTTCCAGGTGTACACAGGTCCCTTAGGACGTCTTCCTAAAACCTCATTACCTAACACCTCTTCTGCCTCTGTTGTCACAATTTTTTCTTTTTCAACTGGACAACCATCTTTCACCTCATAAGCTCGACCACTGGTGTCAACTGCATGCACCAAATCATTATCCTGGAAATAACTCTCCTCATTAAAAAATGCCTCACAACTTGAACTATGCATCCATTCTCCTGAAAAAACTTCACAAAAATTACTACGATTAACTGTTCTCTTCCATCTACTATTTCTTTTGAAATCATAAATTGCCTTGTTTAGCTTCCTAATTCTATTGATTATCAAAATAAATAACTTTCGCTTAATTTCAAATGCCTGATCAATAACTTTCTCAATTTTTTTTTTCTCTTATAAAAAACCACTTTCTGCTGACCTTTCTTAATATTTTTTAACAAATTGCCAATTATCCTGTTGCGGAACATTCGTCTGCGAATGTCCCTAAACTGAATTTTCCTTCTACTACCATGCACAGAGTTATCTCCTGCTCTAGCAGTAACATTTTTGATTGGCCTTCCCTTTCCGTTTAAATTGCTTCTCTTTTTCTGGACTAAAACATTTTCTGTAGTACTACTTTTTTTTCTACAAATGTTTCTTATGAATGATTTTGTTGTCTTACCCGGAGCTTTCTTGGTGACTTGACAAGTTTTTATTGTAGAGGACTGCTGCAATAATTTATTTAGCTGCTGTCTTTGACGTTTTGTAGCCTTTCGGTTTCGTTCTTTAGATGGCATTCTCTCCTTTTGAAATGATCTGCAGTTGAATCTGTGGTAAAATATAATTAAAAATGTTATTAACCACTATTAGCAAACAGTAAATCAATAACAGTCGTCAAAATTTAACACACTACTTGTCATTTTTACATAGAATAATTTTTAGTGCATTGGCAAATTTAGTATTCACAAATAGTAGCAAAGAAATGGAATGCTTCTACATTTGACCTGTGCTGTTTTATATGTGAATCTGAACTAATTTTATGAGCATATTTGACTATTTTATTAAAGACACTACACACAACCTGTTTTTGAACTTTTGTTTAATTGTAAATGAAACGGTTTACATTTTTACTTTTCATTTCCAGTAACTTTTAAAAATAAATGTTTATAGTTCCATAGGCTCAAGCAGGTCAGCTTCCCACCCTATGTCATACAATTCTGACAAATCGGCATCCTCATCATGTTCTTCATCATCCTCAGGATTTAAATCATCCAAGGGATCTACTTCCACTGACGTTTCAATGACAAGTTCAATGATAAGATCGAGATAAACTGATTGCTCATTATCACTCATGGTTGATGTTGTCGTTATCTTTAAAGAAAGAGAACAACAATGAGATGTTGCAGAGTAAGAGACAAATCTCAGAGACTATAATATTAAAATTGTTTAACAAGAGTAACATTTTGCAATTATTATTTAGCCATGTCCAGCGATGCTGAGGAGGTGAGGCCTATGTCCAAGTTTTCAGTGAACAGGACTCATCTGTTCTTAACCTTGGATAAGCCTCACCGACTCTGTTTACCCTGCTCATACTTAAATGTAAAGGGGCAGATTTATGTTAACTGGCGCATCCCCAGGGATGCACCAGTTAACGTGCACCGCTGCTCTGCCACCCATGATGTGCCGCATTTACAATGTGGAGCACCATTGAGCAAAAACAGCACAGATGCGTCACGCATCTGTGCCGCAAAAGCAGCACATTGCAGGAATCACGTCGTAAACGCGACATGTCTACTGCAATGCACAGGAGCAAGCCACACATTGCATGGTGCATCACTCCTTATGCCTGTTTCAAACAGGCGTAAGGATTTGATTCAGCAATGCTATAAAGCTGACTCAGTGAAATCTTCTAAATTTCACTGTGTTAGTTTTACAGGGCTTTCATGCAAATGAATGCCCACTCTGCAACAAAACGCCTATATGAAACCTGACGCAGGTTTCATGTGGCACAGCACTTTACAGCATGACACATCTGCCTAGATGCATCAAGTTGTAAATATGTCGCAACATAGGGCATCTTTTGCGCCGTCGCTACGTCACAAAAGTGACGCACAGCGGCGCAAAAGAGGCACACTGCTATCATAAATCTGTCACTAACATTTTAAATGATTGATTCAGGATGACGATAAGGTGTGGCCTATCCAGAGGTTTCTTTGAGGTGAGGCCTACTCAGGGTTGCAGATGAAATTTAGGCTTGTTGAAGAATATAGAGGAGATAATACATGTGCAGGCCTACCAAACAAGTGAGTCATGTCCACTGCACTCTTTAACAAAGGTCAGACCTCTTCTGTGTCCGTGAACAGGCCTAAACCTCATCTGCACAATGTGATTCGTAAAGTTAGGAAACACAGGTGATGTAATTGAAAAATGTGGAATTTCTTTTCCTCATTTCACAATCACATCACCTGTGTTTCCTTTGCTTAGGTATCTCATTGTGCAGATGGAGTCTAGCATATGAAAGAGTACACAGAAGTTGAGCACTGTATACAATAATATTGACATTTACAGAAGATTCAGCTTCTCCATGCCCCCTACACATTCCTAAATGTTTACAGTTTAAACGGACGGTATGTTGTTGGAGATGAAGTGAGGCCTGTCTTGCAACATGGTGCATCTTTTACATCACTGCTGCATTGGTTTCATGTGGCACAGGACTTTACACCATGACACATCTGCCTAGATGCATCAAGTTGTAAATATGTCGCAACATAGCAAATCTTTTGCACCGCCGCTGCGTCACAAAAGTGACGCACAGCGGCGCAAAAGAGGCACACACCTATCATAAATCTGTCCCTAACAATTTAAATGATTGATTCAGGATGACGATAAGGTGTGGCCTATCCAGAGGTTTGTTTGAGGTGAGGCCTACTCAGGGTTGCAGATTAAATTTAGGCTTGTTGAAGAGTACAGAGGAGATAATACATGTGCAGGCCTACCAATGAAGTGAGTCATGTCCACTTCACTCTTGAACAAAGGCCAGACCTCTTCTGTGTCCGTGGACAGGCCTAAACCTCATCTGCACAATGTCATTCGTAAAGTTAGGAAATACAGGTGATGTAATTGAAAAATGTGGAATTTCTTTTCCTCATTTCACAATCACATCACCTGTGTTTCCTTTGCTTAGGTATCTCATAGTGCAGATGGAGTCTAGTATATCAAAGAGTACACAGAAGTTGAGCACTGTATACAACAATTTTGACATTTACAGAAGATTCAGCTTCTTATCTTGTTGGAGATGAAGTGAGGCCTGTCTTGCAACATGGTGCATCTTTTGCATCACTGCTGCATCGGTTTCATATGGCACGGGACTTTACAGCATGACACATCTGCCTAGATGCATCAAGTTGTAAATATGTCGCCACATAGGAAATCTTTTGCACCGCCGCTGCGTCACAAAAGTAACGCACAGTGGCGCAAAAGAGGCATACACCTATCATAAATCTGTCCCTAACATTTTAAATGATTGATTCAGGATGACGATAAGGTGTGGCCTATCCAGAGGTTTGTTTGAGGTGAGGCCTACTCAGGGTTGCAGATGAAATTTACGCTTGTTGAAGAGTACAGAGGAGTTAATACATGTGCAGGCCTACCAATGAAGTGAGTCATGTCCACTTCACTCTTGAACAAAGGCCAGACCTCTTCTGTGTCCGTGGACATGCCTAAACCTCATCTGCACAATGTCATTCGTAAAGTTAGGAAACACAGGTGATGTAATTGAAAAATGTGGAATTTCTTTTCCTCATTTCACAATCACATCACCTGTGTTTCCTTTGCTTAGGTATCTCATTGTGCAGATGGGGTCTCGCATATCAAAGACTACGCAGAAGTTGAGCACTGTATGGAACATGGCTATGTGACTCAAAGAATCAAAATCTAAATTTGCCAAGCACACATAGGGGTGTATTTACAATGACCTTCCACCACGGGGAAATGTCTTTAATTAAAATGGGAAAAATAACATCAAAGGGACTCAAATGCCTTTTAAATATACCCCAAGCAACCTATGAAACTCTAGCACTACATATCAAGAAACCTAATTGATTTCAAAAATCGTTTTTAAACACATCATCTAAATCAATTATATACCTACATTCAAGGGGAAATGACTTAAAATGCCCTAAGACACATGAAAGGGTTTTTTTAAGGCCCTTGCACCATTTTTGGGTCACTTTTAACATGGCTATGTAACTCAAAGAATTAAAATCTAAATTTGCCAAGCACAGATGGGTGCATATTTACAAGGACCTTGCACCACGGGGAAAGGTCTTAAATTAAAATGGGAAAAATAACATCAGAGAGACTCAAAGGCCTTATAAATATGCCCCAAGCAACCTAGGAAACTCTAGCAGTACATATCCACAAATCTAATTGATTTCAAAAAACGTTTTTAAACACATCATGTAAAGCAATTATATACCTAAATTCATCGGGAAGTGACTTAAAATGCCCTAAGACACATGAAATCGTATTTTTTAAGGCCCTTGCATCATTGTTGCGTTACTTTTAACATGGCTATGTGACTCAAAGAATCAAAATCTAAATTTGCCAAGCACACATGGGGGCGTATTTACAAGGACCTTGCACCACAAGGAAATGTCTTAAAATAAATTGGGAAAAATTACATCAAATGAACTCAAAAGCCTTGTAAATATGCCCCAATCAACCTATGAAACTCTAGCAGTACATATCAAGAAACCTAATTGATTTCAAAAAACGTTTTTAAATACATCATGTAAAGCAATTATTCAACCACATTCATGGGGAAGTGAGTTAAAATGCCCTAAGACACATGAAAGCGTATTTTGAAGGCCCTTGCACGATTTTTCCATCACATAAAACACTTGACACAAAGCAACATTTTAAATACACAACTTTCTTCATAATTTTCTCCCTAACGCATACTATTCTCTATATAAATTAAATGAATCTTTTCTCACCTTAGCAAATACTTTATGAGTTTCAAAACAGTCTCAGACACACACCAATTTGTCTTCAGCAGAACAAAGGGTATGCACTCCAGAGGCTGCAACCATCAATGGCACAGAAATGCTCTAATTCATCACACATATCTCTCATGTCACCCAATCAAAACTCTTCCCTCACTTTTTTCAAATCAACACCCTTCCCCCCTCTGCCCTTTCTGCCTTTTTTGCATAGCAACCACCTCCTGAAAGACCTCTCATGTTTGCAACTTCACACAACAATGTTTCAATTGAACTCTGAACTCTCAGTACACCTGCGTATCCAGTGCAATCTTTCATAAAATGATTTTTTCTTGACCTTTCAAATTACATCTTTCAAAGAACTCATCCATGCACCCTAACTTTCTGTTTCCAGCAATCAAAATCCACCAATCACTGCTACTGATTCATTAGCACAGAATCTCCACAGTTTTTTTCATTATAAACTCTTATTTTTTCAACTGCCATTTCATTGCCACACTTCATCTGACTGCAGCAGAACCTTCTCTCACCATGTTTTCTGTCTGGATTGTTGGACATAGTTATATCCACTGGGATCAAAGGTTTGCTGATAACAGAAATTTACACAACCTCAATTTACAAAATGTGGAAATTAAGTGGATTGGCCACAGAGGATTAAAATGTCACCAATTGATACCATTGGTGAAAACCTTTTTACATTTGCCAAAACCTGACATGTTAATTGTGCACTGTGGAGGAAATGACTTGGGCACTTTGACTGGGGTAGGTCTGGAAATGCTTTTAAAGGACACCTTTGAGCAATTGATGGCACTATTTCCTCAAACTGCCTTGGTATATTCAAATATATGCCAAAGACAGAAATGGAAGTGGTCCAACCAATTTTGTCCACAAATTGAGAAATCGAGGAAGCATGTAAATAAGTCTGTTTCAGCTTACATGAGAGACCATGGAATGGGCTCCATCTACAACAATAACTTGCGGTACTACATGCAAGATATCTACAGAGCAGATGGAGTTCACTTCTCAGATGAGGGGAACAGAATTTTCATCCTCAATTTAAGACTGTGCATTGGTACCTACTTGTAGGTACCTACATCAGCCACAGGACCCAAAAGCTCTTTTCAGAGCTACCCTACATCTTATGACTCACAATTATTATTTTACTCTAATTTTTTTCACTAATTTTCACCAAAGTACGCTCCCCGGAGCGCTACCCGGTACGCGTACCGGACGCTAACCGCGCGAAAATTTGAAAAAAAATGTTTTTTTTTCGCACATATGGTCCTCCTCAGCTACCATCAGAAAACCTAGGGGGTCAGGATACGTCTACCGTGCCCCCTTCTACCCATTCTGAACATTATTTGCCCTCCATCTTGTATCTCAATTCTACCGAAACACAAAATGGAGGACTCCCGTAACGCTGCCGGTTCGCGTACCGGGGCGCGCACCGGGAAGCGCTCGCTCAAAAAAAGGTGGGAAAGTAATTCACAGAAAAACCACTGGAGACACTTTCACCAAATATAGATTAGCTCATACTACATACCAATCCCTACCATTTTCACAAATTTGATTGGAATTCCATTTAGACATTGCCACATCTATTGTCCACTGACAGCTTTCCGGTGCCGCGTTTTCCAGTGAGCCAGCAGAGCAGAGCAGAGGAGCAGAGGAGCAGTGCGGTGAGCGGAGCCGCCTAAACCGCCGCTTTTGCCGCGAGAGAGACTGCCGGTCAACCGCCGGATAGCCGCAGGGAGCCCCGCGTTCGGCTTGGTCCCTAACCCGGCCCTCTGAGGCCACAGGGACTGTCGGCTCGATTCCCGGCGGAGAGTCCGTTTCCGTCTAAAGCACCAGCCCAGCCCAGCCCAGCCCATCTACCGGCCCGCCTGCCTGCCGTGGTAGGGCCTCTTAATAGGCTTCCCAGCGGAACGGGGCCGCGGATCTCAGCGGGATACCGAGCACCGGGCAAGTGGCAAGGGGCAGGAGTCGACGAGCGGCAGAGCCGTGGACTGCTGGCCGGGAACAAGGTGAATGGTGGCTAGACGCTGTCATCCCTGCTGGTGACCAGAGACGACAGGGGCAGTGGTGAGCAGCTTCAGCGGCGGCTGCTGGATGCAGAGGAGCTGCGGAGCTGCAGAGTATAAACCACGAGGAGTAAAGGAGCTACCCCCCCCCCACCCCCCCGGTCAATTGCCAGCAGTGGACAGCAGAGGACAGAGGACAAAGGACACGGCAAAATCAAAGCAATCAAAGCAAAAACGCCGCCGCTTAGGCCAACAAGGAGGCGTGAAGCATTGAGCAGTGAGTGGTCGAGCAGTGAAGCGGAAATCAAAACACCCTCAGCAAGCATCGCAATGGTGAGTGAAATCGGCAAGGGGGTCTAGGGGCTGACAGAGACAGAGACACAGCTGACAGAGACGCAGTTACAGCTGTTCCCCGCCCCGACCCACAGTCAGCAGCAATTCATTCCAGCACATCCCACGGCCCAGTACTGTGCACCGGGTTGGTAAGATACCCCCCCCCCCTCCATCTTAGGGGCTCTAGACATCAGCAGAAGTAGGAGCCTAGGGGGGGGGTAGAGTCAGCACTGGTCAGGGCCGGAGTACTGAAGTACAGAACGTCATCTAAAACTGTAGAAATTGCAGAACTGTAGAACTGCTCAAGAGCCTGCCCGGTCCTTGACCCGGCCCCAGCCAAAAAACCTGCATCCATCGACGTTTTGGGTTATACCCTGCTCCTCGAGATCGCCCCCTCCCCGACGGCAGCTGCCCTCTTGTGGGGGGTAGACGGGCTTGGGAGGTTGGCCAGGGAGCACGTTCAGGAGCAGTGGCGCGGAGCGGAGCTGGAACAGGCTACAGGGGAAGGAGATATGAGATCAGGGCGCGTTCGTGGATGCCCTACTAGCAAAGGAGGGACAAACAACCGGTCAAACAACCGGTCAAACAAACGCAAAAGATCACCGAAAGTAGTCGAGGGGGCAAGAGAAGATCAAACAAGTAAACCCAGGCAACTAACTCAGAGTGAAGGCTTAACAATTGACACAGTAATTGACAAATCTGACCCCATTAGCGCGAGCATTGAACAACCAGAAAACATAGAGAAGAGCAGCAAATCAGAAATCAACCTTGCAAGGCTCCAACCAAAAATTTACACAAAATTTCACTTCCTAAAAAACATGGGGGATAAACTACTCTCCAACATCAATGAATCTTCAGGTCTACAGGAATCCATTGAACCTTCCAAGACTCGTCAGACAGTGCCCGTGCACAATACAAGTTCAGTAACCGATGACAACAGCGATGGCAAGAAGAGCCCTATTTTTACAGCCAGAGACCCATTACAAGTGGCATCATCCCCTCAGGGTGACAAAAATAAATTCATAACGGCTGGCGCAACCAAAGGATCAACGCCTGGCATGAAAATCGTCTTAGAACCAATTCTTATCCAAGTGCACAGGCGAGCGACAATAATAAAAGCCAGCCCACACAAATACCACCCAAAGGCCTTATAGCCCTCGGCAAAACTATTAGCAAAAAACTGTGTGAGAGGACAACATCCGGTAAGGACAGCGAGGCCGACGTACCTTCTGACTGCAATATGAGTAGTACATCGGAAATCAAAGCACCAGGAAAAGACCCCAAATACCACAATGGGGCAAGTCGAAAAGACGAAAAGGAGTGCTGGGAAGAGAATGCCTTAACTCCTGGGAATCAATCTTTAACATATTCTGAACGAACAAATGACCACAACAGCACGATGAGGCCAGGGAAGGATACTGTACACTCACACAGGCCACCAACCTCGCCTCTAGACTTGATAGAAATATCCTCATACTTGGGCAAGGAGGAGTGGGAAGACCTCCTAGTAGCATACACCCAAGACAAAAGCATCAGTGAAACAAGAATGAACACGTCCTTACCGATCACCATAAATGATGTCTCAGTGGATCAGCCAGTGAAGGCCGCGGGGGCTCCAGAGGTGGGCCAAAAAAGCCCCGTGACCGCGGACTACCAGGACAAAACCTTGAAGCAAACAGATCAGGGAACCGCGTGGAGCAGCCTGCTCAAAACAATACAACTCCTGGTAGAAGCCCTCAACTACCAATCGGACAAAATGGACACCCAACTGTCGCTACTTGACACATTGGCTGTATTTGTGGTGGCCATTGATGGGAAATTGGGCACGCTGAATACTTTTCTTCAAAATAAACTGCCATTAACAAACCAGGAATCTGGCTGTTACAAAGAAGGATGCGGATGCGGTCCAATAATCGACAAACTGTCGACACTACCAACAATAATGAGCGATTTGTGCACAGAATTTAGAAGAACAACCAAGTGTAGGCAAAGTAACTCCTGTACCAGCCCTCTTGTGGCTGCATCTAACCATCTAATGACCAAAGAGGTGCTGAGGAGCAACGGACAAATCAATCCTAATTCAAAGGCCCTCGCACCCACAAAACCACCAACCCCGGTGGCTAGCAAAACAAGAAACACAGAATCTCAATCTCCTGATATCACAGAGGAAGAAATAACAAACCCAAAAATGAACGCCAAACAAAGACGAGCAAAAAAACGCAAAGGCAGGAAACAGAAAATCGATTCTCAACGCAATGGGTTTCTACAACTATTTGGGAACACTCCTAATATGGAACAAAGTACAGCACGTCCCGAGGGTGCCACACATCTATCAGAATCGGATGAAGTCATCGGCACATCTGAGACCCCGATCAAGGCAACAACCATCAAAGGGCCAGAGTGCAACAGCAAAACAAAAACAAATCCGGAACCACACAGCTCTCGCACTCAAAAAGAGCACGGAAGAGGTACACGAAACTCATGCCTCCAACTCGACGAAACCAGCAACATAACCCCTGCCCCCTGCACGAAACCAGCGCAAAAAAGCAGCATGCAATCCAGCTCGGCCTGCCAGCAAATAAAAAATCATGGACCTACTAGGGGAACACAGTCTGGGATCGCTCGAGGACCGGCTATCACAGCGTTAGGCAAACGGTTGCCAGAAAGCTATCCAGTAAGGACTATGGAAACTGCACTGTCTGCAAGGAGAGAAGCAGACTCAGCTATAATGGGGACATCGGGTCTCACGAGTAACATCACAAGACCTTGTGAAATTCCCCATCTAGACGGGTCACCATTAAGGAACCAACACACCTTTGGCCAAGAACTAAGAAAAACTACAAGTAGTACAAACGACGTTAAAACCACTGGCCAAGAACTAAGAATAACTACAAGCAGTACAAATGACGCTAAAACCACTGCAGCACGACTAGTAGAGGTTAAGCGACGGTCAGATGAACGACCACATGCTGAGCCGTATATATCAAATGAACACACACCTGGTCGACGGCTAAGAGTCACTGCATCCATCTCTAGTCAACCGGAAACAACTTCAATACGACGAGTAGAGGACATGGGACTCAGTCGATCAACAACAGAGAGTGCAATAGGGGGAGAACGGAAAAATCCAACAGGCACCGTCTGGTTTAACCCGGATTACATGTCGCAAGGAAGACATGACACTCTCAACAGAGGTAACATCTTAAAGCTGCTATCCCATATTCCATCCTTGACAGAACTAAAAAGCTCCGACCTGGTATCCATCGAATTTGTAGCCGATGAGGATACAGGCAAAGAAAACACAAAAGCAACTTGGAGAACCCTGGAAATTTCACAAAAATTAATTGCCGAAGCTGACACCTTTAAAAACTGGGGGATCACAATAAAACCTTATGTTAAGCCAGGGTACCCAGACATTCTTGTCCCGGCGGAAAAAGCAGCGGCTCCAACTATCACGAAAACCCTAAAAAAGTCGGTCCTCAGAGGAGCGGTAGGACCAGGGAGCAATAAAACTGACCAAGACAGCAGCATCAATGGAGTCACTGCAGATGAACACACACAAATATCTGGAATGTTTGACTCAGGATGGATAGCTAGAACTCTAAACAACAACGAATGACACATCGACCACAAGCCAAAGGAAGATGTTTACGACTCATTAAAAATATGCTCATGGAACATCAATGGCCTGGCTTCCAAAATAACTGACTCAGATTTCATGAACTACATCAGAAAATTTGACATTGTGGCACTCCAAGAGACATGGCTTGTAGACCCACCCAACCTCCATGGTTACTTACGTTTTTACTCAGCCGCAACTAGGACGGCAAAATATGGGCACTCCAAAGGCGGCCTAGTAACGTATATTTTGGTTACAAGTGTGCTGACGGCAAAAGAAGAGGGGCCATCCTCTACAGCTGCCCTGGCTGTAAATATTTGCTTGCCACAACTCAAACAAAGCACTACTGAGACCGACTTCCTTCTAATAAATGCCTATATTAATCCAAGAAGGAAGGGGAAAGCAGCTAAAGATCTCTGCAGCTTTATGGAGACACATATAAGGGAAAGATCTACACCAAATGTTGTTCTTACTGGGGACTTCAATCTTAACCTCATGGGTGCGACACAGGAAGATGTACAACTAACCCAAAACGCAATTTGGGATATCCCAATACAAGCAATTTCACAGATATCCAAAAAAACTAAATTAGGCAATAGGACGCTGGAAAATCTGGAATATTTTAATATCAGGGCTCTCAATGGTAGGACCTCTGGAGATAATCCTCCAGTCGCAACCTTTCACACAACAAAAATGAGTAGCATTCTAGACTATACTTTTTTATCATTACCCTTTTTTCAGTTTCTAAAATCATACCGGATTGGCTGCAGCGGGGACAGCGACCACTGCCCCCAAGAAATTACCATCAAGACCACAAAACCAAATTTTGAGCGATCAAAAATGTCAAAAGAGTTAACTCAAACCATCAACTTTAAAAAAATTAAATATTCAGCAGTAACAGATGGAACGCTAGTGGAAAGGGCTAAACAGCACTTCGAGAGCCGCGCCGGGCATAGTGAAATTACGAAATGGGAAAATTTTACAAGTACTATGTCTATGTATGCTACAAGATCTAAGCCTCAGTCGCAACTGGGGGATGCAAATTTTTGCAAATTCTCTCGAGAAGACAAAAGAAAAATAAAAGACATAAAGAAATCGATCTACTGTACAATGAGAGAACTCCAACGGAAACCCATGGATATCGTAAAGCAAGACCACGTACGAAAACTAAAATCAACACAAAAAAAATTAAAATGGGAAGCAAACAAATCAGCTGAGGATAATCTATGGGCGAGACTCCACTCCGATATCAAACGGAATGACGGAGCAAGGTTCTGGAAATCAATAAATGCATTCATAAGACCTTCGCACCATGGGGTCTCATCAAACATCTCAGAGGATATTTGGGCAAGCTTTCTATGCACCCACTTCAGTCAGGCTGAAGGAAATAGCCAGCACTGCCAGCCTGCCACTTGTAAAAATCTAACAACAATTAACGATACAAGGCACTCAGAACTCTATACTCCAAATGACATCGAGAACTTGCCGAACTTACAAAGTATCATCCAACGCCAAATCAAAAAAGGAAGAAAGGAGGGAGCACCAGGGCCAAACGGTATACCTCCTATTCTTTACAAACAAGATGTGTCAGGCTGGGCAGCAGCCTTGGAACCCCTCTTTCTGGAAATCAGACAATTCAATACAATACCAAGATCCTGGAGGGGCTCCATCATCTCCCCAATCTATAAGGCAGGAGATAAGGCTACCCACTTAACTATCGACTGGTGGCTCTAATCGATAACGAGGCAAAATATTTTGCAGGTACCCTACTAGAAGAGCTGACAGATTGGGCAACAGAGAGATCGCTAATCCCAGTCAATCAGACAGGCTTCACTAAGTCAGTAGGCACGATGACGAATATCTTGAGCATGGGCATGCTCATTGACAAAGCAGAATTTAACAAAATACCAATCCATTTCTGCTTCATCGACTACAAGGCCGCATTTGATAGCATAAACCGGAAGCTTTTGTGGTCTAAATTAAATGACTGGGGGATCTCGAGACCCCTGCTGGACCTGCTCATTAACCTGCACACAGAGACCTGGGTACAAATAAAAATAGGGGACGGATCCGCCTTGTCAAGGCCCATACAGACCAATAGGGGCCTAAAGCAAGGCTGTGTCCTGGCCCCCACGCTTTTCAACCTGTTTCTAGGCGACCTAGTCCCAATTCTAAATGGTTGTAACTCCCACGCCCCTAAACTAGGAGGGCTCCAGCTACCTTGTCTACTATACGCAGACGACATCGTCCTAATAAGCCACACTAAGGTAGGACTTCAACATCTTTTGGATGCAACACAAAAGTATTCTGGCAAGAACGATCTTACAATAAACCTGGAGAAAACCCAAACAATGACCATCAGCAAGAAAAAAAGGAAACCAACATCATGGCATTGGAATACGACAAGAATTGAAGACACTCCAATATACAAATATCTAGGAGTGAAGATTGATAAAGGCGGGCAGTTCTCGGTTCAGAGAACAAGCATACGAGGGAGAGGACTTTCACTGGCGATTTCGCTGAAGTCGCTAAATCACAAACTTTCTGGCCCCTCTCTCCTACCCTTGACTCAAGTAATCCGTGCAAAACTTCTCCCAACAATTACTTACGGGAGCGAGGCACTCAGAGGAAGGGATGCCAAGACCCTTGACAACACTATAATAGCTGCATACAGAACCATTTTTAGCCTACCCAGGCAAACCTCACCCGCCCAAATCAGGCTCGAATTTGGCATCGACCAACCGTCCCTGGCAAGGCAGGGAGCCTATATGATAGCCTGGGACAAAGTGAGGAAAGCAAAACAAGGAACTCTGAACGAACATCTGTGGAAGGAGCTAGAACAACATCCTTCCTCAGCAGCAGCCAAGTACCTCACGGGCAGCCTAGCTAATCTAGGTCTAGAACAGCTCTGGAACACCCCAACAAACCACATAACATTAAAAAAACTGGTTAAAAAATCAGTAAAATTACAATCATGGCTGCAAGACAAAGAAGCTCTCTCGAAAAGAACACATGGCTGGCTGACCCTAAATTCATACACTACTAAGGTACAACAGCGCTACCTGGCCGAGGGATACTCCAAAAGTGTCAAGATGTGCTTTTTAAGGCACAGGTTGGGCCTGCTACCTTGCACTCAAAACCTCCCACGCTGGCTCAAAATCAAAGCTGACCCCCTGTGTCGGCTATGCGGGTTGGCACAAGAGGATTTGCTGCATTTGATATGCTCTTGTGAAAAACTACAGGACGAAAGGAAACGCTGGCTAAAGCATCACTTCAATCGAAAAGGGATCCGTACAAGAAGGACGGCGGTCCTTGCTTGCTTTCATCCTAATGACCCTGGCTTGAATTGCAGCTTTGTAAAATTTCTGAGGGCAGTTGAAAAGAAGATGCCTAAAAACCTAACCTACAACTGTCCCAGTTCAACCGACCTGACATCGCTCTGCTGACCATTATTACGAGCTCATGAGGACACTGAGCAATACCTCACAAATACGAAGTCCAATAACTCCCTTTTAAACTTCATTGAATGTGAACTTTTTAACTCTTAATTCTTTTATAATGCAGTTTTATGCTCTCTCCTTTTAATCAATTTTATATTGCAATGGTTTTAAGTAACTATGCTAAATAAAGATTACTTACTTACTTACTTACTTACATTTAGACATTTAGCCTATAGACCTCTCTAAATACCCTGAGGTAAATTACTTCACAAAACACATCTGTAGTGTTGGAATTGACAACCAATTAAAATGTTACTTTCATTTTCTACTTTTTTTACCTGACATTTGATTGGTTATGTACCTGAATATATATAAAGAAAGAGAGAGAAACACAGCCATTTTGACTACCACCTCCTGAAGTAGATTTCAAGAAAATTTTCACTGAGAACTTAAACTGCTTTTTGAAAGGTAAGTTGTTATTTTGAAAACTGAAGTATATTGTGCACTTAAAGTTAATTTGGAAAACTTTTTCTGATAGTTCTATACTATCACTCTGTAATAGTTATAGATTTAGATATACTTCTCTGTTATAGTTATGGATGGATTTAGGCTTCTCTTGTATAATTATGAATTTACTTAGGCTTCATCACATACACTTTTTTATATTTCTACTTCCAGTCTGATACCATACACTACCCAAAGATAAATTCACTGTTAAAAAATCCAAACTACCTGTCTGAACTTAAACCCAACAGTGCCCTAACTCTTCTGATATAGTTATTTTTTATGCAATTTACAGCAAAATAATGGAAGGGTAGCACGAAAATATCAATGTTTCCTTGGACATTACATCTGAGGAGATTCTAAATGAAGAATTTTTAGATGAAAAATTTATGGATCAGTCTTTGGATGAACAATTTATTGAATGCTTAGAAGACATAGAAAAATGCATGTTTGAGGAGATTCCAGATGATGTAATGCTGGAAGTTTTATTGAACTATGAAAATTCTGACCAATACATTTTTATTTAATAATTAAAAATTGTTTGAGACATTATTCATTTTTATATCTAATTCATGAAGTACAACCAAAATAAATAAATAAATTTAAAAAAACAAAAAAAACACAACAAAAAGAACAATCAATAAACATACAATATTTCAAAATATATCATAGTCTATCATTATTTCTTCCTTATAGTACGCTCCCCAGACCGCTTCCCGGTGCGCGTACCGAGCGCTCCCGAAAAAAAAAAAAGGCGGGGCCCTTTTAAAGCCTCCACATCAAACCTAGAGGGTCAGGGAGGATCTTCTATGCCCCCTTATGGTCATTTCCCCCTTTGTTTTGGCCTCCTCTTGTCTCTCGATCCTACTGAGAGACAAGATGGCGGCCGCTCCGGACTGTTTAGAATGTTGACAGACACCGGAGAGCCAATCAGCTTCGCTTCGCGAAGTTCCGTTACGCGTCAGGTACGCGAACCGGGGCGCTGCCCGGAGCGCGCTTACAGATATATATATATTTTTTTGAACGTTAATTTCTCAAAATCCACAGGAGCACATATATTGAGACCTAGCAAAGGCACATCGGGCTACCAGTCCCTACAATTTTGCCAGGGTTTCGTGAAAATCCATTCAGCCGTTTGAGCTAAAAGTGAGGCCAACCGCCCTATGGAAAATTGCATGGGAAAAACACGTTTTGGGACCCCCCTTTTTTCTCAGCCCCCCTTGACGAAACCCCCCCAAATTTTCAGGGGCTACTCAGAAACAGATTGTGCCATTTTCATGAAAATGTCAGCCAATTCCGTCCACAAACGCCAAAGTTATTAGGCATAGAATTTTCAAAAATCCCATAGAGAAAAAATCCTAACTATATATACCTACTGGCGACCGCCAGTAGGTAATATATATATATATATATATATACATACATATTACCTACTGGCGGTCGCCAGTAGGTATATATAGTTAGGATTTTTTCTCTATGGGAATTTTGAAAATTCTATGTCTAATAACTTTGGCGTTTGTGGACGGAATTGGCTGAAATTTTCAGGAAAATGGAACATTTTGTTGCTGAGCAGCCCCTAAAAATTTGGGGGGGTTTCGTCAAGGGGGGGCCGGGAAAAAAGGGGGGTCCCAAAACGCGTTTTTCCCATGTTAATTTCCATAGGGCGGTTGGCCTCACTTTTAGCTCGAACGGCTGAATGGATTTGCACGAAACTTGGCAAAATTGTAGGGACTGGTAGCCCGATGTGCCTTTGCTAGGTCTCAATATATGTGCTCCAGTGGATTTTGATAAATTAACCTTCAAAAAAATATATATATCTGTAACAGCGCTCCGGGTAGCGCTCCGGTTCGCGTACTTGACGCGTAACGGAACTTCGCAAAGCGAAGCTGATTGGCTCTCCGGTGTCTGTCAACATTCTAAACAGTCCGGAGCGGCCGCCATCTTGTCTCTCGGTAGGATCGAGAGACAAGAGGAGGCCAAAACAAAGGGGGAAATGACCATAAGGGGGCATAGTAGATCCTCCCTGACCCCCTAGGTTTGATGTGGAGGCTTTAAAAGGGCCCCGCGGGGCAAAAATAAATAAATAAAATAATCGTTTCTTTTGCGTGGGGAGCGCCCGGTACGCTTTTGTGCAATGGGCGGTGGTAATCTAAATGATGTGGGGGGGGGGGGGCAGCGTTCAAAGCACATCAGCGTGCATAAACACGAAAATGTTTTTATCTACCACGTACTTGACTTATCTCTCTGAGATGCATTCCCTTGTGTTTCGGCAATGGTAGTCTGTTCATTACATAGATCGCCCGAGGGCGGTAGTACAGACCGCGCGTAGGAAAGGGTCAAAAGCCAGGAGTATAGGAGTATGTAACAAGCGAGCCATTTAATTGAAAAAACTAAACGTGACAAACGGTTGCAGGATCAGTGAAGGTTGATTTTATAATTGAAAGTGTAACAGGATCAGTTACAATAAAATCGTCCATACGCACACCATGGGCGAGTATCATGGGTAACATTATTTTGAAGCTTTATTACTACAATAATCAATAATGAAAAATCGACATCAATAGGGTTGTCCGTATTCCTAGTCAGTACCCTTCCCCGCCCGCCATGTGCACAAAGACCGCATACATCCCCCATAACGTCAAAGCTAAGTAACTAGAACGTCATAAGGAGTTGCAAGTCGCTCCCATACTGGTGCCATTTTGGTCGAGGCCAGGCAGGTCCAGAGTATAGTTCAATGTCTCCAATAAGTAGCGGCAGGACCAGAATCCCTTTCGGCAGTTCTGGCTTCGTCATTACGAGCACTAGAAAACAAGACATTCTGGGCAATACCACCCTTGCCGCAGCCCTTTATTCTACAAGATGGTGTCTTTCAAAAGCCAGGGGTATAGGAGTATGTAACAAGTGAGCCATTTAATTGAAAAAACTAAACGTGACAAACGGTTGCAGGATCAGTGAAGGTTGATTTTTTAATTGAAAGTATAACAGGATCAGTTACAATAAAATCGTCCATACGCACACCATGGGCGAGTATCATGGGTAACATTACTTCGAAGCTTTATTAATACAATAATCAATAATGAAAAATCGACATCAATAGGGTTGTCCGTATTCCCAGTCAGTACCCTTCCCCGCCCGCCATGTGCACAAAGACCGCATACATCCCCCATAACGTCAAGGCTAAGTAACTAGAACGTCATAAGGAGTTGCAATTCGCTCCCATACTGGCGCCATTTTGGTCGAGGCCAGGCAGGTCCAGAGTATAGTTCAATGTCTCCAATAAGTAGCGGCAGGACCAGAATCCCTTTCGGCAGTTCTGGCTTCGTCATTACGAGCACTAGAAAACAAGACATTCTGGGCAATACCACCCTTGACGCAGCCCTTTATTCTACAAGATGGTGTCTTTCAAAAGCCAGGGGTATAGGAGTATGTAACAAGCGAGCCATTTAATTGAAAAAACTAAACGTGACAAATGGTTGCAGGATCAGTGAAGGTTGATTTTATAATTGAAAGTATAACAGGATCAGTTACAATAAAATCGTCCATACGCACACCATGGGCGAGTATCATGGGTAACATTACTTCGAAGCTTTATTAATACAATAATCAATAATGAAAAATGTATCTACCACGTACTTGACTTATCTCTCTGAGATGCATTCCCTTGTGTTTCGGCAATGGTAGTCTGTTCATTACATAGATCGCCCGAGGGCGGTAGTACAGACCGCGCGTAGGAAAGGGTCAAAAGCCAGGGGTATAGCAGTATGTAACAAGCGAGCCATTTAATTGAAAAAACTAAACATGACAAACGGTTGCAGGATCAGTGAAGGTTGATTTCATAATTGAAAGTATAACAGGATCAGTTACAATAAAATCGTCCATACGCACACCATGGGCGAGTATCATGGGTAACATTACTTCGAAGCTTTATTAATACAATAATCAATAATGAAAAATCGACATCAATAGGGTTGTCCGTATTCCTAGTCAGTACCCTTCCCCGCCCGTCATGTGCACAAAGACCGCATACATCCCCCATAACGTCAAGGCTAAGTAACTAGAACGTCATAAGGAATTGCAAGTCGCTCCCATACTGGCGCCATTTTGGTCGAGGCCAGGCAGGTCCAGAGTATAGTTCAATGTCTCCAATAAGTAGCGGCAGGACCAGAATCCCTTTCGGCAGTTCTGGCTTCGTCATTACGAGCACTAGAAAACAAGACATTCTGGGCAATACCACCCTTGACGGAGCCCTTTATTCTACAAGATGGTGTCTTTCAAAAGCCAGGGGTATAGGAGTATGTAAGAAGCGAGCCATTTAATTGAAAAAACTAAACGTGACAAACGGTTGCAGGATCAGTGAAAATTGATTTTTTAATTGAAAGTATAACAGTATCAGTTACAATAAAATCGTCCATACGCATACCATGGGCGAGTATCATGGGTAACATTACTTCGAAGCTTTATTAATACAATAATCAATAATGAAAAATCGACATCAATAGGGTTGTCCGTATTCCCAGTCAGTACCCTTCCCCGCCCGCAATGTGCACAAAGACCGCATACATCCCCCATAACGTCAAGGCTAAGTAACTAGAACGTCATAAGGAGTTGCAATTCGCTCCCATACTGGCGCCATTTTTGTCGAGGCCAGGCAGGTCCAGAGTATAGTTCAATGTCTCCAATAAGTAGCGGCAGGACCAGAATCCCTTTCGGCAGTTCTGGCTTCGTCATTACGAGCACTAGAAAACAAGACATTTGGGCAATACCACCCTTGACGCAGCCCTTTATTCTACAAGATGGTGTCTTTCAAAAGGATGTATGACGTTATAACGCATACTTTTACTCCGCAGACCATTACAACGCGACTTTTACACCGCATACCGTTACAACGCATAGCGCCTTGGGGCGCTGGATAGTGGTAAGTATAATTTACTATTCTAACTCCAGTCCCCGTGGACCCTAGGGAAGGTGTTGGATAGTAAATTATACTTATTACCTATCCTAGAGCGCCCCCCAGCGCAATGCGTTGTAATGGTATGCGGAGTAATGGTCGCGTTGTAATGGGTCTGCGGAGTAAAAGATCCGTTGTAACGGGTGTATACCCTTTCAAAAGCCAGGGGTATAGGAGTATGTAACAAGCGAGCCATTTAATTGAAAAAACTAAACATGACAAACGGTTGCAGGATCAGTGAAGGTTGATTTTATAATTGAAAGTATAACAGGATCAGTTACAATAAAATCGTCCATAAGCACACCATGGGCGAGTATCATGGGTAACATTACTTCGAATCTTTATTAATACAATAATCAATAATCAATAATGAAAAATCGACATCAATAGGGTTGTCCGTATTCCCAGTCAGTACCCTTCCCCGCCCGCCATGTGCACAAAGACCGCATACATCCCCCATAACGTCAAGGCTAAGTAACTAGAACGTCATAAGGAGTTGCAAGTCGCTCCCATACTGGCGCCATTTTGGTCGAGGCCAGGCAGGTCCAGAGTATAGTTCAATGTCTCCAATAAGTAGCGGCAGGACCAGAATCCCTTTCGGCAGTTCTGGCTTCGTCATTACGAGCACTAGAAAACAAGACATTCTGGGCAATACCACCCTTGACGCAGCCCTTTATGCTACAAGATGGTGTCTTCCATTCAGAAAATATTGTTGGCAGCATTTTGAAAGGAAAGATAAATGGCCGTTCTCCTAGTGAGTCTCACATTGTTACATTTATAAAGAATGTTGAAGAGTAGTATGTTGAAAATCTGAAGCCATCGTTCTACAAACTCTCAACCAGCCTTAGATGGAAAAATCCTGAAGAATGTACAAACTGAAAACCAGTTTTTGTCTGCATAGCATCAGCAGCAACACTTGAGTCAGCTTTGTGTGAAGCCGCCATCTTGATCCAATCAATACCGTCCCCCTGCACACATTCAGGGACCAGGCCGCATTGCGAGGGCACCGCAGGACGTGTCTTCAGGTCAAACGGATTGTGGGACAAGGTCCAGAATGGAAGAGTCACCAAAAGGCAAAAAGTTCCGCCGGACCCCGGGAGCCGGCCGCCTATGTCGGGGGCGATCTCAGGCCACACCAGGGCAGCAAGACTTGGGGAGGGGGCAGGAGCCAAGCGCCCCCTCCCAGTCCGCGCCACCACACCGCCCCTCGGGGGCCTCCGTCAAGCAGTTCAGGGAGGCACTGCAGGCAGCGGTTCTTCAGATTAGTGGCTCTCACCGGCAAGGCTCCCCTCCGTCAGCAGCGATCGTTGGCGCTGTGGTTGCGGCCAGAGGCCCCGCCTAGTCAACGCCCCGGCCACTCCATGTCGTAGGCCGCAAGAGTGGGCGCAACTCAGCTGGCCGAGCGAGACTTGGCGAGGGGGCAGGAGCCAAGCGCCCCCTCCCAGTCCGCGCCACCACACCGCCCCTCGGGGGCCTCCGTCAAGCGGTTCAGGGAGGCACCGCAGGCAGCGGTTCTTCAGATCAGTGGCTCTCACCGGCAAGGCTCCCCTCCGTCAGCAGCGATCGTTGGCGCTGTGGTTGCGGCCGGAGGCCCCGCCTAGTCAACGCCCCGGCCTCTCCATGTCGTAGGCCGCAAGAGTGGGCGCAACTCAGCTGGCCGAGCGAGACTTGGGGAGGGGGCAGGAGCCAAGCGCCCCCTCCCAGTCCGCGCCACCACACCGCCCCTCGGGCGCCTCCGTCAAGCGGTTCAGGGAGGCACCGCAGGCAGCGGTTCTTCAGATCAGTGGCTCTCACCGGCAAGGCTCCCCTCCATCAGCAGCGATCGTTGGCGCTGTGGTTGCGGCCGGAGGCCCTGCCTAGTCAACGCAACGGCCTCTCCATGTCGTAGGCCGCAAGAGTGGGTGCAACTCAGCTGGCCGAGCGAGACTTGGGGAGGGGGCAGGAGCCAAGCGCCCCCTCCCAGTCCGCGTCACCACACCGCCCCTCGGGGGCCTCCGTCAAGCGGTTCTGGGAGGCACCGCAGGCAGCGGTTCTTCAGATCACAACAGAGTCTCATGCTCGATCGATTGAGCTGGCCGAATCAGGCAACAAGAAATGTGGGGGGGGCACCTCTTGCTCAACCACCACCTGAGGAGGTGGTACTCTCTCCCTAGGAGGTGGTGGTGGTGGTGGGGATGCACCAGCTGAAGCTACAACACTTGCCATTGCTAAGTGATGAAAAAAGGTCTTTCTCTCACAAAGATAAAAGTCAGAGTGAGGAAACAAGGAGGGTTTTTCATCATTTGGGACAAAAAATTGTTCTAAACCAATGAAAAGTGTTATTTTTAGGTCACATGACCTAGCCTTACATCATTAGGAACCCAAAAGTGAAATGAACCAATGAAAAGTTTTATTAACAAGTCACATGACCTGTTATGCTTACGTTACGCGCTCCGCGCTGCGCCCCGGATCGCTTCCGGGAAGCTGCGCTTCGCGCCTCGCGCACCGGAGCACTTCCGGGTGCGCTAATGCGGCGCGTCATATGACGCATTACGCGACACGTCGCGGTTACGCGACGCGTCACGATGTTGTTTTCTAACGCGGCAGTTGCGCAAACAGAACGTTTATCGGCCGGGCATATGGAATACATACACATTCATACCATACAATCAGGGCATGTACGCACAGTCACACCATACAATTTTTCATGTTCACAGTGATGGTCTGCACTCCATGCAATATCTCACAGCGCTTGTCTATGTCTTTCCCTACATGGAGCACGGTGCGGTCCATGTCCACTCCATTCTTCAGTTGGAACTCCGATGTAACCTACAGAGGAGAAAAGAAAGGGGGGGGATACAGCATTCAGAGGATGTCAGCGCGCGCAAACACGAAAAAGCTTCTACTTACCATGTATCAGACTAGCTGCAGGAACGTGTGATACAACAGATCTTGGCTATCCCTTTCGCATTCTTTTTCTGTGTAACATATCCTCCCCTTCTTATGATGCCAAAAAATGTTTAATTTTGTTTGTCTCTAAATTCGAGTTCCCTCTCCCTGTATTTGTCTTATTTTATGGGACAAAATACCACACCTTACATTCGGCAGATACCTTAAGCTACGGTCGACCATTTTCTAACAATTCTGGAAAAAGGGCAGGTGTGATGGATACAAATTTCAATCAATCCAAAATTCAGGCAAAGGGTCTGCATTATCTGTCTTCTATTGTTTGGGAATAACAGCCATTATTCTAAAATCCTACCAACCTAGACGATTGTTATGACGCTGATTCCATACTTCCTTCGAAAACTCTTTTTTGCAAAAATGTCAGTATACAAATACAGGCCTACAACCACGTGGGCTGGCCACGGAGCAAACTGGAATCGTATATGATGAGGGGACCTTTACACTGTAGAAAAACGTAACGGGCGGGCCATTAGGTTGCAGGAATTAAGGTGTCTAACAGTTGCGGAATCGGTGGACGTTAATTTTATAATGAAAGTACGACAGGACCAGTTACAATGAAATTATCTAGATATACATTTGCGGGCAAGTACCATGAGTAACGTTAATTCGAACTTTCAATAGTACAGTAATGAATAATACATCAGAACTTAATATCAATAGGGAAGTGCAAATGTTCAATCAGTACCCGTCCCCGCCCGCCATGTGCTCCAAAACTGCATACATATCTCGCGATATCAAGGCTGAGCAACCAGTACACATCAAGGAGTTGCGAGTCTCATTTATACCGACGCCATTTTGGGCGAGGCCGGGCAGGTCCAGAATATAGTCAAAATGTCTCCACCAACCAGCGGTCGGAACAGAACCCCTTTCAGCAGTCCAAAAAGTTCCGTTAAATGACAACAGAAGGGACAGGCAACAAGAACCATCAGTCAAAGAGGGGAGGGCAAGTTCTTCTCTACCGGGTCACGTTGGGGCTCCACCGGAACTGATCGAATTGGTAGTCTACAGTGTTTCTGGCGTCAGCATGAGAGCACCCCGTGGCTACGTCGTGGCCATTCCGCGAGCAATCATGGCAGTCGCTCCCCACCGGAAGTCTGCGGGAGTCGGGGGCCCCGGTGACTCTTGTAGAATCTTCAAGGCTGAGGGGACGCTTTTGGGAATGGGGCCCATGCCCTGGCAGTCAAGCGTCCGAGTTCCAGGGTTGCCCAGAGCCATCCTTGCAGGCCAGGCCCAAGTCTGTGGAGCCGACCGCCATTTCGTGAGCTCCGTGGCAGCCGCCTGTTGCTGTACCGCAAGAGTGGGTGCAATTCAGCCGGATGGCGGGTGAGACGCTGTAATAGCAAGAGCAGGCGCAACTCAGCTGGCCGAGCGAGGCACTGTGCCGCAAGAGCGGGCGCAATTCAGCTAGCCGAGTGAAGCGCTGGGGTGCAGCTGAGAAACCTCCACCTGGGGAGGTGGGGGAGGCTCTTTCGCGCCGCCTCTCCCTTCCAGTGCACCCCACGCCGTCTCCTGGCACAGGTATATGTGATGGTCGGACCAGGGCACCGCAGGACGTGTCTACAGGTCAAACGGATTGTGGGACAAGGTCCAGAATGGAAGAGTCACCAAAAGGCAAAAAGTTCCGCCTGACCCCGGGAGCCGGCCGCCTATGTCGGGGGCGATCTCAGGCCACACCAGGGTAACAAGACTTGGGGAGGGGCAGGAGCCAAGCGCCCCCTTCGAGTCCGCGCCACCACACCGCCCTTCGGGGGCCTCCGTCAAGCGGCTCAGGGAGGCACCGCAGGCAGCGGTTCTTCAGATCAGTGGTCTCACCGGCAAGGCTCCCCTCCATCAGCAGCGATCGTTAGCGCTGTGGTTGTGGCCGGAGGCCCCGCCTAGTCAACGCCCCGGCCTCTCCATCTCGTAGGCAGCAGAGTAGTCGGGGAGAAATCCCGGGAACGGCGGCATGCATTTGGATCGATGTTGCAGCAGGCTGCCATGTAAATAGTTATTTAATAAAACGTTTTACCCTGTTACTTTGCTGGTGTGTTGTATATATTTATAATATTTGCATAGGGTTTGTCGTTATTTTGGGCGGGGTGGGCGGCGGAGCCGAGCTGTCTTGCAGCCATCATGGCGTCGAGCTCGGTTCCTCTCACTAGTTTCATATTTCTCATGAGGGGTTGTTCCTAATGTTTCTATTTTAGCGAGGTCAAAAAGAGATCCCATTAGTGGCCTACTGATTTTGCTTGATTCCTTTTGTTTTTTCTAACGATTTTTCACTATCTGCAAAGACTAAACAGAGTATTGCGACTCTGTGCTTGTTTGTAAATAGAGAATGAACCAAAGAGAACCAATTCCAAAACAGTAAATGCTTGGATAACAATCAATCAAATGGAGAGGGAAGCAGGCACGACAGATTACAACGGGGGCAAAGGCCTGCGTTACCTACCCTTCACTATCTGCAAAGAGAGAATACTCCTGAAAGAAAAGAGGGGGGGCAGCGTTCAAAGCACATCAGCGTGCATAAACACGAAAATGTTTTTACCTACCACGTACTTGACATTTTAAAGCTTTTGATATTTGCTAATAAAAAACCATTGAAATTCACTGAAAGAGCCATAGGTTATAGACCATATATAGTTAGGAATTAGCATTTACAAAACCTTGAAAATTCACTGAAAAAACCATGGGTTATAGACCATATATAGTTAGGAATTAGCATTTACAAAACCTTATTTTACTCACACAAAACCATTGAAATTCCATATATAGTTAGTTGCACTAACTATATATTGCGCACCCGCAATCCACTGCTGATGATGTCACATATTACATCATTCATGACATGGTCAGTGACATCACTGATGACATCACTGATGACATCTCAAATGACATCACCGATGACATCACTGATGACATCTCAAATGACATCACTGGTGACATCAATGATGACATCTCAAATGACATCACTGATAACATCTCAAATGACATCACTGATGACATCACTGATGACATCTCAAATGACAACACTGATGACATCACTGATGACATCTCATTTGACATCAATGGTCACATCACTGATGATATCATTCATGTGACAATACAATGCATCTCCTCACACTTTAATATAACCTCTGTTACACCCAGTGTTAAATACAGAATATAATTTTTTAAACCATTGACACACCAATACTAGTTACTACATACGCACTCACTGATTCCTACGTCTACACACACATTCACTCATTCACCCATACAATCATTCATACATACAATCACTCATCTTTACAACACTATCATATGCACTCATACACCTATACAGACACTCACACTCTGCCACTCATCCATGGAGTTACTCACACACCTAGTCAGTCCTGTAAAGAATCAATCACACTTCCATTTTCTGATCTATACAGTTAAACATAGAGTACCTTACATTTTCAAACATATATTAACACATTCTTACTCTCTTATACAATCATTGATACAAGAACACATTGATCTGCACAGAGTCACACATCTCCCAGCCAGCCACACACACACTCAGTCTCCCATACAAATACTTGGACAATCAATCAAAAACCCATATAGTTACTCATATAGCTACTGATCAACACATGCAGCAGTTTACAGAGCAACAGACATAATGATGCACAAATTAAGACAGTTTAGTCACTAACCCATGCACTCAGTGAGACATATTTAATCACTCACTCATACAGTCAGTCACGCACCTACTAAATCCTTCATCCAGACACTTCTACATCTACTCATTCTTCAATATGTAAAACATATTTAAACTTTACAGAAACACACAGTCACTGGATGATGTCATCAGTGATGCCATCAGTGATGTCATTTGAGATGTCATCAGTGATGTCATCAGTGATGTCACTGACCATGTCATGAATGATGTAATATGTGACATCATCAGCAGTGGATTGCTAGTGCGCGATATATAGTTAGTGCAACTAACTATATATGGAATTTCAATGGTTTTGTTTGAGTAAAATAAGGTTTTGTAAATGCTAATTCCTAACTATATATGGTCTATAACCCATGGTTTTTTCAGTGAATTTTCAAGGTTTTGTAAATGCTAATTCCTAACTATATATGGTCTATAACCTATGCTTTTTTCAGTGAAATATATATATATATATATATATATATATATATATATATATATATATTCACTGAAAAAACCATAGGTTTCAGTAGTTATATAGTTAGGAATTAGTTTTTAAAAAACCTTTGAAATTCACTCAAAAAACTATAAGTTTTAGTGGTGTTATAGTTAGCTGGACATTTTACTCATACAAAACCAATGAAATTGCTCCTATATAGTTAGTTGTACTAACTATATTTCGCGCACCCGCAATCCACTGCTGATGATGTCACATATTAGATCATTCATGACATGGTCAGTGACATCACTGATGACATCTCAAATGACATCACTGATGACATCACTATTGACATCATCCAGTGAATGTGGTTTGCTTCATTATTTAAATATGCATTATATATATAGCAATTTACATTGAAGAATGAGTGGATATATATAAATAAATATTTGGATGGAGGATTTAGTAGCAGTGTAATTGACTGTTTACTTGACCAATTTATAATGTCTCACTAAATATAGTGGATAGTGACTAAACTGTGTGAATATCTGTATCACTTTGTCAGTTGTTGTGTAAACTGATTCTACAGTTGATTGCTAGCTATGTGAAAGTCTATATTAGTTATTGATTAGTTAACTGAGTATTTGTATCGGAGTGTGAAGGTGTCTGGTTCGGTAGGGGGTGTGTGACTGTCTAAAGATGTGTGAATAGTTGATTCAGTAGATATATGAAGTTAAAACTACATGTTCTAACAGTTTGGGTGAGGGAATCTCTTTATGAGTGTGGTGATGAGCAAATATATTTCTCAAAGGTACAGGTCCAACAAACTAGAAAAATAAAAGGCAGTGTATGTGTCAGTTGTTGTATATAAATAAGTATACATAAGACACAATGATTTTGTGAGTGACTGTATGGATAACTGTATACTTGTAATAATGATTTTATAATTCACTAAGTATGACTTACTATCTAAATGAATAGAAGAAGTGGTGTTTGTATAAGTGTTTTGCTAAGTAAATATGTAAGTATGAGCCATTGTTTGCATACGTGAGTAGGATGACTTCATATGTGAATAGGATGCGTGCTGTTGTTTAATGTCGATATAGATGTATAAGTATTTTTGATAGTGTTCTATTGTTCATTGACAGCATGTATGAGTGAATCCATAGGTAAGTGATTAGATGTGTGTATACATCTATGAATCACTGAGTGGATTTTTAGATACTTGTATTTCTGTGACAATGGATTTAAATATGATACTCTGTATTTTACAAACAGTGATGAAAAATTGTAATAGTGTATGAAAAGGTGTATGTGATTGTCACGTGGATGATGTCATCAGTGATGTCATTTGAGATGTCATCAGTGATGCCACTGACCATGTCATGAATGATCTAATATGTGACATCATCAGCAGTGGATTGCGGGTGCGCGAAATATAGTTAGTACAACTAACTATATAGGAGCAATTTCATTGGTTTTGTATGAGTAAAATGTCCAGCTAACTATAACACCACTAAAACGTATAGTTTTTTGAGTGAATTTCAAAGGTTTTTTAAAAACTAATTCCTAACTATATAACTCCTGAAACCTATGGTTTTTTCAGTGAATTTCAAAGGTTTTTTTAAATGCTAATTCCTAACTATATAAGGCCTGAAACCTATGTTTTTTTTCAGTGAATTTCAAAGGTTTTTAAATGCTGATTTCTAACTATATAAGGCCTGAAACCTATGGTTTTTTCAGTGAATTTCAAAGGTTTTTTAAATGCTAATTCCTAATTATATAAGGCCTGAAACCTATGTTTTTTTCTGTGAATTTCAAAGGTTTTTTAAATGCTAATTCCTAACTATATAAGGCCTGAAACCTATGTTTTTTTCAGTGAATTTCAAAGGTTTTTTAAATGCTAATTCCTAACTATATAAGGCCTGAAACCTATGGTTTTTTCAGTGTTTAAAAAAAAAAATTGATTGGTTAACTGGCTTATTAAGTGTATCTTAGTGAATACATATATTAGCGAGTAATGTTTAAATATTTAAATATATGCATGAGTGATGTAATATGTGACGTCATCAGCAGTGCATTGCAGACGTGCAAGTTATAGTGATTCCAACTAACTATAACGTGGGAATTTCAATGGTTTTATGCGAGTAAAATTTCCAGCTAACTATAACTGGTGTGAAATTTATGTTTTTTTCAGTGAATTTCAAAGGTTTTTTAAATGCTAATTCCTAACTATAACTGGTGTGTAACCTATGGTTTTTTCAGTTAATATATATATATATATAAAATTTCTATGGCAAAATGAAACCCCTCATTTTGTTCCTTTTCAAATTAAATGTATTAAGTGTTACCACTTTATTCCAATCAAGATGACTTCAGGTGTGCCATACTTTTGTCATAAGTAAGACTGTTAGCACTCTAGTTGTTCTTTAGAACACTCTGGGACATTCTGTCATTGGGCTATAGTTGGGCTACATCTGGCTGATATTTGGGCTACATTTGTTTGTTTTTTGTCTCTGGTGGCCTTTTTTGGGCTACATTGGGCTACATTGGGCTGCATTGGGCTACATTTGGGCTCTAACAAACATATAGCCCAATGTAGCCCAATATATATTTTTTCAAAGTTAATTTTCGTAAAAAGCACTGGAGCACATATCATGAGACATAGCAAAGGCACATCAGGCTACCAGTCCCTACAATTTGGCTATATTTGGGTTTTTTTGTCTCTGGTGGCCATCTTTGGGCTACATTGGGCTACATTGGGCTACATTGGGCTACATTTGGGCTTTAACATATATATAGCCCAATGTATATATATAAAATTTCTATGGCAAAATGAAACACCTCATTTTGTTTCTTTTCAAATTAAATGTATTAAGTGTTACCACTTTATTCCAATCAAGATGACTTCAGGTGTGCCATACTTCTGTCATAAGTAAGACTGTTAGCGTTCTAGTTGTTCTTTAGAACACTCTGGGACATTCTGTCATTGGGCTATAGTTGGGCTACATCTGGCTGATATTTGGGCTACATTTGGGCTCTTTTGTCTCTGGTGGACATCTTGGGAGACTGCATATCAGAATTTTTTTAATGAAATATAAGAGGATTTGAGAAGTCATTCAAAATGTGCCCTAATTTTTCTTTCTTCAGCACTAATCATAATTTCTATGGCAAAATGAACCCCCTCATTTTGTTCCTTTGCAACATCAGTGATGTCATCAGTGATGTCATTTGAGATGTCATCAGTGATGTCACTGACCATGTCATGAATGATATAATATGTGACATCATCAGCAGTGGATTGCGGGTGCGCGAAATATAGTTAGTACAACTAACTATATAGGAGCAATTTCATTGGTTTTGTATGAGTAAAATGTCCAGCTAACTATAACACCACTAAAACTTATAGTTTTTTGAGAGAATTTCAAAGGTTTATTAAAAACTAATTCCTAACTATATAACTCCTGAAACCTATGGTTTTTTCAGTGAATATATATATATATATATATATATATATTACCTACTGGCGGTCGCCAGTAGGTAGTTATAGTTAGAACCTAGTGTCCATAGGAAAAGCATTTTTTTATTTGCTAATAACTTTGGTTCGTTTGACGAATCTTTCTGATATTCTCCAAGGAAAAAGTCTATCCAGGTCACCTCCTATCCTGAAAGTATGGGGGTGATTTGTCAAGTGGGAGCTGAGAAAAAAGGGGGGTCCCAAAACTTGTTTTATCCATGTTAACTTCCATAGAAAATGTTGCGATGAGCAACAGCCCGAACTGCTCAACGGAATTACCCCAAATTTGGCAGAAAGCGACCTTTTTTTAAAATGGTGTAAATCCGTTCAGGAGTTTTGGAGAAATTAAAAAAATAAGAGTGAAACATTATAAAATATTAGGAAACGTTGTGCAAGGCTACAGCCGAAACTACTGAACGGAATTGCTCCAAATTTGGCCAAAAGCTAGTTCTTGGTTGAGAACGTGACCCTTTTAAAAATGGTGTAAATCTGTTGAGTAGTTGCTGATAAATTAGAAAAATTAAAGTGTTGATATCTGGGTGGAGCCTAAGTCGCATAAGCGAGCTTCACTGTGATTGGCTGCTAGCACTCCAAATCAGTTAGTGTTGGCAGCCATATTGTGGCTCGGTAGAAGTGAGTCACCCAAAAGCGGAGAAACAAAGGTAGAAAACAAGGGAAGGGGGGGAAAGGGGGCAGGGTAGAAACACCCTGAACCCTAGGCCTGCTGAGGGGGTCCTAAAAGGACCCCAGGGCCCAAAAAATCATTTTTTTTAAAAATCAGCGATATTCACGCTGGGGTCGCGTGTTTTAATTTAAGGAGGCTCTTGGGTTGGCTAGGTTCCGGGGGCATTTCTTAAAAAATAATAGCAGGGGCTCGAAGGGGTTGCTTTGGCCCGCTGGGGTTCGCGTAGCCCCTCCTGGAAGCCTGTATGTGCATATAACTTTGGCGTCGTTTGACGAATCTTTATGAAACTATCCAAAAAGTTTCTCTTTTTTTGATTAGGTCCTATATTGAAAGTTTGGGGGTGAATGGTGTAGGAGGGGTTGAGAAAAAAGGGGGTCCCAAAATGTGTTTTCTCCATGCAATTTCGATACGAAACTTTACAGAAGAGTACAGGTGAAAGTGCTGAGCGGAATTATGGCATATTTGGCAGGGAGAAAGGTGATGGTCCAGAAAGCATGCTTTTGTTTAAATGGTGTAAATCTGATCAGTGTTTTTTAAGAAATATCACATTTTCAACATATCGATATTTGAGAATTCCGACATGTGATTGGCTGAGGAGTTACATGCATGAGCGTGTGTCTCATTGGCTGTGAACTGTTGAAACCAGGAAGAGTTGGCAGCCATTTTGTGATTTACTCCGTTATCTTGCATGTCTCCGTGAAGCCATCGGGTCTGCAGTTTTACCTCTGCGAGGCAACACTGGCATCGGTGTGAGATATGCCTTTCTTGCGGCCTCTCCTGATATTACTAGGTCGTGGCTATGGCTTTAGAAGCCCCTTCGTCGGCTCCCACCTCTCTACGTTTGCAAGATAGTACATTGCTGTGGGGCACAGGTGTCCCTATGTGAGACTGGGTGCAAACTGTTGATAAGTCACACTATATGAGCATTGAAAAAACATTTTGTGATTGAATCCCTCAGCTAGCATCTGGGCGAGGCAACTCTGAAAACACACCGGAGCGCTGTATGTGAGAGAAACCCCTTTCACGCTGTTTCTCCCCACATCAGTAGGTAACGCACCCTGTTCCCATATCACCAGCATACCCCAAACAACCTTATTGGGCCCGCAGTCTGCCTCTGCGAACTGGTGGTGGGCTCGCAGCTGTTCTGTTGGGACTTCTTAGGGCTGCAGTTGTTTCTATGAAGTCAAGACTGGAAACATACCCCAGGTCTCTCCCTGCAAGATACCCTCTTCACGGTCACTCTGCCCAACATCACCACTTCGCAGGTATGCCTTTAGAAGCCAGTGCGTTGGCTCACAGCTCTGAACCTTTGCGAGCTACTACGCTGCTGTGCCTCTACCTATGCGAGCCACAACACTGCTGTTACTTTAGGAACAAACGGCATGTTGTTCTTCCTCTGCGAGTCGAGCCCAGGGACGCAGCTGTCCCTCTGCGACCCTGAGTGCGAACTGTTCATAAGTCACACTATATGAGCATTGAAAAGCTATTTTGTGATTCAGTCCGTCGGCTGGTATCTGTCCGAGGCATTTCTGAAAACATACTGGAGTTATTTCTCTGAGAGATACCCCTTTCATGCTGCATCTCCCCACATTGTCAGGTAACACACCCTCTTCCCACATCACCTGCATACCCGCAACAACTTTCTTGGACCCGAAAGTGTCCCTGTGCGGTTGGAGAAACAAGAATCTTAGTCATGTATAGATTTACATATAAAACGTTTTATTTAAACAAAACAACAACAAATAAAACTATGTACAGCCGTGGCATGTCATCGCTGGTCCATTAGTGAATCACAGCCTGTAAGACAAAAAGAAACATAAGATGGTGCGTCATGCGTCCAGGAAAGGAGATAGAGAGAGAGAGAGAGGGAAAGAGTGAGAGAGAGAGGGAGAAGAAGAGAGAAAGAATGAGAGAGAGGATGATAGAGAAAGGGAGAAAGAGTGAGAGCGAAAGAGTAAAATACAAGGAAGAGAGGAAGAGAAACAGTGTGAGAGAGAGGAACACAGAGAGAGAAAGAGTGAAAGAGAAGAAGAGAGAAAGAGTGAGCTACAAGGGAGAGAGAAACAGTGTGAGAGAGAGGAAGATAGAGAAAGAAAGACAAAGAGAGAAAGAATGGGATATGAGGAAGAGAGAAAGAGAGAATCAGTGTGAGAGAGAAGAAGAGAGAGAGCGAAAGAGTGAGAGAGAGGAAGAGAGAGTGAGAGAGTAAGAAATAAAGAGAGGCAGAGAGGAAGACAACAAGAGAAACAGTGTGAGAGACAGGAAGAGAGAGATAAAGAGAGAAGGAGTGTGAGAGAGAGGAAGAGAGAGAGAGATGAAGAGTGAGAGAGTGGAGGAGATAAAGAAAGAATGAGACAGAGAAAAAGAGAAAGTGTCTGAGGGAGAAAGGAACAGATGGAGAAGGAGTGTTGAGACTGGAAAAATCTTTGCAGTTCACCTTTGTGCCTCCGCTGTGTCTCCAACCATGTGCCGGGAGATAGTGCATACCTCAAGTTTTGTGATCTGAAAGATAAAGAGAGAAAGAGTGAGAAAGTGTAAGATACAAGGAAGAGAGAAAGAGAAGCAGTGTGAGAGAAAGGAAGACAGAGGGAGAAAGAGTGAGAGAGAGAAAGAGACAGAGAGGATGAAAGATAGAGAGAGAGTGAGAGAGGAAGAGAGAGAGAGTGAGAGAAAGGAAGCCATCCAAGGAGAGAAAGAGTGAGACAGAGAGGAAGACAACGAGAGAAACAGTGTGAGAGACAGGAAGAGAGCGATAAAGAGAGAAACAGTGTGAGACAGAGGAAGAGAGAGATAAAGAGTGAAAGAGAGAAAAAGAGAAAGTATGAGAGAAAAGAAGAGAAGGAGAGGGAGTGTTGAGACCAGAAACAATCTTTGCAGCTCACCTTTGTGCCACCGGTGTGTCTCCAACCACCTGCCGGGAGATAGCGCAGCCCTCAAAATTAGTGATCTGAAAGATAGTATAGAATTAGTAATTGTAGAGTTCATACAACTGCACATGCCTAATTCTATTTATGGTAATGTGCAATAAGGGTGGTGCACCCCATCCATTCCCACTGCTTGGAGGTGTCTGTGCGCTCTTGTGCGCTGCTGTGGAAAGAAGTCTCTCTGCTCACCTTCCCCCACTGGCGTGTGTGTAAGAGGGTCCACCACGTGCTGAAGCAACCTCCTCAGCCATTGTGTACACGCGATCCAGCTGAACTCACAATTCAGGTTGGGTATTGTCAGGATGGCCACGCATTATCGCAGATTTTTCGCGCGTTTAGCTCTGATGGTGTTGGGGGGTGAACGTTGACTTGTGATTCACAGCGTGATAGATAAAAAGCAAGATAAGATTGTGGGTCATGTGACCTTTGACTATCTTGAGACCGATCTCTAGCTATTTCAGCTGCAATAGTTCTTTCTTGATTAATCTCTTGGTTCAACATTAGGAGATAATTTGTAAAAATTCTACATTCAATGCTATCTTTACATTCATTGAAAGAATCCTCATAGCAGTCACAATGTCCAAGTAATCCAATTTCAGTCTGTCAAGGTTTGAAGAGTTGCAGAAGAGCTAAATAAAAAAACTCTTTTATCTGGAGTATCACAACTTAATTTCCTGTGGTTAATCAGATTTCCTTTGTCATGCTTTACCACACATCCTTCAGATCCAATTACAGCGTATTTTCCTTCATTTATATTTTCTGTGATTTTTTTGATAAAAACTATGATGTTGCAGTAGTCCATATAGACATATGTTTTCCAGGTATGGACTTCTATTTGAATAGTACGTATCCAGCATATTTATTTTCAGAATATCTGGTCTTTCCGGTTCATTCAGTGCCAAGTATTCAATCTTTTGTACAGATTTAAAAACTCGATTTCGTGCTGCAGGAAGACCATGACTTATCCAGATGATTCCTCTTGACTTTGAATATAAACTTGCAGATGTCTATCTATAAGAACATTCGTAGGATTCAATTTCTCGATGTGAAAGCATCTTCAAGTTGAAGCTGTACAATTTTTTAAGTGTCCTCTCTTGCGAAATTTCTTCCCACATTTCTTTCAATTCTGTCTTCTCAGAGTTGGTAATATATGACATGACATAGCGAGCAACAGCAATTGAGTTATCTGCAACATATTGTGGGGCAGATTTACAAGCTTCTTCCGCCTCTTTTACGCCGCCGTTGCGTCACTTTTGTGACGCAGCGGCGGCGCAAAAGATGCGCCATGGTGCGGGGTATTTACAACGTGACGCATCTGGGAGATGCGTTACGTTGTAAAGCCCTGCGCCAGAAGGAGGTAACCTGCTCAGGGGGGGGGGGGTGTTCCGGCGCAGGAACGCCTCCTAAAAGTGGCTGAGTGAAATCTACAAGATTTCAGTCAGTCACTTTGGGGCCCATGCTGCGTCAAAACCCTGCGCCTGCTTGAAGCAGGCGTAAGGATTGACGCAGCATTTGAAGGATAGGGCACCCTAGAGCCTTGCTGGAGCTGCGTCACGCTTGCGACGCAACTCCAGCAATGCGCCACTTTTACAGCACAGATGCGTGACGCATCTGTGCTGTTTTTGCCTCATGGTGCGCCGCATTGTAAATGCGGCGCATCCATTGTGGCAGAGGCATGGCGCACAATAAGTGGCGCATCCTTGCTGATATGCAGCGCCACTTATTGTAAATATGCCCCTGTATGTCCATATTCGCATTGCACATCTTCAAAATCACTGGATTGTAATCATTAGTGTACTTCGATTCTTCTGTTCTTTTTAAAATCTAAGTATTTTTGGGTGATTTTTGAGTGATGGTATGCCTCACTGGCTACTTTGGGAATTAGTGGACGTGGAAAGCCGAATCAGCATTTTGTGTAAAATGCATCCGTTGACTTATATTTCCGTTGCCAATACTTTCTACATCGATGACTTCCATATGCAAATACGCCTCACTAATCCAGTCTGGTGCTGTGGTCTGGTCGCTGCCATAAAGTTGGGGTCACTGCCATGCAGAACTCAGGACAAAGTTCCACATGTGGGATCGGGTTGTGTTGAACAGGGTTAGTGGCACCACATATCGCGCCTTGTGTTGTACACGGTTAGTGGCACCATGTGTCGCCGGCCTTGCATTTGAAAATATGCCTCACTGATCGAAGGGAGTCTGGTGCTGTGGTCGCTGCACGGATTTGGGGTGACTGCCATTCAGGACTCCGGACACAGTTCCACATTTGGGATCGGCTAGTGTTGAACAGGGTTAGTGGCACCACATATCGCGCCTTGTGTTGTACACGGTTAGTGGCACCATGTGTCGCCGGCCTTGCATATGGAAATATGCCTCACTGATTGAAGGGAGTCTGGTGCTGTGGTTACTGGCATGGACTTGGGGTAACTGCCATTCAGGACCCAGGACACAGGTGCACATGTGGGATATACTGTGCCGATGATGCGTCGTCCGGGCAGTCCGTACTGGTAACAATGTCTGTTGCCTGCTGGATTGCGTCACTTGCAATGGGAGTCACTCTGAATTGTGAGGTCTACTCACCGTAGTGTAGGCCGGAGGCAACGGTGAGGAAGGGTCCACAGCCACGTGTTGTTGACTTGAGCAATGTCTGTTGCGTGCTGGACTACGCCGTCTGCAATCGCGACTCGATCTGATTTGTGAGCCTTGCTATCCGCAGTGTATATTGGAGGCAGTAGTTTGTACAGACAAAAATCAGCGGTGCTGTGCCACTGGAGGCCTGTGTGGTGGAAGCCAGCAATCGGCTAAGGAGGCTGGGGGTCACAATGGCGGCCTCGTGGCAGGGTGAGGGGCACCTACCTGGCAGACGCTTTGGCTTTCCCACAAGTGAACCACGCCCAGAGCTCCGGCCTATTTATTCACACTCTTACGTTGAAGTGGCGTACGTCGGACCAGCCCACTCTGGTTACGCTTATGCTTACAGGGGGGGGATGACACAGCTACATGACTGAGATCTTTCCTAGTGTTTAACGTAACATGGTTGGGTCCGCTGTCCACAACACTACAACCACCAGCAGTATTTGTGCACATGGAGAGGTGTGTGTTGTGCATACTGAGATGTGTCCAGCACATCACGACTACACTTTGCATTGTGTGCATTGTGATTCATGGGTGAATTGCTTCCTTCACATATAGTTTGTTCGCACCTGTCCCAATATTCAGCTATTGTATGGCTGAGGGGCCATGCCGTTTTTAGAAAGTTCGCTGTCTTGTTCAGCGCTGTCTCGATGGTAGAGGGATGGGGAGCCCTGGGGGATGGTGGTGGGTGTTGTGGCATTCTTTGGTGTTGGAGCTGCTTTATCAGTAGGTCTATGACATGTGTTGGTCTTCATATGTGGCTCTGGGCTGGGCTGCCTTTCATACTGTATGTAGTTTCATATTTTAAAAACAAGTAGACATTATATATTTAAATAATAAATAAAAAAAATTACAAAAACATTTTTTAGGATATTAAAGTTACAAAATATAGCATTTTTTCAAAATCACTGAGAAAAACATAGGTTTTTTTAACTTTATAATTAGAAATTAGTATTTAAATAACCTTTTAAATTCACAACAAAAATAGGTCTCAGGAACATTAAAGTTAGAAATTAGTATTTAAAAAAAAAATATTCAAATTTACTGAAAAAACTATTACCACATTTCCCGACATTGAGCTATTTTATGGCTGAGTCACCATGCCATTTTTGGAGGGTTCGCTGTCCTGTTCTGCACTGCCTTCATGGTAGCAGGGAGAGGGGTGGTACGGGGGATGTCCTCAAGGTTGTGGCAGTGGGTGTTGTGTCCTTCTTGGGTGTCAGAAAAAACTATTGGTTAAATGAATATTATAATTAGAAGTTAGCATTAAAACATAGGTTTCAGAGGAGGAGCTTCGCGCGCAACCAAGATGGCCGCGTGAGCAAAGGGCTCCCGAGACCCTTGTAACCTCCCGAAAATATCCTGTCACTTATCCTGTGGGCGGATGACATCTTGGTGCGGATGAACCACCGTTGATCCTGAATCCGTTTCAGCCATCCCGATCGGACCCCGGTGGCCTGGGTTGTGGCGCTGAGAAGTTTGCGGCCTTCGTCTCCTGGATGCCCGGCGCCCGAGTTGACATGGTGCCCGGGGCATAATTGAACAACAACGGCTTGGTGCAGCGCAAAGCTCCGGTTCAGTTCAGTTTCACTTTCGTTTTTGATTATCACTGGGGTCTTGGGCTTGTGACGCCTCATTGACATTCGCCCTCTCGGCCCCCCTTCCACTCTGACGCCCTGGTTGGCGGTCCCTCTGGGTAGAATTTGCTCTTTCCTCCCTGCTTGATCTGCTGTGTCTCCCCTTCCCTCGCTTTTGTCCTGGACCTTTTTTGGACACTGTCACAGCATGGCGGGCAAGCCTGAGGGAGACAAGCAAAGGGTGAAGAATACCAGACGGGGCAGCTATACCCAAACCAACGTCATGGACCGGTATGCTCAGGTTCGAGGGTCGCCCAGCGGGACCGGTGGGTCGCTGGAGGGTGCGAGGAGTTCTTCGACCCTGAAGGTGGAGCCTACGCTACAGGATGTGATGGCCGCCATTGATGGTATCCAGTCTTCCCTCGGGAAGCAAATGGAGACTGTGATGTATTCCTATAGGTTCTGAATCGATCCCCCTATTCCTGACCCTATTCTGGTTAAACAAACCAACAAGTTAACTAGCAGTCAGCCCATGAGGCAGAAAACCCCCATGATGCAGATACCGTTATCTGACGCAGTCACACTACGGCACAGGAACGTGTTATCTGATTAGGTCATAACGCTTGCGATCTAATTAGACAAGCGATATTCCTCCAGCCCCTGATAAGGCATACGGAGTTCTCATAACAAATCAAACCTATGACAACCTGGGCAAAACCCTGCGGCCATTGTTTTGATTTCACCGAGAACTTCAGCAAAAGAATGTGCTAACGAGCAAGTCTTATGACATCCTTATTGACGTATCTATGTCCATCCTTACGTCAATCTCGGCACCTTAAAGGTATAAATATTACCGATATTGCCCTATGCAAACACACGCGGTGGTGACGAGACGGAGCAGCCATACTTGCCGAAGCGAAGAGCAGAGCAGACCCCGCTGGCGCAGCCCCGCCTTCCTGACGCGCTGAGAGAAGCTGCTTTCTCCTGCCGAGAAATCCAGCACCGGCGTTTCTGGGTAGCCCTCGCAGGCAGCCTGGTATATCGAGACCAGAGAGAGAGATACCATCCCTCATTTAACCTAGATTCCAGGTACAGAACTGAATAACCCCTCACAGAGAATTCCTTAGTTATTCACTTGGCAAAAACAAACTTAACTTAAACTGTAACTTTCTATTCCCGCCCACGTATTAGACTTAGGTCAGGTACACGGGGTAGGCGTATTTAGAAACACCAGTTGATTATGTTTAGTCAAATGTATATGTGTATGTAATATATTTTATTCATTTTAAAACATCTTATGGCTTAGAAACCATATCAATGTTTTTACAGTATTATTTTATACTATTGCTTTTAATGTATGCACTTTACTTAACTATAAGTATTGCAATAATATCGATCCATTTCTCTTGTATGAGAAAAGAGACTGATCAATAAATAACACCTTTTTATTGAACACGCCCGTCTCTTCCTTTTCTCTACAATCTGATGAGACTAAGAATGCACGTACTGACTGAGTAAAATAAATTGCCTTTTGTTCACACGACACTCGAGGTATACTCTTGATTAGGGGAGAGCAAAGTTGTCATGTTCTATGGTTGTCAGAAACTAAATCCCTTCTTGTCTAATCAGGGAAGTTAATTCCTTCCTGAACATTCGAGAAAGTTTCTAGTGAACTCTGAGCTAGCTGGCAAACCCAAAACTTTAAGTCTAATATCGACAGTAGTAGGCCTAGTTAACGTCTGGTCTGGGCCTTTACTGCTGAAGGTATTATTCCAATGCGCAGAGCCTATTGGGATAATAGGAACTACACTACATGGCGCCCAACGCGTTTGGAAAGGGCGATAAAACTAACGTAAGACATTTAGAGTAACTCAGTCGTGCTTTCTCACTCAGACCCCTTTTCCCAAATACTCCAAAGACGTCTGGAGTGGGTGAAAGGTTATATCCGCCAAACCTCGCAGGAAGAAACTCCTATGTATGGTTCTTGGTTTAGTCAACGTTGAAGGATACACTGTTCCAAAATATTGTGCATCTAATCTTTGTTTCCATAAGAAACCTGATCTGCAAACAAACAGAATAACCTTCCTGTCGGTAAAATGGTAGACAGTGATGAAGAAAGAGAGGCAGTTAGATTAGCAACTGAACTCGCAGAAGCTGATGCTACCATGCAGGAAGCGGACCCGAATATAATACTCATTCCGGTCATCAAAAGGAAATCTATAACCATAAAACTTATAGAAAATGGACTGACACCTAGAGGTGGTACAGTCATATTCGTAATTGAGGCACACGAATATCGGCAGACAGAGGTATACTATTCATGGATAAATTTTCCAGCAGCAAATCCTGTAACAAAGTACTTCCACTATTACATAATAGAGGAACCTCCTGAAATGTACACTCCTTTCGAGGAGGTGGAAGTGATGAAGCAAAGCTTCGCATATTTTGCGGCTTGCCGAAATCAAGAACCTCGTTTATGTGTAATAAGGTAACAAAAATGTATGTTTTACTAACCTTTATTTTGTTTAGGCAAAGTTCCCGAAGCTTGCCTATGTGTATTTCTAATGAATTAATCCGTGTCCCTAAAAAAAATGGCCGCCGCTTGTATTTTAGTTACTGCGCATGCGTCAGCCACACTCACGTGTCCTGACGCGTCTGCAGAAGTGGAGGGAAAGTTATGCGCATGCGTAATTCATAGCTGTGCTTATCATGTGGTACTGCTCGTGCCACTGCTCTTGTGTCCGTGTCAATGTAGCTAACATTTAGATGCAATAAGTTTATTTCTTGATGATGAGTTAAAAGTACAAACCCTGTGATGTGTTTTCATAATGACATTATTATGTATTAATTTGTTTTCGCTTACTTTTCATGTACCGCGGGAAATGGGGGTCTGAGTGAGAGGAGAGCCATATTGGAGGTCCCTTCTGCGCCTGTGCGACATTCGGCAGCACGAGGGACCTTGACAGATGGAACACCGCCAGTTGGCAGGGATGGGCGAGATGCTCCTGAGAAAGTCACCTCTGCCCTGCGAGAACAGCGAATGTGGCTCCTTATATGATACATTGTAATGTTGCGCTACTGTTTGCCGTGTAACTTCTCATGGGAACCCCAAACCTGCTAGGCGGTACCCAAATATGTTAATGAAGGCTTCAATTCGTGTATTGTGATTGGTGTGTTACCCAAACCCTACCTTAGGACCAATCGAAATTGAGGGATTCTGACACTTTGCAACATTGGGGGGTGGTACACTGTCCCCAAACTGTATATCTACCCTGGGTTCACCTAGTGAACCGTCCGACTTGTCTGGTTTAGCTGACCTGTCACTGACCCAACGCACTCAATAGGTGACTGAAGATACAGAGCGCTGCGGAGCACTCTGTCCGAATTTGACCATAGACTAAGGTTCTACTGAACCTTAAAGTGCTGGCAAGGCACTTAGCTGGGAGTTCGCTAACCCAATCGGGGTCTTGATCGATAGCTGCAGAGCGGGTGGAGCGCAGGCGTTGCTTCCGAACTGTGGGTTCCGGTCCTGTCCTGAAGAGGGTCCTGTCCTGAGGGTTTGCTGTCCTGTCCTGAGGGTCCTGTCTTGATTCGTTTTCCGAGGGTATCCTGTCCTGTCCTGGGTGTCCATTCTGCACCTGCTGTCCTTTGAGGGGTATCCTTCAGTGAGGGTTTCCTGTCCTTAACTGACCCGTGGCCAGGGTTTGGTTTCCACACCTTTCTAGGTAAATATTGCTCTGAACCTCTTGAAATTCTTGCACCTTCTGAATTTCTAACTTTTGCTTTAATAAAGTTCAACATTGCATATGTTATATTTTCCATGCCTTTCCGCAACTATTGAAAGTCATTCATATTTTTCCATAAAGTTTATTCCTATGTCTTCTCATTTGTTAGAAATTATATTTTGCATAGCAGTGTGTCATTTCCTGATATGGTCTAGAACTTCGTTGCCTAGATTGTTCAAAGGCCCATTCACCTTAAGTGAAGCGTGGTATTCATTATAAACTCTCCTATAGTCACTCACACTTAGGTATCCCTGTCTAGATAATACTGACTTGCATAGTATTTTCTCGCTACATTTTATTTAGTACCTTGATGATTACTCTGTCATTATTTCTTTATGCTTATGTGATTTACGTTATCTTGGTTATTGATTGCCTTGTTTTATTGTACCTCATGCAAGAAAATATTGAATTTAGATAAACATTTTAAACTTCCAGTTGTCCGTGGTCATTTAAACAGTATTTGAATGTTATTGTTTGGGTTTGTATTTTGCTGCCTTTCCTTTACAGCTAGCTCCCTGATTCATTGTGGTCATTAGGCACTCGCATCGGTGGATGGTAAGTCGGGTGCACCGAAAATTGGTAGCAGGGAACACACACACACTCAACCTGGTAGAGCTCGTGAAGTCACCCGATCGATGTATATGGTGATTTGGAAAGTATATGGGCCCTGAAGCCGGAAACGGCGAAAACTATTGGCCGGGTGGCCTCGCGCGCTCTATCAGTTTTCTGGTAGCAGAGGATGGTTAGGGACTAGTTGAGAGTAAGGCAGGGATTAGTTGGACTAGTTAAGTCGGAAGCTGCTATTATATTAATGCTGCTATAAGAGTGGCTGTTCTAAGAGACCTGATCAATCTCTTGTGAATACGCACGAATAATATCTTGTAAAAATAATTCATGAATTTTTGTATTGTTATTATTCTTGTTCTTATATTGTTATATGTACTAATCCATGCATTTGTAAACCGAATTGTTACGTGTTGTCCGAACTCCCCGGGGAATTGAAAGGGCAAGTGGTGAATAGAATCCATTGTCCTGAGGTCACAGGTTCGAGGAAAGTTAGGTGCAGGTTAGGATAACCGGGAAGCACTAACTAGGGTTTTCTGAATACATGTGTGAATAAATGACAGTAACGGGGTTCATTGGCAAAATTCCCATAGTGGCGTAACCTAGTAAGGGTCACATCGGAAAAGTAGCAGGTTCCTCGGAGCTAGCGTGAAAGCAGAGGGGTCCGCTGAGAAACCTTAAACACGGAATATATCCCGGAAAGAAGTGGATGAGTTTAGGGGAATAACAGGTTCACCGATGCTAGAGTGAAGGGTAGGCGGAAGAGATCTGCCCGCAGCGAGTGAAAAGTAAATGGAAGTAGTTTACTTGCAGTAAAAGAATTCTTTCTCTGTCTAGACACTTGAGCACTGTGGCGAATGTGTATTTGTTGTAAAATAACCAAGCACTGAGCATTTTAAAGAAAGAAAGTTTCCGTTACCTTGTGAAGGGAGGGAGTCAGTCGCGAAGCGCCTCTGACGTCACTCTGTGCCGCGCTGGGATTGGTAGAAGCAGCGGGCGGGTAGCGGAGCTGAAATTGTAAAGGAGGGGTGAGCGCCGGAGCGTGGGAACTGTCTCACGAAGGGGCCGCGCACCCATTGGCGGAGCTTATTTTGTGTCGCGCACCCATTGGTTGCATGAATTTTCTGAAGCACGTTCTGATTGGAGGTAGTTTGTAAACAAAGTTAGCGCAGAAGTCGTATGTGGCACTCGCAGACTACAGAGACTCGACCTGATCCAAGGCATCTAGGGTTTGAAAGGGATCAGTGGAAGGCTAATAGATACGATATTATGTACGGAACCAAGAGAAAAATGTCCCTTGTAAGTAAGGTGAAAAATTATTTTAAAACGGACAAACCGATTAAATCTAGAGAAGGTGTTCTTGTCCCAGCACCCAATACTCCCGCCTCATTCATGATGTTTGACCGAGGGTACAATACCTGTGTGTGGCTGGAGAATTGGGTGAAGTACACAAAAGATGACGGAGTATTGGCTTTTCCGTTAGATGGTACTTTCAATGGTAGGATCTTATTTAATTTAAGAACCCGAATGAATGAACTGCATCCCAGACCAAGACTAACGCAGTATGAGGCATTAGAGGAATGGGAGATTGAGGCTTTTGAAAGAGAAAGACCCCGAATGGACAAGGGTTTGACCAAATGGTACCCCAGGCAGAAACAGGAGTCCAGGGATAAAAGGATGAAACAGTGGAGACAGAGCATGATTGTTGAGGGTCTGTTTCCCATGATGCCGGCATGTCATAACGTTGGAGCGGGTGAGAAAAGTACTGAAAAATGTAAGCATTGGGGGGCCCTGGGGGATTCAGATGATGAATTAATAGATGACATCTGTACCAGAAGTCCGCCACCTTACAATGAGGGAACCCGACCTTCCAGTGTAGGAGATGTTCCCCGACGCCACTTCCTAAAAGAAGAAGACAGGTCCCTGGGACTGGGAGGGGGTGGTCAAGTATTGCCCTATCCTGAGAAACCCGAACCGACGGAAACAAGGGATATATATCCCAAAATGCCCGCAAGCCAGGAAGAAAAATATTCACGTACGAAAACCTTTTTCCCCCGACCCTTGTATGAAAGCGAAGAGAAACCATCGAATTCAGGACTGCCTTTTGTTCAACCTCCATATGGGGAAGAGCGCAGGTCCTTTAATACTGGAACTTTATTCCCGAAACCAAATTATGGGGGAGGACCAAGTGAAACGCATCCTACTGCCCCGAGTTTTACTCCTCCATTGACCCCCCAGATATTACATGACACAACTTTAAGAAGGGTACTAGTGGAAAAGGAGCAAGAGGCTCTAGCTAGACAAAGAACAGAAATAATTCAGAAAATTTCTCAGTTAAATACCAGTCCTGAGGCATTGACTATTCCAGTAACTATTGGACCGGTGGTCCCGTTATACGGAAATGGTCAGGGAAATCCGATTACTCCAGTTATGACCCCAGTCATGGCAACCCCGAGACAGGAACCGATCATCATAGATGATCAGTCCAGTGAGTGCGAGTCTGAAGTTGCGTTTTTGGAATTGCCAAACAAACAGACTGGAAAGGGAATACAGCAGAGGTATAACCCTTTTAATACAAAAGAAATTAAATTAGAGACAGCAACAGGTACTAGGAATGTCTCTCTGGTAACTCCGGATGAAATTGAGAGTTGGAGTCGTGAATTAGAGAAGCAGACTCCGCAAACAAAACCTTTAGACCTCTACAAGCTGAGGGTCGAAATAGAAGAATTAATGGCAGGAAATGTGGGGTTGGATCGATTGAATACCTACTCTGAGGAAGAATTGTCGTTCATATGTAAAAGCTTTACTAGGAACACCAGAGTGCTCCATGAAAAACTGACCGAAACAGCAGTTAGTATGGGGGTAGATATCTCAAAATCCAAGCCCTTACAGAAACCGTACAGAGCAGACTTCTCAGACAAAGATATAGAACACCTGAATGTGGCAGGGAAGAAGTTGCAGATTAAAGAATTAATGGGGGTACTGCAGAAATGGGGAGATGTGGAAAGATGGAGAAGCAGGTGGGCGAAAAAGAGGGAAGAGGTTCGCTCCCGACAAGTGACTCCCGAGTTTGCTTTAAGAGAGGTAGAAAAGCCTGAGCAGTTATGCCCCATGCGCGAAGTTCCAGGGGGGAAATATGTGCATGTCCCCTGGTCTAGGCAGGATATTGTGTCCTTCACGAACGATTTTCCAAAATTACGAGAGAAACCAGTTGACTGGTACAGGCAGGTGGAGAGGTTCGTGAAGGTACAGAAATGTCTGTGGAAAGACCTGGATGGGTTTTTCGACATTGTGGTTCCAGTAGATTTATGGACCCAGTGTAAAATAAACATAGACTGGCCGAGTGAGGAGTACCCCAGAAACAAGGAAACTGGAGAGCCATCAAAGGATGTCATGCGAAAATATGAGCAGGTAATTCAGCATTTGAAAGAAAAGGTGCCCGCAAAGGAAACTGATTGGACAAAAATAGATAGAACAACACAGGAAAGGGACGAGACAGTGCACTCCTTCTATGAGAGGTTATTGCAGGTATTTAAAACATACAGTGGTATTGACAACATCGACCTGAAAGATATGACGCACTTTATTTACAGGTTTGTAAATGGTTTAAGACCTGAAATTTGTCAGTGGATAAAAGACAATAAAATCTGTTGGCATACTAAGAAAATGGATGAGGTCCTGCGGTACGCTAAGTACTGCGAGGACGAGATGGCAGAAAAGAAAAAGGCCCTTAAGGAGAAGGTTATGTGGGCTCAGGTGAAGCTCGCAGAACAACAGGAAAAACAATTGAGTAACATGGTTAAAAATGCTGAGAACAAAGGTCCTGGGGGAGGGGGTGGAGGAAAGCCCCGGCCAAAATTTAGCAGGGAAGAGGCTATGAAAAAATTTCCCTGCCATCAGTGCGGCGAAATTGGACACTGGCGAAACGAGTGTCCCCAATTAGTCGATGTTAATGAGAAAACTCCTGATTTAACTCCACAGACGCAGAAAGAAAGACCAAGAAAGACTCAACCCCAGGTAAAAACAGTTCAGGTGCCTCGAGCACCCAAGCAGGTATACAGGGGAAGACAGGCAGAAAATGAAGAGATAGAGGTTTGGGAAAGCGGGGAGAACAGAAATACAGCAACTTCGCAGTATCTGCTAAATGATACCTTCCTTTGTAACGATCAGGACTGACGGGGCCTGAGAGGGGAGGACGAGGAGTGCGTACTTGGCGCTTCCTTGCCGGTAGACCAGTCTGGACCATATATTGAAGGAAAGGTTGACGGAAATGATGTCACCTTCCTGTTGGACACTGGCGCTACCCGTTCTACTGTAAGAACAGTGGACGTTCCAAACCTACCCCTCTCGGGAGAAAATATCCAAGTAGTAGGTGTATCTAATCAATTGATTAGTACTCCTGTTACCGAACCAATGGAGATTTCAATTGGAAATTTTAAACAGATGCATAGATTTGTCGTCTGTGACACCAGTCCAGTGAATCTACTGGGACGTGATTTGCTGTGCAAAATGAACTGTACCATCTTTTGCACACCAAAAGGTGTTGAAATACAGACCCCAGATGAAGACGGCATTTATAAATTATTGTTGCTTAGACCTGACTCAGAAATTAAAAGATTGACCCTGCAGGACTTACCCCAAGAACTACAGGAAGCTGTAAAGCCAGAGGTGTGGGATTTCACTGGAAAGGATGTGGGGTTGATGAAAGATGTGGACCCCATACAAATAGCCATCAAGGACAATGCAGTATATCCTAACACTAGGCCCTACCGAATGAATGCTGAAGTGAAAGCAGGTGTCACTCTGGAAATACAAAAATTATTGGAAGGAAACATCATACAGGAAGTGATGAGCAGCCCATGCAACTCACCGATTATGGGCATCAAAAAGCCTAGTGGCAAGTATAGGGTAGTGCAGGACCTAAGAAAGGTTAACAAAATTGTGGTTCCTTGCTGCCCTATTGTCCCAAACCCTGCAGTGATATTGTACCAGATTCCTTGGGATGCTGAATGGTTCACTGTGATTGATTTGTGTCATGCATTCTTTTCGATACCCCTGCACCCCGACAGCAAATTTCTTTTCTCATTTGCTTTCGAGGGTCACGTGTATTGTTGGAACAGGGTCCCTCAGGGGTATACAGAGAGCCCCTCTATCTTTAATCAGATCTTGAAGAAATGTCTAGAGACTTTGATCTTACCTGGGAACTCTGTGTTAGTGCAGTACATAGACGACCTTCTACTGGCGTCTAAAAGTCACCGGGACTGTGTAGTTGACACCATTGCCCTCCTAAATCATCTGTGTGAGAAAGGGCATAAAGTAGCCCCTGACAAACTACAGTTCTGTGCGAAATCTGTAAAATATCTGGGACACCAAATAGAAAAGGGTGTCAGAAAAGTCACATCAGAAAGAGTGAGAATAATTCAAAAAATGCAGTTGCCCCGTACTCAAAAAGATGTCAGAATGTTCCTGGGTGTATTAGGGTACTGCAGGCAGTGGATTCTGGGATTTGCAGCCTTAGCCAGGCCCTTGATAAAAATGACCACGAGAGGAATGCCAGATGTTGTACAGTGGGACGATGAAAGTCTAATGGCTTTCACAAGACTGAAAAACTGTCTGTGTACAGCCCCTGCGTTGGGAATGCCAGATTATTCCAAAGAGTTTGCCCTTTTCTGTGACACTCGCGATAATTGCGCGATAATTGTCTGTCCTGACTCAAGAACATGGCACGACCAGAAGGCCTGTGGCTTATTTCTCTGCCACACTGGACCCAGTAGCTGCTGGGTTACCAGGCTGTCTGAAAGCAGTAGCTGCTACCTGTGCAAGTTTGGAACAGAGTGAGTCCATTGTCATGGGACATCCTGTGACCGTGTATGTTTCACATGGAGTGGTAATTCTATTGACCAGAACTAAAACACAGTATCTCACCCCTAGTCGGCTGACTAAATACGAGAGGATTCTTGTGGGTGCAGCAAATGTAAGCATTGTTAGGTGCGGTATTCTGAACCCTGCCACCTTACTCCCCGACCCCTTGGAAATGGAAGGTGGGGATGATGATGAACATGATTGTATTGACCTGACAGAGTTCAGTACTAAGCCACGCCCAGACATAAAAGAAGTACCATTACCTGAGCATGATAAAGAACTATTTGTGGATGGTTCCTGTCTAAGACATGAATTAGGAGGCTTGAGTGCTGCTTATGCAGTAGTGTCTTTCACAAAAATTGAACAAGCAGGTTACCTATATAACATCAAGTCTGCACAAGTAGCCGAATTGATAGCCATGATAAAGGCTTGCAAAATTGGGAAGGACTTACGCATAACAGTGTATACTGACAGTCAGTACTGTTATGGCGTTGTGCATGACTTTGGCCAATTATGGCTACAAAGGGAATTCATGACTTCCTCAGGTACTCCCATTCGGAATGCAAAAGTTGTTCATGACCTTTTAGAGGCCATCCAGTTGCCCAAAGAACTGGCAGTGGTAAAATGTACCGCTCATCAAAGGAGCATGGACAGAGTATCACTGGGAAACGATTATGCTGATCGAGTGGCTCAATGGTGTGCCAAAGATCGGTATATTGTAAATCCAAAACGAGGGGGGCCAGGAACCAGCTGCCAGCTTCAGGTGTTTGAGGAAGTGCCTACATGGGATGAGGTAAGAGAGTGGCAGGAGTCGGCTCCTTGGCAAGAAAGAGAAAAATGGAAGGAGGATGGATGTAGACCGAGACGTGTGGATGGTGTCATCTTGGGCCCAACTGGTATGCCTGTGTTACCCCGACACTTGCTTGGCACAATGGCTAGATTAATACATGAAGGATCACACATTGGTAGGGATGCCATGATTCTGGTATTTCAACAGACTTGGTACAGTAAAAAGTTCAGGAAGGTAGCAGAGTCCCTCTGCCAGAGGTGCCTGTCATGTCAACAGATGAACCCAGGCAAGAGGACAATGGTTGAAATGAGCAAGATTGGGAGATCAGGGGGTCCCTTTATAAGGATACAGGTTGATTTCATCACCATGCCCCATTGTGAAGGGAAACGATATGTCCTTGTCATTGTTTGCGTATTTTCAAAATGGGTAGAAGCTTACCCTACTCCTCAAAGTGACGCACTGACAGTAGCGAAGTGTTTACTAAAAGAACTGATACCTAGGTTCGGAATACCATGCATTATTGAATCAGATAAGGGTGGACATTTCCAGAATGACATACTGGCTGAACTCTGTAAGGCCTTTGGAATAAGGCAGAAACTCCATTGTGCATACCACCCAGAGGCTTCTGGAATAGTGGAACAAGTAAATGGAACTATCAAAAACAGACTAGCAAAGCTGACAGATGCTACTGGCATGACCTGGGTGAAGGCCCTGCCCCTGATCCTGATGGGACTGAGAAGTGTTCCAGACCGCAAGACAGGCCTAAGTCCCCATGAAATCATTATGGGAAGAGTGATGAGACAAGCATGGGTGCCAGGAAGCAAACTGTTGAGTATTACTGATGATTTGGTGCTTGAATACTGCAGAAGATTGGGTGACCAAGTGCGTTCTATCTCTCGCCAGATTGGAGACGACGGCATCCTCAATCCAACGACTCCTCTCCACAGCTTGGTTCCAGGAGATTGGGTCAAAATAAAGAAGCACACTCGATCAAGCTGTCTGGCACCAAGGTGGGGAAAGAAACGCCAAGTAATCCTGGTGACAACCACTGCAGTGAAGGTCGCAGGTGTTCCTCAGTGGATCCACGCTGGACACACCCAGAAGGTATTGCCAGACAGAGGATTTGAAGAAGAAGGGCAACCAGCAGAGGACCCTGAAGGAGCCAGACCAGAAGCAACTGACAACAAGCAGCCCAGCACCAGTCAGGTTGCAGGAACAGCAGACGTTGGCCCAGGAGTAGTTGACTACGAACTGCCAAGAATCCAGCCTGCTGAAGAGGTCCAGGAAACTGAGCCAGGAGTAGCTGAAGACGAGCTGCCAAGCATATGGCCAGAAGAATGGATACCGATGATTGATCTGACTGAAGATCCTATCAGAACAAGAGAACGACTTAGTGAAGGTAGAGAGTGGACTAGTCAGGAAAAGCAAGGCACAGGCGAAGAACCTCAGCCGTTTGAGATTCAAATCAAAACTGAGGAAGGAGAAGGTCAGACAGGGACAGAGCAGGTATTTGATACACCACCGCGCACACCTGATGCAGATAAGGGAGAGACTAGAAAAAGAGTGATAGTTCGAGCAGAAGAAAATCAAGAGATCGAAGTGCTTGAACAGGATCAGAGAGGGTTAGAAGAACGGGTTCAGGAAACAGAAACAGAAATAAAGACAATCGAAAGCCAAAAACAAAATATTCCTGAACAAGCCCAGATTAGCAACCAGGCAGAAGAATTTGATGCTAGCCCTGGAACTAGCCAGATAAGGGAAGTAGGAGAAGAAAGTGGAGAAGAATTACCACAAGATAAAGAGAACAAGAGAATAAGAAAAGAAAGTGAAGTCCAAGTACCGACTAAGAGACTAAAGAAAAGAAACAACCTTGAGCCTAGGTTTGTAAAAAGATTGAGACTTAGGATAAAGACAGTGGAAGAAAAACGTGCAGAGGCAAGAAGAAGTGCTCGGATAGCAGAGCAAGAAGAAGACTCTTCCAAAAGAAGGAGTGAGCGAATAAAAAGACAAAACAAAAAGTACAAATCTCCTGAATGGACACTGGTTTTGGAGGAACTTGAAGATCTTGATATAACTGACGTGAGCGACGGGGAACCTGTCCCAGAGTACTCAGCTGAAGAGGAAGACGAACCACCGTGAATTTGCACAAAGTAAGCTAGTTGTGTAAAAAAGCCAAAAAGAGGGGTGAGAACACTCCTTCTGAGCCAAAATGTCTGATTCAACAGTGAATGGTAGACCTAGTTGCAGCCGTTTTAAGACGTGTTGCAAGGTGTGTATATGTAGTGTAGTAGTACTGATAGTTATCTGGATAGGATTAACAATTTTCATTCCCTTTGCTGTAAGTAAAGATACTAACATTGTCCCTGCTGAAACTGTAAATACTGACAGTGAGGAGTTGACAACACAGAGTGTAGAACGACATGAGAGAGCTTTGAGACAAACAAAACAGAACTTAGAAGCATCAGATGAGGGAGGACTACATTATCATGGAATGAAGAACAGGACACACTTAAATGTTTTCGCAAATTTGTTAATACACTATGTAGAGACTATGGAAATTGAAGATTGCTATGTCTGCATGAAGCTACCTACTTCTGTGGCTGAGGGCGTGACATACCATCATCTGCCATTGACATATGGAATCTCCTGTAGCATTTTAGCTAGTTTATTCTATAAAAGAGGACCGTTACAGTACTATTACTCTAACAATGACGTGATCTTTTCTGAACTTCCTATACGTGGGAACTTGAATCCTGTACATACCAAAACTGACACCATAAGATATATGGGAGACTACTTTCTGACTATAGGTAACATTGACATAGCAGACGCACACAGAGATAACTTGACTTGTTCTTTGCGTGAGCAGGAAAAGATGTTCCTGAACATGGCAGAGAAAAGGAGAATTAAAATTCAGAAGAAGGCTAATGACGAAAGTCAGAAAAAGCCAAAGTGGGCAGAAAACATGGAAGGCACCTCATCTGGTGGAGCGGGTCCTGCTCTGTTGCTGGATTTTGAAAAGAAAGGCAAGCTATGTCTTCACCGCGAGAAGACTAGCTATTATAATAATGTTTTCATTGGTTCCAGTGAATGCGAACATAATTACAAGGTAATTGGAGGTTGGGGTTTCAAAAATGGGTCAGAGCCTGTGTTTCCTGGAATTTATTACATTTGTGGGGACAAGGCTTATTTCAAATTGCCGGATCACTGGTATGGAAGCTGCTACTTTGGCATTGTTTTCCCGAAAATATACCATGTGAATGGAAAAGCTGGAAGCAATGAAGATACTAATGGCTTAGTGCGTAGTAAAAGAGAAAGTATAGGTGAAATTATGGGTAGTATTTTCAGTGCACTGATACCTGGAGTGGGAGTGGTTCTGAATACTCACAGAATTTGCAAATTGTCTACTATAGTAGATGTGCTGTCTACTGAAACAGCTCATGGATTTCTGCTGGTCAATACCGAAATGGTTGCGATCAGATCAATGGTTTTACAAAATCGACTTGCTCTTGACACCTTATTAGCGAAAGAGGGCGGAGTCTGCCGGATGTTGAAGGCGCAACATTGTTGCACTTATATTCCGGATAAAAGTGTACAGATCAAAAGATATGTGAAAAACATTACTAATTTGGCAAAAGAACTCAAACCACTCGAGGTTGATAGTGCCTGGAAGAGACTGGTAGATGGTCTCTCAAATGTAGGTCATTGGCTTGCTAGCATAGGTAAAAGCTTATTATTCAAAATTCTGATGCCAATTGGTATTATAGGTCTTATTATACTTTCCATTTTCTTATGCTGTAAATACCGCAAGCGCACCAAAAAGCACGAGATAAATGCAAGAGGAGTGAAACGAAGTGTGGATGAGATTGAATTAGAGGAAGTGAATGATCAGATATACAAAAAGGTGAAGACTTCTCACCCTGCTAAAACTGAAAGAGAAAAGTTAGAACGGTTGCTGGAAGAAATAGAACTTTATAAAGTGTGAAAGAAAGTTGGCATCTGGTTCCATTATAATTTGTGATGATAGTAGATATCATCAAAGAGGGGATTGATGAAGCAAAGCTTCGCATATTTTGCGGCTTGCCGAAATCAAGAACCTCGTTTATGTGTAATAAGGTAACAAAAATGTATGTTTTACTAACCTTTATTTTGTTTAGGCAAAGTTCCCGAAGCTTGCCTATGTGTATTTCTAATGAATTAATCCGTGTCCCTAAAAAAAATGGCCGCCGCTTGTATTTTAGTTACTGCGCATGCGTCAGCCACACTCACGTGTCCTGACGCGTCTGCAGAAGTGGAGGGAAAGTTATGCGCATGCGTAATTCATAGCTGTGCTTATCATGTGGTACTGCTCGTGCCACTGCTCTTGTGTCCGTGTCAATGTAGCTAACATTTAGATGCAATAAGTTTATTTCTTGATGATGAGTTAAAAGTACAAACCCTGTGATGTGTTTTCATAATGACATTATTATGTATTAATTTGTTTTCGCTTACTTTTCATGTACCGCGGGAAATGGGGGTCTGAGTGAGAGGAGAGCCATATTGGAGGTCCCTTCTGCGCCTGTGCGACATTCGGCAGCACGAGGGACCTTGACAGATGGAACACCGCCAGTTGGCAGGGATGGGCGAGATGCTCCTGAGAAAGTCACCTCTGCCCTGCGAGAACAGCGAATGTGGCTCCTTATATGATACATTGTAATGTTGCGCTACTGTTTGCCGTGTAACTTCTCATGGGAACCCCAAACCTGCTAGGCGGTACCCAAATATGTTAATGAAGGCTTCAATTCGTGTATTGTGATTGGTGTGTTACCCAAACCCTACCTTAGGACCAATCGAAATTGAGGGATTCTGACACTTTGCAACATTGGGGGGTGGTACACTGTCCCCAAACTGTATATCTACCCTGGGTTCACCTAGTGAACCGTCCGACTTGTCTGGTTTAGCTGACCTGTCACTGACCCAACGCACTCAATAGGTGACTGAAGATACAGAGCGCTGCGGAGCACTCTGTCCGAATTTGACCATAGACTAAGGTTCTACTGAACCTTAAAGTGCTGGCAAGGCACTTAGCTGGGAGTTCGCTAACCCAATCGGGGTCTTGATCGATAGCTGCAGAGCGGGTGGAGCGCAGGCGTTGCTTCCGAACTGTGGGTTCCGGTCCTGTCCTGAAGAGGGTCCTGTCCTGAGGGTTTGCTGTCCTGTCCTGAGGGTCCTGTCTTGATTCGTTTTCCGAGGGTATCCTGTCCTGTCCTGGGTGTCCATTCTGCACCTGCTGTCCTTTGAGGGGTATCCTTCAGTGAGGGTTTCCTGTCCTTAACTGACCCGTGGCCAGGGTTTGGTTTCCACACCTTTCTAGGTAAATATTGCTCTGAACCTCTTGAAATTCTTGCACCTTCTGAATTTCTAACTTTTGCTTTAATAAAGTTCAACATTGCATATGTTATATTTTCCATGCCTTTCCGCAACTATTGAAAGTCATTCATATTTTTCCATAAAGTTTATTCCTATGTCTTCTCATTTGTTAGAAATTATATTTTGCATAGCAGTGTGTCATTTCCTGATATGGTCTAGAACTTCGTTGCCTAGATTGTTCAAAGGCCCATTCACCTTAAGTGAAGCGTGGTATTCATTATAAACTCTCCTATAGTCACTCACACTTAGGTATCCCTGTCTAGATAATACTGACTTGCATAGTATTTTCTCGCTACATTTTATTTAGTACCTTGATGATTACTCTGTCATTATTTCTTTATGCTTATGTGATTTACGTTATCTTGGTTATTGATTGCCTTGTTTTATTGTACCTCATGCAAGAAAATATTGAATTTAGATAAACATTTTAAACTTCCAGTTGTCCGTGGTCATTTAAACAGTATTTGAATGTTATTGTTTGGGTTTGTATTTTGCTGCCTTTCCTTTACAGCTAGCTCCCTGATTCATTGTGGTCATTAGGCACTCGCATCGGTGGATGGTAAGTCGGGTGCACCGAAAATTGGTAGCAGGGAACACACACACACTCAACCTGGTAGAGCTCGTGAAGTCACCCGATCGATGTATATGGTGATTTGGAAAGTATATGGGCCCTGAAGCCGGAAACGGCGAAAACTATTGGCCGGGTGGCCTCGCGCGCTCTATCAGAAGTACCACTCAAATTTCAAGAGCATTTGCTCTTATTTGATGGCGCCCTAATACACAATAATCACATCACCCGGCTCGGTCCTTTAGGTAGCCCAGGAGCAACGTGGCCGGTTCTAGCCGGATACACACCACATCCAGACATCGATGGGATGTCTGCAGCTAACCTGTTAACACAGCTAAAACAATTAATAAAAATACATAGACAATTAGTCCAGTATGTGATGCGGACTTCAATAATTCAGCCAGCGATTAAACTCCCACAGCTGACCCCTCACCAGGGGAACACAAATAAAATTACACCACGGAACATCCAGTCCTGCCTAGGTAAAGTACCGGCTACACGGGAACAAATACCATTCTGGTTAGCACAAAAAATCACCCAAATAGAGGCGGTGTTTCCTGACACCACCCCATTAGAAAAACACAGGATTCTGACTATCTGTCTTCCAATGGGAATCGCACCACACATTGAGGACTGTGACACTTGGGGTACAGTCTTTGCTTCCATCTACACAAAAACGCACGGTGTTCCATCCGTTTCGGTAATACCAGATGTGCTAAAACAAATTCAAGATGAATACGGTCCAGAACCCGCTTTAACTCTTGGTATGAAATTACTAAAAGACTTCAAGCAGGTCTCGGCTATATTATTAGCCAACATAAAGGGAGAAGCAGCAAACGTGGCGATCCGCCAGAGGTTAAAAGAGACAGATATAGCAGACCAACCAGCTGAAATTGCCAGAATCATAGAAAAATCCTATGAGGAACTAGGTAGAGATAGTTTAGGTGGAATACCAGTAAAACCGCAACTAATTGAAAGTCCTGAAAAAATATTTTTTAATAATAATTCAACATCACCAAAAAAGAACTGGGATGGAAACAAACAATCCAATCCTAAAGAAAAGAAATTCCAGTCCAGAGGAAGGTCTCCTAGGCGAAGAGAAAAATCTCCGAACCAAAGACACAGGTCACCCCAAAGTGACCCCTCTGGGAAAAGATATAACCTTAGAAATAGGGATAATATAAAAAAGCCTGATAGATATCAAGACATTGATACACGTCCCTCTCAATCTTTTCAGAATTCCTCGCAGAAATCGGAAAGAAGAGGACGATCAGAACAAAGAGAAGAGCACGCCAAGTCCAAAGACAAGGAACCTGCTCAGTCAAAAAAGAAATTACAATTTCCAAAGAAGAAGGTAGCCAGCATTAAAATAGTTAACAATGCAGAGAATTCTGAGGACACAACTGAAAAACGGGGAATGGGCTCAGACAATGCTAGACAGCGCAGCAGAAGTGAGCATAGCTCGCAAAGTCCTTATGAATCATCTGGAGACAGTGGACACGAATGAATATCTTCAAGTGGAAACTGCAGACACCAGAGTTAGCAAACCTCACAAAATATACGAAATAACATTGCGTATAGAGGGTGATAAGACTAGAAAAATAAGGGGGCTATTTTGGGATAATCTCTCCAAGGGCTATGATATCCTTCTAGCTGAAAAAGACTGGCCACCAGAGTTTGTCAGGGAGTGCCCTCATGGCGAAGAAATTATTATGCCTGCCTTCTCAAATCAAATTCCAATTCATAAAAAATACACACTTGCTAGAAAGTGGGCAGTGGCTCTAGCTCCTGCTCTATATAAAAATCACGTGGGATGGGATGAGGACTCACCTCCTCACAAAATCCAGTTAAAATCACAACCTACTGCACAAAGGCAGTACCCAATTAAGCAAGAAGCTAAAAAACAGGTAAATGAAATACTAGATCAGCTAGAATACCAGGGGGTGATTGAAACTTGCACCTCACAAATGAACAACCCTTTGTTTCCGGTCTCCAAACCAGACAATTCATATCGTCTAGTTTTGGATTACCGACACCTTAACACATGTTGCAAAACTTTTGCAGTGCAAAACTCACATAGTGCTGCACTAATGAATAACATAGTGCGCAAAAAATACAAAACAACATTAGACATCTCTAATGGATTCTTTTGTCAAAACATAGCACCAGAGAGCAGATATTTAACTGCATTCTCAATAAATGGCACTCAAAAACAATTCTGTCGGTTAGCCCAGGGGTACAAGAACAGCCCGGGAGTATTCTCAGCGAGAGTAACAGAATTACTACAAATATATGATGATGAAGCATTATCTTATGTCGATGACATTTACTTAACAGATGATGACTTGGAGACTCACTTGAAAAGAGTGAACACCATAATACTTGGGTTCGCAGCAGAGGGTTACAAATTCAACTTTAAAAAATCCAGAATTGCCCACCTGACAGTCCTGTTCTTAGGATATGAATTATCAAGTATAGCCTGGCTGACAATTTTCTAGAACTAGAAGAATTAAAAAATCTAGAATATGAAAAAACATATCCTCTGCCGACCGACATTCTGCCTTTACGACATTACGCCTGTGTAATTTATACAGACGGGCATGCTCAACCCCCCGTTTGGGGAGAACAGGCATACAACCCCACATGTGGGATTACAAAAGAAGTGTGGCGCGGAGGTAAACTAAAACCTCTATTAACAAAAACACACTCAGTAGAAACTAATTCAGAACAACAGACTGAAATAATGGCATTGAAAATGGCGCTAGATAATGCGGATCGCGAATTCCCGACACTTATAGTGTCAGATTCATATTACTGCGTCAAATCATATAACAAGGATTTGCAGACATGGATTCAAAACGGTTACAAAGATGACACAGATGCACCAATAAAGCAGAAACTGCTCTGGGAACAAATAGCTCTTTTACAAAAAGAACTACCAAAGACTCACGTGACACACTCACTGAGTCATCAACGTGATGGCGTTCACGTTGCAGGGAATTCATTGGCTGAAACAGCCACAGCGGCAGCCACTAAATCGGCTCCCGTAGTTCGAAAAAAGCGTACATTAAAATACATTGACGGAGAAACAGTGCTGGCGGTGAAAACGTCATCAAAAGGCGACTGCTCAGCGCTACCGATCAACTATCCACTCAATTATACATACATAATCGATGCAAACTCCGTCCCTTTTGCTCGAATCCCTGGAGTGGGGGATAGAGTGATTCCAAACATGGACAGGAGAAACTTGTTAATCGCAGACGCACATATGGGCGAGGGTGTCAGACACCTCAAACTAAAAGATTCTCTGGAAGAATTACAATCAAGGTACTGGTGGCCAGGCATGAGCCTGCATCACACCATGTTTGTAAAAAACTGCCCAAACTGCAACAGAGATCACAGTGGGGAGAGAAACAGTTTAATACCTCGTCGTTTTACTCCAGAAAAAATCAAGAGTAAACAGGAAGGCTTGCGATTAACATATACAGGCTAGTTTCCACTTATAATGTAGATCACCAGCACTCGGCTGACGTCTGGACTGTTATACAAAGATTTGCGAGTCTAAATGGCATATACGCTAAGAGCATGCTACGTTTGACCATTGTCTTCACTCTAGCCCTCCAGCCTGAGGGGAAACATGACCAAATGAGCATAGCCCAGCGGGAATCTTCTCACTTCCTTCCTGAGGGATACGGGATGGTGTAAAGAAAAAACCAAGGCATAAAGCAATCTATAACGGAAAGGATATTAGGTTCGGGAGCTGGTGGGTCAAACATCTAATAAGTGTCCAACGTAGTCTAAATAACTTGCCAAGAAATTCTCTGAAGGGATTCAGTGCGTACGAATTATTATTTGGAACTAGGATGTTGATCTCTGACATTGATATCAGACTTCAGTGGTGAAAGAAAAAAGCTTTGATATCAAAGACCGTTTGGCTATTTTGCAGGACTTAAACAAAACAAGAAAAGACCTGAGCAACATAAAGTTGAAACAACAGCCAACAACCACTGAAGAACCACCACCTGTCCCAGCAAAACCTGTCTGGATTCCAAAAGTCGGGGATCTAGTCAGGGAAAAGATCGCGGTAAAGAAGGAATTTGGGCCTTCTTACAGAAAAGCAGTTCCTGTCTTGTCTGTCAACGGGACAAGATCAGTTGTACTACCGCCACTTGCTGGTAAAAAGGAGAACCGAGTTGTATCCATCGACCTGGTAAAACCACAATCATGTGGCCGATAACAAACAGTAGGCCAAGTGGACTCCCAATAAGTAGCAGAACACCAAGGTTTGCTACCAGTACAGAGGTCCTAACGAAGAGGCTCATCACATTCGAAACGCCTACAGAAGAACAACAAGGACTATGCAACAATGCAATAGAACTCAAACCTCTGAAAACCCAAATAAAAACATTTAGCAGAGACACACCAATCTATAATGAAGTACCGATTGAAAATGCAAGAAACAGTAATCCTGAACCAATTGGAACAATTGACAGAACTGCATCCGGCTACTTCATAAACTTCGATGATTCCTCTGAAGGCTTCAGTGAATCAAAGACACAGCCATCATCAAAAACATTTAAAGATAAAGCTAAAGAACTTTTGAAACAACTAAAAGAAACATATCTGATTTCTCCATGGATCGAATTTTGGGTGGGTTTTGGTGCATTTATCCTCATACTTTGGCTCATCATGGTACTTACTTTGGGACGCTTTATTGAGGGAAAATATGCTAAAACTTTCTTCAGTCAACTTCTCAGCCAATCCGATACCTGGTGGGGTAGCCTGGGACAACACTGACTATGAAATTTATGGTCCGGTCGAAATCCTGAAATATCCACACCAAATTAAGATCTCATTGAGTGACTTTGCAAAACCAAGCTCATTTGCTGATGATTGGGACTTCGAAAGCATTAATAATATGATGTCTGACTTAGTAATGTCTGCTAAATTTACCAAACATGATTATTTGCAGGGTTCTACAAATTATGATAGTATGTACTGTTATAACCACTATGGTAACCATTTTCTACATAGATCTGCACAACCTAGAAATGTTTTAAATTATAATCAATGGGAACATTGTGCAACCCCTCCAAAAGGAAGCTCAAGGACCTTCTATGACAAATATTCATACTTTTCAGGTTTTAACACAAGTAATGCTGAAGCATTCTATTTTAAATTGTCAAACAAGACAGGAACTAAGACCATGATAACAAACACAAAATTGATATATTCAGACTCGTTTTTTGAACAAATGAATACTTTTGGTTTTGATTATTGGGACAAAAATGTTGAATTGAAAAGTGATGGGGGCACAAAAGAATGGCAAGTACAGGGTATAGAATCTTTGTTTAGAGCCTGCATGATCCCAGAACAAATTATATTTTTAAATGACACTATTTAACAAACCACCTGTCTTGGCTTAGCCAAAATCAAAGACTTAATAAACCGTCTATTCCAAAGCCAACAATGTTCAGCAATAGCTCTACAGATGAAGAGATAGACGTAAATTATGTATTTAACCAAAACAGAACACATCCTGATTGGAAACAGTGGTTGATCTGGCCCACAGATACTAATAACTGTCAAGACAGATTCCTGAACAAAACACAGGGGTTCAAAATGACCAGGCCAGACCCTAGATATCCTCAAAGACATCACCCAGGGATAATAACCACCTACAGTGTGGGCAAATTATGCCTTCAATGGCTACAAACTTCCACACTGGCAGAAATTAAGCAACACCTAACTTTACTTACTGATGGTGCTGACTTGCGTGATTTCACTATGGGACCACGCAAACAGCGTCAAAAGCGTTTCATAGCAGCCTCTGTATATGCAGCATACAATGAGGCCTGGAAGGTTACTCAAATTGAAACAGCAGAGAGAATACGGGAAATTGACCGTATTAATTTGGAAAAATCACTTTCTGTAGTGGACAATGGGTTAATGACTCTGTCCTCCAGAATTTTTTCTTTGGACAGCATTGTGTCTTCAGCAATCGACATATTGTCGCAAGACTTACTGTTATTACAACACGGTCAGTCCCAATTGCGCTCTATTGTACAGCTTGGCTGGACGTTACAAAATCTGCGTTCAGGCTATGTGCCTTGGCGTTTAATCAACACAACGTCACTATTCCAAATCTTTAACCTTACTGATAGACAAATCAGTATGGCACAAAAGGGTGCTGATTATACAATCCTGAGCATTGAGAAACTTGAGAGATTACCAGTGACAATGTCAGAACGACCTGTCAGTGAATGGATAATACATGGGATAATAAATATTCCAATCTCAACCTTCAGGTTTCAATACTGCCAAAAATATATACAGGCTGGCATGTACGAGAAATTGGGAAAGGGGTACATTAAAACAACATGGAACCTGCCCTATTCACATGCATGTGTCAGTAATAAAGGACAGAAAGTGTTTCTTAGTGGCAATAATTGTGCGATGTCACTAAGCGGCACGCTTCTGTGTAACGGAATTAGTTTGCATGGAGCCTGTGAAGGGAACTCAAATAACCTTTCATGTCACCAGCAAGGCGCACCTGCAACAGAGATAGAACCATTCTTTCAAAGACTCTATAATGGGAGTTACATTCTAATTGTAGATCGCAGATGTTGTAGTCTTATGCCCGGGACTCCTTATCTCGTAACTACGACTGCGAAGGTCAAGTGCTGTGGACGATCATTGTTCCCCAGCTCCTTTCCAGACAGGGAGGCAAGGGCATGGCCCAATTTGAAAATTACTTCTATTCGAATAGATACTTTAAGCAGAATGAAAACAGTGCTTCTTCAGACGCCTACAAGGCTCACGTCATCAAAAGAAACGTATGATCTACAAGTCGCAAGGACGACTGCAGAGATACATTCATTGTTATCAACTAATTCCCCCATACATTTCGCAGAAATCCTGAATGAAATCTTAAATATTTCTGATACCAATGGGGTCTCAAAGGTATTTAAGACAGTATTTTCGATGGCATTAACACCATTCAAAGCCATACTGGGTATTTTTCCAGATTTCGTCCATTCGATTTTTGGCGGACTTCCCCTGATTTTGGGACTAATTGCAGGAATCCTATTCTTAGTCCTTATTTTTCGTTATGGCAACCCATGTCACAGACAAAACTCTTGCGACAAGGGAAGAAACAATCCTAGCCATTGGATACCGGGACCGGATATCAAAAATCCTGGGACTCTCCCGGCTTAGAGACCTGAACATGACTTGGTTTCTATCATTTCGACCAATGTGGCAATGATGTGTTTTACCTGTATTAAGGTGCCTGCTATGCGGAGAAGAATGCGTGTTAGACACCTGTCTGACGCTACAATCGGATGCGCCAATGGATGCAGAAACATTGTTGAACCCGATCAAGGTTCTCGCTTTGTGCTGCCCTCAAAGGCTACCAATCCTGATGACGGCATTCGTGGAAGCTTCACCACTACGATTGATGGGTAGTGAAGTTCAAGATGAAAGCAGCATCGATCAGGTACGACCTTCTGTCAGCAATGCAAATCAGAATGTCAATGGAGACAATCATGCGCACGAATGCATGATTACACCTATTTCCGAGTTAGTGGAACTTTCCCAGGAAGCTGTGACAACTTTTTCGAAAGCCTAAATGATATGATGTTCTCACCAGAGCAGAAATAGAAACTTTTGAACAAGCTCGCACACGGCGTTCCCTGAATTCGGCCTTCAACTTTAAAAATAAAGTCACATGAACGATTTTCCCTCCAGTTCACGGACAGCAATTTTTCAGCAGCCCCAAAATATTTTTGCATATTTTTCGGGACACTATCTTCTGCTTAAAGTAAGAAACTATTCTTAGAGAACTAATATTTCTAAACTTAAATAGCTTATAGTCATTAGCTGCCCTCTGGTATGTTCATTGTTAATATATTCTGTGATGAAATGGTCTCGAACTTTTTTTTCTGTATCAAGAGCCATTTCATGTGTAATTCTCATATACCAAATAGCAATAATGTATACTAATGCGTTTACTTTGGCATTATTCTACAGCTTGAGTGCATACAATACATATGTCTGCAATTTTTCAGTATATTTGATAATTTCAAAATGCATTTATGTATTTTGGGGTGGTGAGGTATACACAATACTCTATAGTATGTTGTACTATGTTTTACTATGCATAGATTAGTAAATCTGACCATAGTTAGCGTGGAGTGGGTGTGATGTATTCCTATAGGTTCTGAATCGATCCCCCTATTCCTGACCCTATTCTGGTTAAACAAACCAACAAGTTAACTAGCAGTCAGCCCATGAGGCAGAAAACCCCCATGATGCAGATACCGTTATCTGACGCAGTCACACTACGGCACAGGAACGTGTTATCTGATTAGGTCATAACGCTTGCGATCTAATTAGACAAGCGATATTCCTCCAGCCCCTGATAAGGCATACGGAGTTCTCATAACAAATCAAACCTATGACAACCTGGGAAAAACCATGCGGCCATTGTTTTGATTTCACCGAGAACTTCAGCAAAAGAATGTGCTAACGAGCAAGTCGTATGACATCCTTATTGACGTATCTATGTCCATCCTTACGTCAATCTCGGCACCTTAAAGGTATAAATATTACCGATATTGCCCTATGCAAACACACGCAGTGGTGACGAGACGGAGCAGCCATACTTGCCGAAGCGAAGAGCAGAGCAGACCCCGCTGGCGCAGCCCCGCCTTCCTGACGCGCTGAGAGAAGCTGCTTTCTCCTGCCGAGAAATCCAGCACCGGCGTTTCTGGGTAGCCCTCGCAGGCAGCCTGGAATATCGAGACCAGAGAGAGAGATACCATCCCTCATTCATCCTAACTTCCAGGTACAGAACTGAATAACCCCTCACAGAGAATTCCTTAGTTATTCACTTGGCAAAAACAAACTTAACTTAAACTGTAACTTTCTATTCCCGCCCACGTATTAGGCTTAGGTCAGGTACACGGGGTAGGCGTATTTAGAAACACCAGTTGAGTACGTTTAGTCAAATGTATATGTGTATGTAATATATTTTATTCATTTTAAAACATCTTATGGCTTAGAAACCATATCAATGTTTTTACAGTATTATTTTATACTATTGCGTTTAATGTATGCACTTTACTTAACTATAAGTATTGCAATATTATCGATTCATTTCTCTTGTATGAGAAAAGAGACTGATCAATAAATAACACCTTTTTATTGAACACGCCCGTCTCTTCCTTTTCTCTACAATCTGATGAGACTAAGAATGCACGTACTGACTGAGTAAAATAAATTGCCTTTTGTTCACACGACTCTCGAGGTATACTCTTGATTAGGGGAGAGCAAAGTTGTCATGTTCTATGGTTGTCAGAAACTAAATCCCTTCTTGTCTAATCAGGGAAGTTAATTCCTTCCTGAACATTCGAGAAAGTTTCTAGTGAACTCTGAGCTAGCTGGCAAACCCAAAACTTTAAGTCTAATATCGACAGTAGTAGGCCTAGTTAACGTCTGGTCTGGGCCTTTACTGCTGAAGGTATTATTCCAATGCGCAGAGCCTATTGGGATAATAGGAACTACACTACAAGACTCTTGCTCACAAGTTGGATACAGTGGCGATCAACGTGAATTTGATCCGAACGGACATCACAAAAACCAATGAAAGTGTTAAATCGCTGGATATTAAAACATCGGGCCTTACGGACGACGTCGTTGAATTACAAACCACAGTGCGTACTCTTGGGGCTTCTAATGACATGATGGTTCGTCGCCTGGAGGATTTTGAAGGACGGGCCCGGCGCCCATAGGATCCCGGGTGGAAAACCGAAAGTGGGAGCCCCGCCACGGCCTCTGATAGGAAGGATTTTTAACTTTCGAGACAGAGACGTTATCCTTCAGGCCTCTCGTGCGGGGGGTCCTCTCAAGTTTGAAAACTCCTCCATCAGTTTTTACCCGGACTTCACACAGATGGTTCAGAAACAGCGGCTCAGTTTTATGGGAGTCAAAAGACGTCTTCGGGATATGGACCTCAAGTATGCCATGCTCTTTCCTGCCAAATTGAGGATTGAATATAACGAAAGGGTGTACTTTTTTGATAAGCCTGAAGTGGTGGCGGATTGGTTGGACACTCTGCCTGCCGGCCAGGATCCTAAGAGTCGGCCTGGCGAAGCGGAGGGAGGACTTGAAGAGCAGGAGTAGGCGCCACCGGAGACTATGAAAGGACTTTTAATGTGGTGATTCCGGATCAGATTTATTACTGTCAATATTCTTTTACACGGGGGGTTGTGGAGATATCTTTGGGGATTATTCCTCCTCAGCTTTACTTTTCGTAGTTTAGTTGGGTGTGAGGGCGACAGGCACACTACAAGTTGGGGTGGCTTTTTAGTCGTACGCAGGGGTGCAGGGTGGGGGGTGTTGTAATGGGTTGTTTGGGGGTGGGTGATTGGGGGGTGTGGATGTTTCGTTTGTTGTTTCTGCAAGGTGCTATTTTGCTGAAAGTTTTCATCGAAGCGTTGGACTTAGCTCGTGGCTGGATCTTCTTTTTGTTTCATGATGGGGGTAGGGGATTGAGGTTGATAAGCTAGAATGTCAATGGGTTGGGGGACAAGATTAAGCGTGGGGTGGTACTACAGTTCCTGAAACGCCATTCCCCGGATATTGTTCTTCTTCAGGAGACTCACTTGGTCGGGCATACGTGTCACACCCTGAATAGAAGGGGATATCGTTTGGTAGCGCATGCTGGGTTCTCCTCTGGCTCTCGTGGAGTCGGGATCCTTGTTTAAACTGCTCTTCCACTTGAGGTGGAATCTACTGTCATCGATGATAGGGGCCGCTATGTGTCGATTTCGGGGCGGTGGGAGGGTCGCACTCTTACCGTTGTTTCTATTTATGTTCCTCCAGGCTTACAGTCGACTACTTTTTCTGATCTGGGGCAGGTGTTACTTGATCTCCTGGTTGGGTTCTTGATCTTAGGTGAGGATTTTTAACGCGGTGGTTTCCGGAAGGCTTGATAGACATCCACCCAGAGACGTCAAAGGGACGCATGGTTGGCTGCCCGATTTTATTGATGTATTGGGTCTGGTGGATTGTTGGCGTTTGCTCCATTCTACTCAGCGGCAACATACTTTTCACTCGGGAGCCCATGGTAGTCTCTCCAGGACTGATTATGTGTTAGTGCTGGCTGCACAGGCGTTTGGTGTTGCAGAGGCCCGCCATATGGCTCGGGGAATTTCTGATCACTCCCCACTATGGCTCCGATTGGACTTAGTCCCGGGTGCCAAGGGTCGGGTTGCCCCGATCAACCCCTGGTATCTTCGTAGCCATAAAACTCGCAGTGAACTTGTGAAGGCGCTGGATCATTATTTCCAAGAGAATGACGGCTCGGTTACTTCCGCAGTCTCCTTATGGGAGGATTTTAAGACCGTCCTGAGGGGTCAGGCCCTGTCATTGATTGCTGGAGTCAAAAAACAGAAAGAGGAGGAAGTGGTAAAGATAGAGACAGAAATAACGGATTTGGAATCGGCTTTGGAACAGGAGGTGACCCACTCGAAACTGCATGCTTTACAGCTGAAGCAGTTTGAATATAAGTCATTGGTGTCGGATGCGGCAAAGGCTCTTAGCCGGGAGCAACAGGGGCGTATCTATGATGTTGGAGATAAGGCCGGCAAATTGATAGCTTGGTTGGATAGGAAAGATAGAGCAAGTTGTGTGGTGCCGGAGATTGAGACGGAGGATGGGGCCTTGGTTACCGACCCGCAGGAGATAGTGGCGTGCTTCGCCAATCATTTTCACACTGTGTATTCCTCTGTGTCCGACAGGCCGGAGGAAGACTCTCGTTTGCTGCTTCGAGACATCACCCTTCCAAGCCTTTCTGAGGAAGATAGGGATCTTATGGACTCGGCAATCACGGCGGTTGAAATAGCATAAGCTATGCGTTCCTTGCGTTTGGGTAAAACAATGGGCCCCAACGGTTTGCCAATCGAGCTATATAAGCTTCGGCCCGACAGGCTTGCCCCGTATTTGAGGGATATGTTCAAGGAATCCCGCGATAGTGGGTTTCTTCCTCGGGATCAGCGTTTGCCCACCATAGTTGTTATACATAAAGAGGGAAAGCCTCGGAATAAATGTGCTTCGTAACGACCGATTTCATTGTTGAATGCTGAGCCGAAAATTTTGGCTAAGTTGTTAGCTAATAGACTAATTAAGGTAATCGGCGATCTAGTTCGTACGGATCAATCCGGTTTTATCCCGCAGCGGAATACGGCGTTGAATCTTCATCGGCTGCATGGTGTCATCGCTAGGGCGGCAACGTTGTGTGAGCCAGACATTTTGGCGTCTTTAGACGCCACTATGGCGTTTGATACTGTGGAATGGCCGTATTTATAGGCGGTGTTAGCTAAATTCGGCTTCGGCTCGGAATTTATTGGTTGGGTGCGGCTTCTTTACGCAGACCCCCTCGCTCAGATAGTGGTTAATGGCCGCGTTTCTGCAACGTTTGGTCTTGGGCGTGGTACCCGACAGGGTTGCCCGCTGCCTCCCCTCTTGTTTGCGCTTGCGCTTGAACCCCTAGCTGCGTGGATCCGTTGGGAGCCCTCTATGAGAGGTATCTATTGGTCCTCGGAGCATGAGGATCGTATCTCCTTGTATGCGGATGACATCCTATTGTACCTGACCTCCCCCAGAAAGTCCCTCATAGTATTGTGCGACGTTTTGATTTCCTTTGGTAAGAATTCTGGTTTGATCATTAATTGGGCGAAATCCTCCCTTTACGTACTCAGTGGTGATGCTCCGGCTTTGCCATGTGGTTGTCCTATTCAGATCACACAGCAAGGGTTCAAATATCTTGGTATTTTTATTTCAATGGCCCCTTGATCCGGTATGAGAAGAACCTCTTCCCTCCGTTGGCGCGGTTGAGGCGGGACATGGCGGGTTGGCGAAAACTCCAGTTTTCTTTGCTCGGACGTGCGGCCCTTTTTAAGATGATGTCCCTTCCTCGTTTTTTATATGCCATGCAGAATACCCTTGATTTGGTTCCTGGTAGCTACTTCCGTATTGTTGAGGGTCTACAGAGGAAATTGCTGTGGGATGGTAGGCCCCGGATTGCACTTGCTAAATTGACGCTTCCTTGGTACAATGGAGGTATTTCTCTTCCGGATATCAAACGGTACTATTGGGCGTCGCAGTTGGGGGCTATCAACCATGGTACGTATTTCCCCGGGTCTCACGCAGGTTTTGCTATGGATAGGTAGTTGCTCCCTGGAGGTAATTACTATAGGGCATTATATTCCAAATCGATAGTAGGATCTCTGACAGGGCCGAAGCGTACGGCTGTGCGTGTTTGGCAGGATGCCACTAGTGCATTAGGATGGAAAGATCGTTTGACCTTGGCTACCCCGCTTTTTGGATCCGATCGGCTTGGTAAAATGTGGAATACGAAGGGATTTGACAGGTGGGACCTCATTGGTATCTCCAGGGTGGGGGACCTCTGGGCTAAGGGGCAGGTGAAGTCCTTTGTGGCCCTGCAGGCCGAGTTCAGCCTGGGAGGAACAGAGTTTTTCCGTTACGCTCAGATTCGTCATGCGCTCGATTCTGTCTTCCCTAAGGGGATGGAGATTCCTGAATCTGCCCCGCTGGAGGACCGTGTTCTGGATGGTTATATACCGGATAGTACCATCTCCCTGGTGTACAAAAAATTGATTATGAATAAACAAAGTAGAATCCACAGAGTGGAAGTTCAGTGGTCCCTCAGGGATGGGGAGCACACCGTGTTTTTTAAATGCCCCTCACACACCAACAGGCCCCTTGGTGTCATGCTTCATCATCAGGGCCTTCGCACCCCTCTACGGGATGCGGCGTGCTACGACAGAACGACTACGCAGGAGCACTTAGTAGTGAACTATGTGAGGGAATGTGTTAGCGTGATGTGAGTGAGGTGAGGTGAAAAAGTGATTAAAAATACCTGGCACTAAGGAAAAGAGAAAATTTTATTCTGTCCCTGGCTGGTATTAGTAAAAAGTGCAAAGACTGGTTGAAAAAATACGTGCTAGGGTATATCAACCAACAACAGTGTCAACATGTTTCGGAGTACAAGACTCCTTCTTCAGGACGAGGATATGCACTATGATCCCCACCTTACTCACATGGAATGTGAAAGTGCTCAAAAAAATAATTATAAAAATAATGTGTAATGTACCTATCAATGTTTTAAATGATGGTTTGCTCGTTGCGCCCAATTGGCGTTTGAAATATCTGAAAAGAAAAGACAAAGTAAATAAACTAGTCGGATGTCCAGGAACATAGTGGATTTGCTAGTCGGATGTCCAGGAAACAAGAAAAACGAAAAAAAGGGGAAGTATTCCTTTTTGTAACAATGGTAAGTATGCAGAACTCCACTGTGGGTCTGGTACCTTGCGAGAGAAAGACATTTAAGGGGGACATACAATTCAAGACACAATCATACATACATACACGCAGTTTTCCTGGTATACATGGGAATGTAAAAGATGGTATTTTGTAGTGGTACAGGCTTACTTAAGTTTCAAAGTGCGGATGGCCCCATGAGCCTTAGCGTGGTATTGGGGGTATCACTCCTCATTGCCCAGTCAGCAACCTATAAGATAGTAAATAGTGGTATTCAAGGAGGTGAAAAATAGAGATTAACAGCCAGGTTACTAGTGAGTGAGAATACACCCTCAGTTTCAACCGGCTCCTACTCACGATGACTGCAAGGACTGGATGCCTGCCTTCCCCTCAACGCTGCTCCGCTGCAAGTGAGCTCTCAAAGCGGAGATTCGCATTTTATACCCTCAGGGGCGGTTAATTAGTTAGGGAAAATTGAATAATTGCAAGCGGAAGAGGCCCATATACTGGTAGATGCAAGGTCTCTGTTTAGAAGAATCCCGGAGCTGCGCAGAGCTTGGACGCGCTGGCTCAAAGGTGAACAGAAGCCCAGCGCGCATGCGCAGGGCAGGGCCGGTATCGCGGTAGTGGCGTGCTTGCAACGCATGCGCAGACCCTGTTAAGGGGACTGGAGATCAATGACGCGTCGCGCATGCGCGAATGGATAAAAAGCGGAGATAGAGCATACCGGTAAAGGCAAATATCTCAAAAAGTATAAGTTCACTGGTTCCCTCAATCATTCACCAATGGGGGGAGACAGAGGCAGATCAAATGGCCAAATATACAATGTAGTAGGGAGTTGTAGAATACAAACAATGGTGATTGTCAAAATGGCCCTAAACACCTCCCTCCTCGGTAGGGGGGGGGGTGTGGTTGTGTGTATCCTTGGGATTGAAAAAGTACTATAAGGGTCAGAAAAGCAATTGCACGGGCATTCCCTGTGACATTATAACCCCGAGGATGCTGGTTTTACACAAAAGGGTTGCAGTCCTATGTCACTAATCATATCATTCATGCAGTGTTATGAAGCTAACGTAATTGGCTCCATGAAATGGAGTCATTAAGCCCTGTGACATCGGTGCCCAGCCGGAACAACCAACGTTGCTCCTTTTCCAACAGACCAACGTCTGTGGGAAGTTGTTCTATCACTGTCCAATGTACATCGTTGACACAGTGCTGATGCTCCAGGAAATGTGCTGACATTTTTGTGGTTACCTTCTTGCACCTAATGTTGCTCTTATGCTCATTTATCCAGATTTTAACTTGTCTGGTGGTCATGCCCACATATTCCTTGCCGCAGGGACAGGTGATCAGGTAGACCACGTTTCTACTATTGCAATTCGTGAACATCCGTTGCTCCCAGCTTGTCCCATTGGCGAAGGAGAGGGTCTGGCTCTTCTTAGTCAGGTGACAGCAGTTGCAGTTGCCACATTGATGATGGCCATGTATCCCTTTTAATCTGGTCTGCTCTGCCTTTGGTGATTTTGGCCTCGTGTGGACTAAGATGTCCTTCAGGTTCCTGCCTCGTCTGTGGGCGAACATCGGTTTTTCTAGGGATAATGTGCCACATGTGAGGGTGCGCCAATGTCTATTCACCAGTTTCGTCACTTGGTTGGTGACCGGGCTGTAGGTGGTTACACAGACCGTTCTCTCCATCTGGTTGTCGGATGTAGGTTTGTCTTCAAGAAGGGACTCACGATTGTTATTTCTGGCTCTTTTCATAGCCTTCTGAATAACAGGGGTAGGGTACTTCCTTTCTTTAAGCTTGGTGCAGAGGTCTTTTGCTTGACATTTATATTTCGCCAGGTCGCTACAATTCCGACGCAGGCGGAGGAACTGCCCATAAGGTAGGTTCTCCCTCAGGTGACGCGGATGGAAACTGTCGAACCTGGGGAGACAGTTCCTGGCCGTCGGTTTGAAATGGGTTTCTGTTTTGAGAAAACCATCTTCATGGTAGATATTGAGGTCCAGAAACACCATAGATCTATTTGACATTTGGTGAGTGAACTTGAGGAAACTGTTCTGATTATTCAGCCATTGCATGAACTCAGTAATGGAGTTCTCGTCCCCCTCCCAGATAACTAGGACGTCGTCAATATAGCGTCGCCACGTGTGTATCCTAGTTCTGTAGGGGTTGTTCGGATGGAGGATTTTCGAGGACTCCAAATGATGGACATAGAGTCCTGCCAGACTCGGAGCAAAGGTGCTCCCCATGCTGGTCCCATGGCTTTGCCAGTATAGAGTTCCCTCGTACTCAAAGAAGTTTTTTGTAAGTGCTAAAGAGATGCATTCCATTACTACCCCTCTGGGGGTTTGGTATTTCCAATGAGTGGCGTGGAGTACCTCCTCAATGATCAGAAGTGTCTCATCATGCGGGAGGCTCGTGTAGAGACTCTCCACATCCAGGCTCAGTAGCATTTGTGATTCAGGGTTAAATGGGTGGCTCTGCAAAAGTTGGAGTACTGCCTTCGTGTCCCTCAGATAGGTATCAGTAGCCTGCACAAGGGGTCTCAAGAAAGCATCAGCAAACTTAGATAGGGGTTCAAGAATGGATGAAATGCCGGATACAATCGGGCGTCCGGGTGGATTCTCAAGGTTTTTGTGTACTTTCGGGATGGTGTAAAAGTACGGTGTTCGTGGGTTCTTTTGGACTAGAAACTCTGACTCTTTTTTGGATAGCCAATCATGCGCCAGGGCCTCCTCAATCATTCCTTGTATCCTTACTCTAAGGGACTCGGTAGGGGCTACAGCCAGGACCTGATAGTTTCTGTTATCAGCTAGGAGCCTTCTACATTCCTTGTCATAGGCAGAGGAGGTCTGTAAAACCACGGCTCCCCCTTTGTCAGCTGGTTTAATAACTAGGTCCCTGTTCTGACCGAGTTCTCTGATAGCTTCATTTTCCACTTTGCTGATGTTTTGGAATACTCTCTGTTTGGTATCCAAATTCTTTAGATCTTGCATGATTGCCTTTTCAAAAGCCAATACCTCAACCGGAAGTTGGCTGTCTAGTGGAGTGAAGTTGGATTTTGGTCTTAGCCCTGTGTCTGTGGTCTCTGGTGGTGCTTCCTTGTCCTTAAAGAAAGCCCTCAGTTTTATGGTTCTTATGAAATCCTGCATCTCCTTATGTAGCAGAAAAAGGTCAGGTTTGTTTGTCGGAACATACCCTAAGCCTTTATTCAGTACCTGTGTTTGTACCTTGGTCAGTGGCCACGGAGTTATGTTGATCACTAGGTCCCTCTCTTGCTCGTGGACGCCTGGTTCGCTGTCATGCTCCTGGTTAGGACCCTGGGGTCTGTTCCGTCCCCGGGTTGCCAGTTGACGTTGTTGCCCTTCCTGTTCCTTCCTCTGTTCGATCCCTGGCCCCAGGATAAAAAAGGCTGAGCATTTTGGGCTACATTTGATTGTTCCGGTACCCACTGCGGATACATCTGGCCCATTGGTGGGGGAACAAATTGGTATGGTGGGAACTGAAATTGGTTCTGGTAGGGGTTAAACTGTGGTCCCTGAAAACCTCTCCACCCTCGTTGACGAGGGAATTGGGATCTCTGTTGTCGGTAACCACCCCTCTGTTTTCTTTGTTGGAAACCACTTGAATTTGTACTGGTAGTACTCCCATCAGAACTAGCATTGTCTGAGTCGCTCCCTTTATCTTTCATTACATAGTCTGTTTTTGTGTAAGGGTACGCCCATTCCGGGGTAAAGCGATCTTTATCTTTTTTCATTTTGTTAAATTTACTTTGCTTTAGGGTTGCCTCAAAATCCATCATTTGCTGGTTAAGTTCATCTAAACCTTTTTTCAGATCGGCTGGTGAAATGAAAGCCTTCAACTTCACCTTTAGTCTGCTGATCTCAGTTTTTAGTTCTAGAGATTTTCTTGTGGCAGTATGCACTATTAAGACTAGCCAGTCCCTAGTGCAATGCCACAAAATAAGAGACCATGCTTTTTTAAAAACCATATCATCCTGAAAAATGAAGGGTTCGTTTTTAACCAAAAGGCCCTGAGGGGCTATTTTGTTTCTTAAGTATTCTCTCATCAAGAGACCGTGTAGGGCTGCTCTTATCTGGACTTTCCTAATGTTCATTAGCTCATCCCAGTCTGCTACCGCTGGGCTTGGGTCATTACTGCTGAGACCTTCGAAGGGATTGACATCTGCCAGAATTCTATCGATGTCCTCCTCACTGAAGGTCAGTCCCTGATCGTCTTCCATGATGGTATTGGAGGACGTGCCGGGCAAGATAGGTGTATGTAGAGGAAAGTGTTAAATGGTATGGCCACAGTGTCTAACTCTAAATGGGAAAGGGGGCTCCCACAGCTGTGCGCTGTCTAGAACGGAAAAACAACAATGGGGGGGAGAGAGAGAGAAGTGGATTCAGTCTCCCTAAGCGTCATGAATAAACAAAGTAGAATCCACAGAGTGGAAGTTCAGTGGTCCCTCAGGGATGGGGAGCACACCGTGTTTTTTAAATGCCCCTCACACACCAACAGGCCCCTTGGTGTCATGCTTCATCATCGGGGCCTTCGCACCCCTCTACGGGATGCGGCGTGCTACGACAGAACGACTACGCAGGAGCACTTAGTAGTGAACTATGTGAGGGAATGTGTTAGCGTGATGTGAGTGAGGTGAGGTGAAAAAGTGATTAAAAAATACCTGGCACTAAGGAAAAGAGAAAATGTTATTCTGTCCCTGGCTGGTATTAGTAAAAAGTGCAAAATACCCTAGCACGTATTTTTTCAACCAGTCTTTGCACTTTTTACTAATACCAGCCAGGGACAGAATAAAATTTTCTCTTTTCCTTAGTGCCAGGTATTTTGTGTAGTCGTTCTGTCGTAGCACGCCGCATCCCGTAGAGGGGTGCGAAGGCCCCGATGATGAAGCATGACACCAAGGGGCCTGTTGGTGTGTGAGGGGCATTTAAAAAACACGGTGTGCTCCCCATCCCTGAGGGACCACTGAACTTCCACTCTGTGGATTCTACTTTGTTTATTCATGACGCTTAGGGAGACTGAATCCACTTCTCTCTCTCTCCCCCCCATTGTTGTTTTTCCAAAAAATTGATTAACCATAGAGCGGACCTTCTCTTACAACTGCGAGATCAGTGGACCCGTGATGGCCTAGAACTTGATGATGAGGACTGGCAATCCCCGATCTCCTCCCCAAAGGAGGTTGCGATTCCAGCCTGCCTTAGATTGGTTCAACTCAAAATACTGCACAGAGTGTACGTCACAGGTCCTCGTTTGGTGCATATGGGTTTTTCGGAGGAGGGCTTGTGTAGGCGGGGTTGTGGCCAGCTAGCCACATTTCTACACATCATCTGGGAGTGTGGTAACATCACCGACTATTGGAGCAGGATCCACAGGGTATTACAGGAGGTTACGGGTATCGCACTTTTACCTGAAGCCATGCGTTGCCTTTTGAATGTTTGGGAGCCCACTGACCATAATGTAGCTCAAACTCAGTGGGTGACCTGGGGAACAATGATTGACAAAACGCAATATCGCACAATTGTGGGGATCCTAGCGGCCTCCTACTATCGAGTGTTGGATGAATGATATGGATTGGTGTATGTTCAGGGAAAAGACTGTCTATGTAGCTCGGGGCCGCCCCCGAAAGTGGAATAAGATCTGGGCCCCCTGGAATCGCTATAGAGGGGATATATGTATCCCACCTGAAACAGTTATACTTGATCTCTCGCTTTCCCCCTGATCTTGACTGTATATTATGTTTATTGTCCCCTTTTCCTTCTTCCTCTCCCCTCCCCAACCATATCCGATCTATACTGTCGCTTGTTTTGATGGTCCGCCCTTGCACAGTCTATTTGCTTGATGTAATTCACTGATACCTTGCTGTTTTCTTTGTTTATTTTCAATAAAAAGAAATATAAAAAAAACATAGGTTTCAGGCACGTTATACATAGAAATTAGCATTTAAAAAACCTTTGAAATTCACTGAAAAAAACATAGGTTTCAGGGACATTATAGTTATAAATTAGCAGGTTAAAAAACTAGAAATTCACTGAAAAAGCCATAGGTTTCAGGGCCGTTGTAGTTAGCTGGATATTTCACTCAGACAAAACCATGCATCACTTTGTAAATAGGGTACAGCATGGCACTTTTTTATGTCGCTGGTGCATCACAAAAAGTGATGCAACAGCAGCAAAAAAGTGTTGCAAGCCCTCATAAATAAGGCCCTTAGCTTGCTGCCACATTTACCTCCTCCATACCCCCTGTCCATGCTCGAGCACCGTCTCTCCTGCCTTGCATGGCCTGATGTGCTGCCACTGCCCTCCATGAAGCTTGATGTCCCTGCCCACTCCTCCTGCTCTCTTTTGCCCAATTCTATGCTTCATCACTGCCCTCCTGTGTAACCTTTGTGCTTAGCTTGCTACTACCCTTACTTTCCTTCCACTTGCCCTTCGATATCTGTGTGCATGCGCCTGCTCCCTCCTTTCTGCCCCCATATTCCATGGACCTGCCACATTCCTATCTACTGTGGAGGGGAGATTTAAAAAATCTCCATGCAACGCAGTGCAGCGCAGCCCCCCCGCGAGGCTGTGCTGTGCTGAGCGACAGGAAGGGAGCAGGAGAGGGTCATATTTTTAAAGATATGGCTCTCTCCTCCCCTTTCCCTTGTGCCGGAGCTGATTTCAGCTTCCATGCACCATGCACACACCTTAGCGCTAGGGTGTGTGCATGAGGGTAGCACAGGTTTTGTACAGGGAGGGTACACTTCCAGTACAAAAATACTAAGCTAGGCACAATGCAAAGCTTTTCCCAGTTTGCATACATGCTGCACAGTGCAGCACGCATGCAAAGTTGGAAAAGGAATGAGAAATCAAGGCATTTCTCCTTCCTTGTGCCTAATTGAAAAGGGAGCAGTTTTATCACGCCAAACCCAATCTACTGTTTTTAATAAATTGGATTTAGCGTAAGAAACCTTGGGTGGATGCATGAGAATGCCCATGCACCACCTATGGTACGTCCCCAAGGTGCAAAGTAATGTGAAACAGCACAATGCGCTGCTCTGCATTACTTTTACATTATTTCCAGCGCTAAAAAAGATTTTGCTCTGTTGTGTGTCAATTTAGTGATGCATGGCACAAATCCTTTGTAACTCTTCCCCTGAGTGTTCCGTTGAGCTGCCACTGCTCCTTCCACCTGTCTAGCATGGTCAGATGGCTGCCACCTGTCCCTGCCACCTCCACCCTGCCTGTCCAAGTTCCATGCCCCATCCTCTCTCTCCTGTCCTCCATGGTCCATTTTGCTACTATTCCCTTCTGTCCTCCATGCTCTGTTATGCTGCAACTGCTCCTCCTGCCTGCCATGCATGGTCTGTTCTGAAGCACTTCCGCTGCCCTTTTTTGTGTGCCCAGTCCTACACCTCCCTTTTGTCCTCCATGGTCCTTACTGCATGCCCCTGTCCCATGTTGCTTGCTCACCATGGCTGTTGTGCTGCAACTAACACTCCTGCTTGTCATGCATGATCTTCTATGCTGCTACATCCCCTCCCACCTGCCTTGTGTAGTCAGTTTGCTGCTCTGGACCGCCCGTCACACCTTTTTCCCGACATCTGTGTATATGCCTTTATACTCTCAATGTTGCCCTCCATGGTGTGTTTTTGCTTCCAGTGCTCATCCCTCATGCCCTCCATGGTCAGCTTGCTGATCTGCCCTGCCCTCTTGTCCTCAGCTTCCATTTTCCATGTGCAGACCCCTATCTCCTCCCTCCTGCCTTGCTTGGTCCTTTTTCTTGCCACTGCCTCTCCCTCTGTTTCTACACGGGCCGTTATACTGCAACTGTTCATCCTGTCTGTCCAGTATGGTCAGCTTAGTGCCCTTGCCTCTTTCCCCTCTGCTCTCTGTTGTCAATGTTCATGGCCCTGTCCCCTCCCTAATGCTTTCCATGGTCTGTTGTACTGAACTTCCTTCCCACATGCCCTGTGTGGTGTATTGTGCTGCTACAACGCCTGATGCCTGCTCTGTAAGGTCAGTTTGGGCCTCTGCCCATTTTTCTCCTGTCCTCTCTTATGTTCTGGTATGTTGAGGTGCATGGCTGCCCCAGAAATGGGGTGTCTAAGTGCTAGAGTCAGAAGAGCAGGATAGGTGAGAGAGAGAAGCTAATAGTCAGAAAATAGCCACGTCTTCACGGCCTGTCTGAAGGCCCAGTGGTCCTAGATTGCTGAGTGGAGAGAGGCAGGGAGTTCCAAAGGGCAGGGGCCATAGCCCTATATAAGCATCTGCCTGCTCTAGCCCTACAGACCCGGGGCACCCGGGCAAGATGTAAGGGATGGGCAGAGACATAGGGGAGACACAGCTCAAGCAGGATGGGGGGGCCATAGCCCATGAGGATTTTATAAGCGATACAAAGGAGCTGACAGTGAATTATTTGCTCCACTGGGAGCCAGTGCAGCTGTTGAATAAGTCCAGAGACAGAGCAATGCTTTGGAAGAGCAGAGAGAAGCTGAACCGTGGCATTCTGGGCTCGCTGAAGCCTTTTAATCACAGTCCTGTTAGTCCCTGCGAGCAGCACATTGCAATAGTCTAACCTTGAGAGTATGGTGCATTAAATTATCATCTGGTGTGTGTGGGAATCAAAAAGTCCTAAAATGGGCTTTGAACCACGTATGAGTCCGAAGCACGTGTCTGCCACTGCCTGGGCATCACAGGATAGAGCGCTGTCTACTCAGATGCCAAGTTCTCAACAGCTGTTTTAGGCTGCGGGCAGGCCTAGCGTGGAAGGCCAACAGTGATTACCCCATAGATGGGTATCCCTTACTAGAAGGAGGATCTCGGATTTGTTTGCATTTATATGGGGCAGTTGGCAGCCATACATTCAGAGATGGCCATCAAATCTTCTTGGAATTTCACGGGGTCCTGCATAGGGTAATTAGAAACGGAGGACACCAGCTGAGCGTCACCTGCATATGACACCGAGGCAGTGATGCGAGATTTCGGAACCAGTGCCAACGAATGTATGATGTTCCAATGCATATATTTACAAAGCATTCCTTTACAACGCAGTTTTTACAATGTAACATCCTTTACAACGCACTCCATTACATCGCATGACACTACATCGCATTTTTAGAAACTACCTTTACAACTCATTCCATTACATCGCATTATACCTTTCCAACGCATATCATTACAACGCATACCATTCCATTGCATGTAAGGTAAGTATTAAATAGTATAGGGGTAACAATAACTATTCTAACTCCAGGGGGTGCAACAGTAGGGAAGTGTTGGATGGAGTAGGGGTAAAAATTACTATTCTAACTCCAGGGGGTGCAACAGTAGGGTAAGTGTTGGATAGTGTAGGGGTAAAAATTACTGTTCTAACTCCAGGGGGTGCAACAGTAGGGTAAGTGTTGGATAGTGTAGGGGTACTATGCTTTGTAAAGGTATGCATTGTAATGGTATGCGTTGTAATGCCTGCGTTGTAGTGACATGCGATGTAGATGCATGTGATGTAGTGTCATGGGTTGTAATGCCTGCATTGTAGTGACATGCGTTGTAAATGATGTTGCGATGTAATGACTGAGTGTAAGTGTAGTGCAATACAATGGTTGCATTGTGAAGGATGTTTCCCGTGCCAACGGCCTGGTATAAATATTAAACAGAGTGGGGCTCAATGCAGAGCCATGGGGACCCCATGGTGTAGCAATTGAGTATTGGAGTGATACGGTGGGGAAATGACTTGGAAAGTTCTATCAGGCAGGAAAGACGTAAACCAGGACAGAGCTTTGCCACAAATACCGATCTCCCGCAACCGGTGCAACATGATCTTATGAAAGACTGTGTCAAATGCTGCACTCAGATCAAGCAAAATCAGCACAGGAGATCTGCCTTCATCCAATGCGATTCATAGCAACTCAGTGACCGCTAGCAGAGCAGATTCCATGCTATGCTGGCATCTAAAACCGTCTGGGAGGGGTCCAGAATTGAGTTGGATTCCAGGTACAGAGTTAAAGTAGCATTGAATATGATTCCGTCATTTTAGTGAAGAAAGGGAGCAGAGAGATGGGATGGAAGTTTTCAGGCCTAGAGATGCCCAGTGTAGGTTTCTTTAGCAGTGGAATAACTTTAGCATGGTTGCAAAATTCCGGTCCCGAAGCTGAAGACAGATTGATTAGTTCCAGACAACCAGGGAGCAGGCAGTCCTGAAACTTTAGGAAGAGGTCGGGTTTGAGGGGATCATCTGGAGACCCTGACTTTATATTGTTAACACAACCAAGAGAGCTTCAGAAGAGATAGGGGAAAAGAGGGAAGGGATGGAGAAGGATGACTTAAGTACAGCCCCACATATGGGTCTGAGTCCTTATTATCAGGACCAAAGTTGTCGTAAATCTGCTAAAGTTTCCCGATAAAAAACATCCTATTCCTCACATTGAGTGTTCATGGATATGATGCTCTCTGAACCTACTTGTGGTTTCATCATGTCCTTTAAGAGAGAGAGAATATTTTCATAGGATTACTGCTATTTTGTTCGCAAAATGTTCGGCCTTAGCCTTCTTGAATCAATTTATGGTAGGCCTTGATAGCATCTATGTTACTTGTTGTGGCTGCAGGTTCATAGGAGCATCTCCAGGCTCATTGTAGGACCTTGCAATTCTTCCTAGCTAGCGTCAGGAACTCATCGAACCAGACATTAACCCAAGATTCTTTTAGCGTGCATCAATTGGGCAGGAATACACCTGCCTAGCGCTTGGGTGATCCAGCCCAGGAAAGAGCTGTTAGCTACCTCATTTCCGATTACAAGTCCCTACCCTATTCTTCCTTCCGTCCATGATCCAATGTACCTTATTTGCCATAAATTTGAACTTGGTAAGAGGGAGATTTTGAAAAAGAAAACCTGCAGATTTGATTTTCCCCATTGACTCATATTGAAAAAGAGGAGCTTTTCGGCTGATTCAGATAAAAGAAAACCCTTTTGGGAGTCTCCTGCCTAAATCAGGTCTGATGGCATGCATGGTTGTACTGCCACTGCCTGTCTCTTTTTCTCTCAGTGGTATTTTATGTTGCCACAGCCTGTTTTGACTTTACTGCATGTTTACTTTCTTGCCCTTGCCCCCCTTTCCTCTGCCCTCCATTGTCCATTGTGCTGCCCCTGCCCCTGCTCCTCCCACCTGCCCAGCATGGCCAACTTATTGCCTCTGCACCCTCCTCCATGAGAGGGTCTTATTCCCAGACAAATTATAGTTAGTGCTCTAAACAACTAAAATGAAGACATATTTTCTGAGTTCTCAAAGAGCGACAAAGCACATTTCAATAATTTGCTATCTTTATGTTTTTTTAATATAGTTGATCACTTGATTATTTGTTACACTTAAGGGAGAGGATGTGGTGTTACAGCCGGAGCTGCAGATTTTGCAACTGGGGAACCAGGTGTGAGTTTCTGCTGTGTCTGCTCAACATTCTCTGATTCTGGACAAATCACTCAATATCCCCATGCCTAAAATCAAAATTAATATGCCTTGAGTAATGGTGCTCCTGTAATGCACTCCAATACTTCTGTGTCAAGTTTGCACTATATAATGCTGCAAAAAACAAGAAATAAGTGTTTTGCACACTTCTGACCTTGGGCTATAATTGAGCTATATTTAGGTGATGTGTGTGCCTTATTTGGGTTCTTTTTGTCTCTAGTGGCCATCTCAGAAGACTCATCTGTTATGTAGCTCCCTAATATCCCCATTTACTGAAGTATCCTCAGTAGAAAATGCTTACAGTTTTCTACTTCCATTCTATCAAGATGGAGTTCAGATGTGCCACACTTTTGGTATACATTCAAAATGTTAGTACTCTAGTTGCTCATTAGAACACTATAGTAAAGCTGCTGCTCTTCAGGGAGTTAACTGTCAATCTGCTGCTGGTGTTGAAAGTCCATGTTTCAGTCTGCATGTCAGTACAATTTAATGAAATAGGAGAGAAAGATATTTGAAAACTCACTTAACATGTGTCATAATTTTTCTGTCCACAGCACTAACCATAATTTCTAATGACAATCTGAACCCCCTCATTGTGTTCCTTACTAAATTGAACGTTTTAAGTTCCACCAGTTTGATTCAATCAACATGGCTTCAAGTGTACCATAGTTTTGTCATAGGTAACTCCCTGAGAAGCTGCAAAGAATTGGGACATTTTGTTTGGGGTGTCAAAAAATAATCATTGTAGGGCAACAATCGGTTGCTGTAGTTTTGGAGGCTGCCAAAGTACACAAATGTTTTTTTGTTTGTTTTTTGTTGTTGAATGACACTTGCATCACCAGTTTATTGTTTTTTAGGGTCAAGCATTTTCGAGTTGCCATTTTATTTGACAAAAAAAACAAAATGTCAAAAAACTAAAAGTAAAATAAAGATGAAAAAATAAAGATTCACGTTAGAACCACCTTTCTTGGTTTAAAAAAAAGATAAACTGTATGTGTAAGAGAGTATGAGTGAGTGAGTTTCTCTGTTAGTGAGTGAGTGGGTACATGAGTGAATAAGTAGACGCGTAAGTGGTTGAGTGAGCGGGTGTAGGGTTGAGCCAGTGTGTATGTCAGTGGCTGTATTGGTTTGTAAATGAGTGTTTGTATGGGTAAGTGAGTTAGTGTATGAGTGGCTGTATTGGTGAGTAAGTGGATATGGTAGTGGATGTGTGGGTGCATGAATGGGTATATAAGTGACTGAATGGGTATTTATATATTTATTTATTTATTGAATTTGTACAGCGCAACAGCTACCCGTAGGTTTCCCGGCGCTTGGGAACGCTAAAATACGGAGGGGCAAAAAGCAAAGTAAGAATTAAAAGAATTATTGATTAAACAACCATGTTTTAACTTCCTTCCGGAATTTGAGAAAATATTGCTCAGTGCGCAGATTAAATGGAAGCGAGTTCCAAATCGAAGGAGCCAGACAGGAAAAGGAATGTCCGCCCATTCTTACTCGTCTAACCCTGGGAACTTCAAAAAGATGCTGATTGGATGACCGAAGCATGCGAGATGGGCGGTATTGATGGACCAAAGCCTTTAAGTACTGAGGTGCATTGCCCGACTTAATCTTGTGCATATAGCACAAAGCTTTGAACTTCACACGATTATCAATCCGAAGCCAGTGAAGATCACGTAGCGAGGCTGAGATCGGGGTTCTGTATTGGAGTTTACAGAGTAAACGGGCAGCAGAATTTTGTACAACCTGTAACCTATGTAATACTTCCTTACTTGCCCCCAGAAATAATACATCACCACAGTCCAGCCTAGATGATATAAGGGCATAAACTACAGTTTTCTGGGTAGGCAAAGGAAGCATCCATAGGATTTTTCGTAGCCACTTAAGAATCACAAAACAAGTGGAAGCTACCTTTACAGCTTGTTGCTTCATCGTCAGCTGATCGTCAACAATGGCGCCCAGATTGCGGGCCGATTGCACGGGAATAGGAGGTAGTCCCATTTTAGTGGGCCAATGTTGAGGGCCCCAGAGGGATTTGCCATTGCCGAAAAGAAGTAGTTCGGTTTTGCCCCCGTTTAACTTAAGTTTATTAGCATACATCCAATCGGCAATGCTAGTCACACCAACACAGAGTCCTAAAATATCATGCTTGGTTTTGGCCGAAAGTGAAAAAATAATCTGGGTGTCATCGGCGTGAGAATACACCGTGAGCCCAGCTTGCTCCGCAATTCTAGCCAATGGACTTACATAAATATTAAAAAGTAAAGGGCTGAGTATGGAGCCCTGAGGGACTCCATACTGTGAGGCATGAATTTTGGAGCTAGAAGTGGCCGAGAAAACCTGAAAAGTTCTCTGCCGTAATAAGCTAGCTAGCCACTCAAGTGCCAATCCAGTAATGCCATAAGATTGGAGGGTATTAAGAAGGATGGAGTGAGAAACAGTGTCGAATGCGGCACTTAAGTCAAGAAGAATAAGTGCCATAGTTTCGCCTCTATCTACTAATAAGCAGATGTTTTCCGTAACACCCAGCAGAGTGGATTCCGTGGAGAACCCTGCCCTGAAACCCGATTGTGAGGAGTGAAGTACATCATGAGACTCCACGAAACTAGTCAGCTGGTTGTTGATATGCTTCTCCAAGATTTTTGAAAATATAGGGAGAAGAGAAATTGGATGGAAATTGGATGGCTCCTCTTGGTATAGATTAGCTTTCTTTAATAAAGGCACAATCATGGCATGTTTCCATGCTCCCGGGACCGTGGCTTCAGCTAAAGAAATGTTCAATAACTCTCTAATGAGATTAAGTGAGGGCTGATTCAGAGCTTGAAAGACTGACGGAGGCAGCGGATCCTTCGGAGGTCCAGATTTAATGCCCCTTAAGATGTCGCAAAAAGTGGTAGCATCAAGTGGAGCCCATTTATCTAAAACCATGGTATTAGTAGTTAATGTAGGAGCCTGCGAGGAAAGGTCCTTACGAGAATCGTTGGTAAAAGAGTTTGTAGAAGATGTATGAATCTGATTATCAAACTCGGCATAAATATTAGAAATGTTATTAGTGAAGAACTCAGCCAGCTATTCACATTGTTTGGAGTCAAGATGGGGGGGCTTAGGCTGACAAGCAGCTCCAGAGAGTTCTTTAACCACCTTAAAGAGTACCTTGGGGTAGTTTTTTGCTTCCAGGATAGTCGAATTTACGTGCCTTGTTCGTGCTTCACTACAATGTCTATGGTAAATACTAAGGGCAGATTTACAAAGCAATTTAATTTTGGGATCATAGTATTTGCGCCATTGTCTTTCCAGATTTTTACATCTTGTTTTTTCCAGCTTTAGAGTCTCAGAAAACCAAGGAGCCGGTGGGAGACAATAAGTGCGCTTCTTCTTAACCGAGGGGAGACAAGCATCAACAGAAGAGCTAAGCCATTGATGAATGGCCGCAGCTTCCTTTAGTGTAGTAATAGTAGATACTGGTCTCGTATTGTCAAGGCAGAGATTTAATTTATTAGCGTCCACATTTTTCCAATGTTTGCTATTTTTAGACACTGAAGTAACAGAAGAATTGGCTAAGGAATGCCCCGATTTGATTTGAAATTCAACCAAGTAGTGATCCGACCAGAAAACAGGGACCGCTGGTTTACATGATATCATACTTAGATTAGAAAGAATTGGGTCTAACAAATTGCCTGCTATGTGAGTAGGCCCAGAGTTATGCAGGATGATGTTAAGTGCTGCTAAATCCGAGATGGAATTCCCTGTTGTGGCTAAGGAGGTGTCATTTAGATGAATATTAAGATCACCTACAATCAGGAAATTAGGAGCCTGAAGCAGCAACTGGGCAATATGGTCGGAAAAGGATGCAGCCCACAAACTTACTGGTCCTGGAGGGTGATAAATGAGAGTCCCCGAAAGAGTAAAATTAGGAGAGAGCAGTAATTTAAAGAGGCCCCCCTCACAATCAGGGAGAGCAAGATCATCCCATTTACAGGTATATATGTTCTTAAAAATAATCGCTATCCCTCCTCCTTCTTTGCCAATACAGTTTCTACCCAGAAGTGAATAATTAAGGGGGAGAGCCATAGCAATATCCGGACCGGAGCTATCACTTAGCCATGTCTCCATAAGAAAGATGGCATCTGGCTGTGATCCTTCGAGTAGGTCAAAAATATCTCTTTTAAGTTTTTGGAGCGACCGACAGTTAAGACTAAAAAATTTGAAGACTGGATCATTAAGGCGAGATTGTACAGACAATGAGTGCAGTTCTTCTTAACCGAGGGGAGACAAGCATCAACAGAAGAGCTAAGCCAGTGATGAATGGCCGCAGCTTCCTTTAGTGTAGTAATAGTAGATACTGGTCTCGTATTGTCAAGGCAGAGATTTAATTTATTAGCGTCCAAATTTTTCCAATGTTTGCTATTTTTAGACACTGAAGTAACAGAAGAATTGGCTAAGGAATGCCCCGATTTGATTTGAAATTCAACCAAGTAGTGATCCGACCAGAAAACAGGGACCGCTGGTTTACATGATATCATACTTAGATTAGAAAGAATTGGGTCTAACAAATTGCCTGCTATGTGAGTAGGCCCAGAGTTGTGCAGGATGATGTTAAGTGCTGCTAAATCCGAGATGGAATTCCCTGTTGTGGCTAAGGAGGTGTCATTTAGATGAATATTAAGATCACCTACAATCAGGAAATTAGGAGCCTGAAGCAGCAACTGGGCAATATGGTCGGAAAAGGATGCAGCCCACAAATTTACTGGTCCTGGAGGGTGATAAATGAGAGTCCCCGAAAGAGTAAAATTAGGAGAGAGCAGTAATTTAAAGAGGCCCCCCTCACAATCAGGGAGAGCAAGATCATCCCATTTACAGGTATATATGTTCTTAAAAATAATCGCTATCCCTCCTCCTTCTTTGCCAATACAGTTTCTACCCAGAAGTGAATAATTAAGGGGGAGAGCCATAGCAATATCCGGACCGGAGCTATCACTTAGCCATGTCTCCATAAGAAAGATGGCATCTGGCTGTGATCCTTCGAGTAGGTCAAAAATATCTCTTTTAAGTTTTTGAAGCGACCTACAGTTAAGACTAAAAAATTTGAAGACTGGATCATTAAGGCGAGATTGTACAGACCCTCCTGTGCTAACTTTAACTTTCCGACCGGGGGGTAGGGATGATAAGCCGCAGTCATGACAGAAAAAAGGACTCTGATCACAGTTTATAGGAACCTCATTAAAACAATCACTGTATCGGAAGGAAATAAGAGCCTCACGAGAATAGCAAAAAATACATTGTTGCAAATGACCAGGGGTTCTGGCCCCAGGCCTCGGCCAGCCACAGACGGGCGCACAGGGGCTTGCCTCTGGCGCGCATCTGGGCTCCTTAAGTACTCTATGGCCTGTATGGCCCGGAGCACTAGCCCGCCGACCTGCCCTCACTCAAAATGGCGCCCGCCCAAACTGCAATCCATACGAGGCAGTAGCCTTGTCCCCAGTCAGCCCTAGATCGACCAACACGAGACCAGCAGGGTGAGTAAGTATAAAAATAGAGCAAACAAAAATTTAAAAAATCAGATACAGAACAATTATGCCAATTTTAAAACATCCCTAAAGATTCTCGGCTTTCCGCCTCAAGAATCAAACTAGCGGAAATAGGTAAGTCAGTGGATGCATGAGTGGATGTATGGGTGATTGAGTGGTATGTGAGTAGGTATATGGGCGGCTGAATGGGTATTGTCAATAGCTTTATGGGTTCATGAATGAGTATGTGAGTTGTTGTATGGGTAATGACTGGATGTGTAAGTGACTGTATGGGTGACTAAGAGGGTGTGGGAGTGGCTGTATAAGTGATAGCCAGGGTGTATCAGGGGCTGTATGAGTGACTGACTAACTGTTTAAGTGTTTGTATTAGTAAATAAATGACTGTGTGAGTTGCTTTATGGGTGTGTGAGTGACTGTATTGGTGAATAAGTGGCTGTCTTAGTAGCTCTAAAGGTAAGAGAGTGGCTATGTCAGTGACTTATGGGTGAGTGAGTGGGTGTGTTAGTAGCGGTATGAGTGAGTGGCTGCGTCAGTGGTTACATTGGCGAGTCACCAGGTGTGTTAGTGATTGTATGGACGAATAAGTGTGGGTATTCATGATTGGGTAAGTGAGTGAGTGTGTTTTTTAACTGTATGGGTGAATACTTAGGTGTGTCACTGGTTACATTAGAGAGATTGGGTTTCTTAGTGATTATTTGGATGACCAAGTAGATGTATGAGTGAATGTATGGGTGAGAGAGTAGGTGCGAGAGTGTCTGTATGGGTGAGTCAGTGGGTGTGTGAGTGCCTGTGTGAGTGAATGACCAGCTGTGTCAATGAGTGTATGAGAGACTGGGTGAGTGTGTGTCATTAACTGCATGGGTGACTGATTGGCTCTGTTAGTAGTTGTATAGGTGGCTGAGTTGGTGTATGAGTGGCTGTTTGGGTGAGTGAGTGGATGTGTTTATAACTGTATGGTTGAGTGCATGGGGGTGTCTGTGGTTCCATGGGAGAGTGACTGGTGTGTTAGTGATTGTGTGGTTGAATGAGTGGGAGTGTAACTGACTATGGGTGAGTTAGTGGATGTGTAAATATCTGTATGGTTGTGTCAGTGGGTATTTGAGTGCCTGTGTGAGTGAGTGACCGACAGTTAGTGGCTGGATGAGACATTGAGGGTGTTTTACAAGCTGTGTAGGTGACTGACTGGCTGTGTCAGTATCTGTACAAGCGAGTGAGTGGGTCTATTAGTGACTGTTTGGGTGATCAAGTGGATGTGTTAGTGGTAATATGGTTGGATGAGTGGTTGTGTGAGTGCCTGTATGGGTGAGTGAGTAGGTGTGTTTGTACCTCCATGGGTGAGCAATAGGGTATGCCAGTAGTTACATGGGAGACTGACTGGGTATGTATGTGCTGGTAAGTATGATTGAATGGGCATATGAGTGAATCTATGGGTGAGTGAGTGGGTGTGTTTGTAGCTGTATTGGTGAGTGATTGAGTGTGTCGGTGGTTACATTGCAGAGTGGCTGGGTGTGTTAGTGATTGTACTGGGCGTGTGAGTGGGTGTATGAGTGTCTATATAGGTGAGTCAGTGGATATTGTAGTGCATGTACAGGTGGGCAACGAACTGTGCCAGTGACTGGATGAGAGATTGATTGTGTGTGTCAGTAGCTGTATGGGTGACTGACTGGCTGTGTTAGTGGCTGTATAGGTGACTGAATGGGTATAGGAGTGACTCTTTGGTTGAGTGAGTGGAAGTATTTGTAACTGTATGGTTGAGTGATTGGGTGTGTCAGTGGTTACATGGGCGAGTGACTGGGTGTGTTAGTAATTGCATGGGTGAATAAGTGGGTGCCTCAGTGACTATGAGTGAGTTAGTGTGTATGTAAGTACCTGTAAGGGTGAGTTAGTGGGTGTTTGAGGGCCTGTGTGGGTGAGTGATTGACTGTTAGGGACTGGATGAGAGATTATGTGTGTGTGTAACTAGCTGTATGGGTGACTGACTGGCTGTGTCAGTAGCTGTACAGGTGAGTGAGTCGGTACATTAGTTACTATTTGGGTGACTGAGTAGATGTGTTAGTGGCAATATAGTTGGGTGTGTGAGTGGCTGTATGGGTGAGTGAGTAGGTGTGTTTGCAGCTCCAAGGGTAAAACATTGGGTATGTCAGTGGTTATATGGAAATTGGCTGGATGTGTTAATGATTGTACTGGTGACTGAGTGGATATATTAGTGACTGTATTGGTGAGTGACTGGGTGCATGAGCATCTGTGTGCACGAGTCAGTTGATGTGTGAGCGTCTGTGTGTGTGGGTGAGTGAGTGACTGACTGAGTGATTGGATGAGCGATTGAGTGTGTTTGTCAGTAACTGTATCCGTAACCTGACTGGCTGTGTTAATAGCTGCATAGGTGACTGAGTGGGTGCATGAGTGACTGGTTGAGTGAGTGACATATTTGTAACTGTATGGTTGAGTGATTGGGTGTGTCAGTGATTGTGTGGGTGAATGAGTGGGTGTCCGAGTGACTATGAGTGAGTTAGTGTGTGCATAATCATCTGTATGGGTGAGTCAGTGGGTGTTTGAGTCCCTGTGTGGGTGTGTGTATGACTGTTAGTGACTCAACGAGAGATTGAATGTATGTGTCACTAGCTGTATGGGTGATTGACTGTGTAGCTATGCAGGTGAGTGAGTGGGTGCACTAGTGACTATTTGGGTGAGTTAGTAGATATGTTAATGGCAATATGGTCGGATGTGTGAGTGGCTGTATGGGTGAGTGAGTAGGTGTGTTTGTAGCTTTATGCAGGAGTAATTGGTTATTTCAGTGGTTACATGAGAGATTGGCTGGGTGTGTTAATGATTGTACTGGTGACTGAGTGGATGTATGAGTGACTGTATGGATGAGTGAGTGGGTGCATGAGTGTCTGTGTGGATGAGTCAGTGGGTGTGAATGCCTGTGTGAGTGAGTGACTGACTATTAATGACTGGATAAGAGATTGAGTGTGTGTGTCACTAGCTGCATGGTGGACTGCCTGGCTTTGACAGTAGCTATACAGGTGAATGAGTGGGTATATTAGTGATTGTTTAGGTGAGCGAGTATATGTGTTAGTGGTAATATGGTTCAGTGAGTGGTTGTGTGAGTGCCTGTATGGGTGAGTGAGAAGCTGTGTTTGTAGCTCCATGGGTGAGTATTAGAGTATGTAAGTGGTTACATGCAAGACTGACTGGGTATGTAAGTGCTTGTAAGTGTGACTGAATGGGTGTATGAGTAGGTCTATGGGTGAGTGAGTGGGTGTGCCTGTAGCTGTATTGGTGAGAGATTGGGTGTGTCAGTGGTTAAATGGGAGAGTAGCTGGCTGTGTTAGTGATTGTATGAGTGACTAAGGGGATGTATAAGGGGCTGTATGTGTAAGCAGGTGGGTGCATGAGTGTCTGTATGGGTGAGTCAGTGGGTGTGGGTGAGCGACTGACTGTGTTAGTGATTGGATGAGAGACTGGGGGGTGTCTCAGTAGCTGAATGGGTGTCTGACTGGCTGTGTTAGTATCTGTGTAGGTGACTGAGTGAGTGTATGAGTGACTGTTTGGGTGAGTGAGTGAATGGATCTGTTTGTAACTGAATCAGTGAGTGATTGGGTGTGCCATTGGTTACATGAGAGAGAGACTGGGTGTGTTGTTGATTGGATGGGTGACTGAGTGGATGTATGATTGACTGTACATGTGAGTGACTCAGTGTGTGAGTGTCTGTATGGGTGAGAGAGTGCCTGTACAGTGACTGTGTCAGTGACTGTATGAGAGACTAGATGTGTGTTTTACTAGCTGTATGGGTGACTGACTGGCTATGTTAGTAGCTATATTTGTGACTAACACGGTGTATTAGTGATAGGGGAAATGAGTGGATGTGTTTATAATTGAATGGGTGAGTTACTGGGCGTGCCAGTGGTTGTATTGGTTTTGTCTGGGTATGTTAGTGATTGTATGGATGACTGAGTGGGTGTATCAGTGGTTGTATGGGTAAGTGACTGTGTGTGTTAGTAACTGTATGAGAAAATGAGTGGGTGTGTGAATATCTGTATGGGTAAATGAGTGCATGTGGTAAAAACTATATCAGTAAGTGAGTCGGTTGGTAAACAGCCCTTATTACAAATCCATCACCCTGCATATTGTTACAACGCAGTTGTTACAACAACCACGTTGTAACAGCGCATACCATTACCCCGCAAGGCGTTACAATGACTTGCGGAGGGGGGAGAAGGTGTTGGATTTAAAATCCAACACCTTCCCTACTGTCCGCACAGTCTGGAGTTGGAATAGTAAATTATAGTATTCCAACATCCAGCACCCTCCTCCACAAGTCGTTGTTATGACTTACGGGATAATGGTATGCGTTGTTACAACGCGGTCATTGTAACAAGTGCATTGTAACAACATGCCGGGTGAAGGCAAGCGAATAAAGAGGCATATTCAAGTTGGTTTGCTTTGTGTGGGTGAGTGTGTGGGTGTGTGAGGGCCTGTCTGAGTGAGAGATTGGGTATATGAGTGACTGCATGAAAGTCTCTCTTGGAGTACAGTTGCACTCCATCAGATAGTGTGATTCATCTGTTTCAAAATAAAAAGAATATAGATATAAGTTAGTAGTACTTCTTACAAAAATATACAAACATTTTTTATTTTCTGCAATGCATAAGTTCATAGTATAAACAAAATAGTCAACATTATTTATGCTGTAGCAGTATTTCACACTGTAGGAAAATGTGTCCCTTTTTAATGTTCTCAGCTATTGAACTTGTACACCATAATCATTGTACTGTATAACGATTCATCCTTGAACTGTGGGGAAAACTCACCATAAAGATTGTTAAAAAAAACTTGTTCTCAATTCAGCAACTACTCTTTCCTTTTTCTCAATTCAATGTTTGTGCTTTTTTACATAATTTCCAAATAAAATGGCATTTGGTGGCAGTGAGGATCAGTTGCCACACCATGTCGAACACATTTCTTTGGAAGAGCAAGCCCCAGCAAAGTGGCAAACAATTGCATGGGAGTTTTTCACCATCCCCTCTAGGAAAAACCAAGTGGTATCAAAGCATATCAAGTGCTCTTTGTCCATCAAGACCCTCTCCAGGGATACATCAAAGAAATATTCTTGTGGTACTACAAGTATGCTGATACATCTAACACCTTATAACTCCAACCACTGTTAAAAAATAAAAAGAACATAAATATAAGTTAGTATTATATTTACTAAATTTCAGAAACAAATCGGCACACATTGCTTATGCTGTAACAGTATAGCACATTATAGTAAACATATTTTTCCATGTTATACTGTTCTCAGCTTTCATTCTTGCACACCATAACCAATGTACTGTAAAAAGATTCATCCTTGAACAGTTGGGAGAAAAAATTGCAGAGATTGTAGAGAAAATTACTGAACAGTATATCACTACAAATAAATGACACTATGCATTGTGCTAACTATAATTATTTAATCAGTTGTTTAACTACAGTTATTCAACTAATCTAAGCAAACATATCTTAAAAATAACTGTTTTGTTACTACAACTGATACAATTCTACTAATAGATGCCAGCACCTTTGTATTTTGGATATCCTTTTGAAAACATCACCCCTGGTAGGTCAAAGGAAGTCTTGAACACTGACGATCCATGTAGAAGAAATACTGTATGGCACATTTTTTTATCAGAAATCTTCCGGAACTTTGGTTGAAGAAACAAGAGGTACGAATTTGGAAGTTGACAGTTTTTGTTTGAATTTAAGGTTACTGTCATCGCATTCCATCCATCCACTTTCACTCTTTAAATAGACAGTATAGTGTCCAGATGTTATATTAGGTCCTTCATCAAAGATGGTAGCCAAAGTAGTATAAGTTCTTCCAGAAATTGATTTTTTCCAGCTTTGGAGGCTGTAATTTTGGTTTCCAATTTAGAACCATATGATGCGCATCATTTTTGCCTTAATATAAGGTATTTTCCACTTCTTTGTTTATGCAATGTAGACATTGGGCAGATCACATTTTAGGTAGCCTTTTTTATCATTCTATAAATAGATACAGTTTTGGAATCTGGAAGTGTTAAGTACAGACATTTTTTAGAATTCATTTCAGTGTTAGATGTAAAATTGTAATCTTCACAGTTATGGTTCCATGTCGAAATAAGCCATCTATTATAATGTTATCTTCTTTTAAAACTTCAAGGATGACCATTATACATTCGTGTGCAACTTGTTGACTGTTCTGAGTAACTAGTACTGATCCACTACATATATCTACTAGATCTCGAATGCCTGGTGCACAATGTAAATGTTCAAGCAGACCACACAGTCCAGAACATAATGTGTTCTATAGTTTCATTGCATTAATAAGATGTGGGAAATGAAAGAGTACATTAAGAACAACATTGGGACAGCAGTTTACACCAGAAGGGCTTGGCAGCTTATAACCTACGATATCTCCCTCATTCTCCAGTTTTTTCTTCATAAAACGATTCCTTCTTTGCAGCAAAATCCATCGATTGTTTAGTAAGCTTCCACTTTGGACATATTATCAGATTTTTCATAAATGGGATACTGTCCTAAATGAGGAGATTATATACTTCTTAACCAATTGTACTCTCTGACACAACTTGCATCAGCACTAACTTTCCTGTCATCAAAATCAACCAAAAACACACCGGACAATGTTCTAACTCCAGACAATGCTACATATGACATACCTTCTTTAAGTACAGTACTACCAATGCCAATAAAGCCTGTGTCTTCACTTAAACCTTATGATTTATGGATAGTGACCGCAACCTCTAGAGAGAGTGGGAGCTGCTGCAACCAGACATATATGTCCTTTACCAGCAAAAAACATACAACACATCAGCTAATCAGCTTCATGCCATCAATGTGATCACATTGTATAGCTAAGTATTCAACCTCATCCCTATTAGAAAAATTAATTAAATCAATCACTTTACCCATTGCACCATTTGCTACTTCTCCCTGAACATTTAAATTACACCACAAAATTACTTTACACTTTTTACATATGAGTAAACTATTTTCTAATACTGCAGTCCTGGATACAGATTTCTCTAAAGCATGGGTACTCATAGTACGGCCCGCGGGCCAGGTGGCGGCCCGGCAAGCCTTCCCTGACGGCCCGCGGACCTTGCAGACATCCTACCAATATATATATTTTTTCTTTTAAAGATTGTCTGCTGCAGCGCGACTCTGAGAGTCTCTGCTGCTCTGTGGGGGCCAGGGTCGGGCGATTCTCACTTAGCCAGAGTGGAGCTGCAGGGGCCTAAGAAGAGGTGGAATACAACAAAGCCTCATTAGCATGCAAATGGCCTTTAACAACCTGTGAAGTGCTTTGGTGCGGCTGTGTGTGCCAGGAAGCTGTCTCACCCGGGGGTGACACACAGGCAGGGTGAGATGACAGAGGGTGACAGAGGGAGGTCGAGGGACAGAGACAGAGGGAGGGATGGAAAGAGAGGGAGACAGAGGGAGAGAGGGAAAGGGAGACAGTGGGAGGGCGGCGACAGAGGAGGACGATGGAGGGAGTGAGGGTGACAGAGGGAGTCAGGGTGACGGAGAGAGTAAGGGTGATGGAGGGAGTAAGGGTGACAGAGGGAGTGAGGGTAACAGAGGAAGTGAGGGTAACAGAGGGAGTGAGGGCGATGGAGGGAGTGAGGGCGACTGAGGGAGTGAGGGCGATGGAGGGAGTGTGGGTGAGGGAGTGTGGGCGAGAGAGTGAGGCCGAGGGAGTGAGGACGGGGAATGAGGGCAGGAGTGAGAGGGGGTGAGAGAGAGAGACAGACAGTGGGAGGGAGACAGAGGGAGGGAGAGTGGGAGGGAGAGAGGGAGCGAGAGAGGGAGAGAGAGAGTGAGGGAGAGAGGGAGTGAGGGAGAGAGAGTGAGGGAGAGAGAGGGAGTGAGAGAGAGGGAGTGAGAGATACAGATAGACAGGGAGGGAGGGAGCGAGGGAGGGAGGAAGCGAGGGAGGGAGAGAGAGGGATCAAGGGACGGAGAGAGGCAGCGAGAGAGGGAGCGATAGAGGGAGTGAGAGAGTGAGTGAGAGAGGGATGCAGGGAGAGAGCGAGAGAGGGAGGGAGGGAGAGAGAGCGAGAGGGAGCGAGGGATGGCGAGAGAGCGAGGTAGCGAGGGATGGAGAGTAAGAGGGAGCGAGGGAGGGAGAGCGAGGGAGGGAGAGAGACAGGCAGACAGGGAGGAAGGGAGCAAGGGAGGGAGGGCGAGAGTTAGGGATCAAGGGGCGAGAGAGGCAGGGAGAGAGGGAGTGAGAGAGGGAGTGAGAGATGGATGGAGGGAGAGAGCGAGAGAGGGAGGAGAGAGAGCGAGAGAGGGAGGGAGGGAGAGAGGGAGGGAGCGAGGGAGGTAGCGAGGGATGGAGAGAGCGAGGTAGCGAGGGATGGAGAGAAAAAGGGAGCGAGGGAGGGAGAGCAAGGGAGGGAGAGAGAGGGAGCGAGAGAGGGATGGAGGGAGACAGAGCGAGAGAGGGAGGGAGAGAGGGAGCGAGGGAGGGAGATAGATGTGTGTATGCCAGGTGTGGTGACGCAGTCGAAGAAGGCCTCCGCTGCAGGGACCTGTGATCAACCTCATGGTCATAGGATTTTTTTGTTGATCTAGCCCCGCCCCCTCCCCCACTGACCCCGCCCCCACCGGTGCCGCCCTCTGAAACAAACCACACTGTAAATTTGGCCCCGAGAGAAAGATTGTGAGTACCCATGCTCTAAAGAATCCAAATTTGCTTGTGGTTTTCTACTTAGCAATACTGTCACCCCAGTCTTCCATTTTGTCAATTGATGCAATATCCAAAATTTGCTCTTTCTCTGGTTATAGTAATTCTTTGTTAAAATTGGAACACCCGTGAATTGTAGGCATTAATCAGACTATGGATTTCCATTCTTAAATGAAATGGAACATTAGCTGTGCTGCTGTGCTGTTAGAGGAAAATAGTTTCTTGATAAGACAACTTTCTAAGGAATGTTTCCCCTCCTTTGTCAGAACTCCTTCTATAATGTCTTTCAGATTATTTTGGTATTCCACATCAGATGCTCGACACATGTGTTTAAGTATTTCTTTGCATTGGAAGTTTAGCCACATGTTGACATTGCCAATACTTCCCAAAAAAATTGGAGTTTCATCATGCTTCAGTTTCTTCAGCAAGCTTCACTGGATAACTTTTGTTTTTTTAGTTTATTGTCATGTTCAACAGGTAGCACAAGTAGCCGATGTAAAGTAATTCCTTTAAAGATGTGTGCAGCTAATCAAGTTTTTGCTGTTACTATATAAGATACATTTGATTTTGTTGTCTTCTGTGGGTAAGCGGTGAGAACGTTAATTAAAAATCTTTTCTAGGTGTCATGTTGCCACTGATGCATAATAGTACATATTGAACTTCTTTTTTCTCATGAATGACTCCCTGCTTTATTTTTTCTTTTACCTCCATATAAATGTATTTCTGCTTTTTGTTCAGATGTCCAACTAACTGTTCCAAAACAACACTTTCCTGTCTCACTTGTTGCATTGTACTTTCCACCTAATTCATGGCTATTGCAGCATCATTTCAATAACTGGTTGTTCAAGAAGTTCTTTTTCATAATCTTATATTTTTTTTTCTTCAGAACAAGTAGATATCTGAAAACAAAATACAGTATACATTTAATGTTCCATGCTTCAAGCAACTAAATTCTTACATAATTCATTATCAGCTAGATTCATCAAGCTCAATTGCGCTCGCAAAGGGCCAGATTCTGAGAATCTGGCCCTTTGCGAGTGCAATTTTTGCCTTTGGGATTCATCATCTCAAATGCAAAATTCGTAATAAAGAATTCGCACATTTGCGAGGAAATGCATTTAAGGAATCTCTATTTGAAATTCCTTAAATGCAATTCATTAACCATTTTTACATAGCGAATTCACAATTTTTGGTCGCTATTTACCACGAAGTCTGACTTCGTGGTAAATAGCGAAAAAATAGAAAAAAGCACTTTAGTGCATTTTTCTCAATTGCAAGTTACACACACACATGTCCTTTGGACATGTGTTTGCGCAACACCTGTGTAAATTTACATTGCAGGGGTGCTACAGGGTGTCCTTTGGACACCCTTGAAATCGCAATCGCTAATTGCTAATCGCAAATAAGGAATAACTCCCCATGCATTCCTATGCAATGAATGGGGAGTTATTCCTTATTTGCGATTAGCAATTAGCTAATCGCAAATAAGGAATCAGTGGGAATCGCAATAAATATTGCGATTCCTACATGAATCCCGTTTTGCGAGTCTGTAATAGCGATTCCTTATGAATCGCTATTATAGACTCGCAAAACGGGTCTTTCATGAATCTAGCTGTATATTATTGTTTCCTACAGCTCTACTCACTGACAGAGTACATGTCTTTCTTCTGAGTACAAAGCACCATGTTCTATGGCCTACCTACAGCCTAACATAGGGTTGACTTATATGCAGTAGAAAGAAAATATAAGTCTTGGCAAGGGAGTTTAAATACCAAGTCAACCCGACAGTAACACATAGGGTCTGGAGTAGCAGGCCCAACACATGTTTAAAGGACTACTTGTCTGGATGGGTGACTAGGAGTGTCAGTACTTGACTACATATCTGAGAGCATGTTTCAATCCCTCTTTGGGTGTGCACTATATGCGTAAGTAACTATATCGGTATATGAGTGGATCTCTTAGTAATTCTATTGGTGTATAAATCTGTATGCAAGGGGCTGTATGGATAGTTTACTAGATGTGTTAGTGAGTATTGGGGTATATACAACTGTCACTGTTACTGCTCGATACATAAGTGCTTTGTGAGTTAAAGTCAAAGTGCCTCAGTCACTGTCTAACTGGATATGTGAGTGTCTCTATGCTTTAGCTAATAGGTGTATGAGCTGCAGTATGGGTGGTAGAGTATAGGTCTGTAAGTCTGCATGTAACTCACTTAAACTTCAAAGTATATTTCTTACATTTTAGGCACATACCAACCACCCTATGGCCCACCTACAACCTGCTTTACAGGTGTCTTATATGTAGTAGAAGAGCAGTTTAAGGCTCGGCAAAGGGGTTTGAAATACCAAGTCCACCTGGCAGTAAAACTGCACATGCAGATGTTGCCGTATCAGGACAGGGACATGTTTAAAGGACTACTTGGGTGGATAGTTGACTTTGTTGTGCCAGTACTTGAGTACATATCTGTGTGAGTGTATCAGTCTGACTGTGGGTGTGTGAATGGATGTCTAATTAACTAAATCACTATTTCACTGGCTCTCGTACTGACTCTTTTATCTGTAAAACTATGCAAGTGGCTGAATGGTTAGCTTACTGGTTGTGTTAGTGAGTGTTGGGATATTGGATATGGAATTGTGTATGAAACGGACTTTGCTACTGCTGGATACATAAGTGCTGTGTGAGTGTGTGAGTGCATGTCAAAGTGCCTCTGACACTAGCTGACGGGCTGTGTGAGTGGTGATATGCTTTAGTATATAGGTATGTAAGTGACATTATGGGTGGGAGACAATGCATAACTGGGCGTGTGGGTCTGTGAATGTGCATGTAACTCACTGAGGCTTCAAATTACATGTCTTACATTCTAAGCACATATTACCCTGACCTGTGACCTAAGTACACCTTACGTTAGGGTTGACATATATAGTAGAAACATAGAATAATCTTTGGCAAGGAGTTTTAAATGCCAACTTGATCTAGCAGGAAACTGCACACACAGCATCTACAGTGCCAGGCAGACTTAGGAGTATCACTACTTGTAGACACATGTAAATATGTGTATCAGTCCCTGTTCTGGCTGTGTCGCTAGATGTGTGGGTTACTAAGTTTCTATATAACTAGCTATCTTAGTTTCTTCATGGATCTCTATATATTTATGTATGTGGTTGTATATATTACTTACTGCCTCAATTACTGAGTGTTGGGTTTTACAATTATATGTGCAACTTGCTCTTTTATGTCTGGATACATAAGTAGTCTATGGGCATGCCAGTGAATATCTATATGCCTCTTCCTCTCTCTGACTGGCTAGTTGAGGGTCTCCACGTTTCTAAATATTTATATAAGTTGCATTATGCGTGAGAGGCAAGATATTCAACTGTGCCTAGGGGTCTGAAACCACACATATGACTGACTTACTCTACACCCTGCCTAAGGGATAACTAGTACATAGTATAACACAAGTTTAAACATTATCAAGGATGTTTTAATGCCATCTTGAACATGCAGTAAAACTGCTCATACATGCTGTATACTTCCAGGGCCACACGATTAATGGACTACTCATACACCTAGTCTCAGACCATACAGACACTCACATACTCACACACCCACCCACAGAGACACTCACATACCCATTCATAAACCCACTGAAACACACATACATCCAATCACAAATTTCGTCATACACTCATACTTTTATAGATATCATACATACTTTCATCAATCTCATGTACAGACGTACATTTTCAATCTCATTTGTTTATAAGCTACACTCTAATTCACATGCCTGTGGATTGAGTTGACTGGCCAGAATTATTTTTTGGACATTGTCAGTTAGACTGTACCCTCAGAAAAAATGTGAAAACTAAGCAGAAGAATAGTACACCACTCTCATAGGAAGCAAACATTATTGACAACATTTTTAACTTTGCTCTTAGTGATACTGTCAAAGTTAGCAAATCAAAGCGTCCCTTTTATTTTTAAAATGTCTTACTGTACTTCTCAGTGGTCAGTATTTCTTAACCCTTTCTTGCACTTCAGTAAAGAAGCCCGATCTAGCAGTAGTTTTAGGCATATTCACGAAATTGCTGTACCCCTTACCGCGCCCCCCTCCTCAATGTAACTTCACAACGAGTTTGAACATAAGTGCGGGAGTCCAATAACATATTTAGCTTTGTACTCTTAATTCTTTACAACTACACTATATTTCATGAGAAACTCTTCACTAAGAAAATGAACCCCTTCATAAATAATGAGTCTACACCACTCTAACTTAAACTAATACACTACGCTTTGTTTAATATCCTTTCCCCATTGTCTCTTAGCTGGGTCTCCAAAGCAACCCCTTTGGAACACTCTCTTGAACCAGTAGGTCACAAGTTCAGGACACATTCTCGAAGCAACATACGAGTTTCAAAATCAACAGCAGCAAGTGTGGATGACTATTCAGAATTAACTTCATATCCAAGTTTGCATCACATTTTATTATTTCTATAAGAGCAAATCACAAATCTACTTACTTATCCTTTAAAGGCACTACCTAATATATCCAAACTGAATATTTACACCATCCAATAAAAAATGGATTTTTTTTAACCAGGACTTGTACTCCATTTTAGCTGCCTTTCATTTTAAACTGTGTCATTCAGCTACAGCCTTCTTCTGTGTGCTACTCCTCTTTGCCTTTAATGGTTATAGTGTGGATTGTGGGTCGAAGCATTGTGCTTTGGGCTACAGAGCATGCTAAAAAGAATGGCATTGACAGGGACTTGGGTTTGGCTAATGTGGACATTGCTTTGACTGGCCAGAGAGGGTTAAAGTAGTATCAATTGCTGTCTATGGTTGACAGCTTTGCGGAACACCAACACCCTGACCTCATGATTGTGCACTGCAGTGACAATGACCTAAGCACACTTACTGGCGTAGGACTGGAAATTATAATGAAGGATACCTTTGCTCAATTAATAGCACTTTTCCCTCAGGCTGCCTTGGTAGTCTCCCAAATATGCCAAGGGCAGAAATGGAAGTGGTCAGACGAGTTCTGTCCACAGATAGACAAAGCCAGGAAACATGTCAATAAAATTCTTTCTGCATTCCTCAGAGAACATAACATGGGACTTATCTACAACAACAACTTGCGCTTTGACGTGGATAGTATTTATAAATTTGATGGCGTTCATTTCACAGAGAAAGGTAACATAATGTTCCTCAACAACTTGAAACACTTCTTCTTGTTTTATGTGTAGTTCTCATCTACACACAATAAACACAAATGCTCTTCTGGGAACCACCCTATTTCCCAAACACTGGTTCATTTTATTTTTTACATACCTTTTTTTCATATTCGTGAATATATCTTGAATATGGAAAACAAAAGCAGACATTCAAAAGACACTGGCACATTTAAAATTGACAAATATATAAGGGATTCTGTATGTCTGATTGGGTGTGTTAGTGTCTGAATAGGTCTGTGAGTAGGAGTAAGAGTGTCTGAGTGGGTCTATGAGTGGGTAAGTGGATATCTCCATGGGTGTGTGAGTGAGCACATGAGTCTTTGAGTGGGTCAGTAAGTGGATGCATGAGTCTCTGAGTGGCTTTCTGAGTGGGTGTGTAAGTCTATTAGTGGGTCTGTGAGCAGATACATAAGGATCTGTGTGGGTCTCTGAATAGGTGCATGAGTCTCTCAGTGGGTCTGTGAATTGGTGGGAGAGTGTGTCTGTCAATTGGTGTGTGAGTGTGTGAGTGGATGCTAGTCTCTGAGTGGTTCTGTGAGTGGGTGCAGAGTGTCTGAGTGAGTGTCTGTGTGGGTGTGTGAGTCTCTGAGGGTATCTGTGAGTGGGTGCATTAGTGCCTGAATGGATCTGTGAGTGGATGCATGAGTCTGGGTGTGGGTGTGTGAGTCTCTGAGTAGGTCTGTGAGTGGGAGACTGAGTATCTGAATGGGTCAATCAGTGGGTACATGAATCTCACAGTGGGTCCATGAGTGGGTTCATGATTCTCTGAGTGGGACTCTGAATAGGAACATGAATGTCAGAGTGGGTTGGTGAGTGGGTGCATGAGTGTCTGCATGGTCTGTGAACACATGTCTGAGTGGGTCTGTGAGAGGGAACATGAGCCTCTGAGTGGCAATGTGAGTGGCAATGTGAGTGTCTGAGTGGGTTTGTGAATGAGTACACAAGTCTATGAGTGGGTCAGTGAGTGGCAATGTGAGTCTTTGAGTTGGTTTCAGAGTGGGTGTGTGAGTCTATGAGTGGGTCTGTGAGCAGATATATAAGTGTCTGTGTGGGTCTCTGAATATGTGCATGAGTGTCTAGGTGGGTCTGTGATGGGTAGGATAGTGTGCCTGCCAGTGGGTGGGTGAGTGTGTGAGTGGACGCTAGATTCTCTGATGGTTCTGTGAGTGGGGGCACGAGTGTCTAATCGGGTCTATGAGTGGGTGGCTAAGTGTCTGAGTGGGTCTGTGAGAGGGTGTATGAGCTTCTAAGTGTGTCTATGAGTAGGTGAGTGAATGTTTCAGTGGGTGAGTGAGTCTCTGAGTGGATGTGTGAGTCAGTGCTTAAGTTTCTGTTTGGGTCTGCTTAAGGTTGAATAAGTATAGAGTGGGTGTGTGAGTGGGTGTGAGAGTGGGTGTGTAAGTGTCTGAGAGGGTCTATGATTAGATGTGTGAGTATCTAAGTAGGTCTGTGAGTGGGTTGTGTGAGTCTCTGAATCAGTGTGTCAGTGGTTGCATGAGTCTCTGTGTCGGTCAGTGAATTGGTAAAAGTGTCTGAGTGGGTCTATGAGTGCATGTTTGAGTGTCTGAGTGGGAATGTAAGTGGGTGCAAAAGTTCTCTGAGTGGGTCTGTGAGTGGGTTTTTGAGTTTCTGAGGGGTTGTGGGAGTGGATGTAACAGTGTGAGTGGATGTCCGAGTGATAACAATAGTCGTTCAGTGAATATTGCGACAAATTGATGAATATCGCACATGGAAAGAACTGTTTTTTTACGTGTCTCGAACAACCCTCTATCACAACCATGGGGCCAGGTTACCTCTAACCTGACCCCTTACATAACTTCCCATCTTTATTTTAAGCCTCCCTGTACCATATCTGGTTATATATAAAATGGCGGCTGATACTTTCTACCCAGGTTGCAGCCAGCCAATTACAGCATCCCTGTTGGCGTGTATATTCGTGATAAATTATTCATGAAGGCTTCACAGTCATAGATATGCAAACTTGGATTTTCTTTAATTACTAAAATACTACTGAACAGATTTACAGCAAATCACAAAAAGGTCACTTTCTGGACCAAGAGCTAGCTTTCTGCCAAATTTGATGTAATTCCGTTCGTTGTAGTCATGTCTAAAATTTCTATGGGAAATAACATGAAAAACTCACATTTTTCACCCCCCTTTTTTCTCAGCCCTCACTTGATGGATCACCCAAAACCTTCCATGCACAGTAAGACCCACAGCACACTTTTAAAAAATAAATTGTGATCATCCGGCACCAAAGATATAGGCATGTCAAAAAATGCTTTTCCTATGGAAACTAGGTCCTAACTATAACTACCTAATGGTGACCTCCAGTAGGCTATATAAATAAATAAATATAAATATATTTATATAAATATATATTTTAAAAAAACTCGCGTACCCGCAATGCAATGCTGATAATGTCACATATAACATCACTCATGCCATGGTCAGTGACATCACTGATGACATCACTGATGACATATCAAATGACTCGAAGGTGTCTCATCAGCCACGGGCAGAGTGCACATCCTAGATCACATGTGACAAACACTAAAGAGTAATGTGTAGATTTGTGTTGCAGTATGCTCTGTTGTCAGGCTTTACCAGTATAGCAGTGTGTCATATGTGAGACTTGCAGATTCACATTTGACATGTATTGCTTGACTGTAATGAGCGTTATCACTATGTATGATGTAGCCTCACTGCTGAACCTCCCTCCATTCGAGCACATTCACATGTGTGCACTTCGTGATAGCAACACTTTCAATAAAACCGCACACCATCGACATGCATGTCTGCGCATATCCACAAGCTTGACAACGACATGTGAGGTTGTCCATTCAATGTTTTCAAACAGCATCTCATTAGCGATAGTTCCCGCCCTCTCGTCACATTCTACATTAATGTAATTTGTGCATTCTGCCACGTCAAAACTGCAACAGAAACACACATAAGTACACTTCCTGGCCAGGCAGGAACTGAACAACGCCCAGGTCCCCAGAATAATTATTCACATCCCTACGCTGGCCTGGCGTATGCAAGCCCTGCCCACTTTGTGTATGTATAAATAGAATAATAATGATGCCACATGTCCCAGTTCTTCCACACTCCCTCAGGTGATATGGCCACATCCATCTCGATTATCACAATGCGCAATATAAAAAAGGGATCCATAAGGTGTACACAAACCTGTCAATCAACACTGGATATGAATTGTGAACCCTACTGGCCGTCATGTTTGGAAAGGGATCCATGAGGTGTACACCTTCCTAGTAGTCAACAATGCATATGAATTGTGAAGACTGCTGCCCAACGTGTTTGGACACTCAACAATGACAGCAGGTGAGCAGTGGGGCCTGGGTGCACAGGAGCTGCAATTGAGTGCGAAGCTGCGGGAGGGGTGGGGTGCATCAGCCTGGGTGAGCAGGTGCGAACAAGCAATGTTGCTGTGTGTAATGATGTGATCTCTGACCTCATTCAGTCACATCTCTGTCTTATTTGAAGGACCTGCTGGACCGTACTGTAGACCTGAGCCAGTGGGCACCGCTGCCCTACAGACACGTGGTATTGGCTTTTGGAACACTGTAGTGAGCTAATTACAAAGTGAAAAAAAAAAAAAAGTAAATAACAAAGAAGGTCAAGGGGAAATATTTTACGACCATCTACTGATATAGGCCCCTGGATCAATGAAAGAACGGAAAATATAGGAGGTCAATCAAAAATGCATAAACTGTCCAAAAAACAAAGTGTTACATTGGGGAGCAATCACAAAGTCCATATGGAAATGATACAACGTGACCATCAATTGATTCCCATCAGATACCCATCCTGTGCCGCCCTACATCATTTGGGATCCTTCAACCAAGGTTAGTGAGATGTAACCACAAACAGACTGAGTGATATGTCACCCAATTGAACAAACAGGATCTAAAAGTAGGGAATTATTGTGAATGCATCAGGAGGGTAAATGACTAGCAGTGCAACAGAAAATAAATCAAATGGTAGTGCTTGAAAAAGTGAGTGATATAAAATGGGTTATGAAAGTGGACAAATATGATTTAATGGTATTGGGTATGGATAGGATACCATTAAATCATATTTTTCCACTTTCATAACCCATTTTTATATCACTCACTTTTTCAAGCACTACCATTTGATTTATTTTCTTAACCTTGGTTGAAGGATCCCACCCTGAGAGAGGCACCCGGGAGTCGGAGTTTGCACTGGCACGTCATTGGACACACCGTGGTGACAGGTGAGCAGTGAAGCCTCGGTGCACAGGAGCTGTAATTGAGCACAGTGTGGGGGAAGGGGCTGGGATGCAGCAGTCTGGGTGCACAGGTGCAGGCAAGCGATGTTGCCGTAGATAATAATGTAATCTCTGGCCTCATTCATATCTGTTTCATTTTAAGGACTTGCTGGACCGCACTCTTTCTCGCGGACCCCAGCGTCCTAGAGACACGTGACGGGAGGTAAACAGTGAGCATTGGGTGCAGTAGGCCAATGCTCTGTCTCCTCCTCCCTCTGTTCTTTTGTCTCTCCATCCCCTTCTCCCTTCCACCCACTCCCTCTCTGTCCCATTCTCACTATCTTCCTTTCATTCTGACTACCTTTCTTTTTCTCTAGGACATGGCACACATACTTATGTTTCTTTTTTGTCTTGCAGGTTTTGTATGCCGCTTCTGGACGAGTACCACCCACTTATTTCATGTTATATTGTTGTTTGTTCGAATAAAGTGGAGTTCCATTAATTTGTTTTGTTTTAATAAAGGCTATTTTGTTCACCAATAAATAAGTCAGAATATGGGTCTTCTTTTTGTGACAACACTTGTCTGTAGTTTATTGTGAAAATCGGCTGTTTATAGGAGGTTATGAGGAAAAACATTTGCAATTTTGCAGTGCACCTACCAAATATAAACCAACAGACTATTACATAAATGAAGCCTGCGTAATTCTACAACTGCAAGGGATCTATGAGTGTATCACTTTATAACACCATGAGTACTGTCCGTGTGATTACAGAATCAATAAGGCACTGCCTCGGGCAACCGAGGCTTCAGGGACTGGCGGAGGCCCACCCTGCATATTTAAGTAAAGCCCCGGAGGGTGGCGATCCCCAGACTTGAGTTGGCCTTGAAGCCCCCCAAACAATTAGTAAACAATACTCGGGGATGTGGCAATCCCCTACGTTCCCAAACATCTGTGTGGTGCTTACTGGAGTTACCTGGTGGGCTATTTGCCCCCAGGGACCCTCAGTATTCAAGGGAACTTAATTCCCCAACTTAGAACGCGCCAGGGGGCATGTTTGCAGAGTGGTGGAGGGAGGGGGCGGAGCCTCCGGCGAGATGCCCTTGTCTGTTTTAAATATTTGTAGAAGGGGGGCTGTGTGGCCCCCCTTCTTTTACTGTGTTTTGCGCCCTGGTGACCCCATCCCCCAGGGCCTGAGCATTTTAAAAAGAAACAGAAAGGGGGCCACATGGCCTGGCCAGAATTTTTAATATTTTGTTTTGGGAGGGAGGCCACATGGCCCCCCTCTTGAGGCCTGTAATGGCCCCAGGGACCCCATTCCCAGGGGCATTGCCTTGATTAAAAAAACTAATTACAGGATGGGGCCCCGAGGGAGGTGGTGGCCCCCATGGCCGGGGGTACGCTACAGTCTCCTGCATTGAAATGAGTATGTGTCCCAGGGGTGGTGGTCCCTGAGGCATGTGAAGGGGCTCTTGTCCACCCACACATCTTTTTTCAAAATAGAGCCCCAAGGAGTTGGTGGTTCATGGGGCTGCATGGGGCCATGTGCCCCTGCATACAATTAAATACGCCCGGGGGAGGTGACCGTCCCCGGGGCTGTGGGGGTCACTGCAGGTCCCCACAAATTAAATAAGCAGTGCCCAAGGGACCTGCCCCCCGAGGGCTTATATATAATGAAGCGCAAGAGCCTGTCCTTCATTTTTTAAAACATGTTCATCCTGATTCGCGCACCCAGCACAAATTTGGTTGATTTTTTTTTTTTTTAAATGTTTCTTTTGGCCCTGGGGTCCTTGTGTGATCCCCTGAGCAGGCCTAGGAGATCAGGATGTTTGTACCCTGCCCCCGTTTCTTGTTTTTCCACCGTTTGTTTTATTCTTTTCTTGTGACTCGGCTCCCGAGTCACAAGATGGCTGCCAACACTTCCTGGTTTGGAGTGTTGGCAGTCAATCAGATTAAAGCTTGTGCCCAGGAGAAGTTGCGACTCCTCCTCGGTGCTCAGATATCGCTATTTTTATTTTATAAATTGCTCATCAACTACTTAACAGATTTACACCATTCAAAAAAGGGGTATTTCTGAACAAGACCTACCTTTTTGCCAAATTTCGTGAAAATCCGTTCAGCAGTTCAGGCTGTAACTTCGGCTAAAGTTCCCATGTAAATTAACATGGGGAAATCTTGTTTTGGGACCCCCCCTTTTTTCTTGGCCCCCGCTTTACGAATCACCCCAAAACTTTCAGCACAGCAGCTGAAGTGAGTGGTCCATTAGCTTTGAAAAGTTTGTGAAGATTCGTCAAACGGCGCCAAAAATATTAGCAAAAGAAAAAACGCTTTTTTAATCGAAACAAAGTCCTAACTATAACTACCTATTGGCGACCGCCAGTAGGTTAAATAAGCGAAAAAGAAGCAGAGAACTCTGGGTAGTTCTCAACTTTCGGTAGAAAGCAGCTCCTGTATAGAGCACTCTCAACTGGATTGGAAAACAAAAGGTCAGCACTGGGCAAGGGTGCTACTTATACATATGTGCTACAAATATATCATAGAAACTATACTTCACACATTTAATTTATCAAAAATATATCTTTTTTATTTATTTTATTTTCTCACATAGATTATACTTGATATCAAAAATAAATACTATAATGACATACACACATGCAAAAGTGAAATTACAAAAAGTGATTAATTCATAAGTAAATCTTTTTTCGAGTTGGGTATGACCAAACAGAGAAAATGACAAGAACAACAGTATATTAGAAAATGCAATAAGATGGTCAATACAGCAATAGGACTAGATGTCAATTCCAAACATTGTAAGGGGAACACTGGTTAAAAGACATGATTGTCACCAACGCGTTTCGGTGTTTAACCTTCCTCAGGGTGTTTCTACCAGTGGCATACTAAAACAGAAAAAGAAACAACTTAAACATATATCTATGATACAGATGTAGTAAGCACTAAACAATTTGATATAACTAACAACAAATGGTTAACCCCACCACCCCACATAAAACAGGTTTCTAAAGACGCAAAGGTTACAGTAAGGCCATCCTATCACAAAGGTGAAAAATTAAACACACCCCCTATCACTTCACACATTTCTTTCTGCCAAACACACTTGTATTAGAAAACAACCTCTAGTATGGCTGGTGTCTATGAGGACCTCCCCTATATCTTATCTTAAATGTATATTTTGTTAGGCTTGCAAAGGTATTGTGTCCCTAATTGCTATTTAGAGGTTCTTATTATTCATAGAAAAATAGCAAATATCATTTAAAAGAATTTACTGTAGAAATACATTCACAGGGCCATTTAAATTTGACTTACCAAAAAGGTTTAGCTTTTATTAACTGTTTTTCTGTTGTCAAGCTGTCTTAAATTCAATTGAACTGCGATCTAATCGTAAATCAACCCACTTTCCGGGCATCTAGAAAACTGATAGAAGATATACAGTCCCTGCTGAATAAGTATGTCATAATCCACCATGATCTCAACTCTTCTATCACGAGAGCTACGCAGCATCCCCCATTATATATGAGTTCTTACCTAAATACTATGTTAGATGAAGCTTTCAAAAATCAATAATTCTGGCACCCATGTTGTGTCTTTTTTGGCTTTTATCTAGGAAGTTCCATTGTGTGGTTTCTGAAACAATATTGTAAAAACAGATCAAATAGATTCTATTTACAGGATATATTCTAGATGTCGGATAAGACTAAATCTACATTGTGTTCTTACCTCCTAGCTATGAATATAATCATATATAGTAACTGGATCCCACTGTATGCTATGATCTGGAGCAGTTCTTAAAAAACTGATGCTGAAAAGTGACTGATGCTTCTGATATAAGAGAATCAAGCCTGCAAATAGATGAAGCATATTGAGTGAAAAGGCAAGACAACAGTTTCTCTACTCTGGAGCTGTAGCATTATGAGTAATACTATCGATTCCAAATGACCGGAAAAATTCGGAGTCAAAAACTCTAAATGATAATCTTACCTCCCGACTATTTCCAAACACCTCAAATGGTGCATAGAGATCTCTTTCACTATGTCGCATAGGTCTTTGTAACCGGTTGATAACGAATGCCCCAGGAGCACTCTCAACACCAGCGACACTCTAGATCTGTTCACCACAAATGTCTGCTTTTCTATCAAAATCTTTACGCATAGGATTAGCACAGGGCCATCCACGCCAAGATAGAAAGTGCCAAAGTCTTTTGCCATTTCTTCAGCATAGTTTTTAAGCATTGGACTAGCACAGTGCTGTCCATGCCGAGCTGTAAAATGACAAAAGCCATTAACCCCTCCAGGCACACACAAACATGCACACACACACACACACATGCACGCACACGCACAGACGCATGCATGCACGTACACACACACACACACGCACCATAATATCATAATATTTAGGTCATACCCTCTGTTTGTACCTCATCCTCCAATTACACACTTCCTTCTCTCATTTTGAAACGTTTTAAGAAGTCGGTTATTGTATGCTTGTATGCAGTGTTGGCTGGCCTTTTGACCAGGGGTCTCTATGCCCTGTACTAGCACTATTTTAAAAAGGTGTACATTTACAAGATTATTTAAAAGCCTCTACAGCACTGTGTTTCTAAGTATCATTCTGCTACATGAACCTTTAGAAGGATGACCATTAGCAAGAATACTATAGACCCCTGTTAAATTATTCAAACGTTGCTGAAAAATGAATTCTAGAGCAGATTGTCCGCTAGTGCCCCAGTGGTAATTGAAACTAGCTTCCAGGGAAATATTTGGCTGGTAAAATGACCAGTCCAGCACTGTGTGCTATTTTTGAAATGTTTCCACAAAAAGAGTAACAAAAATACTTGTACAAGTTCTCGACATGTAGATTACAAATATAACAAGCATGAGGTGTTGGCACAGGGCAAAGCCTGAGGTCACACTCTGTAACCAGAGTCTGAAGGACATGATCAAGGAGTAGGCCCTGCAGGTTCTAGGGGGAAGAAAAACGAAATCTTGCTCCTAGCCACTCCCCTGCGCCCAAAGTCCACTTGTTACAGCTGAAGGACATAATAACAGATCACATACCTCAACTAAGGAGGCAGAAGGAGTACAGTAATTGTACATTGTATTAATATAGCACTTACTATGCCTGAAGAAGTATTAAAGTGCTTTGCTGTGAGTAGTATGCTACTCCGTAGCCCAAGATGTGTGGTTAATAGATAGTAGATTAGTTATATACATATATATATATATTATTTTTCATTCCTTTGTGTATTAGTTGTGTTAGGTTTGTGCTCTTGATTTCTTTTTTGTTTAGTAGAGTTTAGAGTGTGGATGGAATGATGGGAATGGATTTGAAAGTGAAAGTAGTAGGTAGATTGTCTTTGTAAATGGTGGTCATCTGTTGGGTGTCATGGGTGAAAAAAGTGGAGGAACTTTGAGAAGGAAGTTTATGGGTTGATAATTGATAATAGTAAGAATGTTTTGGGATGTGTCAGAGAGTGGGGAGATGAGAAAATAGTTAAAAGGAGCACTTCTTTTTGTATCTTCTTTATATACCAAAATACTGAAATTAACATATACATACTCTAATGTATGCGACACTTGGTACGTTTGAATTGTCTGGAGACAACCCCTTTCTATGACTACCCATATGTGCACAGAAGCAGTAGTATTTAACATGCTCTGATGTGCGCAGTTATCTAGTAGTGAAGTCTGCAAATTTTGTCATGGCATATCTTAGAGTCTATGTAGCAGGGATACACTCTTATCTATATGCATCTATATGTATCTAGAAGGAGCATTTATGGCATTGTCTGATGTACAAATATCTTGTGGAGTAATATACATTTTTCTCCTTATATGAATGTATATACTCTTAACAGGAATCATAGTTCAATGTACAATGGCACATAATTAGTAACAGCTTCAGATCTACACTGTGAGAAACATAGTTGTTTATGTTTGAGCATACTGTAGTAGTACACTGTTGGGATGAGTATAGTTGACTTGTGGGGAACAGCCAGCTCTTGCATGATCTTCTGAAGCTGAGATGGTTGTCAGGTTATGTTATGTGTGAGGGTGGTAAATTTCATAGCCTGGCTGATTGAATATAGAAAGTGTTCAACCCATGGTTTTTTTTCTCCTATGTAGGAACGTTGAGGCAGGGAGCAATTGTTGAGCGTAGTTTCCTTTGTTGTATGTATTTGTTGATTTTCTTCCTGATGTCGAGTTTGAAAACTAATATACAAATGGATGAAATAAATGTGGAATTTTAAAGACACAGGGGCATATTACCAAGGGTAGCGACAGTGAATTATCGCCGGTTTAGCGGACGTTTTTGGCCGATAAGTGGCGATAATTCTATCGCTCTATTAGCTAGCTGACGCTAACTGATGTTAGCGACAGCCTTTAGGCGATAGCGAGCGGTTTGGGGCCCCCTTTGCATGTCAGCGATATTTATCTCTAATGACATGCAAAGTGGGCGTACCCAACCTGTTAGCGACTGAAAGCAGTCGCTAACGTCGCTATCGCCTATTAGCAAGGCAGGCGTTGCGATGGAAATATTCCCGCTATCGCCAAAAGCTAACACCTGCTCAGATCAGTTCTTAGCCATGTTATCCAATGGGAGGTGGATAACATGGCTAAGAGCATTTCGTCGCTAATGCGTGAATATCGCTGTATTGTCAGCGATATTCACGCATTTTGCCTGATTTTTATCGCTTTTGAGATAAACCTTGCTAATAGAGAGTTATCTCAGCGATAAAAACCGGTGATGCGCGGCGATAAAGATATTGCCGCTAACCCTACTTAGCGATAGATATCGCTATTTGTTGGTAATATGCCCCACCATTTTAGTATTGCCTGTTGAGAAAAGGATGAAACTATTGATGAATATGTAGCAAGACTAAGGAAACCAGTGATGTTCTTAGAATTTGAAAAATGCAATAATGAAGACGCAATTAGACTAAGAATTTTTCAAGGTTGTACTTCTTTAGAACTGAGAAAAGTTTTATGGACAAACCATATATTCTACAAAATCTTTTAAGAATGGTTCGAACAGAAGCTCAGGCAAAGAAGCATGCCTCTACTAAGGAGCATGACAGAATGAAAGCAATGGAACAAATTAGACAAATGATTAAAAAAACAGCAACTTTGAAAAAGTCAAAGTTCAACAGAAAGAAAAAAAATATGTTAAAGATGTGGTTTTCTATTTTTTCACTCAAAAACATGTCCTGCACTGGGAAACAGTGCAACGATTGAGGTGCCCTTTGCAAGTGTTTGCATACTGAAGCAAGAAAAACGTGTTAGAGAAAGTGATTATCACATTAGAGATTTGGTCTTAGTGAAACAAAATCAAATGAAAAAAATCAGAATAGAGATTCCATCTATCTCAGCTCAAAATAACAAAAATTCCAGGCACTGCACAAGATGAGAGCACAGTAGTCACTAGAAATAAAACATATTTGAAGAAGTTTAGAACCCATATGTAAGGTCAACAAAGTAGAAATCAGCAAAATATTACTTCTGCAAGAGAAAATTGAGGAAGAGAAGCATCACTGTATAAGCCCGCACAGGATAACACCTTCTCAGAACAAAATGACATTGATGGAGCTGAGTAGAAGAATAGCAGGAATTTTCCAGAAACTGCAACAACATATTTAGCAGTGATGAACTATCTATTCAGTTGTTTGTTTATTGTGTTTATCAAAAAAAAATTAGAAGAAGTCAGGTATATAATAATATAATTTAAGGACTGTGTGGAGATGGTGACTGTGACATCAAATGTATTATGAAATGTGATTTTTCAAGGAGGTTGACAGTTGAGCAGGATAAATGAGGAGAAGGATCACTGGGAGGCAGAGTGACGGCGATTTTGCTTAATAAACAATTCATTCAGACGATTTAAGTGTGGGCCTCATTGTTACAGTTTGGGCTGGGCTGTTCTTATTGGAGCGGAGTCAAGATTTATTTACAAATGACTAGGTCCAATCAGAGCTGGCATGGTCGGCAAAAAAGAATTGACTCGGATGTAGCCCAAGGGATTGCCAGTGGTTGAGATTAATTCACACATTACTTCCATCATCTTCTTGTTATTAGTGGGGTTTGAAAGCATAGGAGGAAATAGTCCATCAAATCAAAAATGGTGCAAGTACATTCTTGGTAAACTCTCAAAAAAGCAAGAATGTGGATTTAGTACATATGCAATTATGCAAAGATGTGCATAGACTTCAGAACTTATAATGTTCTAATTATTTATGCACTCAGAAAGGTTCTAATTGACCAGCGGCACATGTTGTCTAGCAAGAATCATTTCACTGGGATGACTCTAAAACAAATAATGTTGGACATGGTGCATGAGGTTTGGCAGGCCACCCATCATAACATTTATGATACTGTCCATAAGATAGCTAAGCTATTCTATCAGATTGCTAATAAAAAATTAGTGGCCAGATTTGTACCCCTAGTACAGTCTAGTCTGAGTACTTTTTCCACTGGGAAGCATGTGGTTCTAGTGCACCACCTAGTAGGTGAAGAAATTCAGCATGCTATTTTTGACAAGTCTGCATGCAAGATGCCTGGAACCAACAGTTTCCATTTGGAAGTTAAATATGCCTTATTGTTGATGCTATACTTGAAAACAATGTACGGAGAAACTCTGATCACTAAATCCTCACTGCCCGACCTAGGTAGCGCCAAAATAGTGGTATTACTGCAACCTGACAAATCACAGGACAAATGCTCATCGTGTCGCCTGATCATTTTGATCAATATTGAAGTTAAAACAGACTAGCAAGAGAGATTCACACTCTTTACAGAGATAAGGACAGCTCTATGCCAGGCAGGGGCACTTGCCTCTGCCTACATCCTCTGTACGTGAGTCTGGCAAGAAATGAGGAACTGCAGGACTAAGTTAATTTGATGTCAGTCGACTTGAAAGGGCTTTCAACATGGTCCACTGGCCTTTCCTGCAACAAGTCCTAGTGTTATGTGGTTCAGATCAATCCGTAGGACCTGTGCATTGTTCAGACAACATAAACAAAGGGCTTGGTGTTAAGACTGATTGTGGACACCGCCCCCGAGTATGTTGGCCAATAGACCAGCTAGCTCAAAGTGCCATTGTTAGTCCCTCTAACCTAGCAGGGAGCGAATAGTTTCTGGCAACAACTGAATTTGACAGGGATCATGGAAATAGTACCAAACCTTTTGCTTAGTCACTGGTGTTCATTTATTGTCAGAGAAATATACTGAGAATACACAGTGGGATGTTTACAATAAACTTTATTGAACCAACACTATTCTTGCATAAAATATGTGTTCTGCAATGATTAGTAGACAGAGGCAGATAAACGTGATTACAAGCACCAAGAGCATAAATAGAAGATATAGTTCTACCTTGCTGCTAATTGATTGTTAATATGCAGGCACCACCCCCCTTTTGTACCGCTTTTGGCTGCCATAAGTGTGGCAGGGTATGCTCAGACGTGAGTCCCTTGCTCACTTTGCCACTGGATTCAAGCAAGCCGGGCTGAAGACGGCTGAAATGCCAGAAACCGGTCCTCGGAAGCTTTTTTCCGGTCCAGGGAAGACATGGCTTGGCAGTTCGGGCTGGACTGTTCCCATGAGGCACAGGGTCAGACTGATTTGCATATAGCCATCTCTGAACTGGGGTGGCAGAGTGGGCTAAAGAACGGTGATGGATTAAACCCAGATCTTTTGACTGGGTGTGAGTGTTTGATTGATTCAGATGCTCCGTCCATCACCACCCCCCTTTTGTACCGCTTTTGGCTGCCATAAGTGTGGCAGGGTATGCTCAGACGTGAGTCCCTTGCTCACTTTGCCACTGGATTCAAGCAAGCCGGGCTGAAGACGGCTGGAATGCCAGAAACCGGTCCTCGGAAGCTTGTTTCCGGTCCAGGGAAGACATGGCTTGGCAGTTCGGGCTGGACTGTTCCCATGAGGCACAGGGTCAGGCTGATTTGCATATAGCCATGTCTGAACTGGGGTGGCAGAGTGGGCTAAAGAACGGTGATGGATTAAACCCAGATCTTTTGACTGGGTGTGAGTGTTTGATTGATTCAGATGCTCCGTCCATCACCACCCCCCTTTTATACCGCTTTTGGCTGCCATAAGTATGGCAGGGTATGCTCAGACGTGAGTCCCTTGCTCACTTTTTATTTTTTATTTTTTGCAGAGTTTTATATAGCGCGAACTAGAACCGAACCGAATCAGTTATCAGAGCGCTTTACATAGCACCAGTTACGTTACATGAGGACACGCTTTAATTTTAGGCACGGGGAGATTAAGTGATTTGCCCAGAATCACAGGGGTTTTTGGCGTCGTTACCGAGACTCGAACCGAGTTCCCCAGGTCCGAGGTCGAGCGCCTTAGCCGTTAGGCCAACCCCTCTCCCCGCCACTGGATTCAAGCAAGCCGGGCTGAAGACGGCTGGAATGCCAGAAACCGGTCCTCGGAAGCTTGTTTCCGGTCCAGGGAAGACATGGCTTGGCAGTTCGGGCTGGACTGTTCCCATGAGGCACAGGGTCAGACTGATTTACATATAGCCATGTCTGAACTGGGGTGGCAGAGTGGGCTAAAGAACGGTGATGAATTAAACCCAGATCTTTTGACTGGGTGTGAGTGTTTGATTGATTCAGATGCTCCGTCCATCACCACCCCCCTTTTGTACGGCATATAAACAAGGCAGTAATCTGGCATACTTGTAAATTATGTTATGGGTGTTGTGATGATGTTGCACAAAGCTAATGTAAAAACAACAGTTGAGGGACAGAATGCAGAACAATTTCATACATTCACCCCAGTACAGAGACATGTGCCTAAATCTATTGCTTTTTTGCTCACAATGCCATTCCAGTTTGAACCTAGCCATATGCAAATCAGTCTTGACCCTGTGCCCCATGGGAACAGTACAGCCCGAACTGCCAAGCCAGGTTCTCCCTGGACTGGAAACAAGCATCCTGAGTTGGCAGGGTATGCCTAGATGTGGGTCCCTTGCACACTGTGCCACTGGACTCAAGCTAGCCTGGCTGATGACAGCTGATTAACCAGAAACAAGTCCCAGGGTGCTTGTTTCCGGTCCAGGGAAGACATGGCCTGGACTGTTCCCATGAGGCACAGGGTCAGACTAATTTACATATGGCCATGTCTGAACTGGGGTGGAGGATTGAGCTGAAGAATGATGATGTATTAAACCCAGATCATTTGACTGGGGGTGAGTGCTTGCAATGTTCAACACTCCATCCATCATCCCTTTGGTTTTGCTTTGTTCGCCCTAAGTTGGCAGGGTATGCGAGACATGGGTCACTTGCTCACTTTGCCACTTGATTCAAGCTAGCCTGGCTGATGGCGGCTGATTAGCCAGAAACAGGTCCTAGGATGATTGTTTCCGGTCCAGGGAAGATATGACTTTGCAGTTCTGGCTGGACTGTTTCCATGAGGCACAGGGTCAGACTGATTTGCATATGGCCATGTCTGAACTGGGGTAGCGGAGTGAGCTAAAGAATGATGATGAATTAAATCCAGATCCGTTTACTGGGGGTGAGTACTTGCAATGTTCAACACTCCGTCCATCATCCCCTCTGGTTTTGCTTTGTTCGTCCTAAGTTGGCAGGGTATGCCCAGACGTGGGTCCCTTGCTCACTTTGCCACTGGATTCAAGCTAGTCGGGCTGATGACGGCTGAATAACCAGAAACCAGTCCCAGGATGCTTGTTTCCAGTCCAAGGAAGACATGGCTTGTCTGGTCGGGCTGGACTGTTCCCATGAGGCACAGGGTTAGACTGATTTCCATATGACCATGTCTGAACTGGGGTGGCGGAGTGAGATAAAGAATGATGATGGACTAAACCCAGATCAGTTGACTGGGGGTGAGTGCTTGCAATGTTCAACACTCCGTCCATCATCCCCTTTGGTTTTGCTCTGCACGAAGTTAGACATGAAAACAAGTTTAGTTTCAGAGAAAGTAATTCAACATTGTAGTTATGTTATGTTATGTTAAAAACATTTATACCGCGCACGGACACCGAGCGGTTTTATGGCGCTGAAGACAAATGCGGGGGAGCAGTGCAGCAGAGTTACTCATAGGCCAACTGAAAAAGGTGAGTTTTGAGCAATTTACGAAAACAAGCATAACTAGGACAGAGTCTAAGGGAGGTCGGAAGGGAATTCCACAGTGTGGGTGCCAAGAGAGAAAAGCATAGGCCTCCATGCTTTATACGTTTATACCTTGGAATAATCAGCAGATTATGTGAGGAAGAATGCAGGTCTCTCGAAGGGGCATAGCGCAGGAGGCTAGATGTAATAAATGCAGGAGCTTGCTCAGAAAGGAATTGAAGACAGTGCAGCCAAGTTTGAACATACAGCGAGAAGCCACTGGAAGCCAATGCAATTTCCTCAGTAGGGGCGAGACGTGATGATGTTTAGGCTGGTGGAAGATCAGTCTCGCTGCCTGATTTTGCACCAGCTGCAGTCGGTGAAGATGGTAGGCAGGTATCCCAACATAGAGGGTGTTAGAATAGTCGATACGGGAGATGACAAGAGCCATAATGACGAGAACGAGTCCCTCGGTGGTAAGAAACCTACACATTTTGTGAATCCTGTGCAGATGAAAGAAACAGGATGATGTAACCGCATTAATTTGGGGCCTCATAGACAGGTCACTACATATGATTACACCTAGGCTCTTTACCGAGTTTACAGGGCAGGGTGGAGGCCCAAGAGAAGAAGGCCAAAAACTAGGGTTCCAAGAGTTAGACAGGCCACCCATCAGTACTAACTCTGTCTTGTTGGGATTGAGCTTCAACTGACTGTAGTGCATCCACTCAGAGATGGCAAGCATCGTGGATTGAAAGTTGGCACAGGAGGAAGGGGTGGGATCAACAGGGAAAATCAACTGTAAATCATCGGCGTAATTAAAGATGGTAACCGGGGTATGGCGGAGGGAAACTATAAGAGGTTGCATGCAAAGGTTAAATGAAAGTGGCATAACACAAACCAGATAGGGGAGGGTCTGAGGGATAGTTTTATGACCCAACAATACTAATATCCCAAAACCATATGCACAACACAAGATAGTAAGGGGTCAAAACAAAAATTCTAACTGAATTAGATCTCTACAACACCTGAACAGAACAAGAAGACAGACAGGAAAAACAGGAAAGAAATACAGGAGTGTCAATTAAATCACACCTAGGGTCTCCTGTCACTAGGGGAGAATTCCCATCAGTCACCACTCGGATCCGCCCTTCATCATCTGGGATCCTGCACCCTCTGAGCCACAGATGTATAGACCCACAGTGGATTGGCAGATGTCTAAATGCCTAATCCTACATGTGGCGGACCAACAAGAGGGAGAACATAGGTATTTTGGTGGTGACTTGAAGCAGTGCTATAAGTGCAAAAAAAGTGAAGTGCACGGTGAATAGTGAAAAACTGGTTATAAAATTAGGTAAAGAAGCAAAGAGGAAATTTATTAGAGTTCGCTTCTTCCCCAAATATTAAAAGAAAGGAGTGCGTGGTGGTTTAAACAAATATCCACCGTTGGAAAATAGGGTCGACATGTTTCTGCAGACTTATCAGATCAAACAGTATCCAGCTGCTTCCTCAGGACCAAATTACGCTACTGCTTGTGCAAAGAATTAGTGGGAAAACAAAAAAGTAAATGGATATCACCTGTAAAGTAGCGATACCATCTTTCTCCTGGCTGATAGTATTCATATGTCAAAAGCAGGTCCATTCAGAAAACGTATATGTAGAGAAAGAAAACAGAAGAAAAATCAACATTTCTAAGTGCAGATCACAATGTAAGTGCACAAAACCAGACAACCTTTTATCGTAATCAGTGCTTGTCAGATGTGGTCGCCAAAATGTGCGTCTAACACATCCCTATTTACAACACCAAATGTGTAATTACTCACTTACCTAACTGGCAGGAGAGAAAGACCCACCTCACCTGGCTACAGCGCAGGTAAAGCGAGGCACCGCTCTAAAGTAGCGAAAAAACACAAGTAAAATGAAAGGGAACCATTAGGACATCACAGTCATCACGCTATTCAAGCAGAAGACCTCACACACAAATCATGTATTTTAAAACCAAGTGTGTATCGTGCTTTTAATCTGACCATAATAAATCTTAATCAGGCCAGTAAGAGCCCCACTCATGACAATTGTCGATGGTATAGAACTGGTTTACAGGGGAGCCCAAACCGGGCTCTAAATTGCACAAATGAAAGGACCTGCACGTTATGCAGATTACACTGGTGTTGGAAAACACACAGTAAATGAAACGTACACTGCGCATAAAAGTAACATTGCATGGAACTCAAAACTGCCTTCACAGCCTCTTCTCAGAGAAGCGGAGAGCAAGGAGCCGCAAGCGTGCAACAACTAAGAGTAATCGCGCCTGTCTTAAGGGAGTCTCTCGAAGGAAGGAGCAAAGACTGCCCTGCGAGTCACAACGGAGACCCGTCATGGATTGTGACCTCGGGGCTTAAAGAGTAAACATCCCAGACACTGCCCTCATATTAAAGAACAGACGTGGTCTCAGCCTACCTGACCGTCGGTACCCCGGGCGTCCCTCTGGGCTGACGTGGGAGGTACCGACGCGGTGTTCAGTTTGTTGTTTTAATCCGGCAGGAATGAGCCAGCGCCGCATGTCGATGACGTCAGTCATGACGTCTGTCTGTGTGCGCACAGCTAGGCATTATGGGGATTGGAGTCTTATTCCCAATTACGCTATTGAAAGACTGCCCGAATGTATTTATATAATAACGGTCGCCCTGCTGGCATACAGAACGATAAGAAGTTGGCAATCATACTGCGCTAAATTAAAACAATGGAAAAAGAAGTGTCCAAAGTACATATATAACAATTCACAAAATGTAGACAGAATTTTGCATACAGCGCTCAGTTGCAAAAAATGTGATAAAGATAAGAACCCCAGCAGTTAGCCAAGCGAGTGTCTTAAAACATGTACAATGATGGTAGCGCTAATGGTGTACATAAAAAAGGTGTGTTGGTGAACATAAACCACTATTTGGGGAAATTGACCAAAGAGTGTCCAATACACAAGAGCATCACTCCACCAGGTGGCAAAGGAATGTTGCGCATGGCGATCAGTTGAAAAGGGTATATTTCAAATATGTACCAAACTACCAGAGATCTTACTAGGTGGCAGTAGAATAACAAGGGGGAAGATTGGTCAGTGCTATTACTATACAATGTGCCCAGATAAGGGCCTAACTGAGATAACTCAGAGGTCACAGAAACACGTCCCTTTCATCATAATGACATCCATGGGATCGGTTCGTTGAGACCTATTTTATCTGATCGAAGTTTGTACACCCATTTTTGCTCTTTGCCAAATAGGAACCCACTGATGTCTGTGATGTGTGATGGAATCATAGGTTGTTCAATGATTGTCCACTTGAGTTCCGAAGGAGAATGGCCAACCTCTATGTAGTGAGCTGTTAGTCTGGTAGCCTGTTTGGAGCACCGGATGGAGCTCCTGTGCTCAGAAATCCTCAGTTTCACTTTGCGTGCAGTCATCCCTACATACTGCATATTGCAGGGACATGTGATTAAATAGATGACATTTTGACTGTTACAATTAGTGAAACGGCGCTGCTCCCAGGGGCGCCCTGTACCAATGTCAATCTGTGTCGATTTGGTTGTAAATGGACAGGCCACACAGTTGCCACAGGGATGGTGTCCCGTGACAGCTGGCATGTCCCAGAGGGTTCCTATGGTGCGGGGATTCATGGTTTTAGGTCTCGTATGGACCAACTGATCCTTTACATTCCGTCCTCGTTTAAAAGCAAAGAGGGGAGGGGGTAGAGTGACAGTATCTCCCCCTGTGTTCAGGATGGCCCAGTGCTTTTTCACTATTTTCTGAATCAGGTTTGACTTAGTACTGAAGGTGTTAACATAAGTTATTCTCTTCGGTGCTTCTTTTGGAGGCAGAAGTTCGAGAAGACCATCCCTGTTATTGTTTAAAGCACGCTTTTTGGCTGCTTTAACAAGTTTTTTAGGGTACTTCTTTTCCACCAACTGTTTCTCGAGGTTCGAAGCATGTACCTCAAAAGCCGGCCTGGTCGAGCAATTTCGTTGGATACGAAGAAATTGCCCGTATGGCAGATTATCAAGCAGGGCTTTGGGATGAAAGCTCTGATAGCTCAAAAGGGAATTCCTTGCTGTCGGTTTCCGATATATTTCAGTGTGTAAACCTGACGGAGTAGATGTAACCAACAGATCCAAAAAAGATAACTCTTCTGCACTAAATTCCATGGTAAATTTCAGAAAAGGATTCCGCTCATTTAACCACACGTGGAATCTGTTCAAGTTCTCAATAGTGCCACGCCAAACCACCAGCACGTCATCAATGTAACGCTTCCATAGACGCACATTGTTCTTAAATGGGTTGGTTGGAGTGAGCACGTGTAGTTGCTCAAAATGATGTACATACAAATTCGCGAGACTCGGGGCAAAAACGCTGCCCATGCTGGTCCCGCTAATCTGTAGGTACAGGGAGTCCTCGAAAGCAAAAAAGTTTTCGGTCATAGCCAAAGTCGCTAAATTCATGATCAACCCGACAGGTGTGATGGATTTAAGATCTCGGGTTTCAAGAAGGCCCTCTATTACCTCTAGAGTTTCAGTTTGAGGTATGGAAGTGTAGAGGCTTTCTACGTCGAACGAGACCAAGAGGTCTTGTTCGGCATCATAACTCACTTCAGGGAGGATTCTGAGCACTGTTTTGGTGTCTTTTAGATAAGTAGGCATCTCTAAGACCAAAGGTTGCAAGAAACAATCCACAAACGTAGATAAAGGCTCAAGCAATGAGCCTATGCCCGAGATTATAGGGCGCCCTGGCGGTGGCCTCTGGGGTTTATGGACCTTGGGCAGCACATAGAAATATGGAATGACTGGATTAGTGGCACATAAAAATTGTGACTCTTTGACCGTGAGCCAACCCTCTGCCAAGGCTTCTTCAACAATCGTGCCAATAATGGTGGTAAGTCTAGGGGTAGGGTCACAAGCCAATTTGCGGTAAAATTTGTTGTCATTTAATTGCCGCAAACATTCCTCCCGATAGGTGTCCGTGTCCAGGAGAACTACGGCACCCCCTTTATCTGCCGGCTTTATCACGACAGCTGGGTTGTTTGCTAGTCCATTAAGTGCTAGTTGTTCATTTCTACTGAGGTTGATGAAAGGTTTTTGGTGTTGTTGCAAAAGAAGCTGTAGATGATGGTCTACAGCTTCTTCAAAGGCTGATACCTTAGCAGGTAAGCCTATTGTAGTAGGATTGAACCTGGACGGTTTCCGTAGGCCAGTATTGTCATCAGTAGTATCAGGGTTGAGATCATTCGCCAGACCATCTTTATTGGCAAACAAGAAGTGCAATCTAATCTTGCGAAAGAATTTGTTCATCTCAATATTAGCGAGGAAGGGGTCTGTTTTGTTAGTTGAAACAAACCCAAGTCCTCTATTGAGTACCTGTTCTTCAATATCAGACAAGGTGTGAGAGCTTAGGTTCATTACGAGGGATGCTCTGCTGATGTCCCTGGTGTTGCTCGGGAAATCTGCTTCCCGTTCCTCAGGTCCAAGGTCGGAGGTGGTAGGTTCCATTGGACCTGGCCCTGCTGTTGGGATCTGCGTCGGCCCCTCGGTCTCCCTTGGCCATAGCCTATAAAAGACTGCTGTGAATTCTCCCCTAGTGACAGGAGACCCTAGGTGTGATTTAATTGACACTCCTGTATTTCTTTCCTGTTTTTCCTGTCTGTCTTCTTGTTCTGTTCAGGTGTTGTAGAGATCTAATTCAGTTAGAATTTTTGTTTTGACCCCTTACTATCTTGTGGTGTGTAAATGAAAGTGGCGACAGGGCAGAGCCCTGCGAGACTCCACAGGAAAGAGGGAAGTAAGGAGGGGAATAAGTAGACAGATGAACTGCCTGAGACCGCAAATGCAGAAAAGATCTAATCCACTTTGAAGCCATGCCCTGAATACCTGCGTTGTTGACACGGTCGATCAATAAGTCATGATCGACCATGTCAAAGGCGGCCGACAAGTCCAACAGTACAAGTGCCTGGGCGATGTTATTGTCGGCACCTTTCCTCAGTACGTCCATCACAGCCACAATAACTGCCTCGGTAGAGTGAGCTGGCCTAAAGCCAGCTTGCTGGTTATCTAGGAAGGAAGAACCCTCGATGAACGTACTGAGACAACGGGTAACATGGGTCTCCAAGATAGGGAAGAAGGGAGATTGGCCGAAAGTTACTTAAGACCGAAGGGTCAGCACCAGGCTTCTTCAGTATAGGAACTACAACCGCCTGTTTAAAAGAGTCCAGTACCGTGCCTGTAGCAAGAGAGTTGTTAAGCAGTGGCAACGGAAAATCTGGGCAAGCCAGGAAGGCTTCTTTGAGGATTTGAGGGGGACAGCAGTCATTAGGAGAGCCCGAGCTCACCGTGTGTAGCAGGGAGATAAACTCATTTGGGGAGATAGCAGGAATAACATCCAGGTGGCAGGGATTCGTAGGGGGTAGAGGAGGGGGAGTAGAGGAGGCAGGAAGTGGAATGTTGTGCTTTATAGTGGCAATTTTGTCAATAAAATAAAAATTGAGGGAATCACAGAGAGCTTGTGTAGGTTGTGGTTGAACGGTAACACGGTCCGGCGAGGCGAGCTCCTCAACAATAGAAAAGATGTCCTTAGCCTTAGAGGCAGAGTCCATTATTTCCCGAGAAAAATAAGTGGTTTTGGCCAGTAGGATAGATGTTTTATACCTTTTCAGCAGGTCTACATATATGATTTTGGAATCTGAATCGTAATTACGCCTCCAGCGGCGCTCAGCTTGGCGGAGGGCCAGTCTATCCAATTTCAGATGGTCCGTGAACCACCGCTGAGCGTCATGGGGACGTTTAGTTTTTATAGTTTTCAACGGGGCCACTTTGTTGCTGGCTGACAGCAGCCACTGCTCAAGATGACGGGCCTGACCAGTCACCGAGGTCTGGCCGCTAGGGACTGTAGATGCTAGGATGTAATGAAAGTCTGCAAAATAAGCTCGCTTCCAGTTACGGGCAGTGAAATTAGTAATAGGAGTGGGATGAATAAGCGGAACGAAATTGAGGGAGAAAGAAATAAAAGAGTGATCAGACCAAGAGCAAGGATAAACTAAGGGAGGGGAAATGTCAAGGTTAGTCGTCCAGACTTGGTCCAAGGTGTGACCTTTACTGTGGGTCGCTACTGTTATATGCTGGCTACAATTCAGACCAAGTAGGCGATCAGTAAATTCCTCAGAGAGGTTACTTTCCCGAGGATCGGATGGCCAATAGTTAAAGTCACCAATAATAAGAATTTTGGCATGGTTAATAATTAGCTGGGAAAGCAAGTCACCGAACTGTTGGGAGAAGAGAGGCATATAATCAGGAGGTCTGTAGACAAGAACGCAAATAAAAGAGGACCTAGGGGAGGTAAATTTGAAAATGAGACTATCAGTTTTGGGGGGAGTGGAAGTTTCAAGAGTAGTAAACTTGTGTTGGGAACGAATAATGGCTGCAACCCCCCCTCCTGCTCTCCCGGTGGCCCTATTGGATTGTAAAATATAGTAGCCAGTGGGGACAGCAGCCAAGATATCCGAGACAGAGTCTTCAGTTAGCCAGGTCTCGGAGAGGAGAAGGATGTCCACACCATTATCTTCCAACAGTTGAAATGTCTCAAGCTGGTGTTTTCCCAGCGAGCGGGTGTTGAGATAGACTACCGCCAGAGAATGTGGTCCAAGGGACCCCACGCCAGGTAAGATTGGAAAGGGTTGACTGCCGTGTGTCTGAGGGCTCAATGCAGGTGTGTCTAGCAGAAAACCCTGGGAGATCAAGATACCACAGTCCTGAGCAGCACCAACAGCACGGGGGTGTAGAGGCCCAGAGTGTTGGAGTGCGTGGAGATCAGCGGATGAATAGGTTATCAGTTGGGCAGAGTAGCAGGCCGCTGGCTGCAACCGGCCGCGGACGGGCGCAGACGGGCTTAACTTTGGCGCAACTTCGGCGCGAATGTGTGAAAATATGTGCAGAAGGTCACAGCTGGAAATGATATTTGTGAGGACAATGTAAGAAATAAGCTGCTTCCCTACATGGGCCTAACCTGGGAATATAACACTAGAGAGGATACATTTTGGTCCACTCTTCATTAACTGCATTGCAGTCCTATATGATACACCCTGGGCCCAAGTCAAAATTAACTGCATACTCTCTTAACCCTTCACCATGGACAGAGGCACCTGTCTCAATTGCCCGCTTTCCCTTATGCTCTTTTTGTTGGTGACAGAGCCACTTTCAGAACTGTTGCTGATAGATGCCCAGATGAAGGGATTCCAGTGGGTCAACATGCCCTCGTATGCAGATGACATACTGTTTTATCAGCAGCCTCACACTTCTAGCCCCTGGACGACTCATATCTTGCTGATCTACCCTGGCGTCTCGATCCTTAAAGTGAATTAGGGAAAATCTCTCTTCAAAGCAAGGGCTCTTACCCGATTTGCAAAGCACACACTCAACTGCTCGCTGTAGAGTGGCACTTCAAATTCCTATGGTTGCACATAACTAAGGGTTTGAATGAGAGCTAGGATTTGAACAATCCCCCATTATTTAAAAGTAGGAAGAAAACATTGCAGGCATGGGTCTCCCTGCCTAGCTCCATTATGGGAAGGGAAGCCCTCTCTTGAAAATGGTATCACTGGTATCTCAAAATCACTTTGAGTTATGCTTGTACAAGGGGGCAAAATACAATAGATGCTTAATGTACTAGTTCTAAAGTCCTTCTAAGGGATCATATTGATTTGCACGTTTGCATCAGCCTTTAACATTGTAATAACAGGATGTACATTGTTAGTGACTAGGCTTTTAAAGAGACTTTTAAAGAGACTTCCTCACAAGGGATCCTTCACTTGTAAAAGTCCTGAAATAAAGCAGTGTTTCACCATATTTGTGCCTAAAATGAGCACAAGGACCTAAAAACGATAGGGGCATATTATCAATCCTAATATTGCCGCTTTAGCGGGCGTTTTCGGCCCAAAAAACGGCGATAATGGCATTGCAGTATTAGCAAGGACACAATAGCACGTGTTTCCTTATCTTAGCACAGATTTTCCTTACGCCTTGATTCACATCTCTAATAAGATGCAAAGTAGGCATACACTTGCAAAACAGCATAAAAAATATTGCTATCTGTCCTTTGCGGCATTTACAAACCCACCCAAGTGATATGTAGCGATATTAAAAGCCGCGCTAACTGCGGTTATCGCCGTTATTTTACGTTTGTGAAAATCATGATTTGACTATCTTTTACATGGGAGGTCGATTGTACGGCTAAATCCACATCTCCCTATAACCAAGAATTCCCCCATCGATGCAGGCTTATTGCTGGATTCACAGCGATAAACCTGCATTTCGCCGCTTTCACCGGATTTTTTATCGCTGAGGAGATAAGCGTTGTAAATAACGAGATATCTCAGAGATCAAATCCGGCGACAGCCAGCGTTAAACAAAATCGCACTAAGCGCGCTCAGCGATATTTATCGCTGATCGTTGATAATATGGTCCAATAGTTTGTCTTAAGCACTACTAATTTCAATATTTCCATCCTGCAGTTGCCCCCCAACACTACTAACAAAGAATGTTCATTTTTTTAATGCTTTTGTGACCCTGGACAATGATGACGACTTTACTTTTTGCTGGGTCACTAAAGATGTTCGAGAAACCCGGCACCAAAAGGCATCCTCCATGTTCGCTAGGAGGTTTACCAATTGTTTAAAGTGGTGATCTTTTTAAACAAGACAGAGAATAATTTCTTGAGTAAAGAAAAACCTCTAATCGGCTCAAATTACCTTTTCTGAGAGGCTGTACGATGCTTAAAGTCACTTTAAAAAAAATATTACTGTCTGTAACATGCCTAGCAGCAAGAAACATGACTCCTGAGTGATTGCAATATTTATTTTACGTACACAATCTGCTGATGGCACAAGTCAGACAGGTTCTTTTCCCATTGTGTTCAGAAAGTGAGAAAAAGAGTAAATACAGGTCTATATTCATGCTTGAGGCATTTGAGTAGTTTTCATAAACTATTCTACTGCACTGGGAGATTATATGCGTACATTTATTTAGAGTTAATTTTATATCTCCTTGTGAAACTTTCTGTCGGTATAAATTAAAAGGGGCAGCAATTTATTAAGGAATAAGGTGCAGATTTACTATGATTTTTCATCGGGGTTCCATCACTTTTGTGGCCAGGCCCCAACACAAAATCATATTTGGCATTTATGAAGTGATGCAAAGCTACTTTGCCCGGTTTAGTAAACACAAAGTAACACAATGCAGCACATAGCACTGCTTTGCATTACCGTTTGGTGGGAAGGCATTCCATTGTGGGAGAATGGGTGCTTCCAAGGATACACCCATGGATTTCGAAGGATTCACAAATTTACTAAAGCTAATTAACCTGGGAAACATTTACAAATGAGGCATAATGAGGAGAAATCTATGCAGCACACATAGAAAGAGGAAAATGCTTCTAAGGATTGAGTTTGTGCAGGAAAGTGTTCCCTCTTGCACAAAAACAATCCTGCCAGTAACACAGGCATTCTAGCATAATGGTGCAATGTTGTCTATGGTGGTGTCAGGCTGCCCCAAATACATCAGTGTAGGGAGAGAGATGAAGAACACCATATCATAGATATGGCACTTTTCAGCTTTCCCATTCATGCAACACAGCCTTGCTGCACTGCATTGCATGACTTACAAGTAAATCTGCCCAAAATGTTTAACCTTGAGTAGAAATGTGCTTGAACTAATGCGCCACTATATTGATTAGTCATCCATTGGATGTGTAAAGTGCATTTCTCACTATGTTATTGAACAAGAATGGATAAAAACGTGCAGACTACTTCTTTTCTGAACTTATGAGTGCTCAAATGATTTTTATAGATCATGATTAATTGGCAACAAACAGCCAGATGCATCAACCTAAAACCGGTCGCAAATGGGCAGATTCTCAGAATCTGCCCCTTTGCCACCGGTATTTTGGCATTTGGGATGCATCATCCCAAATGCAAAAATCGCAATTAAGGAATTTCTAAATTGAGATTCCTTAAATTGCGATTGCATTTAAGTAATCCCAAATTGAGATTCCTTAAATGCAATGCATCAAACAAAAAAAAATAGTGATTTCGCAAATAGGAGTAGCAAATTACTATGAACTTCATGGTAATTTGCAAAAACATTGAAAAATGCACTAAAGTGCATTTTTCAAAGTTCCATTTTACACACACACATGCCCTTAGGGCATGTGTGTGTGCAAGATGTACCCATATGCAGATTTCAGGGGTGCAACAGGGTGTCCTTTGGACACCCCTGCACCCTTGAAATTGCATTCTCAATTTGCGATTCGCTAATTGCTTATCGCAAATTGAGAATGTTTTCCCATTCATTCCTATGGGCCTCTAGGCCCATAGGAATGAATGGGGAGGTATTCCTTAATTGCGAGTCGCAATTAAGGAAAGTGTAGGAATCGCTATTTTGATAGCGATTCCTACATGCATAGGCTTTTGCAATTCCTAAATAGCGATTCCTTAAGAATCGCTATTTAGGAATCGCAAATCCATCTGTTGATGCATCTGGCTATATGTGTTTCAATTAAGTATAAATGTAAATATCTTGCATTAGGCATTTCCCTTTGAAAGGCTAGTGAAGCAGTGCTCTGCATGTGACTGCTTCTGCAAGTTTGCTTAAGAGGGCGTGCATTTATCAGCAACTAGTTCTTCTTTCTTTAGAATGAAGGGTCAATTGACATCTGTACAGTAAAAATTTTAAAAAGTGAAGGTACACATGCATACTCCCACACATACAAACATGCAAACCACACCCACATAGCAAAATATGCAATAAAAAGGAAGGGCAGTGACAATAGTGATAAACTATGGGCAATGTAAGCAACACTGTTTGCAATCACTCGACAATAGTGAACAGCAATTACTTCTGAAAATGAAAATCACAAAAGCAAAAAGTAAACATGTCTTCTGCATACAAAATGTGTTTATTCGCAGTCACATAATAGGTCTACCGGATATCCACTCCAGACAGCAACTGACACCATATAGAATGTTCCCCTTCAAGGCAGCCTTGAGATATCAAATTGAAGTGTCAAAAACTCCACACACAACCTTCTTTATAAGCAAAAGGAACATAACCTATTGTAATTGTAACCTAGAAATCACTACCAGAATTCACAAAACTAATCAACTAAGAACTGGGAAGAATGGAAATGATATGCCAGAGAACAAGTCATAAAGGAAGAATAAGTATGACAATACTCAAAGGAAGAAAAAAATGGAGGAACAACGCTCAGGAAAGCAACAATATCTTATAGAAAATAGTGAACATATCACAACAACACAAGCACAAACATCTACATCATGACAAATTCTTTGTTCCATTGCGACAAAGTTACAACTGGAGACCTCGGCACACAAAGAGCCACATCCCTTCCTACAAAAGTAGGTACAGCACCTCTCTTTTCTTCAGTACGGTGCACATCTTAACTCAACTTACAAAGCACAAATTCAGGCTTGTGCTGTGGGATAAAAAAAGGAAGTTCCTTTCTGTGTGTTGGGATTCTAAGTCAACAATAACAATTGTTTTAATTCATTGGATCAACAGCACCCCCAAAAATTACATTTAAGTCAAAACATAACATTTGATGTATCTAAATATATTTTATTTTATCTTTAAAAACAATTTCTTTCATGTAGTCAACGTACACAATAAAACAAAATCATGAACAATTTTTTTCTCAAAAAGACATTTTACATGTATCCATTCAATTTGTTATAACAATTTATCATATCACAATACATAATAAAAAAAAATCAACTAATACAATTAAAAAAGCTTGTCTTGTTTGGAACACCTTCCTCAGGACTATTTTAAAACATCTTCATTTCTAGAAATAGATACATAACACATGTTAGTCTTGTACTATATGGGGGAGTTTTTATTTCGCTGTTGAAAAAAGACTTTAAATGTCTTACATTTAGTGTGATACTATTATGTATTACCACGATCGATCCAGGAGTTGTAGTGGAAATTAGTGACTCCTCATCCCCGCTGTGTCATCAAAGGATCTATACAATACAGTGACACCATATTTTAAATTTCAGTGCACAGGTATAAGATCGAATATTACATAATCAAGGCTTTAGCTTTAAAATTACCGCTTACTTATGGTTTACACTGAAGTCTTTCGTGGCATTGGCTCGATTCTTTCCAACTTTAGATAGTGTTGCCTCTTTATTTAGTCTGGCATAGCGTGGTCCTTAGTGCTTCACGGACTTGTGCATGGATCCCTCCTCTTTTTAAATTGAGGCGATCTGCAGCGTCTAAACAAGTAACGTATGTTTTTTAGGTGTTGTACCGTTTATGATTAAATATATACATATTGATCAGAGGCGGATTTCATAGAAATTGCATGTTGCTCATATACTTGTGATAACCGACTCGGAGGTTGTTACTTATCTACAGTCGAGATATTAGACAAAGTTGGACAAAAGCCCTTTCTATATTTCGATCGAGTTTTTATATTATTAAATTGAATATACGATCCCAGACAGGAGCCTTTATTTATGGGGTTTTAAATAAATTTAGGGCGAATACCCCCCAACTAAGGAGTAGTAAATGGAAAAGCCATTCTGCTCATTTTGGTCAAAGTTCCTCTTACCTCTCGTGTGAACTAACGCTCCGGCCGTCCGGTCTCCCTGGTTGCCCGTGTCGGTAAGACTCCTGCTTTGAGCCTTGGCCTTATATACCTACGCCGGCTAGAGTTTACGGTGATTCTGAACACCTGTGTTTAGTTAAATCATTACAGGTTCAGTTTTCGCGCCATAATTGTAGTTTTTTACTCTAACAGTTACCGTCCACATTAGAGAACGGACTTGTATACACTAAAGCCCACATTCTCTATCGTTCTTTTTGCAAAAACTATCTCACTTTTCTAAAGTTTCTATATAATCCTTAAACTGGCTATTTTCATTTGAGTTGTAAACAGCCATAAGTGGTGTTTTCAAACGATACTTTGATTTTTTCTAACACCTAGCAAAATGTTATCCGCCATTTTCGTAATTTTTTTGGACTCACGATTTCCTAAAGTAATCGCACTCACATATGTCAACAATTGTGCTTTTGTGTACATAAATCCAAACTGATAATTAATTTATTGAAAGACGAACGTAGTGACCCAACCCGATAGATCATAATAGGTATCCAATCACACTAAAAGACATAACCCTCCATATTTATGATTTTGTATACTGGACCCCCCCTGCTATTCTTTGAAACAATATAAGCCACCAAGTTGGATGGGAAAGTCCGTCCTTTTAACAGATATTCTAGGTACACTCTATTTACAATAAGCTTCAATGTATTTCACGAAATCTCATTGTATTCTTCATATAATGCATTATACTGAACAGGGAAACAAAATATGCTGTTACCAAAAAACATGATAATCCTCTTCCATGATGCTTTTATATGTCCAGCTCCAAACCTCTAAATAGTGGTCATGTTTCTACCATAGTCAACATTTTATAAATACAGTATACATGGTTTTTAAACAGATTAATGTTTTCAGTAATTTTTCATTTACTCTTCTGTTAAATATAAAGAGTATACCAAATGTATTTATATACAGTCTGGACCAAACAAATGCATAGTATACACAATATATGAATATACAGGCAGTTAAGTGCTACCTCACCATTCTCTCCCATTCTTCTCTACTGTTGAGGCCTGCAGTGTATGATCTAAACTTTGACATAAAGATTTGTTCTCTCAGTTTGCGTCTCTTCTCAGTATCACCACCTCTCATAGATATCTTAATTTTTTCCAATATGAATCACTTCAGGTCATCTTCTTTGTGGTTCTCCGTTACCCAATGTTCAACTAAAGGGGCATTTTTCTTTTTATTTTTGAGGGCTGATCTGTGTTCTGATAGACGCAAGCGCATTTCTCTGCCAGTTTCACCAATGTAGCCCTTTTGACATGGGCACATTAGTAGGTATATAACATTGGATGTCCTGCAGTTTACATGGTCATTCATCCAATGTGATACACCATTTAATTCAACCTTGTCAGATTTTATAATTGATTTGCAGTGGGAACATGTTCCACACGGCAAATTCCCACGAATGGGTGTTCCCTGATCAATACTCAATTGGTAGCTTTTTTTGGGTTCTCTGTATGTTTGGACCAAGCAATTACGGATCGTTTTATTCCTTCTATATGCAAAGGTTGGTTTGGGTAAGAGTGTCTGTCCTTTTCTATTCAGGATTGACCGATTTTTATTAATGAGATTTTTCAGTTTCATACTCATGCCGTTATAATCTGAGACCATTACAATGCTGGTTTCAGTTTGTTGTATTTTGTTTTTAGGCTCAAACAGTGTTTCTCTGTTCCGATACTTCGCACGTTTGTAGCTTTCTTGTATTAATCTTTTAGGGTAACCCCTTTGAAGCAATTTGTTTTTTAAAATCTCTGCATGTTTTTCAAACGTGGACCTATCCGTGCAATTGCGTCGGATTCTAATGAACTGACTAAAGGGGATCCCATCCTTTTGACATTTCGGATGGTAACTTGTGTGGTGAAGTAATGTATTCCTATCCGAAGGCTTTACATACAATTCCACACAAAGCCTACCCCCCTGTGCCAAGATCTTAATGTCCAAGAAGTCAACTGCCACTAGACTCTTGTTGGCAGTAAACCTGAGATTTACATCTCCGCAGTTAAGCCAATCCAAGAAAGCATTAAGATCATTCTCGCTTCCATCCCAAATAAAAAACACGTTGTCTATAAATCTAGACCAGTGTTTGATGTTTTCATAAAAAGGACTGACCTCATTGTAGATGTGTTTCTCGTCAAATTTTCCAACTTATAAGCAGGCAAGGCTCGGAGCATATGTGGCTCCCATGCTCGTGCCTTTTATCTGACAAAAAAGATCCTTGTTGAAAAGGAAAATATTATTCATTAGAACAATCTCAATGCAGTCAACAATAAAAGTGTTTTGTGCATTCAGGTCATCCTCTTCCTTACACAGAATGTTTCTCATCATGGTAATTGTGTCTTGCTGGGGTATATTAGTATACAAGGACTCAATGTTCAAGCACACTAACCACTGGGTTTCATTGTTGAAATTAATACCTTCACTTTTTGAGATCATATCCGTTGTATCTTTTATGTACGATGGTAATGTTTCTACTAACTGTCGGATAAAATGATCCACATATTTGCTGAGCGGCTCCGTACTGGAGTCAATTCCAGATAAATGTCTTTATGGACCTTTGGGAGTCCATAAAGAGCTGGTATTTTCGGATGATTGTTGACAAAAAATCTGAATTCTTCCTCACATATAATAGAATCCTCCTTGGCTAAAGTAACTATATCTCTTATTTTCTTTTTTAGATCGTTACACTCTCCTATATTCGATTTCCTATCATGAATTTTGGTGTCTAAGAGAGAATGCATCTTTGAGATATAGTCTTTAGTGTTGAGGATCACAACACTTCCACCTTTGTCTCCAGGCTTTATTGTTATCTCCTCACATTCTGATAAATTTTTTAGTGCCTCCCTTTCATTTTTCGAAAGATTATTATTTGTCCAAGTTTTTTCCGCTAATAACTTTTCTAATCCTATGGACACCACCTTTTCGAATGTATGGACCTCCTGGCTAACCATCGTGATGTTTGGGGTCCAGGTGGAGGGTGGTTTTAGACCTGATTTATTCTCTTTAGGTCTGGTTTCCCTATTCTCGAAAAATCTTTTTATTCTTACCTTACGGAAAAAATCCCGTAATCTTTTTCTATTGAGTACCTGCATCCTAGAGTGCTAGGAGCTAAGCCTAACCCTTTTTCTAAAACATCAACATCTGCCTTTGTCAATACTTTATCAGAGAGATTTATTATTGGTGCTTTTTGAGTATGGCTATTTATTCCCAGTCCTTGTGACTGCGAGTCCTCATGTAGGGTCTCCTCATTATTCCCTCCTTTTGTATGAAACCCTGACGCCCCCCCCCCCCCTCCTGAGGATCTTCTGCACATTCATCTCTTGGTTCATTGCGTTTAGAGTTATCTGGAGCTCTCTCAGCTTCAGAATCACTTGTATTGTAGGAGGTGTCCGAAAAAGTCACATTTTTCTTAAAGAATTTGTTCCTATTATATTTATAAGGACGATTATTGTACTCACTAGGAACAGGTTGGTCATAATAATCTTTTTGAAGATATGGATACACCAGTTCAAGCTGAAAATTGGCTATATCTTTTCTCAGTTTGTTACTTTTTTTATTTATCATTTACTCCTGATAACCAGTGATGTCTTCTTTTATTTCCGCTAGTTTTTTTATAGCGTCTTCCAAAGCTGTAGATTCATTGATTTCTTTCTCTAACTTCTCTATTTCTTCACGTTCAATTATTAGAAGTCCCTGTGCTGTATCGATAATCAGTAACATCCAATCGCGACTGCATCGGTTCGCGATTAGTGTCCAATTATCTTTAAATCTATCATCTTTCACAAATAATCCAGGTTCATTGGTAATCTGTAAACCTTTCGGAATAACCCCCTTCTTGCAGTACTGGATAATAAATTCTGCATGGAGTTCAGTTCGAACCAGTTTTTTCTTAAGGTTCCACAGTTTGTTCCACCTATCATCATCTCCTTTTGATAGGGTTACTGCAATAATGCTCTTGGAGGACCCTCCTAGGAGTTTTATGCACTGATCTTAAGAGAACCCGAAGGTTCGTAGTGTGTCCATATTGTTATTCGCAACTCTCTGGCTCCAGGAGCCGAGATACACACCTTTCTGGGTTAAACAGGGAAAACTCTCTCTTTTTTTAAGTTGTGCTGTGGGATCACAGAGATTCTGTACTTGTTCCACACTCTATCATCACACAGCACCACCACGAACTCTTTCACTTCTTTCACCTTCACCTTCACAGAGGTAGAGAAATTAGACAATCACTTCGACACGTGTACAGGCCTTTCGACACAGGTCCAAACACCAATTTTAACCTGCAATTCTCTCTTCTGACAACCATGTTTTAGGTGAAGCTCATCTTTAGGAGTCTTCCTTACATCCAAAAACATATTCAACTTGGACTCACCAACATGCTGCACTCCCTATTGAGACTGGAAATTGCTATATGGGCCCTAAATAAAGTAAAAGGAAACACTCGTGTACTAATATGTCAGGTGCCAATAACATGTTCTTAATGGATGTATGTCATGACAACGCAGGCTTTACACCGCGCTACCATTACAACACATCTATCACAACGCAAGTCGTTACAACGACTTGGGCTGTAGGCGCTGGATATAGGAATAGTATAATTTACTATTCCAACTCCAGCCTACGTAATAGTAGGGAAGGTGTTGGAATAGTAAATGATACTATTCCTTAGTATATAGTGCCATCCAGCACAAGTCGTTGTAACGACTTGCGTTGTGATGGCTGCGTCGTAATGGTAGCCTGGTGTAAAGCCCGAATTGTAATGGCTGTCTACCGTTCTTAATTACAACCCTCCAATTTAAGCTGTTACCAAGGCCAATTGCAAGCGGTCCTTGATCACACAATTGACTCTCTCTAACAAACCATTGTGCTTGGGATGGTGCAGCTAGATACAAGTCGGATGAATACCAGATGATTCTAATAAACTTCTAATTTCAATAGACAACCAACAGTGTCCCATTATCAATAATATTTTCTTCAAGAAGGCCTTGCCTAATGACTTATTCTAGAAAGTTATTATTTGACTGAGTGTTGACTTGGTCTACAAATGTAACCTCAGGCCACTTAGGGATATAATTCATTAAGACAATGCATATTTAGAAGGACACTGTGATACCCCAAAATGACTGATATATTAAAATCAAGCTTGCACCAATAGAGTGAGTACATGAATTATAGTTGAGGGCACAATCATTCGGATTATATCGCTGAGCACAAAAACTTACCCTCACAAAAGACACAGTACCTTTGTCCATCACTGACACCAGAAATCTGCCTTGATCCTCTGTTTTGAGGATCATATTCCTCCATGTCCCTCATGAACTAAAGATAGAACTCTACCATTGAGCTCCCTAACAATGACAACAAACCTCCATGCCTTAGCAACCTACCATCAATGGTCATCTCATCCGTGACTCATTTGAAAGGGACCAACTCATCTTGTTAATCTTTGGCATGATACTATCTGCTCACAATGGGCTAGCTTGTAGCAGCATGTAATTTTCCAGCTTCTGTCTCATAGTACTGAATGCACTTTACATACAACACAAAATATTTCAGTTTCATCTCTCTAAACAATATTATCAAAGCTCCTATGATTGAGACATAACCCGGTTAAGCAATCTACAGCAAATGTAATTTTTTAAGGAATGTAACGGTATGCCTGTAGACAATACTACCTCTTTGCGATGCACAGAGAAGTACGCACTCCACCACAAGTGCATGACAGTTTGATCATTGACAATGTCCTGATATATGTTTTAACAGCTTCTGAAAAACACATGTTTTATTTGTAAAACTGGGAGCACATTTAGTATAATATTGAACAAACCCCTAAAAGATCCAGAGCTAGCTCCTATGAAAGGGGGCTGGTGCAAAATCAATAGCACTAAGAAAGTTAACTTTCAATTTCTTTTCCAGACACATCTTGTCCTAGATGGTCAAAACCATCTTGCATGACATGCATTTACCAATTTTGAGGTTCAACACTTTGGCATCAAAACTCTCCAATAATTGTCTTAACTTTCATTATGTTCATACATTTCCTTACCATAAACAAGGAAGTCTTCTTGAAAGTATGCTACACCTGCAATTCCCTTGAAAATGTTCACCATCATCCTTTGTGAAGCAGCAGATGCTAGACCAAATGGCATCTGTACATAAGGGAACATATTGTTCAGAGTCACAAAGGATGTGAGGTGTCTGGAATCTTCATGTAATTCAATTTGGTGAAGAGTCATCAACATATAAAGCAAGGTGAACACAGCAGCATCTTTAAGACAAAACTACAACCCATTGATGTTAGGTAAGGGTTGTCAGTCGACCCAGATCGTTCCATCAAGATTACAAATAAGATTTTGTAGGTTTGATGCACAATGTCAAAGATTATTCAGCTTTGCATGCAAGGACTACTTAGGCCAACCATCCAGATCCTTCATGAGGTTGAATTATGCTGGACACAAATAACATTTTACGTTCAAACTTCTCCTTTTCTCTCCTCTTTAAGGGCACCTTACAAAGCTTATACACTACAGCTTTGCCTCATTTTGTAACATAATTTTATGTTGGGATCCAACAATTGTTCCTAATGTGACACTAAACATTTTAAGAACTTTCTTAACCCATGTCTCTACAACATCTTCTGTCACACCTATGTTTCTAATGACAAGTAATTTTTTCTTTAGAGACTACCTGGTTGGGATGATTTGGGTCAAGAATTATATCCAAATTATCTTGCTCATCCTGCCCTAACAAATTAGAAACAATGACGACTACACAGACCTCACCCTTTGCTACACTATCCCTAAACCTTAATTTGGCATCAAATTTTCCACAAATGTCTTATTTTGCCCTATAGGCAGGGCCACTTGAATTATGCAATTGTGCAGGCACAGCGATCTTCACGCAATTATAAATGTGCTGCCCTTGCCACATAATCCACCAGCTGCTGCTTAATCTGCAGATTTCGGCAAAATAATTATTTCTAGCTCAACCTTTTATTTTGCCGCGCAGTGGAAGGTCCAGTTGCAAGGTTGCTTGGTCACATTTCTGTTGCTCATTGCTCCATTTGGGAGTTAAACTGGAACTGATGAAATGCCCTCAAAGCCGAATCAGAGTTAAAAAGTGTAAAAAGTACAAAGTAATGAAGTAATACTATCAAAAAACTGAAGATCCACATGCTTTTCCTCGGCGGAGAATCCGCCGCGGAAAAGCATGTTTGCACAGCCATCCTAATATGTCTGGCGGTGTCTGAGAGACACCGCCACCATATTAGGCCTTTTCCGCCGCGGTTGTAAGTCAACCGCGGCGGGAAAGCGGCAGACTGAAACCAGGACCCACCAGCCATCCTAATGTGGCGGTGGGTCTTTGGTGGGTCCGCAGAGGATTTTCCGCATCCTCCGGGCCGGCGGTGGCTTCCGCCGGCCCGGAGGAGGCGGAAAATCCTCCATCGTAATCAGCTCCATAGTTTGTGTTACCCATATTAGCTCAGCTCCTCATAATTGTACCAATCTTGTCTTTAAAAAAGTGTTGCCTGAGTTTTAACTTTATACAGTGGTAGATTTTGCACAGTTTTCAGTACTGCTTGTGAACACATTCCTTACTCTCTTACAATCGTCACTTGCATAGGCAGTAATTTCCTTCATATTCAGGCAGATGCATCAAGCAAAATACCTCCCGGTAAAATAGCGATTCGGTAAAACAGGCCGATACCGACCGCAAAACCCCCAAATGCAATGCATCAACACAAATCGGTAAATATTAAAGAACCGCTAAAAAATCCCCTCTGTAAATTACCGAATCGCTATCCAGCCGATCGGAAATAACGAAAACGAAAGCAGGCCCCGGAAATACAGATTCGCTAATAAAGAATCGCAACAGAATGCATCAAAATTCGCAAATACCTAAAACGTCAAAAATCGCTATTTAGCATGAGCAAAATGAGGGGAATCTCAAACTGGAGGTAAAGTTATTCGAATGAAGAAAAAAAAAAAATTCTGACAGGTGCTGACAATCAGTAACCCTTTAAAAATGACCCTGAAAACCCTGTTAGTCAACCAAAATGGCTGCCCCTACGTGCTTGCTCGGAGGAGGAGAATCAATGCCCAGGCCCAGCAAAGGAGGATGATCCAGGAAAGAGTCTTCAAGGTGCGCATCACATTGCTGGGGCAAACAGAGGAACAGGTGTACGATAAGTACAGACTCGGCCCTGCCATGATCATGCGTCTAATAGCAGATCTGACACCACAACTGCAGCACCAGACCCGTAGGACCCACGCAATACCAGCCCACGTCCAGGTCCTATGCAGCCTGCACCTGCTGACGTCTGGAAGCTTCCAGGGGGTAATTGCAGAAGCCGGAGGTGTGTCGCAAAGCGCACTATCACGCTTCTTCCACAGGTTCCTGGATGCCATGCTAGCATCGATACGTCACCACATCACCTTTCCCACAACCCCCAGCAGTTGAACCGCACCAAGCGTGAGTTCTACCAGGTGGCACAATTCCCCCATGTGATAGGGTGTGTCGACTGCACCCATGTCCCCATCTGTCCTCCCTCAGCCGCCGAATACATCTTCCGCAACCGGAAGTCATACCATTCCATTAATGTGCAGGTTGTGTGCAGTGCCAAGCACATCATAACGGATCTCGTAGCCCAATTCCCAGGGAGCACACACGACGCATACATCTTCCGTCACAGTGGCCTCCACAGGCGCCTGATCAACGGTGATTTTGGAGTTGTATTGATGCAACATCATTTAATCCATCCCCACATGTACCATTGCATTCATGCCGCTGACCATTCTCTCCCCATCCTGCAGGTGACAGCGCTTACGCCTTGCATGAGTATCTACTCACTCCCTACCTCAACCCAGCAACACCACAAGAGCAGCGCTACAATAGAGTACACGTCAGCACAAGGAATGTGGTGGAGCGCACATTCGGCATCCTCAAGAGTCGCTTCAGAATATTGCACAAGACAGGAGGTGCCTTGCAGTACGACCCAGTGACCTGCTGCCAGATCATAGCTGTCTGTGCCATCCTGCATAACATCGCACCAAGAAGGGGGATACCCATAGAGGTGTACGGTGAGGACGAGCTACGTGCACAGCAACCCCCCCCCAACACCGACAGCCACATGTGCCCAACACAGCAGAAGGGCAAAGGAGGCGGACATACATCACACAGCATCACTTCTGAGACAGGTAAGAAAGAGCCATGACAAGATGATATGCATTGCAAGGGTTTAATGCCCATTAACACCTGACTGGTGCTGATTAATGTAACAGAAACATGATGCAGCGTAAATTAAATCAAAAGGGAAAATGTCCATTGACAACACAGGTGCTGCATGTGGCACTACAGTTGGCCCACGGTTACCTCACCATGGCCAGGGAGCCATTGCATCATGGCTATTTACGCTTGCCACGGACACCCAGCCTCCTGTCCCATGACTCCTCAACATCTCCTTGATGACTTTCAGTGGCTGGTGCGCTGCGCGCGCTGCACGCACTGCATGCGCTGCGCCTCCTCCCGCTTGTCTCAGGCATGGTGACGCTGCTCACACTTGAGGCTGCCTCACTCACCTCATCCCCTCCCACACTGCTGATACTGGCAGTTCCAGACTGCAGATGCTCCACTGCAGTGGTCACTCTATCGAGGGTCCTTGCCACATCCCCACAATAATGGCCCAAGTCAACCTGCAGGGACACCGATCGGTGGGCTAGCACAGCTGTGCTGTTGCACAGCTTCTTGATGGCCTTAATTGTGGCATTGGTACTGAGTGAGTACTGCTTATGTCTCCGGCGCTCACTCCGTTGGCCTGCAACAACAGCACGTGTGAGTTCCTGTGGGCATTCTTTAATGTCATTGTTGCCCTCTACAATGACTGTGGTCAGCTCTCGCACAGCGTCAGTCATTGATGCAAATCTGTTGGACATTCTTGTCATGCTCATGTTCATTGCACCCATGTGTCTCCCCGGCAGGCGGTGAACACGCAGCATTCGGGTCTCCACAACTCCATACACATCTGCAGGATCAACTGTTGTCGCTGCAGCCCTACCCAGGGATCCGGCCCGCTGTCTAGCTCGCAGAAGTGCTGCTGTTCGGGCGGTTGGGGTGACGACAGCCTGCTGCTGTACATTTGTGGCTGCTGGCCTCTGCTCCGTCTCCCTCTCCTGCAGGGAGGGGACATTTGCCCTGCGGCTATGTGTGGTTGACAGGACTGGTGGAGGTGGAGGTGGTGTTGGTGTTCTTGTCCGCGTTGTTGTTGGTGGTGGTGGTGGTGATGTTCTTGTCCGCGTTGGTGGTGGTGGTGGTGGTGTTGGTGTTCTTGTCCGCGGTGGTGGTGGTGGTGGTGTTGGTGGTGATGTTTGCGGTGGTGGTGAAGGGGAAGGACTTCCTCCATGTTCCAGCGTGTTCTCCGCATTCATCACCACTGGGATCTCACAGATGACTAGGCGCCTGCTGTCATCTGATTCCATGGGGGAGGCATCTGTGTGTGAAACAGAGCATTGTTATTAATTTGTGGATATTGTTATTTTTTGCTTTTGTCATCTACATAAAGGACATATAGGGACTGACATTTGGCCCTTTGCTACTGTTTTCATATCATACACCTCAGGGGTCAGACGTGCACTCGTTCCTGTTATGACTCCAACTCCCATGATGCAACACTCTGTTGAGGGATTGTGCTTTAGGCACGGCTACATGTGCACTGTGTTTGGCATGGGGAAATGGGCAGGGGTTGACAAGACGTTGCATATCTGCACTGGCATGCATCTTACCTTGCCCACCTTCCGCAGCACCCGAGGTGTCCAGTTGGGTGACCCCCACAACAGCTTCCGGTTCGATTGTCGACTCCACAAGGTCCTCGAGGGCTGTGTTCGGTGTCACATTGGAGGACCCACCACCTGTGCCAGCCGCATCCTTCACCCTTTCCGCAATCCTCTCCTTAGCCCTTTTGCGGAGGTCGTACTACCGTTTTTTAAGGTCGTCGATGCTGCGGTGGGTGACTCCAACAGCATTCACGCTGTCCTTGATGCGCAGCCACATCCTCCTCTTCTCCGCCTCTGGCACCTTCAGGGAGAGCTTGCCAAACAGCCTTTCATGCCTGCTGCTGACACCCTCTATTAGGATCTCAAGTTCCTTGTCAGAGAACTTTCGTTTTCTCTTCCTGGGGTGTCCTTTCCCTTGGGTGCTTCTTTATCCATAATGCACTGCTGTGCAGGTCCTGGTCACTGCTGGCTATGTATTGCTCCTCTGATCCTGTGCTCTGCCTCCTCCTCTGAGCTCCTCAGGGCACCGAGTGAATCATGGGCTGTCCTACTTCCTGGTTGTGATGTCATCAGCCTGCTTCCGATGCGACGCGCTTTTTGCGATTTCGCTAATACCGAATTCGCAAATACCGATTCGGTATTTGCTAATTCGGTATTTGCTAATCTTCATTTTGGTTCTCGCAGCCATGTTTTCGCAATTTTTACTGATTCGGTAATATTTAGCGAATTTATTGATGCATCGCGGTTTGCATTTCCTCATTAGCGATTCCTTATTTTTCGCTAATAAGGACTTGGAATACCGATTTTTGATGCATCTGCCAGCATGTTGTGAATGTTCAATTCCTCTGGCTAAGGTAAAAAGTGTTTCAAGGTCTGGATCTTCAGTAGAAAGTCATCTCTCTTGTATTTTTGTTGTTGTTTGTCCTTTTCAATAATTGATTTTGAACGATTTTATCCTTGAGATCATGATAATTGCAAGTACTTGCCATTGACCAATTTGATCTCGTGGTTGTCTGTGGAGACCACCAGCACTTACTTTTAGAGATGGCAATTATGTACCCGCATCAGATATTTAAAGAGTGCAAGAGAGGGAAAACACACAGTTCCAAAAGACGGAGGAAGAGAAAGTCAGCAAAACCCTCACAAAGGGAGAAAGCATGAACCTGCAAGAGCAAGGAAAAGAGCCAGGATTGTCTGGTAGTGGATTAAAGACTCCCAGCCTTGGAATTCAGCATGCATGGCGTTTAATTACACCAACAGCTGGCTTCCGAGCTTTGGACAGGGGCACTCTACCATTCACAATTCAGAACTGGTACTGAGAAGTGTTCTCAAAGCTCCTACAAAATTGCCAAAGGTTTCACTTAGCAATGAAGGGGCAGATTTACAAGCATTATACGGCACATTTGCGCCACCGTTGCATCACTTTTGTGACACAGCGGCGGCGCAAAGCCAGCACCCTGCTGAGGGGTATTTACAACGTGACGCATCTAGGGAGAGGCGTCATGTTGTAAAGCCCTGCGCCACATGTGGGCGTTCTGGTGCAGGCGGGGGGAGGCATTCAGGCACAGGAACGCCTTCTAAAAGTGGCTGAGTGAAATCTACAAGATTTCACTCAGTCACTTTTAAGGCCATGCTGCGTCAAAACCCTGCGCCTGCTTGAAGCAGGCGTAAGGATTGACGCAGCATGTTGTGAATAGAGGCATCCCGAGCCTTGATGGAGCTGCCTCGCGCTTGCAACTCGGCTCCAACAATGCGCCGCCTTTCCGCCAGGAGATGCGACACGCATCTGCCTATCCGTGCACCACGGTGCGCCGCATTGTAAATGCGGCGCAACAGTGGTGGCACATGGGTGGGCCGATGAGTTGCAACTCTTCTGGCGTATCCCTGCTGATTAGCAGAGATGCGCCAGAAGTAGTAAATCTGCCCCTTAGTCTTTTGCAAAAATGTATGTCACTTTGAACTGCATTTCTCCAAGGATTAAATCTTGTACAGGGCCTGACTGGCTACCGGGCAGTTTGGAATGCTGCTGAGCTGGGGGCTGATTTTGTTAATGGGGACCTGCGTGAGCTAAACGAAATTCGTTTCGCTTTCCGTATTTCGAAGCTCACGCAGGTCTCCATGGATGAAATCAGCCCCCACTGCAGTAAATTCAGGCAACAGCTCGGCAGCATTCCTAACTGCCCGGTAGCCAGTCCGGCCCTGATCTTGTATCTAATGTCTTCAACACAGTGAGATTATCAGTCACTATTTCAATATCATCATCTTTTTTTCCAGGGTACACTTCAACCACTTCCACTTATAATGTATTTAATACATTTCTGCCTTTACAACTCTGGGTGTAGATTAGCAAGTCTTTTTTACTTGAAGGTAAAAAGATCCCCATCTATGACATCCAGATATGCCTCGAAAGCTACTTGCCATTCCTCCCAATTTAGTGGTTGGGTACCTGGATTTGCTAAAGATAGAGGAGGACGTGAGCTCTTCCATAGTTTTAGAACACAAAAAACAGGTAATTGAGTGGTTTGCTTTAGGGAAGAAGTGTTCTTAGAAGTTATTTAGTTGAGCAAGTACAATACTAGTTGTTATGTTTATGTGTTAGACACTTATGATGACTTGTGCACACATGGATGAGTTGTTGTCAAAATGATAACATTCCACTACATGGCGATACAAATTGAACGAGGCAGTCATCAAAAGAGTGTAAAATTTGATATTTGTGTCATGAGGTGTTGTAAGAAAGTGGGATATTGGTTGAGGGGATGGAGGTCCCACTCAGACAACAACCCCATGCTTGTCATAGTGAACTACAGAAAGTCAGTCAGTTAACCTGTGTCCTCTGGTAGCTTGACACAAAGCAGTCAGAGGTAACATAAAGTCAATTTGTCAAGCATTCGTGCATCACTCAAATTTAGAAAAATTAATTACATTAAAAAAAGGATACCAGAACTACAAAAATGCAATCAGAAGAAATTGAGATATTAACTTTTAAATATTTAAGTGAAAATGTAAAGTGAAAATAGCCCCTAAATGCACAAAGAGGCACTCATAGTCATCTGTCTGTGCTAGACCAGGGTAAAGTAACATGTCCATCCAGTCCACACCTATCCTCCTTTGTATTACTATCTCTAAGCAATACACAAACACCAACAGCAAAGTATTCACAGATATATGACCCAGGATATGGGCAGAAGGTACAAATGCTTGGAACAAGAAAATACGGACTTTCTAAAAGCGCAATTTTCAGAATTGTGATTTAAATTATAATTTTACTGTTAAGGTAGATTTTAAATTACAATTCATTGGAGTATAGACAGCATATTTGTATCTGCTCTCAATCCAAATTTAGCACTTATTGAACATAATAAACTAACCCAGTGTTAATCAAGGGGAAATATAGGCCTTACAAAGAGGAAAAATGACTTTAGGAGCTTTCGCTGCCAGGACATGCTACACTTAAGTATAAATGTCTTACTTTTTAAATAGTGCCCCCTGCCTTATGAGCCTTTAGGACACACCTTAGGGATGGCTTATATGTATTAAAAAAGGAAGACTGTGACTGGCAGAAATTTAATTTAGCCAGGTCGGTAGGGCAATTTAAATTGCACTACAGGCTGCAGTGGCAGGCCTAAGACATGTTTTAAATGGCTACTTTGGGAGGTGACACAATGAGTGCTGCTGACCACTACTAGCATTATATATACAGGCCTAGGGTACAGGTAGGAACATTTATTAAGGACTTATAGGTAAATTAAATGTACTAATCAGGTAGATGCCAATTACACCATGTTTTAGGGAGAGAGCACAAGCACTTTACCAGTGGTTAGCAGGGAAAATGTGCACAGAGTCCCAAGCAAATAAACATGGGTTCAGCGACATGAGGCAAAAATCTGGGGGAGACCCAGCAAAAATGGCCCGATCCAATAGGTGTGCATGTCACTGTGCTGCTACAGGCAGGAAAACCTTAGGAAGGTCACTTGCACAAAGAGCATTTTTTTTAATGAGGAAGGTACATTATTACCGAGTAAATGTGGTTCTTGTATCATAAGTGTATATCATCACAATCTTGTGAGATGTCCTCCTGAATCTGACATCAGCATTCCAACACTGATGATCATTTCTACAGTGAGAGGAGCTTGAATGCTGGACATTTAATGGTTGAGGTGGTGCTTCACAAGAAAGGAAATTGTGTTCCACTGCGACCACGACACGTGTCAGTCTAATAGAGTGCCAAAGACGATAAGGAAGTGAGAGAAATATGTCCATGATAGCTCCAAAGAGTTGCCCTATGAAGAACTTACTCAGAGCTGCTGACAACTCATTGAATACCAAAGTACAGCAAAGGCTACACCAATGGAGGAAAGAGTTAGGCGGTCAGGAACAGTAAAAAAACAAAAATGATCCCCCAATTCCTGGGAGAAAGCTACAGGAGTATGGGGGGGGGGGCATTCATATGTTTCCCCGAAAAACAATAAAGATTGGTGCAAGCACATCAGCAACATGGCTGAAGAGCAGCATACATTTATGCCTTCACAGTAGCTACCATGGCAGTGACTCTTTTGAAGGCTCAAAATTCACAGCAGGGCCAGTGTAGATCTCTAGATATGTCATGCGGGACTCAGGCTGACAGATGTAATGACCTCCGCCACCCTGACCGATGACAGCGCGCCTGCAATACCTTAAATTAGACCCTAAATCCATTAAACGATGGTCCTCAAGAGCCCACAGAAAGAAACTTTAGTCTCTCAAAATACCAATAAAATCTATAAACAGGAAGCCTAAAATAAAAAAAACAAGTGGAGTCTGCCTACCTAAAGGTGCGACAAAAACCTATATAACAATGTACACCACGTTTTGCTAAAAACCACTACAAACTGCCAAAGACCTTTCCATAATCTGAAACGTCATGTGGTAAAATAATGGCCAAAATGCAAGAAAAGTCAATAACAACTTGAGGCTCGATTAACTTTACAGGATGAGCTTTCAACATGGACTACATTTGCAGAGGAGAATTGTGAGACAATAGACAGAAATGGCGTCAGTGAAAGATAGGTACACCTGGGCCTTCATGCAGGACGAATAAAACATTTTACTCACAAATATCCTAGAAATTGTTCATCAGGAATCATGGAATATCCTTTAAAATAAATGGTATTCTGGTTTAAGAAGAAGATAGACTCGTGTGTTATTTTTTTAAATTATCTGAAGATGATGAGGAGAATCAGCTTGAAAGAATCCAGAGTATCTGGAAAGCAATATTTGCTTGAGACAATCTATTTGTTCTCTGGGGTGTTCCCTTTCCATGTATTTCATTCTTTTTCTTTTATATGTCCCTTCCCTTGTCTTGAGGATGGTGGATATTTTTTAGTTCCAGTACGCTTGTTAACCCTTTATGTGGACAACATGCATTACATCGAATCTAAACTTATAGATGAACAGGCGTGTTTGGTTTACCTTTGTTTTATAATGTTGTTTGCTGACATTTTGTATGCCAGTTGCACCAGAGGACCATCGCCAAAAAGTGTTTTAAATAAACGTGAACTTGAATTTGGCACAACTCTGTAATAGTATTGCATACAATTAGCATAGGTCCAGTAAACTGGTGTAAACAATAAGACAATACACAAACACATTCCAGAATACACATTAAAAAAGTGAGACAGCAACAAAGCAGTGATAGCCCATGGCCACTAAGTGCCAGCTATGCTCCATTTATTATGACTGGATGATAATGAACAAGGGAATAATCCTGAAAACGAGAAACACAAAAGCAACACGATGCAGTTAAATGTAAAGACAGATTGATAGTGCATCCATTTCTTGCGCTGAAAAAGTGGGGTGTAGCTGCCCTTATTTTCTGTAGACTTTTTACCCATCTTCCATTCTATTTCCTTTCATTTAAAAAACAATACACGTGAAAGAGCCACCATTTGCCCTAGGCTAGTGAAAATAATGTAGAAGCTAAACCATAACTCTTTTGTCCAGATGCTGCATCCTAAGGCATTCTAAAGTGGCTGAACAAAGGATGTCATGGAGCTACCCCACAAGGCTGCAGAATGTAGCCACCATAGAAAATATCCTCCACCTCAGTGCACAAGGTATCTCTCCGTAAAGAGCACCAGATATACAGTTTAAGGGATGCCTAGATCTTAACCATGCCACAAAAGAAACAATGCATGGGAATCTCAAAACAAAAGAATAGTGGGAGTTGTAGAGATTGGTCAGAACTTCCATCTTTACACCACAACTCATTTCCAACCATCACTTTGTTTAGGAGGCTGCAGGCCTCTCTATCTGTCAAGCATGAAATGGGACCACACCACTATGTGTTACTGAAGCCTATCAAGAGGTTGTTGTCCATCCACATTACAGGCGGGTAACTCTGGTATTGTGCTTGGGATACCACTGGTTGGTTTCCTGGAGATGGTCCTGAAACTGACGATTGGTTACTGGAAAGTTTTGTTTGAACTGCAATCATGCATGACAAGGAGACCCATTGTAGGACTGTTCACATGCACCAACTGTACAAACTGAAAATTACAGGGAACATTAACCATTCTTGTTCCACTGTCACTCAATGATTATGACTTGAGAGAATGGCAATAGATAGTGGGGTAGCATTTTAATAATATCAAGAAAAGAATACAGTTTATAATAATGTGCAGGATTAACATATAGGATTAATGAAAAATAAAATGCATTTAAATGCATAAATTGCAGTAGGCAACTATATTTATTTGTACTAGTTCTCAAAATGACTGAAGCAACATTGCCTGACAAGCTGGCATGACTAAAAAATGCTTAATGTGCATAACATGTTTATTTCCTGACCTTTCATTGAACATGTTTTTCTATAATGAATAATAGCTGCATAAATGTTTTCATCTAATGCTGCAAATGTTTCCTCGTATGCAATGATTACTGCTAACAAATAAGTTTTGTTATTTAGAATGGGAGATATGAAGACTTCCTCATGTGAAAGTAGTTTTGAATGAGAAAATGAAATAATATGTAGAAAAGTGGAAACCACTAGGTAAGAAGAAATAGTTACAAGTCTGTAAGATTCGATATAGAGTCATTGTGTTTTTGGTTAAAAGACGAGGAGTGATCCTGTTCCCAGAGGAGCATCGCAAGAGGATTAGCTAGTTGAAGAAGAAAGAGGAAGGCAAGATGCAACCTTGATAAAATATGTTGTCTATGATAGTGTGTGTTCCTAGAGTAGGTACATATACATTTAGCCCAGACTTTTTCCATTTACCCAGACCCAGATCGTTATGCCACATTGCTCTGAGCCTCTACTGAGTTTCTTGAACTGCTCTTAATGAGAAGTTCTGCTTTTATTGGTTTGGGATTTATATACCTGACGTTTTGTGCTCAAGCGTTATGCTTTTCTCTCACTTTCACTCTTCCCACCTAGAACTGACACTATTTTCTCTCCATTCCTAGAGGGATTCAGTCCTTTTAGGAAACGCTTAATGTATTATATTCTGATTGACTAATATTGATTTTTTATTTCTGCTCATATATTGATTATCAAGATTAATAAGAAGTAACTTGTGACTTGAAATAAAGATGAACAAAAAAAGACTTAATTGATAAAAAACCTTTAATGGAATGTGGCTGCTGTGTTATGAATAGCGTTATGCGTTGCAGCTGTTATTGATTTATGTTCACATTTTGAAGTAGAGTGTTGCACGAATTGGTGATGATTTTTAGGTGCTTATTGTGAAGAAGTTGAAGAAGTTCTCATACTTTGCAGAAGTCTAAGATCCGGGAATAGATAGATGAGAGTTGATTTATGGTTTTCTTCTCTGCTAAATATTGGTTGTGTAGGTCATGAGGTATCGTCAACGACACACTTGAGATAAGGATTATAACAAGTTGTTTTTATTTGTCCTAAAATCAATTGATGAAACTACAGTGATTAGGGTGATTTCTCACTGGTAGAGATTTCATTTTTGTGTGTGGAATATCTTTCTGTGAGAAAAAGTCAGGGGGCATTACAACCTAAATATTCTGAATGTTGAATTGCCTTTTGTTTTCTTTAGAGGAGCAGACATAGGTTGTTCATTTACTTTTGCTTAAAGTTGTAGAATTGTCTGTGCGAGAAAATTACAGAGGAGGGTGAGCTGTTGCGAGGAGTGAGAGCATACATCATAATGAGCCTCACTGGAATTGGATGGTTGGAGTACTGCCATGATGCTATTAGTTGATGATGGCAGAGAGTGACTTGATGGTATTGGTCAATTGTTGTGCGAGTGCCTTATTGAGATTTGTTAACCAGTAGGATAGGAGAAAAGATATCTGACATATATGGAACTAAATCAAAATATTGGGAACTTGAATTATTTTGTTTGCTATTGATTGAATAATCTGAAATCATTAACTGTTTAAAACGCTTGAGGATTTTGTGAGAGTTGATATAACAATTCCAGTACAGGAAGGTGAAGAGGCAGCTCCTGAGAGTACACCAGCACACTATACAAATGTAGGTTTGCATACATGTTTGTGGATGCGCCAATGGTGCAAGATGACTGAAAAAGAAGGTTCATTATGAACCCACCACCTAAACCCACATGCTATGAAACATTAAATTATTGGAAAAAAATAGCACATTCTAGGGAGAAGGAGAAATACCAGAATGAAACTAAGTGAGCAGTTTGTAATTATGCAGAGGCTCAATGGAATGAGAAACAGCAGAGAGGGAGGAAAGCCTTAGTCAAGGTGACCAGACTGTACCCAGCTATTTCTACTGAAAAATCTGAGAAATTGTAAAAGAATAAAACACAGGGAAATGAAGATGGAAAAGATGAAAAAGATGGTAAGAAATCAGGTATCATTAGTGATTCAGATGATGATATTTTAGATGCAATGTTAGTTGTGCATCCACGACCTTATGTTGCCCTGTAATAAACACTGAGGATGCTTCAACATCTAATGCGACAGTGGCTACAGCTCCTGTTGAATCAAATGTAAATCAAATTGAAAGACCATTACAGATGACACAGTCTATTGTACAACTTGCTATAACCAAAGCTGTGCCCGCCCAAAGTGATAATGTTCATACAGTGATACTTCCAGGTGTTACCACTTTTATTATACCTGTACTAGCACTCAATGTTAGGGTATGACAGCACAGCCATTAGAGATTCGCATGACAACTGCTTTGATTACTATTACCTCCAATGATGTAGTTCAAGGAGCTGTTGCCCTCTGGGGATCTTGTGCTGCATGTACATTTCAAGGCGTTAAAGAAACCTTGTGGCTTTAAAGTGTTATTTTACCACAAGTTGCGGAATTAATTGCCCTGACAAGAGCTTGCAGTCTAGCAACCCAGTCTAGGGAGACTACACTTACAGATAATCACTATGGCTTTGGTGTGGTCCATAACTTTGGACAGTATGGTCACAAAGTGGTTTCATGACTTCCTCTGGCACCCCCATTAGAAATGGGGAACATGTAAGAAAATTACTTGAGGCATTGCAAATGGCTACAGAAGCTGAGGTTGTTAATTGTGCAGCTCACAGAAGTAGCAATGGATATTTCACAGTTGGAAACAGATTTGCGGATGAAGTTGCACAGTATTGTGCACTTCTGGCGTGCACATTTAAAAGGGCTTATACAAACAAATCTGAAGAGAACACTGTTTTCTCGATGTTATTGTCAGTAGCTGACACATATGAGGAGCTCAAGAGATTGCAGAAAGATGTTTCAGAAGCAGACCAACAGGGTTTGATCAGGCAGGAGGTGAGAAAATGCACATAACATTGGGATGTCAGCAGATGGAGGACCAGTGTTGCCATACAGTTTAATACTTCCCAAGCCATGAATATTCCATGGTCCAACACACCTAGGGAGAGATGCAATGGTGAGGTTATTCAAACAGAATTGGTTTAACCTAAAATGCCAGGACACTTACAGAAGAAGTGTGACATGTGACAAAATGAATGTAGGGAAAAGAAAACCACTAACATTAAGCCACATAGGAAGATCAGGTCATCCCTTTAAAAGAATGCAGATGGAATTTATTGAGATGCCTGTTTGTAATAGGCTGAGATATGTCCTAGTTATAGTGTGCCATTTCTCTCAATGGATGGAAGCCTACCCATCATAGAGAAATGACAGTCTCACTGTAGCAAAGCTGTTGTTAGGAGAGTTGGTCTCTGGGTACAGATTACTGATTTCTCTGGAGTCAGACCGTGGGACTCATTTCAACAATGAGGTCTTAAGAATGCTTTGTGCAGCTTTACAGATTGAGCAGATACTATACTATTGTTATTGACCAGAAACTTCTGGAATTGTTGAGCAGCTAAATGGAGCCATAAAGACACGGTTGTTAAGCATTTGTGCTTCCACATCACTGAAATGGTCTGTTGCTTTGCCTTTGCTGTTGATGATTCTACAAAGTATTCCTGATAGGAAAATAGGAATATCACCTCATGAGATATTGATGGGGTGTAAAATTAGGCTGCCTTCTCGACCTGCATATGCACTTTCAAGCCACACAGATGACATGATACTCGATTACTGCAAAGGATAGGTTGATGTGGTGCATTCTGTCTCTCACAAGGTTCAAGTTTATACTGAAATCCACATCAGGAACTGTGCGCACGATCTTAGTCCTGGTGACTAGGTGTTAATCAAGAAGCACGTGCAGAGGTTTTGCTTGGAACTGAGATACATAAGAACCTTCCAGGTGATTCTCATCTTGAATACTGCTGTTAAGTGTGCCGGAGTACGAAACTGGATGCATGCATTGCACATCCAGAGTGTAAGAAATTCATATGAGAAGATGGTGTTCTCTGAGCTGGAACCAAGAGCACTATTGGCAGAATAACTGCAAGCTGAACAATAGCAAAGGCCAATATTGCAAGAGACACAGCAGCAAAGAGATTAAATGGGTGAAGAACTGCAGACAAACACATTATAGTCTCTGAAGGACAACACGAAGAAGAAGAGTCAAGATCTGCATCAGAGATAAGAGTTGGGACAACACAAGAACAAAGAGACGATTCAGGTAAAGCAATAAGTATTAGATCAAGAAGAGTCACCCGTAATGCTGAATGGCCCCACAATTATGGCCAAAGGAAATTGAGAACAAGTGTGTCAGTTGATCGCATACCGCGGCGCCAACCATCACTGAAGAGACAGAATCAAGTAGTGTAAGTAACATAGAAGAAGATCAGCAGACACAAAGAAGGTCGAAGAGTGCCTGATCGAAGGTATTCTGCACCTGCATGGACATACAGCGCAAACCAGGTGTTAAATGTGTCAGTGGAAGACTTTCTTCATCTGAGGTTAGAACTTTTTGAGCCCCTATGATATGACACTAGAAATAAACAGGGACAAAGCTGTTTGAAACAGATTTCTGAAAAGAAAGGAGAACTCAGAGACATGATTGAATGAGAGAGTGCAGAAGACTGAAATTACATTTTTGTTTTAAAGAAAATTTCCCTAGGCCCAAGGCCTCAGTAAAAGAATACCGAAAACAAAACACATTTAGAAGAGGATGGAGTAGGGATAGGGATGACTATGGGAAGACTGCTGTAATTCAGGCTGGAAGCAACTAACTGCAAAAGAAAATCAGAAAAACTGCTTTCAGAAAAGAGAGAAAAGCTGAAAATGAACTGTTGGATTATTACTGCTATATTTTTCTTAATGATCTGACTGCAAACAAGCATGTGTTTCCTAAAAAGAGCTAGATGCACGATCATTAATAGTGTTAGTAGTCATTATAGTATTGATAGGGTTTTACTGCACATGAGAGATAGGGACAATTAATTCTACAATTGCTCCAATGACACGTGCACACACAATAGATTAAACTAATGCATAATTAAAATTAAAAGTTTAATTTCAAGAATATTCAAAATATGAAATTTCCACTAATGTTTGCTGTAGGTTAGTTCAAGAATATACACAGGCATTAGACTCAAAAGATAGCAACTTTAGCAACTTTTTTAGCTGTAGAAGTTGCATACCACCACATACTTTTCTAATACTCAACTATATGTAGTAATTTGCTTCGCTTAGTATATATTTGAAAACACTTTGAACATTTTTACTCAAATTATGACCTGGTTTGAATGCAGCTGAGTATGAATTTACACCCACAAGCAAAAGAAATGGATACAGTTTGACATTATTTTAGAGCATCCATGCTCATAGATTCTGTAAAGGCATAAACAACATGTATACTTTATTAATGAGACCTTTAGAGAAAGTATTCATTATGACTTTAGAGGGAAGGAATATAAATATTTTGCACATTAAAAATATAGAGGAAGACACTTTGAAAAACGTTTGAAAAAAAGAGAGGATGAGAACAAAAAGAAAATGATCTAATCCAAAAAAAAATTAAGCAGGCGACAAAAGGGAAAAATATGTGTTTACAAAAGAAGAAGCCAAAAAATAAATAAGCATGTGGGTATTAGTAGCTGTGAACACACTTTTGAAATTATGCGGGGTACATACCATATTTTACTGGGAGTAGAAACAGTCATTCCAGGAGTCTATTTCGTTTGTGGACAGAATTTTTCTTGTCAATTACCAGCTGATTGGAAGGACATTTGCTATTTACCTTTGCTGTTTTCTAAAATGTATCATGTATATAGTGTAGATGTTATGGCAATGACATCATCACACAGATATACACGTAGCATAGGTGATGGAACAGAATTTTTTAAAGATATTTTGGGAACAATCATACCACAAGTGGGGGTTATTTTGAATGACGAGAAAATGTGAAAACTTTCAACGGTTGTGGACAAGTTGGCAACCAGTACTTCAGGAGCCTTATTAGTTGTAAATACAGAATTAGTGGCTATTAGATCAATGGTTTTACAAAATCACTCGACGTTATACATATTCCTTGCAGTGAAAGGAAGAGTTTGCAAGATGCTGCAAGCTCAGCATTGCTGTTCATACATACCTGATGGGAGTAAGAAAATTGTAGAGATCACATAGAGCATTTCTAATCCAAAACCTGAATTTGAATCATTTGTAACTTCTGGGAAAAGGAGTATCTGTTATTGGACATTGGTTGGAAACTAGTAGAAAGGTGGTTCCTAGGTCTATTTTTGTGTCAATATTAATAGTAGGGTGCTGCATACTGACCTTGTTTGCTTTTTCAAAGGCTATTTGTACTAGGCCTTAAAATGGCTGAAACAACATTGCATGACAAGCTGACTTGACAAGAAAATGCTTAATGTATATAAAATATTGACCTTTCCATGAACCTGCTTTTTCATAATGAATAATAGTTGCATAAGTGTTATCATCTAATACTGCAAATATGTCCTCTAAAACAATCATAAATGCTAACAAATACATTGGTTTTGTTGTTTATAAAGGTAGTTATGGAGATTCCCTCATGGGAAAATAGTTTTGAATGAGAAAATGAAATACTAAGTTAACAAGAGGAAACGGCTAGGTGTAACAAAAGATTACAACTCTGTGCGCTGCTAATTAGAGTCATTGTGTTTTCGGTGAGAAGACAAGGAGCGATACTGTTCCAATGAGAACATCACAAGGTGATTGACCGGCTGAAGAAGTAAGAAGACCTCAAGCTGTAACATTGATAGAATGTGTTGTCTATAATTGTTGTCAATAACAGTGTGTTTTCTTAGAATAAGTACACATAGATTTTGTCGAGACTTTTTTCCATATCCCGAAACCCAGATCCTTATGCCATGTTGCTCTGAAACTCTACTGAGTTTCTTGAACCTCTCTTTATGAGAAGTTCTCCTTTAATTGATTTTTGATTTCAAAGTCAAAGTCAAAATATCCTTTATTTGGATTTGTGAAATCCATAAATGCAGTAACATTTTACATTCAATACTTGTTTAAAAACGCCACATACAAAAACAGTTTACTGGTTAAAATGTACAAACAATACTTGTGCAAAGGCGCTTTAAGAACTTACAAAACCAATTATTAGCTGTGACAAGGAAATTAATTGTCATTGCAGAGTACAGTACTACTTGTGCAAAAAATGCTTTACGCAAATAAAATACTAGTCAATGATGTAGACAATATTACTGCAGAAATACTTTAGTTATTAGTAATATCTATTAAAAAATAATGGGTATACGGCCTTAAAAAGTCAATTTCAGACTGATAGTGCAAATCAAGATGTTCAGCTAATTATGTTCACATCATAGATTATCACCAACATTCTAAGTGGTTCTTCTCTTGATGACTTATCTAATAAAAGTATAAACAGTATCACATGAGCAATTGGGTACATGGTTTGACCATGTGCCTTCTTTTGGGAATGCTACAATCCTTGTTACATAAAATCTCTGCTGGGTATTCATAACCATTATCAAATACCCTTGTACTCCCTGAGTAGCAGGTCCCTCCATATATCTAGCAATGGAGTGCTTTTGGAGTTGGGTTCTATGGCAGCCATTCTATTGGTTATAAACATACGTAAAATTGTTGACAGAGTTCATTACAGAGATTTCATTATGCAGCTCTTTAAAAAAAATCCCCATTTGTCAGCCATGGGATCTTATTATAAAGTTCCAGCATGAGACAGTTATATATAACATCTCTGGAGAATTTAGATTGTGCCTTGCTCCAGATGTTATACCAACAGGTGAGCATCTTTAGAAAAATTGTATCTTCAAGATAAGACACATTGAATTCTCTATGAGTAACAAAAGACACTATGGAGTGGGGCACAGTCAAGAGTCTGCATAGGGACTGATTTTATGGGATTTGTAAGATATCAGTCTTGGATGGGCCCGAAACTCCATAGGTATCAGAAGAAATACATTTGCTCCTATAGAGCTAAATCAATACCCTTATTGGTCTGTTACCAATCTTGCTAGATTATCTGAACAAGGCAACAAAAGTTTTGACAGTGTTAAGCTTTGCAGAACTTAGATTTGTGCCCCATGAGACAATGTGAGTAAAGAGCACCCCTAGACAGGAGACGTTTTTCACTTCCTCCAATTTGTGGTTTATCACACAATGTACATTTTCTTTGCTTTCACCTCCCCACAAATCATGATGAAGGTTTTCATAAAATTAAGTTTCTACTCCTTTTCCTTCATACATGCTGGGAACTTATCGATCAGAAGTTGTAAGTAATTTGCGGTTCTGAAAATCAGAACCACATTGTAAGCATATAGGAGCACTGGGGTTGGTAGGGAGCCGATCTCGGAAGTGTCGACTTCTAATTGCTGTAACCCTTTGCCCACCCCATTGATATAGATTCAAAATAAGAAGGAGGAAAGGACACAGCCTTGCCTAATGCTTCTAGTAACTTTAAAGCCTGAAGTACATTCTATCCACGCACCATGCCTTATCAATGTTGTTAAACTGCATAGAGCTGGGATGAGTGTGAGCTGATATCAGTCAATGCTCCCAGTTCAACCATAGACTTCCTAGCATTTAATGGTTAACCAGATCAAAGGCACTGGTCAGATCAGAAAAGTAGAGATGGTTGTGCCCCTGCCTTTCTTCCATGTATTTACGTATTATGAGATTACGGTTAATACATTGCTCAATGGTGCTGATGTACCTTCTATAACCATATTGGGTATCACTTAGCACCTGATTAACTAGTGCCCAATCCTCCAGTCATTTCAGTATTATTCTTCCCATGATTTTTGCTGATGAATCCCCTAGGGATATAGGCCGATAACACTTTTATGCTCACTGTCCAGGCAGATGTGATAATCACCTTTGCAACTGCATTAAATATCTGGGTTAGTAAGGGGGCCTATAGATTAATATTTGACTTAAAAATATCTATTATAACCCCGTCTGGGCCAAGAGCTTTCCCACAGGCTGATTTTTTTATTGCCCTAGTGACTTTCACCGGACTAGAGATTAATAAGAATTAACTTGTGACTTGAAATAAATATGAACTACTTAAAGATTTAATTAATAAGACCCTTTAACTCATAACAAACTCTCATTATTGACTAAAATAGATTAGTGATTGTAATTATAATTTTATGAAAGATGTACTGCTCCTAATCCTCTCTAAAATTACAGCAAACACCCATTGGACATGGGGAGCCCTGGGAAGGCGGTGATTAGCCAAGATGGTGGTAAACTTAGATATTGTAATTTAAACTGAATCCCTGATCAAACAATAGTGTTCACTATCTGGAACTGTCCATCACCAGTGTCCTGGTTGTTTTACACTATGCAATAAGATAGAGTGAAGTAGTGGCTTCTTCGCTTGCTACCACGAAATCAGCAACAGATGTCAATATAGTTGTGTTCAAGGAAGAGGTTTTCTCAGGTCAATACCACAAGTTCAGGGGACACTCTGTACATTGCCTCAGGCAACTCTGTGGAATAAATCATCACTGCAGCAACTGATACCATCAAAAACCAATGGACTCTGTGGGGTATTCCAATATAATACTCACAAGTATGTTGAAGTCTTTGCAAAGAAGCTTCTTCGACAGTGGGTGACATGTATTCACTGCTCCCACTTTACCTTCAGGAATGCTTTACAGGAGTTGGCTGAGTCAAATTGAGCTTCTAGATCATTTTGGTGTAGCCTCCTCCATGTGATCAGAGGATAGAATATAAGGCTGAGTCTGTGTGTCCTAAGCATAAAAAAGATGCTCCAGGATTTCTTGTCTTTGGCAACTAAATGCCTGGGAGATGAAAATAGAAGCAGGACATTGCTCATGTCAAACTTTATGAGTAGTGGCAAGACGCCCTTCTCGTATTTCTGATGTTGCAGGTTAACAGTCAGGCTGCCTAGTCTAGGCTCCATAATGTGATTGTTTGCACATGGTTATTACCAGCAACAATGTAGCAGCATGTGTAGTTAAATTAAGGAAACTTCAAGTCCGAGCACTCCAAAAAGTCATCAATACAATTTTATATAGTTAGTAGTCCACTTTTAATCCATATTCAGGCACATAAATTTCGGTCCAAATCTTCACACTTCAAACTTAAAGCTAAAACAAAACGAAAAAGCCATGGCCATACTGACCCATTAAGGGATACCTCACAGCTGTAAAGAATAACTACCTAAGCCAAAGAGTATGCTTTAAAAACATGCTCATTGGTCCTCTGTGGTACCCCAGGAAAACCAGGGCACAAGAAAAAGTGTTTGGTTGTGCTTTAAGGACTACCAAGTGAGTGGCAGACCCAGAGAGTACCCTGCAGCTACTATAAGCAATCAACATCCTAAGTCTTCAATAATCTTGGGAAGTGTTTCCCTTAAATGTGAACAACGCTGTATGGTGTTTCATCGAAGTGCATGGACACACTGAGTTTCTGGGACCCCCGTGATTCAAGGCAATCTTGTTAAGATTAAAAAAAGACTTTCTGTCAAAGGTTCAGGATTTTAGTTTTATTTGCTATTAAACGTAGTGTGATTGCACATTTCCCAGGTTTTGCTATAGGCGTAAACTTTTATTAGTATCTCAGACCTACAGGCTAGTCTATGTTGAGGAGTTTAGCTTTCATCTTTGACTTTCTTTTGATGGTCTCAATGTAATTTGTGAGGCCCTTTATGAACTTTTTCCCTTGATTTGTGGCCCTGCTATTTTTTATATGTTTGTCATTTTTAGGTTAGTATTGATTCTTGCATGCATTAAACTATTTTTCTTTTTAGAGGAAAAGAAGACTTAGTGCCCGATTATAATTTCAGTCAGAAACTCTTCGGACCGACTACGTTTGTGAATAAGGTCCAACTGAATCGGGTTCGGCGGGTCCGACCAACCAATTACGATGCTTCGGAACATTATTTGGTCGGACTCGCATTGACTTACAATGGGAGCCTCCGTTATAACCGACAACACAGGCACCCATTGAAAAAAGGGGTTATTGCGGAAAATTTTGCACCCTGTAGCGGGCACCCCGTAGTGCCTGCCACACTGTGCATGGTTTTCCAGAGGGGTCCTATCGGTAACCCCATGGGCCCCAAACAGAGGACTGCATGTGAAAGGGGCCTGCTACGGGCCCCTAATTTCAGATTCCGACATCTGTTTTGTGTTGGGCCGATTCGGAATGTCTGTCAGAATCTGACACCGTAATCGCTTCGTCTGAAACAGTGTCCATAGAGCAGTATGATTCAGCTCCGAACGGCTTGGGGACTCCGAGTGCCAATTAGAACCAAGTTGGACAGCCTGAACGGTTTCCTTGCATCATAATCGATCTGTCAGAAATGTTTCTAATTTGGTCGGAAACATAGTTTCCGAAACGGTTTAGGGAAGTCTGATTGTCGGTTAGAGGCTTTCTGAACAACATTGTAATCAGGCCCTAGACCTCAGCCCCTCCCTGGGCAAGACTTGGACTCCTCTATCTTGCTACTCTGAATGTCAAGTGATAAAAAGAGTACTTGGCCACCAGCTTTAGAGTCTGCAGTACAGGCCTTTAGGACATCAGACATGACAGTACACAGTTTTTACAGTGACAGCCTAAGAACAAAATGCTTTGAGACACTCAAACCCAGATATCACAGTGCTAGCAATAGACTAAACCATATCATTTTCAACTGTCAGAAGTGGAATTCACACCTTTCAGTTAAGCACTCATATACAACTGCTTTAATAGCTTTAAATGTGCTTTTACATGACATTAAATAGGTATACAAATTGTCTCAATCAATGACAACAGAGATGTCTTCATATTCATGATACATGGATGGTACTCTCTTCATTAATTTAGGTTAGTAAAGATAGTCAACTGTTTAACGCAACCCATAATTTCTCGACTCAATGGAAGGGGGTTCATTTAAAAAATGTTAATCTGTACAAGAAGTAAGTTGACCAATTTTTTCATTTAAAAAATAGAAGGGAATCTTTGGGGTACTGAATTAATCCCTGCTTCATACTTTCCTTCAATATAATAATTTTAAATGTCATGCTTCTTTGGAATAAAGAAAGGCATACTTCTGGTAAAATGGGTTTCTTGGTATAAGATTACTAACACAATCACGTGGGGATTGTTTAATCTCTTCCTTCTAATAGACAATATCTTTAAACTCTTGTATGCTTCTAACATCATGATATATGCATTGTCTAATCTGTTACTAAACTAATATAGTCTTGTTGTCCTCTATAGTGGCCTATATCATCCACTAAAGGCCTGCTCAAGCTTTACAACAAAGGAGCTGGACTTTAATGGCTCCATCAGGATGGAATGACCTAATTAAAAAAACAGCCTCCCAGAAGCACAGTATGGTTTCAACTGCTTCTGCTTTTGATGAGAATTCTCCCTTCCTTCTCTTCATGTTGATAATTACACTGTGAAGCATGGGAGATGGAAGAGGGCTCACTATGTTCCCTTGCCAACAGCCTCTTTGCCTCTTTCAGTCCCCTGCATGATGCCCATATCTTGCAGAAAAGGGATGGAGAGGGAGTGTCAGAGGCTGTAAATTAGGGATTTGCAATGTGGTTTACAGCAGACATATCCCAATGCTTATAGCCTTTTCAAGGTCCGTTGTCTTCAATGGAGCTCTCAAAATTCCAAAGTTCCAAAAACATTGATAATCACTATGGGTGGGCGATAAATTCACCTCCACTGCTGAAGTTGGCAAAATTTGGGCCACTCCTTATTATGCTTGTAATGCCGAGTTCCAGCCAAATTCTGCCAACCGCAGCGTTGCAGAATTTTTCTTGCCCCCTGGATTGCCAACGGTATCTTAGTGAGCTTGTGAAAGGTTTGGCATCCCCTAGTGGGATTTTTGGTTGTTAGGAAGGCACCCGGCGGGTTCATCAGGGAACGCTGTTGTGACCATTCACGGTCAGAAAGCTGCTGCTTGAGTGCAACATTTATTCTAGCGGCAACAAAATCAATTCCAGAAGCAGTGCCCTCTGGAGCACAACATGGTACCATTTGAGCTGATTTTCCAGCACGGAAGGAGCTCCCAGGGAAAAAAATCAGTGTGAGTAGCATGACATGCCAAATTCCAATAATGTGGAACCCCGTGGAATCTCGTGAAGTTTTCAAGTTAAACTCCGCGAGTTTTGCCCACTCCTAATAATTTATATTTGTATGAGTATATGACCACATATACAAGTTAAGGCTATCTTGGTCCATTGAGCCCTTACGATAGCTCTTTCTCATTGTTTTTACCTCTGCCAAGGGAACTATCACATTAAAATCAGCTTGATATCCCTTAGACAGGTTTCATTTACTTTACAAACACAAGGAGATGATGGATGGAGTGCTGAAACTTTTCAGACACTCACCCCAGTCACAGATCTGGGTTGAATCCATCATGGTCTATGAAGGGTTAGACCACTTATGTATATAATTTCATTCAGAAAACTGAAAATAATTTCACAAAAACCAGATATAGCTTGTTGTGCCATGTCTTTGATTGTTACTGCAATTCAGACATTCTCCTTTTTCACTTGTAGGTTGTGTGGCAGGATTTTCTTTTTCTTTTACAAATTATAACTATTCTCCTTTCACAAAAGCATATATTCAACTATGGAGATCATCACTGTGTAAAGCTATATCCACTAGTCTAGGGGTTGTCCACTGAAAAGGGCAGAGCTTGCACCCTAATGGGAGTGGTGGAGGTGGGACTAGTGTTTCCCGTGAAATATGGGGGTAGTGGTCTCAGTCTCACGTTTTCTATGAAGGCTACATTGTCAAGTTACTCCTGCTTGGATGGCAGGACTCACATTTATCTTTCTCCTTAGAGGAGAAATATTTAAAGGTGGTACCATTAAGTTTTTATTATTTGCTGGCATTCTGAAATATATTTGTCTTATCACACACCAATGCTTCATAGTATATTTGGTGTTTACCATATGGTTGTTTTTTATACAACTGGTGTCAGTTAGTATGGCCTGTGTCATTGGCTGGCACCCGAAACACATACGAGTAAATGAGTCTTTAGTAAGTCTCTCCTAAGTAAAGTAACAGCGTCTGTTGACTGTTTAAACTGTGTCACTCCTGGAAGAGGAGAAACTGTACTTCTGCTGGTCTTGTGTTGGTGTAGATGTCAATATGGGTCATTTAGTGCTCCAGTGCATTTTGCTTAAGAATATCATAGTTCTCCTGCACTGGTCGGTCTCATGATCTTAATCCTGAAGTTTAATTGAACAGTCACTTTCTTTACTGAATGGTGGAGCCATAGTGGGTCACGAACCATGCATGATGTAAGGCTACTGCCATTTTATGTTATTCAAAGGATTTGCAGTGCTTGCTAGATCATTGTAGCATAAGTAAGTAGCTTATGTTGATGGGGATGAAGTGATAATGGCAAAGTAACTTGCTGGTATTCTTTATTACACTGAATTCTACTCTTCCTTGTCACAATCCTAAATTCAATTGCTTTAACTATTCTGTCCAGTCAGCCTTCAACTGTTGGGTACCACAAAGGGATTTCTGGGGTGAGGTAATGTATTTCTCTCCTCATACAAGGAGAAAGGACAACAATTAAAAAACATAAAGGGCTAGCTTTCATGCCATGCCTTACCCTTGCACCATAGGACCCTGAAAGTAATGGATTAGGACTCATTTTAATAAAGAATACGAGTAAATAATGGGAGAATTGCATAGTGGTGAATGAAAAGTGCACCTTACATTACATTTGTAGAATAAGTATGATCAGCACGTATTCTTGAGAGTGTGGAGAGTGTGGAAGGCAGCAAGTAGCCTGAGCTTCTATGCTATTAAAGATTTGCCAGATTTGAGAAAACTTTGGAAGTTTGGGCAGACTAAGGAGTGTGTGAAAGTTTCTTAAATGTATGGGTGGCACTTGCAGAGGAAAAGAGGTGACTTTTCTCTTATTTAGCAAATTGATGGGAACGAAAATGGGGTGCTGGGATACAGACATCTTCTATATAAATAAAGATGTAAATGTTTGTTTGTTCAAAATCGTAAATCTCTGAAAGTTCTTCACCGATTGCTTTGAAATTTTGACACAACGTTGGATTCGAATACGCGCATGTTTTTATATACACATTGGATTCGAATACGCGCGTGTTTTTATATACACAACATTAGATTTGAATATGCGTGTGTCGAATACGCGCGTGTTTTTGATCGAAAGCCCGAACAGACACATAAAAATGTCAATGTTCATTTGTTAAAAATCTTAAATCTCCGAAAGTTCTTCACCGATTGCTTTGAAATTTTGACACAACGTTGCATTCGATTAAATGCATGTTTAGATATACACAACGTTGGATTCGAAAATGCGCATGTCCAATACGCGCGTGTTTTTAATCGAAAGGCCGAACAGACCCTATCAATTTGGTTGCTGTGCAACAACTACAAGGGACGCATAGAGTGTCGTGTATTTCTATAGGTTCTGAATCAGTCCCCCTATTCCTGACCCTATTCTGGTTAAACTAACTATCAAGTTAACTAACAGTCAGCCCATGAGGCATGAAAACCCCCATGATGCAGATCCCGTTATCTGACGCAGTCACACTACGGCACAGGAACGTGTTATCTGATTAGGTCATAACGCTTGAGATCTAATTAGACAAGCGACATTCCTCCAGCCCCTGATAAGGCATACGACGTTCTCATAACAAATCAAACCTATGACAACCTGGATAATCCGTGCGGCCATTGTTTTGATTTCACAGAGAACTTTTGCAAAAGAATGTGCAAGTCGTATGACATCTTTATTGACGTACCTATGTCCATCCTTACGTCAATCTCGGCACCTTTAAGGTATAAATATTGCCGACCTTGCCCTATGCAAACACACGCGTGGTGACAAGACGGAGCAGCCATACTTGCCGAAGCCGAGAGCAGAAGCAGACCCCGCTGGCAGCAGCCCCGCCTTCCTGACGCGCTGAGAGACGCGCTGCTATCTCAAGCCGAGAGACCCAGCACCGGCGCTTTCGGGCAGCCCTCGCAGGCAGCCTGGAATATCGAGAGCAGAGAAAGAGATACCATTCCTCATTCATCCTAACTTCCAGGTACAGAACTGAATAACCCCTCACAGAGAATTCTTTAGTTATTCACTTGGCAAAAACAAACTTAACTTAAACTGTAACTTTCTATTCCCGCCCACGCATTAGACTTAGGTCAGGTACACGGGGTAGGCGCATTTAGAAACACCAGTTGAGCACGTTTAGTCAAATGTATATGTGTATGTAAATATATCTTAATCATTTTAAACATCATATGGCTCAGAAACCATATCAATGTTTTTACAGTATTATTTTATACTATTGCTTTTAATGTATGCACTTTACTTAACTATAAGTATTGCAATAATATCGATCCATTTCTCTTGTACGAGAAAAGAGACTGATCAATAAATAACACCTTTTTATTGAACACGCCCGTCTCTTCCTTTTCTCTACATTCTGATGAGACTAAGAATGCACGTACTGACTGAGTAAAATAATTGCCTTGTGCTCACACGACTCTTGAGATTGACTCTTGATTAGGGGAGAGCAAAGTTGTCATGTTCTATGGTTGTCAGAAACTAAATCCCTTCTTGTCTAATCAGGGAAGTTAATCCTTCCTTGAACATTCGAGAAAGTTTCTAGCGAACTCTGAGCTTAGCTGGCAAACCCAAAAATTAAGTCTAGTATCGACAGTAGTAGACCTAGTTAACGTCTGGCCTAGGCCTTTACTGCTGTAGGTACTATTCCAATGCGCAGAGCCTATTGGGAAAATAGGAGCTACACTACATGGCGCCCAACGTGTTTGGAAAGGGCGATAAAACTAACGTAAGACATTTAGAGTAACTCAGTCGTGCTTTCTCACTCAGACCCCTTTTCCCGAATACTCCAAAGACGTCTGGAGTGGGTGAAAGGTAATATCCTCCAAAACCTCGCAGGAGGGAACTCCTATGTATGGTTCTTGGTATAGTCAACGTTGAAGGATAAACAGTTCCAAAATATTGTGCATCTAATCTTTGTTCCATAAAAGAAACCTGATCTGCAAATAGACATAATACCATCCTGTCTGTAAAATGGGAGACAGTGATGAAGAAAGAGAGGCAGTTAGATTAGCAACTGAACTCGCAGATGCTGATGCTACCATGCAAGCAGCAGACGCGGATATAATACTCATTCCGGTCATCAAAAGGAGATCTATAACCTTAAAACTTATAGAAAATAGACTGACACCTAGAGGTGGCACAGTCATATTCGTAATTGAGGCACACGAATATCGGCAGACAGAGGTATACTATTCATGGATACATTTTCCGGCAGCAAATGCTGTAACAAAGTACTTCCACTATTACAAAGTAGAGGAACCTCCTGAAACGTACACTCCTTTCGAGGAGGTGGAAGTACCACTCAAATTCCAAGAGCATTTGCTCTTATTTGATGGCGCCCTAAAACATAACAATCACATTACAAGGCTCGGTCCTTTAGGAAGACCAGGAGCAACGTGGCCGGTCTTAGCCGGATACACACCACATCCAGACATCGAAAGAATGCCTGCAGCAGAGCTGTTAATACAGCTAAAACAACTACTAAAAATTCATAGACAATTAGTTCAGTATGTAATGCGGACTTCAACAATTCAGCCAGCGATTAAACTTCCACAGCTGACTCCTCACCAGGGGAACACAAATAAAATTACACCACAGAACATCCAATCCTGCCTAGGTAAAGTTCCAGCTAAACGGGAACAAATACCATTCTGGTTGGCACAGAAAATCACCCAAATAGAGGCGGTGTTTCCTGACACCACCCCGCTGGAAAAACACAGGATTCTGACTATATGTCTTCCAATGGGAATCGCACCACACATTGAGGACTGTGACACTTGGGGTACAGTCTTGCCTCCATCTACACAAAAACGCACGGTGTTCCATCCATTTCGGTAATACCAGATGTGCTAAAACAAATTCAAGATGAATACGGTCCAGAACCTGCTTTAACTCTTGGTATGAAATTACTAAAAGACTTCAAGCAGGTCTCGGCTATATTATTAGCCAACATAAAAGGTGAAGCAGCAAACGTGGCGATCCGCCAGAGGTTAAAAGAGACAGATATAGCAGACCAACCAGCTGAAATTGCCAGAATCATAGAAAAATCCTATGAAGAACTAGGCAGAGATAGTCTAGGTGGAATACCAGTAAAACCGCAACTGACTACAAGTCCAGAAAAAATATTTTTTAATAATAATAATTCACCAAAAAAGAACTGGGATGGAAACAAACAATCCAATCCTAAAGAAAAGAAATTCCAGTCCAGAGGAAGGTCTCCGAGGCGAAGAGAGAAATCTCCAAACCTAAGACAGAGGTCACCGCAGAGTGACCCCTCTGGGAATAGATATAACCTTAGAAATAGGGATAATATTAAAAAACCTGATAGATATCAAGACATTGATACACGTCCCTCTCAATCTTTTCAGAATTCCTCGCAGAAATCGGAAAGAAGAGGACGATCAGAAGAGCACGCCAAGTCCAAAGACAAGGAACCTGCTCAACTGAAAAAGAAATTACAATTTCCAAAAAAGAAGGTAGCCAGTATCAAGGTAGTTAACAATGCCGAGAATACTGAGGACACAACTGAAAAACGGAGAGTGGGCTCAGACAATGCTAGACAGCGCAGCAGAGGTGAGCATAGCTCGCAAAGTCCTTATGAATCATCTGGAGACAGTGGACACGAATGAATACCTTCAAGTGGAAACTGCAGATACCAGAGTTAGCAAGCCCCACAAGATATACGAGATAACATTACGTATAGAGGGAGATAAGACTAGGAAAATAAGGGGACTATTTTGGGATAACCTGTCCAAAGGCTATGACATCCTTCTAGCTGAAAAAGACTGGCCACCAGAGTTTGTCAGGGAGTGCCCTCATGGCGAAGAAGTAATTATGCCTGCCTTCTCGAATCAAATCCCGATTCATAAAAAATACACACTTGCTAGAAAGTGGGCAGTGGCCTTAGCACCTGCTTTATATAAAAATCATGTAGGATGGGATGAGGATTCTCCTCCTCACAAAATCCAGTTAAAATCACAACCAACTGCACAAAGGCAGTACCCAATTAAGCAAGAAGCTAAAAAACAAGTAAATGAAATACTAGATCAGCTAGAATACCAGGGGGTGATTGAAACTTGCACCTCACAAATGAACAATCCTTTGTTTCCGGTCTCCAAACCAGACAATTCATACCGTCTAGTTTTGGATTACCGACACCTTAACACATGTTGCAAAACTTTTGCAGTGCAAAACTCACACAGTGCTGCACTAATGAATAACATAGTGCGCAAAAAATACAAAACAACCTTGGACATCTCCAATGGATTCTTTTGTCAAAATATAGCACCAGAGAGCAGATATTTAACTGCATTCTTAGTAAATGGCACTCAAAAACAATTCTGTCGGTTAGCCCAGGGGTACAAGAACAGCCCGGGGGTATTCTCAGCGAGAGTAACAGAATTACTACAACTATATGATGATGAAGCATTATCTTATGTTGATGACATTTACCTAACAGATGATGACTTGGAGACTCACTTGAAAAGAGTGAACACCATAATACTTGGGTTCGCTGCAGAGGGTTACAAATTCAACTTCAAAAAATCCAGAATTGCCCATCTAAAAATTCTATACGAAGGATATGAATTATCAAGTATAGCCTGGTTGACAATTTTTTAAGAACTAGAAGAATTAAAAAATCTAAAATATGAAAAGACGTATCCTCTGCCAATCGACATTCTGCCTCTACGACATTACGCCTGTGTAATCTATACAGACGGACATGCTCAACCCTCCGTTTGGGGAGAACATGCATACAATCCCACATGTGAGATTACAAAAGAAGTGTGGCGCGGAGGTAAACTAAGACCTCTATTAACAAAATCACACTCAGTAGAAACTAATTCAGAACTACAAACTGAAATAATAGCATTAAAAATGGCGCTAGATAATGCGGATCGCGAATTCCCGACACTTGTAGTGTCAGATTCATATTACTGCGTCAAATCATATAACAGCGATTTGCAGACATGGATTCAGAACGGTTACAAAGATGACACAGATGCACCAATAAAGCAGAGACTGCTCTGGGAACAAATAGCTCTTTTACAAAAAGAACTACCAAAGACTCACGTGACTCACTCACTGAGTCATCAACGTGATGGCGTTCACGTTGTAGGGAATTCATTGGCTGAAACAGCCGCAGCGGCAGCCACTAAATCGGCTCCCGTAGATCGAAAAAAGCGTACATTAAAATACATTGACGGTGAAACATGGCTGGCGGTGAAAACGTCATCAAAAGGCGACTGCTCAGCGTTTCCGATCAACTATCCACTCAATTACACATACATAATCGATGCAAACTCCGTCCCTTTTGCTCGAATCCCTGGAGTGGGGGATAGAGTGATCCCAAACATGGACAGGAGACACTTGTTAGTCGCAGACGCACATATGGGTGAGGGTCTTGGACACCTCAAACTAAAAGATTCTCTGGAAGATTTACAATCACGGTACTGGTGGCCAGGCATGAGCCTACATCATACCATGTTTGTAAAAAACTGCCCAAACTGCAACAGAAATCGCAGTGGGGAGAGAAAAAATAAAATACGGTGGAATCTGACTGCAGATAACATCACCAGTAAAAAGAATGGCTTGCGATTAACATATACAGGCTAGTTTCCACTTATAATGTAGATCCACAGCACTCGGCTGACGTCCGGACTATTATACAAGATTTGCGAGTCTAAATGGCATATACGCTAAGAGCCTGCTACGTTCGACCATTGTTTTCACTCAGGCAATCCAGCCTGGGGGGGAAACATGGCCAAATGAGCACAGCCCAGCGGGAATCTTCTCACTTCCTTCCTGAGGGTATGGGATGGTGTAAAGAAAAAACCAAGGCAGAAAGCAATCTATAATAGAAAGGATATTAGGTTCGGGAGCTGGGTGGGTCAAACATCTAATAAGTGTCCAACGTAGTCTAAATAACTTGCCAAGAAATTCTCTGAAGGGATTCAGTCCGTACGAATTATTATTCGGAACTAGGATGTTGATCTCTGACCTTGATAGTCAGACTTCAGTGGTAATAGAAAAAAGCTTTGATGTCAAAGACCGTTTGGCTATTTTGCAGGACTTAAACAAAACAAGAAAAGACCTGAGCAACATACAGTTGAAACAACAGCCAACAACCACTGAAGAATCACCACCTGTCCCAGCAAGACCTGTCTGGATTCCAAAAGTCAGGGATCTAGTCAGGGAGAAGATCGCGGTAAAGAAGGAATTTGGGCCTTCTTACTACCGCCACTTGCTGGAAAAAAGGAGAACCGAGTTGTATCCATCGACCTGGTAAAACCACAACATGTGGCCGATAACAAACAGTAGGCCAAGTGGACTCCCAATAAGTAGCAGAACACCAAGGTTTGCTACCAGTACAGAGGTCCTAACAAAGAGGCTCATCACTTTCGAAACGCCTACAGAAGAACAACAAGGACTATGCAACACTGCAATAGAACTAAGACCTCTGAAAACCCAAATAAAAACATTTAGCAGAGACACACCAATCTACAATGAAGTACCAAGTGACAATGCAAAAAACAAAAATCCTGAACCAATTGGAACAATTGACAGAACTGCATCTGGTTACTTCATCAACTTCGATGATTCCTCTGAAGGCTTCAGTGAACCAAAGACACAGCCATCATCAAAATCCTTTAAAGACAAAGCTAAGGAACTTTTGAAACAACTGAAAGAAACATATCTGGTTTCTCCATGGATTGAATTTTGGGTGGGTTTTGGTGCATTTATCCTCATACTTTGGCTCATCATGGTATTTACTTTGGGACGCTTCATTGAGGGAAAATATGCTAAAATGGACACAGCAAGTCAGAACATCAACTTGGTCCTCAAACCACACACATCTTCGCACGTCGAGAAAAGATAACTTTCTTCAGAACTTTCTTCAGCCAACTTCACAGCAATTCCAATACCTGGTGGGGTAGCCTGGGACAACACTGACTATGAAATTTATGGTCCGGTCGAGATCCTGAAATATCCACACCAAATCAAGATCTCCTTGAGTGACTTTGCAAAACCAAACTCATTTGCTGATGATTGGGACTTTGAAAGTATTAACAATATGATGTCTGACTTAGTAATGTCTGCTAAATTTACAAAACATGATTATTTGCAAGGTTCTACAAATTATGATAGTATGTATTGCTATAACCATTATGGTAACCATTTCTTGCATAAATCTGCACAACCTAGAAATGTTTTAAATTATAATCAATGGGAACATTGTGCTACACCTCCAAAAGGGAGCTCTAGAACCGTGTATGACAAATATTCATATTTTTCAGGTTTTAACATAAGTAATGCTGAAACATTTTATTACAAATTGTCAAACAAGACAGGGATGAAAACCATGATAACCAACACAAAATTTATATATTCAGATTCATTCTTTGAAAAAATGAATACTTTTGGATTTGATTATTGGGACAAAAATGTTGATTTAAAAAGTGTTTGGGGTACAAAAGAATGGCAAGTACAGGGTTTAGAAGCTTTGTTTAGAGCCTGCATGATCCCAGAACAAATGATATTTTTAAATGACACTGTTCAACAAACCACCTGTCTTGGCTTAGCCAAAATCAAAGATTTAAATAACCTGTCTATTCCAAAGCCAACAATGTTTAGCAATAACTCTGATACAGATGAAGAAATAGACATAAACCATATACTTAACCAAAACAGAACACATCCTGATTGGAAACAATGGTTGATCTGGCCCACAGATACAAATAACTGTCAAGATAGATTCCTGAATAAAACACAGGGTTTCAAAATGACCAGGCCAGACCCTAGATACCCCCAAAGATATCACCCAGGGATAATAACAACCTACAGTGTGGGCAAATTATGCCTTCAATGGCTACAAACTTCCACACTGCCTGAAATTAAGCAACACCTAACTTTACTTACTGATGGTGCTGACTTGCGTGATTTCATACTGGGACCACGCAAACAGCGTCAAAAGCGTTTCATAGCAGCCTCTGTATATGCAGCATACAATGAGGCCTGGAAGGTTACTCAAATTGAAACAGCAGAGAGAATACGTGAAATTGATCGTATTAATTTGGAAAAATCACTTTCTGTAGTGGACAATGGGTTAATGACTCTGTCCTCCAGAATATTTTCATTGGACAGCATTGTGTCTTCAGCAATCGATATATTATCGCAGGACTTACTGTTATTACAACATGGTCAGTCACAATTGCGTTCTATTGTACAGCTTGGCTGGACGTTACAAAATCTGCGTTCAGGCTATGTGCCTTGGCGTTTAATCAACACAACGTCACTATTCCAAATCTTTAACCTTACTGATAGACAAATCGGTATGGCGCAAAAGGGTGCTGATTATACAATCTTGAGCATTGAAAAACTAGAAAGATTACCAATGACAATGTCAGAACGACCTGTCAGTGAATGGATAATACATGGAATCATAAATATTCCAATCTCAACCTTCAGGTTTCAATACTGCCAAAAATATATACAGGCTGGCATGTACGAGAAATTGGGAAAGGGGTACCTTAAAACAACTTGGAACCTGCCCTATTCACATGCATGTGTCAGTAATAAAGGACAGAAAGTGTTTCTTAGTGGCAACAATTGTGCTATGTCACTAAGCGGCACGCTTCTGTGTAACGGTATTAGTTTGCATGGAGCCTGTGAAGGGAATTCATACAACCTTTCATGTCACCAGCAAGGCGCACCTGCAACTGAAATAGAACCATTCTTTCAAAGACTCTATAATGGGAGTTACATTCTTATTGTAGACCGCAGATGTTGTAGTCTCATGCCCGGGACTCCTTATCTAGTAACTACAACGGCGAAGGTCAAGTGCTGTGGACGTTCTTTGTTCCCCAGCTCCTTTCCAGACAGGGAGGCAAGGGCATGGCCCAGTTTGAAAATTACTTCTATTCGAATAGACACTTTAAGCAGAATGAAAACAGTGCTTCTTCAGACGCCTACAAGGCTCACGTCATCAAAAGAAACGTATGATCTACAAGTCGCAAGGACGACTGCAGAGATACATACATTATTATCAACTAATTCCCCCGTACATTTCGCGGAAATCCTAAGCGAAATCTTAAATATTTCTGATACCACTGGGGTCTCAAAGGTATTTAAGACAGTATTTTCGATGGCATTAACACCATTCAAAGCCATACTGGGTATTTTTCCAGATTTCGTCCATTCGATTTTTGGCGGACTTCCCCTGATCCTGGGACTAATTGCAGGAATCCTATTCCTAGTCCTTATTTTTCGTTATGGCAACCCATGTCACAGATCAAACTCTCGCGACAATGGAAGATACGATCCTAGCCATTGGATACCGGGACCGGATATCAAAAATCCTGGGACTCTCCCGGCTTAGAGACCTGAACATGACTTGGTTTCTATCATTTCGACCAATGTGGCAAAGGTGTGTTTTACCTGTACTAAGGTGTCTGCTATGCGGAGAAGAATGCGTGTTAGACACCTGTCTGACGCTACAATCGGATGCGCCGGTGGATGCAGATACACTGTTGGTTCCTACCAAGGTTCACGCTTTGTGCTGCCCTCAAAGGCTGCCAATCCTGATGACGGCATTCCTGGAATCTTCACCACTACGATTGAAGAGTAGTGAAGTTCAAGATGAAAGCAACATCGAACAGGTACGACCTTCTGTCAGCAATGCGAATCAGAATGTCAATGGAGACAATCATGCGCACGAATGCATGGTTACCCCTATTTCCGACTTAGTGGAACTTTCCCATGAAGCTGTTGACAGTTTTTTCGAAAGCCTGAATGATATGATGTTCTCTCCGGAACAGAAATAGAGACTTTTGAGTAAACTCGCACACGGCGTTCCCTGAATTCGGCCTTCAACTTTAAAAATAAAGTCACATGAACAATTTCACTCCAGTTCACGGACAGCAATTTTTTCAGCAAGCCCCTTAAAATATTTTTCTACATATTTTTTCCCGGGACACTGATCTTCTGCTTAAAGTAAGAAACTATTCCTAGAGAACTAAAATTTCTATTTTTAGATACTTTATAGACTTTAGCTGCCCGCTGGGATGTTCACAAATATTTTATTATGTGATGAAATGGTCTCGGACTTCCTTTCTGTATAGTCATATTAAGAGCCATTTCATGTGTATTTCTCATATACCAATAAGCAATAATGCATAAAAATGCGTGTTTACTTTTGCATTTAATTCATAGCTTAAGTGCATACAATATATATGACTGCAATTTTTCAGTATATTTGAAAATTTCGAAATGCATTTATGTATTTTGGGGTGGTAAGGTATACACTATACTCTATAGTATGTTGTACTATGTTATACTATGCATAGATTAGTAGATATGACCATAGTTAGCGTGGAGTGGGTGTCGTGTATTTCTATAGGTTCTGAATCAGTCCCCCTATTCCTGACCCTATTCTGGTTAAACTAACTATCAAGTTAACTAACAGTCAGCCCATGAGGCATGAAAACCCCCATGATGCAGATCCCGTTATCTGACGCAGTCACACTACGGCACAGGAACGTGTTATCTGATTAGGTCATAACGCTTGAGATCTAATTAGACAAGCGACATTCCTCCAGCCCCTGATAAGGCATACGACGTTCTCATAACAAATCAAACCTATGACAACCTGGATAATCCGTGCGGCCATTGTTTTGATTTCACAGAGAACTTTTGCAAAAGAATGTGCTAACGAGCAAGTCGTATGACATCTTTATTGACGTACCTATGTCCATCCTTACGTCAATCTCGGCACCTTTAAGGTATAAATATTGCCGACCTTGCCCTATGCAAACACACGCGTGGTGACAAGACGGAGCAGCCATACTTGCCGAAGCCGAGAGCAGAAGCAGACCCCGCTGGCAGCAGCCCCGCCTTCCTGACGCGCTGAGAGACGCGCTGCTATCTCAAGCCGAGAGACCCAGCACCGGCGCTTTCGGGCAGCCCTCGCAGGCAGCCTGGAATATCGAGAGCAGAGAAAGAGATACCATTCCTCATTCATCCTAACTTCCAGGTACAGAACTGAATAACCCCTCACAGAGAATTCTTTAGTTATTCACTTGGCAAAAACAAACTTAACTTAAACTGTAACTTTCTATTCCCGCCCACGCATTAGACTTAGGTCAGGTACACGGGGTAGGCGTATTTAGAAACACCAGTTGAGCACGTTTAGTCAAATGTATATGTGTATGTAAATATATCTTAATCATTTTAAACATCATATGGCTCAGAAACTATATCAATGTTTTTACAGTATTATTTTATACTATTGCTTTTAATGTATGCACTTTACTTAACTATAAGTATTGCAATAATATCGATCCATTTCTCTTGTACGAGAAAAGAGACTGATCAATAAATAACACCTTTTTATTGAACACGCCCGTCTCTTCCTTTTCTCTACATTCTGATGAGACTAAGAATGCACGTACTGACTGAGTAAAATAATTGCCTTGTGCTCACACGACTCTTGAGATTGACTCTTCATTAGGGGAGAGCAAAGTTGTCATGTTCTATGGTTGTCAGAAACTAAATCCCTTCTTGTCTAATCAGGGAAGTTAATCCTTCCTTGAACATTCGAGAAAGTTTCTAGCGAACTCTGAGCTTAGCTGGCAAACCCAAAAATTAAGTCTAGTATCGACAGTAGTTGACCTAGTTAACGTCTGGCCTAGGCCTTTACTGCTGTAGGTACTATTCCAATGCGCATAGCCTATTGGGAAAATAGGAGCTACACTACAAGAGACTATAGTCTACATATATTAGGATGGACAGTTGGTGTCAGGATGGCAGACCGGGAAGTGGGTGGAGGGAGGGGGAGGAGTTGGTTCACTTTGCAACATTAAGAAGGGACGCACAGAGACAATAGTCTACATATATTAGGATGGACAGTTGGTGTCCGGATGGCAGACCGAGAAGTGGGTGGAGGGAGGGAGGAGGAGTTGGTTCATTTTGCAACATTAAGAAGAGACGCTTAGAGACAATAGTCTACATCTATTAGGATGGACAGTTGGTGTCAGGATGGCAGACCGGGAAGTGGGTGGAGGGAGGGGGGAGTAGTTGGTTCACTTTGCAACATTAGCGCGTGTTTATAAATACACAACGTTGGATTCGAATACGCACGTGTCTAATACGCACGTGTTTTTCATCAAACGCCGAACAGACCCTATCGATTTGCTTGCTGCGCAACAACTACAAGGGACACATAGAGACAATAGTCACTAAAACATATTGTATACCTACAAGCATTGTGAAATTAAACATATTAGAAACATGCGCTTACACTTTTCTTTCTCTTCCATTTAACCAGACGGAGCCACTGCAATGTGTGGCCGGGTGCAGCTAGTTGTTTAATAAAACAGACTGCGTGTGATCCTACTATAGTAAAGGGATAGTAGGTAACTTGTCAATCACCATTGTCTTTGCAACTTTACTAATAGCCCTCTGTTTTCTCTTCATGTTCCTCTGCTCTTTTCTACCTTGCTACACTTCCCTCTCCTGAACCTGTAGTGTTCACAGGATCTTAGAACCTCTACTGACACTTCTCTCCTGAGCTGCCTCTTGTGGTTGCCATCGATCTTGCCCAGGTGGCCTCATCTGATTAGCCAGGCTTGATACATATGCTAATGACTCGAATTGAAAAAAAATTTGCCTGAGCTGAGGTTTTCCTTCCAGATCGGTTTCAGCTGGTTTTGTCGGACAATTGTTTTGGATCTGAAGCAAGGAATTGACAGAACCATATATTATCATCTCCAGACAATGCTGCCCTGACTGTTTTCTCAATTATATGCTTACCTCTCATATGTAACTGGGTCATTTCATCCCAATAGTTTGCATTTGACTCTTTAGAATTCTAGAAGAAATACTAATATTTACATTGTAAATTCTCCAAACAGCCACAGTGCATCTCCCTATCAGCAGGATGTATGCAAGCTGGGATTCTGTTTTCAATGAACGTGAGAATTGCCTTCATGACAGTTGCAATGCTTAATTGTATGATTAGTTGGGCATATTTAATCGATAATACCTTGTATTGTGTTGTTAGCTTCCTTGTTATAAGCATAGTTTGAAGTAACCCAATTTTCAGTATTATAATCCGATGTTGTTAGACTAAACACATTTTTGCAAAACAACAATACCACGCTTGGTGAATTCGACGAATTTCTTTGTTGATAATCTGAACATAAATGCATATGAAATTCATTGTTTTTTTTAAACATGCATCATTTGAAATTAATTGTTCTCTGTAATTATTCACAGCGCTCTTTTTAAAATGCATTTCACAACAGTTTTGAAATTCGTCATGCCTCACAATTTAGCAAAATTTATTGCTGATCTAGAATTTTAGAACACAAAACATTTTATAAAATGTATCTCAAAGCTGGTGTCTTATCAACAGAAACGGGGGACCACTATACGAATACATTTGGTGATTGCGTACGTTGTAATTGAAAAAAATCAAGGTTTGTGACCGCAAAATAGCGCTTGGCCATACACTACACCTTTTTTGTGAGCCCAGAAGGCTTTTCTGAATTTCAAAACAACTTTTGCGAATCATTGTGCTTACCAGTTAGGACAGGGCATGAAAGTGGGCCACTCTTCTGAATTGTGATTTACAATGGTATGTAGCAATGATTTGCAACATCAATGGCAGTCGCAAACCATTGAGGATGGTAATTCACTCACAAAGAGAAAACTATCCCACAGGGACAGTTCACCCTTTGAGAATCTTGTTGGGGTGCCTTGGAGGGAACAGTCAGTGTTCCAGAGACTTCCTAAATGGGTAGCATTTTTTTTAAGCAGCAAATGTCCCTTTCACCACTTTAGTGTGTTGAGTGGCCCATTGATGTCCACCACACTATCTTCAAAGTGCGCTGGACATCAAAGGGTCTGCCATTGTAGAAAAGGAAATGTTTAGGTTGAAAACACCAGATATACTTTCTTTTCTGAAATCAAATTTGGGATGTGAGCAAAGAACTTCCATTGCGTCCTGAGTTTGATGTGTTTGTTGTGTTGTACAAGTTGCGCATACAGCACAATAACACCACAACAAAACGAAAGTAAAAGCATACAGCACTAAGGGCATGGTCCTCATTTGATCTGTACCGAGGGGGCTATTTGCCAGTAATCTGTCCTGCCAGGAGGGCAAAAAGCAACTTGAGCACTAAGGAATTAATTTGTTTACGGTTTGGTGGGAGTGCTTCCCCTAGGCATGGGTCTGTGCTTCTGCCATCCCCGGAACATCAGTCTTTTTGTCTACTAGGGGTGCAGATAGTGATTATTTACCTAAATCTGCCCCCTAGGCCACACGACAATTAGAATACATGTGAGTTGTATTTACTATTTTTGTGGGAGCATCTCCCAGCGCATGGGCCTGTGATTCCTTCCCGCCCACAGGTGCAAAAGCCATTTTGCCACCCCCCATGTTCAGATTGAGGATATACCTTCATTAGTCCCTGCTGGGTGGGAAAGGCAAAAAAAATACCAGACACTATGAAAAAAGAAGGGTTGTGGGCAGTGCCCCCACAGGAGAAGGTGCCACAGCCTTTATGCAGCCCCTTGGGGTGGAGACTTGGATTGCTTACCCAAACTCTACCACTGAAGCGGGGGGGATGGGGGGCACAAGCCCACTAAATTGTAGGTAAAAAAAGGCTGAAAAAAGATCATGACAGCTCACTCCGGCGGGGGCAGTGACACCACATTAGATTGATTCAACATTCATTCTGCCACACCCTCACTGAGAAAACACCAGCAATCTACCCCCGGCCCAGGATGGCAGAAAGCCCACTAAATGCATGGAACAAAGCCCGAAATGTAAGAAAGGGTGGGAGTTCCCCAGGCAATGTGCTGCACCCCTCACCCCAAAATTGACCTAACAATCTTTCTGTGTCCCCTGGGATCAAATGGTGGATGTACTTCTGTGAATATCGAAAGTCCTAACTTTAAGACTTTTGGTATTCACAGAAGGCATTTAGGAGTCCTAAAGTTAGGAGTCCTAACTTTACAACTCCTAAAATGAGAAAAATCCTAACTTTAAGACTTTCGGTAAGTACAGAAGGCATTTAGGAGTCATAAAGTTAGGACTCCTAGCTTCTGTGAATACCGAAATGAGTAAGTGCCTTCTGTGAATACCAAAATGAGTAAGTGCCTTCTGTGAATACCAAAATTGTATTAAGTTTAGGATTGTGTCTTAAGTTAGTTATGTGAATCGGGGCCACGGAGTGTTTCTAATCCCAACACTGTAATAAAAATAATAATAATATGAGAGACTATTACACACCTCTTACATAGTATTGGTGAGACACTAACAACTATCCACACAGAAGTTTTATATTGATCTTATATTATAAACAATTACTTCTGGCCCAATATTTTCTTAAGAAAACCAAACTTTAATTTACAAATGTATTTCCATTTATTATGAACATGATGCAAACAAAGGAGGTACCTTCCAAGGAATCGTTTAACACATTACATGTTCAATTAATACTCTAGAAAAGTAGTAATTCTGACAGAAATTCTGTTTTGGTTGCAAACTCCCATTTGCGCCCGAAACAGGAATACAGATAGGAAGGTGCACAGTGGAAAGTTTGCTGTTGTAATTCCAGTTTGCACACTGGCTGACCGGGTTAAATCAGTGACACATTTTGGGGCATAATCACAAGGAGCTATCACGGAATTAGCTGCACTTTATCACAGCCAAAGTCGTGAGAAATTCACCTCATCATTCACAACCGGGTGCTAACAGCCCACAGCACCACTTTTCCCGCGATAGCAGCTGCAAAAAATATCGCCACAGAGGAATCCTGCAACTATCGCTAATGAGATACAGAGTAGGCGTTCCAGTGACAAAATCCGCGACAACACCACACCTCAACATTCACAACGACTGGACAGATTGGCAATAAGAACACAAAACACGCAATAAGGCGCATTAGCAGCAGGATTTCTACACCTGCTCTGACCAGGTGTAAAGTAGGACCACAGCCTGCACCACAAAAGGGGGCACAGCCCAGGGCATCATCGGCATGGCAACAGATGCCATGGAGCAACTGATTATGCAGGCTGGACACCTAAGAGGGCCACAACACCCACCGCCACCACCCACAGGACCACCCCCCGGGCCAACCCACGCCAAGGACATGCCACATCAGCTAAACCTAAACATGTACGAAATATTCCGCCTAATGTCGCACAATCACAACTGGTAACTATGCATGGGCGGATTTTGCGGATCCACGATTCGCGGATTTGCGGATTTGCGGATTTGCGGATCGTGGATCCGCAAAATCGGTGGATTTTGCGGATTTGCGGATCCGCGGATTTGGGGCGGGGCTTCCATGCGAGTGCACATGCCTCTTGTGTGTTTAAAAGGTCTGAGACCGATCAGAGCAGTAGATGAAGAGACAGACCCTCCTGGTCACAGGAACAGCAAAGGGATTGCGCTCGTGAAAGTCAAGGATGCAAAGGCCTCTATCCAGCATCACAGCTGATTTTCGACGGTAGATTTGGGAAGAAGGCACACCTGCCCAGCCTCGATGATGAGCACGATTGTTTTTGGGCTGATGAATGAGTCACTGCATTTGAGCTTCAACTAGTTCCAGCGACCATGTGTGTGTTACTATGCAATCGCCCCAAGGGGCGCAGGGGTCCCTTGGGTGAGCTGTCCATCATAGTGGGTCAATGGCGGGAAGACGGTGCACACCACGAGTGCGTGGGCGGGGCTTCCATGCGAGTGCACATGCCTCTTGTGTGTGTAAAAGCTCTGAGACCGATCAGAGCAGTAGATGAAGAGACAGACCCTCCTGGTCACAGGAACAGCAAAGGGATTGCGCTCGTGAAAGTCAAGGATGCAAAGGCCTCTATCCAGCATCACAGCTGATTTTCGACAGTAGATTAGGGAAGTGCGAGTGCACAATGTCTCTTGTGTGTATTTATTAAAAGGTCTGAGACCGATTAGAGCAGTAGATGAAGAGACATAAGCTCCTGGTCACACGAACATCAAAGGGATTGCGCTCGTGAAAGTCAAGGATACAAAGGCCTCTATCCAGCAGAAAGCACACCAGCCTGGCCTGTTGTAACTATTTTACGATGGCGCCGGCAAGCTGCCAGCGCCATCCTAAAATAGTTACTAAATTAGCTTCAACAGGAAGCTCTAATAGATAAAATCGAGCACCTGCTTTATTTTATCTATTAGAGCTTCCTGTTGAAGCTAACTTAGTAACTATTTTAGGATGGCGCTGGCAGCTTGCCGGCGCCATCGTAAAATAGTTACAACAGGCCAGGCTTCAACTTTTGCCCCTGGATCCGCCGCTCGCGGATTTGCGAATTCTCGGTAAATTTGCGGGAGTTTGCGGATCGCAAATTTACCGAAAATTCGCAAAATCCGCGAGCGGAACGGATTTTACGCTCATACTTACTTGTAACATGCATGTGTTGTCACAGAAATGAGAATCACACATTCCCTTTCGAAGCAAACAATTAACCTTTATTAAAAGAACACAGAAATTAAATGAAGACACATGGCGGCTTCCCTCAACACAATCCGTAGGTCACAGACTGCAAAAACATGATGAGAAGGTGTGTCCTGTGCACATCAATGGACAGAGAGAGAGCGAAGGAGAGAGAGAGAAGAAGAGAGGGGGAGTGAGAGAAAGAGAGAAAAGAGAGAGAGAGAGAGAGAGAGAGAGAGAAAGAGAGGGGGATCTGAAACAGAGTCCAGGGATATGATTGGCACAGTACACACACTTGCACAAGATAATGTCACCCGCCTGCCCATGCACACACAGCCAGAGTCATGCCAGGCCTTCCTGCCGCCCATCGGAGCATGCCCGCCCATGCACAACTGGGCGACACTGCTCATCTTCCGCCACCGGTGTGTAGACTGCAGGTCCCACGACGTGCCACTGCAAGCCACAAGCCCGGGCCCGCAGACATTGCACCCTCCACACCATGCATCCACGCTGCGCTGGCCACCGGTAACACGTCTGGTGCTGGGACCATATTACACCATGGCATGAACCAGGGCACCCGGAAACATCGCAGCCTGTACAGCCGCTCAGCCCAATGGGCGCCACTAACTCGGAAGTGGGGCCATGTTGCGGCACACCTGCGCAGGACTCTGGCGCGGCCCACACTGCGTGCCAGCAAGGCACACAAATCCTGGGCAGTCCCGACTGCCAGAACTGGCCATCATCGCAGGCTGCACACCTGCTTAGCAGCTCATGGTGCCAATGACTCAGTGCATCCTAAGTCATCGTCCCGTGGTGGGGTGCCTGTGCCAGCCGCAATGCAGCGTATGCCACAAACCATGTCCAACCCCAGCCAGCGTCTCGTGGCGTGGTGCCTGTGTCGGGCGCAATGCAGCATCTGCCACAAACCCTGTCCTACCCCAGTCGCGTCCTGTGGCAGGCCCGTGCCAGGCTCAAGGCCTCGGGTGCCACAAACCCTGGTCACCCCCAGTCAGCGCTATGTGGAGAAGGCCCGTGCCGGCCTCAAGGGCTCGGGTCCTTCATCCAGTCCCCAGTGGCAGAGGGGTATGTGATGTCATTGGCCCCTTATATTTGCGGGGTCACATGGCCTGTGACTCCTCTGCAGGGTGAGTGTGGTGTGCCTGCAAACCTTCCCTCAGGGAGAGGCTGGGACATGCTGACAACTAGACAAGTGACCTTCACACCACCAGCGAGTACGCCTGCGATGTGTAGCAATGAGCCCCCCCCTGGGAGTGTGAGCGGAGTGGTCTGGCCGGCCGAATGCCGGAACAGCGCAGTGCTTGCAAAAATGACTCGTGGACACTTGGCGTGGTTCAGTCCATGTCCGGACAAGAAAGTGGCTGATGCATGTGTCCCTGTTGTGGTGTCCACGGGACCCATAACCCAATTCGACATGTAGCACCCTTTGACTGGCATCCCTCAGAAGGAGCATCATTGACGCAAGGGGAATCACTGTCCCTACATTCATCCACGCATACATACATGAATGATCAAAGACATGATACAGCCGTGCATCACTGGATGTTTATTGCACATCCATTGCTGTCCCTCAGCTGAAGCGGTACAGGGCACTGCCAAATACTCCACCCTATATGGGTCTGAGGAGGGCCAGCCAGAGTCCATCTGTGGAAGTCAAGTACTGCGCAAGAGGAGGGGTGCAGTCCACAGTCCGGTAGCCATGTAAATAAATGTAAATGTAAATGTAATCCCCGGATATGTGCCCTGCCCCACCTGTGGGTGTTGCTGTACCGACGACGGCACTGTGTGGCACTGTCACCTCAGGTGCGGGAGGTGGTCTATCTGCCACTCTGTGTGCCACTGACACCTCAGGTGCCGGAGTGGTTAGGCCTGCTGCACAGGGAGGCATTGGCACACCAGGGGGTAGAGATGTGGATGGTGTGGAGGGCAGCAGCATTCAATATCGCCACACCTTGTGGCAGCAATGCCATAATGAGGATCTGCAGGGCATGGTAGATCCCTGTTACATTCCACAGATGTTCAGCAGTGGCTGCCATCCTTTCCGCATTCATCCGCACCCTGTCCTCCATGACCCTCCACATGTGTGCCAGCTCACGGCAGGTATCGCTGGAGCGACTCTGAGTGGACAGGTGTTCTTCTCTCCACGTCATGACTCCAGCAATGTCCGTCAGGGCTAGTTGGAGAACATGGAGCGGGGCTACACACCCAATGATGGTGTCAAGTTTGGTAGCCATGAGGTCAAACCCCACCCACACCGGCTCTGCGGTCTCCCTCTGGCCCTCCAGCACACAGAGTTGGAAGGCCATGAGTTGCTCCTGGGGGTTGGGGGGGGTGCCGGGGCTGTGGGAGCCTCCTGCTGGGTGCTTTGGGTAGTAGGTGGGATCTCCTTGATGCAGCTGGCATGCCCTGATCCTGGTGGTGAGTTCTGGATGAGGTCAATGATGTCTTGGTTGGCTTGGGTGTCGATGGTGGTGTTGTTCTCCTCGTCATCAGTGAAGAGTGGCTGGGACTGCTCTGCAGGAGGTGTTGACTGTGGCCCTGCGATGTGAAGGGGAGATGGTGTACTACAATGTGTCAGTGTAACTTGAAAATTCCATGGATCACATGTCAATCACAGTCACCATTCTTTCAATTCGATCACACATCCGTATTAATGCAAAATAGGACACCCCCACAGTTGTGGATACAAGCACATCAAAGTAGAAGCTCTCAATTATAAGAAGTATTCAATTTTATTTTTGTAATTATTATCAAAAGATGTTAAAAACACAATAATAGGAATACATCACATAGACAATCCCCCAACAATTATAAAAACATTAAAACCATCACAAAAGAGACATTATTAGGTGATTTGTTGTGAAAACATCCCAAATTGGTAATTCGTTAGGATTTATCAACACCGTTAGGCTAGTATCATCAATCCCAACACCATAGTCCCTCAAATTTAATCAACAGAAGCGTCGACGCATTTCGGTGTGCTGCTTGCTATGCACCACCTTTATCAAGACAAGGGCAGTTGATTGTCTCTTTTCTTTTACAACATTAAAAATTCAAAATATCTATAATGTTTTTCTCCTAGGGCCAAATACTGCATGTGCTCCTTAAAAACGGCTGCAGTTGTCCTTCTAGACTGTGTTCAAACGAAGGTTTGGTACTTTAACACAGCTTCCTCTGTTTGCCTCATCAGCCGGTCTAGGTATTAGTCCTTAAACTATGAGCATTCGCTTCGGTAGTCAACAACCCTGCTGTTTAATTCCAGCTCTCCTCCATATATTTGATCTGCAACAATCTATATTTTTGTAGCACAAATGTCGTCATCACTGTTCTGGGGAATCAATGCTGCGGAACACTGCTGGTTAAAAATTCCCCACAATGTTTCGAGTAGTTTATCGATGCTTCGGTTTCCAATTACGCCAAACCTTATTTTCGGAAAAAATGCATCTAACGTCCAGTCTCAGGTTGCATTGAAGTCTGTAGATCTGGGCGAGGACCCAGAGTCATTGTAGGTGTGCACTGTGCTGTGCTTGGTTGTGCATGTGTGCCATTGTGCCCATCTCCACCCGTCCCCTCAGTACCTGGTGGTCACTCACCCTGCTGCGGTTGTGTTATGCCCTGTCGAGCAGTGTCCGATCCCCCAACTCCTGCCACTGTTTCCACACTGATGACTGTCAACACTAGCTCCTCCATTTCATCCAGCTCGAGCTGTGGCGCTGGGCCCCCACCTCCAGTCTGCGTTCCTACCTTACGGTTGGCTAAAAGTTTCTCCTTGGTCCTCTTGTACTCCCCGATGGCATTCACCTTGCCCACTATGTTCCACCATATCCCATTTTTGGTGCCCAATGACACGTTGGAGGTGACGAACAGTTGTTGATGGTGTTCCATCACCTACGTGACTTTGACCCTGTTCGCCTGCAGACTGAACTTCGTCTTCCTCTTCTTCTTGTCCTTGCCCTTCCCTGTTCCTGAGGTCCCGGGCTGGTCATCCTGGGTGCGTGTGGGGTTGCTTTTTTCTACTTTTATGTTGATTTTTCCTGCCTGTCAGGTGTATGTTGCAGGCCTGGTGCTGCTTATCGCTGGTTTCTTCATCGCGCTTTGGCCCATCGCAGGTTTTTTGGTGTTGTGACTTTCTATCGCATGCTACCGCTGGGTTGTGAATTCCACATTGACATGGGGTTATTTTCGCACAATAGGCTGCGATGGTGAAAGTTGCGTTACGCTACTCTTGCGGCAGTTATCACACGTTCTTGTGAATATACCCCTTAGAGTACTTTCCATTGGACGAGGTGTAACTCTACAACTTGGAATCGGATGCAACTTGTGTATCTGCTCATTACCACCTACAAGTAATTAGCACCGATGATTTGCACAGTCCACGCAATGAGGGCTTTAATGTTTTCATTAGAGACCCTTTTGCATTCTCTATTTCCTATTGTGAGACGTCCACTGTATCTCGTTGCAAATTGTGCATCCAATTAATACCAATAACACATGGTTCAATTTGAACCACACATGCACATTTTATTGTGTAACATGCTAACTTTGGGGTATGCAACGTTTACAACGAAATTTTTACAACGCACTACCATTGCAACGCAGGTATTACCAAGCATACCATTACAACGCATTGCGCTGGGGGGGGGGCGCTCTAGGGTAAGTAATAAGTTTAATTTTCTATCCAACACCTTCCCTAGTGTCCAAGGGGACTGGAGTTGGAATAGAAAATTATACTTACCACTATCCAGCACCTCTAAGCGCTATGCATTATAACGGTATTTGTTGTAAATACCGCGTTGTAAAGGTATGTGTGGTAAAAGTATGCATTGTAACATCATACATCCTAACTTTGGATGCTATTCCCATTTCTGACTTCAGAACATTGCTATGCAGCCTTAGTACCCGATTTGATCCTAGCACAATTCATGACGTTTTATGGAACTTCGTCTCTGAAAGTACTAACGTGTCTAGACAAAATGTGCTCAAAGCACAGCTCCACGAAACTGGCAAAAGAATGAACCCATGAATAATTATAAGCTGATACTATTAGAAATAGTAATACTTGCCAGTATGATGGACAGCTGCAGGGGACAGCAAGATTTCATTTCATAGTCTTTTAACATATTTTTACAGAACAGTAACCATCGAGATCTCCCTCAGGTTACATATCACACACATACACACACACACACGCGCACACACACAAATGAATTCGATCAAATTATAATCATTGCTTCTTATCATTATTTGAAATCATTTATTATTCACCCATTGAGCTTCACTCCTTTTTATTGGATTGTATCAAGAAGTGACTTGAATTACAGTAAGAAATGTGAAGCCAATTCACAAACTCAATGCTTTTAAAGCTATATTGAAAACTAGAGTATTGATAAAAACTTTTCTTTAATTAAACTATTTCGTTGTATCAGAAAAACAACAACGAAGAAACAATTTAATCTTTAGTAAAATAACTAGCTTATTGATAGAAAACTGCAAAGGAATAATGTAAAAAGATTGAGCAAAACTCTAACATTAGAGCTTCTCCAGACGTTTATGAAACAAATGATTAAAGCTCTAACTTGACTAATACCAAACGTCCTGTCTGTTTTAACTTAATAGGTTCCCAAAAGTGATCAATCCCACGTAGACTGACAACACTACAAAATAATGTAAGTTATTAAGTAAATTGCTCATCCATTTTCCACTGAAACCCACATCGAAGCCAAGTTGCATCAAAGTCAAACCATCCCTGTATATCCACTTCTCTTGCATGGTCTAAGAGTGTATTTCAATGGTCTATGCTTCACACATTATATTCAAAATGTATGCCATTAACAAACACCTCCCCTTGACTGTTGTAAGAGGCCTCAGCCATCACCTCAACAGAACCTACATTACTACACTATTTTATTCCTGTCCTATTTAAAATAAAAAAGATGTTGCTGTCTCTACCTGTCAAGGGCAGAGCTCACCACTTTTAACATCTTCTTATTCTATGCAGTGCCTCTTATGGTCCCTGACCACAGGCCACAGGCCAAGAAACAATTCTTCTAAACATAATTCAAATTCTGGGGATATTTTAGCCACCACTAGACTTTCCACATATAGTCAGTTTCTCAGCCTGAGGCAAATCCTGTTGATGAGGATTCAGGGCCAGGGAGGAAAGAAGTCAGCACACTGAAGAACGATTCTTCAGACACTGCGTTAAAGACACAGTAGGCAGAAAGTTCTGATTGAAACACTGTGACTTTTACAAAACAGCATAATTTAGACCCTCGTTGCCTCTGTGCACTGTTCAGCCACTGCAACTAAATATGATCATCAGTTGGGCACACGCAAAGGCCAGGAAGCTTGCAACTGTCTCCACTTCTCATTTACCTTCTGAACTACAGTAAAACATGTAAACCACTACTGTGCCATCAGCCTTCTTGGTAAACACATCCTTTTAACCAGCAGCAGCTGGTGTTTGTGACAAGTGGCAGGGCGGCCGAGCAGGCAGGAGAAGTGAGAGGGGAGATAGGGGGCACGAAGGGAGGGGGCAAAATAAAAAAAAATGCTTCTTCAACCGGCTGCATCTCACTCTGTTCCCCGTCTTCAGGGGCATGCTACCAGCTTGTCCTGCGGTGAATCGTGAAGAAGCTATCATGCATGAGAGCAGCTTCAGGATTGGCCTGAGCACCCTTGACAAGCGCTCCAGGACAGACGGGGAGTCTGTGCCTGAGCTTCACTGCACATGAAAGTTTGGCTAGCCGGAGACGGCTGGCCAAACCATCATGAGTAGTGAATGGAGTGCACTACCATTCCCCTCAGTGCTGTCACCCTCCAGCCCCCACCCCCAAGACTTGGCAGGAAATGAGAAATAAAACGAGTGTTATTTTATTTCTCATTTCCTGCCGGTTTTGGTAGGGTGGCGTTCTACCACTGCATTTTACTCTACAATAGGGTTAAGGTTTTGATTAGGCTTAGTTTTAGAATAGGGACTGATTTAGCCTTAATGTTAAGGTTTGATGCATAGCTAGAGTTTTGATAAGGTGTTGGGTAAAGAGCATCCTTAGGGTCAGGTTTATATTTATTTCCTAGACTTGGGGCACAGTTCACCTTCTAAGTTTGATGTAATACTACTACTGTCAACTCAACCTATATCATGTATTGTGGTATTCCTTCCATTCTGCAACATTGTCCTTGCTTGGATGCAATACACTAGTGAAGCACCACACTCTAATCATTTTCCACACTGGTCAAAACAGAGTCTCGACTTTTCACCTCTACCACCATTAGGAGAGAATTTCGACTTTACTCTGTCAGTCAGTTGATCACTCTTTGTGAAAAACCTAAAGCTACCACTATCAAGCTTCCTACCCATGAGGAGAAAAACAACATTGAGCAACTATAGAGAGACCTCAAATGATAACTCAATATGTTATTACAATTTCAGTGAATTTATGGGTACTTCATTTCTGAATGTAGTCCCTTATTTTTTGGTAATTAACAAAGTTTATTCTTGTATGCACAGGTAAGTAGCAAGGAGCTAAAAAGGAATTAATCTTCTCCTTTTTACCCCTCTGTCCTTCTGGAGAAGAAAGTTAGTAAACCCATGTCACCTGAATCGTTTAACCCCCCCTCCAGAAAACAGTCACACAAGTGATAGAAACTGTTACACTCAAATGTATCTTTTTTAATAAGTGGTGTAAATTCTTGAAATAAAGCCTTTGAATTGTATTTGGTGTTTGTGCCTCATTACCCATAAATGCGATGATACATTCTGATCCAGATGAATAGCCTTAGGGTTCATGTCTTTTAGAAAACTAATGTGATCAATCATATCACTTGTGTGGCGCGCTACTCACCCGGAAGGGTCTCAAGGCGCTTGGAGGAAGGGGGCCGCTACTGCTCGAACAGCCAGGTCTTGAGTTGTCTCCTGAAGGCGAGGTGGTCCTGGGTCAGCCGAAGGTGGATGGGAAGGGAGTTCCATGTCTTGGCCGCCAGGTAGGAGAAGGATCTGCCTCCGGTGGTGGCTCTTCTGATGCATGGTACGGCGGCGAGGGCGAGGCTAGCGGATCGTAGCTGGCGGGTGGGCGTGTGGAAGGTCAGGCGGTCGTTGAGGTACTTGGGGCCCAGGTTGTGGAGAGACTTGTGTGCGTGGGTGAGGAGCCTGAACGTGATCCTCTTGTTGACGGGGAGCCAGTGCAGGTTCCTCAGGTGGCCGGAAATGTGGCTGCATCGAGGGATGTCTAGGATGAGTCGGGCGGAGGCGTTCTGGATGCTCTGCAGTCTTTTCTGTAGCTTGGCTGTGGTTCCGGCGTAGAGGGTGTTTCCGTAATCCAGCCGGCTGGTGATGAGGGCCTGAGTGACCGTCTTCCTGGTTTCGATCGGGATCCATCGTAAGATCTTGCGGAGCATGCGGAGGGTGTGAAAGCATGAAGAGGAGACGGCGTTGACTTGTCTGGTCATGGAGAGGGAGGAGTCCAGGATGAAGCCCAGGTTGCGTGCGTGGTCTGTCGGCTTGGGGGCGGTGCCTAGGGCAGGGGGCCACCAGGAGTCGTCCCAGGCAGAGGGTGATGGTCCAAGGATGAGGACTTCCATCTTGTCTGAGCTCAGTTTCAAGCGGCTGTTCTTCATCCACTCGGCGACGTCTTTCATCCCTTCATGGAGGCTGGTTCTGGCGGTGTCGGGGTCTCTGGTGAGGGAGAGGATCAGCTGGGTGTCGTTGGCGTAGGAGATGATGTTGAGGTTGTGTCGGCGTGCGATGTCTGCGAGGGGTCTCATGTAGACGTTGAAGAGGGTGGGGCTGAGTGATGATCCTTACGGGATGCCGCAGATGACTTCGGTGGCCTCGGAACGAAACGGGGGGAGGCGGACTCTCTGTGTTCTTCCAGCTAGGAACGAGAGGATCCACTCCAGTGCCTTCTCTTGGATGCCGGTGTTGCTGAGGCGCTGGACTAGGGTGCGGTGGCAGACAGTGTCGAACGCGGCGGAGAGGTCCAGGAGGATGAGTGCCGCTGTTTCCCCGTTGTCGAGAAGGGCTCGGATGTCGTCGGTGGCTGCAATGAGGGCGGTCTCGGTGCTGTGGTTGGCTCTGAAACCGGACTGCGAGGGGTTGAGGGATCCATTCGTCTCGAGGAAGGCGGCCAGCTGTCTATTGGCGATCTTCTCGATGACTTTGGCAGGAAAAGGGAGGAGCGAGATGGGGCGGAAGTTCTTGAGGTCGGTGGGGTCCGCTGTTGGTTTCTTCAGTAGGGCGCTGAGCTCGGCATGCTTCCAGCTCTCCGGGAAGGTGGCGGTGTCAAAGGAGGTGTTGATGACGTCTTGGAGTTGGGGTGCGATGGTGGAGTCGGCCTTGTTGAAGATGTGGTGGGGGCAGGGGTCAGTCGGAGATCCGGAGTGGAGGGTGTTCATCGTGCGGGCTGTGTCTTCGGTGGTCACTGTGGTCCAGGTGCGGAGGGTGGCAGTGGGGTGCGTTGGTTCGACGGTTGGGTGCGAGGATGGTGTGCCGAAGCTGTTGTGGATGTCGGCAATCTTGCGGTGGAAGAACGAGGTGAGGGAGTCGCAGAGATCTTGTGAGGGGGTGATGTCGTTGTTGCCGGTTCTCGGGTTGGAGAACTCCTTGACAATGCTGAAGAGTTCCTTGCTGTCGTGGGCGTTGTTGTCCAGTCGATCCTTCAGTGATTTCTTCTTGGTGGTGCGGATGAGCTGGTGGTGCTTGCGGGTCGCGTGTTTGAGGGCGGTCATGTTGTCAGTGGTCCGGTCGAGGAGCCAGGCTTTTTCGAGGGTGCGGCAGGTCTTCTTCGAGTTTGTTGGTGAACCAGGGGCCCTTCTTGCTTCTGGGTTTGCTGGGCGGGTTCTTCAGTGGTGCGAAGTCGTCGGCGCAGGCGGTCAGCCATTGCGTGAAGTTGCGGGTTGCTTCGTTGGGGTCCGGTGTGCTGGCAGGTGGGTTCTGGCTGAGGGAGGCGGTGAGCTGGTCGGCGGTGATCTTGCTCCAGCTCCTGTGAGGAACCTGTTGCGGGTGGTGGTGGGTGGTGGTTTTTCTGAAGCTGAAGTGGACGCAGCTGTGGTCGGTCCAGTGAAGTCCGGTGGAGTGGCTGAAGGCGATGTGCTTGCTGGATGAAAAGACGGAGTCGAGCGTGTGGCCGGCGTAGTGGGTGGGGGTGTTGACCAGTTGCTTGAGTCCGAGGTTGGCGAGGTTGTCCAACAGGGTGATGGTGTTGCGGTCCTTGTTGTTCTCCAGGTGGAAGTTGAGGTCCCCTAGGAGGATGTAGTCGGCGGAGGGGAGGGCATGTGGGCTGATGAAGTCCGTGATGTCTTCGCTGAATTGTGTGCGTGGTCCCGGGGGTCTGTAGTGGAGGGTTCCTCTGAGGGTCGTCTTTGGGTCGGTGTGGATCTGGAAGTGGAGGTGTTTGGCGGCGGTGTAGGTGCCATCGGCGTCGGTCGTGATGCGGATGGTGTTCTTGTGGAAGATGGCGATGCCTCCTCCCGTCTGGTTGACGCGGTCCTTCCTGATGATCTTGTATCCATCCGGGATGCTGATGGCGATGTCGGGGGCTGAGGTGGCGTTCATCCATGTTTCAGTGAGGAAGGCGACGTCTGGTGATGTAGTGTCGAGCACGTTCCAGAGTTCGACGGCGTGTCTGTGGACGGAGCGGGTGTTGAGTAGGATGCACTTGAGGTCGCTGCTGGGGTTTGGCTTGGCTGGCGTGGTGCATGTTCGGAGGCAGGTAAACTTGCAAGTTGTGCAGGTGAAGGGCACAAAACGAAAGGGGGCGTGGCCGATTGGACGGCGGCGGGGAGCGGGGCGGGCACAGGGGGACAGAAACAGCAACGAAGCCTGGCAGTGGCAGAATACAGGAAGGCAAACAAACAGTTATTAAAGGAAAAAAAAAGGTTAAAACACAGAATTTACAGATTTGGCGCAACACACGCTCGAGAAATACTGCGGAGGGTCTGGGAGCAGAGAGGCAGTCCCAACGAGGCTGCGGGCAGCAGAGGGCGAGGGGCACACACACAGCTGGTGGCCGTGTGGCGCGGGGGTGTCCTGGGAATTTGATAACAGGAAATTTTTATTTATCACATAAAAGTCACAGGTTTATATACTTAATAAATTATGAATGTAAAGAATCTGCTAGGATTCTACTAGTGAGGGTGGCCACTGTCACCCTGCATTTAGTAAAAAAAATCGTTCTGGCTTCAGCAAAGGCAAGCTTTGCATGAGATTGTTCTCTGGAAGGATGCAGTAGATTTAGTTTGACCAGCTTTAAAATTCCTCTTGCCAGTTTTCTATGAAAAACAAAAAAGAGTGGCAAAGCCAATACTTATGGCTACTATGGTTTACAAAATCAGAACTAAAGTTGTGTGAGAAAGTGGATTATTAATTGTGGTAGGACGTAGTCCACCACAAGTAATAATGTCACTCTTCTTATTAGGCTCAGTAAAGGTCACTGTAATTTAAAACTGAGCTCAACTTCTGGTAGCTATGGCACAGAGCAGACAGGCCCAACTTAAGAAAAAGTGTAAAGCATTTAGAAGTACCAAAACAATGAAAAATCTGAAAACACGATACAATAAAAATTCCACCCCATTATACAAATAATGTAATGAAGAAAATGACATTAAAACCAAAAATACAAATAAGAGGAACTGGAAACATGAATTTTTAAACTTTGAAATAAAAACAGTGACACAAGCTTAAACAACAACTACAGTCATCTGGTTGCACTTGACTGGGATCTGGAGGTGATTTAAAGCCGACCACAATGGATCTTGGGTTGGATCCAAAAAATGAGTTCATCCCCATCTAAAGTTTTAACTTCTGACTTAGGACCTGATTACGATAATGGCAGGAAGATATGTGCCATCATGTTTTCGCCGATCCTCTCACCCGCTTTCCTGCTGATCTGACTGCCCAATCAGGAAGTGAGCAGAAACAGCACCTCAGGACGCCACCTCTAATGACATTTCTGCTCCAGCGGTGGCAGAAGCGACTCATCGAGGGTATCCCATGCAGCTCACAGCCAGCCCAGTCAGGGCCTGCCTTTCTGCCGACCAATTCCTGGCAGGGACACAGCCATTTGAGGATCAGCTGAAAGGCAGGTAATGAGACGAATTATTGGCACAAGGGCAAACGTGCCCATGTGTAATGTAGGAGGACCTAATCCTTTAATGTTGTTTGGGGGAAACAGCGTTAACAACACCGTTTCCACAATGCATGGCTTTACAATGCGGTTATTACAACAACCGCGTTGTTACCACATGTGCCATTACATCGCAAGTCATTTCAACGCCTTGCTGTAGGGGGCGTGTAACTTTTAATCCAACACCTTCCCTGCTGTTGCACAAAACTGGAGTAGGAATAGAAATGAATTCTTATTGCTAAGTCCACTTCGCCCCCTACAGCAAGTCGTTGATATGCCTTGTGATGTAAAGGTACGAGTGGTAACGACGCGGTTGTTGTAATGACTGCGTTGTAAAGCCAGGCGTTGTGAATGTAGAAACATCATAAATTCATTGTTCGGGGATGAATCTTGAAAATAGTATTCATGCAAAATTGAGTTCTCCTCCCCAGATCACTAGGCTGAAGCTGGTTTTGATGACATGCATACATATTGCAAACATTTAATTGTTTAATATTTTATGTTTGTTTTGATTTCAGATGCGCGTGCAAATTCATGTAAATTCATGTTCTCAGATGGACTTGCATTGGCTAAATCAGTTAAACTGTAAAGTTATTGGAACTAATGTGAATTTGACTTTAGGGGTATGCATGTCTGAGTTTATAGGAAGCATGAAAGATTAACATGTTAGCTGACTATTATTTGCAAAATATTATCACAGGCACAAACCTTTTTTATTTGTCCTACTAGCCACATAAGGAGATTTAACATTTGATGAATAAAATGTAGGCTTTGATATTAGGTGTGGGCAAAAGTTCTGCTCCACCAGTGGAGTTTGCAGAGTTTTTCCCACTCTGCGTGCCACTTGGACTGCAGCATTCTGGCAAAACTTCACCATCCTCTACGTGGCAGACATTTATTTTTACGCGCAGGTCGCCAACATTAAGTTGACAATCACGAATGAGAATTTGCATCCTCTGGTGCAATATGTGGGTGCTTAAACAACTCCTAGGTGAGATTTCTCAACACAGGCTTTGATAGCTCTGCCACTCGAGTAGAAAACCTACTTGAATGGCAGAAAGAAGCAGTGCCCTATGGTGGGTAACGTGTTGCCATTTGTGCTGATTTTACAGCGCAGAACAATTTACCAGCACTAACTTGCCGAATTCCACCCCCTCACAGAACTCAGCGGACTCTCTCAGAGTTTTTATGTAACTCAGCAGAATTCTGCAAAGTTAAACTCTGGGAGATCCTCCCACCCCTACTTGATATGTATTGGTTTGGCTGTGTAGCACAGCGTGTCACAACACGCTATGCTATCTGTTTTTGCTATCATTGAATATGTAATCAGGCAGTGCTTTCTGTCACTGATTGTGGGATGTCTACCTAGAATTTGAAATCAGCATTTTATGTTTCGGATTTTATTATTCAATGCAAACCATATAAACGATAACTGTTTCTACAAAATAAAACATTTAGTGGTGCAGCAGAAATCTTTCAATTTTCTTGCACCGATGACCACTGTGTCCTGCTATCCAGGTAGCTTTTGTATGGTGATTCTTGCTTTACCCTGAAAACCTATTTCCCAGCTATGCATGTCACAGATTTCTCAGAGAGGATGATGCCTTTGATCTTAAGACTGGTTACTGGCAGCAGCAACTAGAGCATCTAGGTTGATAAATACCAAGCTCTGATCATCAGACATGACCACATGACAACAGGGAAGCAAATTGAAGCCTTCCGTAAATCATGTTTGTTCTGCCTCTGCTTCTGCCACTGCACAGTTGATGATGCTGTCAGCACTACTCACTTGTTATCCACCACATTTTTTAGTATTCTCCAGACTTATGAGTTTGGACAATTCCTTACTATCCAAATGATGCCTTTAAAAAAAAGATTGCACTAAAACACACAGGACAGCATATCTTAAAATCACTCCCTGTCTCCTGTTATGGATCAACAAAGTAGTCCGTGACAGAATGTTCCACCACAACTTGTTAAAATGTTTGTGGTCATTGTCATCACTCCCTTGCCTCCTCAAACTGTGCTCCAATGTTATATTTTCTTCCGGCAGTTTGTGGGAGGTCAACAGAACATCAACACTTTAGATAAATCCTTCCAGGGTAGAAATCTTTTTGTCTGCCAAAGAAGAAACTTTGGCTTTTTCCCTCCAACACAGATATGTGTAATCCTGATCCCATGGGGATCCCAGCTGCACTTATGTATATTTGTTATTTAAACAGTGAGAATATGTACAACCAGCACATGTTGCTGTTTGTATGGGACTCTCCATTGTTTGGCATCAAAGATAGAGACAAATTACTCCTTTCTTGATACTGGATGCAAGGATGTTGGTCCACATCTAGCATATTCCTTAATGGCAGTTTGTTGATTTGTATGGGGGAAAGCTGCATACAAAACATCACATTTCTGGTCATCAGCACAAGGTATTCTCATATTGCAGATCATGTGCTGGGCCAAGTAGCCAGCACAGACATGGGAAGGGTTTAACAGAATGGGTTCAGAATTTTGCACCCTACATGGACTGGGGCTATATGAGAATGCTGGGCTTTTAGACAGCAAAACACAAAAGGTGATGGACGGAATGATGCACATTGGCAAAACATTCACCCCAGTCACAGATCTGGGTTTAATCCATTGTTATTTTGCTCACCACGCCATCCCGGTTCAGACATGGCCATATGCAAATCAGTCTTGACCCTGTGCCTCATGGGAACAGTCCAGCCCGAACTGCCAAGCCATGTCTTCCCTGGACCGGAATCAAGCATCCTAGGACTTGTTTCTGGCTATAAGCCGTCATCAGCCAGGATAGCTTGACTCCAGTGGCGTAGTGAGCACGGGACCATGTCTGGGCATACCATTCTCACATAGGGCGAACAGCAAAACACACAAGGCGATGGACGGACTGTTGCACATTGGCAAAACGTTCACCCCTAGTCACAGATCTGGGTTTAATCCATCGTTATTTTGCTCACCATGCCATTCCAGTTTGGTCCCAGCCATATGCAAATCAGTCATGAGCCTGCGCCCAATGGGAACAATCTAGCCCGTACTGCCAGGCCAGGTCCTCCCTGGACTGGAAACAATCATCCTAGGACCGGTTTCGGGGTTTCACCCCTCTTCAACCAGGATAGCTTGATTCCAGTGGCATGGAGAGCACAGGGCTTTTAAACAGGACATAATTGGTCACAATCGGGGAGCTGAGATAGGATGCACATTTTCAAAGTCTGGTAGACATTCATCTTCACAATGGAGTTGCACAATGATGGTAAGTGCAGGCACTTACTGCATCTAGCCATTAAGGACTCTCAAAGCCAACTACACAAATAGCGGAGGGGCTGAAGCCAATTCTACATCAGGTTGCACAGCACACCCATACAGTGCATTTTTGTTTGAATTTCTTTTTGGAAGGCAATTGAGAAAAGATGTATGTCTGCGGTACAGTGGCAGCATTTATAATGCTTGTGCTGATTTTCAAAGAATTTGATGCCCCAACCTTTATAACAGTTCCTGTTTGGATGCTCAATCTGTTTAACCATAGTATGAATGAGTGCATCTGGTTGGTCATCGATTATTTTCAATCTTTGTTAGCCGCAAGTGATTGTTCAATCATCACTAATATTATCTTCACATTTTCAGTAAAAAATTGCATCATGTGACCATAAAGTTTCAAATTCTTACATTCTGAGATTATTTATCTCCACCTGTGTGTTGAAAAAGATTAATCGTTCATGCAATTCTTTTTTGCAGAGAATAAGAATGATTATGGGCAAGAAAGTAGGTAAGAAAAGAGTGCCCATTATAAACATACCAATCACAATAAGTTACCAAGCATTCAAGACATTTTTACCTGATTGGATTTTCTAAATGATCATAGAGCAATCTACCAATAAATGCTGTACTCGATGCCTATTCGCAATTGTTTTTGTTCAGCTAAGTTTAGCTAAGGTGAAAAATATTTTTCTAATCTTAAATCCTACACGTTGGCATTTTAGAATCCAATGTGCATTGATATGGGAGGAACATCTGATGTTAATGGGGATCCTCTGCCATCGTAAGTTAATGGTCAGCTATGTAAATATTTCTGATGGCAGGGAGGTACCAATAAAATTGTACTAAGAACTCACAGAGAAGCTGTGTTAAAAAGCATTGCAATAAACTTCCCCTTTCCATTCACACACCCAAAACTATTACCCCATTTCATCAGAAAGTGCAGCAGGATGGGTTTCCATCTCAGTTAGAATTTTTTCACCTTGTGGAAAATCTTCATTAATATATTATGGAACCCTAGAAAACTACAAACACGATAGATGTCTAGAAATACTACTTAAGAATTTTGCCAATCTGTAAACTTCTGGAATCCTACTATACAAGTAGGAGGATAGCTGCAGAAGTAGGTATTATTATATTGTATTGCTGGAAAGATAAATTGGACATATAGGCCCACATGTATCAAATAAGCATTTTTACCAAATCACTCATTGGTAATCGCAAAATGCTATCCGCCTGATTCATCAAGCTAAATTGCACTCGCAAAGGGCAAGATTCTCAGAATCTTGCCTTTTGCGAGTGCAATTTTTGCATTTGGGATTCATCATCCCAAATGCAAAATTCGCTATTTAAGAATTTGCACATTTGCGAAGAATTGAATTTAAGGAATCTCTATTTGAGATTCCTTAAATGCAATTCATGAAGCATTTTAAAATTGCGAAATTGCAATTTTGGGCTGCTATTTACCGAGAGGTCAGACCTCTCGGTAAATAGCAAAAACTTAGAAAAATGCATTTAAATGCATTTTTCTAAGTTGCATGTTACACACACACATGTCCTTTGGACATGTGTGTGCGCAACACCAATGTAGATTACATTTCAGGGGTGCTACAGGGTGTCCTTTGGACACCCCTGCACCCTTGAAATCGCATCCTTATTTGCGATTAGCTAATTGCTAATGGCAAATAAGGAATAACTCCCCATGCATTCCTATGGGCCTGTAGGCCCATAGCCCTACAGGCCCATAGGAATGCATGGGGAGTTATTCCTTATTAGCGATTAGCAATTAGCTAATCGCAAATAAGGAACATGTAGGAATCGCAATATTTATTGCAATTCCTACATGAATCCCGTTTTGCAAGTCCTTAATAGCGATTCGTTATGAATTGATATTAGGGGCTCGCAAAACGGGAGAATGATGAATCAGGCTGTATGTATGTAAGGAAAAGCAAAAGGTTTTGCAATTCCTCAATATTGCCTAATAGCGATTCGGTAAATAGCGAACCGCTATTAGATAATATTCCTTCATAGGTGCAAATGTTTTTGCAATAGTTAATTTGTGATGACCTAATTGGTAATCACTAATTAGGTAATGCAAAGAGAAGGTTGCCGGAGGCCTAATGCCTCCCTGAAGCACCCCCAGAAAAATAAATGTGCTCATGGAAAGTGCACACATGCCCTATGAGCATGTATGTGCCACGTGCCACATTGAAAAATGAAGCTTTGTGCATTTTTAAAAGTGTGCAGATGGTTCGACTTGAAGTCAATGGGAATTACATTTTCCTAATGCTCAGTTTGCATTTGGTAAATGTTTCATACATGTGCCAATGGAATCTATATTTGCAATTTCCTATTTGTAGTTGCAATTTTAGGAATTGCAAAATGTGCCTACATTTTCATACATCATGAAAGGTTACTTTCCACTCGCAAATGGCAATTTTACCGAATTGCACCGTTGGCAAATTAAAAAAACTTTCATACATAAGGCCCTTGGAGACAAAAGGGCCTGATTCGCATATATGTTGCTCTGACAAAGGACTTCCTTTAGAGTTTGGCAGAGTGTGAGACCTGCTCTAAATCAGCTCCATTTTAATTTGGAGGAAGTACAGTGTTTACACCAGCAAATCGTCCACTGTCTATATGAGGATTATGCACTTCCACTCATTTGCCTTGCAATGTCCACCTTGCGATGAACAGCAGGCAAGTCGGGGGCCATTTGTTTTTGTACTGAGAAAATAAACTCTGCCTTGAAAGTTTATTATGATTCCAATACAAAAGTGTGTGAAGAATTGAGGGTATATTCACAAGGACGTGTGATAACTACCACAAGAGTAGCATAACACAACTATCAACATCGCAGCCCATCACAGGAAAATAACCCTGTGTCAACGTGGAATTCACAACAGGGAGGTAGCATGTGATAGACACCAGATAACGCGGTTAAAATCAATGTGAAGATTCACACCGCGCCACAAAAATGCGAAACGCAAACGCAAAAAACATGAAATGAGGCCAATAGCGTACAAAAATCACCAGGACACTACCCTTGTGGGTCCTGCGCTGTATGTAAATTTACTGTCACAGCTAAGAAAATCTCTCTTTTGGCTAGCTTCAAACGGAGATTAAAGAAACATACCAATTGCAACACCAACCATTTCATGTACATGATCACGTGCCCATGTGGCTTAAAATACATAGGGATGACTATGCGATCAGGCAAGACCTGGATAACAAAGCACAAAAGTAACATGCAGTGCCAAAGGGTTACCACTAAATTATACACAAACTTCAAGGATGCTAACCACAAGCCTGAGTCACTGCATTGAGTCATTCTGGAGTCACCTACACAGATATCCAAGTCAGTCCTGTGTAAAATAGAGCAGCAGTGGGTCCATAGACTTTCGACCCATACTCATGGGCTCAATAAGGAAATTCCTTGGGGTACCCTCATCTAGAAGAAACTCCTGACTTGAAGGAGAGTGCCTGTCACTGTGCGTGCAAGCTAAACACAGGCACTGAGATCCTACACTCCTATACATTATGCACCTAGTGGCAAGTTCTGTACGTCAGTCCTCCCAGTTTGTGCTCAACTACGGACAACCCCAGGACCCTATTTCTGACCCGTGGTCTATACTAAAATCAATATGTGGCGCGATGAAATGCATAATATGGACCTACCTACCGCACTGTCATACATGCACACTCGCTTCATAATCGCCCTAACGGTACTCCAGATTATGCGCCCCCTGATTGACACTGAGGACAAGACTTTCATCAGCACCAACTGGCCTACACGACTGTGGTAATTGGATACACCTGCCCACTCTTCCCAAGATGGCCGTGTTTACTTTTGCGAGCCATGCAGAGCCCGTGACTGACTCTACTAGTATGTCATTAGCCAAACCTTATGTCCTAGTCCCATCCCTCATTTAATCACACGACAGGGTTGACTGCTCCACAACATCTTTCGCAGCAGCACCCCAATGACTCACTATTCCACTGGAATCCTCCTTTCACATCTGGTTGCTTACGCAACAACCCTGTGGTTACACTACTATTTCGTTATTATATTCACATGAGGCAGCCTACGTGGTCAACCCCATTGACCCCCGGGCAGCCGCCAGGTAGTGAGATACCCATTTGATCTACACTTGTACACACTAGTCCACACTAGTAGGCATTTTCCCAAGATGGCAACTACAATAACTGCCCATCTAACCATACACACAGCTGGGCTCCTTAACCTCGCTAGACTACACCCCCTCACATGACCCCGCCCACCCCATTTCTGAACGGTGGCTATATCAGTGCACAACCAATGCACTCCATACCATCCCGGATTCTGCGGCAGGGTAGGTCGTTGACCGAGCGTTCTTCGATGCTGGTAAGTAGAGACTCTTTCACCCCAGGCTTGGACGCACTGTTTTTTTTGTGGCACAGCGGGGATAGTCGACATCACGGAGCTAAGTGGGACTCTGGGCTGAGCATGGCTACTTCTCCCTCCTTAGCCGACAACCCTGTGTTCTGACCTTACACGTGTACCGGCCCTTGAGGCTGTTGTTGTGACCCGCTGGTGGGTGCTTAGGGTGGGCCCTTATGCCATTACACCCACCAGCGCTTGTGCTGCACAGTGGTAGTGCCTTTGTATACCTGGTCTGCACGAGGTGGAGGCTGGCTTTGAGGGTCTAGGTCAGCACCCCTGTACCCTTTATCCTGGGCTATGACCATCTGCATGTTGTGTGGCCCGACCACCTAGCCGTTTGCAGGTCTGTGTATTGTTGCGATGTTACCTGCATTTCAGTCTCCCTTTCCTCCCCCATTCCACCTTCACAGGACCCAAATTGGTGTCCATTGTTTGACCGCCGGTTACTGCTGCAGGCATTAATAGACAATGGTATAGGTGAGCAAGGTTCTTATCTTGGGCAACGTGTTAGGTGTACTGCCTTTTTGTATGACTTCACCCATATTCCATGTTTTTTATGTAGCTGTCAGTGTTTGAGAGCCCTTATCTTACCTTTTAATTTCAGCTACACCCATCACTCAGTGGTGTGTCTGCGAATTCATGTAACACTAGTGCCACCTTGGTACTCTAAAGATAGGTTTAAGAGTTACGTGCCATGCGCAGTGTTGGCTCCCTCGAGCATATGATTTTATAACGAACACAGTCTGTGCATGCGATCCCGCACCTTATTAAATAAATGACAATGCCTTGTTTAGTCTTACTCACCACATGGTTGCGCCTGGGAATGCGACTATTTTACTCACCTAATACTGGTGTTTCTATGGCACTATGAGAGCAGGCTCACAAGATATACGTCACAAATAGTATTTACACACTCCCTTGTAATTACTATGTTTTTGTCTTCTGATTTACAGGTTATTTACCTGAGGAAGTGGTATGTAGTTTTCACCCACCACTTTGTGTAGATAGCGTTCACTTTGGTCCTGAAGAAGTGCCCAGATCTCCCTGACGTTTAAGGCACGAAACATGTTGACCGATCGAGAGTAGGGCACATGCAGCTAGATACATAGCCTCTAGTTCACTGCCACTCTCTATACTTTAATCAGGCAGTTTACCTTTTGAATAAATAACTGTTAGGACTAACTGACCTGTTTTATTCACTCCCCTCCCACATCTACACTCACTGGGCCCCTCACCCCCACTGCACCCAACGGCAGGAACAAAAGATCCCCGCTAAAGAGCCGTGTTCTGGGTGCCCGTCAGGTATTGTAGTGCCGACCTGACAAGGGGCAGGGTCATATGATGAAGCATGACACCTACCTTGCTAAGTGTCTGAGAGCTCTAGTTCTGAAAAGGCAAATTCCCTTTCCTCTCCTTTTAGCACAGGGCCACGTATTGCATAACCCAATAGCTCCCTGCTCTCACACTTGTCTCCAGAGGAACTCCATACCATTCTTGCATATAGCCAAACTCAATGCCATACGTGGGTGTCTGAGTCCCATCAGGGACCACGTACAGTCACTATCGGACACCCCTTGTATGCACCATCTGCCAGCACAGACCTTGGCTGATTTCGCTGGGGCATTGAACATTATACAAGGGCTGTGTGGTCAGACAGGCACCAGCGATCAGAGCACAGGGTTGGCACAGATGCAGAGGTAAATCTAGACCATGAAGCAGATGCAGGCTGGAAGTCTGTCTGCCATGGCTGGCCACCAGCAAGTAGTAACGGGGAACCTCAATGCCCTGCAGTACTTCATCTTACCATTGCTGCCATTGAGCCGTTTCCAGATGACTGCAGCAGGAACTTCGACACACACAGCTCCAGGCCCTGATGTGTCCGTGGCACACAGTAATGCTGCTCCATTAACTTTGCAGTCTGTTGTGTTAGTGGCACACAGTGATACAGCCCTCACCCCGCCACACACACCGGACACAGAACCCCTATCAGGGGAGTAAGAAGGGGAGGGTAATTACTGTGTGAGGAGGTGGCAGTAGCATCCATCACCGCCATGTGCCCTGTTCCCGCCTGGTGATGACCTATGCAGCATGCCATGGGAAAATCTCCTACTGACCCCCAGAAAACTCTGCGACATTCACCCGGACCCCGACACGTACCGCCATTTCATCACTGCTGAGCAATTACACAGCAATCCTGCTGTGGAATGCACTCTTCCTCTTCCTAATCACTGCTCAATCCCCAAAGGACTGTGTTTGGCCCACCATGGGGCTTTATGTGATGTGGGCTTTTATATGGCAATACTGCACCAGCTCCGTCAATCACCTGAATGTTTTGTGATTCGTGGTGTTGGAGTGCAGTTTCTTGGTTCGGGTTTGGGGGCGGGCTCCTGTTCGTGTTCCAACAGGGAACGCACACTCAAGTCATAGTCCAATTAATCTATGGTTGTGTTGGATAAGCAGACTTCCATGGGACACTCGAATGTGCATGTTCGGCAGTGGAACCAGGGCTGGGCGCAGGTGATGTAGGCAATGCGAAAGCTGAGCCACTATTTGATCTGCAGCACTGCCAGTGGCACTGCGCCCAGTAAATGCAGCATGCATGCATGGCAGTGTCCCACGTGACGGGGTTGTGCATGTGCCTGGTATGGCCTGCCATTGTCTTCTGTGCTGCAGCAGTTGTGTGGAGGATATCCCACGGCTCTGAGCAATGGTTTGAATGTTTGTGCAATGCTGGGCCGCATGGGTTGCTGTTTCCGTGTGAGTCAAGGCCATCCCATGCGGGGGTACCTCAGACAGGGGCTTTGGTGTGTGGGGTGTGGATACGTCGGATAGTTCTTTTGCGCAATGCGTGGTGTGGGAGTCATCCACATCTCTCTCTCAGGGTGTTCCATGTGCGTTCTGGACCAAGGTCAGAGGTGCAGGTGTCCTCCCGCCTTCTGCTTTGGGACAATAGAGCTTTCATCCTGGAGGTTTTCTGACTACTACTTGCGGTTTCGGAATGTGATGTGGCTTTGTGGCTGTGATTGGGACACAGCCTTGGGCTCATCATGTACGGATGGCCATACACACACACATTGGCATGTGGTGCCAGGTGCCCTGCAAGGCCTTGCACTGCTTGTGCAATCTCACTCTGTCTCTCTCCCTCGCTCTCTCCCTCTCTCTCCTTTGTTGGGCGCATGGCACACCTTCTTCTGTCATATTTTGTCTTCCATGCTGTGTCCTATGGATTGTCCAGTGTGGACCTGCTAGGGCTCCGAATGGTTGTTTATTATTTTTGTTTGTATGGTGTTTTGTGTTGGTGATTGCATTGCTATATGACTGGTTCTACATTTTCTTGCCAGGCATGAATGTTGATTTTCCTGTTGTTGGACCTCAGTCAACTTATTTGTTTTGTGATTCATGGTGTTGGACTGCAGTTTCTTGGATCGGGTTTGGGGGTGGGCCCAGGGGGGGGTGTTGCAGGCAAGGGTGTGGTGTCGGTGGGTGTTGTGGCCCTCTTGGGTGTACGTGCTGCATGTTCAGTTGCTCCATGGCATCTGTTTGTCTTCAGGTGTGGCCGTGGGCTTTGCTCTCTTTTGTGGTGCAGACTGTGGTCCGACCTTACACCAGGTCAGAGCAGGTGTAAAATTCCTTCTGCTAAAGCGCCTTATCATGTGTTTTGTGTTCTTATTGCCGACCTGTCAGGTCATTGTAAATGTTGAGGTGTGGTGTTGTCACTGCTTTTGTCACGGGAACGCCTACTCTGCATCTCATTAGCGATAGTTGAGCGTGTCCTCTATGGCGATGTCTTTTGTGGTTGGTATCGCCGGAAAAGTGGTGCTGTGGGCTGTTACCACCAGCTTGTGAATGCTGGGATAAATTTATCACGATTTGGCTGCGATAAAGTGCAGTTAATTCCACAATAGCTCCTTGTGAATATTCCCCTTGGTGTTTTAAACATTATGCATGGTCAGCAAACTTTCTGTGCTGGAAAGGGAGTGCTGTGAAGGGAGACAATGTTCTTTGTGAACCTGCACCGCAAAGGCTTGCCCTGCTGCCTATACTTTAAAGGGAACATTGAATTGCTGAGTTTATCTCCAAAATGAGGACGCTTTAAAAAGATTCAGTGATAATATGAAACACTGATTTATTTGCGCTTGCCTCACAATAAAGCTCTCCGTGCCATGAAATTGTAATTTGCAAATGCAATTACGCACTTACAAGGTGAATGAGCAATTCTAATAATGACTGTTAATGGCATATATATCATCCTGTTGCAGAACATTAGGAAAATGTAACACATAATCTAAACTAACATGCAGCATTGAAATGCGAAAAGCATAATACAGCCACAGCATCAAAGTACATGTAAATAAAATGTATTTTCTTTGATTTATACAGAGGGACAGATAAACATGCACGTATTGGCAGAGTTTGTGAAACGGAAATGCACAAAGAAAAACCTTAATTTCTAAATAAACTATTCTGTGTCTAAACCATCGCTTAAACCTTTTAATTTCATTTTTGTTAATTTTGATTAATGGTCTCACATGAAAAAAACTAAAAGACAGGTGTAAAATGTTACTTCCTTTGCAATGCATTTCAGAGCATATAATGTATACACTGTTAATCAGAAAAGAAAACCATCCAAAGTTTGTTAAAATAGTTTTAATTGTTTCATATAAAGATGACACTTTTTGGAAAGCAATATTCTTCCAATGAGCGACAAATTGGCCGATATACTGAAACAGCAAAGTTCTTTATTTTCACCGTTCTACGAAAGTGCAAGTTCTTCCTCATAAATATAAGTTTTAAGGAGTAAGTCAGGTGCCCTTATGGCTTACCCCTGGAACACATAATTAAGACAGGGGTAGTCGAAGAGTAAATCATAAAAAAATCTGGCTCAGTTAGGCTTGTAATGTTTTAGCCTTTTAGTAAATATTTGTCCGGGCATGGCGCAATCAAAATCTTTAATCCAGTATATATCCAAGAAACGGAAACCTTTGCCATAAACACCATACGTTATATTGCGTTTATCCCAATTTATTTGATATTAATCTATTATAATGCCTTTCCCGTTGTGCAGCGTGTACATGATGAATGTGTGTACTGGCAGTGCGTGGTTGCAAGTAGCACATTATGCCACAACACAGAAAGGCTACAGTACTGAACAATATGCAGAGCAAATATGTGCCTGTATGTGTGTCTGTGAGGGCACAATGCAGGAAGGCAACATTACTTAGTAGAGTGCATGCTGTTTCCATACACTAAGTGCATAAGTTTGCATGGTAGCATAGTGCTAGGCCCAACAACAACAGGCGGACCTCCAAGCCCATTGTGCGCCTGCCTACCGGAATATGAGTGTGATCCAGGGTGGGTGGGCGTTGCTGCAGCAGTGTCACGGCGGTGACTGTGTAAGGCTCATAGTAGAGCCTTTACATCAGACCACCGCCATGATAGCGCCTGTGGCATGTCACACCCTGTAGGAATGATGACATCTCAAATGACATCACTGATGATATCACTGATGACATCATCCTTGTGATAAATTTGCAGACCTCCACTTACCCTAATATAACCTTCGATACACACATTCAAAACTAGAAACTGCAATTTTCAAAAATATGGACATACCAATACCAGTTACAACAACCTATTCAGTAATTCCAAGATCTAAATACACATCCACTCATTCACCAACAGTCCTATATAGTCACTCATACATGTATTCACTCATCATATGTACTCATACACCTATACATCCTGTTACACACTGCCACTCATCCATAGAGTTACTTACACACATAGTCACTCATGCTAATATAGAATCAAACATCCATTTACTTGCATATACAGTTAGGCACACACCACTACACTCACTTCTACAGAAACGTACACATACTTACTCACTTAAACAATCACTTATATAAACACATACTTATTTATACAGGAACTCTTCCAATCTCTCACTCTCACATATACTCACTTATATACGACAATACTCACATATACTAGTTTAAAACATATATAGTTACTCATAAAGATACAATGGAGACATTCATTCACTCACTAACATATCCATACACACACTCATCCACCCATACAGTCCTGCACACATGCTGTCTTCAAAACACATACAAACAGTGAGTCAGTCATTCATGCATCTGTGCGCTAAGTAATACCCCCCATCAAACCATACAGACACTCATTCTGATACTCAAAAAACTAACTAATAACCCATATAGACACTCATGTAGCTACTCACCTACCCATGCAGCCACTATGGGGCAGTCATTCATTTACTAACACATCCATACACATTCTCATCCACCCATACAGTCCTGCACACATGCTATCTTCAAAACAAACAAGCAGTGAGTTACTCATTCATGGAACTATGCACTATATAAGATCCCCACTGAACCATACAGACACTCAGACACTCATACTGATCCTCAAAAAACAATAACCCATATAGACGCTCATGTAGCTACTCATCAACCCATGCAGTCACATACACAAAGTGAGAGACTGATACAGATAATTACATATTTAAACATTACTCACTAACGCATATAATCACTAAGATACTCTTAATCAATGCGTTACACAATCAATTTTTCAAAACAAAAATCATCCATTTAGACACATTTATACCCATTTATTCTTCCATCAACCTTTAGATACACATATATAAAACACATTTAAATTTTCAGAAAAACACACATTCACTGGATGATGTCATCAGTGATGTTATCAGTGATGTCATTTGAGATGTCATCAGTGATGGCATGACTGATGTCACTGACCATGTCATGAGTGATGTGTAATATGTGATGTCATCAGCAGTGCATTGCGGGCACGCGAGTTATAGTTAGCTGAACTAAGTGTAACAGGGTAATTTCAAAGGTTTTGTATGAGAGAAATGTCCAGCTAAACATAACGCCCCTGAAGCGTATGGTTTTTCAGTGAATACATATATACGGGGCTGAGCTGTGGGGTACTTGTAATTTGGAGGTACTAGCCAAAGCGGAGAGCAAATTTTTGAAAGACCTAATGGCTCTCCCTTTGAGCACACCCACAGTCCCTGTATTACTAGATTTAGGATGCAGATCGATTGCAGATCACGCACGATTACGGCCCTTGTTGTTATGTGCTCGATTGTGGAGGGTCCCAGAACTCGCCTCATATGCTGAGGGCCTGTCCGAGGTCATGGCCTTGGGGGGTTGGCATAAGATAAAGTGGTTGAGGGATGTCAAAAGCCTTTTGGGGGAGTTGGGGGAGTTGGGATTGGGCGAAGCATGGGTTACTCGCTCCGCCCCGCCTAAAGCCACCTTGAAGAAACTGTACTGGGAGTGGGTTTCTTCTAAACTTATTAGCAACCCACTACACTGTAATTCCACTGCAGTTTTCTTAAAAATCAAAGATGTGGTGGCTTACGAACCCTATCTTGATTTGATTTCTATCGCATTTGATAGGGCTCTGTACTTTAGGTTTAGGGTGGGCACCCTACCAGTGGGCTGTTTGACATCGAGATGGAAATCTACCTCCCAGCGCTCCCCCTATTGTGCCCTATGCTCCTCGAGGGTGGAGACGGTTGCCCACATATTTTTTTAATGTCCAGACTATTGCAACCCAAGAAAGCGCTGCCTCAAACCTGTATGCAGATCACTTGGCACTCGCTAATACTCAGTGGCCCTACGCATTTTACTAACAGATAACACCCCCCTTGTAGTTTGTGGCGTCTCAAATTTTTTAAAATGGTCTTGGTTGATCCGATCAAATAGGCTTTCTGTATCCATTTAATTCCTTTTTAACTGTACATACTATCTAATTCTTTTTAAATTGCACATATTTTAATGTCTTATTGTCGTTTTATTTTATGGATGTATTCCTATGTATATTTGTTGTATATCTTTTTAACCACTTCTATGCTAATGACAAGGTCAGCTCGTCATGCAGTGTACTGGACCTGTGCTTATGACGAGCTGACCTTGTCATGAACAATGGTATTTCTCGAGTACCAGCACCCAGCGGGAATTGCCTTAGCAGGCAAGGTGTTAATCTTTATTGTATGTACTGCTTTTAAGATATTTTCACGTATCGAAATAAAGCATATCAACCAACATATATATATATATATATATATATATATCTTCTTCTTTTATATATATATATATATATATATATATATATATATATATATATATATTTATATATATATATATATTTATATATATATATATATCAACAAGTTTGCCTGCAAGGAAGGAGGGGCCCACAAGCAAGGTTAACATTCAGCCTTTTAATACCTTGTTGGAAGCAGCAGTGAAATGGATGCACATTTCAGCAGCAACATAGAAGTCCAGCCTGACGCGTTTCATATTTCTACTTCATCAGAGGCTCGGGCTTGTGTTCAAAGGCCAAACGATTTTGAGCAGCTACACAGCATTATAACCCCCGCCTCAGTGGGCGTGACCAGCCAAATGGAATCCTGGTATATGTAGTTACCTGTCCTCCCCAGTGGGTAGCTTGCCCCTGAGCACACGAATTGTCAAAAAATTAATCCACAGTGGGGTGTACTGCATCACATCACAAAACGCAGCTGTCCTTTGTCTGCCAACGGTGGCCCCTTGCTCCCTCTCGGTGGCGCTGTTAAGGCGTCTCCATGATGGGCTAGCTCAGCCCCAGTGCACCCTCCGCGGCTCAGGCATGCCGCCAAAATACCAACAAGTTTGCCTGCAAGGAAGGAGGGGCCCACAAGCAAGGTTAACATTCAGCCTTTTAATACCTTGTTGGAAGCAGCAGTGAAATGGATGCAAATTTCAGCAACAACATAGAAGTCCAGCCTGACGCGTTTCATATTTCTACTTCATCATAGGCTCGGGCTTGTGTTCAAAGGCCAAACGATTTTGAGCAGCTACACAGCATTATAACCCCCGCCTCAGTGGGCGTGACCAGCCAAATGGAATCCTGGTATATGTAGTTACCTGTCCTCCCCAGTGGGTAGCTTGCCCCTGAGCACATGAATTGTCAAAAAATTAATCCACAGTGGGGTGTGCTGCATCACATCACAAAACGCAGCTGTCCTTTGTCTGCCAACGGTGGCCCCTTGCTCCCTCTCGGTGGCGCTGTTAAGGCGTCTCCATGGTGGGCTAGCTCAGCCCCAGTGCACCCTCCACGGCTCAGGCATGCCGCCAAAATACCAACAAGTTTGCCTGCAAGGAAGGAGGGGCCCACAAGCAAGGTTAACATTCAGCCTTTTAATACCTTGTTGGAAGCAGCAGTGAAATGGATGCAAATTTCAGCAACAACATAGAAGTCCAGCCTGACGCGTTTCATATTTCTACTTCATCAGAGGCTCGGGCTTGTGTTCAAAGGCCAAACGATTTTGAGCAGCTACACAGCATTATAACCCCCGCCTCAGTGGGCGTGACCAGCCAAATGGAATCCTGGTATATGTAGTTACCTGTCCTCCCCAGTGGGTAGCTTGCCCCTGAGCACATGAATTGTCAAAAAATTAATCCACAGTGGGGTGTGCTGCATCACATCACAAAACGCAGCTGTCCTTTGTCTGCCAACGGTGGCCCCTTGCTCCCTCTCGGTGGCGCTGTTAAGGCGTCTCCATGGTGGGCTAGCTCAGCCCCAGTGCACCCTCCGCGGCTCAGGCATGCCGCCAAAATACCAACAAGTTTGCCTGCAAGGAAAGAGGGGCCCACAAGCAAGGTTAACATTCAGCCTTTTAATACCTTGTTGGAAGCAGCAGTGAAATGGATGCAAATTTCAGCAACAACATAGAAGTGCAGCCTGACGCATTTCATATTTCTACTTCATCAGAGGCTCGGGCTTGTGTTCAAAGGCCAAACGATTTTGAGCAGCTACACAGCATTATAACCCCCGCCTCAGTGGGCGTGACCAGCCAAATGGAATCCTGGTATATGTAGTTACCTGTCCTCCCCAGTGGGTAGCTTGCCCCTGAGCACACGAGTTGTCAAAAAATTAATCCACAGTGGGGTGTACTGCATCACATCACAAAACGCAGCTGTCCTTTGTCTGCCAACGGTGGCCCCTTGCTCCCTCTCGGTGGCGCTGTTAAGGCATCTCCATGGTGGGCTAGCTCAGCCCCAGTGCACCCTCCGCGGCTCAGGCATGCCACCAAAATACCAACAAGTTTGCCTGCAAGGAAGGAGGGGCCCACAAGCAAGGTTAACATTCAGCCTTTTAATACCTTGTTGGAAGCAGCAGTGAAATGGATGCAAATTTCAGCAACAACATAGAAGTCCAGCCTGACGCGTTTCATATTTCTACTTCATCAGAGGCTCGGGCTTGTGTTCAAAGGCCAAACGATTTTGAGCAGCTACACAGCATTATAACCCCCGCCTCAGTGGGCGTGACCAGTCAAATGGAATCCTGGTATATGTAGTTACCTGTCCTCCCCAGTGGGTAGCTTGCCCCTGAGCACACGAATTGTCAAAAAATTAATCCACAGTGGGGTGTGCTACATCACATCACAAAACGCAGCTGTCCTTTGTCTGCCAACGGTGGCCCCTTGCTCCCTCTCGGTGGCGCTGTTAAGGCGTCTCCATGGTGGGCTAGCTCAGCCCCAGTGCACCCTCCGCGGCTCAGGCATGCCGCCAAAATACCAACAAGTTTGCCTGCAAGGAAGGAGGGGCCCACAAGCAAGGTTAACATTCAGCCTTTTAATACCTTGTTGGAAGCAGCAGTGAAATGGATGCAAATTTCAGCAACAACATAGAAGTCCAACCTGACGCGTTTCATATTTCTACTTCAGCAGAGGCTCGGGCTTGTGTTCAAAGGCCAAACGATTTTGCCCCCAAACAAGTAGTGCACCCCTTTCCTATTGATTGAATGTAAAGTGCTGGAAACACTAACCATCCTTCCATTTGTAAGGCATAAGTAACCTTAATTGAATTTTAAGGATCCAAAAAAAATTTTGTTTAAAGGTACCACATGACAGAGTCAGCCCACTTGAGGGCTTTTATGTTTCTGAAAAGTCGATTCTAATCTCAATTGCCTAGAATAATGACTGTGTTTTTCCGGCACATAAGAAATCCTTATTGTAAATATCATGAAAGGAATTTATGATTTAAAAACTGTCAATCAATAGGAAAGGGGTGCACTACTTGTTTTTCTGTGATAATAACATGAAATAACATTTGGCAATGTAAAAACTACGAGTCCCAGAAGGCCATAGTGTCAAAAAAACATATGGTTGGAATCATGTGACCGATGGGGGGGAGGGACTCCCGTTTTAAATTATTCTCAGCAAACAGTGTTTGTAACAACCGTGATCAAGTGAGTAGGGAGCTCACGAAACGCGTTGGTTTTTCGCTGTGAAATATGCTGTAGAGATTTGAACATTAAATCTATCAGTTTCTAAAAAAACGCATTGACTGGAGTTGCGGCTTCTTTTGGTTTGGACCCGGGAGGCCCTGGGGGCAAACACAGATTGAATACATTGCGGTTTGGTTCTACCGCGTGAAGCAACGCACTTGCCAGTAGCGCCAAAGCAAGAGGAGAGCGGAACCATCCGGGGATTATATATATATATATATATATATATATATATATATATATATATATATATATATACATACATATATATATATATACTGCTGTGAGTCCTTCCATTTTGACGGCCGGAAATGCAGGCCTACTGATTGACCTGGTAGAAATACAAACGGAACACGAGGGAGTCAATCAGAATGCACCTTTAGGGTGCCTTGCAGAGGGGACTGCATACACACCATTCAAAACTAAAACAACGTTTTGTCCTCTAATGCTTAAGGATTATCTTGATATGTTCAATGACAAAGTGACTATGGAACTTAAAAAGTGCATACGTCTAATCGTATAAGAAAAAGAAATACAGTGAACAGTACAACAAATATTTTCAACTGCTTCAAAAACTGAGAAAGAGCAAAAACATCATCATAAGACAATCTGACAAGGGGGGCAACATGGTCCTGTGGCCACAGTCCCTATACATGGAGAAAGCCTCAATGCATTTAAACATCAGAGACAGTTACAAAAGAAGTACGATGGCTACTGTCAAGGGCACATGGAATGACTGTCAGGGCAGATTATTGGCTTGGAAATCAGCAGTACTGATCACTAATGATGAATTCAAATATTTAAAAGTGGATTATCCTATTCTGCCAGTGATATATTTCATTCCTAAAGTCCACAAGAATATTCTCAAGCCACCAGGATGGCCCATCATATCGGCCAGAGGTAGTACTTTAGAGAATATGTCGAAATACGTGAACTTTTTTTTACAGGACCATGTCAAATCTTTGAACTCTTATGTACAGGACACAGGCGACTTTTTACGTAAACTGTCTAGTATTGTATGGGAAAATGATTTTTTATTGATTGCTTTGATGTAAGTTCCCTGTATACTAGCATACACCACCAGGATGGCATCAGGGCCACGGAGTACTTTCTTAATAATAGACCCATAGGAATGGTTGCACATAACAAAATGTTGCTAACAATGATAACAATGTATTTGGCAAAAAAAAATTCTTGTTTCAAAATCAGATATATCATCAATTAAGGGAAGTTGCCATGGGGGTCAGCTTTTCTCCCAGTTATGCCTGTTTACACATGGAATACTGGGAGGAGCAGGTCCTCATGACACAATACGCAGACACATGCACAAACATTTAGTATGTTGGTATCGCTTTATTGATGATCTGGTTTTAATCTGGAGAGGAGCCGAGAGTACTGCCAATAGATTAATTGAAGAGATTAATGGGAATAACTCGAATTTGGAATTTACATCACAAATGAGTAGAAGATCGGTTGTGTTTCTGGATGTGAAGGTATTCATTAAGGATAATCAAATACAAATGCGGCTGCACAGAAAGTAGACAGCAGGGAATACTATTTTATATGCACAGAGCCATCACCCACAACATCTTATAAATAGCATTCCCTTTGGTGAAATGCTACGCATTCGCAGAATCAGCAGTACCGAATCAGAGTTCACACTAGACAGCAATGAGTGTAGGGAAAGATTTCTCGCTAGAGGATACACAGAGAAAATTGTGGACAAAGCGATAGCCAGGACTGGTACTATAAGCCAGAAAGCTGCGTTGATAGTAAAAACTACAGACAAACTGATTACACAGAAAGGAATGGATCAGGAAACGTGCCTGATTTTGACTTTTAATCAACAACATAAAGAGCTCAGGCAGATTGTCAGTAAGAACTGGTCATTGGTAGCCTCAGACACAGTAATAGGTACCCAACTCCCCAAAAGACCTACCATTACATTTAGGAAATCCCATTCTATGAGTAACATGCTGGTGAGTAGTAGTCCAGAAGTGATATCTTCAGGTTCCTGGCTCACGGCTAGGAAAGGTTTCTACTGTTGTACCTCGTGCAAAGCCTGTAAATTTCGAGTCAATCATCTGTCCTATATAAGCCCCTTTTGCCCCAAGCCAATCACCATATCACAACACCTTAATTGCAAAACGGAGTTCGCCATCTATGTGCTGGAGTGTTCCTGTGGCCTGCGGTACGTGGGAAGTACTAAGTTGCAGGTCCACAAGCGAATACTCCAGCACATGAGGGCGATCACTAATTGTGATATGACGTACCCTGTGGCACAACATTTCCTGGAATGCCATGGCAGTAAGCTGGAGTACTTCAGCTACTGGGTGGTAGATTCAATTCCTATCGATAGAAGGGGGGGCAATAGGGATGCGAAGCTTAGAGAAATGGAAACCTGCTATATCCTGAATATGGACAGCAAAGCCCCGAAGTGTATGAACTCCAGTGAGGATTTTTATACCCATTTATAGGAATCCTCAAAGCTATATCCCTTTATCCAACATGATCCCCTTATGGAATGGGATCATGGACTAACGACCATTCCAGTGCGGATTTTAACATATGCAAATCATTTCATTAATATTTTAAAATCACTTTTCTATTTTTCTATTTTCTTTTTAACTCATATAGAACACCTGTTAGCACTTTCCATTTTTAAATGTTTTTTTATATATATATGATGATTTTATCATAAAGGTTCTTTACGGCTGTAGAACCTTGGATCAAAAGCACGAATTTGCACATTTGCACTAGGCACTTTACGTGACACTTAGGAGGAGATGGACATTGAGCCCACTAGGGCAATATCAACTTCAAAGATTCAGTTAAGGATTAACTTGTGAATTTTAGATGGCAGCTAAGCTGTAGTCTAGATACAATTCCAGGACATTTTTATAAGCAATGTATATTTATTTACATGCTGTTTAAATACTGTGGTTGTTCTTATAAGTACCAATTTGAAAAACAATGATTTGGGTTTTGCAAAGAAAGTGTTTTTAGATCATTATTGCAATTATTTATATATTTATATATTTATCATCACGTATTTATATACTTATTTATAATTTGCAAACACCATGTGAACTTGAAACCTAGTACATGAAATTAAAAGCAACCTAAGTAATGAAGTGTTGGTAATTGAGAAAACAGACTGAGTATCTAAATTGTATTTTCTTTATGTCCTTGCCTTACTTGAATATTGTGTAGACGTATCAACAAAGGTGAATATAAATGGTTAAAAAATGTCCTCAACCTGTCATGTGATCAAGCCCTGGGAGCAGGGTGAAACGCGTTGTGGCGGTGGTGCGGGCTAAATAAACAGCTTAACGCACACTATCTTGGGTCTGCATCTGTTCTTGTTGGCAGCGAACATTTGGAACGGAGTGCTGAATATATATATATATATATATATAATATATATGTATTTATATATATATATATATATATATATATATATATATATATGTATATATATATATATATATATATATATATATATATATATATTCAAATCGGAGTTCGCCAATCCCCCAGCCTCTTAAATGGTGGCGGGCTCGAGTGGGGAAGCGACCCCCAATATTACATACACCAGCCTTTTTTTTCTCCAAAAGAAAGCCAACTCGAGCCCAGATTCTTAAGCGTGTTGTTTATTTTAACACAAAGGCAAACGTACACCCGACGCGTTTCAGTGCTCTCGCACCTTATTCATGGGTATTTTTTTTTCGTGCAAAATGAAACTTTAAAGTCAACATAACAATAAAGGTAGGACTACCTGTCCCAAAAATAAAGATTTTGTTTACACATAGGAGCCATCTTTGACTGTCTATCAGTTCATTGAAACAAATGGTATTCTGGTATACATTAATTTATTCGACAAGATAAGTGGCATTACATAGTGAAAACATGTAATTATTATTGTCATGATATCAAATGTAATTAACATTTTGCTATAGGTGAAACAATTTCAATAAATTGACGCACCTTAATTCAGATTGCTATGGATATTTGCACACATGGGCTATATTTAAGAACCATCTGAAATTTGCTGCAGTTTAAGAAGGGATTAGCACCACTAGAGTGTCAGAATAGCAAATATGGGCCCTAGACCCTAAATTTATGATCCCTCCTTACCGCAAACCAAACGCATGCAAGATGTATTCTAAAATGTATATACATGAATTAAAAAAAGAAAACAAAAAAATATTGAAAATAATGCCACATCAAAACACGGTGAATGAAATAATTAGCAATTTGCATATATTCACAAGTGCCGAACTACAAATGATGTATAACTCTGCGGTGATACAATGAAATTTGAATTGTCATCAAACACAGTTAAATTTAATTTATTTGCAATGTGCCAAGGTGAATATAATGTGTAGCGCGAAATGTTTGTTGCATGCAAAGTTGTAACTCTTCAGTGGCCATGAGGTAATGGTCACTATCACAACACTGATGCCGCCACACAGACCAATGAGCACTGAGTAAAGTTTAAAAGCATTTTCACTTACTCTAATTCTTTGTTGTGAACAAGACGGTATAGCCGTCGAAACGCGTCAACTTTTTCATTTGACCAAATAAAACTTGTTCCTGAAACAAGAGCCCACGGTGTCAGTGCCTGTTTAATACGGGAAAACTCAGGAGTGGAGAATATATATATATATATATATTCAAATCGGAGTTCGCCAATCCCCCAGCCTCTTAAATGGTGGCGGGCTCGAGTGGGGAGGCGACCCCAAATATTACATACACCAGCCTTTTTTTTCTCCAAAAGAAAGCCAACTCGAGCCCAGATTCTTAAGCGTGTTGTTTATTTTAACACAAAGGCAAACGTACACCCGACGCGTTTCAGTGCTCTCGCACCTTATTCATGGGTATTTTTTTTTCGTGCAAAATGAAACTTTAAAGTGAACATAACAATAAAGGTAGGACTACCTGTCCCAAAAAGAAAGATTTTGTTTACACATAGGAGCCATCTTTGACTGTCTATCAGTTCATTGAAACAAATGGTATTCTGGTATACTTTAATTTATAAGCATGGTTTCTTACCAGTTCGCTGACATTATTCATATTCTGATTTAAACATGATAATAGATGTAGCGCAAGTGGGCAAATCATTCAATCCTTATTCATTATTTACAATGAGGCCCCAGAGGGCCACGTAAATTCAAACTAAAAGAAACCCTCTATTATTTACACCAAATAATTAAGTACATTTCATATTCCACTTTTAGACAATAATCCATACGGTCTACTTTTCATTTCCATTGGGCTTTTCTGATGTATTTTCTCAATCTTGTCTAGCTGACAGTAAGCCTCCTACAAAAACTGTATAAAACAAGTGTGACCACCGAGGCAAGTGCAATTTAAAAAAACAAATTTAAAAGCTGCTATAATGACACATTGCAAATTTATATACACACACATTCGGGCAACTACTCTACAGCACTTATATCCCTGATTTCTTCTATGTTCAGCCCAAATGGATTGACGTCTCCTCATCTTTATTCAATCAAGATAATCATTTTTTACTCCAATTGACTCAACTCTTTTACACGATCACCACCCCTCTCTGATTTAGGAATCCTGTGAAGTGCACAGAATTGCAATAAATTGACATTTTTCTGATGAAATTATTTAAAATGTCTCGCAATGGGATATGTATTCACTGAAAAACATAGGTTTTACAGACGTTATAGTTAGGAATTAGCATTTAAAAATGCTTTGAAATTCACAAAAAAACATAGGTTTCAGGGACGTTATAGTTAGTTGAACATTTGACTCATAAAAACAGAGAAATTCGCCTGTTATAGTTAGTTGAGCTAACTATAACTCACGCGTCCGCAATGCACTGCTGATGACGTCACATACTACATCACAAATGACATCACTGATGACATCATCCAGTAAATATGTGTTTCTGTAAAGTTTAAATATTTTTCATATATATCCATGCCAAGGTATATTGAAGAATGAGTGGATTTACAAGTGCCTGAATGGATTATTTGGTAGGTGTGTGACTGACTGTATAAGTGAGTGATTGAACGTTTCTTACTCAATGCATTGGTTAGAGACTAAACTGTGTGAAATTCTGTATTAGTCTCTCAGTTGGTGTGTAAGCGGCTGCATGGGTTGGTGAGTTGCTACATGAGTGTCTATATGGGTTGTTGTCTTGTTGTCTGAGTATCTGTATGGGTGACAGAGTGTCTGTGTGGGTGGGTGAGGGGGTGTGTGACTGTGCATAGATGTCTGAGTGGGTGTGTGATGTATTCCTATAGGTTCTGAATCGATCCCCCTATTCCTGACCCTATTCTAGTTAAACAAACCAACAAGTTAACTAGCAGTCAGCCCATGAGGCAGAAAACCCCCATGATGCAGATACCGTTATCTGACGCAGTCACACTACGGCACAGGAACGTGTTATCTGATTAGTTCATAACGCTTGCGATCTAATTAGACAAGCGATATTCCTCCAGCCCCTGATAAGGCATACGGAGTTCTCATAACAAATCAAACCTATGACAACCTGGGCAAAACCCTGCGGCCATTGTTTTGATTTCACCGAGAACTTCAGCAAAAGAATGTGCTAACGAGCAAGTCGTATGACATCCTTATTGACGTATCTATGTCCATCCTTACGTCAATCTCGGCACCTTAAAGGTATAAATATTACCGATATTGCCCTATGCAAAGACACGCGGTGGTGACGAGACGGAGCAGCCATACTTGCCGAAGCGAAGAGCAGAGCAGACCCCGCTGGCGCAGCCCCGCCTTCCTGACGCGCTGAGAACGAGAAGCTGCTTTCTCCTGCCGAGAAATCCAGCACCGGCGCTTCCGGGTAGCCCTCGCAGGCAGCCTGGAATATCGAGACCAGAGAGAGAGATACCATCCCTCATTCAACCTAGATTCCAGGTACCGAACTGAATAACCCCTCGCAGAGAATTCTTTAGTTATTCACTTGGCAAAAACAAACTTAACTTAAACTGTAACTTTCTATTCCCGCCCACGTATTAGGCTTAGGTCAGGTACACGGGGTAGGCGTATTTAGAAACACCAGTTGAGTACGTTTAGTCAAATGTATATGTGTATGTAATATATTTTATTCATTTTAAAACATCTTATGGCTTAGAAACCATATCAATGTTTTTACAGTATTATTTCATACTATTGCTTTTAATGTATGCACTTTACTTAACTAAGTATTGCAATAATATCGATCCATTTCTCTTGTATGAGAAAAGAGACTGATCAATAAATAACACCTTTTTATTGAACACGCCCGTCTCTTCCTTTTCTCTACAATCTGATGAGACTATGAATGGACGTACTGACTGAGTAAAATAAATTGCCTTTTGTTCACACGACTCTCGAGATATACTCTTGATTAGGGGAGAGCAAAGTTGTCATGTTCTATGGTTGTCAGAAACTAAATCCCTTCTTGTCTAATCAGGGAAGTTAAGTCCTTCCTGAACATTCGAGAAAGTTTTTAGTGAACTCTGAGCTAGCTGGCAAACCCAAAACTTTAAGTCTAATATCGACAGTAGTAGACCTAGTTAACGTCTGGTCTAGGCCTTTACTACTGAAGGTATTATTCCAATGCGCAGAGCCTATTGGGATAATAGGAACTACACTACATGGCGCCCAACGTGTTTGGAAAGGGCGATAAAACTAACGTAAGACATTTAGAGTAACTCAGTCGTGCTTTCTCACTCAGACCCCTTTTCCCATAATACTCCAAAGACGTCTGGAGTGGGTGAAAGGTTATATCCGCCAGACCTCGCAGGAGGGAACTCCTATGTATGGTTCTTGGTATAAGTCAACGTTGAAGGATACACTGTTCCAAAATATTGTGCATCTAATCTTTGTTTCCATAAGAAACCTGATCTGCAAACAAAAGAAATAACCATCCTGTCGGTAAAATGGTAGACAGTGATGAAGAAAGAGAGGCAGTTAGATTAGCAACTGAACTCGCAGCAGCTGATGCTACCATGCAGGAAGCATGTGGTAAATAAATAATTAATTACCGGTACTATTTTTGAATACAATGAATAAAACAGATAGCTCAATAAATAAGAGACAGGATTCGAGGTATCTTGAGTCTACAGGCTTTAATCAGGCATAAGGGACAGGAACAGGACAGCCTGCATGGGAATAGACGGATGGCAGCTGCCGGGGAAATGGGAATTGAGGAATCGAGGATAAGGGGTGACTTTCAGTAACAGTACACAGTATATATATACTTAAACAAATACATTACATTCAATACAGTAGGCGTAGCAGTAGGCGTAACTAGTAGCAGTCGCGAAAGATAAGGACAAAATGGGAGTGACAAGAAGGCGTGTACAGGGCATATACATAGACATGCGATGTAAACGTAACAGAAGTGTCATAAACGGGGCGGAAACATGGAGGGGGCTACCTGAGCAGCTGGGACCTTTAACCTAGTGGTGCGCGCAAACGGGCAATGACGTGTTACCAGGGAGAACTGGGGGCTATGACTTCTGCACTAGAAGAGGAGACTACAGTCTACAGTGTCAGGACGACATGTACCTATATCATATCTGGTATCTGGTGTTTGGAGTACATATTGATAGAATCCAAAAGTTATCAGGGCAAAGGCTACTGGACACTAAGACTGGTGCGTGCATAATTCTACATGTATTGCGTGTGCGAGGAATATTCTATGAATATTAATACAGTATTTCTCTTACATGGAGACATAAAGGCTAGACCATGACTGAAACTATTGATGCGATTCAGTAGCTTAGGAATGCAGAGAAGGAGGGCTGGACTGATAACTAGAAGCATAACATACTCTTGGCAGACTGGCAGGCAGAGCCAGGCCGGGCCGGGCACTGTGAGGCAGGAAGTAAGTGAAGGGTCAGGGATGCAGGTGGGGGCTGTAGCGCTCCTCGGAGAGGGTTCAGGAGACAGGAGCTGAATCTGGTGTCCGGGCCCTTTTGAGGCCTAGAAACGGGGACAATTCAATGAATTAACGTGCACACTGTAAAACGTGGCAACATAGGCCTAATACTCGTTGCTTTCACGAGAACTGGAAACTGACATACTAGAGATGGACACAACTATAATTGCGTCTTTAATCGATCATAGGGGGATACATGCATATCGATCATGCACATATAGCATAATATGGGGAACACGTAGGCACATATAACATGGCAAAATTTACTTTTCCACATTCCCTCCTTGTGCCCTACGTTTCCATCAGGAAACATCTATATTCATGATACCATCTATCATTTCATATAGCATCATTTGCTTGTCTCGAATTGTCTTGGAACGGGATTTAGGACTAGGACTAGGAATACAAGAGGTAGCACACATGCCGCAAATCGCAGGGCCACATTGTATACAGAGGCAGCAACTGAATATGATCATTACTGCAATACCTAGAAATGACAATACTTTCCATCCCCAGGCAGATAAAATACTCCAGAGCCAACCGGACCATGTCCAGGTGCCTGGATTCTGGTGTAACTGATGGGCAATTTTATGAAGTCTGGTTATAGCTGAATAAACAGACGGCGCGTTATTAGGAATGAAAATGCAGCAACTAGATCCGATGACTCTACAAGCTCCTCCTCTATCGGCCAGTACGACGTCAAGAACGAGACGATTTTGGAGCACGACAAATCTCATAGCAGATTGCTCTTCAGTTAAGTTACCTAGAGCAGAAGTAGTCTCATTCACTACTGCTTCAAGGGTTCTGGTTAACCTACGTATTAACTTACTATTCTGGACAGGTCCTATAAAGAAGAAGAAACCTTTATTGAAGTCTTGATATTGTTCTAGAGTAGTTTCAGTTTGATCGACACTTGGGGACTCGATCTCCCTTCTATGTCTGACGTGTACTAGATGTGTGTTTCTGTGATAATCAGATGGGGCTAGAAAAACTGGTGGCAGTAGGAAGGCAATGTAGCATGTTCCATCCCAATCGAGGGGCAGACGAACATATGCGGTCTGACCACAAACAAAATAAGAATGACGTGAGGCTTTGAAAATAGATTTCCCACTGTCACTATACTTGACAGTAGTAGTACAATCACTATGTCCTACATGTGCGGAACCATTCTTTCTGACACATAATTCGCCTTTGACTGGTAGTACTGAAATAGCAGGCAAATCTGGAGTAGTATCGGACTGAACATTCAGGACCATGAAATTCGAGGAATAATTACCTAAATCATATACTTCATTTTCTAGTTCTAACCCTGTTCTATGGGAAAGACCTTGCTTGTCTGGGAAACATGTTCGATTCAGAAGGGACATATCAGTGGAGGATGATGTTAACGTGGACCATGCTCCACATGAACCATTATGTGAAAACGGATAAGGAAAGAGTGGCAGAACTCCCTTTGGTGTCTGGAAAGGGGGGAGTCGACCACACACCCAACAATTAGTGGCATTGCTGGTCTGGTGTGAATAATGCAACATTCGGATAAAACTATTATTACGCATAGCAAGACGATAGGATAACTCGTGAGGAGGCAGATCACTAAAAGTGTGCTCTACTGTAGCATTAGAAAACATATGTACATGTGAAATTGGAAAACATAAATGTAAAGCATAACTTGTGCATGTAACCATAAGACTCAAAAATAACAAGAAAAATAGAACGATAATACATCTTTTAGAGTTTTGACTAACTCTCTCACTGTGTGGGTCTGTCTCATACATGTCAGGAACCTGTCTAACCGTTTCACCCGAGAGGGACTTAGACAATTAAACTGGCTGACTTATTTTACTAGACCTCAATTTGGCTTTATACTCCTGCTGCGGAGTTTTCTCTAATAATGGAATTTTGAACTCAGAGTCGGTTTTTAGGCAGTCCTTAGGAATAAGGCAGTCCTTAATAAATGTCTTTTGTCGTAATCCATGGAACTTCTTGATATGGCTGGTGTGGACCCATCCCTTCCGGCCTTCAAGCTTGACCGCGGTCCTTGTTGTCAACAACACCATTCGAGGCTCTTTCCACCGGGATCCAGCGGACTTGAACGATCAAAATTGCGGACTAAAACATATTCTCCAGGAACGACTTCATGCGGTTTCACCTCGGTGTTGTCTGGAAATGCAGCGGCAACCTGTGAACGACAAGAGTGTAGGGCAGACATCAAGGAAGCTAGGTAATCTGTCAACATATTACTGGAAACGTCTGTAATACTACGGGGTCTAGGTGTACCCCACATGTTTGGAGGGCGGCCGAATACGACCTCATACGGGGACAGACCTGATCTGGAATGTGCAACCATCCTCATATAGAATAGAGCAACTGGCAGAGCTACTAGCCAGTCTACACCTTTTTCTCTACATACTTTAGCAATTCGGATTTTCAAAGTCTGATTATGTCTCTCTACGAGACCGGCTGCTTCAGGATGGCGTACACAATGGAACTTCCACTGGTACCCTAACAGAAGGGAAACATGTTTCATGAGCTCGGATGAGAATGGCTGGCCGTTATCTGAATACACGACCCTAGGCAATCCATAGCGGGGAAAATACTCACGAACCAACTGCCTGGCAGTGGTCGCGGCTGTGTAATCTGGAACTGGATATGCTTCTGTCCACCTGGACAAAGCGCATACAACTATGAGGACATACTTGAAACCTCGACATCGCTCCATCTGAATATAAACCATCTGGAGGACCTCAAAAGGGTGGTCAGGAGGTTGGAATCCCCCTTGTTCCACCGGGACACTTTTACCTGGATTGAACTGACAACATATCATACAGGTACGGACTTTCTGCTTGGCTGCAGCTCGTATATGCTTGTTGAACCAAAGGTTCTGAATACTGTCTAACATAGCTTTTTCTCCTAGATGTGCTGGACTATGTGCGGTATTGATAATGACTTGAACCATAGAGTCGGGGAGAAACCATGTGGCTTTTCCCTTCGTCAACCATCCTTGATCTGTCTGGACCCCTCCTTGTTCGGACCATTTCTTGATTTCTTCAGGAGTAGCATGTAACTGTATGTCTATGACATCTTGTGTAGGGTCCTTAACTGTCATACAAGTAGTCTGATCTGGAGTGAGTGTCTGTGTCATGTTAACTGGAATGTCTGGAGTCTGAGCTGTGAGCTTGGCTGTTCGATCTGCTAGATCGTTACCTTGGGAAATGATGTCAGTGACTTTCGTATGTGCCTTGCACTTCATGATAGCGATAGCTGTCGGTAAATGTATTGCATCTAACAGAGCTTGAATGAGAAGACCATGCTGGATCTTGGTTCCATGAGAAGTCATGAAACCTCTTTCTTGCCAGAGCACTCCAAAGTCGTGTACGACTCCGAATGCATAACGTGAATCTGTGTATATGTTTACTTTCAGGTTCTTGGCACGTATGCAGGCATGGGTCAGAGAGACTAGCTCTGCTGCTTGAGCAGACAGGATGTCAATACGATGTGTTTCTATAACTTCGGTTTCAGTAGTCACTGCATACGCGGCTACTAGTTCTCCTGTACTTGTTCTCATACATGAACCATCCACATAAAGTGTCAGGTCTGGATTAGGTAATGCAATATCTGTCAGGTCTTGTCTTGGCTTTGTCATAGTGTTAACGACTTCCACACAGTCATGTGCGGCAGGATTTGAAGTAACTGACGGTAACAGTGTAGCAGGATTTAGAATGTTGCAGCGTCTGATTTCTATATGTGGCTGGAACAGTGTCAGTTCATAACCTGTTAAACGTGCAATCGTCAAGTGCTGAGTCTGGGTTCGGTTTAAAAGAACTTCCACGGAGTGTGGAACTTGTACTGTCAGAGAGTGTCCTAACACTATGGAATCACTTTGTCTGATAGCTAGAGCTGTGGCTGCAACTGACTTAAGGCACGCAGGCAGGGCCTGGGCCACTGGATCTAATGTGCTCGAAAAATAAGCACAGGGCTTGTATTGTCCCGCTTGATCTTGTGTAAGAACAGATAATGCAGTACCATCGCGTTCTGTGACAAAAAGTGTAAAAGGCTTACTGTAGTTCGGTGTTGCTAGAACAGGTGCTTGGCATAAGGCTTTCTTTAACTCATTAAAAACAAGTGTATGTTCCTGGGTCCAAGGGAGGACAGTCGATACGGCTGCCTCCTGTGTCGTTAACTGTATCAGTGGTTTAGCTAGAAATGCGTACTGAGGAATCCATTGTCTGCAATAAGAAGTGAGGCCGATAAAAGCTCGTACCTCCTTCTGAGTCTTGGGCTGTGGAAGATGTGCTATTAACTGGATACGGTCAGGTGTCAACTGCCTACCCCATTTGGACAGTAAGTGTCCCAAGTAGACCACTTGCTGGACACAGAATTGTAATTTGGAAGGGGACACCTTGTGCCCCACCTCGGCCAGAAAATACAGGACTGTAAGTGACGCACGTTCGCAGTCACGTTCAGAACGGGCTGTGATCAGTAGATCATCGACATACTGGAGCAGGGCAGTGTCAGTTGGCATGTGAATATTGTCTAGTTGTCTCTTAAGTGCTTGACTATAAATACTAGGACTTTCTGTAAAACCTTGAGGAGCTCGTGTGAATTTATAGCTTCTTCCATTTAAACAAAAACCGAAAAGGTACTGGCTGTCTGGGTGAATGTGGACACTGAAGAATGCGTTCTTGAGATCGATAACCGTAAAGAACGTAGCTTCAGAATCAATGGCTGTCAATAGGGATGAAATATCTGGGACTACTGGGTACTGGGGTATGATACATTTATTAAGTTCTCGAAGGTCAATCACTAATCGATATACTGGAGGTGCATTTGGATCAGTACGTTTCAGGACTGGAATGATAGGAGAATTACATACATTGGAGTCAGTTTCTACAACCACTCCTTGAGCAATGAGCTCGTCAATAATTTTGGATAAGGCTGCTACAGCCTCAGGTGGCAATTTGTACTGTCTGATTCGTGGCAAAACTACACCTTGTTTCAGAGGGTATACACCCGTTACAACGGATCTTTTACTCCGCAGACCCATTACAACGCGACCATTACTCCGCATACCATTACAACGCATTGCGCTGGGGGGCGCTCTAGGATAGGTAATAAGTATAATTTACTATCCAACACCTTCCCTAGGGTCCACGGGGACTGGAGTTAGAATAGTAAATTATACTTACCACTATCCAGCGCCCCAAGGCGCTATGCGTTGTAACGGTATGCGGTGTAAAAGTCGCGTTGTAATGGTCTGCGGAGTAAAAGTATGCGTTATAACGTCATACATCCGTTTCAGAGTCACACGATGGGGTGTGATATGCATACAACCTACATCAGTTGGACCTTGCGCCCATAAATGCTGTGGTACATTCAATAATCTTGGATCAAAATCTCGTAATACATAATGACCTTTGAAGTCTCTCAAAAACAAACGAACCCCCTCTGGGGAACAGCAAATTACAGCTCCTAATTCTTTCAATGTCTTAATGCCTAACAAATTTTCTGGACATGATTTCGTGAGTAACAAATCAGTAGTTCGGGACAGTGGACCGACTTCTAGAGTAACTGGTTTCGATATCTCATTAACAATCGGCTTTCCTGAAAATCCAAGGGAAACATTTCTAGAGCCTGAGAGCGGAGCCCCTGGAACCTCGTCATGACTGATAGTAGTCCTACTTGCCCCTGTATCAATCAGAAACTTTCTGTCTTTCCCTAATACTTGACTGTGTACATAGGGACCCTCTTGATCTACAGGTATCTCGATGAGAGGCAAGCCTACCTCCCTCTCTAGGCTGTTTCATGAATACGGCTGATAATCTGGATATTCTGTCTGGGCATACTGGTACATCTGCTGTGTAACATGCTGTGTTGCAGCGATAGGCTGCGGTGCTGGAACTGTCTGTTGTGCATTCTGTGGTGACTGAGAAGTCTGTGAAACTTGTTCTTGTCTAGGCGGACGTGGTCTTTCTTTAGTTTTACCAGTAGCTATGTTGTGTTTCAGAACTGCACACTCATTTATAAAATGACCTGGCTGTTTACAGTAGTTGCAGGTCCCTTTAACGGGAGCTGCAGGATGACTGGCTTGATTCGGACCCCTCTTCTGACTGTCTTGTGGAACAGATTGTGCAACTAATACTTTCATTTTCGTGTCTTTCATACGTCTCCTTTCGTGTTCTTGCTCTTCCCTGATTCTGTTCTGGTGATACTGGAGCATTTGTAACATTTGTGACGGAGTATTAGCTTGCCAAGTACTTTCGACTTTCAATACTCGATTTTTAACTTGTGGACTTGAATTCTCGACTAGTTTGGTAACAAAAAGATGAGGGTACGATTCACTACTTGTTTTCAGACCACTGTTAATAATAAAACATTTTTCGAATCTAGAATAAAAATCACTAGTGTCTTCATCTTGTTTCTGTTTACAAGCTGAGATGGCATCCCAATCTTCCTTTTTCGTGGCTAGTAATCTTGGCAAAACTTGTATCAATAACTCGGGCAATTCTTTAGCTTTCACCCCAAGACCGGTACCTGGTACTCGTGTATTATCTTCAGCTCCTAGAGCTGTCCAATCTATCTTTTTCTCTCCCACCTCCCATTCTTTTTCCTTGAGTTTTTCATATACCCCTGCGGGCAACAGGACCTTTAACATTTTAATGATATCAGGATACGTGTATTCTCCCATACGGAGCATGTCCTTTAATTCATGGTGGAACCCTGCTGGATCTTTATCGTGACAGGGAATTAACTTTTTCATCTCTAAGAGTTCCATCTTTGTGATAGGGGTGTAAACAAATACTCGTTCTAGATCACCACCCGTTGTCCTAACTGGGTGTACTTCTCGTAACGGATTCTGTCTTTCTATGTAAAACGATTTACTTTCGGGGGGTGAGACATGAACAAAATGCGGATTCAAAAACGTTCGATATTTGTGGCGCTGTTCTAGAATGATACTAATTAAATCAGTACCTAGACCTCTCCATCTGTACTGGAGTAACTCGTTCAAAACATCATGTAGTGGACCTGGATCAGAATGCTGTCCCTCATACAGGGTAATGAGGTGCTGAATCATATACATACCCACCAGTCGCTGCTCGGCTGGGGGCAGTTTCAGAAACCTTTGTGCCACTATTTCGTCTGGAAAAGTGGTAGAATCAGTAGTCCATCGGACTGCTGATCGGGCTAGTTCTTGTTCATGCATTGTACTCAGCTCACTATAACCTATTCGTGATTTCAGAATGTGATCGGTAGCTTGAAATACTTGCTCAAGAGAACCTTGTTCTGGTACGGGAGGAGGGAAAACTTTCTTGTGATCTAGGCGTGAATGTCGGTCGGGAAGTCTAGTTCTACCTACATACGCTATTCTGGAGGGATTCTCGTCGTCTACCTCTTCATTATCAGAGTCGTCTTCTTTCTCGGTTACTTGTGCTGCTTCTCGTTTCTCGTGTAACTTTATTATTTCCCTACGGAGTTTCTTGTACATACTCTCTATACAGTTCTGTGTCTTGTGTCTTCCCTCGGCTATATTGTCACTCCACCTGGTCAGGACTTTCATTTCTTCTGGATCTTTTCCTGGATAATCTTGTTCTCTTATTAAACAATTAATTAGAAACTTTAAAAGCATAAGCTGGGTCTCGACTTTTCTTTGAGCCATGGCGTCGCGAACACTTTCTGGGTCCACTCCTGTACGGATAAAACGATATATTCTGTCCAGATATTCTTTCATATTGGGCAGGGTGTCCAAATATTCGGTCACCCGTCTTAAACGTAATGAATATATGATCATATTACCATCGCCTGGAACTGGATCATAACGGCATTCGGTAAGTGCTCGCTTGATATCTGTAAATGTTTGAGTTTTCGGCGTACGCTGTAACGCTCGTTCATGTAGCTCGAGTAGCGTCATACGTCTGTGTTGAGGCGGGGTTCCAGGAGGACTTCCTCCCGCGGCTCCTAAACTAGAATCGTCGACGGGTATTGTACGTGCTAGCAGAGTGACTGATGTAGCGGGCACATGTACTGTAGGCTGGACCGGGGGTGCCGTAACAGATGCTGTAACGGGTGCCCCGGTGGCTGGAAGAACAGGAATTACATTATTTACGGGAGCAGGCGGAACAGGATTTGCATATTCTGGGACTGTATCGTCCAAATAGGACGAGAGAAAAATATCAGCTGCGGTCGGTTTGTGACGTAGCTTAATCGGAACCAATGGCGGCGGAAAATTACATGGTGCTTCCGGGGTTGCTTTTGGCAAGCCCTCGGCAAGAAGAGGATACATACCCTTAATAAGGGCATTTCTCTGTCTGTCTGACTGTTCTGCTTTAACTCGTTCACCTACTTCGATTAATTCCCTTTCTTGGGCTCTTTCTGAGGATTCCCTACTTAATTCTGTTTTTCTGATTTCTTTTTCTGTTCTTCTATGAGATTCTTTGCGCCATAACTCGATGGCATCTTTCTGGGACTGTCTGGCTTTCTTTTTCCATAATGCTTCTTCTACTCGCATGATGCACTCGGCATCCCATGTACCTGACATGGACCATCTATATTTCTCTTCTAACTCCTTGGTATAATCCACCCATAAGTCTAGATATAATATGGCACTTAAGCCATGCTTGTGATACATAAAATGACCTGGACTGTCCCTAGGCGGGACAGGAACTGCTTCCTCTAGTAACCCTTTTCGGGTCTTTAACTGACGTAACTTGGAGAATAGAGGCATTCTCTAGGCTGGAATCCTGAACACAATACAATACACGATAAACACAATAATGACTGGAAAAACAAATCATTCATACCACGACATTGAAGACACATTAAATAACATTTAGAATAACAGTTCGGACAGAATATTACCTGGTATACTGAGAACAGAACACATGAACTTCTCGAGAACGGAACTTACTAGAAGTACTAGATGCACTGCTAAGTACGAAACATACCGGTCCCATAAAGAGACACGTCAGGACCCGCATCCACCTAGGTGAACACTTCGTGTTGGATCTGTGTACCCAAACCCACGGACCAGAGACAAATTAATTGACCCTGTCTAGATACTACCCCAGCAACGGTACTCACCGGGCAGCAAGAACGGAAGGCCTCGGACTGGACTGGACTGCTACGACGACGGACTACGAACTTCGGACTTCAGTTACAGGTGGGCCTCCGGATACCTCGGACCTTGGACTCTCGGCTTGGGCACTGGTCGGGACTCGCCGCGTTCCTCACCGCCTCGTCTGGATGCTGGACCGCAACCTCCGTCTCCTCCGTGGGCCTGAGTGATACTTGAAGCAGAAATATCTGCACGTGCACGGTATGGTTCCGTCACGGCTGCAGAGGATCAGGGGGCCTGCGTGGCTTCGCCGGCGCGTGGGGAAAGGGCAAGTCCCTATTCGGGCGCCATTATGTGGTAAATAAATAATTAATTACCGGTACTATTTTTGAATACAATGAATAAAACAGATAGCTCAATAAATAAGAGACAGGATTCGAGGTATCTTGAGTCTACAGGCTTTAATCAGGCATAAGGGACAGGAACAGGACAGCCTGAATGGGAATAGACGGATGGCAGCTGCCGGGGAAATGGGAATCGAGGAATCGAGGATAAGGGGTGACTTTCAGTAACAGTACACAGTATATATATACTTAAACAAATACATTACATTCAATACAGTAGGCGTAGCAGTAGGCGTAACTAGTAGCAGTCGCGAAAGATAAGGACAAAATGGGAGTGACAAGAAGGCGTGTACAGGGCGTATACATAGACATGTGATGTAAACGTAACAGAAGTGTCATAAACGGGGCGGAAACATGGAGGGGGCTACCTGAGCAGCTGGGACCTTTAACCTAGTGGTGCGCGCAAACGGGCAATGACGTGTTACCAGGGAGAACTGGGGGCTATGACTTCTGCACTAGAAGAGGAGACTACAGTCTACAGTGTCAGGACGACATGTACCTATATCATATCTGGTATCTGGTGTTTGGAGTACATATTGATAGAATCCAAAAGTTATCAGGGCAAAGGCTACTGGACACTAAGACTGGTGCGTGCATAATTGTACATGTATTGCGTGTGCGAGGAATATTCTATGAATATTAATACAGTATTTCTCTTACATGGAGACATAAAGGCTAGACCATGACTGAAACTATTGATGCGATTCAGTAGCTTAGGAATGCAGAGAAGGAGGGCCGGACTGATAACTAGAAGCATAACATACTCTTGGCAGACTGGCAGGCAGAGCCAGGCCGGGCCGGGCACTGTGAGGCAGGAAGTAAGTGAAGGGTCAGGGATGCAGGTGGGGGCTGTAGCGCTCCTCGGAGAGGGTTCAGGAGACAGGAGCTGAATCTGGTGTCCGGGCCCTTTTGAGGCCTAGAAACGGGGACAATTCAATGAATTAACGTGCACACTGTAAAACGTGGCAACATAGGCCTAATACTCGTTGCTTTCACGAGAACTGGAAACTGACATACTAGAGATGGACACAACTATAATTGCGTCTTTAATCGATCATAGGGAGATACATGCATATCGATCATGCACATATAGCATAATATGGGGAACACGTAGGCACATATAACATGGCAAAATTTACTTTTCCACAAGCAGACCAGGATATAATACTCATCCCGGTCATTAAAAGGAAATCTATAACCATAAAACTTATAGAAAATGGACTGACACCTAGAGGTGGTACAGTCATATTCGTAATTGAGGCACACGAATATCGGCAGGTCTACTATTCATGGATAAATTTTCCAGCAGCAAATCCTGTAACAAAGTACTTCCACTATTACAAAATAGAGGAACCTCCTGAAACATACACTCCTTTCGAGGAGGTGGAAGTACCACTCAAATTTCAAGAGCATTTGCTCTTATTTGATGGCGCCTTAAAACATAATAATCACATCACCAGGCTCGGTCCTTTAGGTAGACCAGGAGCAACGTGGCCGGTCCTAGCCGGATACACACCACATCCAGACATCGACGGGATGTCTGCAGCTAACCTGTTAACACAGCTAAAACAATTAATAAAAATACATAGACAATTAGTCCAGTATGTGATGCGGACTTCAACAATTCAGCCAGCGATTAAACTCCCACAGCTGACCCCTCACCAGGGGAACACAAATAAAATTACACCACAGAACATCCAGTCCTGCCTAGGTAAAGTACCGGCTAAACGGGAACAAATACCATTCTGGCTAGCGCAAAAAATCACCCAAATAGAGGCGGTGTTTCCCGACACCACCCCGTTAGAAAAACACAGGATTCTGACTATCTGTCTTCCAATGGGAATCGCACCACACATTGAGGACTGTGACACTTGGGGTACAGTCTTTGCTTCCATCTACACGAAAAGCACGGTGTTCCATCCATTTCGGTAATACCAGATGTGCTAAAACAAATTCAAGATGAATACGGTCCAGAACCCGCTTTAACTCTTGGTATGAAATTACTGAAAGACTTCAAGCAGGTCTCGGCTATATTATTAGCCAACATAAAGGGAGAAGCAGCAAACGTGGCGATCCGCCAGAGGTTAAAAGAGACAGATATAGCAGACCAACCAGCTGAAATTGCCAGAATCATAGAAAAATCCTATGAGGAACTAGGTAGAGATAGTTTAGGTGGAATACCAGTAAAACCACAACTAATTGAAAGTCCTGAAAAAATATTTTTTAATAATAATTCTACATCACCAAAAAAGAACTGGGATGGAAACAAACAATCCAATCCTAAAGAAAAGAAATTCCAGTCCCGAGGAAGGTCTCCAAGGCGAAGAGAAAAATCTCCGAACCAAAGACACAGGTCACCCCAAAGTGACCCCTCTGGGAAAAGATACAACCTTAGAAATAGGGATAATATAAAGAAGCCTGATAGATATCAAGACATTGATACACGTCCCTCTCAATCTTTTCAGACTTCCTCGCAGAAATCGGAAAGAAGAGGACGATCAGAACAAAGAGAAGAGCACGCCAAGTCCAAAGACAAGGAACCTGCTCAGCTAAAAAAGAAATTACAATTTCCAAAGAAGAAGGTAGCCAGCATTAAAATAGTTAACAATGCCGAGAATTCTGAGGACACAACTGAAAAACGGGGAATGGGCTCAGACAATGCTAGACAGCGCAGCAGAAGTGAGCATAGCTCGCAAAGTCCTTATGAATCATCTGGAGACAGTGGACACGAATGAATATCTTCAAGTGGAAACTGCAGACACCAGAGTTAGCAAACCTCACAAAATATACGAAATAACATTGCGTATAGAGGGGGATAAGACTAGAAAAATAAGGGGGCTATTTTGGGATAATCTCTCCAAGGGCTATGATATCCTTCTAGCTGAAAAAGACTGGCCACCAGAGTTTGTCAGGGAGTGCCCTCATGGCGAAGAAGTAATTATGCCTGCCTTCTCAAATCATATCCCAATTCATAAAAAATACACACTTGCTAGAAAGTGGGCAGTGGCTCTAGCTCCTGCTTTATATAAAAATCACGTGGGATGGGATGAGGACTCTCCTCCTCACAAAATCCAGTTAAAATCACAACCTACTGCACAGAGACAGTACCCAATTAAGCAAGAAGCTAAAAAACAGGTAAAAGAAATACTAGATCAGCTAGAATACCAGGGGGTGATTGAAACTTGCACCTCACAAATGAACAACCCTTTGTTTCCGGTCTCCAAACCAGACAATTCATATCGTCTAGTTTTGGATTACCGACACCTTAACACATGTTGCAAAACTTTTGCAGTGCAAAACTCACATAGTGCTGCACTAATGAATAACATAGTGCGCAAAAAATACAAAACAACCTTAGACATTTCTAATGGATTCTTTTGTCAAAACATAGCACCAGAAAGCAGATATTTAACTGCATTCTCAATAAATGGCACTCAAAAACAATTCTGTCGGTTAGCCCAGGGGTACAAGAACAGCCCGGGGGTATTCTCAGCGAGAGTAACAGAATTACTACAAATATATGATGAAGCATTATCTTATGTCGATGACATTTACTTAACAGATGATGACTTGGATACTCACTTGAAGAGAGTGAACACCATAATACTTGGGTTCGCAGCAGAGGGTTACAAATTCAACTTTAAAAAATCCAGAATTGCCCATCTGACAGTCCTGTTCTTAGGATATGAATTATCAAGTGAAGGCAAAAGCCTGGCTGACAATTTCCTAGAGAAATGTGCCGTAATCCAAGCACCTAGAACACTAAAAAACCTTACAAACAGACATGCTAATTAAAACAAAATTAGAAACACGTGATAACACACGCAATCTTGTGATTCGAGTAATCCCAGGGAGATGCGGATTCACATACCTCACCTCAAATGAGGGAGAAAAGGTACCAATTGCATTCAAATCACACTCGTACACAGAAGCTGAAAAGAAGTTCAGCATTAAAGAAAAAATTGTTCATGCAGTTCAAACCGCAATAGCTAGAGAAAAAGACATAGCTGATGGTAGACATATCACAGTCAGAACAGCAGAATCAGCCTTTGAGGCACTAAATACACCGTGTAATTTACCAACAACAGCATTGAATCCGGAATGGATACAATGGGTGAATCCAATTACAACGGACAAAGTATACTACTACTTTGATCCAGAACTAGAAGAATTAAAAAATCTAGAATATGAAAAAACATACCCTCTGCCAATCGACATTCTGCCCTTACGACACTACGCTTGTGTAATCTATACAAACGGACATGCTCAACCCTCCGTTTGGGGAGAACAAGCATACAACCCCACATGTGAAATTACAAAAGAAGTGTGGCGAGGAGGTAAACTAAAACCTCTATTAACAAAAACACACTCAGTAGAAACTAATTCAGAACAACAAACTGAGATATTAGCTTTGAAAATGGCGCTAGATAATGCGGATCGCGAATTCCCGACACTTATAGTGTCAGATTCATATTACTGCGTCAAATCATATAACAAGGATTTGCAGACATGGATTCAAAACGGTTACAAAGATGACACAGATGCACCAATAAAGCAGAAACTGCTCTGGGAACAAATAGCTCTTTTACAAAAAGAACTACCAAAGACTCACGTGACACACTCACTGAGTCATCAACGTGATGGCGTTCACGTTGCAGGGAATTCATTGGCTGAAACAGCCACAGCGGCAGCCACTAAATCGGTTCCCGTAGTTCGAAAAAAGCGTACATTAAAATACATTGACGGTGAAACAGTGCTGGCGGTGAAAACGTCATCAAAAGGCGACTGCTCAGCGCTACCGATCAACTATCCACTCAATTATACATACATAATCGATGCAAACTCCGTCCCTTTTGCTCGAATCCCTGGAGTGGGGGATAGAGTGATTCCAAACATGGACAGGAGAAACTTGTTAATCGCAGACGCACATATGGGCGAGGGTCTCAGACACCTCAAACTAAAAGATTCTCTGGAAGAATTACAATCACGGTACTGGTGGCCAGGCATGAGCCTGCATCACACCATGTTTGTAAAAAACTGCCCAAACTGCAACAGAGATCGCAGTGGGGAGAGAAACAGTTTAATACCTCGTCGGTTTACTCCAGAAAAAATCTAGAGTAAAAAGGAAGGCTTGCGATTAACATATACAGGCTAGTTTCCACTTATAATGTAGATCACCAGCACTCGGCTGACGTCTGGACTGTTATACAAAGATTTGCGAGTCTAAATGGCATATACGCTAAGAGCATGCTACGTTTGACCATTGTTTTCACTCTAGCCCTCCAGCCTGATGGGAAACATGGTCAAATGAGCATAGCACAGCGGGAATCTTCTCACTTCCTTCCTGAGGGATACGGGATGGTGTAAAGAAAAAACCAAGGCATAAAGCAATCTATAACGGAAAGGATATTAGGTTCGGGAGCTGGGTGGGTCAAACATCTAATAAGTGTCCAACGTAGTCTAAATAACTTGCCAAGAAATTCTCTGAAGGGATTCAGTGCGTACGAATTATTATTTGGAACTAGGATGTTGATCTCTGACATTGATAGTCAGACTTCAGTGGTGAAAGAAAAAAGCTTTGATATCAAAGACCGTTTGGCTATTTTGCAGGACTTAAACAAAACAAGAAAAGACCTGAGCAACATAAAATTGAAACAACAGCCAACAACCACTGAAGAACCACCACCTGTCCCAGCAAGATCTGTCTGGATTCCAAAAGTCGGGGATCTAGTCAGAGAAAAGATCGCGGTAAAGAAGGAATTTGAGCCTTCTTACAGAAAAGCAGTTCCTGTCTTGTCTGTCAACGGGACAAGATCAGTTGTACTACCGCCACTTGCTGGTAAAAAGGAGAACCGAGTTGTATCCATCGACCTGGTAAAACCACAATCATGTGGCCGATAACAAACAGTAGGCCAAGTGGACTCCCAATAAGTAGCAGAACACCAAGGTTTGCTACCAGTACAGAGGTCCTAACAAAGAGGCTCATCACATTCGAAACGCCTACAGAAGAACAACAAGGACTATGCAACAATGCAATAGAACTCAGACCTCTGAAAACCCAAATAAAAACATTTAGCAGAGACACACCAATCTATAATGAAGTGCCAAACGATAATACAAGAAACAGTAATCCTGAACCAATTGGAACAATTGACAGAACTGCATCCGGCTACTTCATAAACTTCGATGATTCCTCTGAAGGCTTCAGTGAATCAAAGACACAGCCATCTTCAAAAACCTTTAAAGATAAAGCTAAAGAACTTTTGAAACGACTGAAAGAAACATATATGATTTCTCCATGGATCGAATTTTGGGTGGGTTTTGGTGCATTTATCCTCATACTTTGGCTCATCATGGTACTTACTTTGGGACGCTTCATTGAGGGAAAATATGCTAAAATGGACACAGCAAGTCAGAAAATCAACTTGATCCTCAAACCACACACATCATCACACGTCGAGAAAAGAGAACTTTCTTCAGTCAACTTCACAGCCAATCCGATACCGGGTGGGGTAGCCTGGGACAACACTGACTATGAAATTTATGGTCCGCTCGAAATCCTGAAATATCCACACCAAATTAAGATCTCATTGAGTGACTTTGCAAAACCAAGCTCATTTGCTGATGATTGGGACTTCGAAAGCATTAATAATATGATGTCTGACTTAGTAATGTCTGCTAAATTTACCAAACATGATTATTTGCAGGGTTCTACAAATTATGATAGTATGTACTGTTATAACCACTATGGTAACCATTTTCTACATAGATCTGCACAACCTAGAAATGTTTTAAATTATAATCAATGGGAACATTGTGCAACCCCTCCAAAAGGAAGCTCAAGAACCTTCTATGACAAATATTCATACTTTTCAGGTTTTAACACAAGTAATGCTGAAGCATTTTATTTCAAATTGTCAAACAAAACAGGAACTAAGACCATGATAACAAACACAAAATTGATATATTCAGACTCATTCTTTGAAAAAATGAATACTTTTGGTTTTGATTATTGGGACAAAAATGTTGAATTGAAAAGTGTTTGGGGTACAAAAGAATGGCAAGTGCAGGGTATAGAATCTATGTTTAGAGCCTGCATGATCCCAGAACAAATGATATTTTTAAATGACACTGTTCAACAAACTACCTGTCTTGGCCTTTCCAAAATCAAAGACTTAAATAAACCGTCTATTCCAAAGCCAACAATGAGCAGCAATAGCTCTACAGATGAAGAGATAGACGTAAATTATGTATTAAACCAAAACAGAACACATCCTGATTGGAAACAGTGGTTGATCTGGCCCACAGATACTAATAACTGTCAAGACAGATTCCTGAACAAAACACAGGGGTTCAAAATGACCAGGCCAGACCCTAGATATTCCCAAAGACATCACCCAGGGATAATAACCACCTACAGTGTGGGCAAATTATGCCTTCAATGGCTACAGACCTCCACACTGGCAGAAATTAAGCAACACCTATCTTTACTTACTGATGGTGCTGACTTGCGTGATTTCATTATGGGACCGCGCAAACAGAGTCAAAAACGTTTCATAGCAGCCTCTGTATATGCAGCATACAATGAGGCCTGGAAGGTTACTCAAATTGAAACAGCAGAGAGAATACGGGAAATTGACCGTATTAATTTGGAAAAATCACTTTCTGTAGTGGACAATGGGTTAATGACTCTGTCCTCCAGAATTTTTTCTTTGGACAGCATTGTGTCTTCAGCAATCGACATATTATCGCAAGACTTACTGTTGCTACAACACGGTCAGTCTCAATTGCGTTCTATTGTACAGCTTGGCTGGACGTTACAAAATCTATGTTCAGGCTATGTGCCTTGGCGTTTAATCAACACAACGTCACTATTCCAAATCTTTAACCTTACTGATAGACAAATCAGTATGGCACAAAAGGGTGCTGATTATACAATCTTGAGCATTGAAAAACTCGAAAGATTACCAGTGACAATGTCAGAACGACCTGTCAGTGAATGGATAGTACATGGGATAATAAATATTCCAATCTCAACCTTCAGGTTTCAATACTGCCAAAAATATATACAGGCTGGCATGTACGAGAAATTGGGAAAGGGGTACATTAAAACAACATGGAACCTGCCCTATTCACATGCATGTGTCAGTAATAAAGGACAGAAAGTGTTTCTTAGTGGCAATAATTGTGCGATGTCACTAAGCGGCACGCTTCTGTGTAACGGAATTAGTTTGCATGGAGCCTGTGAAGGGAATTCATACAACCTTTCATGTCACCAGCAAGGCGCACCTGCAACAGAAATAGAACCATTCTTTCAAAGACTCTATAATGGGAGTTACATTCTAATTGTAGACCGCAGATGTTGTAGTCTTATGCCCGGGACTCCTTATCTCGTAACTACCACTGCGAAGGTCAAGTGCTGTGGACGCTCATTGTTCCCCAGCTCCTTTCCAGACAGGGAGGCAAGGGCATGGCCCAATTTGAAAATTACTTCTATTCGAATAGATACTTTAAGCAGAATGAAAACAGTGCTTCTTCAGACGCCTACAAGGCTCACGTCATCAAAAGAAACGTATGATCTACAAGTCGCAAGGACGACTGCAGAGATACATTCGTTGTTATCAACTAATTCCCCCATACATTTCGCAGAAATCCTGAATGAAATCTTAAATATTTCTGATGCCAATGGGGTCTCAAAGGTATTTAAGACAGTATTTTCGATGGCATTAACACCATTCAAAGGCATACTGGGTATTTTTCCAGATTTCGTCCATTCGATTTTTGGCGGACTTCCCCTGATCTTGGGACTAATTGCAGGAATCCTATTCTTAGTCCTTATTTTTCGTTATGGCAACCCATGTCACAGACAAAACTCTTGCGACAAGTGAAGAAACAATCCTAGCCATTGGATACCGGGACCGGATATCAAAAATCCTGGGACTCTCCCGGCTTAGAGACCTGAACATGACTTGGTTTCTGTCATTTCGACCAATGTGGCAAAGATGTGTTTTACCTGTATTAAGGTGTCTGCTATGCGGAGAAGAATGCGTGTTAGACACCTGTCTGACGCTACAATCGGATGCGCCAATGGATGCAGAAACATTGTTGAGCCCGATCAAGGTTCATGCTTTGTGCTGCCCTCAAAGGCTACCAATCCTGATGACGGCATTCGTGGAAGCTTCACCACTACGATTGAGGGGTAGTGAAGTTCAAGATGAAAGCAGCATCGAACAGGTACGACCTTCTGTCAGCAATGCAAATCAGAATGTCAATGGAGACAATCATGCGAACGAATGCATGGTTACACCTTTTTCCGAGTTAGTGGAACTTTCCCAGGAAGCTGTTGACAGTTTTTTCGAAAGCCTAAATGATATGATGTTCTCACCAGAGCAGAAATAGAGACTTTTGAGCAAGCTCGCACACGGCGTTCCCTGAATTCGGCCTTCAACTTTAAAAATAAAGTCACATGAACAATTTTCCCTCCAGTTCACGGACAGCAATTTTTCAGCAGCCCCAAAATATTTTTGCATATTTTTCGGGACACTATCTTCTGCTTAAAGTAAGAACTATTCTTAGAGAACTAAGGTTTCTAAATTTTAGATAGCTTATAGACATTAGCTGCCCGCTGGTATGTTCATAAATATTTTATTCTGTGATGAAATGGTCTCGAACTTTTTTTCTGTTTTAAGAGCCATTTCATGTGTAAATTCTCATATACCAATAGCAATAATGTATACAAATGCGTGATTACTTTGGCATTATTCTACAGCTTGAGTGCATACAATACATATGACTGCAATTTTTCTGTATATTTGGAAAATTTCAAAATGCATTTATGTATTTTGGGGTGGTAAGGTATACACTATACTCTATAGTATGTTTTACTATGCATAGATTAGTAAATATGTACATAGTTAGCGTGGAGTGGGTGTGATGTATTCCTATAGGTTCTGAATCGATCCCCCTATTCCTGACCCTATTCTAGTTAAACAAACCAACAAGTTAACTAGCAGTCAGCCCATGAGGCAGAAAACCCCCATGATGCAGATACCGTTATCTGACGCAGTCACACTACGGCACAGGAACGTGTTATCTGATTAGGTCATAACGCTTGCGATCTAATTAGACAAGCGATATTCCTCCAGCCCCTGATAAGGCATACGGAGTTCTCATAACAAATCAAACCTATGACAACCTGGGCAAAACCCTGCGGCCATTGTTTTGATTTCACCGAGAACTTCAGCAAAAGAATGTGCTAACGAGCAAGTCGTATGACATCCTTATTGACGTATCTATGTCCATCCTTACGTCAATCTCGGCACCTTAAAGGTATAAATATTACCGATATTGCCCTATGCAAAGACACGCGGTGGTGACGAGACGGAGCAGCCATACTTGCCGAAGCGAAGAGCAGAGCAGACCCCGCTGGCGCAGCCCCGCCTTCCTGACGCGCTGAGAACGAGAAGCTGCTTTCTCCTGCCGAGAAATCCAGCACCGGCGCTTCCGGGTAGCCCTCGCAGGCAGCCTGGAATATCGAGACCAGAGAGAGAGATACCATCCCTCATTCAACCTAGATTCCAGGTACCGAACTGAATAACCCCTCGCAGAGAATTCTTTAGTTATTCACTTGGCAAAAACAAACTTAACTTAAACTGTAACTTTCTATTCCCGCCCACGTATTAGGCTTAGGTCAGGTACACTATTTAGAAACACCAGTTGAGTACGTTTAGTCAAATGTATATGTGTATGTAATATATTTTATTCATTTTAAAACATCTTATGGCTTAGAAACCATATCAATGTTTTTACAGTATTATTTCATACTATTGCTTTTAATGTATGCACTTTACTTAACTATAAGTATTGCAATAATATCGATCCATTTCTCTTGTATGAGAAAAGAGACTGATCAATAAATAACACCTTTTTATTGAACACGCCCGTCTCTTCCTTTTCTCTACAATCTGATGAGACTAAGAATGCACGTACTGACGGAGTAAAATAAATTGCCTTTTGTTCACACGACTCTCGAGATATACTCTTGATTAGGGGAGAGCAAAGTTGTCATGTTCTATGGTTGTCAGAAACTAAATCCCTTCTTGTCTAATCAGGGAAGTTAAGTCCTTCCTGAACATTCGAGAAAGTTTCTAGTGAACTCTGAGCTAGCTGGCAAACCCAAAACTTTAAGTCTAATATCGACAGTAGTAGACCTAGTTAACGTCTGGTCTAGGCCTTTACTACTGAAGGTATTATTCCAATGCGCAGAGCCTATTGGGATAATAGGAACTACACTACAGGTGATTCATTGGTTGTATGGATTAAAAAGTGCATCTGGAAAGGGCTGCATGGCTGAGTTAGTGTGTGTATGGGTTTGTTGGTGAGTGAATGAATGTCTCAGTGGTATATGTCTGAGTAACTGCATGTGTTTTAAGGCAGTATATGTGAGTGTTAGGTTATATAAATGACTATACGTGAGAGTAAGTTATTTGAAGAGTGAGTGTATAAATGAGTGTCTGCTTGTATCAGTGATTGTATAAGACAGTAATCTGCATAAATAAGTGATGTGGTCTGTGTATAAATAACTGAGTTGGTGTGTATAACTGTATACATGAGTAAATGGGTATGTGATTGATACTTTGCATGACTGACTAGGTGTGTGAGTAACTCTATGGATGAGTGGCGGAGTGTGACGGTATTTATAGGTGTATGAGTGCATATTTTAGTACTGTATTGATGGGTAACTGCATGTATAAGTGACTGGATGTGTGTGTAGACCTAGGAAGTAGTGAGTGGTATGTAGTATCTGGCATTGTTGTGTGTATAGTTTCAAAAATAGTAGTCTGTATTTTAGAGTGGGTATATCAAAGTTTATATTAGGGCATCAGTATGTGCATCTTATTATCACGTGGATGATGTCATCAGTGATATCATTTGAGATGTCATGAGTGATGTCACTGGCCATGTCATTAATTATGTAATATGTGACATCATCAGCAGTGCATTGCGGGCGTGCGAGTTAGAGTTAGCTCAACTAACTGTAATGGGCGAATTTCTCTGGTTTTATATTAGTCAAATGTCCAACTAACTACAACGTCCCTGAAACCTATGGTTTTTTTGTGAATTTCAAAGGTTTTCTAAATGCTAATTTCTCACTATAACATCTGTAAAACCTATGCTTTTTTCATTGAATTTTGAAAGTTTTTTAAATGTTAATTTCATATTTTAATATTTATAAAACCTATATTTTTTCAATTTTTATTGTAATATTTTGGAACTCTATTATCCTTCTTTTTTACGTATGTAATGTTTTATATCTTCCAAAAAATATGTATATGGAGTCCCGTACTGGTAGAGTACCAAGTTCCATCAGCACGCAAAGTCTGTCCGTCATATTGCTAAACTCGTAAATGATGCGCATTTTGTATCCGACGGGTTTGTGGCACCGCGTCCTGCGTAAAATCATATACGTATGAGATCGTGCCAGCTGCTACTTTGGTATGCGATGGGTACACAGTACCAAGCCGCGTGTTACGTCATGTATGTATGAGGTCGCGCCTGCTGCACGTTGTGTATGCAATGAGTGCACGCTGCCAGGCCCTGTGTTACGTCATAGACGTATGGTGTCGCGCCGGGTATACCATTCCCTCAATTTTTGTTATGTTTCAAAACTATATCTAAATAAGTTTAAAGTGTATATGAGAGCAAGCGATAATCTAAAATATTTTAAACATTTATATATTTCTAACTGTAATAAACGTATATTATGGTAAATATATTTTAAAAAAATCGCGTCTGGTGCGGCCTCCTTGCTCGCTCGGTGCACGATTGTCATGTGACCTTTAAAAAAGCATTTGATTGGTTCATAACATTTCCCAATGTAAGAGATGGAGGACCCCACCCATTTTAGTCATTCTCTATACAGCATTTGATAAGAGACACCTCTTCTGCTTAGAGAGCTTTTTTGAAACGCTTTTGCTGTGTAGACATATCTTATACTACACACAACATGCAACGATCATCTTGATCAATATTCATGGTCTGTACAGTAGCCTTCCACATGTGATGGCCATGCATATGAAACGTTACATCAAAAACAAATGTGTGTTATACGATGCCCCTGGTGTGTGCCCATTATTGTGCTGCCTTTCGGCCTCGGTATTGGTGGCTCAAAGGGGTATCATCAGTCATGGGCAGAGTGCACATCCTAGATCACATGTGACAAACAGTAAAGAGTAATGTGTAGATTTGTGTTGCAGTATGCTCTCTTGTTAGGCTTTACCAGTACAGCAGTGTGTCATATGTGAGACTGTCAGATTCACATTTGACATGCATTGCATGACTGTAATAAGAGTTATCACTGTGAATGATGTAGCCGCACTGTTGATCATCCCTCCATCCGAGCACATTCACATGTGTGCGCTTCGCGATAGCAACACTACTGCACACCATTGACAAGCATGTCTGCACATATTCACAAGCTTGACAACGACATGTGATGTTGGCCATTCAATGGTTTTGGACAGCATCTTATTAGCGATAGTTGTCATCCTCCCGGGACATGCTACATAAATGTAAATTGCGGATTGTGTGACGTCAAAACTGCAACAGGGACACACCCATAAGTACACTTCCTGGCCAGGCAGGAACTGAATAATGCCCAGGTCCCCGGAATACTTATTCACACCAATACGCTGGTCTGGCGTACGCAAGCCCAGCACACGTTACATATGTATAAATAGGATAACGACGATGCCACATGTCCCAGTTCTTCCACACTGCCTCGGGTGATATGGCCGCATCCACCTCGCATATCACAATGCACAATAAAAAAAAGGAATCTATGAGGTGTACACCATCCTGGCAATCAAAACTCCATCTGAATTGTGAACCCTGCTGGCCATAGTGTTTGGACACACAACAATGACAGCAGGTGAGCAGGGCGGCCTGGGTACACAGGGGCTGCAATTGAGCATGGTGTGAAGGGAGAGGTGGGGTGCATCGGCCTGGGTGCGCAGGTGCGTAAAAACGATGTTGCCGTGCATAATGATGTGAACTCTGACCTCATTCAGTCACATGTCTGTCTCATTTTAAGGACCTGCTGTACCGCACTGTAGGCCTGAGCCAGCGGGCAGCGCTGCCCTACAGACATGTGGCTTTGGCTTTTGGGGCACTGTAGTGAGCTGATTACTAAGTGTACATGCACACAGGCTTCCTCCACTGCATTACACATGCACATTATGCATCTGGCATGCGCTTTGTTCCTTTGTATGTGAAAATTGGCATAACATAATATTATTTATCCTTCTGTATTCTCGTGCACTCCAACTCCTCTTTGAACCACGATTACCACTAAACAGTTAGTAGATTGTACTTCAAGAAGGAAGGATGCACTCAACTGGTGTTCTCTATTAAGCTTGAAATAAACCTTTATTTACCTCAAGACGTTTCCAGCATTATATTATTTCTCCCTTTTCAGACACTGAGTTGGCTGCACCAAAATGGGCGAGCGGGTGCTCAGCCTGTTATAATGCCCAGGGCATTCTGACGCCTTCCATCGTGGTATCAAGACACCGTCCCCGACCAGAAACCTGCTGTGCCACCCTGAGAGAGATATCTCAGAGTCAGAGCTCACACCGACATGTCGTTGGACACACCGGTGGTGCAGGTGAGCAGTGAAGCCTCGGTGCGCAGGAGCTGCAATTGAGCACAGTGTGGGGAAAGGGGCTGGGGTGCAGCAGCCTGAGTGCACAGGTGAAGGCAAGCGATATTGCCGTAGATAATAATGTCATCTCTGGCCTCATTCATATCTCTGTTTCATTTTTAAAACTTGCTGGACCGCACTCTTTTTCCCAGACCCCAGCGTCCCAGACACACGGGTGACGGGAAGTGAGCAGTGAGAGCTGGGTGCAGTAGGCGGACGCTCTGTCTCCTCCTCCCTTAGTTCTTCTGACTTTCCCTCCCCTTCTCCCTTCCACCTACTCGCTCTCTGTCCCATTCTCACTTTCTTCCTTTAATTCTGACTACCTTTCTTTTTCTCTTGGACATGGCACACATACTTATGTTTTTTTTTGTCTTGCAGGTTGTGTATGCTGCTTCCGGAGGAGTCCCACTTATTTCATGTTATACTGTTGTTTGTTCGAATAAAGTTGCATTTCCATTTATCTGTGTTGTTTTAATAAAGGTTATTTTTTTACCAATATATAAGTGAATGTATGGGTCTTCTTTTTGTGACAATACTTGTCTGTAGTTTATTGTGAAAATCGGTGGTTGATAGGACGTTATGAGGCAAAACATTTGTAATTTTGCGGTGCACCTACCAATATAAACCAACAGACTATCACATAAATGAAGCCTGGGTAATTCTGCAACTGCAAGGGTTCTATGATTGTATCACTTTATAACACCATGAGTACTGCCCGTGTGATTACAGAACCAAGAAGGCACTGCCTAGGGCCACCGAGACTTCAGGGACTGGCGAGGCCCACCCTGCATATTTAAGTAAAGCCCCAGAGACTTGAGTTGGCCTCGAAGTTCCCCGAACAATTAGTAAACAATACCCGGGACGTGGCAGTCCCCCAGGCTGCGAAACATCTGTGTGCCCTCCCTTGCCTAATTTACATGTGAGATTAAGGTCCCCAGTACTGCAGAGAACCCGCCCTATAATAATAGGATTGGCCCCAGAATATTACCCACCAGGGAGCTCATTTAAATGAACGGGTGAGACCCCACTTCATTTTTTTTCTCCATTTTTACCATCCGTATCCGCTTTATTAAATAGATACGAGGTTTTCCTCCTCTCTCTTCAACTAGGCAAACAAGGATTTGCTATCATAGGGTGGAAGCCATGCTCCCGCCCTGTAATAACAAACATAAATGTCCCGCTGAGGCACACCCCAGGACATTGTATGAGCTGTGCTTGGGTGGTGGCGCTCCATAAGGCCATGATGCATTTGTTACTGCATAACTAGAATTAGTATAAACGCATACTAACAATACTTGCACACGTATAGTACAGTAACCAGTGTGTAGTGAAGAGGCAGAGGAAGCCCAAAAGCAATAAATATAAATCCTACCAGAGGTCGGATGACATAGTTCGATGAGCCGAAGACCCTGGGATGAGTTGAAACACCTTCACGAAGAAAACGGGTCCTCGGCAGAATGCAAGGAAGATCGAAATATTGGTGAGTGCTGCCTTTTTACCTTCTCCCGCTCTTTGGCAAATCCATGTAGTGAAGAGGCAGACAGCAGTGGATCCGATAAGTAGATTTATTGCAGGAAAACAAGACAGCTTAAACAGTCACCAACAAAACCAGACAGCAAGGCAACTGTCTTCTCGAGCACCGTATACAAACTCCCCAAGTTCCTCCTCATGACAGCCTTATATTCTAAAAATACATACTTACATTCTAGTAGCATTAAATACTAACATTCTACTATGACTTACATTGGAATACTACACAGAGCACATGAATTTACAGCAATGAGCTCATTGTTTCATCCACGAGTCTTGAGACCGGTAGAGGTGAGTAGTTCGTTTCCCACTCCCTGTATTGTATAAACCCAAATGAACACTACTTCCACAGGTGTGCTACAGTGCCCAGAGCACATCACTTTACAGCAATGAACTCACGGTTTAGGCTCACGGTTTAATCCCAGAGTCTTCAGACCAGTAGTGCTGAGTAGTTCGCATCCCACTCCCTGTATAAACGCATACTAACACTACTTACACAGTTATACTATGGCAGCCAGTATGCTACAGCTCCCAGAGCCCATCACTTTACAACAATCAGTTCGGTTTGATCCCTGAGTCTTCATACAAGTAGAAGTGAGTACTTCGCTTCCCACTTCAGGTATTGTATAAACGCCCGGTAGGGGTCAGTAGTTCGCTTCCCACTCCCTGTATGGTATAAATGCCTACTAGAGCTACTTGCACACATATGCTACAAAGACCATAGCACATCACTTTACAGCAATGAGCTCACGGTTTAGGCTCTCGGTTTCATACCCGAGTGTAGCAGCATCTCATCTCAGCACCATGTCACTCTGAACAACACCGCACTTTCAGCCCAGTAGGAGTGACTACTTCGCTTAGCACTCCCCCACAGAGGTTACAGTGCTCCTATCCTCCTGTTTCCTACTCTTTTCACCCTTTTTTCCCCTTACTCGTTTCAACAGAATCACAAAATGGCTGCCAACACTTCCTAGTTGCAACAGCTTTCAGCCAATAAACAGCAATCTCATGCTCGTAACGCCTAAGCCAATAGGATGGCAGAATTCCCAAATATGAATATCTGTAAATTTTGATATTTCTCCAAAATTACTGAATGGATTTACACCAAATAAACAATAGCATGCTTTCTAGACCAAGACCCTTCTCCCTGCCAAATTTGGGGTAAAAAGTTTCACCCGTTCGACCTGTAGCCTTGTCTAAAGTTTTCTATGGAAATTGTATGGAGAAAAAATGTTTGTGACCCCCTTTTTTCTTGGCACCCCCTTGACGAATCACCCCCAAACTTTGAACATAGGAGCTGATAGGAACAAATAATTTGTTTGGAAAATTTCATGACGATTCATCAAACGAGGCCAAAGTTATAAGCAAAACACAAAAAGCTCTTCCTATGGAAACGTGCTCCTAACTAGCGACCAAATACGGATGGTGGGCATGCACTCCAAATTTATCTCCGATTCAATTATAAAGTGTTTTAGATTGACTGAATCTGCATGTGCGTGCTACCACGTGTGGGTGTTCTAGCTCTAAACCCTTGAGGCTATGCAACAAAGAAGGAGGCAGTGGAAACCACTGTCTACGTGATGCACTGCTGTGGACACTTGGTGTCTTCAATATTATTCAAACAATCTTTTTGAGCTTATAAATCACAAATTTATAATATTTTTTTTTTGTACTCAGACATGTTTATCAATATACATTATTTTACACAATCAGTTCGCAATGAACATGTCCGAATTGTAATTCATTCGATATGTAACAAAAACATAACAGTATTTAAACAAACTGTACACTATGTACAACATATATATACATGTTCAATCCATTACTAAAAATTCCCAAAACTCCCAATGCATTTCGGGTTACTCTGAACTCTTCTTCAGGGGAATTATAAAGTAACAATGTTCGTTCTTTCAATCTTCTCGAGTTTGTTCTGGACCTACAACGCAATGTCAAAAAGTCATGACTCTAAAAGCAGTCTTGTTGTTATCAACTTTCATTATACATGAGTATCTGCTAGGATTTGCACTCAAAAGAAAAGAAAAGATATGAAGGTAAAGAAAAAATAGTGATAGTGAAAGGACTATCTTCCATGTGTATCAGTTTCGAAAATCTGAATTCTCATACTGTGTTTAAAAAAAAAAAAACAAGGATATAAGCAAGAACGTCTCAACACCTAATAACCCACTCTTCTTAATGTGGTGACTCAAAAGGGTTTTTAACCATGTCCCAATTACATCAGTGACCAGCCACCGTATTTATGCTGTGCATTTTGCGTAAACATCTCACCCTTCACGAAGATTGCAATGGCGTGCTTCGAGGTATGTAAAACCTGAAAAATATCAAAGAAATAGATCCACCATGTATCTAATATCCACGGACTTCTATAAACGACAGTTAAGCCTCCAATAGTTCATGCTCTCTGTCTTACCCTGCCGGGTTTGTCACACGTGTTTCCAAGTGCCTTTCACTCGTGTTTACCAAACGCGTCCTCTTGCCTCAACCTCAACTGGGAACATTAAAACCAAACGTAAGTCCCTTTGCTCCGCAACTGTATTGCAGACTAGTACAACTAACTGCTTAACTCTCGTTTACCTATCGCCGTGCTTTCCCGGGACCCGGTATCGAGCTCCTGCCGTCTTTCTCTTGTTCACCTCACGCGCGAGTGGTGCATTCACTTCCGCTTTCTGTATTTCAAGGGGCCTAGACCCGGCTTAGCCTCCATGTTCAAAATGCACAATCTTTATAAAGGCTCACAAAGGTTTAAATATTTAAGCCTTCGTGCACTTTTTTAATTTTAACATGTTTCAACGATGTCTGCCAAAATACACGTATTTTCAAACTCATGTCCCATCTGTCTCGCAGTGTCGTTCCTTATAACTGTGATCGCTGTATCCTCAGTTTTAATAAAACAAGATTCAGTTATGTTATCGCAACTAACCGTGCTGGTAAAAATCATCTCTGTAATCAGTTTAAACAGAGATTATGCCACTTATTCTAAATGCGCTGTTTGTGTAAATGTGATTGCAGCTATGATAATGTGCAGCCGAATATCAATGTTGAAAAAATCATAAATGAACTGCCAAATAAAAAAGAAAAAAAGAAACTTAGTAAGAAAACAGCGTAAAATCAACCAGATAGTGCAAATCACCCCCAAACATTGAACATAGGAGCTCATAGGAACAAAGAATTTGTTTGGAACATTTCATGACAATTCATCAAACGAGGCCAAAGTTATAAGCAAAACAAGAATGCTCTTCGTATGGAAACGTGGTCCTAACTAGCGACAGGTAATAGGTTTTATATATACATTGAGAAAGGCTTCCTTGAAGCGGAAGTGCATCTCTAGGTTCGCGGGTCGTGGTTGACCCAATAAAATAAAAGAAGTTGAATTCCGAGAACCTGAAGTCCGTCCCTTCTTCATGGGAATTCCTGTTGAAGTGGGGGTGTTAGTGTTCATATATATATATGCATCAAATGGACACTGAGAATAACCAGGTGGATTGCAATCTGTCCACACAACAGGAACTTGCGGAAGCCAATATTGAGCAGTCTGGCGCGGGCATGAGCCCGTTTAAACCCACTTCCTGTTTTATGCCTACCATGCCAAAAGACTCTATCGACTCATTTCATGAGGTAGTTACATCGGATTTGAAAACACTCTATCACCAAGTGAAACATCGCAAAAGAATCAAAAGCCACAAAGAGATGCAATACTGAGCCCTCATTTCAAAACTGAAAAAAGATCATAAAAACATTGTTTGTAGCTCTGACAAAGGGGGGAATATAGTGATCTGGCCCAAGGAACAATACAATGCGGAAGCCAATAAAAAACTTCCAGACATTGACTGTTACCAGATCGCTAGCATGAAAGAATATGATCGCGCTAGAGACTCCCTAACTAAGATGCTACATAGATACAGAAGAGAGGGCCTAATCTCAATGCAGGAATTTAAATTTCTCAAAGTTGACCACCCAGTCATGCCCAGGTTTTACCTAATACCAAAGATACACAAAGGTATATTACCAACTCCGGGCAGACCGATTATCTCTGCCATTGGCAGCATGGCAGAACATTTGGCACAATTCATCTATTACTTTTTGCAAGAGTTGATGATGAATCTACCCAGCTTTATCAAAGACACAGGGGATTTTTTGAAGAAAATTAAAGATATCCCATAGACACCTAATTCTTTACTTATAACATTGGATATAGAAGCTCTTTATACGAGCATTGAACATCAAACCGTTCTTACAGCATTAGAATATTTTTTGGGAACAAGACCTCTCCACTGTTATAAACATAACAAAATGATTTTAGAATTTGTAACTTGGTGTCTCCACAATAACTATTTTATCTTTGGTTAAGATGTATACCTACAGAAGAGGGGTGTCACCATGGGGGCCTGTTTTTCCCCCACTACGTGTGTTTGCACGTTGGCTGGTGGGAGAGGTGGGTCCTCATGGGAGAGCACTTTCAAACATTTTTGGAGCATGTTACCTTATGGGTTCGTTATATTGATGACGTGTTTTTATTTTGGAAGGGCGATGAAGAGAGTGCTAGAATGTTTGTTTCAGGTCTCAATATTAATTCATTCAATTTGAAATTTACTTCAAACATCAGCAGAGACCATGTAGACTTTCTAGATGTTAGAGTATCCCCCAAGGACAACAAACTTTCCACCACCCTTCATAGAAAAGCAACAGCTGAGAACTCGACCCTACATATGAGTAGCGCCCACCCACGTCATGTTTTAGACAATATACCTTACGGCGAACTGCTTCGCCTTAAACGAATCTGTAGTAGTGAAGTGGAATTTAGAAAATGCTCCTCTGAGGCAGTTGCTAGATTTAAAGCCAGAGGTTACAATGATAAAATACTCAATATGCCAATTAATAAAACTAAGCAAAGAACGAGAGAATCACTGTTCTTACCCAAATCTCCTGACAGTAACACAGAAACCGATCTAACCAGTTGCAACATCAGGTTTATTACAGCATTCAGTTGCCAAGAAAGAAAAATTAGGGCAATTCTGACTAAGAGTTGGCCCATTCTCATGACAGACAGTGTTCTGTCATCTCAACTCCCCAGCAATCCCATTGTCACATTCCGTAGAGGTCCCTCCATGAGAACATTGGTGTCCAATCCCTTTCCTGAATTACCTGCAAGAACCTCTTGGTTCAAACCCGGATGGGGTTTTTCAAATGCTCAAGCTGTAGAGCTTGCAAATTTGGGATAAATACCACCCACTATAGCACTCCCTTTAGTGCGGTTCCGTTGTCCATCAAAGGTAATTACAACTGCAAAATGGAGTATGCTGTATATGTTCTGGGGTGCACCTGTGGCCTGAGATATGTTGGCAGCACCAGGCTACCGGTGCAATGCAGAATATTGCAGCATCTTCGCGCGATTGTCAACAATGACAGTTCCTACCCTGTTGCGAGACACTTCAAAAGTACACATAACAACAACTTACAGTGTCTTACGTATTTTGTACTTACTTCTGTACCAAAATCCCGAAGAGGGGGCGACAGGGACAAATTGCTCCGACAACTAGAATCTAAGATGATACTGGAACTGGATAGCAAAGTTCCCAATGGACTTAACACGACTGAGGACCTTTACCATTTTCTATAGGCTCTATGCTCTATGGAAGATGAGGGGATGGCTTTATTTGAAGGATTGCTTTGGGTGGATGCTTTATATACACTGTTCCCTGTTTTTGAGCCTCCCTTCACCGTTTTACCTGTATTCTGCAACATTATGTATTTTTATGAATCATGACATTTATCTTATTCTTTAAGAAAGTAGATATATTTTTTTCTGTACACAACATGGGGTGATACAGCTTTGGTTTTTTAAATCCAGCTGTATAGGTACTTTAGATTTTTCCATGGTATCCCTTGTGGGTTTTCCCAAATTTATTATGATTTCCACTATTTTCATATAATTTTTTAGATACGGGTTGTCCAGGCTTTACAACATTATGGGGCTGCCATCTAATCTAGATGTCCCCAGCAGTTATATAATTAACTGACTGTCTAATATCATTTTTTAACAGCACTTGATTCTATCAGATAAACATTGTGTGAATTAACCTGTTTACATTGCGATATTTTGCACATTCCATTCATGGAAATACCTGATCTCAGGAATTATTGTATTTATACAGATATGCGATAGTTTGCACATTAATATTATGCTGCTATATTTTCGTACTATGTTTTTGGGATTTTCAAGTACTGCACTCAGTTAGTCTGTTATTACCTGTATTCATTTAAGGCATTTATGCAGTTACATACATTATTTCTTGAAAGAATATAATTAGAGATAACCTTGTTTTAATAGTGGAACCAAGTTATATATTTATTTATATAATTTCTTTATAAGTATATGGGATCCCTCTACTTTCATGGCACCATGTTCCCTTTTGTAGTGTGTTGTTTATGTTTATTAGTCACATGGTGTACCTCACAGCATATAAGAATAAGGCATTTGCATTTGTATTTTATTGTGATCAAGGGCATCCGCCCGAAACGCGTCATACCGCTGCTTGCCGTTTGAAACTGGTGCAATAAATCATCTTGCCTTAATTTTGGGATTCGCTGGTCTTTGTTCGCCACTGGTTGGAAGTTCAAGATCGTGTGTTTGGATATATATATATATTACCTACTGGCGGTCGCCAGTAGGTATATATAGTTAGGATTTTTTCCCTATGGGATTTTTGAAAATTCTATGTCTAATAACTTTGGCGTTTGTGGACGGAATTGGCTGAAATTTTCTGGAAAATGGAACATTTTGTTTCTGAGCAGCCACTGGAAATTTGGGGGGAGTTGGTCCAGGGGGGGCCGAGAAAAAAGGGGGGTCCCAAAACGTGTTTTTAACATTGAGTTTTCCATAGGGCGGTTAGCCTCACTTTTAGCCCGAACGGCTGAATGGATTTGCACGAAACTTGGCAAAATTGTAGGGACTGGTAGCCCGATGTGCCTTTTGTAGGTCTTAATATATGTGCTGCAGTGGATTTTGAGAAAATAACGTTCAAAAAAAGATATATATCTGTAAGCGCGGACCAGGCAGCGCCCCGGTACGCGTACTTGACGCGTAACGGAACTTCGCGTAGCGAAGTTGATTGGCTCTGTGGTGTCTGTCAACATTCTAAACAGTCCGGAGCGGCCGCCATCTTGTCTCTCGGTAGGATCGAGAGACAAGAGGAGGTCAAAAGCGAAGGGGCAAATGACCTTAAGGGGGCATAGTAGATACTCCCTGACCCCCTAGGTTTGATGTGGAGGCTTTAAAGGGGCCCCGCTAAGCAAAAAAAAAAAAAATTTTTTTTTGTTTTTTTTCGTGGTTAGCGCCCGGTACGCGATCCGGGAAGCGTACTGGGGAGCGTATCACAATAAAAAATGAATGATAGACTTTTCAAATGCTGTATGTTAATTGATTGTTGGTTTTGTTGATTATTTTTTTTTTTTTAATTTTTTTTATTGTGTTTCATAATTTATTAAACTTTCTAACATTTCATTGTCAGAAATTTCATAATCATGGAATATAGATTGTAGTCTCTGAGGTTGTAAAATGTCCTCATTTGCAAGGAGGTTATCTACTGCTTGCACACATTGCAGTAGTTCTTGGTCCCATGTTTCATCCATAAATTCAATCTCATTTGGATCAATGATTTCTGTGTTGGACTCTGGAAGGACAATTTCAAATGAAATGTTTTGTTCACTTTCCATTTTTCCTGAAATTTGCATAAAAAAAATATATATTAGTAGAGGTAGGGCACTGTTGGGATTAATTTTAGATAGGCAGTTTTTATCAGAGAATTTATCTTTGGGCAGTGTATAGTATCAGAGTGGAAGTAGGAATATAAAAAAGTGTATCTAAATTTATAAGTACTACAGAGGGATAGTATATAACTAACAGAAAAAGTTTGCCATATTAACTTAAAGTGCACAATATACTTCAGTTTTAAAAATAACAACTTACCTTTAAAAAGAAGTTGAAGTTATTAATGAAAATCCAAATGAAATGTACACCAGGAAGTAGTAGTCAAAATGGCTGTGTTTCCTTCTCTTCCTTTATATATATTCGGGTACATAACCAATCAAATATCATGTAAAAAAAGTAGAAAATGAAAGTAACATTTTAATTGGTTGTCAATTCCAACACTTCAGATGTGTTTTGTGAAGTAATTTACCTCACGGTATTTAGAGAGGACTACAGGCTAAATGGCTAAATGGAATTCCAATCAAATTTGTGAAAATGGTAGGGATTGGTATGTAGTATGAGTTATTCTATATTTGGTGAAATTGTCTCCAGTGGCTTTTCTGTGAACTACTTTCCCACCTTTTTTGATGGTGCGCTTCCCAGGAAGCGACCCGGTACGCGAACCGGTGAGCGCCCTGGTACGCGAACCTTAAGCGTAACGGGAGTTCACCATTTTGTGTTTCGGTCGAATTATGATACAAGATGGAGGGCAAATAATGTTCAGAATGGGTAGAAGGGGGCACGGTAGACTTATCTTGACCCCCTAGGTTTTGTGAGGGTGGCTGAGGAGGCCCATATGTGCGGAAAAAGAAACATTTTTTTTAAAAATTTCGCGAGGTTAGCTCCCGGTACGCGTACCGGGTAGCGCACCAGGGAGCGTATTTTGTTGAAAATTAGTGAAAATAGTTAGAGTAAAAAAATAATTGTGAGTGATTAGATGTAGGGTAGCTCTGAGAAGAGCTTTTGGGTTTATGGTACATTTAGGTACTTATAAGTAGGTACCAATGCACATTTTTAAATTCAGAGTGAAAACTCTGTTGCCCTCATCTGAGAAGTGAACTCCATCTCCTCTGTAGATATCTTGCATGTAGTAACGCAAGTTATTGTTGTACAGGGAGCCCATTCCATGGTCTCTCATGTAAGCTGAAACAGATTTGTTTACATGCTTCCTCGACTTCTCAATTTGTGGACAAAATTGGTTTGACCACCTCCATTTCTGTCTTTGGCATATATTTGAATATACCAAGGCAGTCTGAGGAAAAAGTGCCATTAATTGCTCAAAGGTGTCCTTTAAAAGCATTTCCAGACCTACACCAGTCAAAGTGCCCAAGTCATTACCTCCACAGTGCACAAGAGAGAGTACTCCTAATAGAAATGAGGGGGGGGGGGCACCATTCAAAGCAGATCAGTGTGCATAAACACGAAAATGTTTTCACTTACCACGTACTTGACATTCGACAGCTTATGATATTTGCTATTAAAAAACCATTGAAATTCACTTAAAAAACCATAGGTTATAGACCATATATAGTTAGGAATTAGCATTTACAAAACCTTGAAAATTCACTGAAAAAACCATAGGTTATAGACCATATATAGTTAGGAATTAGCATTTAAAAAACCTTATTTTACTCACACAAAACCATTGAAATTCCATATATAGTTAGTTGCACTAACTATATATTGCGCACCCGCAATCCACTGCTGATCATGTCACATATTACATCATTCATGACATGGTCAGTGACATCACTGATGACATCACTGATGACATCTCAAATGACATCACTGATGACATCACTGATGACATCTCATTTGACATCAATGACCACATCACTGATGATATCATTCATGTGACAATACAATGCATCTCCTCACATTTTAATATAACCTCTGTTTCACCCAGTGTTAAATACAGAGTATAATTTTTGAAACCATTGACACACCAATACTAGTTACTACATACGTACTCACTGATTCCTACGTCTACACACACATTCACTCATTCACCCATACAATCATTCATACATACAATCACTCATCTTTACAACACTATCATATGCACTCATACACCTATACAGACACTCACACTCTGCCACTCATCCATGGAGTTACTCACACACCTAGTCAGTCCTGTAAAGAATCAATCACACTTCCATTTTCTTGTCTATACAGTTAAACATAGAGCACCTTACATTTTCAAACATATAGTAACACATACTTACTTTCTTATACAATCATTGATACAAGTACACATTGATCTGCACAGAGTCACACACCTCCCAGCCAGCCACACACACACTCAGTCTCCCATACAAATACTTGGACAATCAATCAATAACCCATATAGTTAATCATATAGCTACTGATCAACACATGCAGTAGTTTACAGAACAACAGACATAATGATGCACAAATTAAGACAGTTTAGTCACTAACCCATGCACTCAGTGAGACACATTTAATCACTCACTCATACATTCAGTCATGCACCTACTAAATCCTTCGTCCAGACAGTTATACATCTACTCATTCTTCAATATCTAAAACATATTTAAACTTTACAGAAACACACAGTCACTGGATGATGTCATCAGTGATGTCATCAGTGATGTCATTTGAGATGTCATCAGTGATGTCATCAGTGATGTCACTGACCATGTCATGAATGATGTAATATGTGACATGATCAGCAGTGGATTGCGGGTGCGCAATATATAGTTAGTGCAACTAACTATATATGGAATTTCAATGGTTTTGTGTGAGTAAAATAAGGTTTTTTAAATGCTAATTCCTAACTATATATGGTCTATAACCTATGGTTTTTTCAGTGAATATATATATATATATATATATATATATATATTCACTGAAAAAACCATAGGTTATAGACCATATATAGTTAGGAATTAGCATTTACAAAACCTTGAAAATTCACTGAAAAAACCATAGGTTATAGACCATATATAGTTAGGAATTAGCATTTACAAAACCTTGAAAATTCACTGAAAAAACCATAGGTTAGAGACCATATATAGTTAGCTGGACATTTTATTGACATAAAACCAATGAAATTCCATATATAGTTAGTTGCACTAACTATATATCGCGCACCCGCAATCCACTGCTGATGATGTCACATATTACATCATTCATGACATGGTCAGTGACATCACTGATGACATCACTGATGACATCTCAAATGACATCACTGATGACATCACTGATAACAACATCCAGTGATTTTTTGTTTCTGTAAAGTTTAAATATGTCTTACATATTGAAGAATGAGTGGATGTGTAAGTGTCTGGACGAAGGATTTAGTAGGTGCATGACTGACTGTATGAGTGAGTGATTAAATGTGTCTCACTGAGTGCATGGGTTAGTGACTAAACTGTCTTAATTTGTGCATCATTATGTCTGTTGTTCTGTAAACTGCTGCATGTGTTGATCAGTAGCTATATGAGTAACTATATGGGTTATTGATTGATTGCCCAAGTATTTGTATGGGAGACTGAGTGTGTGTGTGGCTAGCTGGGAGGTGTGTGACTCTGTGCAGATCAATGTGTACTTGTATCAATGATTGTATAAGAAGGTAAGTATGTGTTAGTATATGTTTGAAAATGTAAGGTGCTCTATGTTTAACTGTATAGACAAGAAAATGGAAGTGTCATTGATTCTTTACAGGACTGACTAGGTGTGTGAGTAACTCCATGGATGAGTGGCAGACTGTGAGTGTCTGTATAGGTGTATGAGTGCATATGATAGTGTTGTAAAGATGAGTGATTGTATGTATGAATGATTGTATGGGTGAATGAGTGAAGGTGTGTGTAGACGTAGCAATCAGTGAGTGCATATGTAGTAACTAGTATTGGTGTGTCAATGTTTTCAAAAATTATACTCTGTATTTAACACTGGGTGAAACAGAGGTTATATTAAAATGTGAGGAGATGCATTGTATTGTCACATGAATGATATCATCAGTGATGTGTTCATTGATGTCAAATGAGATGTCATCAGTGATGTCATCAGTGATGTCATTTGAGATGTCATCAGTGATGTCATCAGTGATGTCACTGACCATGTCATGAATGATGTAATATGTGACATCATCAGCAGTGGATTGCGGGTGCGCGATATATAGTTAGTGCAACTAACTATATATGGAATTTCATTGGTTTTATGTCAATAAAATGTCCAGCTAACTATATATGGTCTCTAACCTATGGTTTTTTCAGTGAATATATATATATATATATATATTACCTACTGGCGGTCGCCAGTAGGTATATATAGTTAGGATTTTTTCCCTATGGGATTTTTGAAAATTCTATGTCTAATAACTTTGGCGTTTGTGGACGGAATTGGCTGAAATTTTCTGGAAAATGGAACATTTTGTTTCTGAGCAGCCCCTGAAAATTTGGGGGGGGTTCGTCCAAGGGGGGCCGAGAAAAAAGGGGGGTCCCAAAACATGTTTTTAACATTGAGTTTTCCATAGGGCGGTTGGCCTCACTTTTAGCCCGAACGGCTGAATGGATTTGCATGAAACTTGGCAAAATTGTAGGGACTGGTAGCCCGATGTGCCTTTTGTAGGTCTCAATATATGTGCTCCAGTGGATTTTGAGAAATTAACGTTTAAAAAAAGATATATATCTGTAACAGCGGACCGGGCAGCTCCCCGGTTCGTGGACCTGGGCGCGTACCAGAACTTCGCGTAGCGAAGCTGATTGGTTCTCCTGCGTCTGTCAACATTCTAAACAGTCCGGAGCGGCCGCCATCTTGTCTCTCGGTAGGATCGAGAGACAAGAGGAGGCCAAAACAAAGGGGGAAATAACCATAAGGGGGCATAGTAGATCCTCCCTGACCCCCTAGGTTTAATGTGGAGGCTTTAAAAGGGCCCCGCGGGGCAAAAAAAAAAAATTTGTTTTTTTGTTTTTTTGCGTGGGTAGCGCCCGGTCCGCGAACCGGGAAGCGTTCTGGGCAGCGTACTACAATGAAAAATGAATGATAGACTTTTCAAATGCTGTATGTTAATTGATTGTTGGTTTTGTTGATTATTTTTTATTTTCTTTATTTTTTAAGCATTTTTTTTTTATTGTGATTGTGTTTCATAATTTATTAAACTTTCTAACATTTCATTGTCAGAAATTTCATAATTATCATGGAATATACATTGTAGTCTCTGAGGGTGTAAAATGTCCTCATTTGCAAGGAGGTTATCTACTGCTTGTACACATTGCAGTAGTTCATTGTCCCGTTTCATCGAAAAATTCAATATCATTTTCATCAATGATTTCTTGGCTGCTCTCTTGCAGGACAATTTGAAATTCAACTTTCTGTTCGCCTTCCATTTTGCCTGAAATTTAGATTAAAAAAATATATATTAGTAGAGATAGGGCACTGTTGGGATTAATTTTAGATAGGCAGTTTTTATCAGTGAATTTATCTTTGGGCAGTGTATAGTATCAGAGTGGAAGTAGGAATATAAAAAAGTGTATGTGATTTAACGTAAGTAAATTCATAATTATACAAGAGAAGCCTAACTCCATCCATAACTATAACAGAGAAGTCTATCTAAATCTATAACTACTACAGAGGGATAGTATATAACTATCAGAAAAAGTTTACCATATTAACTTATAGTGCACAATATACTTCAGTTTTAAAAATAAAAACTTACCTTTAGAAAGAAGTTGAAGGAATTAGTGAAAATACTATTGAAATGTACACCAAGAAGTAGTAGTCAAAATGGCTGTGTTTTCTTCTCTTCCTTTATATATATTGAGGTATATAACCAATGAAATGTCAGGTAAAAAAAGTAGAAAATGAAAGTAACATTTTCATTGGTTGTCAATTCCAACACTTCAGATGTGTTTTGTGAAGTAATTTACCTCAGGGTATTTAGAGAGGTCTACAGGCTAAATGGCTCAATGGAATTCCAATCAAATGTGTGAAAATGGTAGGGATTGGTATGTAGTATGAGCTAATCTATATTTGGTGAAATTGTCTCCAGTGGCTTTTCTGTGAACTACTTTCCCACCTTTTTTGATGGTGCGCTTCCCAGGGAGCGACCCGGTACGCGAACCGTTGAGCGCCTCGGTTCGCGGACCTTAAGCGTTCCGGGAGTCCACCATTTTGTGTTTCGGTCGAATTAAGATACAAGATGGAGGGCAAATAATGTTCAGAATGGGTAGAAGGGGGCACGGTAGAGTTATCTTGACCCCCTAGGTTTTGTGAGGGTGGCTGAGGAGGCTTATATGTGCGAAAAAAAAACATTTTTTTAAAAAATTTCGCGAGGTTAGCTCCCGGTTCGCGTACCGGGTAGCGCCCCAGGGAGCGTACTTTGTTGAAAATTAGTGAAAAATGTTAGAGTAAAATAATAATTGTGAGTGATTAGATGTAGGGTAGCTCTGAGAAGAGCTTTTGGGTTTATGGTACATTTAGGTACTTATAAGTAGGTACCAATGCACATTCTTAAATTCAGAGTGAAAATTCTGTTGCCCTCATCTGAGAAGTGAACTCCATCTCCTCTGTAGATATCTTGCATGTAGTAACGCAAGTTATTGTTGTACAGGGAGCCCATTCCATGGTCTCTCATGTAAGCTGAAACAGATTTGTTTACATGCTTCCTCGACTTCTCAATTTGTGGACAAAATTGGTTTGACCACCTCCATTTCTGTCTTTGGCATATATTTGAATATACCAAGGCAGTCTGAGGAAAAAGTGCCATTAATTGCTCAAAGGTGTCCTTTAAAAGCATTTCCAGACCTACACCAGTCAAAGTGCCCAAGTCATTACCTCCACAGTGCACAATTAACAGTTCAGGTTTGGGCAAATGCATAAAGGTTTTCACCAATGGTATCAATTGGTGACATTTTAATCCTCTGTGGCCAAACCACTTAATTTCCACATCTTGTAAATTGAGGTTAGGTAAATTCCTGTTTTCAACGTACCTTTGAGCCCAGTGAATATAACTATGTCCAACAATCCAGACAGAAAACATGGTGAGAGAAGGTTCTCCTGCAGTCAGATGAAGTGTGGCAATGAAATGGCAGTTGAAAAAATGAGAGTGTAAAATGAAAAAAAACTGTGGAGTTTCTGTGTTCATGAAGCAGTAACAGTGATTGGTGGATTTTGATTGCTGAAAACAGAAAGTTAGTGTGCACGGATGTGTTCTTTGAAAGATGTATTTTGAGTGGTCAATAAAAAATCATTAAATGAAAGAATGCACTGGATATGCAGGTGCACTGAGAGTTCAGAGTTCAATTGCAACATTGTTGTGTGAACTTGCAAACAACAGAGGTCTTCCAAGAGGTGGTTGCCATGCAGATAAGGCAGAAAGGGCAGAGGGGGGATGGGTTTTCATTTGAAAAAAAGTGAGGGAAGACTTTTGATTGGGTGACATGAGAGATATGTGTGAAGAATTACAGCATTTCTGTGCTTTTGATAGCTGCAGACTCTGGAGTGCATACCTTTTGCTCTGCTGAAGACAAATTGGTGTGTTTCTGAGACTGTTTTCAAACTCAAAGTATTTGCTAAGGTGAGAAAATATTTCTTTAATTTAGATAGAGAATAGTGTGCTTTAAGGAGAACATTATGAATTATGTGGCGCAAATTGCTTGTAAATATGCTCCCACCTGTGCATGGAAAATTTAGATTTTGAATGTTTGTGTTACATAGCCATGTTAAAAGTGACCCAACCATGCTGGAAAGGCAATCAAAAAACGCTTTCATGTGTCTTAAGGACATTTTAAGTCATTTTCCCATGTGCAGTGTTTTGAAATTATGATTTGAAAATCGTTTTTGGGGAAAAGGAATTGTTTTTAAATTTATGACAAGGACATAATGGTGTATGCTTCTTTATAAGGCAATTGACTGTCCCTGATGTTATTTTTCCCATTTTAATGTAAGACCTTTCTCTGTGGCGCAAATTGCTTGTAAATATGCTCCCACCTGTGCATGGTAAATTTAGATTTTAAATGTTTGTGTTACATAGCCATGTTAAAAGTGACCCAACCATGCTGGAAAGGCAATCAAAAAACGCTTTCATGTGTCTTAAGGACATTTTAAGTCATTTTCCCATGTGCAGTGTTTTGAAATTATGATTTGAAAATCGTTTTTGGGGAAAAGGAATTGTTTTTAAATTTATGACAAGGACATAATGGTGTATGCTTCTTTATAAGGCAATTGACTGTCCCTGATGGTATTATTCCCATTTTAATGTAAGACCTTTCTCTGTGGCGCAAATTGCTTGTAAATATGCTCCCACCTGTGCATGCCAAATTTAGATTTTGAATGTTTGTGTTACATAGCCATGTTAAAAGTGATACAAACATGCTGCAAAGGCAATCAAAAAACGCTTTTATGTGTCTTAAGGACATTTTAAGTAATTTTCCCATGTGCAGTGTTTTGAAATTATGATTTGAAAATCGTTTTTGAGGTAAAGGAATGTTGTTAAAATTTATGTGCGCCATATGCCCCCAAATTTCTTTTTCAGCGGTGCAGCAGGGTGTTATTGAGACACCCCTGCACCTTTGGAAAAATTCCTATTTTGTGATGAGCTAATTGCTAATCGCAAATTGCAACCTTCATTCCTATGAGCCTCCTAGCCCATGGAAATGAATGGGTAATTTGCAATTAGCAATTTGCTCATTGCAAATTAGGAATGGTAAAGAATTGCTATTTATTCCTTAAAATTTGCTATTTAGGAAATGCAAAATAGTTTGATGGTACATATGGTGGTTCATCTGTAACAAGATAAGAAGCTTAGGGATACATTTATGATGACTGGCGCAATAAAGTGGACATTACTTACTTCATTGGTAGGCCTTTACATGTATTATCTCCTCTGTATTCTTCATCAAGCGTAACTTTAATCTGCAATCCTGAGTAGGCCTCACCTTAAACAAACCTTTGGATAGGGCACACCTTATTGTCATCCTGGATTAATCATTTAAAATGCTAGGGACAGATTTATGATAGGTGTATGCCTCTTTTGTGCCACTGTGCGTCACTTTTATGATGCAGCGGCGGTGCTAATTTGCAATTAGCAATTTGCTCATTGCAAATTATGATGCAGCGGCGGTGCAAAAGATTTGCTATGAGGCGACAACATTACAAATTTATGCATTTAGGCAGATATGTCATGGTGTAAAAAAAACGTACCACATGAAACCGATGCAGCAGTGATGCAAAAGATGCACCATGTCGCAAGACAGGCCTCACTTGGGGCCATATGTATCAAGCTAATTAGCATTCGCAAAGATCAAAATTCTACGAATTTCGGCCTTTGCGAATGTTAATTAGACAAATGGTATGTATCAAACAAGTTTGATGCAAAATAAGGAGTAGCAAAATTTGCTATTCCTTATTTTGCAATTGCACTGAAGGATTTGCAAATTTTGTGACTACTTAAATGCAATGTATCAAACAAAAAATATGTAAAAAATGACATTAAGGATTTGGAAACTATTGTGGTAAATTGGTGGTAATTTGTGAATTCTTTTCAAAAAGCTTTTTTTCAAAAAAACAAAAGGTCCCATATGACGCCAATACATGCCCTTAGGGCATGTATGTGTGCCATATGCCCCCAAATTTCTTTTTCAGGGGTGCAGCAGGGTGTTCTTGAGACACCCCTGCACCCTTGGAAAAATTCCTAATTTGTGATGAGCAAATTGCTAATCGCAAATTAAACCTTCATTCCTATGAGCCTCCTAGCCCATGGAAATGAATGGGTAACTTGCAATTAGCAATTTGATCATTGCAAATTAGGAATGGTAAAGAATTGCTATTTATTCCTTAAAATTCACTATTTAGGAAATGCAAAATAGTTTCATGCTACATATGGCGGTTCATCTGTAACAAGATAAGAAGCTTAGGGATAGATTTATGATGACTGGTGCATCACCAGTGATGTGTCAGTCATCCTGCGCCGCTGTTCCGCCACCCATGGTGTGCTGCATTTAGAATGCGGGGTATCATGTGGCAAAAATGACACAGATGCGTGACGTATCTGTGCTGTAAAGGTAGTGATTGCTGGAGTTGTATCGCAAGTGCGATGCAGCTCAAGCAAGGCTCAGGGGTGCCCCATCTCCACAATGTTGCGTCAAGACCTATGCCTGCTTAAAGCAGGCGCAGGGTTTTGACGAAGCTTTCTCCTATCTGATTGTAAATACGGCACACCATGGGTGGCAGAGTAGTGGTGCACGTTAACTGGTGCATGCCTGGGGATGTGCCATTTAACATAAATCTGCCCCTTTACATTTAAGTATGTGCAGGACACACAGAGTCGGTGAGGCTTATCCAAGGTTAAGAAGAGATGAGTCCTGTTCACTGAAAATTTAGACATAGTCTTCACCTGCTCAGCATTGTTGGACATGGCTAAATAATAGCTGCAAAATATTACTCTTGTTAAACAATTTTACTATTAGAATCTCTGAGATTTGTCTCTTACTCTGCAACATCTCATTGTTGTTATCTTTCTTTAAAGATAAAGACAACCTCAACATGAGCGACAATCTGCAATCAGTTGATTTTGACCTCATCATTGAACTTGTAATTGAAACATCAGTGGATGTTGATCCCTTGGATGATTTAAATCCTGAGGATGAAGAAGAGCGTGATGAGGATGCAGATTTGTCCGAATTATATGACATAGGATGGGAAGCTGACCTGCTTGAGCCTATGGAAATATAAACATTTATTTTTAAAATTTATAATTAATAAAAAGTAAAAAGGTAAACCGTTTAATTTAAAAATAAAGACACCTTCAAAAGCAGGTTATGTGTAGTGTCTTCAATAAAATATTAAAATATGCTCATAAAATTAGATCAGATTCACATATAAAATAGCATAGGTAACATAAATATAAATGTCATTTCTTTTCTGCTATTTCTGTATTGTAAATTTGGAAGGACTAAAAAATCTTCTATTTAAAATGTCAAGTAGTGTGTTAAGTTTTTGATCACTGTTATTGTTTTACTGTTTGGTAATAATGGTTAATAACATTTTTTATTATATTTTACCACAGATTCAACTGCAGATCATTTCAAGATTTCACCATGCCAACAATAGAAAGACAGAGAAAGGCTGCAAAATGTCAAAGACAGCAGGTGAAAGAAAATAAGCAGCAGTCCTCTAACAAAAAGATTTGTCAAGTCACGAAGAAAGCACCGGGTAAGAGCACAAAATATTTCATAAGAAATATGTGTAGTAAAAAAAATATTACTACAGAAAATGTTTCAGTCCATAAAACGAGAAGGAATTCAAATGGAAAGGAAAGGCCAATCAAAAATGTTAGTGCTAGAGCAAGAGATAACTCTGTGCATGATAGTAGAAGGAAACAACAGTTTAGGGAGATTCGTAAACGAATGTTCCGCAACAGGATAATTGGCAATTTGTTAAAAAATATTAAGAAAGGTCAACAGAAATTGGTTTTTTATAAGAGAAAAAAAAAAGTTGAGAAAGTTATTGATCAGGCATTTGAAATTAAACGTAAGTTATTTATTTTGATAATCAATAGAATTAGGAAGTTAAACAAGGCAATTTATGATTTCAAAAGAAATAGTAGATGGAAGAGAATAGTTAATCGTAGTAATTTTTGTGAAGTTTTTTCTGGAGAATGGATGCATAGTTCAAGCTGTGAGGCATTTTTTAATGAGGAGAGTTATTTCCAGGATAATGATTTGGTGCATGCAGTTGACACCAGTGGTCGTGCTTATGAAGTGAAAGATGGTTGTCCAGTTGAAAAAGAAAAACTTGTGACAACAGAGGCAGAAGAGGTGTTAGGTAATGAGGTTTTAGGAAGACGTGCTAAGGGTCCTGTGTACACCTGGAAGTGTAGTAGTATTTGCAGTGTGCGACAGGATTCCATCAATTTGCTTTGTGATTTTGTACGGTCATTTAATAAGAAAAGTTTGAAGCAGAAAATAAGGTTGTTGCAAGAATTAGATCCTTGCAGAGTAAGAGAAGTGACAGGTTTGCATGGTCATTCACTGGCTTGTCTTTCCAGGAGAGTATGCCAGAGTGTTTTTCATCATTTCAGGATGCTAGCAGTGCATCATAATAAAGTGAGGAAATTAGTTAGAATGTTGTATTATGCTAAGAGTCCAGCAATTATGCTTAAACAATTATGCGCTGCTCTTTTGCATGGTTCTGAAATAGATGTGAAGAATATATGTGAAGAAATTGAGTTTTGTTACTTTGGAAGTAAAGAGGAGAATGTTGAAATTGAGCAAGAAGAAGAGGGTCATGTGGAAGATAGTGTACAGGTTTCCAGTACAGATAATTTCTAGAGGGAAATTGCGACGTTTGAGGTGAAATCAAGTGAGAGGCCTAATTTCACTTGTGTGTGTTGTCGACGCACTTATTATAAGAATCAGACTAAGTTAGTGGATTTATATGCAAAAAGTGAAAGGGAAAATAATAGTGAATGGAAGGATTTCGCAACATACTTGATGGTAGAAAATTGTTTTGATTTGGGATTGGATCAACGTGTGTGTAGTTATTGTTGTTGCAAATTAAATCAAAACCAGATGCCTGCTAGAGCAGTTCATAATAATCTGGAATTGGTTGAGATTCCTTCTGAATTGAAGGATTTAAATACTTATGAATCTATTTTGATTCAAAGTATCCATCCCTTTCAGGCTATTGTAAGAATGGAGCCAAAGACAGGGAAATTGCCTCCATCAGATTTACAGAGAGGATTAAAGGGAAGAGTTGTTTATTTGCCTCTAGATTTGAAGAAAAACATTAACACAATTGGAGTAGAAAAAGTGGAAGAGGAACCTCTGGTTATCTTAGTTAATGGGGTTCCGACAAAGAATAAGAAAATATGGCAAGATTTAGTAGATGTTAGGAAAGTTAAAAAGGCAACATTGTATTTGAAAAAAAATAATAAATACTATAAGAATGTATATGTTGCAGAAGAGGAAGTAAGTGAGGAAGAGGATAGCGATTTGTGTGCTGGTCAAATTGAGAAAGTAGAACCCTCTACTAGTGAAGAAATATATGAACATTATAGTGTTCATCCTTTGCATTCCAAGGAAGTCATGGGGAATGCTATTGAGTTGTTTCAAATGAAACAAGCCAAAGGGAGTCCCATTAGTGTTTGGGAGGAAAGTTTGGAAGCTCGGTGTTTCCCACAGCTTTTTCCAACAGGTCAGGGAGGAAGATATGATGAGCGACCTCATCAAATTCCTGCTTCTGAATACCGGACTTTGCGATTGTATGCAGGAGATGCTAGGTTTCGACAATGCATTCCTTATTTGTTTCATCTCCTGTTTGAAAGCGATCTGTCTGGACTGTCATATGCAGTGAACCACATCTTGAAAAGTGGTATACACATGCAAAACATCTCGGCAAGTGACTTTATGGATAAAGTCAATGTCCAAGACAGTATTTTGGATTCTCACCTGATTAATCTCATGGCGTGTCAGCGTGGTACTAATGAGTACTGGTACCGTCGTCATGGTGATTTAAAATGTATGCTGAGGAACTTAGGAACTCCCACATGGTTCCTCACTCTGAGCTGTGCCGAGTATGGCTGGGAAGACTTACTTGAATTTCTACGAGAGGCAAATGCTAACGTAGATAACATCGAATTCAAGACACCCGGAGAACTGTGCTCTTTGGATCCAGTCAATGTATGTAGGTACTTCAATCATAGATTTGAAGCTATGATGTCTTTCATCATGAATAAGAAGAATCCACCTCTTGGAGAGGTGTTGGATTTCTTCTGGAGAAAGGAGTACCAAGCAAGAGGTGCTCCTCATATACATATGTTGCTGTGGATCAAGGATGCACCTAAATTTGGAACGGATCCAGAAGACTCAGTGATGAGTTTCATCCAACAGTATTCTACGTGTGCTGTTCCAAACGCAAAGGAGAAGAAAAGCCTAAGAGAAAAAGTTCTGCGTTTCCAAAGCCATCGATGTGGAAAGTACTGCCGTCGTAAATTCCGAAACAAGGACAAGTTCTACACTAAATGTCGTTTCGGCTTTCCACGACCGGTGATTTCTAAAGGAAGAGTAAACAGTTTGATGTCTTCGCTGCGACACAATGTCATGAAGAAATCACCTAAAAACACTTACAATTTGAAGAGGAACGAAGAGTCTAAGTACATCAACGACTACAACCCGGTGATTTTGTCCATGTGGAATGCTAACATGGATATACAGTTTGTGGCTGATAACTGTATGGCTGTGGCTCGGTATGTGACGTCTTACATCACCAAAAAAGAGAAGACAGAATTGAAGGATATGTGGGAGGACATTTCCCATGAAAAGAGCCTCAGCAAGAAGTTGTACAGTTTCAGTCTGAAGATGTTGTCGCATCGAGAAATCGGAGCGTACGAATGTTCTGACCGGTTGTCTTCAGCAAGTCTCTATGCCAAGTCTAGGAGTATCGTTTGGGCGAGTCTTGGTCTTGCTGCAACGCGTAATCGAGTTCTCAAACCTGTGCGGGAAATTGAGTATTTGGCGGAAAAGGAGCCAAACAGTACCGACATTTTGAAGACCAACATGTTGGATACATATTATCCAAATCGAAGCATTCACCTCGACAATGTTTGTCTGTATGAGGTTCTTCAAAATTACATATTCAAGAGGAACATCAAAGAAGATACTGAGAAAGGAGTGTATGCTGTAATAGGAAGTGAGGGATGTCTGGTCAAGCAAAGAAAATGCCACTTGGTAAACCATCGAAAATTGAGTGGCGAATCTCCTGAAAAAAAGGAGTTTTTCTATTTAGCACTTTTGCAACTTTTCAAGCCTTGGCGTGCAGAAGAGGAACTGCTTGGAGATTTCCTCTGTTACGAAGACTCTTTCAATGCCGCCAAGGAGACCATAGAATGTCCTGCTTTTCCCAAATATGTAGAAATGTTGAATGCGGAAATTGAGCAGGAAGCAACGATTGCAGCCGAGATTGCCAGAGACAGTTCTCAGGACAGTCAGAGTTCTGCTTCATTGAGTCAGGATCCACTAGGAGGACCTGTTATTGAAAATGAAGCTGCCACTGCTATGAATGAAGTGGAAAGAGCCATGGCACATGCTCAAGAGGATGCGGTTAACTTAGAAGAGTTGGAAAGACAACTCAACGTTGAGCAGAGGAAAATATATGACGAAGTTACCATGCAAATTGATCATGGATTAAGTCATGACAAGAAAGAGTGCTCATGTACGTCGTTGAAGCCTGTCCGACTGTACGTGAGTGGAAAAGCGGGAACTGGAAAAAGTTTCCTCATTAAAGCAATTTCATGCTATTTGCAGGAAAGGACAGAGTCATCGCTGTCTTGTGTTGTCACTGCTCCAACTGGACTGGCAGCACATAATATTAAAGGGATTACTTTACATCGTTTACTGATGCTGCCAGTGGAGCATGACAACAAATTACAATATCACAAGCTATCTGGAGATGCTTGTTTTGAAGTTTCAAGAATCTTGAGGAAAATGAAACTTCTTATCATTGACGAAGTAAGCATGGTTTCCAATGTCATGCTTGCCTTTGTGCATTTGAGGATGCAAGAAGTTCTCAAAACAGAGTATGATGTGTTATTTGGTGGCAAACACATCATTGTTTTCGGAGATCTTCTGCAGCTGACACCAGTGAAAGGGCAACCTGTGTTCAAAATGCTCACGCATGAAGATACCAGGAAGTGCCTAGGCAGCATTGGCAACGTCAATATATGGTTAAACTTCAATTATGCTGAACTGCATGAAAATATGCGTCAGGCAAAGGATGAAGTTTACAAGACTATTCTACAAGATGTTAGAATTGGAAAAGTGACCGAGCATGGGAAAGAAGCTTTACAGCACGATTACTGTCAAATTTATATCCAGAACAAGATGTTGTGCCTGAGAATATTTTTCAGAAAATTACTGAGAAGAAATCTGGAATATGTTTGATGCCAACTCTTGCAGAATGTGCAAAATTTAACAACAAAATGTTGCATTTAGAAAAGCAAGAGATTGTGAAACTGGAAGCTATTGATAGAGTAGAGCATATGGGATCAACAATTATTTTGTCTGAGAATCTGAAAACAAAATTGGATTCATTAGAGAAGAGTATATCTAAAACTGCAGGTTTTGAAAAGACTCTGAATGTGTGCTTGAACTGCCGTATAATTTTAAGAAGGAATTTACATGTTGAAAGAGGTCTGGTAAATGGATCAATGGGTAATGTTGTTGATTTTGTGAAATACAGAAATAGAGATGGAATTGAATTTTTAAAAATTAAATTTGATGGCATTGAGGAAGTACAGCTAATTGGTCGTTGTTCTGCTAGATTTTTGCTTGTAAAAGACTTATATGTTCGCCGTAAGCAGTTTCCTGTTTGCTTGGCATATGCGGTGACAATTCATAAATCGCAAGGTTTAAGTGTAGACAGTGCATTGGTGAATATTGGCAGTTCTGTGTTCAAGGAGGGTATGGCATATGTGGCATTGTCACGAGTTAGAACTTTATCGGGATTGTACTTAATTGCGTGTGATGTCACAAACATTTGTGCGGATCTAGATTGTGTTAAGGAATACAATAGGTTAAGAAGAGAGTATGCGCCACATTTGCCTCAGTATCCTTTGTTTGAGAAACGTGTGGTAGGCCGGAAACGAAGAAATGAGAACAATACTGGGGAGGTTGTAGCAAAAAGACAAAAAGTCAATGAACCTAAAATTACAAGCGGAAACAAAAAGGATTCTGTTGAAGATGTTGTTGGTTTTCAGTTTGAAAACAGTTCTGGTGTCAACTGCTATGCTAATGTAGTGGTTAATGTTTTGTTTTCTCTAGAAAATGTAAAAGAAGAGATTGTGGTCAATTCTGATCAAAGATTTTGCAGTTTGTTAAATTCTGTGTTAGAGAAATGTAGCACTGATAGAAGAAACATAGAAAGTGTGTCTTAAAATCGAAATCTGTTAGACAGATGTTCAGGCCAAACACAATTCTCTCAAAATATTCAGCAAGATTGTCAGGAGTTTTTAATGTATATGCTTGATGTATTACATGCTGAAGGTGTAGATGTAGATCAGCTGTTTGGGCTTTCTTATCAATGGCAGCATGACTGCGAGAACTGTATGGTATCAAGTACTACTAGTGTAGACTCAGAAAGATTTATATATTTAACTTTGCCAGACAGTAAATCAGTCTCCTTTAATAAGCTAGTAAAAGCAGCTGATCACAACATGGAGTGTAGCCAATGTAAATCTGAAATGATGTCCACATTATTTATACGAACATATGGCCAGTATGTCATTTTAATGTTCCAACGATGTAGGCCTGATGGAAAAAAATTGACAACTTTAATTAAAAATTTTGTAGCTTCGCAGTTGTCAATATCAGGAAGGACTTTTGTAACTGCAGCAATTATATATCATGACGGCCCTTCAATAACATCAGGACATTACACAGCTTATTTAAAGTCTAGAAATGGCTGGTCATTCTGCAATGATTCTGTTTTAATTTTCAAAAAAAAATTGCCGTATGACCTTAAAAACTCTTACCTGGTGTTTTTAAAACCAAAATTTTAGGGAAATAATCTCGGGATGTGCTCTGTGGAATTTCAAGAAGTTCTAATGGCTCCTACACAATTTGGCCTTGAGGATAAGTGTAGTTCAGAGACATAACTTCTAACCATAGGACTGGACGTCATGGAGAAATACGTGCACTTTGAATGAGTTCAGAAAAACTGTTTCTTTTTATAAGCTAATTGAAGCAGCCAATCAAAACATGGAGTAGAAGGAATGTAAGTCTGCAATGCTGTCTACTGTTTTACATTGCTTTGTGATTAAAAGTGATGTAGAGAATTAAATAATTGTAGTAGTCATAGAGGTAGTGTAAGTCTGCTTCATAGTAAGCAGTATCAGTGTCATAGGAAATGTAGAACATGACTGAGCAAGAAGGGGAAGATATTACTATTCCAGGATTGTGAAAATGATCTTCAACATTTTAATTCTGAAAGTTGCGGAAATGCCAAATGACGGGATTGGCTTACAAGAAATCCAAGAGTTATAAATGGCTCTGACCAGATTTGGCCTTGTGGAAAATTGTGGTAGAGAGCAAGAAGTCATTTATTGCATGTAATGTGTTTTTAAAAACGATGGAGATTTTCTTTCAGAAAGTGGCGGGCTGAAAGTAATAACAGCACAAAAGAGTGTAAGCTGTTCATAGGACATCCTTGGACGTCATGGAAAGTAAGTTAACTTTAAGGAGTTCTGAATTTTGATTTCTGATGTTGTATGGGTTTTTTAAACACAATCATTTTGATTGTGTTTTTTTTTCCCCGCTGTTACATGATGAATACCTTCAAGTCACTGTTTTTAGTGAAATTTGATACATTCTGAGAACAGCAAAAATAAACCATTTAACATGTATAATTAATTCTGTACTGTTTGCATTTATGATGTATATGTAGAACTGTGTAGGAGGCATGGAGAAGGTGAGGCTTCTGTAAGTGTCAAAGTTGTTGCATGCAGTGCTGCACTTCTGCGTATTCTTTCATATGCTAGACTACATCTGCACAATGAGATACCTAAGCAAAGGAAACACAAGTGATGTGATTGTGAAATGAGCAAAATAAATTGCACGTATTTCAATTACATCACCTGTGTTTCCTATCATTACGAATCACATTGTGCAGATCAAGTTTAGGTCTGTCCAGGGAAACATAGGAGATTTGGACTTTGTTGAAGAGTGCAGTGGACATGACTCACTTCATTGGTAGACCTTCACATGTATTATCTCCTCTGTACTCTTCAACAAGTGTAAATCTCATCTGCAACCCTGAGTAGGACTCACCTGAAACAAACCTCTGGATAGTAGACATCTTATTGGCATCCTGAAGCAATTATTTAAAATTTTAGTGTCTTGCGACACTTTTCTGAAACAACAGCAATGCAAAAGATGCACCATGTTTTAAGATAGGCCTCACTTCATCTGCATCAAGATACTGTTAGTTTAAAATGTATATCTTTAGTACTGTGTAGGGGGCCTGGAGAAGCAGAAGCTTCTGTAAGTGTCAAAGTTGTTGAAAAACTGTTTGTCCTTCAATCTTTTCCCTTGTCTTTTCTAATTTTTAAATACATTTTTTAATATTTTTCAAATGTTTGTTCTCTCTTTCACAGATTGAAAGTATAAAAACAAAAAGTGAGTAATTTAACGACAATTATAAGGTAAATATTTTGTACTGTTTTCGTTACATTTCTATCACATTTAACTACTATTAGTTCCACTGCTTCATTTCTTTAACCCTCAGTTTCCTGCCTTTGCTACTTCCCTCATTCCTTTCTCTATTACCTACTTACTCAACTCCTTCCACTCTTTTTCTCAGTCCCTCTCTTCTCATAGTTCCTCACTCTTGTTCACTCACTGCGTCTCTATTACTCTTAGTGTCTTTGACTGATCACTCTATCACTACTTGTTCATAATGCTTTCTCTGTGTAGTTGAAGCACACTAAGGGGAATATTATGAACACAGCCAATAAAATTGTTGCTCTTTTTATTGGCAGAAAACTGGTGCAAAAGTGGTTTTAGTGGCAGTTTTCTGCCACAAAAGCAGCTTTAGTGACACATTTCTGCCAATAAAAGAAAACTTTTATTGCCTATGTTGATGATATGGCTCTATGTTAATTACATTTCTTTGCTGTTTCAATTAATCTTTTTCTGTTATTTTTTGTTTTCTGTTTTCTATTTTTTCTCTCTGTTATTCCTCATGTTTTAATCTTATTTTGAACATTCACTCACATTCTCCAAGAAACTCTTCTTTGTTAATGTTATACTCTCTTTTTTTTTCTTTCACTTCGTTATCTATTTTGTTTTTCACAATTATACCCTCTTCTGTCTTTTCTTCGGTAAATAGATCTATTAAACAGTATCTCTTCTTTACTCCCTATAGCTGTCTTTCTTTTAACATCACTCTCTGTTTCCTTTCCTTATACTTACACTTTTTTTTTTTTTGGTTAGCTCCCGGTCCGCGTACCGGGAAGCTAACCCGGAAGCGAACCAAAAGAAATAGAGCTTGCCAGAGTGCTAAACATTCTAGCAATTTTTTTGGAAAGGGAAGGTAGTTCTGAAAAGAACTTTTTTTTAATATTTTTGTTGTTTTATATTTTTATTTTATTTTTTGAACATTTTTTGTTTTTTTTGTATTTTTTGAACGATTTTATATTTTTTTTGGTTTTTTTGGGGGGGGGGAAACAACAAAAAACAGGCGTTGAAAAGGGCTCAACAGGAGCAAAAAAAAATTACTGGGGGCGGTTAGGGCAATCATGGTGTTCATACGCCAGGTTGAGTGCATTGATGCTCATGTTGCCACAAGCTAATAATGCACGACAGTGCATACATAAGTGAATCATGTGCCCAAAATGTTCTTGAATATTTGGCACAGTTTCCCGTGCCTCTTCTGGTGTTAGAGAAACCGGTATTGTTGGTCTGGCCACAGGAGTTGGTCTTGGATTGTCGTGCAAATCCCTTAATTCCGCCCGGCTGTAATTTAGGGGATGTTTCCTTGTCATGTGCCTGTGCATTGTGTGATTTCCAAAGCTATATTTTTTGTCCGTCCCTCTGGACAATTGTTCCTTGCATATGAGGCAGGTGACATACCTCGCATTGACTTTTTTTTGGCCACGAGGTATTGAAAAAAACTGCCAGATGAAACTGGCTTTCTTTCTGGAAACCCGGGGCAACTCTTCTAAAAATTGTGGTTCTTCTCCCTCCTCATCCATTTCTTCCTCTTCCTCCTCAGTGTTGGTCAGGACCTGGGGAGGTGGTCCTCTCTTCCCATGAGGAGGTGGTGGTGGGGGTCCACCAGCTGAAGCTACCAATGAAGCCATTTTCCAACAAGCAAAATAGGTCTTCCTCTCACAATGATGAAAGTCAGAGTGAGGAAAGAAGGAGGGGTTTTCATCATTTGGGAAAAAAAAATACTTCTCAACCAATGAAAAGTGGTATTTTTAAGTCACCTGACCTAGCCTTCCATCTTTATGAAACCAAAAGTGAAATGAACCAATGAAAAGTTTTATTAACAAGTCACATGACCTCTCACGCTCATGTTACGCGCTGCGGAACGCTCCCCGGTTAGCTTCCGGGTCGCTCCGCTTCGCGCCTCGGTCCGCGCCCCGGGACACTTCCGGGTGCGCTAACGCGATACGTCACAAGACGCATTTCGCGGCAACGCGATACGTCGCGCTTTCGCGCCGTGGATCGCTTCCGGGGAGCTGCGTTTCGCGACTCGGTCCGCGCCCCGGGGCACTTCCGGGTGCGCTAACGCAGTACGTCATAAGACGCATTACGCGGCAACGCGATACCGTCACTATGTTGATTTCTTACCGGTTCGCGGACCGGGTCGCGGAATCAAATTGAGCTAACGGGAAGCTTCCCGGTTCGCGGACCGGGAGCGAAACAAAAAAAATATTTTAAAAAAATTATTAATAAACATATAAAATATATTTTTGGATTTAAAGAAGAATACATTTTACAGCTATAGATATTAGCTTTTAAAAAACCAATGAAATTCACTGAAAAAACCATAGGTTATAGACCATATATAGTTAGGAATTAGCATTTACAAAACCTTGAAAATTCACTGAAAAAACCATAGGTTATAGACCATATATAGTTAGGAATTAGCATTTAAAAAACCTTATTTTACTCACACAAAACCATTGAAATTCCATATATAGTTAGTTGTACTAACTATATATCGCGCACCCGCAATCCACTGCTGATCATGTCACATATTACATCATTCATGACATGGTCAGTGACATCACTGATGACATCACTGATGACATCTCAAATGACATCACTGATGACATCACTGATGACATCTCAAATGACATCACTGATGACATCACTGATGACATCTCAAATGACATCACTGATGACATCACTGATAACATCTCAAATGACATCACTGATAACATCTCAAATGACATCACTGATGACATCTCATTTGACATCAATGGTCACATCACTGATGATATCATTCATGTGACAATACAATGCATCTCCTCACACTTTAATATAACCTCTGTTACACCCAGTGTTAAATACAGAATATATTTTTTTAAACAATTGACACACCAATACTAGTTACTACATACGCACTCACTGATTCCTACGTCTACACACACATTCACTCATTCACCCATACAATCATTCATACATACAATCACTCATCTTTACAATACTATCATATGCACTCATACACCCTATACAGACACTCACACTCTGCCACTCATCCTTGGAGTTACTCACACACCTAGTCAGTCCTGTAAAGAATCAATCACACTTCCATTTTCTAATCTATACAGTTAAACATAGAGTACCTTACATTTTCAAACATATTCTAACACATACTTACTCTCTTATAAATCATTGATACAAGAACACATTGATCTGCACAGAGTCACACATCTCCCAGCCAGCCACACACACACTCAGTCTCCCATACAAATACTTGGACAATCAATCAATAACCCATATAGTTACTCATATAGCTACTGATCAACACATGCAGCAGTTTACAGAATACCAGACATAATGATGCACAAATTAAGACAGTTTAGTCACTAACCTATGCATTCAGTGAGACACATTTAATCACTCACTCATACAGTCAGTCACGCACCTACTAAAACCTTCATTCAGACACTTATACATCCACTCATTCAGTTGTGATGTGATGTCATCAGTGATGTCATTTGAGATGTCATCAGTGATGTCATCAGTGATGTCATTTGAGATGTCATCAGTGATGTCATCAGTGATGTCACTGACCATGTCATGAATGATGTAATATGTGACATGATCAGCAGTGGATTGCGGGTGCGCGATATATAGTTAGTACAACTAACTATATATGGAATTTCAATGGTTTTGTGTGAGTAAAATAAGGTTTTTTAAATGCTAATTCCTAACTATATATGGTCTATAACCTATGGTTTTTTCAGTGAATATATATATATATATATATATATATATATATATATATATATGTATATATATATATATATATATATATATATATATATATATATATATATTACCTACTGGCAGTCGCTAGTAGGTATATATAGTTAGGATTTTTTTGAATAGGGATTTCTGAAAATTCTATGTTGAATAACTTTGGCGTTGATGGACGGAATTGGCTGAAATTTTCAGGAAAATGGCACATTTTGTTTCTGAGCGTCCCCTGAAAGTTTTGGGGGGGTTTCATCAAGCGGGGGCCGAGAAAAAAGGGGGGTCCCAAAACATGTTTTTAACATTGAGTTTTCCATAGGGCGGTTGGACTCACTTTTAGCTCGAACGGCTGAATGGATTTCCACAAAACTTGGCAAAATTGTAGGGACTGGTAGCCCGATGTGCCTTTGCTATGTCTCAAGATATATGCTCCAGTGGTTTTTACGAAAATTTACTTTGAAAAATATATATTGGGCTACATTGGGCTATATATATGTTAGAGCCCAAATGTAGCCCAATGTAGCCCAATGTAGCCCAATGTAGCCCAATGTAGCCCAAAGATGGCCACCAGAGACAAAAAAAAACAAATGTAGCACAAATATCAGCCAGATGTAGCCCAACTATAGCCCAGTGACAGAATGTCCCAGAGTGTTCTAAAGAACAACTAGAGCGCTAACAGTCTTACTTATGACAAAAGTATGGCACACCTGAAGTCATCTTGATTGGAATAAATTGTTAACACTTAAAACATTTAATTTGCAAAGGAACAAAATGAGGGGGTTCATTTTGCCATAGAAATTATGATTAGTGCTGAAGAAAGAAAAATTAGGGCACATTTTGAGTGACTTCTCAAATCCTCTTATATTTCATTAAAAAAATTCTGATATGCAGTCTCCCAAGATGGCCACCCGAGACAAAAGAGCCCAAATGTAGCCCAAATATCAGCCAGATGTAGCCCAACTATAGCCCAATGACAGAATGTCCCAGAGTGTTCTAAAGAACAACTAGAACGCTAACAGTCTTGCTTATGACAAAAGTATGGCACACCTGCAGTCATCTTGATTGGAATAAAGTGGTAACACTTAATACATTTAATTTGAAAAGGAACAAGATGAGGGGTTTCATTTTGCCATAGAAATGTTATATATATATATATATATATATATATATATATATATATATATATATATATATATATATATTCCCTACTGGCGGTCGCCAGTAGGTATATATAGTTAGGATTTTTTTGAATAGGGATTTCTGAAAATTCTATGTTGAATAACTTTGGGGTTGATGGACGGAATTGTCTGACATTTTCAGGAAAATGGCACATATTGTTTCTGAGTGTCCCCTGAAAGTTTGGGGGGGTTACGTCAAGCGGGGGCCGAGAAAAACGGGGGGTCCCAAAACGTGTTTTTAACTTTGAGTTTTCCATAGGGCGGTTGGACTCACTTTTAGCTCGAACGGCTGAATGGATTTCTATGAAACTTGGCAAAATTGTAGAGACTGTTTGCCCGATGTGCCTTTGCTAGGTCTCAAGATATGTGCTCCAGTGGATTTTGAGAAATTAACGTTCAAAAAAATATATATATCTGTGACAGCGTCCCGGTTAGCGCCCCGGTTCGCGTACCAGACGCGTAACGGAACTTCGCGAGGAGAAGCGGATTGGCTCTCCGGTGACTGTCAACATTCTAAACAGTCCGGAGCGGCTGCCATCTTGTCTCTCGGTAGGATCGAGAGACAAGAGGTGGAAATAAACGAAGGGGGAAATGAATGAAAAGGGGCAAGGTAGACCCCTCCTGACCCCCTAGGATTGATGTGGGGGCTATTAAAGGGCCCCGTGGGGCAAAAAAATAAAATACATTTTTTTCGATTTTTCGCGGTGGAAGCGCTACCCGGTACGCGAACCGGGTAGCTCACCGGTAGCGTAACGGGAGTCCGCCATCTTGTGTTTCGGACAAATTTAGTCACAAGATGGAGGATAAACAATGTTGGGAATGGGTATAAGGGGGCACGGGAGACATATCCGGACCCCCTATGTTTTCTGAGGGTGGCTGAGGAGGCCCATATATGTAAAAAAAAACAAACTATTTTTTTCATATTTTCGCACGGTTAGCGCCCGGTCCGCGCACCGGGTAGCGTTCCGGAAAGCGTAACAAGGGGAAAACCAAGGGAAATATTAAAATAATATTTTAGAGTGCTTTGAGGTAGGGTAGCTCTGAATAGAGCTGTTGTGTTGTGTGGGTGATGTAAGTACCAACATGTAGGTACCAATGAAGAGTCTAAAATTCAATGTACACCATCTCCTCTGTAGATATTTTGTATGTTCTAATATGGGTTATTTAAATGTAAATGTGTGGAAAAGCACTTCATGCTTTAAAGCAATTGTATGTTTGAACTGATTGTTCTTTCCTCTTAGTCCTCCTCTTAGGTTTTTTTTCCCCACACTCTTCTTCAGCATGATAGTTGATAAATCCGTTCCCTCAAAAAATTTATATACATAAAAAAATTATATTAAATACATATAAAATATATTTTTCCTTTAAAAGAAGAATACATTTTACAGCTTTTGATATTTGCTATTAAAAAACCATTGAAATTCACTGAAAAAACCATAGGTTATAGACCATATACAGTTAGGAATTAGCATTTACAAAACGTTGAAAATTCACTGAAAAAAACATAGGTTATAGACCATATATAGTTAGGAATTAGCATTTACAAAACCTTATTTTACTCACACAAAACCATTGAAATTCGCATATATAGTTAGTTGCACTAACTATATATCGCGCACCCGCAATCCACTGCTGATCATGTCACATATTACATCATTCATGACATGGTCAGTGACATCACTGATGACATCACTGATGACATCTCAAATGACATCACTGATGACATCTCAAATGACATCACTGATGACATCACTGATGACATCACTGATGACATCACTGATGACATCTCAAATGACATCACTGATGACATCTCTGATGACATCACTGATGACATCACTGATGACATCTCTGATGACATCACTGATGACATCTCAAATGACATCACTGATGACATCACTGGTTTTTCAGTGAATTTTCAAGGTTTTGTAAATGCTAATTCCTAACTATATATGGTCTATAACCTATGGTTTTTTCAGTGAATATATATATATATATATATATATATATATATATATATATATATATATATATATATATATATATATATATATATATATATATATATATATATATATTGGTATTGTTGTGTGAGCAAGGGAGTAAGGACTTCCGAAACGCGTAACAGCAATAAACCGACACTGTGTGAATATCCAGGCTTCTGAGAGCGCGTCATTACTTCTGTTTTCATTGAATATATATATATATATATATATATATATATATATATATATATATTCACGCTCCAAGGTTGTCCACCATGTGAGTAGCACGCGAGCAGCAGCTTTGTTTATGTGTAGGTGAGGACGGGGATCCGCTTGTAGACGCCGCTCCGTAATGGATATGCCCGACGCATTTCGAAGCTCCATCTGCTTCTCTTCAGGGGCTTTAACGGAAGCGGTGTGCGCACCCGCTACACTTCTCCAATTATATAACTCGCCCGTCGATGGGAGGCTCCAGTGAGACTTCTGGGAAGTGTAGTACGGAAAGCACACAATCAAGTCCTGTATGGACTCCACAAGTGGGCCCGTCCTCGATTCCATGTACGGCTGCTACTTCACTGCCGTGACCCCCACGTTAACGGGGTGGTGCATACTCTGCGGCTGGACTGCCGCATATAGATTCACGCTCCAAGGTTGTCCACCATGTGAGTAGCACGCGAGCAGCAGCTTTGTTTATGTGTAGGTGAGGACGGGGATCCGCTTGTAGACGCCGCTCCGTAATGGATATGCCCGACGCGTTTCGAAGCTCCATCTGCTTCTCTTCAGGGGCTTTAACGGAAGCGGTGTGCGCACCCGCTACACTTCTCCAATTATATAACTCGCCCGTCGATGGGAGGCTCCAGTGAGACTTCTGGGAAGTGTAGTACGGAAAGCACACAATCAAGTCCTGTATGGACTCCACAAGTGGGCCCGTCCTCGATTCCATGTACGGCTGCTACTTCACTGCCGTGACCCCCACGTTAACGGGGTGGTGCATACTCTGCGGCTGGACTGCCGCATATAGATTCACGCTCCAAGGTTGTCCACCATGTGAGTAGCACGCGAGCAGCAGCTTTGTTTATGTGTAGGTGAGGACGGGGATCCGCTTGTAGACGCCGCTCCGTAATGGATATGCCCGACGCGTTTCGAAGCTCCATCTGCTTCTCTTCAGGGGCTTTAACGGAAGCGGTGTGCGCACCCGCTACACTTCTCCAATTATATAACTCGCCCGTCGATGGGAGGCTCCAGTGAGACTTCTGGGAAGTGTAGTACGGAAAGCACACAATCAAGTCCTGTATGGACTCCACAAGTGGGCCCGTCCTCGATTCCATGTACGGCTGCTACTTCACTGCCGTGACCCCCACGTTAACGGGGTGGTGCATACTCTGCGGCTGGACTGCCGCATATAGATTCACGCTCCAAGGTTGTCCACCATGTGAGTAGCACGCGAGCAGCAGCTTTGTTTATGTGTAGGTGAGGACGGGGATCCGCTTGTAGACGCCGCTCCGTAATGGATATGCCCGACGCGTTTCGAAGCTCCATCTGCTTCTCTTCAGGGGCTTTAACGGAAGCGGTGTGCGCACCCGCTACACTTCTCCAATTATATAACTCGCCCGTCGATGGGAGGCTCCAGTGAGACTTCTGGGAAGTGTAGTACGGAAAGCACACAATCAAGTCCTGTATGGACTCCACAAGTGGGCCCGTCCTCGATTCCATGTACGGCTGCTACTTCACTGCCGTGACCCCCACGTTAACGGGGTGGTGCATACTCTGCGGCTGGACTGCCGCATATAGATTCACGCTCCAAGGTTGTCCACCATGTGAGTAGCACGCGAGCAGCAGCTTTGTTTATGTGTAGGTGAGGACGGGGATCCGCTTGTAGACGCCGCTCCGTAATGGATATGCCCGACGCGTTTCAAAGCTCCATCTGCTTCTCTTCAGGGGCTTTAACGGAAGCGGTGTGCGCACCCGCTACACTTCTCCAATTATATAACTCGCCCGTCGATGGGAGGCTCCAGTGAGACTTCTGGGAAGTGTAGTACGGAAAGCACACAATCAAGTCCTGTATGGACTCCACAAGTGGGCCCGTCCTCGATTCCATGTACGGCTGCTACTTCACTGCCGTGACCCCCACGTTAACGGGGTGGTGCATACTCTGCGGCTGGACTGCCGCATATAGATTCACGCTCCAAGGTTGTCCACCATGTAAGTAGCACGCGAGCAGCAGCTTTGTTTATGTGTAGGTGAGGACGGGGATCCGCTTGTAGACGCCGCTCCGTAATGGATATGCCTGACGCGTTTCGAAGCTCCATCTGCTTCTCTTCAGGGGCTTTAACGGAAGCGGTGTGCGCACCCGCTACACTTCTCCAATTATATAACTCGCCCGTCGATGGGAGGCTCCAGTGAGACTTCTGGGAAGTGTAGTACGGAAAGCACACAATCAAGTCCTGTATGGACTCCACAAGTGGGCCCGTCCTCGATTCCATGTACGGCTGCTACTTCACTGCCGTGACCCCCACGTTAACGGGGTGGTGCATACTCTGCGGCTGGACTGCCGCATATAGATTCACGCTCCAAGGTTGTCCACCATGTGAGTAGCACGCGAGCAGCAGCTTTGTTTATGTGTAGGTGAGGACGGGGATCCGCTTGTAGATGCCGCTCCGTAATGGATATGCCCGACGCGTTTCGAAGCTCCATCTGCTTCTCTTCAGGGGCTTTAACGGAAGCGGTGTGCGCACCCGCTACACTTCTCCAATTATATAACTCGCCCGTCGATGGGAGGCTCCAGTGAGACTTCTGGGAAGTGTAGTACGGAAGGCACACAATCAAGTCCTGTATGGACTCCACAAGTGGGCCCGTCCTCGATTCCATGTACGGCTGCTACTTCACTGCCGTGACCCCCACGTTAACGGGGTGGTGCATACTCTGCGGCTGGACTGCCGCATATAGATTCACGCTCCAAGGTTGTCCACCATGTGAGTAGCACGCGAGCAGCAGCTTTGTTTATGTGTAGGTGAGGACGGGGATCCGCTTGTAGACGCCGCTCCGTAATGGATATGCCCGACGCGTTTCGAAGCTCCATCTGCTTCTCTTCAGGGGCTTTAACGGAAGCGGTGTCCATACAGGACTTGATTGTGTGCTTTCCGCACTACACTTCCCAGAAGTCTCATTGGAGCCTCCCATTGGCGGGTGAGTTATATGAAATTGGAGAAGTGTAACGGGTGCGCACACCGCTTCCGTTAAAGCCCCTGAAGAGAAGCAGATGGAGCTTCGAAACGCGTCGGGCAGATCCATTACGGAGCGGCGTCTACGAGCGGATCCCCGTCCTCACCTACACATAAATAAAGCTGCTGCTCGCGTGCTACTCATAAGGTGGACAACCTTGGAGCGTGAATCTATATGCGGCAGTCCAGCCGCAGAGTATGCACCACCCCGTTAACGTGGGGGTCACGGCAGTGAAGTAGCAGCCGTACATGGGATCGAGGACGGGCCCACTCGTGGAGTCCATACAGGACTTGATTGTGTGCTTTCCGCACTACACTTCCCAGAAGTCTCATTGGAGCCTCCCATTGGCGGGTGAGTTATATGAAATTGGAGAAGTGTAACGGGTGCGCACACCGCTTCCGTTAAAGCCCCTGAAGAGAAGCAGATGGAGCTTCGAAACGCGTCGGGCAGATCCATTACGGAGCGGCGTCTACGAGCGGATCCCCGTCCTCACCTACACATAAATAAAGCTGCTGCTCGCGTGCTACTCATAAGGTGGACAACCTTGGAGCGTGAATCTATATGCGGCAGTCCAGCCGCAGAGTATGCACCACCCCGTTAACGTGGGGGTCACGGCAGTGAAGTAGCAGCCGTACATGGGATCGAGGACGGGCCCACTCGTGGAGTCCATACAGGACTTGATTGTGTGCTTTCCGCACTACACTTCCCAGAAGTCTCATTGGCGCCTCCCATTGGCGGGTGAGTTATATGAAATTGGAGAAGTGTAACGGGTGCGCACACCGCTTCCGTTAAAGCCCCTGAAGAGAAGCAGATGGAGCTTCGAAACGCGTCGGGCAGATCCATTACGGAGCGGCGTCTACGAGCGGATCCCCGTCCTCACCTACACATAAATAAAGCTGCTGCTCGCGTGCTACTCATAAGGTGGACAACCTTGGAGCGTGAATCTATATGCGGCAGTCCAGCCGCAGAGTATGCACCACCCCGTTAACGTGGGGGTCACGGCAGTGAAGTAGCAGCCGTACATGGGATCGAGGACGGGCCCACTCGTGGAGTCCATACAGGACTTGATTGTGTGCTTTCCGCACTACACTTCCCAGAAGTCTCATTGGAGCCTCCCATTGGCGGGTGAGTTATATGAAATTGGAGAAGTGTAACGGGTGCGCACACCGCTTCCGTTAAAGCCCCTGAAGAGAAGCAGATGGAGCTTCGAAACGCGTCGGGCAGATCCATTACGGAGCGGCGTCTACGAGCGGATCCCCGTCCTCACCTACACATAAATAAAGCTGCTGCTCGCGTGCTACTCATAAGGTGGACAACCTTGGAGCGTGAATCTATATGCGGCAGTCCAGCCGCAGAGTATGCACCACCCCGTTAACGTGGGGGTCACGGCAGTGAAGTAGCAGCCGTACATGGGATCGAGGACGGGCCCACTCGTGGAGTCCATACAGGACTTGATTGTGTGCTTTCCACACTACACTTCCCAGAAGTCTCATTGGAGCCTCCCATTGGCGGGTGAGTTATATGAAATTGGAGAAGTGTAACGGGTGCGCACACCGCTTCCGTTAAAGCCCCTGAAGAGAAGCAGATGGAGCTTCGAAACGCGTCGGGCAGATCCATTACGGAGCGGCGTCTACGAGCGGATCCCCGTCCTCACCTACACATAAATAAAGCTGCTGCTCGCGTGCTACTCATAAGGTGGACAACCTTGGAGCGTGAATCTATATGCGGCAGTCCAGCCGCAGAGTATGCACCACCCCGTTAACGTGGGGGTCACGGCAGTGAAGTAGCAGCCGTACATGGGATCGAGGACGGGCCCACTCGTGGAGTCCATACAGGACTTGATTGTGTGCTTTCCGCACTACACTTCCCAGAAGTCTCATTGGAGCCTCCCATTGGCGGGTGAGTTATATGAAATTGGAGAAGTGTAACGGGTGCGCACACCGCTTCCGTTAAAGCCCCTGAAGAGAAGCAGATGGAGCTTCGAAACGCGTCGGGCAGATCCATTACGGAGCGGCGTCTACGAGCGGATCCCCGTCCTCACCTACACATAAATAAAGCTGCTGCTCGCGTGCTACTCATAAGGTGGACAACCTTGGAGCGTGAATCTATATGCGGCAGTCCAGCCGCAGAGTATGCACCACCCCGTTAACGTGGGGGTCACGGCAGTGAAGTAGCAGCCGTACATGGGATCGAGGACGGGCCCACTCGTGGAGTCCATACAGGACTTGATTGTGTGCTTTCCGAACTACACTTCCCAGAAGTCTCATTGGAGCCTCCCATTGGCGGGTGAGTTATATGAAATTGGAGAAGTGTAACGGGTGCGCACACCGCTTCCGTTAAAGCCCCTGAAGAGAAGCAGATGGAGCTTCGAAACGCGTCGGGCAGATCCATTACGGAGCGGCGTCTACGAGCGGATCCCCGTCCTCACCTACACATAAATAAAGCTGCTGCTCGCGTGCTACTCATAAGGTGGACAACCTTGGAGCGTGAATATATATATATATATATATATATGTGTGACAGATGAACGTCTTTTTTCAAAATTGGCATCAAAGACGAGGCGAACCCCTTAGTATTATGCTTAGATACTTAATTGATCTCTTTTCTTTTTTCTGTATTGTATTTTCTTTGGCTACTTTTACCAGGAGGGTCAGATCCGGGTGGAACTCACAGCTGATACTCACATTCCATCAATGAGGGCACTAGCCCTTACGCTTCTGGTGGGGGGGTGGTGGGGGAAGGGAGGGGTGGGGGGGAACAAAGGGGTGGGAGGGTGGGAAGAATTTTTTCTTTTGGGGTGCAAGGTCATACAGCTGGAATATGTATTTGTCGTTTGTTTAAGATTCATTCTTGGTAGATATAGAATTTCGGCAGTTGTTGCTCATATGTTTGTGTTTAGTCTAGTTTACTTAAAAATGTTCTATAATGGCTAAATTGTCAATATATTCCATTAATGTATGTGGTTTGAATGATAAAAGAAAAAGAGGCATAATGGCCCAGTTGCTATCAACTATGCGGGTGGATGTAGTTTGCATTCAAGAGACCCATATTGCTTGGTCCAATAGAGGGACCCTAAGAGATCTTGGGTTGGAAGTGGTAGGATGCACTCGTCAGGGTTCTACAACACGTGGGGTTGCAATACTTAAGAGACGGGGAATGGGGGAAGTTAAAAGAGTTAAAGAGGACTTATCTGGACGGTGGGTGATTGTAGAACTTAAAGTTGGAGGCTTGATAGTTACCATATGTTCCTTGTATGGATCTATATTGGATGATTCTGGTGCACTTGATTTTTTAAGTGTAGAGCTGGCACAATGGTCACCCAATATTATTTTTTGTGGAGACTTTAATCTGCATCTGGAAGAAACATTTGATATTTATAGTAGGATTCCATACAAGGGGAGGAAGAAGAAGGTATTTACAGCACTTAAAGGGATCATCGAAGAGTATAGACTAACTGATGTAGGTCATGAGAAGCGAGGAAGTATGCTTGGGCACACTTTTTTTTCTGCACCGCACCAAAGATTTTTTAGATTAGATTACTTTTTTGTATATAAGGGATTATATGATGATTTAGCACAAATGGAATTTGAGGTCCTTCCAAAAGTTATCTCAGACCATAACCCTTTAATACTCAAGTTTGCACTGAATATGGCTAATACTACCCGCGCATGGTCTTTTGACCGCAAACTACTATATGACCCAGTTTATGTTGATCGTATGAACGTTTGGATTCCAGAATTTTTTTTTAACAATAAAGGTACTGCATCACTAGAAATAGTTTGGGATGCTTTCAAATGTGGGGTTCGGGGTGAAACACTTAGTTATTCATTGAATAAACAAAAAGAGACCCGAAGCCAGGTAACTTCGGAATTTAAAAATCTTAGAGCTTTAGAGGTTCAACTTATGCAGTTATGTAAGCAAGGGTTATCTACGGAAATCATTACAAAGAAACTAGTAGCTCTAAAAAATACGATTTACCAACGATATGCTATGAAATTTGCACAACAAATTTCTGCATTTAGGACAGAGTTATATGAAGTGGGAGAAAACTCGGGCAAAATATTGGCAAAGAGGGCAAGGCAGAAAGCAGCTTTTGCTAGTATCAATAAAATAGATAACTATCTAGGGATAACAGTTAGCAAAGTGGAAGATATTCTGACAGTTTTTAGAGATTTTTATTCCCAATTGTATACGGATGATGATCGTCCTGAGTGTTTAGACCAGATCAATCAGTTTGTCGACCCAGTATTGAACACCATTATATCTATTGAAGAGAAGGAGAAACTAGATCTGCCATTTACCTGGGAGGAGATCAAACTCTCCTTAATGTCCCTAGCTTCAGGAAAAGCTGCAGGACCTGACGCCATTCCGTTAGAATTTTATAAACTTTTCAGGAATGTATTAAAAACAGAATTATTGGATGTATGTTTAAATGCACAGCAAGGTAACTCCCCTCAATCATGGCACGATTCTATTATTACGGTGTTTCTTAAAAAAGGTAAACCTCCTTTATTGCCCTCATCTTTTCGCCCTATTTCACTTATAAATTCTGATAGCAAAATTTTTTCTAAAATCCTAGCGGGTAGACTTTCTAATATTATTTCCTCTTTAGTCTCTAAATACCAACATGGGTTTATCCCAGCTAGAGACACTGCCGATCACATCCGACGTGTAATTTCTTTCCTGGATTGGTCCCAAGCAACTCGGTCTAATATTGGACTCGTATTCTTAGATGCTGAAAAAGCTTTTGACTGGGTTGCCTGGGATTATCTTTGGGAAATTCTGCTCAGGAAGGGATTAGGTCAGGGGATCATCAAAGCTTTGAAAACTTTGTATATTACCCCAAAAGCATATATTCGAATCAACGGACAATTATCTTCACCTTTACTAATTTCTAGGGGTACCCGTCAAGGATGTCCCTGCTCTCCTTTACTTTTTGCTTTTTATATTGATCCCTTAATTAATCGTTTTTTTTCGGAAACTTATATTAAACCCATACATCTAGCCAATACTAACTACCGAGTCCTTGCTTATGCCGACGACATCGTGGTCACTACTGCAGATGTCCAAACAGCCTTACCCATTATTGATCAGATTGCTAAACAGTTCGGGTTTTTCTCGGGCTACAAACTTAATTGGGAAAAGACTCAAGTTTTGTGCTCTGGAGAAAACCCACCAGCTAATATCCCCACTACTTTAGAAGTTACTTATTTAGGAATTAAAATTTCGCTACCTATAGAAAAGATTCCAGAGCGTAACTTAAACCCTATTATCACCCAAATTAACACTTTATTACAGCGTCTTGATCATCTACGGTTGTCCCTCTTTGGCCGAACCAACATCTTAAAAATGCTGGTTTTACCGAAGGTTTTATACTTATTTCGTACAATTCCTCTGGATTTCCAACTACATTCCTTCAGAATTTTAGAAAGAACCACTTTTCGCTTCCTTTGGGGCTATAAACGCCATAGAAAAGCTGCAAAAAAATGATTCTTAGTAAGGAATGTGGCGGTTGGAACGTACCGTATTTTCTTTTTTATTATTTTTCTGCTGTCCTACAATACATTGGTCCTCTCATTTTGGGTGAAAGAATTGAACTTGCAGAATGCCAGACCCCATCAATTTACCAAATGATTTTGGGCGAGAAAGTTAAGGGTCGTTTTTTGAGAATAGTAGAACCCAGTTATCACAAAAAAACTAAATATAAGACTTTGAAATCTGCTTTTGGAGTCTGGCAGAAAATTTGAAAACATATTAAATTAGCGAAATTACATTTCTACACTCCTCTTATATCAATGGAGCTATTTCCAGAAGTTTTTTATGATCTAACTATGTATAGGTGGCAGCAGAAAGGAATAAAGCACCTGGGTGATTTATTTTGTAATGGGCGAATGATTTCGTTTCAGGATTTAATGACCAATTTTTCTGTGGGAAGAAATGATTTTTTTAAATACCTACAACTTCGTAGCTTCTTACAGGGCCATCCAGCTATTCCACCGATTAAAAATTCTTTATTAGAGCTTTTACAAAGAAAACCTCGGATAGGTGCTATATATTCAAGCCTAATGCAGGAATTTGGTGATGATTTAGGTCAATGTCAGACTAAATGGGCCAACAGTCTAGGCATAGTAGATGTTGATATTTTATTGTCAATAAGAATGGCTGCAGAATGTCTTATAACTGGGATGATGAAATCTCAACACTTCATGTGTATTCACAACCTTTATTATACTCCTAAAAAAGTAGTTAAATGGAGTACGTCGGCAGGTACGAATTGTAGCCGATGTGGATTGTATGCAGCTGATGAATTGCATATGTTTTTTTTCTGTCCTAAATTATCTTCGTTGTTTCAACAAATTGAAACTTTTTTGTCTATTATTTTGAAATGTAATATAAAGGTAACTAATGAATTAGTATTGCTTGGTATAGATCACACTACTACTCGGCCTAGACCAATCTCTTATTTTCTTTTTCTATGTATGGCCGCAATTAGATCTTGTATCACCAAAGAATGGATTAGTAAGGATCCCCCCCACGTTCTTTATGTGGAAGGAAAAATTACTTTTTATGTTTAATATGGAATCTGCTATCTATCAGCTCAAGGGGGTAACAAAAAGAATCATGGGGGGAAAAATATGGGCACCAATTGCCGAGTGGATTTGATTTAATTTTATGTACTCTATAGTTGCTATTCGAATCTGTTTTTTGCTAAAATCTTGTCTTATAACTTGCTATTCTTTTCTCTTTTTTTTTGATGACATTGTGCTTTTTTTTCTTGTGTTTTTTGTGTGTTGTTTATTATAATGCCTTGCTGTATTTCCTTGCAATAAAACAATAAAACTTAAAAAAAATAAAAAAAAGACGAGGCGAACCCAGGAACTGGTGCAGTATACATTTATTTGTGCTCAACACCAAACCACCATAATGCGTTTCAGCCTGAAGAGGCCTTGATCACATATATATATTCCCTGAAAAAAAACATACGTTTCAGGGGCGTTATAGTTAGTTGGACATTTCACTCGTGCATAATCATAGAAATTCCCCCGTTATAGTTAGTTCAGCTAACATGCATACATTCTGTCTTCAATACATATAAACAGTGCGTCACTCATTCATGCATCTATGCACTAAGTAATACCCCCCACCGAACCATACAGACACTCAGACACTCATACTGGTACTCCAAAAAACAAATAATAACCCATATAGACACTCATGTAGCTACTCACCAACCCATGCAGCCATTTGTACACAAAGTGAGAGACTGATATAGATATTTACATATTTAAACATTACTCACTAACCCATGTATTCACTAAGATAAATTTAATCAGTCAGTTTCACAATCAATTTTACAAAAAAACATACATTTAGACACCTATATACCCATTTAATCTTCCTTCGACCTTGAGATATACATATATGTAAAACATATTTAATTTTCAGAAAAACACATTCACTGGATGATGTCATCGGTGATGTTATCAGTAATGTCATTTGAGAAGTCATCAGTGATGTCATGAGTGATGTCACTGACCATGTCATGAGTGATGTAATATTTGAAGTCATCAGCAGTGCCTTGTGGGCACGCAAGTTATAGTTAGCTGAACTAACTATCACAGGGGAATTCCTTTGGTTTTGTACGAGTGAAATGTCCAACTAACTATAATGACCCTGAAACCTATGTTTATTTCAGTGAAATTCTAAGGTTTTTTAAATCCTAATTTCTAACTATAACATGCCTGAAACCTATGTTTTTTTCAGTGAATTTCTAAGGTTTTTTAAACGCTAAATTCTAACTATAACATGCCTGAAACCTATGATTTTTCAGTGAATATATATATTTATTATATAATTATACACGTGAAAATGTCTTGGTCCGCCTGTTTACCTTGGTGGCGCAGAAAAAATGGGTGGAACTGACGTCAGCATGCCGACGAGGTCCTCTTATGGCTCTGATGACGTATTACGGTGTCGCGAGCGGAGCCGTGCTATTATGACATCCTCGTCGACATGGGAGAGCTAAGAAAACATTTCCGTGGAATGCTGGTGCAGGGGATATTTACCTAAGTGTTCAGGCTAGTCCTTTCAGAGCAACTGTTTATGTTGCCACTCCAGAAACCGAAACTAGTGACCCGAGGGCAGGAACAAAGAAGTTAAACTACCTAAGTACCAAAATGTAGAATTAGTGCTGCAACGGTCTTCAAGAGGACCTGCGATGCCACTTCTGCTTCACGTCCCCTGGAGGCGGCACATGGGTTATGCGGTACGGTCATACTGCGGTGGGACGCACACTCATTGACCTCTCATGGCACTGCTTTACACTTCATAGAGGACGCTTTCCATTAGCTATGTTTTCTGATGACGCGTCTCACCGGCCCCGTCCAACAACAGAACACCTCTAGATCCAAACAGACTCTTCAACTCTCTCACCAGAAGTGAAACCAGGGCACATGGGCACTTTCACAATACAACAGCCGGCAATGCACTTTTCTGTAAAAAAACAGATTCCTTCCTCCTAATTAATCAAATAGACATCTCACTGAAGAACAGGGGCCAGCTTTGATCGGTAAACAGCTGTTACAACTACTTTTTTACTTCGCAATACCATTACAACGCATGCATTACCACGCATGCGTTGTACATCGCAAAGTCATTACTAACATTTTTTAGAATGCATGGTCATTTACCACGCATGCATTTCCAACGAATTTTGTTGTAAATGACCATGCGTTCTAAAAAAACATGTAGACGATCCACTTCGTTGTAAGGAAACAGAGGCTGTTCCTTTTCTTCTCAACAATGCGCACCACCCCTCAGATACAATGTGAAGCAGGAACCATGAGGAGAGAGGAAGCGCGAGGAGTGAGAGGGAAGGGGGATTGGGCATGGGTTGGGGGTTTCTTTTCTAGGGTTTAGGGTAGAGCAGTGGTGTTTGGGTAGTGTAGGGGGTCGTGCTGGGGAAGTGATTTAGGGTTTAGGGTAGTGCAGTGGTGTTTGGGTAGTGTAGGGGGTTGTGCTGGGGGTAGTGTTTTGGGGTTTAGGGTAATGCAGGGGTGTTTGAGTAGTGTAGGGGGTCATGCTGGTGCTAGTGTTTTAGGGTTTAGGGTAGTGCAGTGGTGTTTGTGTAGTGTCGGGGGTCATGCTGAGGGTAGTGGTTTATGGTTTAGGGGAGTGCAGTGGTGTTTGGGTAGTGTAGGGGTTCATTCTGGGGATAGATTTGGGGTTTAGGGTAGAGAGGTGGTGTTTGGGTAGTGTAGGGAGTTGTGCTGGGGTAGTGTTTTAGGGTTTAGGGTAGAGCAGTGCTGCTTGGGTAGTGTAGGGGGCTGTGCTGGGGTAGTGTTTATGGTAGTGCAGTGGTGTTTGGGTAGTGTAGGGGGTAGTGCTGGGGTAGTGTTTTAGGGTTTAGGGTAGTGCAGTGGTGTTTGTGTAGTGTAGGGGGTAGTGCTGGGGGTAGAGGTTTGAGGTTAAGGGTAGGGCAGTGGTGTTTGGGAAGTGTAGGGGGTCACACAGAGTAGTGTTTTAGGGTTTAGGGTAGTGCAGTGGTGTTTGTGTAGTGTACGGGGTAGTGTTTGAGGGTTTAGGGTAGTGCAGTGGTGTTTGGGTAGTGTAGGGTTTAATGTTGTGGGTAGTGTTTTAGGGTTTAGGGTAGTGCCGTTGTTTTTGTGTAGAATAGGGGGTTGTGTTTTAGACTATATGGTAGTGCAGTGGTGTTTGTGTAGTATAGGGGGTCATGCTGGGGGTAGTGTTTTATGGTTCAGGGTAGTGCAGTGGTGTTTGGGTAGTGTAGGGGTTCATTCTGGGGGTAGATTTGGGGTTTAGGGTAGTGAGGTGGTATGTGGGTAGTGTAGGGAGTCGTGCTGGGGGAGTGTTTTAGGGTTTAGGGTAGAGCAGTGCTGTTTGGGTAGTGTAGGGGGCTGTGCTGGGGTAGTGTTTATGGTAGCGCAGTGGTGTTTGAGTAGTGTAGGGGGTAGTGCTGGGGGTTGTGTTTTAGGGCATAGGGTAGTGCAGTGGTGTTTGTGTAGTGTAGGGGGTCATGCTGGGGGTAGTGTTTTATGGTTTAGGGTAGTGCAGTGATGTTTGGGTAGTGTAGGGGTTCATTCCGGGTGTCGATTTGGGGTTTAGGGTAGGAAGGTGGTGTTTGGGTAGTGTAGGGAGTCATGCAGGTGCTAGCGTTTTAGGGTTTAGGGTAGTGCAGTGGTGTTTGTGTAGTGTTGGGGGTCATGCTGAGGGTAGTGGTTTATGGTTTAGGGTAGTGCAGTGGTGTTTGGGTAGTGTAGGGGTTCATTCTGGGGATAGATTTGGGGTTTAGGGTAGTGAGGTGGTGTTTGGGTAGTGTAGGGAGTCGTGCTGGGGTAGTGTTTTAGGGTTTAGGGTAGAGCAGTGCTGCTTGGGTAGTGTAGGGGGTTGTGCTGGGGTAGTGTGTATGGTAGTGCAGTGGTGTTTGGGTAGTGTAGGGGGTAGTGCTGGGGTAGTGTTTTAGGGTTTAGGGTAGTGCAGTGGTGTTTGTGTAGTGTAGGGGGTAGTGCTGGGGCCAGAGGTTTAGGGTTAAGGGTAGGGCAGTGGTGTTTGGGAAATGTTGGGGGTCACACTGGTAGTAGTGTTTTAGGGTTTAGGATAGTGCAGTGGTGTTTGTGTAGTGTACGGGGTAGTGTTTGAGGGTTTAGGGTAGTGCAGTGGTGTTTGGGTAGTGTAGGGTTTAATTTTGTGGGTAGTGTTTTAGGGTTAAGGGTAGTGCAGTTGTTTTTGTGTAGAATAGGGGGTTGTGTTTTAGGGTATAGGGTAGTGCAGTGGTGTTTGTGTAGTGTAGGGGGTCATGCTGGGGGTAGTGTTTTATGGTTCAGGGTAGTGCAGTGGTGTTTGGGTAGTGTAGGGGTTCATTCTGGGGGTAGATTTGGGGTTTAGGGTAGTGCAGTGGTGTTTGTGTAGTGTAGGGGGTAGTGCTGGGGCCAGAGGTTTAGGGTTAAGGGTAGGGCAGTGGTGTAGCTAGGGGTAGTGTTTTATGGTTTAGGGTAGTGCAGTGATGTTTGGGTAGTGTACGGGTTCATTCTGGCAGTCGATTTGGGGTTTAGGGTAGCGAGGTGGTGTTTGGGTAGTGTAGGGAGTCATGCTGGGGGAGTGTTTTAGGGTTTAGGATAGAGCAGTGCTGTTTGGGTGGTGTAGGGGGTTTTGCTGGGGTAGTGTTTATGGTAGTGCAGTGGTGTTTGAGTAGTGTAGAGGTAGTGCTGGGGTAGTGTTTTAGGGTTTAGGGTAGTGCAGTGGTGTTTGTGTAGTGTAGGTGGTAGTGCTGGGGGTACTGGTTTAGGGTTAAGGGTAGGGCAGTGGTGTTTGGGAAGCATAGGGGGTCATGCTGGGAGTAGTGTTTTAGGGTTTAGGGTAGTGTAGTGGTGTTTGTGTAGTGTACGGGGTAGTGTTTGAGGGTTTAGGGTAGTGCAGTGGTGTTTGGGTAGTGTAGGGTTTAATGTTGTGGGTAGTGTTTTAGAGTTTAGGGTAGTGCAGTTGTTTTTGTGTAGAATAGGAGGTTGTGTTTTAGGGTATAGGGTAGTGCAGTGGTGTTTGGGTAGTGTAGGGGGCCATGCTGGAGTTAGTGTTTTAAGGTAGTGCAGTGGTGTTTGGGTAGTGTAGGGGGTAGTGTTTTAGGGTTTAGGCTAGTGCAGTGGTGTTTGTGTAGTGTAGGGGGTCATGCTGTGGGTAGTGTTTTAGGGTTTAGGGTAGTACAGTGGTGTTTGTGTAGTGTAGGGGGTAGTGTTTTAGGGTTTATAGTAGTGCAGTGGTGTTTGTGTAGTGTAGGGGGTCATGCTGTGGGTAGTGATTTAAGGGTTAGGGCAGTGCAGTTGTTTTTGTGTAGTGTAGGGGGTCGTGTTTTAGCGTATATCGTAGTGCAGTGATGTTTGGGTAGTGTAGGGGGTCATGCTGGGGTTAGTGTTTTAAGGTTTAGGGTAGTGCTGTGGTGTTTGGGTCGTGTAGGTGGTTGTGCTGGGGGTCGTGTTTTAGGGTTTAGGGTAGTGCAGTGGTGGTTGTGTAGTGTAGGGGGTCATGCTTGGGGTAATGTTTTAGGGTTTAGGGTAATGCAGTGGTGTTTGGGTAGTGTAGGAGGTTGTGATGGGGTAGTGTTTTGGGTTTACGGTAGTGCAGTGATGTTTGTGTAGTGTAGGGGGTCATGCTGGGGTTGTGTTTTAGTGTTTAGAGTAGTGCAGTGGTGTTTGTGTAGTTTTGAGGTAGTGATTTAGGGTTTAGGGTAGTGCAGTGTTGTTTGTGTACTGTAGGGGGTCGTACTGGGTTCTAGTGTTTTAGGGTTTAGGGTAGTGCAGTTGTCTTTGGGTAGCCAAGGGGGTCGTGCAGGTGTAGTGTTTTAAGGGTTTAGGGTAGCGCAGTGGTGTTTGAGTAGTGTAGGGGGTAGTGCTGGGGGTTGTGTTTTAGGGCATAGGGTAGTGCAGTGGTGTTTGTGTAGTGTAGGGGGTCATGCTGGGGGTAGTGTTTTATGGTTTAGGGTAGTGCAGTGATGTTTGGGTAGTGTAGGGGTTCATTCTGGGTGTCGATTTGGGGTTTAGGGTAGGAAGGTGGTGTTTGGGTAGTGTAGGGAGTCATGCAGGTGCTAGCGTTTTAGGGTTTAGGGTAGTGCAGTGGTGTTTGTGTAGTGTTGGGGGTCATGCTGAGGGTAGTGGTTTATGGTTTAGGGTAGTGCAGTGGTGTTTGGGTAGTGTAGGGGTTCATTCTGGGGATAGATTTGGGGTTTAGGGTAGTGAGGTGGTGTTTGGGTAGTGTAGGGAGTCGTGCTGGGGTAGTGTTTTAGGGTTTAGGGTAGAGCAGTGCTGCTTGGGTAGTGTAGGGGGTTGTGCTGGGGTAGTGTGTATGGTAGTGCAGTGGTGTTTGGGTAGTGTAGGGGGTAGTGCTGGGGTAGTGTTTTAGGGTTTAGGGTAGTGCAGTGGTGTTTGTGTAGTGTAGGGGGTAGTGCTGGGGCCAGAGGTTTAGGGTTAAGGGTAGGGCAGTGGTGTTTGGGAAATGTTGGGGGTCACACTGGTAGTAGTGTTTTAGGGTTTAGGATAGTGCAGTGGTGTTTGTGTAGTGTACGGGGTAGTGTTTGAGGGTTTAGGGTAGTGCAGTGGTGTTTGGGTAGTGTAGGGTTTAATTTTGTGGGTAGTGTTTTAGGGTTAAGGGTAGTGCAGTTGTTTTTGTGTAGAATAGGGGGTTGTGTTTTAGGGTATAGGGTAGTGCAGTGGTGTTTGTGTAGTGTAGGGGGTCATGCTGGGGGTAGTGTTTTATGGTTCAGGGTAGTGCAGTGGTGTTTGGGTAGTGTAGGGGTTCATTCTGGGGGTAGATTTGGGGTTTAGGGTAGTGCAGTGGTGTTTGTGTAGTGTAGGGGGTAGTGCTGGGGCCAGAGGTTTAGGGTTAAGGGTAGGGCAGTGGTGTAGCTAGGGGTAGTGTTTTATGGTTTAGGGTAGTGCAGTGATGTTTGGGTAGTGTACGGGTTCATTCTGGCAGTCGATTTGGGGTTTAGGGTAGCGAGGTGGTGTTTGGGTAGTGTAGGGAGTCATGCTGGGGGAGTGTTTTAGGGTTTAGGATAGAGCAGTGCTGTTTGGGTGGTGTAGGGGGTTTTGCTGGGGTAGTGTTTATGGTAGTGCAGTGGTGTTTGAGTAGTGTAGAGGTAGTGCTGGGGTAGTGTTTTAGGGTTTAGGGTAGTGCAGTGGTGTTTGTGTAGTGTAGGTGGTAGTGCTGGGGGTACTGGTTTAGGGTTAAGGGTAGGGCAGTGGTGTTTGGGAAGCATAGGGGGTCATGCTGGGAGTAGTGTTTTAGGGTTTAGGGTAGTGTAGTGGTGTTTGTGTAGTGTACGGGGTAGTGTTTGAGGGTTTAGGGTAGTGCAGTGGTGTTTGGGTAGTGTAGGGTTTAATGTTGTGGGTAGTGTTTTAGAGTTTAGGGTAGTGCAGTTGTTTTTGTGTAGAATAGGAGGTTGTGTTTTAGGGTATAGGGTAGTGCAGTGGTGTTTGGGTAGTGTAGGGGGCCATGCTGGAGTTAGTGTTTTAAGGTAGTGCAGTGGTGTTTGGGTAGTGTAGGGGGTAGTGTTTTAGGGTTTAGGCTAGTGCAGTGGTGTTTGTGTAGTGTAGGGGGTCATGCTGTGGGTAGTGTTTTAGGGTTTAGGGTAGTACAGTGGTGTTTGTGTAGTGTAGGGGGTAGTGTTTTAGGGTTTATAGTAGTGCAGTGGTGTTTGTGTAGTGTAGGGGGTCATGCTGTGGGTAGTGATTTAAGGGTTAGGGCAGTGCAGTTGTTTTTGTGTAGTGTAGGGGGTCGTGTTTTAGCGTATATCGTAGTGCAGTGATGTTTGGGTAGTGTAGGGGGTCATGCTGGGGTTAGTGTTTTAAGGTTTAGGGTAGTGCTGTGGTGTTTGGGTCGTGTAGGTGGTTGTGCTGGGGGTCGTGTTTTAGGGTTTAGGGTAGTGCAGTGGTGGTTGTGTAGTGTAGGGGGTCATGCTTGGGGTAATGTTTTAGGGTTTAGGGTAATGCAGTGGTGTTTGGGTAGTGTAGGAGGTTGTGATGGGGTAGTGTTTTGGGTTTACGGTAGTGCAGTGATGTTTGTGTAGTGTAGGGGGTCATGCTGGGGTTGTGTTTTAGTGTTTAGAGTAGTGCAGTGGTGTTTGTGTAGTTTTGAGGTAGTGATTTAGGGTTTAGGGTAGTGCAGTGTTGTTTGTGTACTGTAGGGGGTCGTACTGGGTTCTAGTGTTTTAGGGTTTAGGGTAGTGCAGTTGTCTTTGGGTAGCCAAGGGGGTCATGCAGGTGTAGTGTTTTAAGGGTTTAGGGTAGTGCAGTGGTGTTTGTGTAGTGTAGGGGGTCATGCTGTGGGTAGTGTTTGAAGGTTTCGGGCAGTGCAGTTGTTTTTGTGTAGTGTTGGGGGTCGTGTTTTAGGGTATAGGGTAGTGCAGTGGTGTTTGGGAAGTGTAGGTGGCCGTGCTGGGGTTAGTGTTTTAAAGTTTAGGGTAGTGCAGTAGTGTTTGGGTAGTTTAGGGGGTCGTGCTGGGGGTAGTGTTTTAAGGTTTAGGGTAGTGCAGTGATGTTTGTGCAGTGTGGGAGGTCATGCTGGGGATAGATTTGAGGTTTAGTGTAGTGCAGTGATATTTTGGTAGGGTAGGGAGTTGTGCTGGGGGTAGTGTTTTAGGGGTTAGGGTAGTCCAGTGGTGTTTGTGTAGTGTAGGGAGCTGTGCTGGGGGTAGTGTTTTAGGGTTTAGGGTAGTGCTGTGGTGTTTGGGTAGTGTAGGTGGTCGTGCTGGGAGTCGTGTTTTAGGGTTTAGGGTAGTGCAGTGGTGGTTGTGTGGTGTAGGGGGGTCATGCTTGGGGTAGTGTTTTAGGGTTTAGGGTAATGCAGTGGTGTTTGGGTAGTGTAGGAGGTTGTGAGGGGGTAGTGTTTTGGGTTTACGGTAGTGCAGTGATGTTTTTGTAGTGTAGGGGGTCATGCTGGGGGTAATGTTTTAGTGTTTCGAGTAGTGCAGTGGTGTTTGTGTAGTTTAGGGGTAGTGATTTAGGGTTTAGGGTAGTGCAGTGTTGTGTCAGGTTCCAAAGCGCCAGACGATCACGGGCCGCCAGCATGAACAAAGAACTACAATTCCCGGCATGCCGTGCTTACGTCGCGTACCAACGTGAGCTGCGCGCGCATGCCAGGAAATAAATGAGTGATGCAGACGGCGGTGAGACGCCGATAATTCCGTCCTGCGGTGGCGTTTCTGGAATCCTGGTCCGGTTGCGGTAAGATGCGACTTGTTGTTCCAAGTTCAACGGAATCGTGAGTATTTCGGAAGTTTGGAGGTGTGAGGCGTTGGTGTCTTCGATCCCAACAGCACACCCAGAGAATAGTATTCCTTTTGGGAGTTTCACTCGGCGGAGTGTTACACGGAGGTTCCTATACCTTCGCTTTCAGTCGAAGACGTTGGTGGCATTGCGTTTGGTCCTAGGGACAGAGACATTTATTGATTCAGTGCCAAACACAGCCATAACATTGGTAAACCCTTATTGTAAATATTCGTACTTAGTGATAAACTAGCACAGTGGCGATAGGACTCACTTGGAGCATATTACTGAGCCTCGCTATTTTCTACCTACAAAGAGTAAGCCCACAGAACTTTCTGGTGCACAAGCTTATTTTGGAGAAGCCGTTTCAGAGTGTGAATTAACATTGTGTAAAAGACTTGAGGAGACTTCTCACCCCCTGTGTCTCACTGAGTGGACTCCTGGGAGAGCAGGGTTCATTATTATTTCCTTATCTCGTTTCTACAGGAGACAGGAGGGGTATTTGAGAAAGGGAGCTGTGAATTACCCATATAATAAGACATGATGCATTGTTCATGGTATGTGTAGTGCACCCTTTTTGTTCAACAATAACTGAAATAACAGCTAACCTATATCAGAGGGCATTGAATGGTGTTCGTTTTGTTTTCACAGTTGGGCACAGTTCCTTATACCTCCTCAGACCACTATCTCCATTGGATTTGATCTTTGTGTATTTTCCTTTACAGGTATTGATTGGTCACAGTGGGGTGGTTGTGGGTTAAGGGAGTGTACGAACACAACTGTTATAGGTTAGGGAGATAGGGTGTTCTAAAATCTTGTTCTTTGTTGTTACAGATCTCCCTCCCTGCTGTTCCCTTCCTTTCCCGCGCCCCGCTGTACTATCTTGGTTGTTCGTTTCAAAGTATATGGAACTCTGAGGTAGTTAGGTTGGGAAGGGAATTGGACTCTCATCACAGCCCCGAGGAAGTTGGAAGCCGAGCCTGATAGAATTATCGGCCCAAGGATTTTGCCTCCTCTTGGCTGTGTTGGGAGTTCGCCATGACCACCTTAGAGGACGTCATGGCTGCTTTGGCCTTAGTTCAGGTGGAGCTGGCAGCTTCCAATAGAGAGGTAGCCGCTTCAAGGGCGGAGAATGCACAATTACGAGCCCGGATGGATAGATTGCCCACAACTACGGCAACAACAGGGGCAACAAGTGGCTCTTCCCCTACCACTTCCGTGGTGGTGGAAATGCCCGCACAAATCCCTCTAGCTCCACCCGAACGTTTATTTGGGGACAATAAAAAAGTTCGAGTGTTTATGACACAGGTTCAGTTGCACTTTATGTGCAAACCCAAGATGTTTTCTACGCATCAAGCGAGAGTGGCTTTCCTTATCTCGTATTTAGGGGGGGAAGCTGCACAGTGGGCTGTTCCAATAGTTAGAAGGGATGACCCCCTTTTATATCACTGGGACAATTTCAGGGAAGAATTCGAAAAAACATTCGATAGGAGAGCAGAGACATTTACGGCGGACAGGGAGTTGTTGAAACTGAAACAGGGAGAGGCCAATCTTGTTACCTATCTCAACAATTTCAGAAGACTCGTGGCCGAAACAGATTGGCCTGAAGCCAAGAGAACAGCCTTATTCTATCAAGGCCTTAGTGAAGAAATGAAGGACGTTTTGGCTCAGATAGACCCTCAGCCCCGTACTTGCTCTGCCTTAATAGAACTCGCCTTACGCTTAGACCATCGCATGAAAGAAAGGAAAGGAGAGCATAAGAAGAAGGAACGAACCGTGATGCCGTATGAACAAGCCAGTAGTGGGGACAAAACGGCTACATCCTCTGATGCGATGGAAATAGGAGCGGTGCGAGCTTCATTAACCGCCAGCGAAAGAGAACATAGGCGCAAACAAGGATTGTGTCTCTATTGCGGGAAGAAAGGCCATTTCCTGCGTGAATGCCCGGTGAAACCAAAAAGCAACCGGTTTCGGGGAGGACAAAGCCTCGCAGGAGTAGCAGACAAGGAGTCGGAAAACTCCACAGCTTGATGGTGGATGAAGGGAAACCCTCAGGCATACATATCATCCCTTCACTCACCCCGAATCTGGTGGACGAGCGGAATCACCTCTTTGTGAACATGACCCTGTCGATCGATGACGTGAAACAAGACGTGCATGTGATGGTTGATTCGGGGGCTACAGGTTGTTTTATGGACTTTACCGAGGCTCGTCGATTGGGAGTAAGATTAGTCCCCAAAGAAAGACCCGAAACAGTCTATGCCGTCGATGGAAAGGAACTGCACACAGGTCCATTAAAATACCATACAAGGGTGTACAAAGTCATTTTTGATAATTCCCATCATGAAAATCTGGTATTCAACATCATCGAAGCCCCGCAATATGGGATCATTCTGGGTCTCCCATGGTCACAAAAACACGATCCTGATATACGATGGACCACTAAAACAATCCAGTTTCTTTCCCAGTATTGCATAGAACACTGTTTCTCGAAGAAGTGGAATCCGGCAACAACTTTAGCGTCTATGCATACGATAGCCACAGTAGCGGAAAAAGACGTGACCCTGCCTTCGTGTTACGCTGAGTTTGGGACGGTTTTCAGTGATAAAGAGGCAGAGGTACTTCCACCCCATCGGTCGTATGACTGCCGCATCGACCTCATCCCAGGCTCTGAAATCCCTAACGGGAGAATTTATGCTCTTACTCTACCTGAAACGGATACGTTGAGAGACTATCTAGACAAATATCTGGCTTTAGGATACATTAGACCATCTAGATCCCCTGCAGCATCTCCTTTGTTTTTTATACCAAAAGCAAATGGTGAAAAAAGGTGCTGCATCGACTACAGAGCACTAAACGCCATCACCGTGAAGAATCAATACCCACTGCCGTTGATCCCGGTGTTGCTGGAACAGGTCTGGGCGGCACACATCTATACGAAGCTGGATTTGCGTGGGGCCTATCACCTTGTTCGCATTAGACGGGGTGATGAGTGGAAAACGGCCTTTAAGACGCGGTACGGACTCCCTGAGTATTTGGTGATGCCCTTTGGGCTCTGCAATGCCCCGGTCGCTTTTCAATTTTTTCTAAACAAAGTGCTTCGCGAATACCTGGATCATCATGTAGTCGTTTATATTGACGATATTCTCATATATTCGAACTCGACTGAGGAACATGTAACACACGTAAAATCCGTGTTGCAAGCGCTACGGGAACATCACCTCTTCTGTAAAATCACCAAATGTGAATTTCACGTAACAACGGTGGAGTTTCTGGGTGTAATGCTTACTCCATCAGGACAGGTGATGGCAGAGAGAAAAGTACAAGCTATTGTGGGTTGGCCACGTCCTAACAACGTCAAAGACATCCAGAGCCTGTTGGGGTTTGCCAACTTTTACATGCGATTTATATCTGGCTTCTCAGGAATGGTGTCACCACTCACGCGGTTTACGAAAAAGAACGTACCGTTCGTGTGGGATGAGGAAGCACAACACGCGTTTAACAGACTAAAAACAGCATTCTCCTCCGCGCCGGTATTAACACATGCCAATCCTGACATCCTGTTCATAGTCGAGGCAGATGCCTCTGAAATAGCTCTGGGAGCTGTGTTGTCTCAAAAGGAGGATTCAACAGGCACTCTTCACCCGATAGCCTACATGTCTGCGGAAATCAACTATACCATCGCAGAAAAGGAGCTGCTAGCCATTCGAGACGCTTTCATGGAATGGCGGCACTGGCTAATGGGGGCTCGACACCTGATCACGGTTTATACCGATCATCGAAACCTGCAGTTTCTAAGGGCCGCTAGACACTTGTCTCCTAGACAACTCCGGTGGATGATGTTCTTCGAGGAGTTCCGTTTTGTGGTTACGTTCCGGCCTGGTACCAACAACAGGAAAGCGGACGCACTAACGAGGAGAGAAAACCTCTTGATTCCTTCGGAGAAACCCATTCGGTCAATCATTGAGCCGGGAAAAGTCATAGGAGTAACACATACCGAAGACTTTTTGTCCAGTATTAGGAGAGGAGTACAAACCTGTGTGTGGCGCACATGGCTCAGACATCATCCAGAATGGAAGATCAGACACGGCGTTCCAATGAGAGGAAAACAGGTCCTAGTACCCACGAACGTTTTGCGTAAAACTGTGTTCTCTTGGTGCCATGAGGTTCCGTGTGCCGGACACATGGGTTTCATCAAAACGTTGGAGAAAACCCAGAGGCAATTCTGGTGGCCTTCCATCAGACCTGATTTGAGCCGATGGGTGGCGGAGTGTGCCACCTGTAATCAAATGAAAACGGACAGGCAAAAACCTCAGGGATTGTTACAACCTCTGCCCACTCCGGAAAATCCGTGGGAGAGGTTCTCAGTTGACTTCATCATGGGTCTCCCGAAAGACCAAGGCAAAACAGCCATAGTAGTGGTGGTGGACTTTCTGACGAAAATGGGCCACTTTATCGCCTGCGCCCAGGTGCCCACTGCGGGCCAATTGGCTCACTTACTCTTGGTGAACGTTGTAAGACTGCATGGCCTTCCCCGAGACATTGTATCCGATCGAGGGGCACAGTTTACGGCTCGCTTTTGGAGAACTTGGTGTACAGCATTGCACATAACTTCATCAGTGTCCACCAGTTTCCATCCGCAGATGGATGGACAGACGGAGAGATTGCACCAATCCTTAAAACAATATCTCCGATGCTATGTGCAAGAAAGCATCGATTCTTGGGTGGATTGGTTGTGGGGGGCGGAAGTAGCCTATAATAGCACCCAACATGCATCCACACAACACACACCTTTCTTTTGCTCCTACGGGCATCATCCCAGATTCACCCCCATGCTATTACCTTCCGAAAACGTGAGGCTGCCAGTGGTGAGGGAACGGTTGTTGCGGGTACGCCAAGTACTTTTGGACGCACGCAAGAATCTTGCGCAGGCCAAAGCTCGATACAAACACCAAGCCGACAAACACCGGAGACCTAATCCGGTGTATCGGAAGGGTGATCTGGTATGGTTGTCAACCAAGAACATCAAATTCTAGAAACACAGCGTGTTTAAACCCCGGTTCATAGGCCCATACCGGGTGGTGGGGCATGTGAATCCGGTGGCTGTGCGTCTGCGTTTGCCTACGCAGCTGTGCATACATCCTGTGTTCCATGTTTCTCTCTTAAAACCCTCCAGATGTCCTGTTCGTAGGGCCCCTTTGCCTATCTGGGTGCAGCAGGATAGGGAGTATGAGGTGCAGAGTGTCTTGGACTCTCGATGGGTGAAGGGTCGCCTGCAATACCTGCTCTCTTGGAAGGGGTTTGGTCCGGAGGAGGATTCCTACCGGCGGGGGCCGTTCGGGCTCCCCGGTTGGTGGCCAAGTTCCACCGTTTATATCCTGAGAAGCCGCGGGTGGGGTTAGGCCCCTTTGTGAAGGGGGGTGTACTGTCAGGTTCCAAAGCGCCAGACGATCACGGGCCGCCAGCATGAACAAAGAACTACAATTCCCGGCATGCCGTGCTTACGTCGCGTACCAACGTGAGCTGCGCGCGCATGCCAGGAAATAAATGAGTGATGCAGACGGCGGTGAGACGCCGATAATTCCGTCCTGCGGTGGCGTTTCTGGAATCCTGGTCCGGTTGCGGTAAGATGCGACTTGTTGTTCCAAGTTCAACGGAATCGTGAGTATTTCGGAAGTTTGGAGGTGTGAGGCGTTGGTGTTTTCGATCCCAACAGCACACCCAGAGAATAGTATTCCTTTTGGGAGTTTCACTCGGCGGAGTGTTACACGGAGGTTCCTATACCTTCGCTTTCAGTCTAAGACGTTGGTGGCATTGCGTTTGGTCCTAGGGACAGAGACATTTATTGATTCAGTGCCAAACACAGCCATAACATTAGTAAACCCTTATTGTAAATATTCGTACTTAGTGATAAACTAGCACAGTGGCGATAGGACTCACTTGGAGCATATTACTGAGCCTCGCTATTTTCTACCTACAAAGAGTAAGCCCACAGAACTTTCTGGTGCACAAGCTTATTTTGGAGAAGCCGTTTCAGAGTGTGAATTAACATTGTGTAAAAGACTTGAGGAGACTTCTCACCCCCTGTTTCTCACTGAGTGGACTCCTGGGAGAGCAGGGTTCATTATTATTTCCTTATCTCGTTTCTACAGGAGACAGGAGGGGTATTGGAGAAAGGGAACTGTGAATTACCCATATAATAAGACATGATGCATTGTTCATGGTATGTGTAGTGCACCCTTTTTGTTGAACAATAACTGCAATAACAGCTAACCTATATCAGAGGGCATTAAATGGTGTTCGTTTTGTTTTCACAGTTGGGCACAGTTCCTTATACCTCCTCAGACCACTGTCTCCATTGGATTTGATCTTTGTGTATTTTCCTTTACAGGTATTGATTGGTCACAGTGGGGTGGTTGTGGGTTAAGGGAGTGTACGAACACAACTGTTATAGGTTAGGGAGATAGGGTGTTCTAAAATCTTGTTCTTTGTTGTTACAGATCTCCCTCCCCGCTGTTCCCTTCCTTTCCCGCGCCCCGCTGTACTATCTTGGTTGTTCGTTTCAAAGTATATGGAACTCTGAGGTAGTTCGGTAGGGAAGGGAATTGGACTCTCATCACAGCCCCGAGGAAGTTGGAAGCCGAGCCTGATATGTTGTTTGTGTACTGTAGGGGGTCGTACTGGGTTCTAGTGTTTTAGGATTTAGGGTAGTGCAGTTGTGTTTGGGTAGTGAAGGGGGTCGTGCAGGGATAGTGTTTTAAGGGTTATGGGTAGTGCACTGGTGTTTGTATAGTGTAGGGAGTCATGCTGGGGATAGTGTTTTAGGGTTTAAGGCAGTGCAGTGGTGCTTGAGTAGTGCAGGGGGTTGTGCTGGGGGTAGATATAGGGTTTAGGGTAGTGCAGTGGTGTTTGGGTAGTGTAGGGAGGTAAGCTGGTGGTAGTGTTTTAGGGTTTTGGGTAGTGCAGTTATGTTTGGGTAGTGTAGGGTGTCCTGCTGGGGGTAGTGTTTTAGGGTTCAGGGTAGGGCAGTGGTGTTTGAGCAGTGGAGTGGGTAGTGTTTTAGGGTTTAGGGTAGTGCGCCCCACCAGCCACAATATCCGTGGACAAAGGGGATCCTAACTCTTTTGAACTCTCCGCCAATTTGATAATTTGGGTCAAGGGCCCTACCACATCCAAGACCTATCAATTCTATTCTTGGGATCCCACATATACATGGAGAAAAAGGTACATCATTTCTCATCAATTTCAGGCATGTGGGGCACCTTCCCCTTCAGTGAGGGCCTGGGGCATTCTCCCCTCTTCCTAATCCTGACCTCCCTTTCAAGGGGTAGATGGATTTTCCCCACCACATACTCTGTCACTTTGGCGTCAGGGGTCCACTCCGCCGACATAGGATGATAAATTTGGGTAGGCTTGAACAAGTCCGAGTGGACCCTGTCCCCAACCGGGGACTGAGAGGAGTGGGACTCGGGACGCCAGGGTTGCCCAAAGTCCTTATCCTCATCGGAGGAGAAATAGTCCTCCTATACACCCTCTCCCGACGTCGGGGTCTACAATAGTGGTGACAGCATCACAATATTCTCTGTGCTCCTCTTCCTCCCGGCAGGATGCATGTTTTAGCATTTGAGCACTTTTGAGGAAGGTCTCCGTAAATTTATCAAATCCTTCCAAGTGCCCCGCGTTATGCTTAACGGTCCTTTTATTTCCCATCTGGGAGCTACTGGGACCAAACAGGGGGGGTGCCAGGGAAAATATTTAAAGACCCATCCAGTTTCAATCCCCAATCCTACTGATAAACAACACAAGAAAACTGGTGGTCTAGTGAGAAGAAAAGAAAAAGAATATATACACAGAATGAAGGTACGAGCAGGACCTTTAACAGATCATTGCCCTTGGTGGCCAGTGTCATCATTTGGAAAGCCATAGGCGCCCTTGTCACCTCAGCTCTTCTGGCAGTGTGCCAAACGCTGATAGACTAGGCGTGTTGCTGACAGCGATAGAAAATGCAGTGCAAAGAAAAATGAAATATGAAAGTGTAAGTGAATTAAAAAAGATACAACAGTGGTCCAGGATACATTTATTGGTGACCACTGGTGGACTTATTAAAAAATACAGTGTCGGTTTTGAATTAATCTACCGAAAATGGTCTACTAGTTTGAGCAGTAGTGGGTTCAGGACCCCGGCTTTCTTCAGGACCTAGTTAATGTGGCTACTGCATTACGTGCAATTTTGAAAAACAGTGATAAGAAAAAAGCGTAAAAAATATATATATATTTCACAGTGTTAATACATGTGACCAATCACAATACCTCTGTGTAGGATGGATGGTTATTCATACCTGTGGAGATAAGACAAGCTTCAATATCCAGAATCCACAATGATATGCTTTGTCAATCACTGCTTACTAAACTGTTCTGTGTTTCCAAGAAAAAGTACAAGAGTAATACACTCACCTATCCTGTGTGAGGTAAACAAACCTCACCTCACCTGGCTCTGACTCAGGTCAAGAAGGAGGCACCGCCCTACAAGGTGGGAATAACAAGTACAAAACAACCCGATGAGACAATAATCCAGACAACTATGTATGTGGACAAATTGTAATAATTGGGCTGATTACTATAAGAAGAATTCCATAAGTCCTCAGAGTTAAAATCTATTGAAATTATTAGATGCCTGTATGACGTTCTTCTCAAGAAAGCAAAGTATACTGAAGGGAGCAATGTATAGGACTCACCATCAATGTTATATTAGAGTAGACATGGTGTCAGCAAAAAGATCGATATGGTTGTCTCTTAAAGAGCTCTTGAGCACGTCTTTCAATTGCCATTTGTACAAGAAAGCTCCACCAATTCGGACAAGTAAAGTATGTGAAGTTATCAGCAAAATTACTGTGCTGACTCAACACTGTACTGAGTGGATCGGAGTGCCGTTAAACAATTTGCACACACATGATGAAACCTAAGAGGCAAGGTGTAAGAGCACTTCAATATACGTTGTTCCTAATAGCGCTCAACACTGTGCTGGGCGGATAGGAGTGCCGTTAACCATTTAGCACATACATGAAGAAGCCTACGAGGCGAGGTGTAGAAACGCTTTGTTATATGTTTATGAAAAAAAGAAAAAGATCATGATGTTACTAATAACGCTTACCTGTCCGTCGATACCCCAGGTTATGTCCTGAGGCAGGGGGAGGTAGCGTTTCACTGTAGCTTGCCGCCATTAGTGCTGGCCACGACAGGAACATGTGATAAATGTTGTCACTCGTACTGATCCAATGGACGGCTACAACTACAAAGTAACGTCATCGGACTGGGAATTGTAGTCCAGAAAGACAATAATGTGTGTCAGCTTTGAAGAACGATGGAAGCATGCGCAAAATATACCCATAAGGAAACCGGGTGTTGATGAGAACTGGGCAAGAAAAGAAGGTCGCTACAGGGCATCCATTGTATGGTAACTGGAAAGAATAGTTATTTCAAGGTTAAGATACTACATGTGTATGCAAGGGTAACAGTGAAAATAAAATAAAATAAAATAAGGGACTATACTGGCTATATGCTCTCATGTCTATGAAGATAATCATCAGACGTTCAGTCATGTATAAGGTGTCATTAGTTTTACAAATTGAATGAACAATAAGCAAACGCAGAGTGTTGATTTCACATTCATATGACACATCTGTGTACAGTGGTGGTTTGTACAACTAGCTTTCATAGCAGGGTCCAAGGAATATCGTCAGTAAGACCTTGTGAAGCACTTTTTAGCTTGAACACCCACCTCTGTTCCCTCTGGAACAGGTATTTAGTCCTGTCACTCACATGGGGAGGTATAGTTGGTTTCTCCAGGACTGTCCAGAAAAATTCTTCCGGTTTATGTTTCAGCTCTAAAAAATGCCTCGTGAGTATAGTATTAGACTTACCACAACGGAAGGTGCTTTTGTGTTCCAACATACGTTGTCGCACCTTTCTTGTGGTCATACCCACGTATCGTTTTTTACAAGGACATTCAATTAGATAGATTAAATGGTCACTATTACAGTTGGAAAACTGTGTCTGAATCCAAGGTCTTTGAGTGCCAATGTCTATGGTTTTGGTCTGTTTAGTCTGCGGGCATATGGAACAATTGCCGCAAGGGAAATGACCTTTGACCGGAGGTAAATCCCATAGGCTGTTATTCATGATAGGTTTTGTCATTGGCCTCGTATGTACCAGGGCATCTCGCAAATTCCGCCCTCTCTTAAATGCAAAAAGAGGCATGGGAATTCGTCCATTCCGGGTCTTTAGGAAACACCAGTTCTTACGGATGCATTTCTGTAAGGCATTACTTAGAGTAGTGAAGGTGTTAACAAATGTCATGCGTTCCAAAGGGGGTTTCGCAACTCTAGGTTCCAACAGAGCTTCTCTGTGATTATTGGAAGCCCTCTTACAGGCCGTTTTTACCAAGTGTCTAGGATACATCTTGTCCTGCAACTGTTTGGATAGATTCTTCGCATGATGTTTGTAAGCCTCTGATGTAGAGCAATTGCGCTTCAAGCGTAAAAACTGACCAAACAGGAGATTCTCCCTTAGGGATTTCGGGTGCTGGCTATCGAATCTCAATAGAGCGTTGCATGCCATCGGTTTACGATAAAGTTCGTTTGATAGGCATGTAGGGGTAACGTACATAGAAAGGTCCAGAAAATAAATCTTGTGTTTGCTAATTTCCAAAGTGAACCGTAAAGAACGATTTCGTGTATTCAGCCAGGTGTGGAAAGCTCGGACTGACTCTTCGTCCCCCCGCCAGACCACCAGGATGTCGTCAATGTACCTCTTCCAGAGTGTGATCGACTCATGGAAGGGATTATTAGCGGTCAGGACTTGCAGTTCTTCAAACCTATGTACATACAAATTTGCCAGGCTCGGCGCATAAACACTGCCCATACTTGTACCTGACACTTGTAAGTAATAGGTCTCTTCGAATTGAAAAAAGTTCTCTTTCATGGCCAGGTAGGCCAGGGTCATGATGAAATTGACTGGGGTAATGGAATTAAGTTCAGTGTGACTTAAGATGTCCGAAATAGTCTCAAGGGTCTCATCTCGTGGTATAGAGGTGTATAACGATACGACATCCAGGGATACCAAGATGTCGAGGTCAGGATTGAAATCTACTATGGGCAACAGTCTGAGAACGTCCTTTGTATCCTGTAAATAGGTTGTCATTTTTTGTACAATTGGACGTAGGAAAAAGTCTAAAAATTTAGAAAGAGGTTCCAAACAGGAGCCAATACCTGATATGATCCGTCTCCCTGGTGGAGGCCTCTGGACTTTATGTATTTTGGGGAGGATGTAGAAATAGGGCATGACAGGGTGGATTGTCTGCAGATATATAGATTCCTGATTAGTAATCCAACCCTCTGTCAATGCCTCCTTGATGGTACTGCACACGCGCGGGGTAGGATCTTCTTTGAGAGGGCGGTAGCAGTTCCTGTCACTTAGCTGGCGGATGCATTCAGCTCGGTAATTGTCTGAGTCCATCAGGACCGTCGCACCCCCTTTGTCGACCGATCATTTGTCAGTGCTGTAAGTACTTGTAACTCTTTTGTCGGGATGTTACGGTATGTATTACCCTTATTGTTCTCACACAAAAATTTGACATTCTCGAGAACTGCTCTTTCAAAGGCCAAGACCTGGGGTGGTATTAAGTGTGATGGAGGGTTGAAATTGGACCTATTTTTTAGTCCCGTATTAGTATTTTCAATTAGGGTCTCAGACGGTGTCTTGTCTTTAAAGAAATGGTGCAACCGCACCTTTCTGAAAAATTGGGATAGCTCTCGATGTACTGCGAAGTCATCCCCCTTACTCGTGGTGACAAAACCTAAACCTCTGCTCAGGACCGACACCTCATCTTGTGTCAGTTTTTTAGAGCTAAGGTTGACTATAAGGTCCTGTTTTACTGAACCCCTCACATCAGCCCCTGGTTCTGCCCCTGGTTGGTTTTGGAGCGAGTACCAATCTGATTCAGAGTGGTCGATGCTAGGTTGCAATGTGTTTGCGTTTGTACGTGCTGATTCTGTGGGTTCCGTTGTCGCCCACGAAACCTTCCTTGGCCTCCCCCTAAAAATGGCTGCTTGGGAAAATGAGGTTGAAAAGATTGGCAGGGATTAGGTGGCTGAAACTGTGGTGGAGGGAAACCCCATGGGGTTGGAGGCCACCATTGCTGGAACTGGGGGCCATTGTAACCTCTCCTAGACAATCTCCTCCCTCTACCTCTTGGTTGATATTGTCCCTGATCATTGGGGTCTGACACATCTGAGTCAGCATCTGAACTGTTGCCAGAGTAGGTGGATCCCAAATGTTTACCCTTGTTATTAAATGTGGGTGCAAGATATTCGTCGCTGGTGTAAGGATATACAACCTCATGCTTAAATTTTGCTAAGTCTTTTTTGAATTTCTCGATTTTTGATTGGAGGATAGAATCTTTAAGATCTTTGTTGGCTCTATTTGATTCATCCAGATTCTTTTTAAAGATGATATTGGTTACTGTGGTCTTAATTTGAGCTTTCATAACCTGTATCTCTATAAGGATTGCATCAGCAATCCTGTTAGCCTTGCATATAATTAATAATAGCCAGTCCCGCGTGCATCTCTAGGCGATTAAGGACCAATTTTACGAAATGTTCTGTCTTGTAGGAATAGCCTGGGGCGTTGGTCACTATGAGACCTGGAGGGGCGCAGTTCCCGCGTAGATATTCTGCCATAATCGCCCCGTGTATCACAGTGCGTGTGAGTGACTTCTTGAGAGCTGTAAGTGAGTCCCAGTCATTGGTGGTTGAAGTAGATGGACCAGAAAAGGTATCTAAAATGCTTGGTGTATTATCTGGTATATTCTGATAGGTAGCATCATCAAAAGCCAAACCGCTAAACTCAGTCATGGCTGCAGGAGGTAAGGTGTAATAACCCCTAAAGATTAAAAAGAGGAAAAAATAGAAAACTAAACTAAGCTAAAGCCGCTAAGTTGGGGCGATTTAATTCCTCGATTCGAGGGTGCATGTTTTAGCATTTGAGCACTTTTGAGGTAGGTCTCCGTAAATTTATCAAATCCTTCCAAGTGCCCCGCGTTATGCTTAACGGTCCTTTTATTTCCCATCTGGGAGCTACTGGGACCCACCACCACCAGATCTGGGTCACTGAGCATCCCCGGGATGCGTTTTGCCAGATTATTAACCTGATCCCTAAGAAGAACCATTGCCCTAGAAATAGCCAGAGAGAGGGCTTGGTCCACTGCTGGAGGGAGAAGTTGGGGGGTCATTCCTCCTCCACTTCCTGGTAGGAGGAGGACAAATGGTCTTTAGGAGAAGACATAATAGCAGAGGGTGTGAGCACAGAACAAATGCCCTTAAAATTCTTAAGGCAGCCCCCTCGCCGGTGCTCCAACAGCTGGGCTTTCCCAGAAGCTGTAATAAGAATAGACTGAGGCACAATACCAATTACCACCACCATGTGGCGCTGGTCACTAACGTTGGCCATCTGGGGAAATCACTATGTAGCAGTGTCAAAATTAGGCGAATGTTGGTCGGCAATCAATCGGACACTGAAGGAGTGACCAGATTCACAAACGCGCGTAAAGACTACCAGGAGCACTCGACGGAGCTGCCTCGCTCGGACCAGACGCGCCTGACATGATCTCACTGCGCGCAGAGCGCAGAGCAGGAGAAACTGAAAGGGGGAGAACGTGCTCAGGCAACACCCTGCTGCGCAGGGAATGAAACAATACCAAGGCAATAATGCTAATAACGTGCACAAGAAACCGCTATACAAACAGCAATAACATCAGATTAAGCCAAGAATGTAAGGAATACACTTAAATGATGAGGAGTGAAGAAAGAGGAAGCGGAAGGGACATCACAATATTATATACAATGGACTGTGATATGATTGGACTATAGTTGCCTTGGAGACTACCCCGCTAATGGTTCATGGGTTGTGTAGTCTTTTGTTCAATAAATGTTGGTTTACGTTTTCTTTGAACTGCTATGCAAATAAAGTGAGGAAAGATATGCATAATCCTTGCCTTGCACACTTCTGTCATTGGGCTACATGTGAGCTACATCTGTGTGATATTTGTTACATGTGGGCTCTTTTTTCTCTGGTGGCCATCTTGGAAGACTTATTTGTTATGAAGTTTCCTAATTTCTTCATTTACTGCAGTCTCCTCAGTAGGAAATGCTTTCAGTTTTTACTTTGATTCCATCAAGAAGGCATTCAGATGTGTCACACATTTGCCATAATGTCAGAACGTTAGATCTCTAGTTGTACAATAGATCACTGTAGTAAAGCTACTGCTCACCAGGGAGTTAACTGGAAGTCTACTGCTGGTATTGAAAGTGATTGTTTCAGTCTGCATGTCAGAATTTTCTAATGAAATGGAAGAGGATTTGAGATCTCACTTAAAACATGCCCTACATTTTCTTTCCATTAATTAAATGGGGTAACCCAAAAGGTACGGACCCGGGTATATTGCAGTAATAATAAAACAGTGGTCCAAAACCTATTTCTTTTTAAACTGATCTAAACAGTCAATATTCATATAATTATTTGTTCATGGGCGTTCACATAGAGTCCGCACCTATGCAAAAATGCACTCAGTTTTTTCAAGCACAAAAATTATATATATCACTAAATCAGCCATAAAACAAATCAGAGTACAAGAACTAATTTATTGTCCCTAGATCATGCAATTGATAATTCATACATTTTCAGCATAGAAAGTTGCCCAAAGACACGTGCACAAGAAGAGTGATCAAAAGAGTGTGTAGTGGATAAAGAAGAAGAAAAGACAAAGTAATAATAAACAGAATATTCACATTTTTGTACAATTACGGTTTCACAATTTTCCGTATTCAAACTACCTGGCCCCATAAAACAATCAGAACAACTAATGTCAGTATAATCCAAATTAAAAGGACATTAATGTCAATTGTGTGCACTTTTTTTATCACAGGTATAGGTCCACGGTAGTAATAATATCATCGACATTTCGACTCGACTTATGGTTGTCCGGTAATTTGAACCTGGACCGTGCGAGTCTTCATCAGGACAGAAATTAAATGGGCAACAAGGGGTAGCAGATGACCCTACAAAAAATAAAAAGGAGGGGATGATTACCCTATTGTAGTGATATATAGATACAAATTAATTAAAAACCCCATCAGGGGCAAAGCGCTTACCCTCGGGGTCAGGGCCAACAAGGTGTGCCTCTTTACTGGACCAAGTAAAAGTCACTTCTGAAAAACATAATTAAGCAGGACATAGGCAACTCATACTATTAGGCCATGCGTGCATTGTAATCACATAGGTATATGCTTGATATTTTACCTTATTGATGATAAATCATCCATTTCACAACGTATTCAAGAATTTTCTAATCAGCTGTGTCAAGTTCCTGTATCCAACGATCAGGAAGCTGTTGTTAAGAAGGAATGTCATAAGGATATGTCCAATCCGACTCATAATATGTAAAGTCAGTACTCTAATGACACCCACAATGTTTACCTTTAAATTAGTGCCTCAAGTCACAAAGAATCGCTCCTGTCCTCAATGATCAGGAAGCTGTAAAAAGAGAGAAAAAAGCGATGCTGTGTTTTTTAATTCACTCCCAAAGCGACTAATATGTCACACATTGGCGGAAATCAGCACCAGGCTCCGTGTTATAGCAGGAGTCTCTTACCGTACTGCCACAATTGCAGGCTACTCGATCCATCAACCTCCAAGCGGTTCTGAAAGATTTCCGCCTTTTAGGAGATGTCACGTGATTCATGTGTCGAATCCCTATTCTACCCAATGGTAGAAATAGTTAAAGGACTTTGCGTGAACGGGGACGTTTAATTTAGTTTGCGGTGAAAGGGCTGGGACATATAATTTAAAGTATGTATTTACATTTATACCATTGCAACAAATCATTGTATCGTCATGTGACAAAATTCGTAATTTATGTTCAAAAAACCACCTCTGAAATCGGACATGATTCAACAAGCGCCATTTTGAATTGGGAACAGCTAACCGAGATGTACATATTAAATAGATTGGTCCTGTATTCATTTAAGATCACAAACACTTTTAAATACATGGCACACAGAATTATGTTGTGTCAAGGTTAAAACATGTCAAATTATCCACAATCCCAGTAATTATTGGATATTTACAAAACAGGGCATTCCTGTATATCATTGGCTCAATACAATTTTGAAAATACTACATACAAGTATATAGATCAAAAATTGCAGGTTAATGTTCTATTCATTGTCTATGTCCCTAGTAAAGAGACTTGTCTATTAATTTCCTCCAGCTCATTCAGTCCAGCGTTCACTGTTCCCAAACAGTGTATCCATTTACACTCCCTCATATTGAGAACACTATGGAAATCTCCACCACGTGGGTTAGCTGTCACTTTTTCTACAACCCACCACTTCAAACTGTCTTCAGAGTGCTCAAATTTCGAAAAATGTTCTACCAAAGGTGCTCCCTGGGTACCACAGCGTATACGACTCATATGCTGCAGGATCCAGCATTTGACCTTCTGTATGGTCCGCCCTATGTATAACAACCCACAGGGGCACATGATGGCATATATTACCCCTGCGGTATTGCAATTACTGTGCTCCTTCAAATTATACGTACACTCATTGTAGCTGAAGGTCGTACATTCTGTTGTCAGTGGGCATGCCTTGCATATGCCACATTTGGTATGTCCTACCACTGCAGGCAAGCCCCAAAGTGTAGTCTGATACACAGTTTGCCTCATCGGTAGTAGGGATTTTACCACATGCTCCCTGATGTTTCTACCCTTGCGGAACGCATGTAGTGGTGGTCCAATCCCTCCAAGTTCTCCACTAATCAGGTGCCAATGCCGATTTATGCATCTCTTTATGGCATTACTTTTTGTGTTAAAAGTCATAACACACACCAATCTGTCCTCAGTGGTTTTTGGTTTTACACTCAACAGATGTTCTCTATGATTGTGCCATGCTCGTTTCCGTGCCTTTTTTAATAACCTTAAGGGATACCCTCGTTCACTCAATCTCGCTATTAGAAGTGACGATTCATCAAAAAAATCCTCCTTTTTAGAGCAGTTCCTCCGCAACCTAAGGAACTGCCCGAAGGGCAGATTGTCCCTTAGGTTGCGGTGATGATGGCTGGTATATCTGAGCAAGGTATTTCTCTCACTGCTCTTTCTGTGTAGATTAGTATACAAAAAAAACCTTCTGTCTTAATTTGTATGTCCAAGAAGTTGATTGAGTTGTTATCAAAATCAACCGTGAATTTGATGTCATTTGAACAATCATTCAACCACATATGGAATTCCGTTAGATCTGCTTGACTGCCCTCCCAAATCAGTAGGACGTCGTCAATATACCGGACCCATAGTAAGATGTTATTCCGGTATGGGTTGTATTGATTCAAAATGTATGTTCTTTCATATTCACTCATAAATATGATGGCTAGATGGGGGGCAAAGCTTGCCCCCGTAGCCACCCCCTTTGTTTGGACGTAATATTTGCCCTGGAACATAGAAAAGTTTTTTGTCATGGCGATTGAAAGTAATTGAATGATGAACTCCGTCGGAACTCTATGTGGGGCATCTCTTTTATTCAGGACATATTCTATACATTCCAGCGCTGCTTGCTGAGGGATGTTTGTATATAGCGCTGTGATATCCATAGTGGATAGTAAGCACTTATTACTATCATATGGACGTCCTTCAACCAACTAAATGGTGTGCATCGTGTCCCTTATGTATGTGGGTGTGGAGATGGCAATGGGTTTTAAAAACACATCCACATACTTGCACAAAGGTTCGAGCAATGACCCACATCCTGATATGATGGGCCTCCCAGGGGGGGCATTCAGATTTTTATGCACCTTTGGGAGAGTATAAATGGTCGGCATCCGCGGATGCTTGTTGTTGAGAAACTGATGTTCGTGTTTAGTGATTAACCCATATTCCAGTGCTTTTTTTGTCAATTTGGAGATGGAATAACTTATCTCTTTAGTGGGATCTTTTCTAAGTAAGATGTATTTCCCTTCCACTGCTAATTGGGACAGTATTTCAGTTTTGTATTTTTCAAGACTTTGAATCACTATATGTGGGAGGACTAAATTTTGAGGGAGGTCCTAATCCGCTGCCTGAGAAGACCGGATTATAGGGAACTTTCAGAAAATGATGTTTCAAACGAATCTTTCAAAAAAATTGCTGCAATTAAATTTTCAAATTAAAATTATTGGGTACTGTTTTAGGCACAAAAGATAGTCCTTTAGAGAGGACGTCCTGTTCAGTAGGTGACAGTTGGTAATCAGATATATTAATTAAGGGGTTCTCGGGTTTGTAACCCGAGAACCCCTTAATTAATATATCTTCTCAGGCAGCGGATTAAGACCTCCCTCAAAATGTAGTCCTCCCACACACCTATTGGATCATAAAATAATGGCATACGAACAGGTGGTAACACGTGATGTGGAAAATGTATTAACCAAACGGCAGTATGTCCCTTATAACATAAGTCGACAAGAAAAAGCTGCCTTATATTCCTTGAAAAACAACAGTGACATCGTAATAGAGCCCGCCGATAAAGGCGGGGCTATAGCGATACAAAGTGTTCTCAATATGAGGGAATGTAAATGGATACACTGTTTGGGAACAGTGAACGCTGGACTGAATGAGCTGGAGGCAATTAATAGACAAGTCTCATTACTAGGGACATAGACAATGAATAGAACATTAACCTACAATTTTTTATCTATCTACTTGTATGTATTATTTTCAAAATTGTATTGAGCTAATGATATGCAGGAATGCCCTGTTTTGTAAATATCCAATAATTACTGTGATTGTGGATAATTTGACATGTTTTAACCTTGACACAACATAATTCTGTGTGCCATGTATTTAAAATTGTTTGTGATCTAAATTGAATACAGGACCGATCGATTTAATATGTACATCTCGGTTAGCTGTTCCCAATTCAAAATGGCGCTTCTTGAATCATGTCCGATTTCAGAGATCGTTTTTTGAACATAAATTACGAATTTTGTCACATGACGATACAATGATTTGATGCAATAGTATAGATGTAAATACATATTTTAAATTATATGTCCCAGCCCTTTCACCACGATCTAAATTAAACGTCCCTGTTCACGCAAAGTCCTTTAACTATTTCTACCATTGGGTAGAATAGGGATTCAACACGTGAATCACGTGACATCTCCTAAAACGCGGAAATCTTTCAGAACCGCTTGCAGGTTGATGGATCGAGTAGCCTGCAATTGTGGCAGTACGGTAAGAGACTCCTGTTATAACACGTAGCCTGGTGCTGAGTTCTGCCAATGTGTGACATATTAGTCACTTTGGGAGCGAATTAAAAAACGCAGCATCGCTTTTTTCTCTCTTTTTACAGCTTCCTGATCATTGAGGACAGGAGCGATTCTTTGTGACTTGAGGCACTAATTTAAAGGTAAACATTGTGGGTGTGATTAGAGTACTGACTTTACATAGTATGAGTCGGATTGGACATATTGTTATGACATTCCTTCTTTACAACAGCTTCCTGATCGTTGGATACAGGAACTTGACACAGCTGATTAGAAAATTCTTGAATACGTTGTGAAATGGATGATTTATCATCAATAAGGTAAAATATCATGCATAGACCTACGTGATTACAATGCACGCATGGCTTAATAGTATGAGTTGCCTATATCCTGCTTAATTATGTTTTGCAGAAGTGACTTTTACTTGGTCCAGTAAGGAGGCACACTTTGTTGGCCCTGACCCCGAGGGGAAGCGCTTTGCCCCTGATGGGGTTTTTAATTAATTTGTATCTATATATCAGTACAATAGGGTAATCATCCCCCCCCTTTTTATTTTTTTGTAGGGTCATCTACTACCCCTTGTTGCCCATTTAATTTCTGTCCCGATGAAGACTCGCACGGTCCAGGTTCAAATTACCGGACAACCATAAGTCGAGTGGAAAAGTCGACGATATTATTACTACCGTGGACCTATACCTGTGATTAAAAGTGCACACAATTGACATTGATGTCGTTTTAATTTGGATTATACTGACAGTAGTTGTTCTGATTGTTTCATGGGGCCAGGTAGTTTGAATACGGAAAATTGTGAAACCGTAATTGTAAAAAAATGTGAATATTCTGTTTATTATTACTTTGTCTTTCCTTCTTCTTTATCCACTACACACTCTTTTGATCACTCTTCTTGTGCACGTGTCTTTGGGCAACTTTCTATGCTGAAAATTTATGAATTATCAATTGCATGATCTAGAGACAATAAATTAGTTCTTGTACTCTGATTTGTTTTATGGCTGATGTAGTGATATATATAATTTTTGTGCTTGAAAAAACTGAGTGCATTTTTGCATAGGTGCGGACTCTATGTGAACGCCCATGAACAAATAATTATATGAATATTGACTGTTTAGATCAGTTTAAAAAGAAATAGGTTTTGGACCACGTTTTATTATTACTACATTTTCTTTCTGCAGCACTAACCATAATGTCAACTGACAGGCTGCTCCTGTTGAAATATAACAGGAAGATATTTGAGATCTTACTTCAAATATGTCCTAATTTTTATTTCTACAGCACTAACCGTAATTTCTATGACAAAATGAACCCCATCATTTTGTTCCTTTTTAAATTAAATGTTTTAAGTGTTACCAGTTTATTCCAATCAAGATGGCTTCAGGTGTGCCATACTTTTGTCATAGTTAAGACTGTTAGCGCTCTAGTTGTTCTTTAGAACACTCTGGGAACCTGAAGTAGAACACAAAGGAATCAACTGACAGTCTCTGCCCTTGTTGGATGTACATGTTTTTCTGAGAATGACAGACTTCATTCTCACACGACTGAGAAAGATAGTGTGAATTTACAGAAAATATGCTCTCATTTTAGCTTCGGGAGCACCTTCCATAAAACTCTATGGGACAAGCATTTGAAAAAGTTTTCTCTCAAACATGATTCATGATACCCCAGCAGAAGGTTTTTCACAGGGTAAAATCACATAAGAACACACCACAATTTCTGAGATTAGTATGGTGTAATCAACAAATGAACTCTAATGTAACTAAAGATTGTTATCACTCTTTATAGTTCTCCTTTTGGTAACCCTCAAAATCTTCGATTCACTACAATGCAATTCAATGGGGTACTATCATGTATATGGGTCCCAAGATGGCTGCCAGCAATTCCAGGATGAAGTGTTGACAGCCACAGACTATTTTCACGATGACATGTGTGGTTAGGCTTCGCCCAGATATCAATAATTTTACTTTTTCAAATTTCTCAGGAACTACTGAACGGATTTACACCATTTAACAAAAAGAGTTCTTTATGAACCAAGGGCTACCTTTTTGCCAAATTTGGTGTAATTCTGTTCACCATTTCAGGATGTAGCCGCGGCTAAAGTTTCCTATGGGAAATTGCATGGGGAAAATATGTTTAGGGACCCCCCTTTTTTCTAGGTCCCCGCTTGCCGAATCACCCCAAAACTTTCAAGATAGGAGCAGAGCGGACCATAAGTTTTGAAAATTTCGAGAAGATTGTTCAATCGGTGCGATTTTCCTATGCTGTTTAGGACCGCCAGTAGGTAATATATATATATTATTTAACAGAGGGGGACATGTAGTGTCTTGTGAGTTTAGCAATGACGCAACCCTTTTGCCTGCTAATGGACTCCGTAGAGCTGTGCAGTAAGTGTTAGGTGAATGTGACAAAGGCTGATTGAGAATGTTGCGTTGGGAGTAACACGCAAGTAAAGAAAGTCGCATAATACCAAGCTCCATGTGGGGCATAGTCTTTGGCTGTTGCCCAGGCTAGGAAAATGCTACAGTATTGAGTTTTGTGCCACCCTGTGACCCCTTTTATTCTGGATAAGAATATGTTACACTGAGGAACTGCGGGCATACTTAACAAAAAGTCACGCAGTGCAGCAAGTCACTTTGCTGAACTGCACTACATGAAGGGAAAAGGAAGAAATGCTCAGTTTTTTAACATAATAAGGCAGATTTCTGTCTTTTCCCAGCACAGGTGCACAACGTACTGCCGAGCACCAATGTAGGTACCATTGCACCATGTTGCAAGGGTGCCTGTGTTGTAAGCAGGATTGTATTTGTGCAGGCAGGGACACCAAGTCTTTCCTCATGTATGAAGTATATGTAGATTCCTTTCAACCACCACTGATCAGGTCTTTGTTCATAAAGATGCAATGTCAAGCACTTAAAATCAATACGCATACTGTAGAGTGGAAACAGGGCCCCTCTAATGGGTTCCTATGCGATCTGTACGCCAATTGGGCAGTACAAAGCATTGACCATGTCTTATTTTTACATCCAATGTATGTGAAACCTAGATGGAAATGAATTTGACCCCTGTGCCTTGGCAAGGGATTATGCACTTTTCAACCAGCTCTTAGTCTTCTTTTAACAGACACTTCACCTCTTAGAGTCATTGACATGAGCAGATTCTGGCATACAGTGTGGCTAAACAAAAGAAGAAAGGCAAAGACTTTTGATATGTTTTAGCACTCATTTGGGTCAATGAATTGATGCTTATTACCGACTGTATTTTCTTTACTATGAATATATTATTTTGCTACTTACTTCATGATCACAGGTGGCTTTAAAGCCCTAAGATATTGAACCCTGATTATTCAGAACAAATATATGATTGGGCACGAGTGGGGTATGCTTTACACAGTAAATCAAAATGTCTTACCTGAAGAGTTTCAAGTGCTTATGGTAGACATATCGGACCGATACTAAGGTTTTTGTCACAAACTCCCTGATAAGTTTCTTCCTCCGTAGTTTACCCCTTTGGATTATGAAGTACTTTGTTAATGCTGTGAACACAAAATTGTGTAACATCGGATGTTTTCAATTTTGTATAGGTTTTCAGATTTTTACAAAAAAAAAAGCATTTTTGATGATGAAGGCAAAGCAACATCACTATGAATCGGACCCAACATGTAATAGTTTGATTCACAGGCATTTTGCTATAACTTACTCTTGCGTACTCGTGAGTTCCAGGAGCTATCCAGAAGTACTCCTGGCTCAATACACATCATATGTTAGCAAAATCACCCATCATAAACTTAGCGAGATGAGAAGAGCCCTATTATACAGATTTATCATGAATAACTTTATTGCATAAATCATTGATTATAGTTAAGGCTTCCATTTTCTCTTTTTAGAGATAACTACAGACAATAAGCATTCTATTTCCTGTCTGTCTTTATTTTTAGAAGGGGAAAAATACAGAAACTTGTGTTTCTTTTGAGTGACTCTCCTTGCTGTCTTTTGAGAATTCCAGAACAACTGCTAAGCAGAGACACTATGAGGATTTGAAAACAGGATGAGAGCCCCTTAAATACAGGAATATGTTCACATATATTTATAATGCTAATATTCACCTGCTGGTGTAGTATTTTGTAATACATGGATGCCTAATTTGCTAAAACGTGATGAGTAGGTGTTTATCAGTCAAATAAATGAGGAAGTATACAATTTTCCGACCTCATTTATCCTCAAAGCATAAAATAAATATGGATAAATACCAATAAAATAGCAGAAAAAGAAATATGGATAAATACAGATGGAAGTGATAAAAAAAACATACAACCATGAGCCCTAATTGCTATAACATTTGAAACGTAAGAAAATCTAATATCCATTTATAGAAAACACCCTTGCAGTGAAAATCCAGATGCAATACATTTATAAAATCAAACAATTGTTTTACATTAACTAATGGGTTATACTATCGACTATGGCTAAAAATGTTAAGACAAAAATAAGAAATGTAATACAATTGCTCAATAAGGAATTACTGTGAACACTATGAACAGAAATTGACAGCCTCTTCTATTATCCACTCTCCCATTGTAAAACTACCAATACAAAATGATTATAAAGAAGCAAAAGGTTGTTTACGTCGACTGATGAATCATGCTACTGACTCTGTCTAACTTGTTAAAGCATAAATTAGATTTGATGAAGACATTTCATTAGTTTGTGACAAAGGAATTGCTGTGAGCATTAAAAGAAAAATGTACAGTCTCTTCTATTGCCCTCCTGTTAAATTCTCTAAAATATTTCCGTAGATTCTGATGTATGGCCATGAGCTTTTGGCACAGGAAATTAATATGCCCTATTGAATCATTAATACAGCCACACAGCTTACATCCCAATAAGCCGAGACAGGAAATATTCCAAGACCCTCCAAATTGGGATATACATTTATCTAAATCTTTAAAATGTAATTTTTACATGATCTTCTAAATTAGAGGTAATTTATGGTTGCTTTACAGTGGCATAAGAATCTAAATCCAAATCTTCATTTTAATGATGCTATAAAGTCTATTTGTCTCTTTCGGATGTCCTTAGGCATACCACTGAGAATAGGTAGCTGGGGGTCGTGTTTTGCCTCTATTGAGTCATTTAGGGCCAGATGTAGGTAGGGTTTTACCGGTCGGTAACGGCCGAATTCGGCCGTTACCGACCGGTAAAAGGAATTTGAGATGTAGGGGGCAGAATCGGTAAATTTACCGTTCTGTAAATTTACCGATCTGTAATTTTACAGAATCTGTAAATATACCGGTCGGTAAATTTACAGAACGATATATTTACAGATTCTGTAAAATCGATATGTAGGTGGGACTCTGATGAGTCCCACAAGGCCTAAGAAATCGGTATTTTACCATCAAATTCAATTTGATGGTGAAATACCGATTCAGGTGAGCATGCAAATGTGTGCATGCACACCTGTGCCATATGACAGGCAGACCTGCCCTTAGGGCAGGTATGCCTGCCATATGGCCCCCGAACCTTTTTTGGGGGTGCTAGAGGGTGTCAAAGTGACACCCCCTGCACCCTTGCCAAAAATCTGTATTTACCGATCGGTAAATACCGACCTGTAATGCCCCATTCATTCCTATGGGCTTCAAAGCCCATAGGAATGAATGGAGCATTACCAGTCGGTATTTACCGAATCGGTAAATACAGACTTTTAAAGAATCGGTAAATCCACATCTGGATTTACCTACATCTCGGTACATCTATTTTACCGACTCTTAAATACCGAATCGGTAAAATTCGGTATTTAAGTGTCGGTAAAATAGATTTACCTACATCTGGCCCCTAATGTCATAAGGCTGAGGCTCGCCTTTGTGTCTATGTTTGTACTTAGCTCATCAAAAATGAGTCGCTTGATGGAGTCTGCATTGGCTCTGCTGCAGTCACAGATATTATTTATTGTTGCAACCATGTGGAGTGCTCGAAATGATGAAATATCCAGTTTGAAATGTAGCATACTTTGAGGGACTGATTGACTTCTTTGCATGTATATGGTGTTTAAGACCGAAATAGTTTTTCAAATAAAAACCTGTGATCTGTACAGCAGTGATAGTTCTTTTTGTATGAACACTTTGATTGACCAATCGATTGCCATTCCTCCATAAATAGCCCTTCCCAGCACTGTGCCCTACTGCTGTAGGCACACAGCGGGATTCTCCGCTGAAGGTAGGGTCAACAGCCACTGCCAGTGTTGATAACTGAACCCCTTTGAGCCAATGAGGAGGCGCTGAAGGTGGCAAGCAGGGACCGGCGGAAAGAAGCTGTGAAGCGCTGAGATGACACGACATGCAAGAGAGGAGCCAAGCCTAGCAGGGGCCACAGAGCCACAATGCCACAGAGAGGAGCATGGGCATGGGCATGGACATGCAACATTTCAGCGTCTCTATCCTTGTGTCAAGTTTGAAGCTAATGAAGCTCATTATGAAGTGACTTAATTCCCTTAAGGAGGGCAATTAATCCTTTCTCAGGGGAACAGGTGTGAAGGACTGCTCCCATTCATATTTAATCAGCTGGTTCTCCTGAACCTGATGATGATAGAGTAGTATACCGCTACTGTGGGTGGGATACGCTTTAGGAGCTCGCTAAATCCTGCTAAGTCTTTGCTCTGCTAGGAACAAACAAAATCATACAGAACACTACTCAAGGTCCTTCTTACAAGAGGCCCATAACATCCAATGGAGACCAGCAATTGTGTTATGGGCCAAACAGGAATGAGGATGTCAGTGGATTTCCTGGAGACATGTCACGTTTCCTACAGAGATTTCAGCTACTGAAAACACCAAAAATGTCCGCTGAAGGGGAGAATGAGGAACTACCAAGGAACCAGATCCAGTATTGCCTATTCTGTAAGTGCTCATTAAAAGGACTGTCTCAGTGTTCAACTAACAATTGCTTTTAATTATGTGCTCCCAGAGTTAATGGGAGCCCAAGACTCAAAACGTGAAAATGTAACTCTTTCGTATTTGGAAAATTCATAGTGAGGACCAAAATATTAATCCCCTGGGGTAAAACCACAGAGTTAGACCATCAAGAGGACATTGACCAGGTATCACCAACTAAGTAGGCTAACTGCTGGATTTCAAAGCATCCTGGATTTAAAGGAAGACTTCCTAACACTTTATATTGCTCTAAGTTTTCCGTTTCAGGACGTCTTCAACTTTTCTATATGTTGCCTCTTGAACATTTCAGGAACAATTTCTTGCAGTGCAGAACAAATAACTTTGGTGTGCTAGGTCGACAAAGACACATTAGAAGTTTTAGAAAAAACCTACTGGCATATTTACAAACCCGTGTTTTCTAAATATGCCCCTCATTGACGTTCCCGTGGCTATATGGGCTTTGCCATATTTACAGGGCAGCATTAAGCCACTTAAAGTGACAGAGGACGGCGTTAGCCTTGTTGGCTTAATGCCGCACTCCTCCACTTCTGAAATGCAGGGCTGCACTGTATTTACAAGAATACGATGCAGCCCTGAGTTTCACCCTGTTCTGCCACTAAATTTAGCAGCCTAGCGCCAATGCAGGTACCCTTGCATGATAGTGTATGGGTGCTTCGTTGAGAGGAAGGTGTCCCTTCCTGCACATAAACAATGTGAATGGCGTTTTGCAACTTCTATAAGTGCTGCATTGTGCAGCACACATAAAAGTTGCAGGTTACTGAGATGGGTGGCAGATTCTGGGTTTAGATGCTGCAATGGTCAGGGCACAATATTGATGATGGCACGTGCCTCATAAATGGCTACTCCCTAGAGCCATTATAGGGTCCTTGTTTGAGTTGTGGGTAGAGGACTGTATCTTCTTAGTGAGTATCTCGTAGGTGGTATAATTTCCAATGTTAATTGGTTGATTTTGAATGTAATTTGTTTATTACATTTTCACACATAGAGCAAAAAGACTGTCTTTTTGCTCTATGTGTAAAAAAATTAATAAACACATTACGTTCGAAATCAATCAATGTACTTTGGGAATTATTCCACCTACGAGATACTCACTAAGAAGGTACAGTCCTCTACCCACTACTCACACATAAAAGTTGCAACTCGTCATTTTTTTTAAAGATTGTTTATATGCAGGTAAATACACCTTCCTGCATGTAAACAATCAATGGCGTTTTGTTGTTTCTATAGAAACAGCAAAAACGAGGAGAAATAAAGCATTTCTCCTCATTTCACCAGAGTAAGACCAGGTTTTCCCTGGTCTTAATGTTGACGCTGCCCCATATTTATGCGACCCTTGTACATATGGGGCAGAGTCAAAATCAATGGGTGTTGCGGTGGAATGTCCACCACAACCCCCATTGCCCGCCCTTTTCACGCTATGTATAGCATGAAAGGGGGCCTTGTACAAGGCAGCCTTAAGCCACATTAGTGACTGAACTCAGCCTTGTAAATAAGGTGAAATCCATATCTCCAGAGGAATGACACTAAAAGGGACGTTCTTGTGGCGATAGTGGCTTGTAAATATTCCCCTAAATGCCTTCACTTAGGTCTTAGAGGAAATCATCATTTTTCGGTGATTTTAGGTGTGGTTTGCTCTCCTTTTTGCAGTCGCGGTGTTATTTTTTTGTTGTAAGTGGTTCCTGCTGCACCTGCTTTCCAGCTGTCTGATGAATCACTTTCCGAAAGATCGTTTGTTCTTCTTGGCAGGAACAATAATCAATCACAAGGGGGAGTAACATCCGAGGCTGAAGATCGGGCTGAATGCTGATGAAACGAGCCACAACAGCCGTCGTGCATGAAACAAAGCAAACTATTTTCCACTTTTTTTCTGACCGGAATTTTCATGCTTGCTCAACACAAACAGGATGGCCCAGCCTACAACTCCTAGACCTGTCCTTAAAGTCGTGGGTCTCCATAGCTGGGATATCAAATCTTTCGACTCTAGTTAAGAAGACGAGTTAATTTCAGATATGTCCTGTGCTGCTTTTCGTAACTTTTTGCATGTCCATCGAATTCTGTACACATTGTGGCGTCCTGATAGCAAGCTGGAATTTGCTTTTATTTATCAAAAAGTTTAACAGCTCAGACAAGCAAAGAGTCTTATTCTCAATGAAATTAATGTCTCGGAGAAATGAAAAAAACAGGTTCACTTTGCACAAAACTGCGGAAGAGGGCTGTGTTACGGAATAAGAGGAAAGCCATAATTCACAAAACAATTTTTCAAAGCAACTAAATGTGAAATTAAGCAAGTATTGAACTCAGACACAAGAACCTGCTCGAGCCAATGGTCACACTAAGTCCAGTCCTGATGATGAAAAGCAAAAGCAAACTCCATGGTCAGCCTGGTTCATCAGTAACTTCTTGGCAGACACAATACAAACAAGCATTTGCAATGCAACAGGTCTCGCATTTGCAAGAGATTAAGCTATTGGCATTGTAAATGACAATGCCGTTTATTTATCTGTTTTGAAAAACAAACCATAAATAACAAGTAATTTCCTTTACAAGGCCAATAGCTCAAACCCTAGCAAATGCGAGACCTATTGCATTGCAGATGATTGTTATATGTTTAATCAAGGGTGCGCATTGGACTAATTGACAGTATCCATGGGTCTCCCTGCGTAAAGAAGAAATGCAGCAAGCAAGATTGTTCATTCTGCAGCTCGAGTGAATAGTAGCACATTTTAAAATGTCTTCACGTTTATCATTCAAGTATTGCATCCTCATTTTGATACTCGTGTATTTGACTAATAGTTATCATAAGCCTTTAAGAGCCAGAACACAAAGTAAAAACAACATGATTGATCATGTAATGCAAATTGACAGCTCCTAAAATGGTAGTGGAAGGGAAGAGAGGATGTTTCCCTGTTGCTTTTTGAGGCGGTAGATCATAGGATGTCATGAATCTAAGGCTTTAAGTGGGCCAGGTCCTGCCGGTGTTCTAAAAAGCAGGTGCTGAGACAGGTCTCGACCGGGCTCTGCATTTTTGCCTGCACCCTCAGGATGAAAAAAACAATCTTAACTCTGCAGCAGTACCACCCTTCACTATATTTGATGTAACTTCAAAGAGACTCGTTATAGTTCTTTCACAGTCTCATAATTTCAGAACAGAAGAATTTTCAATATTATATACAACAAAGCCATAGTTGTTGCTTATTTCTCTCATGCAACTAACAACCATTGGCAAAGGCAATAGTCCTGGCTTGCTTTATGTGTAATGTCACTTGTTGTAATATATATTTAGATGCAAAGACCGGAGCAGCAAATTACCAGTGAGTCGGCACACTATGCTAAAACAGTTGATGGACAGAATGCAGAACAATGTCATACATTCACCCCAGTACAGAGATCTGAGCCTAAATCCATCGTTTTTTTGCTCACCATGCCAATCCGGTTTGAACCCAGCCATATGCAAATCAGTCTTGACCCTGTGCCCCATGGGAACAGTCCAGCCTGAACTGCCAAGCCAGGTCCTCCCTGGACTGGAAACAAGCATCCAAGTACCGGTTTCGGGCTTTCAGCCCTCATCACCCGGGATAGCTTGATTCCAGTGGCATGGAGAGCATTGGAATCACGTCTAAGCATACCCGTTCCACTCAGGGTGACAAATGTAAAAACAGTTGATGGACAGAATGCAGAACAATGTCATACATTCACTCCAGTACAGAGATCTGGGCCTAAATCCATCGTTTTTTTGCTCACCATGCCATTCCAGTTTGAACTCAGCCATATGCAAATCAGTCTTGACCCTGTGCCCCATGGGTACAGTCCAGCCCGAACTGCCAAGCCAGGTCCTCCCTGGACGGGAAACAAGCATCCAAGGACCAGTTTCGGGTTTTCAGCCCTCATCTGCCTGGATAGCTTGATTCCAGTGGCATGGAGAGCACGGGACTCACGCCTGAGCATACCCGTCCCACCTGAGTTAAGCTATCCTGGTTGAAGAAGGCTGATAGCAAGAAACCGGTCCTAGGATGCTTGATTCCGGTCCAGGGAAGACAAGGCTTGGCAGTTCGGGCTGGACTGTTCCCATGAGGCACAGGGTCAAGACTGATTTGCATATGGCCATGACTGAACTGGGGTGGCTTGGTGTGCAAAATAAGGATGGATTAAACCCAGATCTGTGACTGGGGGTGAATGTTTTGCCATTGTGCAACATTCCGTCCATCATCTTGTGTGTTTTGCGGCACACTATGCTAAGCTCAAATTTTTGGCTAACTTGTTTTTAGCCACGGCCTAATTACATCAGCCATGCCCCTTCAAGAACCCCGCCAGTTTTGTCATCCCACTTAAAGCCCTGCATGAATCCACAACCAGAATTCACCACAGATACTCCAGGACACCGCCACTACAATCAGCTAGAATGCTGGCAATAAATACCTGTAATCCCACAGGATCATGACAACATGAAGGAAACAAAGGTGCCATAATGGAATATGCGCCTACCATTATCAAATCAGCGAAGGGCGCTTCACGTTCACAGCAATCTGCCTAAAAGTTGTATGAACTGCCTATATGCAGCACAATCCAAACATTACTAATAGCGCCGTAGGAACCTTTAAAGCGGGTTCCTAGCAGCGCAATCAGGTCAACGGTAGAACACTGGCCCACCTGGCTCAAGCAAGGCGTGACTGAACCAATAGAGCTGGTCTGCTACAGCAAGCCTAAAAGTACAGAAAACAGTATCAAAATATAAATAAAAAAGAACTTACTGTCCTTGCACCAATGTAATCACTATCAGCTAGGGTCAATGTAAGAGAAGAAACAAGCCACAAGCGATCTTCCTGGTGGAAAAAAGCACAATTGGAGTGTTATAAAACACATTTTTATAATGGAAAGGAAAACAAAAGTAATATTACAAAAGTAATCATGATGAAAGCGCCCATGCATATTAAACCTATGCACATGGTGTCAGGTGAACCAGGCGCCATGGTGCTTAAAAATAAATCCAACAAAGTAGTTCTGAAATGAAAAGATACACCCCTGCAGAGTTACTAAGCTGTACTTGATAGGTGCTGCCTGCCATGACACGGAAGTGACGTCTAGGGAGCGCCAGCCAATAAGGAACTAGGAAAGCTGATCAACGCCGGAAGGACCCAAAGGCAAGCAGCAGGCAGGATTGATCTCCATACAGGGCTTACACCTGGTCTTCCAGACAGCGCATGCACGCAGCCTAGGCTCGACCTAAAACTACACACCACTGCCTGTATTAAATTAGAAGCCCTAATTTTGCCTGGTAACAGTACTTGCACAAAAACCTCCATGCACTATTTGCGTAATGCAACAGTTACACAGACAGGGCGTCCTTGCGATGGATAATTGCTTTCATGATGGCAGGCATTTTATGCTAAATTGCATATCTTAAAATTAGTTTTTGCATGCATTTCCAGATTTTTCTATGTGAATGTTAAGAGGGAATTCATTCCACCTCTTAGCTGCCAGGTATGACAAGCATTGGCAAAGCCAATAGGTTTCACCTATGAAAATCTATTGGCTTGGTGAATGTTTTTTTACACGTTGCACAGCAGCACAAGCTGATGTGCAATAAGGGTTAAAGTACATTTTTTAAAAGTGTTATGCAGACAGCAATGACAGAGTCATAGCGCTATTTTTCCCTTTAAGCAATGTTCCACAGCCGCATGCGCTGCTTTGTAAAATGTAAAAAAACAGTTCATTTGTTTGGAGGGTCAATTAACATGAGACAGATGGGTGGAAAACATATCAGCGAGCAGGAGGAGATTGGGGTTGGGGTTGGAGTGAAATCATAGCGAGCAGGAGGGTGACAAACAACGCCGAGCGGGACAGCAGCAGGTGACAAACAAGGAGGAGGATGGTGGGGTGACAAACAACGGTGAGCAGTAGGAGGGTATGGGTGGGTGAAAAACTATGGAGGGCACAGGGTGGTGGAGGTAAAACAACTGAGGGTGAGGGTGAAGGAGAAGTACTGCTGAGACATGCAGTCAATAAGAGTGCATGTCAAAAAGTAACAAAGGAGTACCTGCAAGAGCCTGTGGCTGGTGGAAGAAGACTGGGTGTAGACAGGAAGTAGTACTTGCTCCAGGCTCCACGGTAGGGACAAGGATAAAGACCTAGGAGGAAACCAGAGGTGAGTGTTAGGCATTGACCAATAGGAAGCAAACAACTGATAGTGATGGGGGAGTCAACCAATGGTCAGCCCTGGGCGTAGTTCTCGGAGTTTTGCTATGCGGAACTCCACGATGTTACAAAAAGACTCAGCAAAGTTCCGCGAGTGGCGGAGTGCAGTGCGAACTGCAGTTTTTGCTGGTATTTCTGCCGCTCGGGTAGAAATTCTACCCGAGCACCAACTCGCGCTCGTGAACTTACCGTTTGCAATTGCAAACTTACAGTTGTCGATTGTGAGCGGAAAAAAAACCCCGCTGCACATCGCAAAGCAGAGTTTTCTGCATTCCGCGAGCTCCGCGATGTGCAGAAAACTCTGCAAACTCTGCGAAGGGAGTGAAGTTTGCCACCCAGGTCTACCAATGGTAAGTAAAAGTAAAGTAATGAGAGGGTTTTGAACCCTGTTTAACATTTTTCTTCTTCAATACAGGAGATTTCACAAGAACACACACTTGCTGTGCAAGAGAACCTAATAAAAGACTTACAGTGCCTAAAAATCTTTTGCCTACCTTGTTCAACATCTATGTAACACCATTGGCTAGACTAATTAAAAGTCATGGTCTAGCTCTTGTGTCTTACGCCGACAACACACAACTGGTGGTGTCGGTCACTTAAAATGACAGTATGTCAGCAGAGCGGTTCCGTGATTGCCTTTCCTCTGGGATGTCATGGATGAATGTCAACTTTTTAAAACTTAACACAGAAAAAAACGAGATTCTGGAAAATGGCAAGAAATCTTCAATATGGAACCAGTGTTGGTGGCCCCCTGAAGCCGGTACATGTCCGTTGCCGGTGTCTAAGGCCAGAAACCTCAGTTTTCTCATCGATAAAGATCTCTCTTGTGCCCCCCAAATAGACCAAGTAGTCTCTGCCTGTTTTTTCACACTCAAGATACTGCGTACAATTCTCCCATTCATCCCGTTTTCCCTCAGGAAAACAGTGGTTGGCGCCCTTATCCTATCGAGGATTGATTATTGCAATGCCCTTTATCTGGGTGCTGGAGTGAAGCTCCAGTCACTTCAAAATGCTGCAGCTCGAGTTCTGTATGGTCTATCTAAGCATTACTCCACTTTTGCCAGCAATAAAAAACTACACTGGTTGCCGGTGAGACGACGGGTGGAGTTCAAAGCTCTATGCCTAGTGCATAAAGGGCTCTATGGAGGTGGGGCGGAAGATGTACAATTTCTATTCCACCAATACATTCCATTGCGCTGTTTAAGGTCTATGGACACTTTGCTGGTTCTTCCTGCCAAGATAAAAAGGGTCAATTGGGGAGGGAATTTTTTTTCATTCCTGGCAGCCACATTTTGGAACTCCCTCCCCGTCTCGCTCCGTCTTCAGCCCTCACGTACCATCTTCAGGAAAGCGAATAAAACCAGACTCTATACACAATGCTAATTTTAGTGCAACTCTTGGATCACTCTACCCAGCGACAAGACGCCTCAGCATAAGTGCACTCTACAAAGTCAGTCAGTCATGAAAGCCAACAAGCAAAAAAATATGACAATGTAATAAAGGCATCACCCTTCCAATACTGTAAAATACTCCATCAAAAAAACTGTACATTTCATTTGGTTATCATTATTTACATCTTTTTTAAGATGTAATTCCATGGGTACTAAACAAAGATCGTGTCAATTCTTTTTTTGTCAACAGGCTGTTACATACCAGCAAAATATGAAATTTGGCTTCTGCCGATTGCAATATATGAACTTCAACTTCACAAAATTGGAACAGTTTATTTTTAAAAGAAACCTGTCTTGAAAAAGCAGATCCTACCAACTCCCATCCACCCTCCACAATTAGAAAACCTACTGTTTGGTGGCAATATTACCCTGCAAACAGTTTTTCCTAGAAAAACTTCCTATATAAACTTCTATGTTTGATTGACTCTTGATATTGATGCATAACAGAATAGTCTGAGGGGATGGTCATTGCAGTGTCTGTTGATGAAGAATCAAGTAGCCAGGTCTCAGTTAAAATAGCACATGTGGCTTATGGGCATTTAAAAAAACGAAAATAACTAAACTGTGCCTCGGTAGAGACCTCAAATCAGTTAGACGGCAGGAAAAAAGCAGGTAAGTTGGGTAGATTGCTAGATTGTGTTATCGCAAAGATTTTTTTATAGAGAATGCGTAATGCCAGATCGTCTAATACGACAAAGTGCTTTATGGTGTGACTCTTAGCGTATTGACTACAGTTATGGAGCTGTGCCACCGAGTAGATAATGCAAGGCAGATCATGGGTAGCATAGGCTCTGGTGCTAGGTACATGTCAGGTGCTGACCAGCACAGACAAGCTTGCCTTCGTTATGCCATTTGTGCTCCTACTGTGTGGACAAGCATGAGTGTCTCTTTTGTAGTCTAGTCTGTCAGGTTAGCATGGCCATGGCCTGATAGGAATTTAGAGTGCATTGTGTGTGAATTGCCAATAAGGGTAAAACAACTGAAAAAAACTAAATTGATTGATGATAGCCCTACCTTGGTGTAAACAAAAATTACAGGCAGTGGAGACCTGAGAACCTTTGAGATGGCCAACACGTTATTATGGTCTGGAGGTGTACAGTACAGATTTATACGTCAAAAATGCTTGTATTTTACACTTATATGCTCTGTGGTGAATATCACATAACCGCACCCATACCAAGATATCCGTGAAACTCTGGACATCGTAAGCACAGGTATGATGCAGGACATGGCGCTCTTCCACTACGAAATGTATAACAATCTAGAAATGGCATCTTTATTTGTATAATTTTCTATTGCTTATATTGTTTCTAATGTATGCCTATTGGGTATTATGGATATTTTCTGTCTATGTGTTTACAATTTAATTTTTATTTAAGATGGTATATCAGTGTTAAAGTTCAAAATGTCCTATTGTGTGGTTAGCATAATCATCTTGTCCTCTGAATTGGCGGCACATTACAAGTTAAGAAATGAATACATTTTTATAGCCGTCTACTGCTTTCCGTTTCAAATGCTCAGTTGAATTGTTTGTATTAGGAGTGGTTTAGTTTGCTTTTTTGTAAAACTGACATATTAACTTTTGTTCACAATAAACAGGTTGATTGGTTATTAGATGTAACAAAAACTACGGCACTTTCCTTCCTAGAAGATAGTCATTTATTTAAGCTATGGTTCCTTTTTGTTCTTCATTCTTTCAATTGTGGTTTTAAAATACATTTTTACTTGTAATTTCCTATATTGACATCTTCTTACAGGTTTTTCTTTGTATAAAATTCCTCAAGAGGTATAGATAACTTAATATTTACCATTTCCACATTTATATTTCCTCATTCCAGCTATTTCCTCATCCCTTATGCCTTTTGTAAACAATTTGAGATAATTAAAAATCACCTGAAAATAAATATTTTATTAATCTTAGCCTTAACACATAAGCCCTGATTTCAATGTCGGTCGGAAAGCTTACAACCACTGATCGGAGGCTTTCCAACCAACATCTTAGGTTTAAACTCTGACCCCCATATTACAATGACGGCGGTCAGAGTTTTAACCGTCTGGGGGAATCCAACTCGGTTCCGACGGGCTCAAAGAGCCTGTCCGCCAGTCGGAAGGGCCTCATAATCCCTAGGAGACGAAGTTTCCGCCGGCGAGATTATATTGCACTTCCCAACAGCAGTTCGTTGTCTGCCTTTCTGACATGGTACTGCTTTCGGAAAGTGTCTTTGGGGACCCCTAGCAGGGCCCCCCTCACCCCTTGGTCTTCCGGTTGTGATCCTGAGGTCCCTGCCACACAGTTCAGGGATGTGCACACGCTTAATTTTTCATTGGAAGCTTGTGTCACGGGCAGTTTTGGCCTGCGGCACTAGTTCTCATTGAGAAATGCAAGTTTGTGACCACACATGGTTGCTTCCTAATTGCGGTGTTAGAACCCCCAAACTCGGGTCCATCAGTCCCACATTCACAGCAATGCCTCCGACCGGCATTGAAATCAGGCCATTAGTTTAATATGTTTTTATAATGTTTTAAAAAAAAAATACAATACATGACTTAATAATGATTTGTCCCTTTAGTGATACTAACTTTGTGTGTTTCAAATATATGTAATTGGTGTTTATTGAATTTAATTAGGTGGTAAGGATTAAAATTATATTTTTAATTTTCAAATTCTTGATCAATCAATCAATCAGTCAAGGACTTTGTAAAGCGCGCAACACACCCGTTAGGGTCTCAAGGCGCTGGGGGCCCTTAAGTGGCCCTTAAGGGCCCTTAAATGTGTGAGAACTCTTTTTTTAGCTTTGTGAAGCATGCTGCCTATGTAAAATTTATTTATTTATATTTTACATAGGCAGCACGCTTCACATAGCTAAAAAAAGAGTTCTCAAACACTTAAGGGCCATCAAGAATTTAAATCGACACTACCCAATTGCACGCCATTTTGCAGCTGCACATAATCAGATTCCAGACTTACTGAAATTTTATGTTCTGGACTATATACCAGTAAAAGAAAGCAGAGGAAATCGATTGAGGGCGTTAAGAAGGTTAGAGTCCAGAATCATTATCAAGTATAATACGGTGCACCCTGAAGGTCTTAACCTTGATGAGGAACTTTCAATGAATATAACTGTAGGGAACTGTATATAAGCTGTCCTGTCAAAATGAATTCTTGATGTTAATTGTTTTTTAATCACTAGTAGCATTGTTTAAGTTGTCACTAAATATTGCATTCTTTATTTTTTATTCTAGACATTAAGAATGTATAGCATGTGTATTCTGAACTGGGGCAGAATTAGTTGGAAGGTAGACTATTTACAGATGCCCGCAAAAGAATACTTAATTTATTGGAAAGAATGGTTAGCCCACTGGGGCAGGATTGGTTTTGTTACCGCATTTACAAGACAGTGTGTTCGGCTTGGACACGAGAGAGGTTGTACCGCTTGCGTCTTCATAAAATTTAATTTTACCATTCGATGTTTAAAAATAGTATGGATATTTTGCATTTATAAATTATGTCTGCAAAGAACAACAACAGAATACATGGCAAAACTTTATTGAATTTGAATGTACTGACAAGAATGCAATGGAAGTATTTCATTTGTGTTCATGATCACGTGCACGTTTGTATCAAGGGAATGTTCCTTTAAAACAAGAATAGATACAATGTTACCTCACCCATGAAAAAGAAGTGAGGAAACTTCGAAATGCGTTGGGTGTTTCTCGTGCCAAATAAATTACGCTGAGCACCAAATTGTGGTCACGGCTCTGGTTCTTTCTTTCCCGGATGTGGAGAACGTTTACCAGGAGTGGTGTATATTCTAATGTGTATACATATTGTCCATCAACCATGGTCCGTAGTGGTGCACACTTACATAGCTGGTGCCAGCATAAGGGATGGATCATGTCCCCAGGGAAATCATCCAACAAAGATAGAAAAAGCGGCACTACCGGTGCTACACATCTATCACCTCCACCACCATGACATGCTTCGACACTCATGGTCGCAAGACCTGAAAGTCAAAATGTGTTGGTGGTGGTGGAAGTGATAAATATGCTTCTAATACCATAATTTTCTTCACTAAGGTCCAGGAGTTTACCATTTCTATTGTTGTTGGATATATATATATATATATATATATATATATATATATATATATATATATATATATATTCACTGAAAAAACCATAGGTTATAGACCATATATAGTTAGGAATTAGCATTTAAAAAACCTTATTTTACTCACACAAAACCATTGAAATTCCATATATAGTTAGTTGCACTAACTATATATCGCGCACCCGCAATCCACTGCTGATCATGTCACATATTACATCATTCATGACATGGTCAGTGACATCACTGATGACATCACTGATGACATCTCAAATGACATCACTGATGACATCTCAAATGACATCACTGATGACATCATCTAGTGTCAGTGTGTTTTTGTAAAGTTTAAATATGTTTTACATATTGAAGAATGAGTGGATGTATAAGTGTCTGGATGAAGGATTTAGTAGGTGCGTGACTGACTGTATGAGTGAGTGATTAAATGTGTCTCACTGAATGCATGGGTTAGTGACTAAACTGTCTTAATTTGTGCATCATTATGTCTGTTGTTCTGTAAACTGCTGCATGTGTTGATCATTAGCTATACGAGAGGCTATATGTGTTATTAATTGGTTGCCCAAGTATTTCTATGGGAGATTGAGTTTGTGTAGGGGTGGCTGGAAGGTGTGTGACTCTATGCATAGATGTGTGAGCAGTTTATTCACTAGGTGTATGAGTTCAAGAGTGCATGTGGAAACAGCTACATGGGCAGTTGACTGTGTGCATGAGTGTATTGATGAGTGAATGGATATCTCAATGCTACATGTCATAGTAAGTACATATGTAAAACACAGTACATGTGAGAGTTGGCATATATAAATAACTGTGCATGAGAGCCACTGAATGAGTGAGTAGTTGTATCGATCATTGTGAACTTGTATCAGGGATTGTATAAGAGAGTAAATATGTGTTAGTATATGTTTCAATAAGTAAGGTGTGTTTAACTGTATAGTTGAAGAAATGGAGGTGAGATTGTTTCTTTGCATGACTGACTGGGTGTGTGAGTAACTCCATGGATGAGTGGCAGTGTGTGAGTGTCTGTATACACTGAGTGTATCTAAGGTTATATTAGAGTCTGAAGAGGTTTATCGTATTAGCACAAGAATGATGTCAAATGAGATGTCATCAGTGATGTCATCAGTGATGTCATTTGAGATGTCATCAGTGATGTCATCAGTGATGTCACTGACCATGTCATGAATGATGTAATATGTGACATGATCAGCAGTGGATTGCGGGTGCGCGATATATAGTTAGTGCAACTAACTATATATGGAATTTCAATGGTTTTGTGTGAGTAAAATAAGGTTTTTTAAATGCTAATTCCTAACTATATATGGTCTATAACCTATGGTTTTTTCAGTGAATTTTCAAGGTTTTGTAAATGCTAATTCCTAACTATATATGGTCTATAACCTATGGTTCTTTCAGTGAATTTCAATGGTTTTTTAATAGCAAATATCATAAGCTGTCGAATGTCAAGTACGTGGTAAGTGAAAACATTTTCGTGTTTATGCACACTGATCTGCTTTGAATGGTGCCCCCCCCCCTCATTTCTATTAGGAGTACTCTCTCTTTGCAGATAGTGAAAGGTAGTTAACGCAGGCCTTTGCCCCCATTGTAATCCGTCGTGCCTGCTTCTCTCTCCATTTGATTGATTGTTATCCAAGTATTTACTGTTTTAGAATTAGTTCTCTTTGGTTCATTCTCTATTTACAAACAAACACAGAGTCGCAATACTCTGTTTAGTCTTTGCAGATAACGAAAAATCGTGTAAAAAAAAAGAAAAGGAATCGAGCAAAATCAGTAGGCCACTAATGGGATCTCTTTTTGACCTCGCTAAAATAGAAACATTAGGAACAACCCCTCATGACAAATACAAAACTAGTGAGATGAACTGAACTCCACACAATGATGGCTGCAAAACAGCTCGGCTCCGCCACCCACCCCGCCCAAAATAACGATAAAGAACGGCTGCCATGATTGGTTGCGGAATGACCACGACGGAGCTACGAAATGGTGCTGCTCTCATGCTAACCCCAGCTTCAGTCTGAAACATCCAGAAACACTGTAGACTACCAATTCGATCAGTTCCGGTAGCGCCCCAATGTAACCCGGTAGAGAAGAACTAGCCCTCCCCTCTTTGACTGATGGTTCTTGTTGCCTGTCCCTTCTGTTGTCATTTAACAGAACTATTTAGCCTGCTGAAAGGGGTTGTGTTCCGACCGCTGGTTGGTGGAGACATTTTGACTATATTCTGTACCTGCGTTGTCGCGTAATGCGTCATATGACGCGCCGCGTTAGCGCATCCGGAAGTCATCCGGGGCGCGCAGCGCGTAACGTAAGCATAACAAGTCATGTGACTTGTTAATAAAACTTTTCATTGGTTCATTTTACTTTTCTTATTGTAATGATGAAAGGCTTGGTCATATGACCTAAAAATTACGCTTTTCATTACTTCCGAACATTATTTTTTCTTAAATATATGTTATAATGTTCCAGGCTAATGTACTTTCCCGGAAATTTTACAACTGTCCTGCAAGTAAAATATATTCTTTTTTCGAGAAAAAGAGCGTTTCTTCGTCCCATGACGGAGCCGTTGAGCAAAAAAGGGTCGACCTGCTGTCTTAGTCGCCGATACGCCTGAATATGAGATTCTTATCGATCACTTTATGTTGCAGGAATAGAAAACACAACAGCCCTTGACCATTTATCTTTACTGCGTTCCTTCGTATTATACCTTTTACCCTTCATGTAATTGGTCTGCTTTATTTCACTTGCCTTTTAATGATTCTAAAACAGTCACTATTATTAAAAACTTTACCAATGTATATACTACTACCATGTTTTCTTTTAAAAACCTTTATTGTGAAAATTTCATTATACAAATACGAGCCTATAACCACGTGGGCCTGCCACAGAGCAAACTGTAATCGTATATGATGAATAGACATTTACACTGTAGAGGAACGTAACGGGCGGGCCATTAGGTTGCAAGAACTAAGGTGTCTAACAGTTACGGAATCGGTGGACGTACATTTTATAATTAAAATACGACAGGGCCAGTTACAATAAAATTATCTAGATATACATTTGCGGGCAAGTACCATGGGTGACGTTAATTCGAACTTTCAACAGTACAGTAATCAATAACACATCAGAACTTAATATCAATAGGGATGTCGAAATATTCAATCAATTCTCGTCCCCGCCCGCCATGTGCTTCAAAACTGCATACGTATCTCGTGATTTCAAGGTTCTGCAACCAGTACACAACAAGGAGTTACGAGTCCCATTTATTCCGGCGCCATTTTGGGCGAGGACGGGCAGGTCCAGGATATAGTCAAAATGTCTCTACCAACCATCGACTATGATGATGTTCATATGCTGTATTTATTAGAGTAACACTCATCTGTCCACATGAAATTAATTTGCCACAATCTAAACATGTCATTTTAATCTTTCCAAAGTTCTTCTAAATATTTGGGACCGTTTCCCTTGCCTCTGAAGCTCTCAGTGCCACTTCTTTGATGAATGTACTAGCAGGTCAGGGGTTCTCCTCCAAATCTCTCTTTTATGCAGCACTATAATTAATTGGTGCCACCTCTCTATATGACGATGCATGGTATAGTTACCACAACTATATTTTTTTTCGGTTCCTCTGGAGAGTTCATCGTGGCAGATGAAGCGTGTAACGTACCGGGCATTTACCTTTTTTTGCATGTACAGGAAAGGAAAAAAAAATCGAGCGTCCGAGTTCTAAGGTGTCCCAGGGCCATTTTAGTGGACCAGGCCCAAATCCAAAGAACAGGCCGCCATTTTGAGAGTCCTCTTGCAGCCGCCTGTCGCTGTAGCATCAAGAGCAGCCGAAACTCAGCTGAATGGCAACTGAAACGGTAAAGGGGCGCCCCACTACAGCAGACGAGCCTCCACCTAGGAAGGCCCATTCACGCCGGCTCCCCCCCCCTTCGGGCACCCCACGCCGTTATTCGGAGCAGTATTGTAGGATGGCCACACCAGTGCGGCAACTTGCTAGACATCACCTCGGTGGTAACCGAATCTCAACGCCTTGTGGTGTCTCCTATTCAGAAAACATTGTTATGCTGCCTTCGACCTATTCGCCGCAAGTGCGCACACAACTCAACTGCATAGCTTGCTAGACACCACCTCGGTGCCATCCGGATCTTGGAATGTCAGCACCTTTTGGTGTCTTCTCTTCAGAAAATATTGTTGCGCTGCCTTTGGCCCCATTCGCACATCGGTCCGCTACTGACGCCATCTCACAGGCTAATGGGGCGCCCCACGCCGAGTTTCAGCATTGTAGAATAATCACACCAGTACAGCAACTTGCTAGACATCACCTCGGTGCCATCCGGATCTCGGCGCCCCACTGCAGATGAAGTGCCTCTCAACTATGAAACCACCATGGTGACATCCGGATCTTGGCGCGTTGTGCTGCCTTCGGCCTATTCGCACATCGGTCCGCTACTGACGCCATCTCACAGGCTAATGGGGCGACCCACGCCGAGTTTCAGCATTGTAGGATGACCACACCAGTACAGCAACTTGCTAGACATCACCTCGGTGCCATCCGGATCTCGGCGCCCCACTGCAGATGAAGTGCCTCTCAACTATGAAACCACCACGGTGACATCCGGATCTTGGCGCGTTGTGCTGCCTTCGGCCTATTCGCACATCGGTCCGCTACTGACGCCATCTCACAGGCTAATGGGGCGACCCACGCCGAGTTTCAGCATTGTAGGATGACCACACCAGTACAGCAACTTGCTAGACATCACCTCAGTGCCATCCGAATCTTGGCATCTCAACGCCTAGTGGTATCTTCCATACAAAAAATATTGTTACGCTGCCTTCGGCCCCATTCGCACATCAGTCCGCAACTTAGACATCACCTCGGTGCCATCCGGATCTTGGCATCTCAGCGCCTTGTGGTGTCAGTCAGAAAATATTGTTGCGCTGCCTTTGGCCCCATTCGCACATCGGTCCGCTACTGACGCCATCTCACAGGCCAACGGGGCGCCCCACGCCGACTTTCAACATTGTAGGATGGCCACAGAAGTGCGACAACTTACTAGACACCACCTCGGTGCCATCCGGATCTTGGCGCGTTGTGCTGCCTTCGGCCTATTCGCACATCGGTCCGCTACTGACGCAAACTCACAGGCCAACGGGGCGCCCCACGCCGACTTTCAGCATTGTAGGATGGCCACACCAGTGCTGCAACTTGCTGGACACCACCTCGGTGCCATCCGGATCTTGGCGCGTTGTATTGCCTTCGGCCTATTCGCACATCGGTCCGCTACTGACGCCGCCTCACGTGCCAACGTATTTTCTCCGCATTTTATACCCTATGCCGCATAACAGGTCATGTGACTTGTTTATAAAACTTTTCATTGGTTCATTTTACTTTTGGTTTCCTAATGATGGAAGGCTTGATCATATGACCTAAAAACAACACTTTTCATTGGATGAAAACTTTTTTTTTTCCCCAAACGATGAAAGCCCCACCTTGTTTCTGGATGTTTCAGACTAAACTGGCGTCAGCATGAGAGCACCACCATCTCGTAGCTCCGTCGTGGTCATTCCGCGAGTAATCATGGCAGCCGCTCCCCACCAGAAGCCTGCAGGAGTCGGGGCCCCCAAAACTTTTGATGAATTCTCAAGGCGGAGGGGACGCTTTCGAGAATGGGGTCCAAGACCTAGCAGACAAGCGTCCGATTTCCAAGGTGTCCCAGGGCCATTTCAGTGGACCACGCCCAAAAAGGAAAGAGCCTGCCGCCATTTTGAGAGTCCTGTGGCAGCCGCCTATCGCTGCACCGCAAGAGTGGGCGCAACTCAGCTGAATGCCGGATTTTGACACAGTGGACCAAAAGCGGACGGAATGGCAACTGAAACGGTAAAGGGGCGCCCCACTAAAACAGATGAGACTCCACCTGGAGAGGCCCGTTCACGCCGCCTCCCCCGGGGCGCCCCACGCCGTTATTCGGAGCAGCATTGTAGGATACCAAAACCAGTGCGGCAACTTACTGGACATCACCTTGGTGCCATCGTTCTGCTGCCTTGGAACTATTCGCACAACAGTTTGCTACTGATGACCCACCCCCCGCGACGCCCCACGCCGTTATTTGCTGGGTGGCAACTTACTAGACATCACTTTCGTGTCATCTAGATTTCGGCGCGTTCTGCTGCCTTGGAACTATTCGCACAACAGTTTGCTACTGATGACCCACCCCCCGCGACGCCCCACGCCGGAAATCTGGACGTTGTGCTGCGTTGGGACTATTCGCACAGCCGACCGCTACTTCGTTGTTTTTCCCTAAAAATGTTTATATGTTATTACTATTTTTGTTTTCTTGTATATATTTATAAATTATTAAAGTTTTATAATCTTACTACTTTGTCGGAGTGCTATATATTTTTAATGTGACACATAATTGTAAAAACTTTGATGTACAAAGAGTCATCCCTGGAATCTTCCGCTTCACGCTCGGTCCCCTCCCCAATCACAATACAGGATGGTTTTCAGATAATAGCAACGCTTCTGCTGTGACGGATCTCATCGAGTGTGGGCCTTGATCTACTATAACTCCTTTGAAGAGGGGTGATTCTTTACAGCTGTGGCCATAAACTACATCTGCAGGGCTAGCTGATAGCCTAGGACCGGCCTGGACAATCGGACACAGAGGAAAAGGAGTGTCAGAGGGTGCGGTAGTGAATAGGGCGAAAGGGAGGTGTCGGGCGGGCACAGGGTGTGATTCTCAGGGAAGAGCAGCGCAGATGGGGGAGGTTTATTACCCATGCATAAGACAGAGAGCGGGGGTGACCACTGCCTGGGTGAGATGCTTGCGAGGGTGGGGAGCCATGCTAAGGATCGACAGCGTGCACAGAGTGGGTCTGGTCAAGGCATCTAAAATGGCTGCCGTGCACGACAAAAGTGTGGCATTTGAAAAAAGACAAGATGGCGCACACAATGTTTTTCAACAATTCCTGATTTCCTTCGAATCGAACGTTAACAGACGTTGGGGCATATTACCAAAGTTAAGCGATATTTATCCCTAACGATGCATTGCAAAGATTTTTTTACCGTCAGAAATTATCGCAGATAAACCTTGCTATTATCAAGGTTTATCGCAAATACGATAAAAAACGACCGCAATGCATTAATATCGCTGAAAACTCAGCGATATTCATGCATTACCGAGCTAATGCTCTTAGCCATGTTATCAACCTCCCATTGGATAACATGGCTAAGAACTGCTCAGGGCAGCTGTTACTTTTTGGAGATATTCGCGCTTATCTCGAATATTTCCAAAAGTTGATCATAGGAGATAGCGATGTTAGCGACTGTTTCCAGTCGCTAACATCTTGGCATGCCCACTTTGCATGTCATTAGTGATAAATATCACTCACATGCAAAGTGGGACCCAAGATGGTCGCTATCTCCTACTAGCCGTCGCTAACTGGTGTTAGCAACAGCTAGGTAATACAGATATAATTTTATCTCCGCGAAGTGGAGCGCTGTTACAGATATATATCTTGTTTTTGAACGTTAATTTCTCAAAATGCACTGAAGCACATATATTGAGACATAGCAAAGGCACATCGGGCTACCAGTCCCTAGGAGATAGCGATGTTAGCGACTGTTTCCAGTCGCTAACATCTTGGCATGCCCACTTTGCATGTCATTAGTGATAAATATCACTCACATGCAAAGTGGGACCCAAGATGGTCGCTATCTCCTACTAGCCGTCGCTAACTGGTGTTAGCAACAGCTAGGTAATACAGATATAATTTTATCTCCGTGAAGCGGAGCGCTGTTACAGATATATATCTTGTTTTTGAACGTTAATTTCTCAAAATGCACTGAAGCACATATATTGAGACATAGCAAAGGCACATCGGGCTACCAGTCCCTAATATTTTACCAAGTTTCGTGCAAATCCATTCAGCCGTTCGATTATTATTATAATTTTTTTTTTTTGCCCCGCGGGGCCCTTTTAAAACCTCCACATCAAACCTAGGGGGTCAGCGAGGATCTACTATGCCCCCTTATGGTCATTTGCCCCTTCGCTTTGGCCTCCTCTTGTCTCTCGATCCTACCGAGAGACAAGATGGCGGCCGCTACGTACTGTTTGGAATGTTTACAGACACCGGAGAGCCAATCAGCTTCGCTTCGCAAAGCTCCGTAACGCGAAAAGTACGCGAAGCGGTGAGCTGTTACAGATATATATCTTTTTTTGAACGTTAATTTCTCAAAATCCACTGAAGCACATATATTGAGACCTAGCAAAGGCACATCGGGCTACCAGTCCCTACAATTTTGCCAAGTTTCGTGCAAATCCATTCAGCCGTTCGATTATTATTATTATTTATTTTTTTTGCCCCGCGGGGCCCTTTTAAAACCTCCACATCAAACCTAGGGGGTCAGCGAGGATCTACTATTCCCCCTTATGGTCATTTGCCCCTTCGCTTTGGCCTCCTCTTGTCTCTCGATCCTACCGAGAGACAAGATGGCGGCCGCTACGGACTGTTTGGAATGTTGACAGACGCCAGAGAACCAATCAGCTTCGCTTCACAAAGCTCCGTTGCGCGAAAAGTACGCGTCCTGGGCCGCTGCCCGGTCCGCTGTTACAGATATATATCTTTTTTTAAACGTTAATTTCTCAAAATCCACTGGAGCACATATATTGAGACCTACAAAAGGCACATCGGGCTACCAGTCCCTACAATTTTGCCAAGTTTCGTGCAAATCCATTCAGCCGTTCGGGCTAAAAGTGAGGCCAACCGCCCTATGGAAAACTCAATGTTAAAAACACGTTTTGGGACCCCCCTTTTTTCTCGGCCCCCACTGGACGAACCCCCCCCAAATTTTCAAGGGCTGCTCAGAAACAAAATGTGCCATTTTCCTGAAAATTTCAGCCAATTCCGTCCACAAACGCCAAAGTTATTAGACATAGAATTTTCAAAAAACCCATAGAGAAAAAATCCTAACTATATATACCTACTGGCGACCGCCAGTAGGTAATATATATATATATATATATATATATACATTCCTTGGAAATTCAATGAAAACACAGTTAAAATGCAGTCAAGATTACAATATAAAAATAGTTTAAAAAACGTCTAATGGCCTATTATTGGTTAGTTGCACAAACCATAATTCTTGCTACCACCATGTAAACCTTAACCTACACAAGAAATCGATTGTTTATGATTTCCTATATTTATGTCAAGGAAGATCAAAGGTTTACAGCTAAAACGTCTTCAAATGACATTTGCCTCAAGACTTGACTCTATATCTGTTTTGACATCATTCATAATATCAATACTAAGGTGATGTTATAAATTGGGTTACCGTTTGACTGGGGTGTGAGCCCAGGTCAAGCAGGAATCACAATCCTAGTCAGGAAAAGGGACACGCAAACCCTAAATTAACATATGCTCAACACGCTGGTGGCTTGGTATAGAGCATTCAGGCTTAACTTAAAGGCAATGTGTAAAGTATTTGTACAACGCTTCAAAAAGTAAAACAGTGAAAACACCACATAATAAGGATCCCACACCAAGTTAGAAAAATAGAGCAGAATTTATTAAACTAAACAATACCAAAATGACAAACGCCCAATCAGTAGAACCGGAATTATGATTTTTTAAAGAATACATTTCACTATGGCCCTAAAAGCAGAAAGCACTAACCACAGCTAGAGGGTGAGCTGGACTGGGTCACAGTCAAAAGTTATGGCTGACTGCGATAGAGTGCAGGTCGAATACAGTACTAGATTAATCAGTGCTTAATTTGTAAAATAATAAGTGCTGGGGCTCTTGTCAGGAGGCCAATGAAGCTTGCACCACACATTGCCTTTGCCAGTCGCCAATGACAGTACAAACACAGCTACTAATTATCACACTCTTACAAGTGTGACAATTCATAATATTCCAGGCCCCAAAAGCTATAACAATGGCTTGGGAGGCATGTATTAGTCATTGTTAATGTAAAATAAAGTAATAAACAGCAGTTGTTGTGCTCGTACCTAAATTAGCAGTGCCCACGTGTTGCAGACTGTCATAAGCCCAGGTGCTGGCAATTTGGTGCTCATGCTGAACCCCAGAAACCACCAGATCAAATTAAGCACTGAGATCAATAAAGGTAGAGGTGCTGGGGGACTTTTTTGCATTAATAAATGTATTGGAGCCGGTAGTATGCCTGCCCATTATGCTTGAGGGTGAGGGGGGCAGTGAAAACGTTTGTCCCGTGCAAGATCGAAACAAACTCTTACTGAAACTCCAAGAACCTTAAACTGGTTCTAGGGACTGTAGTTTTATGACCAATACTGGGATGTAATTACCTATGGGTGTCATTTCACAACATGCCTGAAACGTTTACTCAAACCTCCTGAGGGTAAGGGACGCTGTCTACCGAGTGACCGCAGTCGTCTTGGAGGTATATTTTTATTCAAGCAATTCAGTCCATAATTATATTTTTTAGAAAAAGGCAGGATCCTCCCTTCTTTATGGTGCTATCACCAGCTTCCCAGCATCACTTTTAAGATAGGAGCAAAGATATGGAAACTCCCTGTCAAGAAACGTTATTACTAACTCTACTGTGGTACCAAACCCCCTCAATGTTAGAATTGAGTGGTGGTATTTATTTCTTGATTTTTTCATGAACTGGTGGAGAGGAAGCATGGCACCGTGGTAGTCCATGCATTCCCCCTTCCATGCACAGATTGTCAAGAGAAAATGAGGGCTTTAGATAACTTTCACTGGTAGTTGATCTGATTTTTCACTGAAGCAGTGGCTCAAATAGACCTCAGATAGGGTTACAGAACCATGGGCATTTCTTACAAAACAAAAGCATGTGAGTAATGCAACAGTAAATAAAAACACTCCCTACTCCAATACATATGGCACATGCTTTCTGTTGTTTTTCAGAGGGTGCAGTCCCACTTACACTGCATTGTGCACAACAATTGATTAAAAACAATGGGGGTCATTACGATGGTGGATGAAAAAGCCCGCAGATCGCCCTGCTTCTAGGAAAATACTGTCCGCATGTTCTGCGGAAAATCCGGCCATCTCATCACGATGCGATGAATGCAAAATACGACACCAGCAGTTGGATTTCACAAAAAAATGCCCGCCACATCCAGAAATACAGAAAATCTGATTGCGGTGGATGGAGAAGCTGCGTAATGCATTAACACGGCCGATTCACCCGCGGTATGACCGCAAATTAAATTATGATAAGATGGTGGAGGTGGCGTAACTATCATTGCGTTACGACCGCTGCGGTCACGCTAAAAGATGAGCTAAAAGATGAATGGCAGACAAATGCAACTTCACAACCAGGCATCTAAGTATGCCTGTTCTCTCCACTGCCCTCAAACACATCTAACATGCCTCAATGATACACTCCCCAGGGTATTAAAAAACAATGAAATCCCTGTTCAACATGGAAAATACACCTGACAGGCATTCCTCATGTTGACACACCCACATAGCAGAGTATAAAACCAACCCCTTCCCTGACCATCATCCTTTGCACAAATACAGCATTGAAGGGCCATACACCACAGCTGTTAGGAGAGACAAATTATCACACAGCACACCATCACAACCACCTACATCAACTCACACCAACACTTCCAAACACACACCTGACACACCTTACACATCTCCACCAGCACATTCCTTCCCTGCACGTGTCACTTATTTTCACAGCATACACAAAGTCACAGAAAAAGTGCCTACATTCATAGACAATGAGTTGTCAGTGTGTCAGTGATAGTTGAAGAGATAATTAGAGTAGAACCACAATTGTTTGGAAGCATGGTCCAACAGACCCCAATTGTCCGAAAAAATCTAATGTGGGAAAGGATTGTCAAAAAAGTCAATGCAGTAGGGACCACCCTGCGCACACTGCATGACGTCTTGAAGAGGTGACATGACCTCAAGACCAGGGTGAAATGCCATGCCAACAGGAACCACAAGGCAACTCAGAGAACTGGTGGTGGCCCTCCCATTCCACCACTAACATTCATTGAATGGGAGGGAAAGGTGCTTGCCATCCTGCATCCAGAGTCTCACAGGAATAGCTGGGGGAGTGGAGACTGGTAAGTACCAACAAATGTATTCCATCACACTGCCATGTAATGTCTTGCCCAACCATAGAGCTACACTTTCCAGAGCAAAATGCACTTATGTACAACACACTCCTCCCACCACATGTCTCACATATCTATCATTTCCCTCCTCAGATTCACCTCAAAGGTAGGTAGCCATATTTCCATGGTGGTATGGGTACAGGTTGCTAGTACTACATCTTCCTCCAGGCCCCCTTGCCTCACAGCTGAGCATGATGGAACACTTCCCCACCCCAGAGCCTTGTGTAACCTATTACCTTCCTCTGCTCCACCTCACAGGAAGGTAGCCTTCACTCCAGGGAGGGGGTGGGGACAGGAAGCTAACACTACAACTCCTACCAGCCCCCCTTGCCACATAGCTGAGCCTGATGGAACACTCCCCATCCCAGAGCCATGTGTAACCTATTACCTTCCTTTGCGCTACCTCACAGGGAGGTAGCCTTCTCACCAGGGAGGGGTGGGTCAGGCAGCCAGTACTACAACTCCCACCAGGCCCCCTTGCCTCACAGCAGAGCGGGATGGAACATTCCCCCCACCCCAGAGCCATCTGACAGCCATCTCCCTCTACAGTGCCTCTTAAAAGGTAGGTAGTCAGCTCATGCACCCTGTCCTCCTTTGCAAACTGCATGGGTCTATATGACTTGTTAGCCAACGCTGTACAGCTCCATATGTCACATCCAGTGCACACACAGCTAAGCCCATGTATATGTAACATAAGTCACAGTATGAATCACAAACTCCCATGCAAATAAATGCTGGTCCCAATCACGCAATGCACACAATGCAATGTGTAAGTCCCATTGTTTCAAAGCATGAAGGCTCATATGAACACAACACATGCATGGACACTCAGTCAAACAAACCAAACCACATGATGTCAAGGCAAAATGACCAACAGAAATTAGGAAGATTCGGCTTAGCTGAAACATATTCTCATAAAAGTCTACAATATCCAAGCCTAAACTAAAGTGGATGAGCACCCCATTGGTAGATGATGACATATCCTTGTAAACACACTATGGTGTCGATTCCGATCCGGTAAAATGCGCTCCGAATCGTCGTACGGGGCGTTTTTTCCCCGTACGAATCGTATCCGTAGACGTCCCGTACGTACGAGTCGTACAGGACTCCGTACGACTCAAATCTCCGTACGAATCTCACTCGGAACCCGCTGCACGCGACATCGCGGCTAGTTTTTACGACCCAGCAAGTACGATTCGTATCGGGTACGCACCGTACGACCCTTTTCCTTTGGGAGCTGAAAACAGTCGTAAACGCACAGTTCGCGCCAAAACAGGTACGGAACGCCCCCCCCGGGTACGGCACGTACCCCCCATGATCGCAGGGGTACGCGCCGTACCCCTGCGATCATGCGGGGTATGTGCCGTACACCCAGCGTACATGGGGTACGCATCGTACCCCATGTACGGTGGGTGTACGGCACGTACCCCATGTACGCTGGGTGTACGGCACGTACCCCGCATGATCGCAGGGGTACGCGCCGTACCCCTGCGATCATGGGGGGTATGTGCCATACAGAGTGTAGGTGATCGTGCGCTTTTCCGTACGAATCGACGTGTACCGTACGAATCGCGTCCAGGTCGGCCGATCGGGATCGGAATCGTCCGGTCGTACGGCGTCCGTACGAGTCGTACGGAAACGGCTCCGGATACGATTCGTACGGACGGGGATTTTACCGGATCAGAATCGACCCCTATATGTACATGTCAAATGGTTGATATTTACATGTCACCCTGCTAACAAGTAATGCAGTACCTCTACATCATGTCATAATGCCAATAAATGTTTATCAATAATAAGTGATTGCAATGTAAAAAGTTGGGATTCTCAACTAAAATATCCAAAACAGGGTCAACATAATTGTGGAGTGTACTTAACATGCTGACAATCTAACCTTTCTTCAACAGGAGATTCGCAATCAAAAGCTGACAAGACCACCACCAACCAGCAGAAGAGCCAGTCCCTCCCCCCAGAACTTGAATTCTCTGATGCAGATTCTCTAAGTTTCTCGGATGAGGAGCACCTACATGGCCCCTCAGGACTGCCAGGGTGCACTCCGTCTCAGGGCCTCATTGTCCCTACCACCACCAGCACAACTCTCAACAAAGCAGTAACAACAACTACGCTGACACCTGCTACAACGACATGTGCAACAGCCACCTCCACCATCACCACCGCTGCCAGCAACACTGTCCCTGGCTCAGTGGTTACCAACACCACAACCCACGCTGAGGATGCCAGGGATAGTGTGCGGGTACGTGGACAACCAATGCCACAGGTCAATGTGTGCAGGGCATGTGGGAGGGCAACTGGGGGAAAATCACTGGAGGACACTGAGACTGAAGCCCAGGCCACTGTTGAAAGAGTCCTTGGTGCTTACCAACAAAACCAGGGACAGATGGGCCAGGTTGTAGAGGAACTGCGTGAGCTCAGCCTGCTGCAGAGGTCCATGGACACCCGAATGGGACAACTTGTGGATCTCATGGGCCAGCTTGTGGGTGTTCTGAGGGACATACATTCTGCTCAAATAAATGCCCCCTTATCCTCCAGTGGCCAGCCTGCTGATGCTCCCACCACCTCAGATGCGGCCATAGGGACGGGTGAGCTGCATGACAATAACTCCTCAGACACCCTTGAGCCTGCAGCAGAGGCCCCTCCTGCCAAACACAAGAAGGGACGTCTGAAAACCCCACAGGAGGATCATGTGGCAAAGCACCAAGCCAAGCCAGGTCACTGAACCAGCCAAGATGTCACCAGTGTTGCACTGATCATTGACTTTGTTGCTCATCCGATCCCACATTGCCATCAACATGGCACACGCTTGTCGGACTGTGTAACTCCATTATTGTGGTGAATACTCTATTTATCTGTGTTACCATCACTGACAACTGAAGTACTGTATGCACAACATCTCACTCATGTTAAAATAAGCACAATATGATAGAAAATAAACACAATTTACACCCCTATGCCTTTGTGTCAGTTCCATGTTTATCACAGTAAATACAATATAAACTCTGATTACAATGTACCACAAGCTTTGATTGTGACTATCCATTGATAGGGCGGAAGAACCTAGAATGACACAAGAAGATGACATTGAGTTGTCATATGATGGCATAACTGCAACAACACAACACTAGTCAACACCGTACAAGATTCATTCCACAAAACACTGGTCAACACAATCAACATAGACACGAGATAAGTGGGAACAAGAAAAACACAGCACCAAACACATTAGCCCTAAGAAGTGCGCCAACAGCCAGAATCCCAACATATCATCAAAGATTCGGCACGAACAGCAAAGGAAACAGACACAGTCATAGGTGTTCAATGGTAACTTACCCTCAAGGGAAGTAGTTGGTGATGACCTGTTGACGCGGGTCAAGACCTTACTCATCACCACTATCATCGTCACTGCGGATGTGTGGATTTGACGCAGGGGGCACATGCAGAACATCACCGTCCAGAATCAGGGGGATCCCTTTGTGCAAGGTCAGGCTGTGGATCATGCAGCATGCAACTATGATCTGACATACCTTTTGGGCAGAGTAGAGTAGTGCACCACCACTCTTGTCCAAACACCAAAATCTAACTTTCAGATGTCCAAAATCTTGCTCCACTACACAACGTGTCCTCCCATGGGCATCATTGAAGCAGACTTCCCCCGGTGTCCTTGGATTCCTCAATGGGCTCAGCAATTAAGGCTGGTTGGGATACACTGAGTCACCTAGTTGTGAGAAATGCAGACCAACAATCTAATTGAAGTATTTGCGGAGACCAACATGTCACACATAGAGCACACTACTTGACACAGCTCACTCACCAACAAGCCACTCTTGCTCTGGATGCAGATTTCCCATCAATCGTGGGATGATACAGTTATTCAGTAGGTAGGAGTCATGTGCAGATTAGAACCCGGAAATCTGGCACACACGTGGAGATAATCAGATCTGCTTGGCATTCTACTTGCAGATTTATGGAATGGTAATGCTTCCTGCTCACGTGTCGGTGGTGGAACAAGGCCAATGTGTATGCAATCAATGGCTCCAACATTAGGTTTGTGACCAAGGTCATAAAATTCCCCCTTCACATCTGCCAATTCATGTTTCCTTGGAAAGTAAACATAGCTGTCCTTGTAGGTCAACAATGCGGACAAGACATCACGCGACACCATGCTGAGCATAGGTTGAGAAATCCCACCTGTGATGGCCACCCTGTACTGAAAGCAAAGAAATGCAGGGCGCCCATCACCTTCACTGCTGGTGTCAAAGCCGTTGGATATGGTCTGTGAGGCCTCAAATGGGGCTCCAACTGAGCACATAGCTCTTGAAGGGTAAGTAGGTTTAGATGGAATTTCTTAATGATGTCGGTATCTTCCATTGTCATCAGGTCTGGTAAAGGCTGATACACAGGTGGTCTTCTCCTACGTATTGTGGCAGAGGACACATGTAAAAATGAGTCAGAGATGAGATGTGGGTGACAACTTACATAATGACTAGCACAACCACAACATTGATAGGACTGTTAAAAGGACTGCTAAAACGGTTTAATGCACAAGTGACATGCATAGACACCTTGATCTCCTGTAGTCATTCAAGCACACCATCATTACAAAATGAGCCCAGTGGGTGTAAGCTGGGTGTAAGCTGGACAACTATCCATGTAAATACAGCACTGTGTACAGACTTATATGACAACAAAAGGAAGGAAGGGGGACAAGGAGCTAAATCTAAGCCCAGTGACTCATGCTTCTGAAAAATAGGATCGTAGACCATGGGAGGCACAGTTCCTCTAAGGAAGAAGTAGGGTATAAAGTAGAAGGCTGTAGTTGTTCTCAAATTATAAATTCTGGGGAAAGTATGTCCTAGTGCACTCACATACCCCGAAGGATGTTTTGCTTCATCATTGGGCAGTGCTCCTTGCCAGGCCGGTGCTGCAATGCCCTGCGGGTCTCCCGAAGTGTCACTTTTTCAGAGATCTTCTTAGTGATAAAGCCGTAAGGGTCTGAGTGGCACACTACCATAGCCAATTTTCATCCACTGCAAGTAGCCCAGGGCAGTACCATTGTGTAGCCCCGAATCAAGCCCTAACATTTACCCTAGTGGACATTGAACGTGCCCCTGATGGGGTAACTGCAGGCAGGACCCCGACCCCAGATTGTATCCCGGCTGACATATTTAAATCTGATCGGGAGAATTGGATCAAATATATTTTTATTTTTGCGAATGACTTGGCCAGAGGCGACCGCATCCTGGATTCCTGGTGTGGTGCTGAAATTATCCCCATTTACCAAAAGGGGGATCGTGCCAGCCCATCTAATTATCGTCCCATAAGCCTTAAAGACATGATGCAAAAGTTGGTGGCCAGATTAGTGCTACACAGGGTTAATAATTGGAATGATGACAAGGAAATTTCATCCACCTATCAAGTAGGATTTCGTTCCGATGTTAGCACTATCGACCAAGCCTTTAGATTCATGTTAATATACTGGAATACAGTGATCTTGCCGCTCTTGACCAAGGAGTAAGGACACCTGTGGGGATTGTGTTGGCTGACTTCTCGGAGGGCTGACTTCACGGAGGGATGAGACTACCTTCCATCAACGCTCCTTTTTCGTGGAGGGCTGAGTCCGCCGCAGGATCGACGAACTTGGTCCCGGACTTTGCGGCAGCAGCAGTTGCGGGACTGCGAGGACCAGCATGCTTTGCGGCCCCCTGATCTGCCGCAGCTGGTCCTCTTCCCGCCCACCGCCTTCCTCTATTTAGTCATGCACCCAAATGCGCATCGCGACACGCGCGCGGGACATTGCCGGGCTAAGCCTGGGCAAAGGGCGGGCCGTCTATGGCCGTCCGGGGCTGTCCAGAGCTGGGCTGGGCCACCCCCTTACGTTCGTATACTGTTTTTTATTCATTTCACTTTGAACTCAGTAGTAAGACTTGTTGTGTACAATCAAGCCCAATACCGTGCCACAACATTCCTAGAGTAGATATGAATAATTCGTCCCTGGAACAAACTGACTCCTTTACATAGCTGGGCGTTACTATGGGCAAAAGGTTGAACTGGAAGCCACAGATGGATCTGTTGGTCTTGAGGTACAACCAACTAGCAGGGGCCCTCTTAAAAGAACACCGGCGATCCCAAACCAAACCAGTTGCTCCGGCTTCAACTATTTACCAAGGGAAGGTTAGAGCTTCAATTAATTATGGAGCTGAACTTTGGGGCTTCGAAAATCTAGTTCCATTAGTCCAAGCTCAGAACAAGTTTTTGAGGGCATTGACCGTCCTTCCTCAATCAACACCTCTTAGACCATTACTTGCAGACCTGGGTTGTGTTTCTTTTGAGGAGGCTGCGGGTTTTAGACCTCTTGCCTATTGGCGAAGACTCTGGACTACCCCGGAGGTAGCTCCTTATGCACGAGCAGTTAAGTATATTAGAGAAGCTGATAAATCCAGCAAAATCGCATGGCTACAAAAGATTAAGGCCACTTTATTGTCTATGGGCCTCATCCACTTGTGGGAGGACCATGAAGGGAAGTATTTCCCTTCCAAAATATATTTTATAACCATATACAGGGACATGGTCAGCAAAAAGTCTCTGTCTCTGGTGAATGGTGCTTCCCTAACAGGTCTCTTTCTGGATCACAAAATTGAATATAGGTTGGAGTCTTATTGGGATACCATCACGAGCCCTGGTGACAGGAAACTCTATCACCAATTTAGAGTGGGCTCTCTCCCCCTAAAATGTTTAACTAAAAAGTGGGGTATCAATCAAGAAACAAAATGTCACCTCTGCCCATGTGAGAAAGAGACCTTACCGCATGTTCTGCTTGTATGCCCTGCACGCTGCCGGTATCATTGGAACAGCGGAGCACTTTGGAAATGACCGGAGTTTTTTTGATATGTGAGTTTACTTGGTTTCTGTGACACACGGGAGGGGAGCACGGACTCGATCGCTCCTAATAAACGTTTTTGCATGCACCTAATGGGAGAATGTGATTACGCGTTTAATTATACCGCTTTGGCTAGAATACACTGTATCTTCTTTGGGGATGAGCCCGGCTTAATACATATCGGTGACTACTTCACCATTTGTTTTCTCTCACCACAGACGTTAGCACCGCTTTGAGATCACACAATATGTGCACTATATACAAATCACTTTTTACTTTTTACATCTTCACCCTGGTACTATCTAAATATACTTTCTTATTGGTTGTAGACATAATGATCTATCAGATCCATGATGACTATTATTTACTTACATATGATTATATGCATTGTCCTATGTAGCCTCATGCATGATTCATTTATCTTGATTGTAGAACTTTTGTCCCTGATGAAGGCTAGAGTATAGCCTAAATGCATTGGATATGAAAATGTTTTGGATATACTCCTGGATGCCCATAACTTTGATTTGAAAATGCAAAATATAAATCGCAAAGTTATAATGAATATAATTGATGAATAAAGACGTTTTTGGAACTTGGAACAAGTTGAACTTTATTGTTTTGAACTTTGCAACCCCGTGTGGGATTATGCTGTGACTAGGGGACGTCACCCAATCAGGGCCACGCAATACTTGGATATATATCTGTACTCTGCAACGGAGAGTATACCCTAGAGCACACAACAACTTTGAACTGTTCATTTACCCAGAGTGCAAGTGTGATAAATTACTTATGACAGGTCATCTTATTGTGGTCCAATGCATTACTTGCATTGCTGGATCACAGGGATACTGCACAGATGTTACCTTCATACAAGTGGAATCTCTGTGCCACACATGTATTAATTGATGTCCTAAGTGTAGTGTCCTATGTGGTAACTGTTGAATTCCATTTACATATGGTACCAGTCATTTCTCCATGCACTTCCTGCACTGTGCCCTCCACTTTAAATAGTTTACTTGTTATCATACAGTGCTGCTGACTTATAGTCTGTGTATGAGGCAGAGTAAGTGTGTGTGAGCTGTATCAAGAACTTAACATTCAGACTGACCAGATCAAAGGTTGTTAATCTGCACATTAACTCTTCATTTCTTCAATTACTCACATTTATTCTCATGAGTGGAAGGCAGGTGTGAGGAAGAGGAGGGTTGTCATGAGTCTTGGGTCAGAGTATACTGCTATCAAGATGGACTATTCCTGACACTTTGGCATTCATTCAAGACTTTGTAGTTGGTGATATCTTTGTTGAGGTGTAGTTATGGTGTGGAGGTGTTCTGTGGAGTGGCAGTGTAGTCAATGTTGTTGATGTACAGGAAATACTCACATGGGGTCATCTAGTTCAGCAGTACACAAGTGAGCCAGATGGAAACTGGTGCTTACTTTGAGTTTGCTGTCAGAAAATGGGTAAAGTGTTGCATGGAATGGGCTGTCATTATGGGGTATGGTTTGCCATTGTATGTGACAAGCCTACTAATGGCAGCACGGGTGTGTGCTGAACTGTGATTATGTGGCAGTGGTGGCTATCTTCATATGTCATCTACCTTGGCTCTCTGACTCATCCAACACCTTGTTGGACTACTGTGAAATACCCATACACACCCTGTTTGCTCTGCCCTCCTCTGTTCCACATTGTATGTGGACTGACCCTTATCTGAGTGCAATGATGACTATTATCCTTTTGAAGAGACTCTTTCCTCATCCGTCACTCCTGTTGCTATAAAGTTGATGATGGTCCTACAGAAATGCCACTATAGAGAGTGTGCCTCCACATAACTCCTTGCAGCAGATATGTTTTGCTGACTGGGGAATCCTTTAGAATGATTGTGGGGTGGAGGTTGTTATGAGGCTCTTGATAGCCTGGGACAATATGCTGGACTCCTACAACTTTGTGTGCAAGTTTTTCCACCACTTCACCGCTGCTTTGAAGTGACCGCCACAACCGGGCTAGATGCCATCATTTCTATGGAGATGGGTGCCCCGATGCTGAGGTGACAATGTACCTACATGCAAGACATGGGTACTTTGATTATGGTATATGTTCCTGTGTCCACCAGGCTGTCCGATGTAGCCAGGACACAAATTTCTGTGCAAATGTTGTGTGCTGTTGTTGTACAGGGGTTGCATGCAGGGAGATTTTTTAACTTACGTCTGGTGTTGACTGTAGTAAATACGCCGGAGATGAGAAGATTATAAATAGGTTCTTTATTCCGGATAAGCAGTTATGAAAGAGCAGACCTTCCAGTGCGGTAGCAACAGTCAACTGCCACACTGAAGAATCCACATATAAGGAATACAGAACACAGAACACTAACATTGAATATTTTATGAAAAGCTAGAATGATAACTTACTTCTATGTACTACATATCTTCCCCCTTTCTCTTCTTTTTTTTTTTTATAAACAAAATTTAAAAGCACAATTAACACACAAAATCTTGTAAATAGGTTGGAGGTTTCCTAGACCTAAAAGGACGTGTCGATATAGCATCATTTTGAACAGGAGCAAAGGTCTGCAAACAAAAAGGAGCATCACCTCCTCCAGACACGCTTGCTCCATTTTGAATAGTTGAGTCAGTGAGTTTATCATTAGCTAACACATAACCACTATTTGCAGTGTGAATATCAGAGATGTAAGGAGCAGAAGCATTATCAACCTGGGAAGTAGCTGTTTTCTCTCTTTTATAGAGAGCAACTCTCCTAAAGTTCCAGCACTCCCCATTGTTAAGTATAACGCAGTGGTTGAGAACCTTCTTTACTTTGAACGGTCCCTTGAACTTGGATAAGCCCTTCTGTATTCTACCCAACTTAATTTTGACCAAATCTCCTACAGAGAAAGGAGGACTTTTGACACAGTTCTGTGGAAGAATTTCTTCTTGCAAAGTGACAACCTGCCTCATCCAAGAGGGAAATTTTTTTACTCCAGGGTCACGTCCTCTCATTAATTGAAATGGAGATAAGTCACCAACAGCTAAGGGAGTGGTACGATATGCCCATAACATTTCATTTACCATTTTCCTGATTATGTGTCCACCACTGAAAGCCATCTGGATTATACCCTTTACAACTTTATTTGCCCTCTCACAGACAGCATTGCCTTGAGGGTTATACAATGACGTGCGGTGATGGGAAATTCCACATTCTTTTAAGTAATCCTGCATGTCTCTGGACGTGAGTTGTGGACCATTATCAGTGATTATTACGGAAGGCAAACCTTCCTCTTTGAACAAATTTCCCAAAAATCTAATAGTGTTTGAAGTAGTGATGTCATTTGTAAAATGCACAACCAACCACCTAGTGAAAATATCTACAACAACGATGGCAAATCTGTCATTCTCACTCAACTCACCCATGGGGCCTATAAAGTCAAGACTGATTGTGTGCCAGGGTAAGTTAGGACCTGCAATATGTGCATCAGGAACAACTTTAGGTCCAGTTTTGAGACGTTTCTCGCCTTCTGTGCATAGGGGACAATTCTCAATCCAATTAACTACCTGAGAGTCTATGCCGGGCCACCAAAAGCGGTCTTTAATACGTCTCTGAGTTAAGGTTTGGCCCATATGTCCTTCATAAAAACGAACTTTCACACAGTTGATTTTGAATTTGAATAGTCAATTGTCAATGCTGAAGAACAGTATACACGTATCCACTTTTAAAAATTTCCAAAATAAATGTTTACTTGCTTTGAATGCGCAAAAGACGTGCGCATCGTCGTTGCTTTGCCGGGGATGAATTGGTTACTATGGTTATCCAAGATGGCCACCTTGACGTGAGGACGTTTGACGTTCGAGTGTAGTCTGTAGCGCTGACGTGTATTAGCCGCGAAGGATCGCGGGAGTGTAGACTCTCACACGGATTGAGCGCACAGGCTGGCTACGTCATTGAGGTAATCGCTAACTCCTTTTGTCGTTCTAGTACGTCATCACATTAGATGGGGGAGCGATAGGAGTAAGAAGTGGCTGTAGCGCGAAGAGTCTAAGTCAGGTAAGCTGCTTACGGTAGACAGGAACATTAAACAGTTATTTTTCACTTGCCGTTTTGTCGAAGAGGAAGACGAGGTGTCGTAGCAGATGTACTCCGTACACTGTTGAGTTCCTTTAGATTGTCATTTCTGTCAGTTTCATCCCGATTTGGTCTGCTCTGTTCCGTTTTTGACTTGCCGGTTTTTTGATGATGGGTTCGTTTGGAATTCCTTGCGTCGCCAAAATATTGTAGTAAATACGCCGGAAATGAGAAGATTATAAATAGGTTCTTTATTCCGGATAAGCAGTTATGAAAGAGCAGACCTTCCAGTGCGGTAGCAACAGTCAACTGCCACACTGAAGAATCCACATATAAGGAATACAGAACACAGAACACTAACATTGAATATTCTATGAAAAGCTAGAATGATAACTTACTTCTATGTACTACATTGACGGCGACTGCGTCTTATCTGCTGGTAGTGGATCAGACACAGCAGCGGCAGGGCTTGTAGAGCAGGACCCATGACGGCCAGGAACTTGTAGAGGTGTCTCAGACTCGAGTTTCTCTCTCCGCAGTTGTGCTTCTGCCATCTCAGATGAGCTTGTTTTACCGCCGCGTACTCATGGGCTGTTTGATGCATCATGATCTGTTTGCCAATCGGAATATTATACCGCATGGTGGGCTTTCTCTGTTGGCTCTCTTGGGCACCGTTGCAGAACGAAATTTCGGCAGATCTCAAAACACTGTGACGGCCGCAAAAAGGGCTATCTTTGCTCATTGTAATATGGCGGTCGCGATTACCGCTTCTGGAGTAACTAAATAGACAATTTCCGCCACCCCCAGCACAGCTGAGGTGCCTACAACCACCATCCTAATCAGCCCCATTGTATCTTATACAGCTCTAAATGCCTAATGGCTTCTGTGTTTAACTCCTCTATAAAAGACGTTCCTTATCATTATTGTTCAGCTATTGTGATGAAACCAAGAATGCAAAGTTGATCAGTATGCCTTTGACAATTATGTGTATGAAACAGTGGCAGCCGGTAATTCGAACAGAGGATGGGCCACATACGTACTCATGTTCCTTCACATACACACACACACAGTCACAGTACACACTCACAAATACACATACATTCATACATACACGCATACACCAAACAAAAAAAATAATTACACATACAGGACCACAGTCATGTTCTTGGGTGGTCAGAGGAAAGGCTCAGGAGTTCCTGAGGACTGGGGTTGCTGCCTCCTCAAAATGAATGACTGTGTTATGGGTCGGCCAATGAGAGGAGGTGGCAGTCCCTTACTCATCATAAAGTGAGATGGGGTCAGTGAGACTGATGACCCCACCCCACTCTATAACAAGGCATCATAGATGAACACTCAGTCATGGGCACTTCAGGGCCTAAAACTGAAGTGCCCAGGTCCAAGGCTATCAGGAATGCTTACCGTTGTCATGAGGGGAGGACCGTCAAGTGAATTGTCGGGCTGTGAGATCTTTAGCTCAGCAAAGTTCAGCGCAGGTAACTGAGCACCAGTGCATTTAGCACAAGTACAGCACCTAGTTGCCTGACCTGAACCAGTTGTGTTTGATATGAGGGCCCCATGGAGAAAACTCATAGCAACGACACCTATATGGTCAATGACTTTGGAAGCAGAGTAGGATTGCCACTGTAAGTTGTTTCCCTAATTGGCCCTCTTATCAGAATCAACTGGTCGAGGTGCATCATTAATAATTTACACTTTTAACTATGTACTTAACTAATGGGATACATGACATATCTTATACTTAACTAAACCTTACTGAGCAGATGAGGGTCTGTTTTGGTCCTGATGAAATGTCTAGACCCCATGTGATGCTTATGGGTATGAAACATGTTGACCTGACCATAAAACCAGTGGTTCATTACAATGCCATCTTGGTTTAGTCATTTTTTTAAAACTTGGCACGGACACTCGTCAGAAATACATTTTTTGCCCATAGCTAATTTTAGCCTCTGTTACATCCAGTCTACCTTCTACTATCACAGCCACCCAACAAGGGCAGTGACCTGAGCTCTGGCAAACACCAGGAAGGTAAAAGAAAAGATATCTGTCAAAGAACCCCAGTTCCTGGGAGACAGCGGGGGTATTACAGTGCCCACCCATTGAGGAGCTAGCCTGATGATGAAACATGCTTCCTAGGTCAGTGATGGCTTTTGTATCGTTTAACTAATAATTGCCTTCGATGCACGAATATGACTGAACCAGAAGTCAAGTTCCCTTCTTGGTGAAATAGCAGACCAGCACACTATTACTGCTTAGAGGCTGTTAGTATGGGGAGTATGTGTCCTAAAAAACGCTAAATAATTCCTTTCTGTCGCCCCTTTGTGTTGCAAACATATAGGGCCTCATTTATGAAAAGTGATGCATCGCTGCGTGAAAACAGCGATGCGTCACTTTTCACTGCGTCCTTCTTGCGACACCAATGATGTGTCATATTTACAGTATGGCGCATCATGTCGCAAGGAGTTACAGATACGTCAGTATTTCTGACGTATCTGTAAGCGCAAAACTCACTCATTGCTGGGGTGTGTCACAAAAGTGACGCAACTCTAGCAATGCGTCCTTTCACATGGGGAAAGCCCCATGTGAAAGGGCTTGCGTCAATCTTACGCCTGCTGTGAGGCAGGCGCAAGATTTTGATGCAACAGCGTCCTAAAAGTGACGCAGTGAAATCTATAATGCGTCACTATTACGAGGCTTTTTGCGGGGGAACGCCCCCTCTGTATACATTATACCTGACGCAGGTATAATGTAGGGCAGGGGTTTACAAAGTGACGCATCTGCTTAGATGCGTCACTTTGTAAATAGTGCGCAGCAGGAGGCATGTTTTACGCCGCCGATGCGTCACTAAAAGTGACGCATCGGAAGCGCAAAACTGACGCAAGGCCTCATAAATGAGGCCCATAGTGTCTGTCAGGCTGACCTTTGCTCACTTTTTATTTTTGGAAAAAGGTGGTAGCAGGGGCCCCTCTGCCCATAAAGACAGGCCACTTCTGGGATGAGAACTTAGAGGTACAACTTTAGCCACACGATAATTATTCAGAGAAAATATCTGCATTTTTAAAAAAACGTATATTTAAAAAAAAAATGCAAAGGCCACTACTGCACATCATGGACTGAAGGGATCGGTACCCTCTTTACTGCATTACGCTCACGCTCACAGCTAACACAAAATAAAGTTTATTATATATATAAGACAGAAAATTACTTTCTTTCCCGTAGCAAGCAATAAAAACCTGCCTGACAAAGTTCATGCGAGAACTGAACTGCTGGCATAAAATCTGTACTGCAACGCATGGCCTAATGCAAATCAGTACACTCATTAAGGCAGACTGCTGCACAGTATACTGCAGCAGGGAGCCTGAAAAGGACCGCATCATGTGATTTTGTTCTATTTCTGTGAACCATGGGAAGAAGCAATTAAAGTGTGGAAAAGATCTTAGGTGAAATCCAAGATTGAAGCAGTGGAATGACAAACTCCTGAACAGACCATAGTTAGAGACAGAAGGTCAACGATGAAAACGTGTATGATAGCATTTATTTTGCCTTATTGATTTTTAATGCTGAATGTTGGTAACAACAAGAGCAGCAGCACTTTTGGAATAAGTTATGTTTAGTACACTCCAGTGATCAAGGAGTCAGCGCTACTGATATCTAGGCGAGACAAATATCATCTACGGCAATTATATACTTTTTTTCCATGTACCTATTTGCTGCCACAGATATTGTTCTTTCATAGCACCCTCTATACTATTCCTTTATTTATTTAATGGTCTTGTTGCAGACTTACACCTCTGTGACCAATACATGTTAGTGGCAGCGTAGAGCAGGGGTTAACAAAGGTGAGTGGAACTGAAATAAATCAAAGTGCACATTCCAATTGTGTACATATACGGGGCTGGTGACCCGTTCTACCCAAAGCTCCCGGGTAAATGGGGTACAATGTGAACAGTGTAATAAAAGGCCATACGTGGTGTGGAATATGTTGGCCTTTTGTCTTGGACTAAAATTCACAAAACTCACTTATGTGCAGATGATAGGGTACGTGAGTTTCAAAGGATGGAGCACTCTGTAGGCAGTGTTCTTTGCCTAAAACATCTTCACTTGATGAAAATGAGGCACAACATTTTCAATGCCGTCTCAAGGGGCATGGATGTTGATTCACTGAAATGCATGGAGTACTACAAGTTATACTACACAACCTTTAGCCATATGTTTAAATGTCATGAAGTGATGTTATGTGACCGGTGCCGCTGATGACAACATACAAAGTGACATGTGACAATTGATCTTGATTCTTTACAGAAAGTAAAGCATTGTCACCGGTAGAAAAATATCTAATAAGAGTTTTTTTGTTTAACATAAAGACACATTTCTAGTAGATTGCTAAAAATTACATTGTTGGATTTGATAGGGAGTTCTATGAGAGGACAGATTTGAGATATGGCCTTTCACCCCATTTCTATGTGCCTATGGTCAATAGGTTCTAGCATATGTGTTTAAATAGTGCTTGGCGTTAGCAACATCAGGCGTAGCCTCTGCAGTTGTTAGAAAGCTTCTGTGCCGAACATTTGAATTGCAAGATTAAGGTTAAAGGGAATTAAATAAGGAACCCACAGTAATAATACTAAATAAAATCCTTCATCGTTCACAAGATAATGCATCATGACACTACTGCACAATTTCTCAAAGCATTATAAGAATTGTAATAATTTCACTGATTTTAAATATTTCCATGAACAAGCATCACACAGATCAGTTTTACTAACTCAATTATCTAAAGCCCTTCAGCAATCACAACAATTTTCCATATCAATATTGCACAATTTCCCCAAGCATTATATTTAGAACCAATTTTGATAACCAATAATTATAATTAACCCCATTGCAGCAGGATACTAATTATTTAACCAGAGTTTAAGTATGTGGGCGTTTTTATCAAGCCTTTTATGCACTTATGAAAGTCTATATTTGCCATAATGTAGCTGATAATAATTTAGCTGAACACAAATTTGAATAAAGATGTTTTTGTGGCAAATAATTGATTCACTTTACAATATTTCCTACAAGCAACACATACCCCTAGTTCAAGGCCTTGATCAAATTTAGCACCCTGCTCTTTCATGTTTTAAATTTGCCAACAAGAACCAAGACGGCTGCGTTAGCACAGGGCTCTCGAGACCCTCATAACCTCCCGCATATATCCTGTTGTTTATCCTGATTTTTATTGACGTCTTCGTACAGATGACCCACAGAAGAAATTAAAACTGCAACGTGCGTCCCGATCGGACCCCGGAGTCTGGAGCTGTGGTGTTGGACAGTTTATGGCCTTGGACTCGGGGATGCCCGACGCTGGAGTTGGCAGTGTGCCCGGGGTGTAATTGAATAACATCGCCCTGAGGTGGTGATTAACATCCGGAGCGGGTCTTACTTTCACTTTCAATTTTGCCACCTGGACTAGATCCCGGGCCGAGAGCGTCCCCCCTCTTCCATCAAGGACTCATGCCCGACCTGACATTCGAGTGAGATACATATTGCTGGAAGTGCTGATCTTTAGACGGAAGGCTGGCCGTCTCTCTCAGCTGACTCTGGTGTGGCACCCAGGTGCCATTTTTTTGGGCCTCCTGATTTTCTGCTTCATGGCCGTTTCGCCGTGTTGGTCAACATCCCTGGCTGTCGGGTGTTGTCTATTGCTCTTTGGCTGTCCTCTTGGTGGTTTTTCCCCCCCTCGATCCTGCCTTGGACTCTACCTGGGTATCTCCCGTAATGGCGGGGAAACCGGAGGGAGACAAACAGAAGTCTAAAACTACCAGGCGAGGTGGATATACCCAAACCAATGTAATGGATCGGTATGCCCAAGTCAAGGGGTCGCCCAGTGGACCGGGTAGGTCACTGGAAGAGGCGAGAGATTTGACGCCTCCGTCAACCGACCCAACTCTGCAGGACATCATGGCCGCCATCGAAGGCATCAAATCGTCCCTCGGGAAGCAAATGGAGACTCGTACCGACTTGACTAAAACCAACGAAAAAGTTAAGTCCTTGGATATAAAAACATCAAGTTTGACGAACGATGTAGTAGACCTGCAGACTGAAGTCCGCAACTTAAGGGCCTCTAATGATCTTGTTACGCGTCGCCTGGAGGATTTCGAAGGAAGTGCTAGGCGGAACAACATCCGTATCGTCGGAGTTCCGGAAAAGGCGGAGGATCCGGCAGCTGACCTTTTTGTGGAAGACCTTATTGCTAACCACCTGGCGCCCAAGGGACTAAGTAAAATTTTCACTGTTGAACGAGCCCAGAGAGTCCCGGGTGGTAAGCCAAAGGTGGGTGCCCCGCCGCGGCCTATGATAGCGCGAATTTTTAACTTTCGGGACAGAGATGCTATCCTTCAGGCCTCACGTGCGGGTGGACCCTTGAAATTTGAGAACTCCACCAACAGCTTCTATCCTGACTTCACCCAATCGGTCCAGAAGCAGAGACTACGTTTTCTTGGGGTAAAAAGGAGACTCCATGATATGGGCCTCAAGTATGCCATGCTTTTCCCTGCAAAGTTACGGATTGAACATGAGGAGCGGGCCTATTTCTTTGATAAGCCTGAGGAGGTGGCTGATTGGCCGGCCCAACAAGACCCGGAGCGACAGTCCGGTGGAGCAGAGGGAGGTTCGATGGAGCAGGAATGATCATCATCTATCTGGTTTCTGGGGATGCTTCGGAGACTAACACTGTGGGGTTCCAATGTTGCTGTATGACCATTTGTAGATAGCAGGGGGGTATGGGGTTTCTGGTGGGTCTCTTTCCTCCTCAGCTCGACTTTTTGTAGCTTAGTTTAGATGTGGGGGCGACAGGCACACTGCAAGTTGGGGTGGCTTATTAGTCTTACGCAGGGGTGCAGGGTGGGGGGTGTTCTCTGGGGTTGTTTCAGGGGAGGGGGGAGTTTGTTGGGGTTTCAGTTTCTCTTTCCGCAAGGCACCGTATTACAAGACTCTTTAATTGAAGTGCTGGGCTCTGGCCGGGGTTGGATCTTTTTCCTTTTCCGTGATGGGGGGTAGAGGGTTGAGATTGATGAGTTGGAATGTGAATGAGTTAGGGGACAGGATCAAGTGTGGGATTGTACTGCAATTGTTAAAACTTCATTCCCCTAATGTGGTCTTGCTCCAGGAGACCTACTTGATTGGGAATACATGCCATGCCATGAACAGGAAGGGTTATCGTCTTGTCGCCCACGCAGGGTTCTCCTCTGGGTCCCGGGGGTAGGAATCCTGGTCAGGAACTCTCTCCCGCTTGAGGTTGATGCTACAGTCCTTGATGATAGGGGGCGATATTTTGCTATGTCTGGGCGTTGGGAGGGTCGGACACTTTCCCTGCTCTCTGTCTATGTTCCTCCGGGCTGGCAGTCTACAACTTTTGCTGATCTGGGGCGGGTTTTACTCGTTCTCCCTGAGGGGTCACTGATCTTGGTTGGGATTTTCAATGCTGTGGTGTCTGGTATGATTCATAGACATCCGTCTAGAGACCTTAGAGGGGCGCAGGGCTGGCTGCCTGATTTCATTGACACCCTAGACCTGGTGGATTGTTGGAGATTACTACATCCTACCCAGCGGCAATACACGTTCCAATCTGGTGCACAGGGCAGCCTCTCTAGGATAGATTACGTGTTGGTACCAGTGGCGCAGGCTTCCTCTGTTGCGGAGGTCAAACATATGGCTCGAGGTATTTCAGATCACTCCCCTCCATGGCTTCGGGTCGAATTGGCGTCGGGGACCGAGGGACGGGTAGCCCCGATTAACCCTTGGTATCTCCGGAACCCTAAGACCCGTAGTGAACTAGTGAAGTCCTTAGATCTTTATTTTCAGGAGAATGAGAGTTCGGTCCCTTCCGCGGTGTCGTTGTGGGAAGCCTTCAAAACTGTGATGAGGGGACAAGCCCTGTCTTTGATTGCTGGAGTCAAGAAACAGAGAGATAAGGATGTAGTGCGGATAGAAACTGAGATAGCGGACTTGGAGTTAGATCTAGAACAAGAAGTAACCCGCGCCAAGATGCATGTTTTGCGGTTGAAGCAGTCGGAATATAAGACGTTAGTTACTGACACTGCGAAGGCTCGTGGTCGGGAACAACAGGGGCGTCTTTACAATGCCGGAGACAAAGCGGGTAAGTTGATAGCATGGCTATATAAAAGGGATAGAGCGAGTCGTGTGGTGCCTGAGCTTGAGATGGAGGATGGGACTCAGATTACCGACCCGGCGGAGTTAGTGGCATGCTTTGCTGAACACTTTCAAGCAGTCTACTCTCCATTGTCGGATAGGCCAGAGAAAGACTTTTACTTAATGCTGCAAGATATCGCCCTGTCGTGTCTCTCTGACGCAGACAGGGAGCTCATGGATAGCAAAATAACTGCAGATGAGGTGGCTTTGGCAATGCGTTCCCTACGTTCGGGTAAGGCTATGGGTCCAAATGGTTTGCCGATAGAGCTATATAAGCTCCAGCCTGATAAGATCGCTCCTTATTTACGGGATATGTTTCTAGAGTCTTGAGAGCAGGGTCTTCTCCCCCGCGATCAGCGGCTTGCGACAATTGTTGTGATACATAAGGAAGGGAAGCCAAGGAACAGATGTGGATCGTATCGGCCGATCTCGCTTTTGAACGCCGAACCTAAAATTCTCACTAAGTTACTGCCCAATAGATTGGTTAAGGTTATAAGTGACCTAATCCATCCAGATCAGTCCGGTTTTATTCTGCATCACAACGCAGCATTGAATCTTAGGCGTCTCCACGGTGCTCTCGTGAGGGTTGCGACGTTGCGTGAGCCGGCCATTTTGGCGTCACTGTACGCCACTATGGCTTTCGATACTGTGGAATGGCCCTATTTGTGGATGGCGTTAGCTAAATTTGGTTTCGGGCCCGAATTCATTGGATGGGTGAGGCTTCTCTACGAGGACCTTCTCGCACAGATAGTTGTCAACGGTCGTGTTTCTGCTCCGTTTGGTCTTGGGCGGGGTACCCGTCAGGGTTGTTCTTTATCACCTCTCCTGTTTGCATTGGCCCTTGAGCCTCTGGTTGCGTGGATCTGTTGGGTACCCGCTTTGAGGGGTATTCAGTGGTCCCCGGAATACCAAGATCATATCTCGTTGTATGCGGATGATATTTTATTGTATCTGACTTCACCCAGAAAGTCGTTGATAGTATTGTGCGACGTGGTCACCTCTTTTGGCATGAACTCGGGCCTGGTTATCAATTGGACAAAATCGTATCTTTATGTGCTTTGTGGTGACGCCCCTCTCCTTCTGCGTAATTGTCCCATCCAAGTTACACAGGAGGGGTTTAAATATCTGGGTATATATGTGTCTATGGACCCCTTAACTCGGTATAAAAAAAATCTTATCCCTCCTTTAGATCGTTTGAAACAGGACGTTGCGGGTTGGCATAGGCTTCCGCTTTCGCCGCTCGGACGCGCGGCTCTCTTTAAGATGATGTCCCTGCCCCGTTTTTTGTACGCCCTTTAGAATACGCTTGATGTTGTCCCGGCTAGTTATTTCCGGACGGTAGAGGGTCTCCAGAGGAAATTGCTTTGGGACGGCAGGCCTCGCATAGCGCTTGCCAAACTTACGCTCCCATGGTATGACGGAGGGATAGCTCTTTCCGATATTAAACAATACTATTGGGCATCTCAATTAGGGGCTATTAATCATGGTATGTATGGCCCGGAGTTGAACCCTGGTTTTGCTATGGACCGGTGGCTACTGCCTGGTGGTGACTATTATAGGGCGTTGTACACTAAATCGGTGGTTAGCTCCCTGGCGTGTCCTACGAAGACAGCCGTACGTATTTGGAAGGACGCTATAAGCTCGTTGGGGTGGAAGGATCGTTTGACCTTAGTGACCCCTCTTTTTGGCTCTGATAGACTAGGCAAATTGTGGAATACTAAGGGATTTGATAAGTGGGATCTCATCGGCATCACGAAGGTGGGAGACCTATGGGCCAAGGGGCAAGTGAAGCCGTTTTCAGCCTTGCAAGCGGAGTTTGACTTGGGAGAAACTGAGTATTTCCGTTATGCTCAGGTCCGACATGCCCTGATGTCAGTCTTCCAGGAAGGTGAAGTAATACCGAAGTCTACGCTGCTGGAGGATCGGGTGTTGGATGGCCATATGCCCGATAGTACCATCTCCCTGGTTTATAAGAAATTGATCAATGATAGGACAGACCTTCTGCTCCATTTGCGTGATATCTGGACCCGTGACGGCCTTGAACTGGACGATGAGGACTAGCAGTCTGCGATCTCCTCTCCTAAGGAGGTCGCCATTCCAGCGAGACTCAGATTGGTTCAACTGAAAATCCTGCACAGGGTATATGTCACGGGTCCCCATCTGGTTCAGATGGGCTTTTCCGAGTAGGGTTCGTGTAAACGGGGTTGTGGATTGTTGGGTACATTTCTTCATATATTTGGGAGTGTCAGGAAGTTGCTGACTATTGGAAACGAGTCCACGAAGTGATGGAGGAGGTTACAGGTGTTGCTCTCCTGCCAGAGGCTAGGCGCTGCTTACTGAATGTTTGGGAGCCGACTGATCACAATGTTGCTCAGACTCAGTGGGTGACCTTGGGGGCCATGATCGCCAAATGTAATATTGCGCAGCTATGGGGGTTCCAGAGGCCTCCTACTCTTGATGTGTGGATGGAAAACATGGACTGGTGCATGTTTAGGGAGAAAACGGTATATCTGGCCCGGGGTCGCCCCCGGAAATGGCATATAATTTGGGGTCCCTGGAAGCGATATCGGGGTGACATATGTGTTCCACCAGCAACTACCATCATGGATGTTCCGCTTTCCCCCTGACCCCATGTTGATTCTGCTTCATTCCCCTCTTCTCCTCCCCTCCCCCATTGCTGTATTATTTGTACTATTGTATGTTAAGGGGGGGTTCCACCTCTGTACGAACTATGCACTCTGTATTTTGTATTTATGCCTTGCTTGTTATTTTTTCAAATAAAAAGAAATATATAAAAAAAAAATTGCCAACAAATCAATTTCTGTCTATTCAAATGCACATTCTTCTTACAAGTCAAGAGAACATCTATGGGTGCTTATTTTACATCAAATGTAACCAACCTCATCATGGCACACTACCAAGAAAATATATCTAAAGACCACCCTTAACTTGGAGAGGCACAGAAGAGAGACTTGAATAACTGCCAGGCCACCATTTAAAGTGACAGGTCAGTATTCCATACAGCCTTATACTTATGATGAAGTAGAGATGCTCAAAACACAGAAAACGCTTGATGTAAAAAGTTTGTTTAAGAATTGCGAATAAAATTTCCACCTTTTTAGCTGACACCTTTAGAAAGTTGAACCACAGAATATACTGTTTGACTCTATTCTTTTAAAAAAAAAGTCAGCTGCCCCTTCTATCTAATAACATACTGAACTGTTTCAGCTCAGTTGCTGCACAAAATGATATGAACATGGTGTTACATTATACATTTTTCATTGCCGCCCAGCATCCACATGGCTGGCTACCATTTGTAATGCATTTGGGCACACTCAATCATTTGTGATGTTTTTTAAAATATGCTAACAATCTTAGTCCACAAACAATGTGGATTTTGAATTTTACAGTATGCAAAGTTGATGTTAATCAACTTTTTGAAATGTTAGCGCCAATTTCTCTGCAATTAGTATATTTTGGAAGCCGCCCCCTGGCGACTTTGCGTTTTTCAGAATTGCTTGCTGCATGAAATAATTTTGACTCTGGAGATTTTGGCGTGGTTAAAGTTTGCTTTGTTGAAGCAGTTCCTAATTTCAAAAATGTGGTGTAATGCTTGGCTTTATAGCATGAGCTCATTCTCATATTTGTGGGCATTCATAGGAAAACATCTTGGGCCTCATTTATTGTTTAATACATTTTTATTGAAAATGTTTGCAAGTAAACCAGAATACATGCCATAAAATGGAAACATATGAACTAAAATAGGGAAATACTATCAGGCATAATATCATGTGATGAAACACAGCAAAACGGGAGACGCAGAGGAAGGGGAAGGATAGGATAGAAGGAGAGAAAGGAAGAAGAAAAGAAAGGAAAGGAAGAAAAGAGAGGCAAAAAGAGAAAGGAGAGAGAAGAGAAGATGAAAAGGTAGATAATACTCAGTGGGATATTGTAGTAGAGGAAAGATAGGAAACAAAGGAGAGCCAAAGAAGATCAGATTTTATTTTTTGAGAAATGGAGGAAGAAGATACAGTGGTAATTCTATGTTTGTCACAAATAAAATTCCACCACATGGAGAAAGATATTTTAGAATTATCTTTCCAGGACGATAGAATAACCTTACGAGCTAGAGCAATAAAAAGGTCAAACAACTTAGATGCAGATGAGGTTATATCAATATCAGGGGAAAGGGAACCTAGAAAAACATGCATAAAAGATACAGCATTGTTAAACTTAAAAATTAACATGCAAACCTTCCAAACAGAGTTCCAAAAGGAATAAACCGTAGGACATTCATATAGCAAATGAATTAACGTTCCTGGAGCATTAGAACAAGACCAACATAAGGAAGAGGAAGTAGGAGAAAATTTACAAATGCTAACAGGAGTAATAACCGCTCTACAATATACAAAATATAGAGATTGAGTCACACGGGCAGCTGCAGATACTTTAAATAACTTAGCCCAAAGTTTCTCCCATAGATCAATGGAAAAAGAGACAGATAAATCATTTTCCCAAGTAAGTTCAACAGGAGATTTAGGACGGGGTTGAGCAGTAGACAGTAATATGTTATAAACAAGAGCAGCTTTAGGAGTGTGGGTAGAGAACAACGGATATAAGGGGGATGGAGGAGTCACAACAGGGAATTCAGTTGGAAGTGTAAAAGTAGCTAAGTGTGATTGAATAGCAGTGACAATAATAGTGTATTTGCCTAAAAGAGTATCGGGAAGTTGGTAACTCAGTTGTAAATCTTGGAAGGGAACAATATTGAAATTATGAAGGAATTGATATACAAATAATACATTCTTCTCCTTCCAATACTTGTAGTAAAAAGATTTACCCTTATATTTGAGAAATTGATTATACCAAACAATGGAAGATAAAAAACATTGCAAGGGGTTTACATCCTTAGAAAAAGTACTAGAGATAAGAGTTTGCGAATATTTCAAAATGGGGTATTGAGATATAAAGGAACATTTGCACATAAAAGCAACATGTTTAAAAGGGAAATCCTTCAAAAGCGAACGTTCAAAAAGAACCCATTTGGGGAATGGTATGTTTTGAAAATCATAAGCTAAGGAAAACGATTGTTTAAGTAGAAAAGCGGAATGGAAGGATTTAAAAAAAGGGAAACGGACACCTCCTTCAGTCTTTGGACGAGTAAGTTTGAGTAAGCCAATACGAGGGTGTTTATTATTCCAGAGGAATTTTATACAAATAGAGTTTATACGGGAGAAGTATATATTAGGAATTTTGAAGGGAAGCATGGAGACTGTATACAACACATGGGGAGTAACCATCATTTTAATAGTATCTAGCCTGCCCCACCAGGAAAGAAAAAGCGGGGACCACAGGAGGAGTAGAGCTTGTAGTTTCTGGATCAAATTATTAAAGGTATATTTGAGGGTATCCGTAAGGGAAGCAGAAAACCAAATACCCAAATATTTAATTTTGGTGGGACACCAGGTAAATTCAGTATCACTAAACATGTATTGGGAGCAATCAGGGTTTAAGGGCAGGACTTCAGTTTTGGATAAATTTAGTTTATAGCCAGAGACAGAGGAGTAAAGGTGGATTTCAGTCATAAAATGTGGCAACGAAGCAACAGGGTTAGACATGTAAACCAAGATATCATCCGCATATGCAGAAAGTTTGGTGTGAACAGAGGAGAACTTAAAACCTGTAATCATGTCATTATTGCGGATGCGCTCAAGGAAAAGTTCAAGGCAAAGAATAAATAATAAGGGAGAGAGGGGGCAACCTTGCCTCGTACCACGGGATAAGGAGAAGTATTTGGAAAATTGATTGTTGACAAAAATACTGGCAAGGGGACAGGAATACAATAATTTAACATAGGAAATAAAAGAGGGCCCAAAACCAAACCATTGGAGAGTCTGAAACATAAATTGCCAATTGATTCGATCAAATGCCTTTTCCGCATCCAAAGATAGAGCGGCAAGGGGGTCTTTATATTTCTTACTAAGGGAAATAATGTTAGCAAACATACGTGCATTGTCCGAAGCAAGCCTACCCTTTACAAAGCCAACTTGATCTGTTTTAATCAAGAGGGGAATAATATTATCAAGGCGGATGGCGAGGATTTTGGCAAAAAGTTTACAATCATAATTAATCAGGGAAATAGGGTGGAAATTTTTACATTGGGAGTGGTCCTTATCTGGTTTGGGGATGATAATAATTAACGCGTCCATGAAGGACCCTGAGGCCTTGGCTTGAGCGAGAAAAGAATTAAAGAATTGTAATAGTTTAGGGGCAAAAATCGAGGAGAAAGTAGAATAAAATTCGACAGGGAGGCCATCTGGACCAGGAGCTTTAGATCACTTCAAAGCATGGATGGCAGAGAGTACTTCCTGAAGAGTAATATCTTTCTCTAAAGAAGCAAACTCGTCAGGGAGATTTGGAGGGGAAGGAATGCCTGAAAAAAAAGAGTCAAGGTTCTGAGTAGAGGGGAAAGTGTCACCTGAGTAAAGGGATCGATAATAATTATGAAAGACCTCAGCAATATCTTCATCAGACGACACCAGTTTGTTAGAGGAATCATTAAGAATAGGTCCAATGGTTTTACGTTCCGCTTTAATTTTCAGATAATTAGCCAACATCTTGCCTGCCTTGTTTTGACCCCCGTGGTATTTAGATTTGATTTTAAGTAAAATGTTACAGGCTTCAACAGTGGCCAATTTATTGAGTTCTGTTTTTGCCGCAATGAGGGCAGTAAGGGCGGCGGGATCCTTAGAGGTAAAATAAGTGTGTTCTAATTGTTTGATATTGTGTAATTGAGCCTCATATTTAGCTTTAGCAACTCTCTTCTTCTGTGAAACAAAAGATAAAACAAAGGCATGCAGGGCAGCTTTAAAAGCATCCCACGTGTTGGGAATGGAGGTATCCGAGGGAACATTAAAAGTAAAAAAATTCATTAATGAAGATAGTGACGTTTTGATAAAAAGTGGGTCAGATAAAAGAAACGTATTTAATTTCCAGCGGCTAAATTGCAAGGAGGTGAGAGAAAAATCAAGAGTGGCAAAAACAGGGGCATGGTCCGAAATAAAAATGGAGCCAATTTCTGATTTCTGAATAGAGGGGAGCAAGGATTTACTAACCAAAATATAATCTATCCTAGATCTAGTATGATGCATGTTGGAGAAAAAAGTATATTCAAAAGAGTCAGGGTTACATGTTTTCCATACATCAAAAAATGGACGACAGGCAATGGCTGATTGGAAAGCTTTGTGAGTTTTGTCAGGTTGAAATTTACATTTGGATAGTCTGTCAGAGTAAGGATCCAACCATTGGTTAAAATCCCCGGCCACAACAAGGTTAGGGCAATCAGTAGAAGATAGGAGAATTTTAATATCCGACCAAAATTTGGGATCAGGGCGAACAGGGCCATAAATATTCAACAAGACTAACGTCTTGTTCTGGACTACAATTTTCGCCATTACCCATCGTCCATCGTCATCATGTTCAGTAGAAATAAGTTGGACTGACAAAGCCTTATGGAATAATATAGCGACACCACCTTTCTTATTAGAAGCAGGTGAAAAAACAACTTGCCCCACCCAATGTCGTTTTACCTTTAACGACTCCACCTCAGTACAATGAGTCTCTTGTAGAAATGCAATTTGAGATTGAAGTTTAGACAAATGGGACAATACCTTTTGACGTTTAACAGGGTTGCCAAGACCACGGACGTTCCACGACACAAGATTACACATGATGAAGGAGTGGAGGCACAGGAAACAAATGAAGGGTAGACACTGCAGGCAGGGGATTACAAAATAAAACACAACAGTCAGAAATATTGAAAAAGGGCAAATCCACATAAGGAGTTACATAAGTAAGACAAGCAAACTGCGACAAAAGCATCAATGTAAAAAAAAAAATGAAAAGGAGGCGAGAATGACCAAGAAGAGAGAATACGAAAAGAAAGAAAGAAAGAAAGAAAGAAAGAAAGAAAGAGAGGAAAGGAGCATGGGGAAAGTAGGAAAGTATAGAGGAAGAAACAGATCAGGGCAACAAAGCCAGATCTGTAAAAGAACGAGAAAACAATGAAGATGGAGCATGGTGACAGACGGCAAGGCAGAGCACAGGCATTGTAAACGAGAAAAGGGCAACGTAACCTATACACAAAGAAGAAAAGAGCAACTCAAGGAAGAAGTAGCCAGAATAATAAGTTATAAACGACAGAAGACAGCAAAGAACATACTGAAAAAGAAGAAAAAGTTAGTGATATGGTAGGAAGAAGTCTAAGAATAAACATAGAAAGAGAAAACATAGGAAAAAGATATAAAAGAAACGCTTAAACACTAGTATCCATTCCTGTAGAGCTTCAGCTTTACTGGATCATCAAAAGTACGTGAACGTCCATCATGAGTGACCTTGCAGAGGCAAGGATGGAGGATGCCATATTGAAGATGAAGATGTCTCATGAGAGGTCGCAACTCCAGGAACTCTTTACGTCGGGCGTTCGTTGCAGTAGAGACGTCCTGAGAGATGAAGATGTTATGACCCGACCAGGAAAGGTGACGTTTAAGCTTTGCAGCTTTCAGGACAGTCATGGGTTCGGTGAATTCCAGAAAGAGCATGATGATGCCTCTAGGTCTAGCAGAATTAGTAGCAGCTCGACCCAACCGGTGTGCTCTTTGAATGTTTAGAGGAGTAAAAGATGGCGATAGACGTAAGAGTTCCGGCAGAAATTTTTGCAGAAAAACAACCATGTTAGGCCCCTCAACATTCTCCGGCAGACCATAAAGGCGTAGGTTATTTCTACGATTTCTATTTTCAAGGTCCTCTGTGTGCAATTTCAGCTTGTGAATTTCCTGCTCTAGCAATGGAATTTTAGTAGAGACATCCTGAAGAGTACTGACGCGTTGTTCTAGATCCAGAACCTTACTCTCCATAGTGATCCATCTTTCCTCCATCTGCTTCAATTTCTCATTAGTTGAAGACATAAATGGTTGAAGGTCCCGAACTTCATCCAGAATAGAGTCTAAAACTGGGTTTGGTGAAGCATGGATCGGCGAAGGAGGGTCATTTTTCAGTCTCTTGGGCTTGGTGCCAGTGATAGATGCACGGGCTGAGTGAGAATCATTAGCCATCACAAGTGATAAAGAAAATACACTCAAACCAGAGACTAAGGTGCAGCAGCAGAGGTGGATCCAAAAAAATAAGGGTAATAGTCAATATAGGTGCACTGCCAATAGAGAAGAAAACACGCGCTCAGCGGCTGAATAAAAAAGCGGCTGCACACATTTCCAATCCAAGAGAAATGAGCCATAGACCAACTAGAGGCAGAAATAATCCCATTCAGATCATGAACTGTGGAGAGGAGCCAGCAAAAAACCAGCAGAGCATGAGGCAGGAGAAGTGAGCATGGTAAACTGATAATACCGTAAGATGGAGCAGGAGGCAACAAAAATAGAGGTAAAAGAGTCCAAGAAGGCTATAATAGCTTACCGGATAATAAAGAGGGAAAAGGGCACGAAAAATCAAAGCCCTCAATGTAAATAGTAGTAGAAGCGCACCTTCCAGGAAAACAACAGCATTAAGGGCAAATTGAGGAGCAATACCATAGCGCTGCTTGAAGGGCACACGACTACAGGTGAAGCAAGTCATTTTGGCTGCAAGAAGCGATCAGCGAGTAGCGGGCTTACCGTGAGGCAGAAGCAGCCTAAAATGGCGGCCGATCCCACCCGAGCTGAGGTGGATGCGTCACAGGCACGAACTCGCTCGCCAGCGGGACATGGACGAGAAAAAAGCTGTCCCTCGGCTCATCGCATGATCCGGTTGCGGGTGCCGTCAGTTGAGGAGCAGACTGCGGTGCAGAAACGGCTATTAATTGAAGAAGAGCTCCGCCGTTTCACAGAGATCACGCCAGGTCCGCCATTTTGTCGCGGCGTCCAAGCCACGCCCCCCGGGCCTCATTTATGAGGCCGTGCGTCACTTTTATGCCACCGGTGCGTCACTTTTTGTGACGCACCAGCAGCGTAAATAATGTGCCTTGTTGCACCATATTTACAAAGTGACGCATCTAGGTAGATGGGTCACTTTGTAAACCCCTGCGCCACATTATACCTGCGCATGGTATAATGTATGCAAGGGGGGCGTATTGACGCAAGGAAGGGTCGTAGAAGTGACGCAGTGAAATCTATGAGATTTCTCTGCGTCACTTTTAGGACGCCGTTGCGTCAAAATCTTGCGCCTGCCTCACAGCAGGCGTAAGACTGGCGCAGGCCCTTTCACATGGGGTTTGTCCCATGTGAAAGGGCGCATTGCTGGAGTTGCGTCACTTTTGTGACACACTCCAGCAATGCGTCACTTTTGCGCCATACAGATACGTCAGAAATACTGACGTATCTGTAACTCCTTGCGACATGATGCGTCATACATTAAATATGACGCATCATTGGTGTCAAGGAGTGCGCAGTGAAAAGTGACGCATCGCTGTTTTCACGCAGCGATGCGTCACTTTTCATAAATGAGGCTCCTTGTGCATTAGCCACGTTAAAGGGATCAGTGTTGTGGAAATTGTATAGGCATGGATATCATGGGGAAGAGAGACAGAGTTATCAATACTTTTTGTCTCCTCCGTTCGTGCGTTTTGAATTTTTATGCTCATTTCCACTGTGTGGAATGATCAAAGATTGGGGCAAGAATTGATAATTTGCTGTACATTTATGAAATCAAAACAATCTGCATCTTCATATGCATGGATTTTACAGTCATGATGTACTTGCCTATATCTGGTACTCAAGATCAATATTGTTATTTTTACAGGTGTACTCTACCCATATGTGACACTTTGGTGTCTGTAAACTGGGAAATTACATTTTATGATGGTTGCTCACCATTCTGTCTGTTGTCCCACCTATTTAGATGTAGCCTTAGGGCTAGAACATATAGAGCACAAGACGTGACTGGGTTAGCCTTGCGCAACGCCACCTTTAACATTAAGTTTCTACAGTAAATTGCTCCAGGGAACAAGGGTAGATGGCCCCTAACGTCCCCTAACCTCCTCTGTGAAACCACAAAGAATACCAGAAAAATACTTATTGTCCCCGATCACGGTGTAACAAATTAAATCAATAGAGAAAAGAAAGACCAAATCATGAGATTTGTGACGATGGATGTCTGTTCATTGTATACGAATAACTTACACGAACAGGGACTAGAGGACTTGAAATGCTATCTTTTCTGTCGCCCTATCGAATTATTGGAACATTCGGAAATGATTATTGAAATGTCCAAACTTATTCTTAAGAACAATGCATTTCTATTTAACAACGACTGGTACCTACAGATCTGTGGTACAGCGATGGGTTCAAGATTTGCTCCGTCCTTTGCCTGTCTCTTTATGGGATGGTTCGAGGCGGGGCATATCTGGGGGCCTATCGGGGACAAAGTGGCAGGAATTCATTTTGTATTACGGTCATTATATAGATGACTGTTTATTGATCTGGACTGGCACAGATGAAGATCTGTCAGAATTTTTTGCACATGTGAATAGCAACTTAAACAACATGACGTTTACAATGATGTCTGACCTCAACAGCATTGTGTTCCTAGATTTGGAACTTTTTCACTATGAGGGTAAGATACATAGCAGAATGTACAGGAAGACAACAGCATGCAATGCTTTTTTGCATGCAGATAGTGCCCAGCCTAAAAGTCAAATAAATGTGATCCCCTATGGGGAGATGTTAATGGCAGGGAGAAACTGTATCCTTGACGAGGATTTTGAGACTAGTGTGGAAGATATTGAAAAAAGATTCCATAATAGGGGCTACTCTGGAGAGGTAATAAGAAGAGCTAGAAGGAGAGCTAATAAACTGAACCGTGAAGACACCCTGAAAACCACGGGTAAATTACAAAAGAATACAAATAATAAAGTACGCCTGGTGACGAATTACCATCCGTGGTCCCATAAGCTCTTTATGATTCTCAAAAGGCATTGGCCACTTCTAATGGCAGCTAAGACACTGCTAGAATTTCCAGTTCCCCAAGTATAACATATAGAAGGGGGAAAACGATTCAGAGTATGATTAGTCCTAGCTATCCAATACAACCAGGAACCAAATGTATGTGGCTGAGGGAGTTAAATATTGGATCCTTTGTGTGTGGAAACTGTAGTATGTGCAGAATGGCGATTAAAGGAGTCAAGGAATTTGGATTTAATGGCTCACGAATCTTCCAGATACGCCAACATATAGATTGCATGATGAAATATGTAGTATATATTATCATCTGCAAGTGCAAAAAGATTTATGTGGGCAGCACTATACGCCACCTAAAAGTGAGAATGACCGAACATTTCCGTGCCCTAAAAAATTTTGATCAGAGATATCCGATAGGATGTCATGCAGCAAACTGTCCCGAACAAAAGAAGAACCTGAGGTTTCAATTCCATGGAATTGAAGTCATATATAATGACTTTAGGGGCGGAGACAGAGAACGTAAACTCAGACAACGTGAAGCTAGATGGATACTTAGGCTTCTGGCCGTGGAATGTGGGATCAATATAGATCAGGAATTGCATTATTTCCTATAAAATGATACATAGGTGATATGTGTATATCATGTAATAGAATGTCTCTGGAGTACCTATGGATTCAATCTACTGTCTGCTCATATGAGATTTCAATTGCTAAATATGCTATGTACAATATGAAGAAGCTAATACCATGTTTATCCTTTGTGAATTGAGGCTTCAACTCACTAATAAGGGTGATATGTGTTTATCATACAATAGAATGTCTGTGAAGCACCTATGGATTCAATCTACTCTCTGTTCACATGAGATTATAGATGTTTAAGTACGCTATGTATAATGTGAAGAAGCTAACATTATGTTTTCCCCTTGTGAATTGAGGCTTCAGTTCTCTAATAAGGGTCACTGTTTGATTAGAGGACCATATAGTCCTACATAAGTGTGTGTAAATTTATCATAATGGATGTGCGCTTCAAATGTTAGGAACTATGGACTGTAATGGCACCAATTTGGATTTTCACATTATGGACGTTTCTCTTTCCCTTCCTTTCTCCTTTGTTTTGATTTACTTTAATCTATTCTCTTCATTTATACGACTATTTTAGTCTTCCTCTGATGGATAGGATCAGTTTTAAAATTATGATAATTTGGTAAATATTTTTGTTTTCGCGCGATCTGATGTGGCCCTTTTGCTGGAGTTCGCGTGAGCAATGGATCATAATATTATTGGGGATCTCTTATAAGGGACTTGGACACAAAACGCAATTACATAATAATGTTGGCGTCTTACGTGGTATAATGTTTCACGTTGGGAATAATTATCTAATATAATTGTGGCCTCAAGATATTCGGACCCTGAAAGTGATTTGATTTGGTAGTACGCTATTTTAGTTAGTGCAATTCCACTCCCTTACGGATACTGGGTATCTAGACATCTTATACCTTTCCAATATGGCGTTCGGAAAATGATCGAACATTAACAATGGAGTCCGTCTTCTATTTTGATGTGGAACCTAACTGCTGGCGCCGGGTGTTTAAACGCAATTTGTTTTCGGCTTCGGTTCGCCACAACTCCAGAAACCCAACGAGACGACGACGGGAGTACTCCCCCAGGTGAGACTGAGTTAGAAGACAGGGGCTGTTTCTAACTAATTATTTGCAGGCCCAGACGATATTGACAGTATAACGAACGTAGTGAACCTCTGTGTATTCTTTATAAAGCGAGCTAACGTAGCTATCCTTACCGTTCGGGCGAGAATGCCGAGCTGCTTTGAGTGTAGAGTTTACTTTTTGCCTTTACTTGTTTTTGTTAACAATATTTCATATAGGAACGGAGAATATGAAACTACTAAGTTAATTATTTGACGCTACCCCCTGCTCTTTCTTGACATTATGCTGGACTGTTGCATATATGTGGATATTATATCTGTTAGGTACATGGGCATGGTGTTTATATATGGGATACGCCAGCATTTGAGTAGGGAACGACTATACTGAGTACTGTGGGGGACATATTTAGGCTTTTCAATATAAATACAGCATATACTGCGCCTTTAGATTAGATTGCCTTTTCCGTATTATTCTTTATAGGTTATGATGGAGTTGCAATAGATGTCTAAATGCATATTCTTATTGAGTGAAAACTGTTATGGTAAGATTTAAAAGAGTATAATTTCATGAATACTATCGATCATAATCAAAGATAGGATACGGCAACATTAGGAGTTTTTTAATCTGTGATTAATTCCTTTTTACTGAATATTTAGACTAGAGAAATGATTTTTTCTCTTGTCTTTTATCTTTTATTTTTTAGAGATTTTCTATACAATTTCTTTTGAATCATCACGGACTCGTGAATCATACGGAGGTAATTATTCTGATGAAGAAATCTGTCCGAGTATAGTTCCCCTTGTTCTTAGTATAGATCTTTTAAATTAAAGGAACTGTTTATTGACATATGCCTTGTACTAATATCTTTTTAGTTGAATGAGGTTCAACTGACTTTTAAGCTGAGGAATCTAAGGATTTTTTCTTTCTTCACTAGATATTGAACGTTTTTATGATGGATGGACACTTACTAGTTTGAGAAATATACAGATTTATCTAGGTATAAAGAGTCATAGTACTATATATATTGCAATTTATTTACCTTTTAGACAGTACGCTGATTTACTTTTTGTTTTCTTTATATTTTACTGATCTTATAAAATATTGGACTATAGACAGGTTATACCTAGAATGTGGTACTTGACTTCGTGAGGAGTCTTTTATGGTGAGTCATAAGTTTACAGATGTTTGACACATAATAGTATCGGGTTACTCTTAATAGGATCTTATCATTAAATTTGTACTATGGCTATCTAGCTACAATCTAGATTTATGTAGAGATATTGGTCTTTTGGTCATGACCGTTGTGGTACTACAGACACCATCAGTCACTTCCTAAAACTCATGTTTCTTAACCTTTCCTTCTGTATCCCTTTGATGAAAAAAATGTTTGGGGTATATGCGTTCTGACTAGCTACACTATCTATTTTGGTTCACATTGGGGGATTTCCATTTCGTCTGGTGTCGTTGCGACCTTCTCTTCTCTTCTTTATAAACTTTGTTCTAAATTTCGCTTCTCCTTTCAATATTGGTGGAGGTGAAGAAAAGTCAATTTGTGATTGTATTTGTATATCTTATTTGTCTTTGTTGTTTTGTTGTAGCGCTGAAGAAGTCAATGGGTGATTGTTTCCCATGACGAAACACGTTTTGGCCTTGCTTTCTTTTGTCTACATTTTGTACGATCTTAACGAACATTGTATGATGATTGACCACTTGATGGAAATTTCAAGTTTGTGAAGAGAAAATAAAATAAAAGGAACAGATATAATGAAACGTTGACATGGAAAAGAACATGATTTGGTCTTTCTTTTCTCTAATGATTTAATTTGTTACAGTGTGCTCTGGGACAATAAGTTTTTTTCTTAGGGCTAGAACAGCTGACCTCGAAGCAAGGGAACCCTGTTCGAATCTCGACGATGGCACTCAACATCCTGTGATTCTGGGCAAATCACTTAATCTCCTTGTGCCTAACAAAAATATATATGTCCATCTGAAATGAAACTGGTGCTCATGTAAAGTGCTCTGATACTCGGGTCTCATTCGTGCTTTATAAAACTTAAAAAGACAATGACGTATGCAGTTGTATTGTTTTGCATTGGCATTTATATTGTACAAAAGGCACCGAAGTTATTTTCCAGCCAAGCAGAACGCTACTCATGGGTAACCAATGTTGTTTATTATTTAAATACTAAAACAACATTATTCAATGTATTCAAGTTAGAGGCATTCAACTTGCGCAGGTTTCACATGCATGTTTGTAAAAGCAATGCCATTCATATATTAAGGTTGAACATGTGCAGAGTCAGATTAGTCCCAGAGTTAGAAACTTTGTCACGGATGTGCTTTTCAGTCAAGTAGAACACTATCCATAGGCACCCGTTGCTAGATATTAGTCACAGGATGCGGTACAATCCGTTGATCATTTTTGTTAGGTTACATTGCCGCAGCGATTAGCTTTAGCCCTATCTGCAAATTATGGGGCGTTGCTGGGTCATATTATTATGGAATCAAAGTTTTGTATGCTATTTTGTTACTGTGTTTGCTGACTCTCTAGACCTTATGGAACTCATGCCCCAAGGGCATGTATGTGCGCCACATGGCACCTTCACAAATGCAAAAAAGTGCTTTTGTGAAAGAAATCGCAAATTACCACCAACTTTAAGTTGGTGGTAATTTGCGATTTCTAAATGAGAAATAGCACAACTTGGGTGCTTCATACATTGCATTTAAGGAATCACAAAATTTGCTATTCCTTAAATGCAATCGCAAAATAAGGAATGGCAAATTTGTGATTCCTTATTTTGCAATCAATTTTACTACATACATACCATTTAGCGAAAATGAGTTTGCAAACGCCGAAATTCTGCGAATTTCGGCGTTTGCTAACCCATTTGAGTTTCATACATCTGCCCCTTAATCACCCCGACCTAGTAAAATGAATTTGTCTGTCTGTAACGCAACTGGTGCTCATGTAAAGCCCTGACACCTTCGGGTCGAGTTCCCGCTCTTCAAATCTAACAAAAAGAAAATAGGTTGTGGCGTGTCACTGATGGGCAGCATACCACATACGTAGTGGCATGGCCCTAATGTAGTAGTGAGACCTAATGTCTCTTGCTATGGAAACTTAAATTCTTCTGTGCCTTCGTTTTGATCATTTAACACATATTGAATGATGTAACTTTTTATGATCTTTGAATGCGTGGATTTGGTGACAAGCTGATTAATTGAGAACAATGTGTGCCATTTGTGCTTGCAGAAGCATAATAACATAGAAAGCTTATTTGTAGAGGACACTTTCACTCTAGGATGGGGGTTCTTGGATCTATGGAAAGGCATCGGAAATTCATTTCTAGCTAACTGATTGCAGCTCTTTTTACGATCCTTCAAAGAATGAAAGACTGAGTTCATATTATAGTCCTCCCCTTAGCACACAACGCTCCGGAATATAAATACTGCAAAGCTTGCAAATACTGTTCCCCCATTCACAAAGCTGGAGAGTGAAAATATTGTACCCACTACACAAATGATGGGATAAAAATGGTGTAAAGAACGCAGAATCGTAGCCCGACAGGCAAGGTTGAAGAGTAGAAATGCTGGTTAATGAATTGGTATTTTTTACTGGGTTTCACAATAATTTTAGGTGGTTACCTTAAAGGGCGTCACGCAGTCATGTTGATACCTCAGCTAGCCAGGTCTAGAAGTAGCTAGTTGATTATTAGACTGTCCTTTAGAGACTTAGGCGTCTATAATGTTGACAGCATTCATTAGTTCCGAATTAGCTCCTAATATAACTATCAAGATACTGAACAGTGATGAATGTAATGCAGTGTCATAGGAAATCGAGAGCCAGCGGTTGTCCAGTCACTGCCGCAGAGTCCGAAGGCCATGGATTTGTGTCCGGGTTTGAAAAACGAATCAATCTCAAAGATTGATCATTAAGTTTAGTGCTTATCCAAAGCCTTATACGTAGAGTATCATTTTCCAGTGTGTCAAAATATTTGAAGATCTCTGTTAGGAATGTCTGTGGGCCGAATTAATCAATTCATCCATCCATCTATCGTCATTAGTGTTACAGGAAGCAATCATGCTATAATGGTATTTTTTTTTAATGAAACCGCCTTTATTGTGCACTCATCTGCCGTTGTATGTTCTTTGTTCTCGCATCCACGTGTAATTGTTTCCTTGTGCTCTGACACCCTCATCTTATTTTAAGAGCTCTTGCTTAAGGCCAGATAAGCAAGGCCTTGTTGCAGGAATTACACAGGTGCGATGAGGCATGGCATCCCTGATGATCACTGCAGTGTTTGGAGGCGGAAGTGCCAGTGGGTGTCAGAGGAATCCAGTGTTCCATGTGCTGGTCACAATGCAACAGGCATGTGAACAGTTTTACCAAATGGACATTTCCAATGCAACAAAGTCTCTTCTCTTCTCTTCTCTTCCATTCTCTTCCCTTCTCATTATTCTACATATATCAGTTCGCTTTCATTAGTGTAAGAACTGATGTGACCGACCTACCATTGCCTAACACCGCTGCACCTTGCATGGGTTGACTTGCTGTTGTTCATTGCTTGCATCAGGCCATCCCGTCCTCGCTCCCCCTTTTTTTGTGTTTACCCCAAATATCAACCCCAGAATATCAATGGGACACGATATTAAGTACCAAATATCGAAAAAAATATTGACAGGTAGGTAAATCGAGATTATCTTTACATATGTGGTTCAGATACCTTCAATGTACACAGATGTGGAGTTAAGAATAGTAAACCTATACTTCCCTATATGCCCTTACCGTTCGATATTTTGTCTTTGATATTCTTGTACCACAGTATTCCGGGCATCAATGAGCCGTAATACAATCGAGCTTTTCTATGTTCCCATATGTCTCCCACCTAGATTGTTTCAGGTGGTTTCAAAAGGCACTTCATGCAATACCAGTTCATTTTCGCGAACATATTATGAACCTTAAATGAACGACCGTGCATCTGTAGGAACGAATGCGTCTTCATTGTTGTAGCATTTTCTATCAGAGTAAGACACACAGTATCACGAATAGACATGAGTGTGTTCTGGCACCAATTAAAGAATGAAGAGACATTTCCCTCAGAAGGACAGCGATAACCAATTAAGAACACCTGCACTAATTATTGATTTCTGACACACCAACGCTCGTTTTCTGTTGGGTGACACCTATAATAGTAGAAAGAGGTAACAGCAGAGAGGTTAACATCTGCCCACTGTCGCTGCCATCTGCTCACGGAGGTAGGTTTGCCCACCCTTGATTAAGTATTCACGGCAATATGTCTCATTATGGCCATCTTTAACTGTTGATGGACACCTCCTGTTATAATACTCCGTTTTAAAAGGAACAAGAGAAGTTAAACTACATGTATCTTGAGGTGTAATTGTGGTTTTAATATTATCATGTTATGCTGCTGCTCTTTCTCTTTGCTGAATATTGTCATGTTTTGTTGCTGTTCTTTCTCTTATCACGGAATGTGGGAAATGTACTTTCAAGGTTTTAACAAATCAAATAAAGTTTTGTTTGACTGACTGACACCTCCTGTGTACTATACCGAGAAGTTACACTCTGATTGTACTGGAATTTTTAAGTCAGGAACTCAGGACAGACAAAAAAAAAATCTGGTTTCGTGAGACCAAACCAGAATTCGGCTTTTAGATAAAAACAATACAGGACACAAGTAATGACACACAAGGAAGCCTTCATATTTCACAGAGAAATGCCACTTCTGTGGGCCTTCATTCGATTGAAATTCATTGGATTACATATAATAGCATTGACAAATTAGTCTCTTTGGGTTTAAATGGTCTGCCCTATTCTTAGGCCACGTTTTACATCTGTTTCTGCTTTGCTTCTTTATTAGAGATGAAAGGGCACCCAAAAAGTATTTGTGGTTAATGCCTCCCTCACTGACTGACCTTGAATGAAAAATGGGTGGTGTGAGACTAACAGCTGCAAATTATTTTCAAATGCCACGGCCTTTGTTAGCCCAATGGACTCTTTTGCATCTAGGCCTGAACTAGCTTGAGGTTCTGCAGGAACACTGCTCACCAAATCAGAGTGATTCAGCCACAACAAGAGTAGTACTGCTCCTTTTAATTTATTCATGGCAAACCGGGTTAGCCCTGCAATTTAATTCAGACTCTCCCATATTATATCCTTGGTCTTAATCTAGGGTCCCTTAACTGGTTTAATCTTGAAATCATCAAGAAGACATTAAGACAGTTAACACAATTACTTGAGCCTGCTGCATGAATAATGCAGTAATTTGGCAACACCTACACTGTGAAAATGCTGCCCTTGGGTGTATCGCTTGTATCTGTCGTCTGTGAAGAATGTTACCTTTCTAAGGAATGGATTCATAAAACAGATGCAGAGGTTCCAGTTTGCACCAGTGAGCATCCTCATTGTTAAAAGCTCCTGGAACTCAAAATAATACACTTTCTTCTGTGCATGGGCCGGGTCTCCAAGTCAGTTTATGTGCTGGAGACAGAGCAGCAGATGAACAGAATCTTCGACAGGCTCATTGCCCTTGAGGGTTGTTCTGGGCACAGATCTGATAGGACCACCATTGTGATTGACTTTACAGCCTCTTTCAGAGCCTGTGGTGTAGAAACATTTTAGCAAGCCTGCTGTTACACTTTGGACAAATTCCCAAAGAAAGTGTAAACAGGCACTCATAGTTTTACTCCTATGTACACATGTAGATTTGCTACTTTCTGAGATTTTTACAACACATACACAGGAATTCAACTGGAGTGCTAAGGAGAGTCTTGCAAAGGTCTTGAGGCATTACCATTGGGATCCTCTTCCTGCTGTGCGGAAATCTCCATAGTGGAGAACTTCACACAGGGGAAAGAGGGGAAATAGGATCCTTAGTTCATAAGCAATGTTTTTCTCTCCCCTGGAAACATAGTTTTCCTTGTGGAGAGACCCCCCATCCCAGATTCTCAGCATATTAGGTGGCCAGAGGTTATCCAGTCCCTTTCCCAACCTGAAACGCATTAATGCCAGCCAAGGATGGAGTAAAATTCCAACCCTTACCAGAATTGAAAGGGGAATAGAATGTGTTGTGGAGGGCCCACTTACGTACTTTTCTGTGGGTGTTCACAAACATCCAAGGCTAACCATGCCTTAGAATGCCTAGAAAATCCAATGTTTCCACCCTTCGAATTATATTTATTGGTGCGGAGAACTACTCGCCCTTGGCGAACATCTTGCACTCATAAATTGGTTTACGTTAGCTAGGAATCTCTTTTTTGAATTTCTGGTAGCCATTAAAAAGTTACATTCGGAGACCAGTATTTCCTTATACTTTGACAGGAACTTGTCTGGGGGGAGGGGGTGGTGAGGGGGGGTGTTCCTGGGGAGGTTGTCCAACCCTCTCAGTGACTGCTTAAATGACATGCTTGGCTGATACAGTAAAGGCTCCCCTTCTCCTGGGTTCTCCAGTTAGTTATTACCCCAATGGCATTTTTGTATTTGCCTCTGTGTCACTGAAGTTGTGCAAGAGCAATGATCAAGTCTTCCGTATTTTGCATGGGCCACACTATAAGGAAGCTTCCACTTTTCATTGCATGCATAAAAGATGTGAACCCGTGCAATGTGTTTTACAGAAACAACTCCACATTCATCTGCGACCCCATCCATAATGGAACAATGTGCCTGCTGCACCTAAAACGGTCAGTCACCAGTTCTCTATTAAGCTGAATGACCTATTGGCTGCCAAAACTGGGGCTATTCTTCAAAAATAACATATTTCGAATGCAATAATCAATAAGTAATTGCTTAAAAATCATTTGATTATATCTTGATATCCATGACTTTATAATCCAGTGGATTTTTCTTGCATTTACTCAATGAAAGGAATCGGTCTCGAATGGAATGCCAAGCTCTAACACTACTTTAGAGAATGAATCACAAATAGGTCATGAATTGTCTGAACACAGGGTGGCATTTTATCTTTAAGCACGTAGTTCCCAATTCCAGTTATATCCATGATTGTGCATAAACTATTCCTGCCCGTCTATGCCAACACTAATGTAGAGATTGTCACATAATTGTTTGCACATCAATGTCGTGGTCAACTGATAGCATATTTTAAAGTAAAACATGGACCACGTAAATGTTTATGAAAGAACAGCAGCGGACCTAAGATCGCCGCACCTAAACTCCAGTTCCAAAAAAATCAGTTTTTCCAAGTATCTTTTTTTCTGTGCTGCCAAACCCCGACACCAGCTGCTGTTTGGCGTCGCTGTGTTCTCCAGATCAATCAAATAGTTTTTTACGTTGTTGGGGGCGCACCAAAAATAGAAGTCCAAAGTATAATAAGTATGAAAATGTCCTTTATTTATTTTTGTCCATTAAAATACATATTATCAATACGAAATATCACGAGTTCAGCCAACGCGTTTCACTCCTTACCAAGGAGTTTCTTCAGGGCTGAAAGAACAATAAAAAACAAATACTCCCATCAGTTTCCTGCATTGCAAAGTATTTGTGCCTTCATCATTTCATAATACAACAGAGAAAATCTATATACATTTTATACAATTTCTATGTACAATAAATATTACCCAAAAAACGGAGGTAAATATATAATCACCAAATAATCATCAACAAAAACATATAATAATAGCGGGAAAGGCTAAAGAACAGACATTATAACATATATGACAATACACATAGTTTTCACCACATTTTTTTGTTTTTTTTTGTTTTGCGGATCGTTCCTTTCCCAAATCAAGAACGGTTAGCCACCAAAGAAGGGGAGGAAAGGTGGTATAGAAGACCGTCAAGAAAAGAGAAAACAACGTTAGGAGATAACTTATTGGACTGTTGTAAGCCTCCAGGGATGAGTACACCACCACCACCCAGACCACTTGAAACAATTGACAGTTGTCACACAGAGGCAAAACAATTACACCTTTTTCAAAGAATGTTATAATTCCTTCTACAATATTGGGACAGAACTGCCCATAAAGACACTACTTCGCATTGGTAGTTAGAACTAAGGTCCACTAGTGGCGGTCGGAAACAAATATGTCACAGATCTGTCATTGCATAGGTCCAAAAAAGGTTATATGTTGCCTAGTGCGCATAGCACACATAGTTACAAAGATGGCCCTCTAATGGAGGCCACAGATAAATACATCAAACATCTATCACCGCTGAAATCCAAAGTGAAATATATTTTACCCAGAGCACATAACAAACCAATTTCTAGGACAAGAAATAGAATAAACAGAAAGAACCCTCTCACATGTTCCCAACATAATTTATGGTTTCTCAAATCGCTTTCTCAAGTTCATATCCTAATGAAGCCCTTCAGTTTGTAGTTCTCAGCAGTAAATATATTCGCATCAACGTGACAAAAATACCTATTCACATCAATATACCAAAGTACGTTTAACTCTCCACTGCTTTTTGATTACAACTTTGATTTGGGGCAACCATTGCATAGAGTTTTAGGACCAGGTTTAAAGCATGGAGCCCCTCCATGCGTCAGTTTTGGTGAGACAGAGTGCAGTCTTTTTTTTGTAATAAAAAATATATCTATATAGTATATATATGGTTCTTACCACTGAGGTTCTTTTTTGGAATGTTGTATTGCAGGAGTTTCCACTGTTGGTACGTTAATTTTTTCTGTTGATCATATAGGTCTTTGGTTCTTTGATCACCCAGACATAATCCTACATAATAAAGGAAAAGGTTGTTTTAAGCTGTCTGCATCTATGTATATTTTCTTTGCGTTTGTAAGGGTGTATAGAGATATATACACCCGTCTTTCCCTTATTGCATACCTTAATGAGCTGTGGTTCCTGTTGTCCCTTATCTATGGTCTTGTTTTCTCCTGTTCTTGAATCACAACGAGTGGTCCACTGTCGTTTTGGATCAGGATTCCTTGTGATACTAAGTAGAGGAGATGGCAAATTGTAAGTTGCTGCCCCTAGTCATGTGTATATATAAGGCTGTTTAGGCATAAATAGTCAGGCCCTATTCCGGTTGTAAAACATCACAAGTGCCGGCTCAAAAACGAGCCCATATTACCAGGTTGCGGGCAGTTATTTTCATGTAAGTGCTGCCCATAGCATATAGCCGTGCTATCCAATACCAAGATCACCTCTCTATTGTACTCTCAGACAGTCCGTAAATTCGATAAGAATAAGGAAGAGTTCCACCCATATTGCTCGACTACACGCCCCACAGTTATTTAAAATTAGCCTGTTACATTCAAGATAGGGGGGGGGGGGGACCCAGAGCGTTGCGCCGCACTATCTTTGCGACGACCGCCACCCCGTCACACTCCCGTATGCCCCTTAGAGCTGAGTTGCACGAGAAAGTCCCGGCCATACTCCTATGCTCCGTATTCCATTTTTTTTGTGAAAAACCTCCTTTTACGTTATAACAAACATCCCCTGCCGCTAGTTTCTAATCCCTCACCTGTTGTAGCGTTCTTCGTCTTCAGAGGTTCGGCATGGCTGGTTCCAAGCTGCCGTAGCCATTGCAAAAACCGCCTTATATTCAAAGGGCGAGATCACCTATTGGACAGACGCTTCTCCGCCTTGGAAACGCAATTAATGCCTGGTTAGGCATAGGCGGGCGCCATCTTTGAGTGGGCAATGGTTCTCGTAGCCGCATAGTTACCGTAGTGTATTTGTATTTACACATATGCTAAGATCGATGTATGTTAAGGTAGTCCAAGTGGCATTGTTATTTGGAATATGGATATAATTGCTCTATACGTTGCTCGATTGTGTGTACAATAGTACATCAGATTGTAGCATTCCGTCCTATTTATATATTAGGCTGCCATAGCTGCGCCAGACCCTTCGATCCTACGTCCCCCGTGTATTGGTTAACTGCAAGCCCTTTTATTTTAAGGCGAACATTACAGAGTATGTTAATAGTAGTAAAAGCGATCGCCACTGGGTCCCATTGTCTCTATCAGCAGGCGCCATCTTGGAGTGGTAAATTACGTAAGAGAGTCTAGTTTCTTTCCAATTTAAGCCGGGTAGATCTGAAATACCGATATATATGTTTTAATTTACAACGGGTAATTGCTCAGTTTGTAATTTGTACCGGTACCATGAATATTATTCGTGTTTTATTTTTATTTTAATTATTTTTTGCAAGCAGAGTCATGCTACATTACTTTAGAGGATACTCCAGTTCTAAATAAGTGACGATTTGCATGTACTCACCATAGATTTTTGATTATATACAGATCGAGGTAGTCACATCAACAAATGACTATAATATTTATGAACACCGTATGTGCGCTCATTCCTGAAAGGTATAGAGAGAGGAAAAGCAACAACACAGAATTTTGAAGTATTTCTAGATCTGATACAAGCGAATTATTTACAGTGTTACATGAATGAAAAAGAGAGAAAAAAATAAAAAAATATATATAAAAAGGTTTTTTCTACAGAAAGGAAAACACTTTCTTGTGAGAAACTTACAGAAAATGGTACATCTCATTGTCCAAGTTCATACCGTACTTTATACATTGCAATTTACATATCCATCTTGCCTCCCGCTGTCTAAGGAGTGCCTCACGATTCCCTCCTCTAGTGAGTGTATGTACATGTTCCAAACCATGGAACCAGAAATCGGGTTTGCCACCATGTTTCTCCCAGAAGTGTTTAGTGTGGGCGTATCTAACATCCTTATTCAGAATTGCTCGCCTATGTTCCTGAATTCTTACTCGCAAACTGCGTTTCGAGCTGCCCACGTATATTAGTCCGCAGGTACAGCCCAATACATACACCACAAAGGTGGTTGCGCAGTTGACGAAGGATAGTATATCGAACATTTGTGAGCCATTTAATGCAAATTGCTTGGTTTTGTCCCTACCATATTCGCAAATATTGCAGTCTCTGCATGTGAAAAAACCATTCGGTTTCTGTGGTAACCAGTTTGCCCTCGTGTCACTTTTTGGTTCTAAGTAGCTGTGGCATAGCTGATTGCGTAGTGTTCTGCCTCTACGGTATGTTACTGATGGATTATTTCTCACATGTGTCTGTAGTCCTGGGACTTCTTTTAGGAGGTACCAGTTGTTTTTCAAGATTTTGAATATGTTACTGTTGTGTCTAGTATATTTTGTCACAAATCTGACATCTGCACTGGTTTTCAATTTTTTGTATGGCTTCGTCTTGAGGGTCTCACTTCTAGGGATCTTGCGCGTCCTACTCTCAGCTCTATGGATCACATCTTCACTGTATCCCCTCGCTTCAAAACGACTCTTGAGTGTTTCCAGATTGGTATCGAAAAATACTTCTTCCGTACAGTTACGTTTTATGCGTACCATTTCTCCAAATGGTATGTTATTTATTGTGGAACTAGCATGTGCACTGCTTGCGTGCAATACCGCATTGCAGGCGGTTTCCTTGCGGTAGAGAGTACTTTCAATTTTATTGTTCTTGATGTAGAACTTTAAATCAAGAAAATGTATACTCTCTCTACTATATTCCATCGTAAGTTTCACATTCATGTGATTCTTATTCAGGTAGCCGAAGTAGTTCAGGAGGTCGGGTTTAGTTAGGACTAATAACATCGTGTTCTGGGGGAGGTACATCGACGACATCATCTGTCTCTGGTCAGGATCGGAACCCGACCTCCTGAACTACTTCGGCTACCTGAATAAGAATCACATGAATGTGAAACTTACGATGGAATATAGTAGAGAGAGTATACATTTTCTTGATTTAAAGTTCTACATCAAGAACAATAAAATTGAAAGTACTCTCTACCGCAAGGAAACCGCCTGCAATGCGGTATTGCACGCAAGCAGTGCACATGCTAGTTCCACAATAAATAACATACCATTTGGAGAAATGGTACGCATAAAACGTAACTGTACGGAAGAAGTATTTTTCGATACCAATCTGGAAACACTCAAGAGTCGTTTTGAAGCGAGGGGATACAGTGAAGATGTGATCCATAGAGCTGAGAGTAGGACGCGCAAGATCCCTAGAAGTGAGACCCTCAAGACGAAGCCATACAAAAAATTGAAAACCAGTGCAGATGTCAGATTTGTGACAAAATATACTAGACACAACAGTAACATATTCAAAATCTTGAAAAACAACTGGTACCTCCTAAAAGAAGTCCCAGGACTACAGACACATGTGAGAAATAATCCATCAGTAACATACCGTAGAGGCAGAACACTACGCAATCAGCTATGCCACAGCTACTTAGAACCAAAAAGTGACACGAGGGCAAACTGGTTACCACAGAAACCGAATGGTTTTTTCACATGCAGAGACTGCAATATTTGCGAATATGGTAGGGACAAAACCAAGCAATTTGCATTCAATGGCTCACAAATGTTCGATATACTATCCTTCGTCAACTGCGCAACCACCTTTGTGGTGTATGTATTGGGCTGTACCTGCGGACTAATATACGTGGGCAGCTCGAAACGCAGTTTGCGAGTAAGAATTCAGGAACATAGGCGAGCAATTCTGAATAAGGATGTTAGATACGCCCACACTAAACACTTCTGGGAGAAACATGGTGGCAAACCCGATTTCTGGTTCCATGGTTTGGAACATGTACATACACTCACTAGAGGAGGGAATCGTGAGGCACTCCTTAGACAGCGGGAGGCAAGATGGATATGTAAATTGCAATGTATAAAGTACGGTATGAACTTGGACAATGAGATGTACCATTTTCTGTAAGTTTCTCACAAGAAAGTGTTTTCCTTTCTGTAGAAAAAACCTTTTTATATATATTTTTTTATTTTTTTCTCTCTTTTTCATTCATGTAACACTGTAAATAATTCGCTTGTATCAGATCTAGAAATACTTCAAAATTCTGTGTTGTTGCTTTTCCTCTCTCTATACCTTTCAGGAATGAGCGCACATACGGTGTTCATAAATATTATAGTCATTTGTTGATGTGACTACCGCGATCTGTATATAATCAAAAATCTATGGTGAGTACATGCAAATCGTCACTTATTTAGAACTGGAGTATCCTCTAAAGTAATGTAGCGTGACTCTGCTTGCAAAAAATAATTAAAATAAAAATAAAACACGAATAATATTCATGGTACCGGTACAAATTACAAACTGAGCAATTACCCGTTGTAAATTAAAACATATATATCGGTATTTCAGATCTACCCGGCTTAAATTGGAAAGAAACTAGACTCTCTTACGTAATTTACCACTCCAAGATGGCGCCTGCTGATAGAGACAATGGGACCCAGTGGCGATCGCTTTTACTACTATTAACATACTCTGTAATGTTCGCCTTAAAATAAAAGGGCTTGCAGTTAACCAATACACGGGGGACGTAGGATCGAAGGGTCTGGCGCAGCTATGGCAGCCTAATATATAAATAGGACGGAATGCTACAATCTGATGTACTATTGTACACACAATCGAGCAACGTATAGAGCAATTATATCCATATTCCAAATAACAATGCCACTTGGACTACCTTAACATACATCGATCTTAGCATATGTGTAAATACAAATACACTACGGTAACTATGCGGCTACGAGAACCATTGCCCACTCAAAGATGGCGCCCGCCTATGCCTAACCAGGCATTAATTGCGTTTCCAAGGCGGAGAAGCGTCTGTCCAATAGGTGATCTCGCCCTTTGAATATAAGGCGGTTTTTGCAATGGCTACGGCAGCTTGGAACCAGCCATGCCGAACCTCTGAAGACGAAGAACGCTACAACAGGTGAGGGATTAGAAACTAGCGGCAGGGGATGTTTGTTATAACGTAAAAGGAGGTTTTTCACAAAAAAAATGGAATACGGAGCATAGGAGTATGGCCGGGACTTTCTCGTGCAACTCAGCTCTAAGGGGCATACGGGAGTGTGACGGGGTGGCGGTCGTCGCAAAGATAGTGCGGCGCAACGCTCTGGGTCCCCCCCCCCCCCCTATCTTGAATGTAACAGGCTAATTTTAAATAACTGTGGGGCGTGTAGTCGAGCAATATGGGTGGAACTCTTCCTTATTCTTATCGAATTTACGGACTGTCTGAGAGTACAATAGAGAGGTGATCTTGGTATTGGATAGCACGGCTATATGCTATGGGCAGCACTTACATGAAAATAACTGCCCGCAACCTGGTAATATGGGCTCGTTTTTGAGCCGGCACTTGTGATGTTTTACAACCGGAATAGGGCCTGACTATTTATGCCTAAACAGCCTTATATATACACATGACTAGGGGCAGCAACTTACAATTTGCCATCTCCTCTACTTAGTATCACAAGGAATCCTGATCCAAAACGACAGTGGACCACTCGTTGTGATTCAAGAACAGGAGAAAACAAGACCATAGATAAGGGACAACAGGAACCACAGCTCATTAAGGTATGCAATAAGGGAAAGACGGGTGTATATATCTCTATACACCCTTACAAACGCAAAGAAAATATACATAGATGCAGACAGCTTAAAACAACCTTTTCCTTTATTATGTAGGATTATGTCTGGGTGATCAAAGAACCAAAGACCTATATGATCAACAGAAAAAATTAACGTACCAACAGTGGAAACTCCTGCAATACAACATTCCAAAAAAGAACCTCAGTGGTAAGAACCATATATATACTATATAGATATATTTTTTATTACAAAAAAAAGACTGCACTCTGTCTCACCAAAACTGACGCATGGAGGGGCTCCATGCTTTAAACCTGGTCCTAAAACTCTATGCAATGGTTGCCCCAAATCAAAGTTGTAATCAAAAAGCAGTGGAGAGTTAAACGTACTTTGGTATATTGATGTGAATAGGTATTTTTGTCACGTTGATGCGAATATATTTACTGCTGAGAACTACAAACTGAAGGGCTTCATTAGGATATGAACTTGAGAAAGCGATTTGAGAAACCATAAATTATGTTGGGAACATGTGAGAGGGTTCTTTCTGTTTATTCTATTTCTTGTCCTAGAAATTGGTTTGTTATGTGCTCTGGGTAAAATATATTTCACTTTGGATTTCAGCGGTGATAGATGTTTGATGTATTTATCTGTGGCCTCCATTAGAGGGCCCTCTTTGTAACTATGTGTGCTATGCGCACTAGGCAACATATAACCTTTTTTGGACCTATGCAATGACAGATCTGTGACATATTTGTTTCCGACCGCCACTAGTGGACCTTAGTTCTAACTACCAATGCGAAGTAGTGTCTTTATGGGCAGTTCTGTCCCAATATTGTAGAAGGAATTATAACATTCTTTGAAAAAGGTGTAATTGTTTTGCCTCTGTGTGACAACTGTCAATTGTTTCAAGTGGTCTGGGTGGTGGTGGTGTACTCATCCCTGGAGGCTTACAACAGTCCAATAAGTTATCTCCTAACGTTGTTTTCTCTTTTCTTGACGGTCTTCTATACCACCTTTCCTCCCCTTCTTTGGTGGCTAACCGTTCTTGATTTGGGAAAGGAACGATCCGCAAAACAAAAAAAAAAAAAATGTGGTGAAAACTATGTGTATTGTCATATATGTTATAATGTCTGTTCTTTAGCCTTTCCCGCTATTATTATATGTTTTTGTTGATGATTATTTGGTGATTATATATTTACCTCCGTTTTTTGGGTAATATTTATTGTACATAGAAATTGTATAAAATGTATATAGATTTTCTCTGTTGTATTATGAAATGATGAAGGCACAAATACTTTGCAATGCAGGAAACTGATGGGAGTATTTGTTTTTTATTGTTCTTTCAGCCCTGAAGAAACTCCTTGGTAAGGAGTGAAACGCGTTGGCTGAACTCGTGATATTTCGTATTGATAATATGTATTTTAATGGACAAAAATAAATAAAGGACATTTTCATACTTATTATACTTTGGACTTCTATTTTTGGTGCGCCCCCAACAACGTAAAAAACTAAAACATGGACCACACATTCTTCTGCATTTCTGACCTTGCTGACCTCCCTGTGAAGTGTAAGTTAGCTAGGGGGCTGGGTATTTGTGTAGGATGTACTGTGCTAGGTGAAACCACTTAAATGTTCTTACTGATACCACCCCTTGACTTTGGGGCTGGACAGCAAAGATTTTAAGAGCCCCCCCACCCCACCTTCCCTTTTCTCGAATGCTGAGGGTAATGTTTGCGCCTTCATTTTCGTTCTAAACTTCCTGGCCCTGCGGAGGGAACTTATGTTCCCCAATGAGGCAGAGCATTTGGCTGCCTGCTCACTTGCAACAAATCTCTCATTCCTGATTAACATTTTTGGGACGGAGAGGCCCCTACATGGTTCGTGAGAGCCAGCTCTGTCTTGAATCATTTCTGTTGTTTCAATGAGTTTGATGGGAATGTAAACCCCGTTATTAATGGTATGAGCTCAGAGAGCTCCTCTCTTAGGCCAAGGGAATAGCCAAAGAACGGTACACCCCACTGTTATAAAATGGATGCTGTCCTCTGAACAACATTATGAGAAACTGAGAGTGGTGGTGGCATAACTCAAGTTAGAGATCGTCCTTTTTACCGGTGTTCCTGTGTGGGAAATTGCCTAATGGCCTCAAATGTTTAAAATGGTCCATTGAGTCTTCTGTCCAGGCCCATTGCCTCCATCATGTGTGACATGCATGGAGAGCGGCTGGTTTTGTTGCTTATGTTCGCGGGTGAATGTGTTGCTGTAAGTATGACTGACTGTACATAGTGGAGCCTATGTGGGGGGGGGGTGGGGTGAGGGGGAAGAGGGAGACAGAGAGAGAGAGAGAGTGTGTTTGTTTGTGTGTGAGTGTGTTTGCATGTGTGCGTGTGTGCGCCTGTGTGTGTGGTTGCCCCATCTCCATGTCAGATCTAAATTCCTGCTGGTTTACATTCCTGCTACTTATTAGATGTGGCACCAGACCCTGCTAAAACAGGGCAAGTGGTCCATTCTCCTCGGATTACCCGATTATTGCATGGCAGCTGAATGGATCATAGCTTCTTTCTCCTCCATTTGATTAAAAGATATCTAACAACAGGGCCATACAAAACTCACAGTAACAAATAGGTAGTACGTGGAAACCTACTATAATGAAATAATAATGATGGTGGGGCTTTTTTAGACATAGGAAGTCAGTAGTATACCGTCCATTGTTACAACGTGTCCTCAACATCAAATACCCACTATCCGCTGATAATGGTGTGCGGCTAATGCACCTGTTCCAATTGGCATAGTAGATCGCATTGCCATTTTTGACCCGACACATTAGCCGCACCTGTATTTCTGACTGAAACAGAGGCGGATGCGGAAGGTATGCGGGAAATATAAATTCCAGATGTCAAATCAGCTGCTGCCTGGCGCACCTCAGTCTGTGATTAACTGGTGAACCATGTGTATTTTCCTCTGATTGACAAGCGAGAGGAGGAACAGCTGGGCACGGAACCACTATAAAAGACAGCCCTTGCAGGGACGTCGATTTGGCTGTCAGCAGGCCCACTTTTGTTTTTCTGCAGTCGAGCGCTTGTTTGCGGCCATCACAAGGTATGCTTTTTGCAAAAGATGGTGCAATCGAGGCTGCAGGGCTGAAGTTTGTGAAATATGGGTGAACAGCAGCAGCATGGGGTAGAAAGAACAAGCCATGAGAGTGTCAAATATGACAAATAAAAGAGAGGAAAGCAGAACTCGCAGCAGACCTATCACAATGTCAAACTATATAATGGCAGGTCTCTCACAGGCAGACTGCAGTTTGCCAGCTGGAACTGTAGGAAGGTGAATGCTCTGATTTCAGTTACAAGCGATAATATTTTAGTGGCTTCTTACAGGTGTGTGATAATTGCACTTGCCATGTCTAGCATCATGAAAAAAACTGGGAGACAGAAGGAATCCAAACATCAGGAAGTTTACTTGCCAGAAAAAAAATTATACAGATACTGAGTAAGACAAATTATGGCGCCGTATTATTGTTTGCTGAAAGGCATTGTATGTGAACTGGATATTTTATGTCTGGTTTAGCTAATCGAAACAGGATTTTTTTTGTTAATTCTCTTTGAATTTTTTTTCTTCAAAGAGGCCTTGCTTAACTGCGAGACTTCATGGGATTATCCCACTGCTCCTTCCTACACGTAGAAGACAGGCCTCCTAAAATGAACCTCTTCCTCAGCATACACTGCAAGTTCGACTAAAGACCTTTGGAGGTGTGCTAACTGATTCTTCAAATTGTTACATATTCAGTACTGGGTTGGGCCTGATATCCAACCAAATATCCATGACTTTATAATCCAGTGGATTTTTCTTGCATTTACTCAATGAAAGGAATCGGTCTCGAATGGAATGCCAAGCTCTAACACTACTTTAGAGAATGAATCACAAATAGGTCATGAATTGTCTGAACACAGGGTGGCATTTTATCTTTAAGCACGTAGTTCCCAATTCCAGTTATATCCATGATTGTGCATAAACTATTCCTGCCCGTCTATGCCAACACTAATGTAGAGATTGTCACATAATTGTTTGCACATCAATGTCGTGGTCAACTGATAGCATATTTTAAAGTAAAACATGGACCACGTAAATGTTTATGAAAGAACAGCAGCGGACCTAAGATCGCCGCACCTAAACTCCAGTTCCAAAAAAATCAGTTTTTCCAAGTATCTTTTTTTCTGTGCTGCCAAACCCCGACACCAGCTGCTGTTTGGCGTCGCTGTGTTCTCCAGATCAATCAAATAGTTTTTTACGTTGTTGGGGGCGCACCAAAAATAGAAGTCCAAAGTATAATAAGTATGAAAATGTCCTTTATTTATTTTTGTCCATTAAAATACATATTATCAATACGAAATATCACGAGTTCAGCCAACGCGTTTCACTCCTTACCAAGGAGTTTCTTCAGGGCTGAAAGAACAATAAAAAACAAATACTCCCATCAGTTTCCTGCATTGCAAAGTATTTGTGCCTTCATCATTTCATAATACAACAGAGAAAATCTATATACATTTTATACAATTTCTATGTACAATAAATATTACCCAAAAAACGGAGGTAAATATATAATCACCAAATAATCATCAACAAAAACATATAATAATAGCGGGAAAGGCTAAAGAACAGACATTATAACATATATGACAATACACATAGTTTTCACCACATTTTTTTGTTTTTTTTTGTTTTGCGGATCGTTCCTTTCCCAAATCAAGAACGGTTAGCCACCAAAGAAGGGGAGGAAAGGTGGTATAGAAGACCGTCAAGAAAAGAGAAAACAACGTTAGGAGATAACTTATTGGACTGTTGTAAGCCTCCAGGGATGAGTACACCACCACCACCCAGACCACTTGAAACAATTGACAGTTGTCACACAGAGGCAAAACAATTACACCTTTTTCAAAGAATGTTATAATTCCTTCTACAATATTGGGACAGAACTGCCCATAAAGACACTACTTCGCATTGGTAGTTAGAACTAAGGTCCACTAGTGGCGGTCGGAAACAAATATGTCACAGATCTGTCATTGCATAGGTCCAAAAAAGGTTATATGTTGCCTAGTGCGCATAGCACACATAGTTACAAAGATGGCCCTCTAATGGAGGCCACAGATAAATACATCAAACATCTATCACCGCTGAAATCCAAAGTGAAATATATTTTACCCAGAGCACATAACAAACCAATTTCTAGGACAAGAAATAGAATAAACAGAAAGAACCCTCTCACATGTTCCCAACATAATTTATGGTTTCTCAAATCGCTTTCTCAAGTTCATATCCTAATGAAGCCCTTCAGTTTGTAGTTCTCAGCAGTAAATATATTCGCATCAACGTGACAAAAATACCTATTCACATCAATATACCAAAGTACGTTTAACTCTCCACTGCTTTTTGATTACAACTTTGATTTGGGGCAACCATTGCATAGAGTTTTAGGACCAGGTTTAAAGCATGGAGCCCCTCCATGCGTCAGTTTTGGTGAGACAGAGTGCAGTCTTTTTTTTGTAATAAAAAATATATCTATATAGTATATATATGGTTCTTACCACTGAGGTTCTTTTTTGGAATGTTGTATTGCAGGAGTTTCCACTGTTGGTACGTTAATTTTTTCTGTTGATCATATAGGTCTTTGGTTCTTTGATCACCCAGACATAATCCTACATAATAAAGGAAAAGGTTGTTTTAAGCTGTCTGCATCTATGTATATTTTCTTTGCGTTTGTAAGGGTGTATAGAGATATATACACCCGTCTTTCCCTTATTGCATACCTTAATGAGCTGTGGTTCCTGTTGTCCCTTATCTATGGTCTTGTTTTCTCCTGTTCTTGAATCACAACGAGTGGTCCACTGTCGTTTTGGATCAGGATTCCTTGTGATACTAAGTAGAGGAGATGGCAAATTGTAAGTTGCTGCCCCTAGTCATGTGTATATATAAGGCTGTTTAGGCATAAATAGTCAGGCCCTATTCCGGTTGTAAAACATCACAAGTGCCGGCTCAAAAACGAGCCCATATTACCAGGTTGCGGGCAGTTATTTTCATGTAAGTGCTGCCCATAGCATATAGCCGTGCTATCCAATACCAAGATCACCTCTCTATTGTACTCTCAGACAGTCCGTAAATTCGATAAGAATAAGGAAGAGTTCCACCCATATTGCTCGACTACACGCCCCACAGTTATTTAAAATTAGCCTGTTACATTCAAGATAGGGGGGGGGGGGGACCCAGAGCGTTGCGCCGCACTATCTTTGCGACGACCGCCACCCCGTCACACTCCCGTATGCCCCTTAGAGCTGAGTTGCACGAGAAAGTCCCGGCCATACTCCTATGCTCCGTATTCCATTTTTTTTGTGAAAAACCTCCTTTTACGTTATAACAAACATCCCCTGCCGCTAGTTTCTAATCCCTCACCTGTTGTAGCGTTCTTCGTCTTCAGAGGTTCGGCATGGCTGGTTCCAAGCTGCCGTAGCCATTGCAAAAACCGCCTTATATTCAAAGGGCGAGATCACCTATTGGACAGACGCTTCTCCGCCTTGGAAACGCAATTAATGCCTGGTTAGGCATAGGCGGGCGCCATCTTTGAGTGGGCAATGGTTCTCGTAGCCGCATAGTTACCGTAGTGTATTTGTATTTACACATATGCTAAGATCGATGTATGTTAAGGTAGTCCAAGTGGCATTGTTATTTGGAATATGGATATAATTGCTCTATACGTTGCTCGATTGTGTGTACAATAGTACATCAGATTGTAGCATTCCGTCCTATTTATATATTAGGCTGCCATAGCTGCGCCAGACCCTTCGATCCTACGTCCCCCGTGTATTGGTTAACTGCAAGCCCTTTTATTTTAAGGCGAACATTACAGAGTATGTTAATAGTAGTAAAAGCGATCGCCACTGGGTCCCATTGTCTCTATCAGCAGGCGCCATCTTGGAGTGGTAAATTACGTAAGAGAGTCTAGTTTCTTTCCAATTTAAGCCGGGTAGATCTGAAATACCGATATATATGTTTTAATTTACAACGGGTAATTGCTCAGTTTGTAATTTGTACCGGTACCATGAATATTATTCGTGTTTTATTTTTATTTTAATTATTTTTTGCAAGCAGAGTCATGCTACATTACTTTAGAGGATACTCCAGTTCTAAATAAGTGACGATTTGCATGTACTCACCATAGATTTTTGATTATATACAGATCGAGGTAGTCACATCAACAAATGACTATAATATTTATGAACACCGTATGTGCGCTCATTCCTGAAAGGTATAGAGAGAGGAAAAGCAACAACACAGAATTTTGAAGTATTTCTAGATCTGATACAAGCGAATTATTTACAGTGTTACATGAATGAAAAAGAGAGAAAAAAATAAAAAAATATATATAAAAAGGTTTTTTCTACAGAAAGGAAAACACTTTCTTGTGAGAAACTTACAGAAAATGGTACATCTCATTGTCCAAGTTCATACCGTACTTTATACATTGCAATTTACATATCCATCTTGCCTCCCGCTGTCTAAGGAGTGCCTCACGATTCCCTCCTCTAGTGAGTGTATGTACATGTTCCAAACCATGGAACCAGAAATCGGGTTTGCCACCATGTTTCTCCCAGAAGTGTTTAGTGTGGGCGTATCTAACATCCTTATTCAGAATTGCTCGCCTATGTTCCTGAATTCTTACTCGCAAACTGCGTTTCGAGCTGCCCACGTATATTAGTCCGCAGGTACAGCCCAATACATACACCACAAAGGTGGTTGCGCAGTTGACGAAGGATAGTATATCGAACATTTGTGAGCCATTTAATGCAAATTGCTTGGTTTTGTCCCTACCATATTCGCAAATATTGCAGTCTCTGCATGTGAAAAAACCATTCGGTTTCTGTGGTAACCAGTTTGCCCTCGTGTCACTTTTTGGTTCTAAGTAGCTGTGGCATAGCTGATTGCGTAGTGTTCTGCCTCTACGGTATGTTACTGATGGATTATTTCTCACATGTGTCTGTAGTCCTGGGACTTCTTTTAGGAGGTACCAGTTGTTTTTCAAGATTTTGAATATGTTACTGTTGTGTCTAGTATATTTTGTCACAAATCTGACATCTGCACTGGTTTTCAATTTTTTGTATGGCTTCGTCTTGAGGGTCTCACTTCTAGGGATCTTGCGCGTCCTACTCTCAGCTCTATGGATCACATCTTCACTGTATCCCCTCGCTTCAAAACGACTCTTGAGTGTTTCCAGATTGGTATCGAAAAATACTTCTTCCGTACAGTTACGTTTTATGCGTACCATTTCTCCAAATGGTATGTTATTTATTGTGGAACTAGCATGTGCACTGCTTGCGTGCAATACCGCATTGCAGGCGGTTTCCTTGCGGTAGAGAGTACTTTCAATTTTATTGTTCTTGATGTAGAACTTTAAATCAAGAAAATGTATACTCTCTCTACTATATTCCATCGTAAGTTTCACATTCATGTGATTCTTATTCAGGTAGCCGAAGTAGTTCAGGAGGTCGGGTTTAGTTAGGACTAATAACATCGTGTTCTGGGGGAGGTACATCGACGACATCATCTGTCTCTGGTCAGGATCGGAACCCGACCTCCTGAACTACTTCGGCTACCTGAATAAGAATCACATGAATGTGAAACTTACGATGGAATATAGTAGAGAGAGTATACATTTTCTTGATTTAAAGTTCTACATCAAGAACAATAAAATTGAAAGTACTCTCTACCGCAAGGAAACCGCCTGCAATGCGGTATTGCACGCAAGCAGTGCACATGCTAGTTCCACAATAAATAACATACCATTTGGAGAAATGGTACGCATAAAACGTAACTGTACGGAAGAAGTATTTTTCGATACCAATCTGGAAACACTCAAGAGTCGTTTTGAAGCGAGGGGATACAGTGAAGATGTGATCCATAGAGCTGAGAGTAGGACGCGCAAGATCCCTAGAAGTGAGACCCTCAAGACGAAGCCATACAAAAAATTGAAAACCAGTGCAGATGTCAGATTTGTGACAAAATATACTAGACACAACAGTAACATATTCAAAATCTTGAAAAACAACTGGTACCTCCTAAAAGAAGTCCCAGGACTACAGACACATGTGAGAAATAATCCATCAGTAACATACCGTAGAGGCAGAACACTACGCAATCAGCTATGCCACAGCTACTTAGAACCAAAAAGTGACACGAGGGCAAACTGGTTACCACAGAAACCGAATGGTTTTTTCACATGCAGAGACTGCAATATTTGCGAATATGGTAGGGACAAAACCAAGCAATTTGCATTCAATGGCTCACAAATGTTCGATATACTATCCTTCGTCAACTGCGCAACCACCTTTGTGGTGTATGTATTGGGCTGTACCTGCGGACTAATATACGTGGGCAGCTCGAAACGCAGTTTGCGAGTAAGAATTCAGGAACATAGGCGAGCAATTCTGAATAAGGATGTTAGATACGCCCACACTAAACACTTCTGGGAGAAACATGGTGGCAAACCCGATTTCTGGTTCCATGGTTTGGAACATGTACATACACTCACTAGAGGAGGGAATCGTGAGGCACTCCTTAGACAGCGGGAGGCAAGATGGATATGTAAATTGCAATGTATAAAGTACGGTATGAACTTGGACAATGAGATGTACCATTTTCTGTAAGTTTCTCACAAGAAAGTGTTTTCCTTTCTGTAGAAAAAACCTTTTTATATATATTTTTTTATTTTTTTCTCTCTTTTTCATTCATGTAACACTGTAAATAATTCGCTTGTATCAGATCTAGAAATACTTCAAAATTCTGTGTTGTTGCTTTTCCTCTCTCTATACCTTTCAGGAATGAGCGCACATACGGTGTTCATAAATATTATAGTCATTTGTTGATGTGACTACCGCGATCTGTATATAATCAAAAATCTATGGTGAGTACATGCAAATCGTCACTTATTTAGAACTGGAGTATCCTCTAAAGTAATGTAGCGTGACTCTGCTTGCAAAAAATAATTAAAATAAAAATAAAACACGAATAATATTCATGGTACCGGTACAAATTACAAACTGAGCAATTACCCGTTGTAAATTAAAACATATATATCGGTATTTCAGATCTACCCGGCTTAAATTGGAAAGAAACTAGACTCTCTTACGTAATTTACCACTCCAAGATGGCGCCTGCTGATAGAGACAATGGGACCCAGTGGCGATCGCTTTTACTACTATTAACATACTCTGTAATGTTCGCCTTAAAATAAAAGGGCTTGCAGTTAACCAATACACGGGGGACGTAGGATCGAAGGGTCTGGCGCAGCTATGGCAGCCTAATATATAAATAGGACGGAATGCTACAATCTGATGTACTATTGTACACACAATCGAGCAACGTATAGAGCAATTATATCCATATTCCAAATAACAATGCCACTTGGACTACCTTAACATACATCGATCTTAGCATATGTGTAAATACAAATACACTACGGTAACTATGCGGCTACGAGAACCATTGCCCACTCAAAGATGGCGCCCGCCTATGCCTAACCAGGCATTAATTGCGTTTCCAAGGCGGAGAAGCGTCTGTCCAATAGGTGATCTCGCCCTTTGAATATAAGGCGGTTTTTGCAATGGCTACGGCAGCTTGGAACCAGCCATGCCGAACCTCTGAAGACGAAGAACGCTACAACAGGTGAGGGATTAGAAACTAGCGGCAGGGGATGTTTGTTATAACGTAAAAGGAGGTTTTTCACAAAAAAAATGGAATACGGAGCATAGGAGTATGGCCGGGACTTTCTCGTGCAACTCAGCTCTAAGGGGCATACGGGAGTGTGACGGGGTGGCGGTCGTCGCAAAGATAGTGCGGCGCAACGCTCTGGGTCCCCCCCCCCCCCTATCTTGAATGTAACAGGCTAATTTTAAATAACTGTGGGGCGTGTAGTCGAGCAATATGGGTGGAACTCTTCCTTATTCTTATCGAATTTACGGACTGTCTGAGAGTACAATAGAGAGGTGATCTTGGTATTGGATAGCACGGCTATATGCTATGGGCAGCACTTACATGAAAATAACTGCCCGCAACCTGGTAATATGGGCTCGTTTTTGAGCCGGCACTTGTGATGTTTTACAACCGGAATAGGGCCTGACTATTTATGCCTAAACAGCCTTATATATACACATGACTAGGGGCAGCAACTTACAATTTGCCATCTCCTCTACTTAGTATCACAAGGAATCCTGATCCAAAACGACAGTGGACCACTCGTTGTGATTCAAGAACAGGAGAAAACAAGACCATAGATAAGGGACAACAGGAACCACAGCTCATTAAGGTATGCAATAAGGGAAAGACGGGTGTATATATCTCTATACACCCTTACAAACGCAAAGAAAATATACATAGATGCAGACAGCTTAAAACAACCTTTTCCTTTATTATGTAGGATTATGTCTGGGTGATCAAAGAACCAAAGACCTATATGATCAACAGAAAAAATTAACGTACCAACAGTGGAAACTCCTGCAATACAACATTCCAAAAAAGAACCTCAGTGGTAAGAACCATATATATACTATATAGATATATTTTTTATTACAAAAAAAAGACTGCACTCTGTCTCACCAAAACTGACGCATGGAGGGGCTCCATGCTTTAAACCTGGTCCTAAAACTCTATGCAATGGTTGCCCCAAATCAAAGTTGTAATCAAAAAGCAGTGGAGAGTTAAACGTACTTTGGTATATTGATGTGAATAGGTATTTTTGTCACGTTGATGCGAATATATTTACTGCTGAGAACTACAAACTGAAGGGCTTCATTAGGATATGAACTTGAGAAAGCGATTTGAGAAACCATAAATTATGTTGGGAACATGTGAGAGGGTTCTTTCTGTTTATTCTATTTCTTGTCCTAGAAATTGGTTTGTTATGTGCTCTGGGTAAAATATATTTCACTTTGGATTTCAGCGGTGATAGATGTTTGATGTATTTATCTGTGGCCTCCATTAGAGGGCCCTCTTTGTAACTATGTGTGCTATGCGCACTAGGCAACATATAACCTTTTTTGGACCTATGCAATGACAGATCTGTGACATATTTGTTTCCGACCGCCACTAGTGGACCTTAGTTCTAACTACCAATGCGAAGTAGTGTCTTTATGGGCAGTTCTGTCCCAATATTGTAGAAGGAATTATAACATTCTTTGAAAAAGGTGTAATTGTTTTGCCTCTGTGTGACAACTGTCAATTGTTTCAAGTGGTCTGGGTGGTGGTGGTGTACTCATCCCTGGAGGCTTACAACAGTCCAATAAGTTATCTCCTAACGTTGTTTTCTCTTTTCTTGACGGTCTTCTATACCACCTTTCCTCCCCTTCTTTGGTGGCTAACCGTTCTTGATTTGGGAAAGGAACGATCCGCAAAACAAAAAAAAAAAAAATGTGGTGAAAACTATGTGTATTGTCATATATGTTATAATGTCTGTTCTTTAGCCTTTCCCGCTATTATTATATGTTTTTGTTGATGATTATTTGGTGATTATATATTTACCTCCGTTTTTTGGGTAATATTTATTGTACATAGAAATTGTATAAAATGTATATAGATTTTCTCTGTTGTATTATGAAATGATGAAGGCACAAATACTTTGCAATGCAGGAAACTGATGGGAGTATTTGTTTTTTATTGTTCTTTCAGCCCTGAAGAAACTCCTTGGTAAGGAGTGAAACGCGTTGGCTGAACTCGTGATATTTCGTATTGATAATATGTATTTTAATGGACAAAAATAAATAAAGGACATTTTCATACTTATTATACTTTGGACTTCTATTTTTGGTGCGCCCCCAACAACGTAAAAAACTAAAACATGGACCACACATTCTTCTGCATTTCTGACCTTGCTGACCTCCCTGTGAAGTGTAAGTTAGCTAGGGGGCTGGGTATTTGTGTAGGATGTACTGTGCTAGGTGAAACCACTTAAATGTTCTTACTGATACCACCCCTTGACTTTGGGGCTGGACAGCAAAGATTTTAAGAGCCCCCCCACCCCACCTTCCCTTTTCTCGAATGCTGAGGGTAATGTTTGCGCCTTCATTTTCGTTCTAAACTTCCTGGCCCTGCGGAGGGAACTTATGTTCCCCAATGAGGCAGAGCATTTGGCTGCCTGCTCACTTGCAACAAATCTCTCATTCCTGATTAACATTTTTGGGACGGAGAGGCCCCTACATGGTTCGTGAGAGCCAGCTCTGTCTTGAATCATTTCTGTTATTTCAATGAGTTTGATGGGAATGTAAACCCCGTTATTAATGGTATGAGCTCAGAGAGCTCCTCTCTTAGGCCAAGGGAATAGCCAAAGAACGGTACACCCCACTGTTATAAAATGGATGCTGTCCTCTGAACAACATTATGAGAAACTGAGAGTGGTGGTGGCATAACTCAAGTTAGAGATCGTCCTTTTTACCGGTGTTCCTGTGTGGGAAATTGCCTAATGGCCTCAAATGTTTAAAATGGTCCATTGAGTCTTCTGTCCAGGCCCATTGCCTCCATCATGTGTGACATGCATGGAGAGCGGCTGGTTTTGTTGCTTATGTTCGCGGGTGAATGTGTTGCTGTAAGTATGACTGACTGTACATAGTGGAGCCTATGTGGGGGGGGGGTGGGGTGAGGGGGAAGAGGGAGACAGAGAGAGAGAGAGAGTGTGTTTGTTTGTGTGTGAGTGTGTTTGCATGTGTGCGTGTGTGCGCCTGTGTGTGTGGTTGCCCCATCTCCATGTCAGATCTAAATTCCTGCTGGTTTACATTCCTGCTACTTATTAGATGTGGCACCAGACCCTGCTAAAACAGGGCAAGTGGTCCATTCTCCTCGGATTACCCGATTATTGCATGGCAGCTGAATGGATCATAGCTTCTTTCTCCTCCATTTGATTAAAAGATATCTAACAACAGGGCCATACAAAACTCACAGTAACAAATAGGTAGTACGTGGAAACCTACTATAATGAAATAATAATGATGGTGGGGCTTTTTTAGACATAGGAAGTCAGTAGTATACCGTCCATTGTTACAACGTGTCCTCAACATCAAATACCCACTATCCGCTGATAATGGTGTGCGGCTAATGCACCTGTTCCAATTGGCATAGTAGATCGCATTGCCATTTTTGACCGACACATTAGCCGCACCTGTATTTCTGACTGAAACAGAGGCGGATGCGGAAGGTATGCGGGAAATATAAATTCCAGATGTCAAATCAGCTGCTGCCTGGCGCACCTCAGTCTGTGATTAACTGGTGAACCATGTGTATTTTCCTCTGATTGACAAGCGAGAGGAGGAACAGCTGGGCACGGAACCACTATAAAAGACAGCCCTTGCAGGGACGTCGATTTGGCTGTCAGCAGGCCCACTTTTGTTTTTCTGCAGTCGAGCGCTTGTTTGCGGCCATCACAAGGTATGCTTTTTGCAAAAGATGGTGCAATCGAGGCTGCAGGGCTGAAGTTTGTGAAATATGGGTGAACAGCAGCAGCATGGGGTAGAAAGAACAAGCCATGAGAGTGTCAAATATGACAAATAAAAGAGAGGAAAGCAGAACTCGCAGCAGACCTATCACAATGTCAAACTATATAATGGCAGGTCTCTCACAGGCAGACTGCAGTTTGCCAGCTGGAACTGTAGGAAGGTGAATGCTCTGATTTCAGTTACAAGCGATAATATTTTAGTGGCTTCTTACAGGTGTGTGATAATTGCACTTGCCATGTCTAGCATCATGAAAAAAACTGGGAGACAGAAGGAATCCAAACATCAGGAAGTTTACTTGCCAGAAAAAAAATTATACAGATACTGAGTAAGACAAATTATGGCGCCGTATTATTGTTTGCTGAAAGGCATTGTATGTGAACTGGATATTTTATGTCTGGTTTAGCTAATCGAAACAGGATTTTTTTTGTTAATTCTCTTTGAATTTTTTTTCTTCAAAGAGGCCTTGCTTAACTGCGAGACTTCATGGGATTATCCCACTGCTCCTTCCTACACGTAGAAGACAGGCCTCCTAAAATGAACCTCTTCCTCAGCATACACTGCAAGTTCGACTAAAGACCTTTGGAGGTGTGCTAACTGATTCTTCAAATTGTTACATATTCAGTACTGGGTTGGGCCTGATATCCAACCAAATACTAAAACTAACTCAGGTTTTTAGGATATCCCCAATAAATATGTATGAAACGAATTTCAATATGTAAGGGTAAAGGACCCCATGCCATAAATTATAAGCATATTGCATGTCACTGGGAGTTCTCTAATTATATAGAGGAACGAGGCTGAAGGTCGAGTTCCTTTATAAGGTGATGGAACTCCGAGGGGACTTGTAATATCCATATCATGCATGCCAGGGTTTACTTTATCCCATATACATGGTCACACCATCATCTTTCCCACAAAACACTTAAAACCTTGGTGCATAGCTCTTCCAAATGAATGTGGATGTTTGCAAACACGAAGAATAAAAATAAAGCCTCTAGGTCAAAAATAATCACATAAAAACCTGCCACTTATTTGGTGCGAACAGATATTAGAAATAGTTCAATAGAAGCCATTTAAAGAAAAAAATGATGCTCTTGCCCAGAATGTGTAGAAACATGCAGAAAGAGTCTAGCTTTTCTCCAGCTAGCTTAAAAAAACTGTTCTCTCATGTTGTCATTATAAACAAAAATACAGAGCAGTAAAAAAAGCAACATACCGTTTCCATTGCTTTAAACAGCTGCTTCAATTATGCTCTGTGACCTGACCTCCCTTTGCAGGCTTTGTGATGTCAGAACTTGATTGTAATATCTTATAATAGTCGCGTTCTGAGGTCTTTTCTTTATAATGTGCGACTGGGTGTGACACAAGTAGCTGAGTATAAAGAAATAAGATACTGGCTTTTATAGAGGGATTACAGAATCTGATATATTAACAATTATTTCATTTAAGATTATTTGCTGAGTTTAAATGTTGGTGGATCAAGATATCCAGCCCTGATTGACACGATACAGTAGATAAACTATTGCTGAGGAAGAAAAAAAGAAAAACATATTGTGGACAATGTAGAAAGGTGATGAGATAGAATGTTCCTAGCAAACGTTCATCAACCATGCAAATCATCTTGCTAGTTCTTGAGGGGCTTGTTTATGAGAGACTTGAGCTGCAAGAGCGTCACATTTTTGATGTTACGGCAGCACGGGCCTCTCAATCATATCTATGAGGTGATGCAAAGCTCACCTGGCAGGCTTTGCATGGCCTCATAGTTATTTAGTAAGATAAAGCAGCGCAAATTGCTGCGTTGCCTTACTCTGCATCACAGAGGCATTACATGGGCGTTGCAGTTGCTGTTCCAAAGCTACACCCAAGGATTTTGACGCTGCTCCAGATTAACTTAATCATGTCAACCTGGGGCAGGACCAAAACCTAATGTCTTTCCAGAGCAGGCATAATGAGGAAAAATATTTTTATTTCTCCTTGTATTTTCCTCTTTCTATGTGTGCTGCATTCTGGTTGGTATGGGAGGGGAGACAATGAGGCATATGCATTCTGTTTATCAGTGTTTACACTATGAAGCATCTTGGAGAGTGCTCTGGATCTAAATATTTGTAGACCAAATGTTCTTCCAAGTGGTGGAAAGGCGCACAAAAGTCTGATCTGCAAGGCAGTGGAGTTCCAGATCTGTGGTACATATGCCTTAATTATGAGTTTGTAACAGATGTAATCATTATTTATCAGGCTTGATAAATAAGGATACCATGGGTTTTGTTATTTATCAGATACAATAAATGATGATGGCACAGATTTCATCATTATTTATCAGGCTTGATAAATAAGGATACCCTGGGTTTTGTTATTTATTGGATACAATACATTATGGCCTTTATGACTTCTTTTGCCCTGAAATTCGAGCATTGAATGCTAGTTTTGGATGTGTTCCACACCAAAGTCCACATTTCTAGCCATTTACCAGATCTGTTTCGCCAATAAATTTCAGTAAGTTTGACCTGCACAATATATGCGAGAAAGAAACCTGACTATTGGAAACATTTGACATGGTTATAATTCTGATACTGGTATAAACAGTGGTTTTGACAGGTGCTAGAATTATTAGAGGTATTCATAAACGAGTCCCAAGCAGGTTAAAGCTAGATCCTTTCTCCTGCTTGCACTTCTAGGTGTAGACCCAGGTGATGTAACTACTGTGGGTGTTGAAAAGGAACTGGAGATCTTGCCACAGAAGGTGGAAAGATAGTGGTCAGATGTTTAAAACCCACTCAATCAAATGTGTTGGCTTTTCAAAATGAGTTGTGTTGAGTGTTACACAAATCTGTGATCTCTCTGAGAATATTCGCCTAAATAATAGGTCTGTTAACTTCCTTGATTTAATCATTTTTTTTCAGGTGCCATTCATTACCAGGCCTTACAAATATTACAAATTCATTATCTCCAGAAATAACAATTATTTATAACAGCTCCAACAGTGGTAAAGTTAGGTAGATGCCTGCATAGAAGAGCTATCTTTTCTTCTGCCCCAGAGCTTGTATTATAGTCAGATGCACGTCTGACAGGATTTGGTGGAAGAAGCAGTCTCTACTGAAGGCACATTGTCAAATCAGGCATCATCTCTGCACATAAATGTTGAGAGATGCTTATTGAATACTTCCCATTCCAAATCTTTACAAATCACAATATCAACAGTGCAGAGCAGAAAATGACCATCTTTTTCATGGTATACCACTAGATTGTTGCCTTAACTGTTCCCCCTTGCTGTAGAACTGTGTGCACTTTACCCGTGCTAACCAATTGTAAAGTGATTGTACTCTCCCTTTAAACTTAATGAAATTGGTATACCTCTAATTGGCACGTTTTATTTACCTACAACCCCCTAGTATATGGCTCAAAGTGTACCCAAGGCCTTTGAGTTAAAGGTAACTAGTGGACTGCAGCAGCCATTGAGCCATTCAGTACAGTGACAGTGAAAAAATGACTGCATGCCCCTCATGTGTAGCTTGGCTGTTGCAGTTTTAAACAGCAAACTTGGCCTGCCAAAATAACACTTCATACAGACCTAAAATTTACTTTTAGTATATTAAAAAGTCACCCATAAGTAGGTCTTACTGTATTTATTGTAAAAATACTATGATTAATGCAAATAACGTTCCCTGCCCACCTGCCTGCCTTACTGACCATAAGGCAGAGTGATTAGGATTTAAAATTAGGACATTTCCAAGTTTAATGATAAACCTGTCTTTTCAGTGACACAGTCCGAAAAGCTATTTTCACTGTAGCAAGGGTGGCTGTTCCATAGGAAAACACTGGGTTACAATATTACATTTAATATTGCTGATTTCGGTTAGGAAACAGTGATAAATATGATTCTTGAACTTTTTTTAATAGTCATTCAAAATCAAATTTAATGGTGAAATTGAACTTTATCAGCTGTTAAGGAAAATTTACTTTTAGAAAGTTACGCTTTCCATGCCTAAAGCCTCTGGAGGACTTGCATTAGCTCAAACTACCACCTGAATAGCCACCTTGATGAGGTGTTAAAACTACTCCCAGAGAAGGACAAAGGCCTTGAGTGTGGAGAAGTGTTGAAGTTGCCTTGAGAGGATGGCCAGTGGGCTGGGGCAAGGAACTTGCTTAACTTCAAAGAGGCCTAACCTATCACAGGCAAATGCTAGCTGAAACCTGGGCAGACCCATTCTTCTTCCCCTGAATCCAGGCAGGCACCAATCTCAGTGGTAAATAAGCTGCCTCAGAAATGGTTTAGAGTGACCTAAGAGGAGGGGTGCTCATTTGCTGACTCACACCTCTGGTGTGTACACAGGATCTGCACAAGAACAGCAGAAATTCACCATCTTGGATTTAGGCAGGGGGCACTGTGTGATTGTTTGCAGTAGGGCACACAAGAACTGCTGCAAAAGTGGCAAAGGTAAACCCTGGGAATGTTTAGTCGATTGGTTAAGGAGGGGTCAGGAGTTACCTCCGTCGACAGATTGGTTCCAAGTATAAATGGCACAAACACAGTACTCTCCTCAGAACACTATTTTGCCTTTAGAATATCAGAAGAATGCTGACTCTTCTGTTTGAAACCTTAGAAGAGCACAGAAGACTGAAGCTGCTCTCCTTCTTTTACTCAGGCAAAACAAGTAAACTCCAAGTGACATACGTCTGACCTCCTGTTCTATGGACACTACAAGAGGCTTTTTCTGCAACTACCCAGCTGACCAGTTCCAGCTGGACCTGCATTTGACTTTGCAGCTAGTCTCTGCTGGAGGAAGTGTTGACCTGCATGGTCTGTCTCAAAAGTACTCAGACCCTTGATTATGTCAAAATGTTCTCCTCCTAACAAATACTGAAATTTGAGAATTCAAGCATTTTTTGGGCTCCAAAGGATTCCAGAGGACTGGGACCAACTCGCCAAGTTAAACTGACAAAGATGCATTGCCATTGGGTTTATCATTCAGGTTGCTCCAGTGTGGAGCTTTTTCACAGCAGCAAATGTGATTCAGCGAGACCTTGCAGAAAAGGTATCCAGCTTCATTGTGCCCTCTTTGGCTACAGCCTGCTGCCTTTTCAGGCAGCAAGAATTTTGAAGAAAAGTGACCAAGTGCAAAAGTAGAGATCTTGACTTGGTGAAGAAGCCAAAAGTATACGACTGGTGGGACACTTTCTCTGTGTGAGGTTCAAATTTCTCCCACTGGGAGCCTTCCTGCCAAACGCCAAGGGTTCACTGAAACCTCATTCTTTGGCCATACAACAATGTGAAGCCCTCTTTGGCCACAGGTTGCTCCCTTGCCCCACTGAGGATTTTTGACATTAAATCCAGAGACTAAGTCCAAAGGTAAAACCTTTGACCGGGTCAAACGTGGTACCTGTATCTGACCCTCGCTCCATCACAGTCATCCTTAACTTGCACCAGTCAAGTGCAACAAGATGACTGTGGTTGGCATTTAATAGTTTTTGGCGCCATATTGAACCTTAAACCTAAAAAAATTATAACTTTGGTTTCACTTTTAGGATGTTTGTCATTTTGTTGAATAAAATATTCTATATTTTTCTAAATAGGTGCAGGTTTTATCTTGTGTTGGTATGGCATAAATACTTTACTAATTTCCTCAAATTTAAGCCTGTCTGCCCAGTGTCGTAGCTACCAGAGGGTTGAGCTCACGTTAATTTAGTGCCTTTACTGCTATACATAGGCAAGGATTGTGGTTATTGCTTAATATGGCTCACCCCCCCTTAACCAACACTCCCAATTTCCTACATGCATTACTGCCAAGGACAGGCAATCTGATAGACGTCAGTTATAGCAATCAGTTAGTGTGAACAAAGCCCAAATTCTGCGTTTAATGCAAGATTTCAGCACAGGCATTATATTGACAGGGAATCTTAATATCACAGCATATTGGTATTGCAGACACTTCCAAGATACCAGCAACTGGCATCTTCATCTTACAGTATTCAGAAAAATGTGTTCTCAATAGGGTCCAGTTTCTTTGGATTTGTTTGTGTCTCATCTCAACTCTCATCTCCTGCCCCCCCCCTCCGATTGGAGGTCAGACCCTCTGGCTACTGCCACAGATTGGTTTCATCAATATTTGTCCCAACATTTGAATAATGCTTTTGCTCCTTTCCTAATAAAAACCAGAGTTCTAGCTCAAGTGCGATGTGAACAAGCATTTCTTTTCTTAGTGACTCGAGTTTGATGATCCTAGGTCTAAACTCTATGGGCCATATTATCAAGAAAGGGCGATACATTATCGCCGCTTTTATCGACAGGAAACTGCAGCTAAAGCGGTGATAATGAGCTTCATAATATGCCCTTGTGAATTCCCATAGAAGCCCAGGTTAACACCAGAACCTGGGCTTCTATGGGAATTCTCTAGGGCATATTATGAAGACCATTATCGCTGCTTTAGCGGCAGTTTCCTGCTGATAAAAGCGGCGATAATATATGGCCCTTTCTTGATAATATGGCCTGTGTTTTTTCCATATTTCCCTAATCAACTGATAGTGTATATGGATTCTTGTTTCAAAGTTTATGAATAAAAAACCTTTCTTGCTAGAACATCCTCTAGCACTCAGTTTCTAGTTTCATTAATAAAAAAACTTTTAAACCTCATTCTTTATCCTCTCGGTCGTTGGATATAATGGAGTATTGCTCCTGCTGGGATTTGTGTTTTTTCCTATGGAGCCCACCCTACTAGGGCAGCCATAACGTCTTTTGGAAGAGGTCCAGATTTGAGGACATTCTTAGATCAGTGGGTTGGTCTAATGTAATGATTAACTTTTTCATGCTTTTTACTATAATTACATTTCTACCATCTTATATGATGTGGATATTCATTTAAAAAGCATAATAAGAGCCCCATGTCTTATAATGAAAATCAGATTTTCTTAGTGTTTTGTGAAGGAACGTCTAGAATTGTATTAAAGACATTTAGGCAAGTATTATTTTGCATCATTATTCAATTCTCTCCCATTGCATGTCAGCTCTGCCTCAGCAGTCCAATGTTGTAGCACAATAAATGCCCTACCATTGCAGATCATTGGTGACTTCAGGAGCCATCAACATTTCTCCAGTCTACTCTGTTCTCCACAAATACAAGGTCTCTAGAAATTCGCAATGTTTCCTTTCCATAATTTTATTGAATTTTACTCAGGTTTTTGTGTATTGTATTATTAGCCTGTTCAGTTGTCCTGCTTATTATTTCACTAGGTTATTCACTTTCATAACTGCGTATGAAAGAAAAGAGAATGTGTTGCTTGCAGGCAAGATGATTATAGGAATAGCGTATTGTTCATTAGTCTTCTACAACTTGCTTCCCATTCGCTGTGTTGTCAAAGCATCATTGGAATTATAACCTTTCTTATATTGGCTGCTATTCAAATAAAACCTATATTAAAATGTAGACTATCCTTTACAAACAGCTAGAAAAATCTGTGTTGTATTCTTTATCATCACTTAAGATACTTTGTTTACAGCTATGAGTAGGGATCTCACCAGGGGTGGGATGAACTCGTGGAATTTGCTTTGTGGATTTAGTCACATAAAAACTCTGCGAGGTTCAGCGGAGTTCCGTTAAGGGGTGGAATTAGGCACATTGCGTTGTGATTTTGCTCCGGCAGTGCGTTCCACACTGAAAAATTGCCACCAACAGCACCACAAGGCAGTGCCACGGGGCGCAGCTACTCAAGTTGACTTTGTTTTGCTCAAGTAGATTTTCTACTCGGGCTGTGCCTTCTGATGTGAATGGTCATGACCACCCATGTTAGATAAATCTCACAGGATGTCCTCCTAGCGACCATGAATCATGGAAAGGGACGGCAAATCTCACTCGTGCTCATCAACTTATCATTCTGGAGCCACATGGAAGAAATCATTTGTCCACACAGCGATTGCTGGAATTTGCCTGTAGCTCCGCATTTCAAGAGTAAAGCGTAGTCACCAAAAGTCTGCCAATTCCGCAAGTGGACTGGAGTATTCTGCCCACACCCAGATGTTACTTTCATCAATTTTAATGTGTTCTGGGTATTAGATTATCAAGATCTATAACATTCATCAAGATATTCATCTACATCAGTATCAGTGAAGGTAAGGAAGGGGCCCTACACAAAGCTAAAAACATCTAGTCAATCATTAATTTTGTACATGACTCTTAAATTGTACATTTTGTTGAGGTTTGGTTAACCATTCATTGCTGGCGGAAATATTCTTCTTACACCAGTGTTTCAGAGGACAAACGCAGGCTGCTGTCAAAGATGTTGCCAGCCACTTATGACTGTGTACATTTAAAATTAGTATGTCTGTTACAATGTATAGTGTGGCTAAAGGCATATTTGCAGTAGTGTTATGCGACTGATGAATTTTAGTTTAGACCATACTCTATTCCAGTAAGACATTTGGGCTCAGCAGTCCCATAGTATGTGATTGTGTTACACCTATCTGAGACATATTTGTAGCACTTATCATAATTAAGGAGCCAAGCTCTCCTTAATTAGTGAGGGATCTAGAACCCATCATTAAGAATTGTAAAATATAAGAATGTTAGTTTGATTCTCTAAGCATATTGGGCCACATGCATCATTGAAAGTACCAGTCGCAAAGTGGCAGATTCTGCAAATCCACCACTTTGCGAAAGGTATTTTTGCATTTGGGATGCATCATCCCAAATAAAAAAATCGCAATTTAGCTAAATTTGCAATTACTTAAATTGTGATTGCATTTAGGGAATCACAAATTGTGATTCCCTAAATGCAATGCATGATGCAATCGCAAATAGTGATTTGGCTATTAGGGATCGCAAATTACCATCAATTTAAACTTGATGGTAATTTGGGAAAACTTTGAAAAATGCTCTAAAGTGTATTTTTTAAAGTTCCATGTTACACACACACATGATCTTGGGGCACATGCATATTTCAGGGGTACAACAGGGTCTCCTTTTGGCAGCCTTGCACCCTTGAAATTGCATGCAATTCCCATTCATTCCTATGGGCCTCTAGGCCCATAGGAATGAATGGGAAGCAATTCCCATAGGCAATTGCGATTCCATAATTGTGATTCCTTAATTATCGCAATTAAGGAATTGCAATTGCCTACCTTAATGCTTATGCCCCTATGTTATTATCTTATAGCACGAAAGCGCAATTCTCTGAGGTATATTCGTTGTTGTCAAGAGTTAGCCAATAGATTATGGTGGTAAACTGATTAGGAGTTAATTAAAAATAAGTAATTTTGGGGCATATTATCAAGGGGGTTTATCTCCGCTTTTTTGGCTTTAAAAGCCAAGAAAGCAGAGATAAAATTATCTCCCTATTACCTAGCTGTCGCTAACACCAGTTAGCGACAGCTAGTAGGAGATAGCGTCCATCTTGGGCCCCACTTTGCATGTCAGAGAAATTTATCACTAAGGACATGCAAAGTGGGCGTGCCAAGATGTTAGCGACTGGAAACAGTCGCTAACATCGCTATCTCCTATTACCAACTTTTGGAGATATTCGCGCTAAGCGCGAATATCTCTAAAAGCTAACACCTGCTCTGAGCAGTTCTTAGCCATGTTATCCAATGGGAGGTGGATAACATGGCTAAGAGCATTAACTCGGTAATGCATGAATATCGCTAACTTTTCAGCGATATTCATGCATTGCGGCCGATTTTTATCGCATTTGCGATAAACCTTGGTAATACCAAGGTTTATCTGCGATAAAAATCGCCGCAGGTCGGCGATACATTTTTGTCTCTAACCAAGCAATATCGCTATTGCTTGGTAATATGCCCCTTTGAGTCCAGAAACAACCCCTCCGTATAATCCCAGTGTTCTCAAATATTGCGGAAGAGGTGAATCCAATAACGCCACTGGGATCACTGCTAACCAGCTGTGAAGGCAGCACATCAACTTCCTGCATTTCCAAAAGTCAGTGAATTTCAATCAATAATCTATTTGCAGATCAGGTCAGGGTCTTGCGGTGCCATCTTTTACTAACTATTCAAGGTACTGCAGCCCTCCTCTCACACTGAACAAGTGGATTGGTTAATCTGCCACTTGAATACCTGCATTGTGCCATATGGGCATCTTATGGAGTGGTGGGTGCACAAGGATCGATTTGTGAGCAATTTTCCCACTGAAAACAATGCCTGATCTGTTTTCTGTCAGAAGTGCTTAGTCCATACCCTGGGTTAAATTTGCTTCCGACTGGCTAAGCAAACCGTGTCTGTTAAGGCTATGGCCAATCCGGAAAAAATTGTAAATTCGATCTTAACATCTTGGAATCTAGCTACTTGATTCATATCCAAGATGGCTACACAAATAACCAGTTAACGGGCACACTGACAAACAGATTTCTAGATGATAACCCGCTCCCCGTTTTGAGGAATTTTTAGACTTTGTTTCTTCTCCCTTAGCTAAAAGTCTATTAGTTTTCAATTTGGCACATGGACCTACTTTCCAGTATTTGTCTGGCGTGTGGTGTGAAACATGAGGATGAGATATATACATTATTCTTTTGTCCCAGCTATCTTGGCCCACGCTGGAAATAGATTATCCCTACATGTCGTAATCTGTAGACGACTAAACACTTAGTGGCTTTTAGAATTTTAAAGAGTGAAACTACTCCTGCATTTGTCATTGCTACAAGCACATTTTTACAATCAATCTGGCACAAACGCGGTATGTGCAGACTGTGACTCCCAGCGGCTAGACTAACTTTGAAATACTACCTAATTTTAACAATGCTTATTTTTATCAAACAGAAGGATTACATGTATGTGTTTTTATGTGATCACTGCTTGATTTGCACATTGTCCTGTCTGACCTTTGCTCTTGGTTTGCACAAAAGTAGTGATCATATGAAAGGACTTCCGAATAGCATCTGTTTTTTAATGAGCTTGAGTCGCGTGATGCTTTATGAATGTATCTTGATGTATTTATTGCATTCTCTTGTTCAGTATACTTTGATGCTACTTGGTGACCAAATAACGTTTTCTACTACGACTGCAGAAAGTGTGAAAAATGGCCATCACTGCTGACAGTAAGGTGCTTGATTCAAACAGTGATTGCACAATGTTGTCTGCAAATAGAAAAGCATTATTACTTTTGTAAGTATCTCTTTTACTGCCTGTGAGTGGTGGATTGCAGATGATACTGGTCCTAATGCTAAGAGGACCAGAAGCAGTGACAATGGGCAATCTTGAATTGTGCCTTTTTCTGCAGTGCCGCAAGGTGACAGTGTACTGCCTCCGGTTATGTAGCTAATGTGTTATGTAAGAAGAGAGACAAGTATTTAAACCAACAAGTAATTGCAAAACCCAACCATAAAGGCTGATATCATGAGGAAGGGAGATTTAGCATGATATCCTAACTTGAACAATAAGCAGCTGCCTCTACTTCTAAAGAATCCAATCTACAGACTGACAAAGAGCGATAGTAAGACATTCACAATCAACATAGCTAGAAGGATAACAGTACTAATAATATTACTTCTCATTCTTAGTGGGTCGAATAGCTCATAGTTAGGTCATATCAATAGAAATTTCTTGTGTTGAAGTAATATTATGCTAAAAAGAAAATGGAGTTGTCTTCAAACATGACTGGTGCTGCATAAGACATGAGATAATTGGAAAGGGCTTGCACTCTTTATTCACAGTCTTGGTTTTATTTTGTGGGTCATTTGAAATTCCAGGGTTGTCTTTAATCTGCAGTTGAAGGAGCCATGTGATCAGATCAATCAAAAATGACATTGTCTTCGTTTTCACTCATCCTGGGATTCCTTAAATGTGGGCTTTTTCTCTTCTAGGCCAGTTTTCCAAATCAGATTCTTTCCACTCGAGGAATTCCACACAATTGCTCCAGTTAGCAAGCAAGTTGTATTTGGATTCAAGGTCCTCTAGTCTTTTTTCTGGAGTATTGAGTTTGAATGCTGATGTGCCAGAATAAACTCACTTCATTTCTGTTTCTTTTTTAGTTTAGTGAGATTCAACCAATTACAGAGCTTTCCTTCAAAACAGTTTCCAATGTTGTTTCTGACATTCTCATTACTCTTCGTTTAGGTGTTTATTTAGCACCAGCTAATGCTTCAGGGAATAAAAGTTATTATGTGTGACAAAGACATGTGTGCCAATGGATTAGGCTAATCCCTGCAACCACAGAGGTTAATTCAGTTTCCACAGGAAAGTATATATTGTCCAGATCCTGGCAATGGTGGATGTCACCCGGATCCAAAACTATCTGTCTGGTGTTCTTTGATAATGTCTGAAGTAATTCATATATCCCTTGGGGCAGATTTATGAAGGCCTTGTGCCGCCGGTGCATCATTTTAACATGGGAAAAAGTGACGCACCGGCGGCGCAAGGCCTTCATAAATCTGCCCCCTTGTGTTTACTGCCAAAAATCAAACTCCATTGCACTGGTTATTTGCAGCATGCTTCAATATGGATGGTACCTCACTTAGGGTGCCAATGCAGTTTATCCACGCTTTATATACTCAGTTCTATTGCCAGTGTGTGCTCATCAATAGAGAAGGTTTCATAGCTGTCTGGGGTGCAGCACTCTGATTGGCACAGTCTCAAGCATGGTGGCCATTCAAAAGATTGAAAACACTATGGTGCCTTGCACATTCAGAATTCAAGTTGCAGTGTGAATGCAGTTCTAAACAATGCAATGACCTGCGAATACATTCAGACTTGCATAGTGAAGAAGTTCATGTAATCCGGATTTTCCTTATCAATAACCAGTATCAGGAAAATGGTGTGGCAGGACCTTCTGTGTCTAATGCTCTTGCGCAACCTCCAGTTGTAGGCAAGTTATAGTGACTGCACAATGCCAACTTTTTTTAGCGGTGCTATATGCCTCAACCTTCAGGTACCTATGTGAATGTGCTCACCATGTTGTATCCCCCTTCTATCTGATCGACTGCCAAGTTATAGCAGGGCATAGAGCAATAGTTGCCAATTACTTAAGTAGGGTCTTGAAATGTGAGGTCCTTTAGGGGATATAAGGACATGGTGATCTGCTCACGTAGAGTTCAATATATGGCCCGTAAGTGGGTGTACACAGCATAGTGTGCAGTGTGAGCATTCAGACTAACATACTCAGAAGGAAGTTCAAGTAATTGAGTCTTTCCACTTTGATAACTGTATTACAGCATCATAGAGCCTCCTATATCGATGTATCATCTACCATACACTTTCATTGACACATAGTGGTGACTCTACACAATAACTGCCACACTTTAGTGCTGCTAGCTGGCTCCAAGTCCAGTCACCTATCAGGGGGTGCTCGCCATTTTGCTCTCCCTCTTCCTGGATGCAATGTTCTCTTCATGTCTTTGATTGTCACCCCTCAGGGCCCCAACTTCAGTGTGATGCCCTGAGGCCAGTTATGACTGAATTGGGTGTCAGCTATCTCCCCCAGCTCTCGCAATCATAGAGATTTCATACAGGCATCTGTGATGCAGATGCAGGTCCTCATAGTGTTGCAACTGGACCAGTCATCACCCTGCATTGCAGAGCTCTATCAGACAGTTGCCAGCAAAGGAGCAAATGAGGCCCACCTCCTAGAGAAGGTATTTTTATTGATGAAGTGGTGGGAGAAAATGACTTGCAAGATTTGTCCAGGATGCCATTTTAGAGACAAATAAGGTTAAGCCAACAGTTAGACAGCAAAAGCAGAAACCTGGTTTCCTGTGGATTTCAAATGAAATATATGGTCATCCTGATTTTTATTGCAGCCAGGTATTAACCACGAGTAATGGCTGTCAACCTTAGATACAATTCTTTACAATTGATGTACTAGTGTGAGATACTGTTGTGTGGCGTTTTAAGCTCTGAGTGAGTTTTCTCGATTCATGCCCTTATATAGGTACAATCACATTGCCCTAATATAGGCACAGAAATTAAGCCCTTATTTAGACATAGCCCATGCACCCCAAATACAGGCATGGCTACTTACACCCGTACCAAACGTCACAAAAATTTCTTGGAATATCGGCTTAAGCAGTTAGGGAACTTCCCCTTCCTTGAATATTGATTTGTACAAGAACTCATGTACTTTGCAAAGAACGAATATTCCCTAGAGGTTCTTTCCTGACGTGATTATGCCCGACTTTACGTCAAACTATGGCATTTCTAGACACCTTCAAGGTATAAATATCCCTTCACTTGCTCTAGCAAGACACGGTGGTTCGGGGCAGTTTGACTATCTACTTGCCCGGCGCTGCTCGCTACAGCAAGTACCGAAGGAAGCCGACCCTCCAGCTGACACACTGATCAAGAGGCTGCCTTTCTCTTGCCCGAGAATACAGCTCCAGTGTTTCCAAGCTCCACTTGCGGGGTGTTGGGATATCGAGTCCCAAGACAGAGATACCAGACCTCCTTCATTCTAACTAAGGTATGGAGCTGATTAGAACCTAGAGAAATCCTGGATAGATTCTTGGCAAAGAATACTAAACCTATGCTACACAATACTTATTTCTTCCCGCATACTAGACTTAGGTTAGTTACATTGGGGTAGGCGTATTTTAGAAAACACCAGTTGAGTATTTTTAGTCATTTTTATTTATGTATGTATTTTTATATGGCTTAGAAATCATACAAAGCTCTTACAGTATTATTTTATAATATTCTTCACGCTGTACGCATTATACTTTGCAGTCTGCTTAACGATTGTAGCAGTTCACTTCTCTTCCATGAGAAAGAAGACTGTTCAATAAACCTTTTTTATTGAAAACGCCCATCTTTCTATTTCTCTGCAACTCTGTTGAAACGAAGCATGCACGATTGAGTGAGTGAAATACTTATCTGCTGTTTCCGTGACTCTAAAGATATATTTCTTATTCTTGGGAAACAAAGTTGTCATGTTTATGCGGTTGTCAGAAACGAATCCCTTCTTGTGAATTCGAGAACGTTTCTAGTGAATATAGGAACTACACTACAGTACCCCAGCACCTCCATTTCAATGTTAGAAATCGCTGATAGTACAATTGATTCATTGGTCAATTGCCAAGGTGTGAAGGCAGGTTTACACAAGAACTACTAATGTCATGTAAGATGGCACTGGCTTTATGGAAATAATTGCGATCAGTACAATACACTACAATGAAAGCCACTAAATGTTTTCAAGATGTCAGTGAGAATCCTAATCAAACATTTATATTTTGCAGAAAATTCTTGCATAAAAAGATGCGGTCATCCTCAACATACAGAATGATGTGGATGTAATTTAAAATCAAGATAGTGAATAATATATTGTTTGCTGTGGTACCAACATGTCACAAACTTTCTAACTTGATGACTTAATTTACAAGCTGAAGATTTGGTACTAGTTTCTAAAATTGACTGATTAGTGAGTAGCTGTTTGTTAATTAGGCTGTAATGTTTTTTCCTGCTTCTCCACAATGACATGATCTATTTTGAAAATGTTTAGAAAAATTCCATTTATGAAGGCGAGTAGATTATTCTAACTTAAGTTGAACAGAGCAGGAGTAATGTGACTTTAACAAGAGTAACCTGTGGGACAAGTGGTAAACAAGAGGTATATCTCATGGATGAAATTATAGGTAATGGTGCTTGCTGTAAAGTTTTTGAATTCAACATTGAGGGCCTGATTAATATTTTGGCAGGCAGCCAGTTTCTCAACCAAGACAACTTAAAAAATGATGCTGTCACCCTGATGGAGGTGTCTCACGCCAAATTTGTATATGTTCCGGTGGACATTTCAGGCATTGAATGGAACCGACATCACAGTGGTTCATGGCAATACATAATACGTTTGACTGATGGCTCTGTCAACGTGACAAAGCCATATGTCAAACTTACAATAAACTTGAGGTTCCTCCCATAGCAAGGGGGGCATTGAGCACTTTTTAGTGCCCCTTACAGTCCAGTTTCTCTAGTGGTGATGGGCACCGACAACTGACTATATGTTCCCCCATCTAAATAAGGTGGGCAGACATACAGCCAAACATGATGTGGGCAGACCATTATGCTGGTGGGTAGGGAGCTCTAGCTGTTACAACAGAGTCCCGTCTCCACCAAGATAAAAAAATCAGGGCCGAAGTGTCTGGGAAGGGGTGGAGCATCTAGTTAAGAAACTTTTTTGTTATACTAAGCAAGTTTTATTCTGTTAATGAACATGCAATAATGTCTGCATATTTGAATCTCATACAGCCATAAAATTGACTTTGCCACCTATTGGTAAAACAAATGTTGAGACTTGAGTCAGATGCATTCATGATGGCATATCCTTACCATCCTATGCAAGTGTTGTCTTGTAGTCTTGTTTTTGTGACAAAGTATCATATACAAAATACAGGAAGGGAAGTGTGTTCAGTTTGCAGTTGGTTGAGTGAGAGTGGCATGCAAGTGTCATGCCTCAGTTTAGTATAGTTGCAATTTAACACATTGATGACCCAGATGTTTTGGTAGGAGCTAACTCCAGTTTCTACGAAGAGCACATTTAGGAAGGTACCTGTAATAGTTGCATGATCCATATTGTGCAGCGCTCTGCATTAAGAATTGGAAGGTCATGGACATTAAAGTATTCCATCTTCTAGTAGAAAGTATATTTTTCAGAGAGTCCAAAGCCTCAATATGGAGTTTCACACCACCCTTTTCTCTACATCAAACGTGATTTTGTCAACAAAGGGGTTCAAGATATAGAAGACTTGACCCTTGTATTAGTTCATATGTCATCCATTTGTCCATTCAATCCTCTGTTGTTTATTGTGTCCAGAGTCCCTCAGTGCATACAAAGTGTGTTATCTGCTTGTATCAGTGTTGCTTTGAAGTATTTGTGAGTCTGCAGTCTTGTTGTCTGTACGCGTCAGCTTCTGTTTGGCGGCACGTTTACATTAGTTTCTGACTCTGCTTAGCTTACCATAGCACCAGAAAAGCAGTCTATGACGGCGTTTCCGCCATCGGATTACAATGTCGGTTTCTGACAGGCTTTCTATGTTGGGATTTCTGACATGGAAAGCCTGTCAGAAAGTGACTTTGGTGGCCCCTAGCAGAGTGGCGGTCACATCCTAATTTGCACGGAGGGACCGTCACTGCACCTACGGACGGTCCCTCGTACTCTGGGGTGGCGGACGGACGCAGGTCCGTCTGCCATCCTAATCGGCCCCTAAGTATGTAATGTTTAGCATCGAGAAGTTTGAAAAGTTGTCTTTCACAGTAGCCGAAATAGCCTCAGCTGTAGGATTAATACAAGGGGTGATCTCATTATCAATTTCAACGTTTAATTTTTCATGTTGCTTGATACAATTTCCAGTGGGCAGATATGAGTCATGAGGAGAGAGTTTCGTCCACAAATTGTGGTCATTACCCTTTGATTACAAATGTGTAAGTGAAATGAAAGCTCCAGTTGTGCCCCTCAGCAACAAGAACTCACTCTTCAACAACTGACAGCCAAATCTTTAATGAGTAAGGATGGAAACAGGCAATGCGATATCAAGTCAAGTCAACACTTTATTCGATTGATTAAAATCATAAAAGTACAAAAATACATTTAAGTAAATTTAGACAAATCCGCAATTAAAAACATTTTCATATATTATACAACATTATTATATATCGGTAAAATAACCAAAATAGTTAAACATTTAAAAAACAAGCAATAATCAGTCGAGTTGGTAAACAATTGATAATCTGACACATCTTGTTTATTTAATTCGCATAGCAGCAGCAAGAAAGCTAGCAATGGCAAACATATCCCTGGGGTTACTCAACATTTGAAGGTGGAGTAGGGCAGGTCTAACTTGCAAAAAACCCTTGCCCATCAATATAGGGATTAAAAACTTCCTGCGGATTACATTAAAAAAGTCACAGAACATCATAGAGTGCATAGTATCTTGTACAGAATAGTTATCACATTGGCAGGGAGCTGCATCCTCAGGGTTAGACCACACAGGGAACTCACCCAGAGTGAAGTGGATCAAGTTAAAATGGAACCTGGTCAATAACCAGTGATGAAAGGCCCTGTTCACCATTTTCAGATAGGGTTCAATTAACAGAGAAGATTTGGTTAAAAAATGAGCCGTAACTAGGGGCTTCTTCATTTTCTGTTCTTCCCGTTCCAATATCAGTAAATTCGTAAAGTGCATTTTGACCCACTTCACATCTTCCTTACAAATTCTGTCTGGTGTTACAAATAGTTCCGGTCGCCCCAGTTTTGATAGCATGTGCTTAACATAAAACAACCACTTAATTTTACTAGCTCCATCCAACTTGACACAATCCCGAAGGATTTGATAATTTAGAGTCAATTCCGGATTAAGCCAGGTTTTAAGCCACCACAATAATGGGGCGGTAATCAAAATGTCTGAAACATAACCCTGCCCTAGTTCTTGATGTAGTGAGAAAGTTGGGGTTGACTGGGGTACAGACAAAAGACTACGCAAGAATTTATTTTCAACGTTCTGCAACCCCTTCTGCTGTCTAAACCCCCATATAGAGGAACCATAGGAGGCAATGGCAAGGCACTTTGAGCAATATGATGAAACTACCGTGGATTAGGGGTCTAGGAGGAACAGATTATAGACCACTAGGTGTGTGTTCCCACTAACAGTCTAAATACCAGATTATACACCTATGGTCTCTTATCATGTGTATATGAGCAAATAGGTAGTGCCTCTCTCAAACAAAATAATGTAAGTAAAACTTAACTGGGGAAGACATCCCTTAAGGATAGGAACCCTCACTCACCCGAAGGTGACATGCTTCATCATATGGGTCCTCCTTACCAGTGATGAAAACCTAGTCAAACACTGGGAGCTACTACTTCGGTGTTTAAAGAAGGAGCTCAGAGATGTTTTAGTAAGGAAGGATGGCAAACCCATCAATGAGATAATGGATGTAGTGAGGTGTGCAGCGCTGTATTAAGGAGTGTATGGGTGACATTAAAACTGACTAAGTAGAATCACTACATAACTTTATTGATGTGTTCTGCTTGACAGGGTTAAAATGGAAAGGACCAGCACAGTGGTATGGATATAGAACCACTGTCACTTAATGGTCAACATGTTTCAGCCTATTGATCTTTACTAAAGTATCAGCGGCTTTCTTCAGGACCAGATATAATATGTGAAAATTGCTGCTGCAATAAAGTGAAAAATTATGATATTAAGAAAAATAAATTTTTTATGCAACACCGGTATTCCTGCGTTTCTTTTGTCTGTCAGGTCATACCCAGGTATCTATACACGCAGGAAAAGTGGAAAAGGGGGGAGAGATAGAGAGAGAGAGACACTTACAAATTGCTGGATTATCACATGTAATACTGTGCATACTGAGTGCATTTGTCACTATATTGCAAGTACTGTGCTACGGAAATAGTCATAAATAACATGGACTTACCCTCAATTGTAGGATAGTCCTGCCTCACCTCTACCTGGCTGGCTGCTCTGGAGGGAGGCCCCGCTTTACGGGAAATAATATCAGTGTCTAAATAAAGTACACTTATTCTCTAATCTCCAAAAATTATTATGGCTTTGTCAAACAGGAAAGCAAAAATACTCATGAGTATAACAAGATAAGGACCCACATGTGCTACAAAGAGTAGCTATGGCATCTTAAGTTAGAACTTTAAACTCTAAACTTAAAATTAATAATAAGGTAAGACTTACCTTATTATTAATTTAAACTTTATAGTGACAGCAGCAATTTTCACATATTATATCTGGTCCTGAAGAAAGCCGCTGATACTTCAGTAAAGATCAATAGGCTGAAACATGTTGACCATTAAGTGACAGTGGTTCTATATCCATACCACTGTGCTGTTCCTTTCCATTTTAACCCTGTCAAGCCGAACACATCAATAAAGTTATGTAGTGATTCTACTTAGTCAGTTTTAATGTCACCCATACACTCCTTAATACAGCTCTGCACACCTCACTACATCCATTATCTCATTGATGGGTTTGCCATCCTTCCTTACTAAAACATCTCTGAGCTCCTTCTTTAAACACCGAAGTAGTAGCTCCCAGTGTTTGACTAGGTTTTCATCACTGGTAAGGAGGACCCATATGATGAAGCATGTCACCTTCGGGTGAGTGAGGGTTCCTATCCTTAAGGGATGTCTTCCCCAGTTAAGTTTTACTTACATTATTTTGTTTGAGAGAGGCACTTCCTATTTGCTCATATACACATGTTAAGAGACCATAGGTGTATAATCTGGTATTTAGACTTTGAGCAATATACCTTAAGGATAGCTTACACCGGCCTGGCCCTTAGGCGCTGGGCAAACCCTAGCAAAGATGACGTAGATCTAGAGACAGCATTTTTTTAAAAATTCTCTTGGGGGACCCATGAGCCCCTCTCGTCAAATAAAACCCCAAGGTATGTAAAGGAAGACACCCTAGTTACTTCCACCCCATTGCAGTAAAAGGCCTTAGTTTTCCTGTAGCTTTTACCGGTAGACATAATATGGGATTTCCCGATGTTGATAATCAAGTCCAGTGACCTCATGTAAGCACCAAATGGATCCAATAGCCTCTGGAGGCCTACTGCGGTCCGTGCTAATAGTACGGCATCGTCCGCGTATAGAAGAACCGGGACAAGACGTTCTCCTACATGCTGAATATCTTGGCTCGCCTCTACTAGGGATTTGTCCAAAGCATTAATATATAATGTAAAAAGCACGGGTGCCAGCGTGCATCCTTGACGGACACCCCTCTCTGATTTAAAAGGCCTAGTGTGTTTGCCATCCTGCGAGGTCCTAACTGAGGCTAGAAGGTCCCGGTGGAGATCCGCCCAAAAATAGACTAAACATGGCTCAATCCCCATTTCTAAACGGATACTGCACAGCTTCGACCTGTTAACCAGGTCTAAAGCTGAGGATAAATCCATAAATGCCATTTGTAGGGATTCTTCTTTAGCTATTGTATATTTATTAATTAGTAAATATAGGTTAAGACATTGATCCATGGTGCTTCTTTGTTTCCTAAATCCATATTGTAAATTCGATAGGATCTTATTGTCATTGGCCCAATCAGAAATTTTCGCTAAGACCACCTTACCTAAAATGTTTACTGCTGAGCCAATCAGTGATATGGGTCTATAGCACCGCGGATCCCCTCTCTGACCTTTTTTTCAATACAGGAATAATAGTTGAGTGGCTCCAGGAGGCGGGAAACCCCTGCTACCCAGAGGCATTAAAAACATTTGACAATATTTCCGCCCAAAATTTGGGATCAGATCTCTATAGGTCAGCTGGCACACCATCAGGACTCAGGGCTTCGTTACTAGAGGTCTCCTGTATGGTTCTCTCAATATCTGCCACAGTAAACACAAATGGTGCTACTTCAGAACGAGGTGATAGCCTTGGAGAGGGATACCATGGCTCATCAAGACCATAAATTCCTTCAAAATGAGCCAATTATTATTCTTCAGTGATGTTATTATCCTGATTGTCATTATCGGCTTCCGAAAAGAAGGGGGTATTGACAATAGCCCAAAATCTGGAGCTGTCATTTAAAACCTCCAGGGATAAAGAAGCATTCCAAGCCTTTGTCTTAATCTCAGTCTTTTGTGTTTGAACAGCTAATTTTTACTGCTTCCTTAGACTCACTATTCGTGCCTTATCATGGGGTACACTTTTCAAGGCAAAAATAAGGGAGCGATGTGCACTAGAGCACTTTTTATCAAACCACCTTTCCACACATGTTCCTTTGGATCTGCTGACAGTGGACAGGTCTGCTGCAATCTGTCTACAAATGCCCTCAAAGACAGTAAGTACCTCACTCTTTGGGTTTGAGGAATCTGAACATATTGCAAGCTCCCCTTGGACCTGAGAACACAGAACTTTAAAAAAAGAGTCTGGAGTGACTTGAGCCCATTTTAACCTCCTCCCTTGATCACGGGATACCAATGCATTTGCACTCTGATTACCCCCTACCATATACATAAAACCACAGCTAATATCTAATACTAATAAGACAGGGTTATGGTCACTGAAGGGAAACACCCTAGAATTATAAAACTCTACTTTATCTAATAGCTGGGGGGACAAAACTATATAATCAATAATGGTATTCAAAAAGATCAACTTCTGCCAAAAGAGATTCCAAAGCGTCCCCCTGAGAGGAATGTTCAAAATGGGGAGTCACAGCGTGATTGTGCCCTAAATCGTCATCGATATAATAGTTCAAACCACACAGTATATTAATTTCACCCATAAGTACTGTATAATAAGAGATCGATTGATTTAATTTGTATTCTTCCAAAAATAAATTCAAAAAATGCAAATGTTGATTCCTAGAATACGATTCCCCAGATTTATAGAAGTTTACAAGCAATAGCTTGGAGTGATAAGGGGAACTAACTACAACTGCCAAACAGTTTGGATAGTCTACCTTGACCCTTTTTAGGGAGCCTTTTAGTTTAACAGAAAGTAAAAGAACCAGGCCCCCGATTGCTCTACCAGCGGAAGCTGGTCGGGCAGGTTGAAAATGGGAGCTAAAACCATCCAGCCAAAAGTTTTCCCCAGTGTCCCATTTCTCCTGAAACGCTATTATATCATAAGCTCTAATAAACTCTAACCAAATTGGGTCATCTTTTTCTGATCTAAGGCCTGCAATATTCCAGCTTATAATAGAACATTTAGGGGGAACACCTACACCTATAGCCTCCGTCCCAGAGCTATAAGAGGGCAATTCAGGCACACACTCATTCTTCTCCTCCAGTCAATCGTTGCCATCCAACTGTGTGAGTGGCGAAAATCTATTTAAGAGGGGTAAGGGTCCCACAACAAGCCCAGACATGTACGTGGCCTGATCTAAAGATGCTGTTTCACCAATTAAGTCAGATCGACTTACGGAACCAATATTAGGTAAGTGCATTCTTGGGGTGGGCAACAAATTCTTGAGTCAACCATCCTATCTACTTTATGTGGTTGGGAAGGGGGATAAAAAAACTAAAGGTACTGCCCTGATATCACCCCTCACTAGCCCACATCCCATAGCAACCTGTCCGCAATGTCCCTCCAGTTAAAGTTAACTATAATGCAATCACCTTGCACTTGTTTAGGTCCATTACCCACCCAAGCCACCCGACTAGCCATTATTATGTGTGTAGACAACTCAGATTGGCCACTACAATAATTGTCACACCAATGTTTTGTCTTACGTAGCAGAGCCGCCGTAGATTTACTATACGCATCACTAAGGGGTGGAACACCTACAAGGACCACAACCAGAGGGGTAACTTCTGGTGCAAGATTTATCCTGCATCCATTGTAACATAGATTACTATCAAGAGAAGCCCCGCGCCTAGTGTTCAGCAAGAAGTGGCAATTTGGGTGCGATTCCCCCCTTCTAGGACCCCACCAGAGCTAGTCCCCCTACTACTAGCGGGCTTAGGATTTACAAGTTCCCTTAAAGGACATAACTGTTGTATTTTAGGGGCTACCCTATCAGGGTTAAACATACCTTTTTTTATACATGGGGTAGGTAGGGAGACTGGGTTAAGTTTAGGGATAGCTTGTGACAAGACAATTGAGTTACTTAAGAAGGAGTCCAACTTCTCACATAGATTCAAAGTGTCTATATTATCTTTGGCTATACTGGTCAACATAGATAAAATCTTCAGTGCAAAATTTGAATCTATCAAATTCCGCAGCAGCAATTGAGTGGATTCATCCACCTTGACCGTCGCCTTGGAAGAAGTTCTTTTTAGAGCTTTCTGCTGCGTACAAGATTTTTGATGACTACCTTTTCCTTCCACAGATACCCCCTTAACTGCCCCTAAAGATCTCTTCATGTCCACAATAGGAATTGCAGGAGAAGCAGCCTTACTCATAGTAGAATTAGTATTCTGGGCCTCACTACTTATTTTAGGAGTATTAACCAAAACAATCGGTTCCAATGGAACAGGAACATTTACCTGTTGGGCAATTGCCACAGTCCCAGCGGCTGAATTTTGGCTCGTAGCCAGTCCCAGCTCTTGTTCAGCATTTGCTATCTCTACGTTCAAGGCACCCACAGCCGAAGTCAAATAGGAGATAATGGATTATGTCTTTCTAGACATTTTAGCTTTTAGCCTGCTCTCATCTTGACTACCCATGACTGGGTATTAGAGGGGTGGCCCAGCCCAGCCTCCTTCAGGCTCTGGCGGGTGTGGACAGGCCCGCCCTTGGCCCGGGTTTCACCCGGGCACGTCCCGCGAAGCGGGAGCTGCGAGGATCTTTATGCGCCTCCTGGCACTTATTGGCACTGCTGCGGCAGCCCAAGGAGCAGTCTGGGAGCTGTAGTCTCCCCCTAAAACAAACGTTACCGGTTGTGCCGGTGTTGTGCGGGTCCCGCGAAGCAGGAGCTGCGAGGATTTTTATGCACCTCCTGGTGCGTGTTAGCACAGCTGTGGCATCCCAACGAGCAGACTGGGAGCTGTAGTCTCCCCCTAAAACAAGCGTTGCCGGTGGTGCCTATGTTGCGCGGGTCCCGCGAAGCGAGGAGCCGTGAGCATCTTTATGCACCTCTTGGCACGTGTTAGCACAGCTACAGCACCCCAAGGAGCAGTCTAGAAGCTGTAGTCTCCCCCAAAAACAAACGTTACCGGTGGTGTCGGTGTTGCGCGGGTCTCGCGAAGCAGGAGCCGCGAGGATCTTTATGCACCTCCTGGCGCGTGTTAGCACAGCTGTGGCAGCCCAAGGACCAGTCTGGGAGCTGTAGTCTCCCCCTAAAATAAACATTGCCGGTGGTGCCGGTGTTGCGCGGGTTAGAATTTAATTAAATGTATGTTTTTAGATATATGTATTTCTTTGTACAAATATGTATTATAACTATGGTTTTAAAATATATAAATATTTTTATGTATGCTAAGAAATATATATATATATTACTTATAGTTATTTGTATATATAAACAAATAAATATATATATATATATATATATATATTACCTACTGGCGGTCGCCAGTAGGTATATATAGTTAGGATTTTTTCTCTATGGGTTTTTTGAAAATTCTATGTCTAATAACTTTGGCGTTTGTGGACGGAATTGGCTGAAATTTTCAGGAAAATGGCACATTTTGTTTCTGAGAAGCCCCTGAAAATTGGGGGGGGGGTTCGTCCAGAAGGGGTCGAGAAAAAAGGGGGGTCCCAAAACGTGTTTTTAACATTGAGTTTTCCATAGGGCGGTTGGCCTCACTTTTAGCCCGAACGGCTGAATGGATTTGCACGAAACTTGGCAAAATTGTAGGGACTGGTAGCCCGATGTGCCTTTTTTAGGTCTCAATATATGTGCTCCAGTGGATTTTGAGAAATTAACGTTTAAAAAAAGATATATATCTGTAACAGCGGACCGGGCAGCGCTCCAGTTCGCGTACTTTTCGCGCAACGGAGCTTTGTGAAGCGAAGCTGATTGGTTCTCCGGCGTCTGTCAACATTCCAAACAGTCCGTAGCGGCCGCCATCTTTTCTCTCGGTAGGATCGAGAGACAAGAGGAGGCGAAAGGGAAGGGGCAAATGACGATAAGGGGGCATAGTAGATCCTCCCTGACCTCTTAGGTTTGATGTACCATTTTGCCAAGTTTGGTGTAATTCCGTTCAGCCATTCAGGCTGTAGACGTATCTAAATGTCAATAATCGAACGGCTGAATGGATTTGCACGAAACTTGGCAAAATATTAGGGACTGGTAGCCCGATGTGCCTTTGCTAGGTCTCAATATATGTGCTCTAGTGGATTTTGAGAAATTAACGTTCAAAAAAAGATATATATCTGTAACAGCGCTCCGCTTCGCGTACTTTTCGCGTTACGGAGCTTTGCGAAGCTGATTGGTTCTCCGGCGTCTGTCAACATTCCAAACAGTCCGTAGCGGCCGCCATCTTGTCTCTCGGTAGGATCGAGAGACAAGAGGAGGCCAAAGCGAAGGGGGAAATGACCATAAGGGGCATAATAGATGCTTCCTGACCTCTTAGGTTTGATGTGCCATTTTGCCAAGTTTGGTGTAATTCCGTTCAGCCATTCAGGCTGTAGACGTATGTAAATGTCCTATGGAAAATTGCATGGGGAAAACACATTTGAAAGTGTTGAAATTTAGAACCAATTAAAATGTTACTTTGGTTTTGTATTTGTGTGTGATGAAAGTAAATTGGTTATGTATATATGTCAAATGAGAGGAAACCACAGCCATTTTGTGATACTACTGTCTGAGGTACATTTGTGAGGAATTTTTGGTGGTGAATTTCTGGTGTTTGATATACACAGTACTAACACTTCTCCTACTTTTAAAAAGGTGAGTTGTTAATTTGTAAGGGGAACTATGTTGTACACTTGAAGATAATTTGAAAAATGTTTTCTGTTATTTATTTGCAGTCCTTCTGTTATACTAAATACTTGATAAAGTTAGTTTTATATTATGTATTGCTAAAAACGATAAATGAAAGTGATTATTTTTTTCTGCAATTTACAGCAAGCAATTTCAAAATAAAATGGCTCACAATGAAGAGACCGTGGCAATTTCTTTTGAATTGTCCACTACATTGATTGAAATTGAGAGCACCAATAATGAAATATTGTCACAAGGAGGAGATGACTTGTATGATTCCATTAGATTGATTGAAATGGACAGCACCAATAATGAAATATTGTCACAAGGAGGAGATGACTTGAATGATTCCACTACATTGATTGAAATTGAGAGCACCAATAATGAAATATTGTCACAAGGAGGAGATGACTTGTAGGATTCCATTAGATTGATTGAAATGGACAGCACCAATAATGAAATATTGTCACAAGGAGGAGATGACTTGAATGATTCCACTACATTGATTGAAATTGAGAGCACCAATAATGAAATATTGTCACGAGGAGATGACTTGAATGATTCCACTATATTGATTGAAATTGACAGCACCAATAATGAAATATTGTCACAAGGAGGAGATGACTTGAATGATTCCACTACATTGATTGAAATTGACAGCACCAATAATGAAATATTGTCACAAGGAGGAGATGACTTGAATGATTTTTTTGATCAATCTGTTGATGGCGAATTTATCGAATGTTTGGAGACCATAGAGTTAGAAGAATCATCATTGCAGACTTTTCATGAGGAAATTGCTGATGAGGACATGTTACTAGTTCTTTCAAATTTAGAAAATTCTGAAGAATAAATTTATATTTAGAAATCAAAAATTGTTTGAGACATTGTTCATTTTTATTTTTAATTTATGAGGTTGTAGCGAAGTGATTGTAGTATAAAATGAGACTTATAGTATAGAGTGCAACATTTTTATGTTACATGGTAAGTTTACTCATATTTACTTCCCTTCTGCCACTATATTATCTCCAATGTGTATTTGACATCTCTTCTTCATCTCCGGCCTCCTTTCTCTCACTGTGTGTCTCCGATGCATCTTATCGCTGCTATTTTGTGTAATTACAGAAGAGAGTAAAATAAAATAGTTCGGAACGTGAAAAGGGGGCAAAGTAGAGTACCCCTCACCCCCTAGGCCTTTTCAGGCGGTCCCAAAAGGATCAGTTTCTGCTTTCCTGAGAGATTATGCTATGAGTTCCATATACCACAATAATTTGCATTACAACATGCAAGATATCTATCTCCTATTACCAACTTTTGGAGATATTCGCGCTAAGCGCGAATATCTCCAAAAAGTTATACCTGCCCTGAGCAGTTCTTAGCCATGTTATCCAATGGGAGGTGGATAACATGGCTAAGAGCATTGGCTCGGTAATGCATGAATATCGCTGACTTTTTAGCGATATTCATGCATTGCGGCCGTTTTTTATCGCATTTGCGATAAACCTTGATAATAGCAAGGTTTATCTTCGATAATTTCTGACGATGCTTAGCGGTAAAAAATTTGTTGGTAAGCATCGTTAGCGATAAATATCGCTTAACTTTGGTAATATGCACCAACGTCTGTTAACGTTCGATTCGAAGGAAATGAGGAAGTGTTGAAAAACATTGTTTGCGCCATCTTGCCTTTTTTGAAATGCCACACTTTTGTCGTGCACGGCAGCCATTTTAGATGCCTTGACCAGACCCACTCTCTGCACGCTGTCGATTCGTAGCATGGCTCCCCACCCTCGCAAGCATCTTCCCCAGGCACTGGTCACCCCCGCTCTCTGTCTTATGCATGGGCAATAAACCTCCCCCCATCTGCGCTGCTCTTCCCTGAGAATCACACTCTGTGCCCGCCCGACACCTCCCTTTCGCCCTATTCACTACCGCACCCTCTGACACTCCTCTTCCTCTGTGTCCGATTGTCCAGGCTATCAGCTAGCCCTGCAGATGTAGTTTATGGCTCCAGCTGTAAAGAATCACCCCTCTTCAAAGGAGTTATAGTAGATCAAGGCCCACACCCGATGAGATCCGTCACACCACACGTGTTCCTACTATCTGAAAACCATCCTGTATTGTGATTGGGGAGGGGACCGAGCCTGAAGCGGAAGATTCCAGGAATGACTCTTTGTACATCAAAGTTTTTACAATTATGTGTCACATTAAAAATATATAGCACTCCAACAAAGTAGTAGGAATATAAAACTTTAATAACATATAAATATATACAACAAAACAAAAACAGTAAAAACATTTAAACAACGAAGAGACCGTGGCAATTTCTTTTGAATTCCTGATGAGGACATGTTACTAGTTCTTTCAAATTATGAAAATTCAGAAGATGTTGCCTGGGGGTGGGTCGTCAGTAGCAGTCTGTTGTGCGAATAGTTCCAAGGCAGCAGAACGCGCTGAAATCTAGATGGCACGAAAGTGATGTCTAGTAAGTTGCCGCCCAGCAAATAACGGCGTGGGGCGCCGCGGGGGGTGGATTGTCAGTAGCGGTCTGTTGTGCGAATAGTTCCAAGGCAGCAGAAAGCGCTGAAATCTGGATGTCACGAAGGTGATGTCTAGTAAGTTGCCGCCCAGCAAATAACGGCGTGGGGCGCCGCGGGGGTGAGTGAGTCCAGTAGGCACCACAGCTATTCTTACCGGCATTGCAGAATTACTGCTGGGGACAATGCCTGTGCTGTAGCAGGGTCACAGCAGAAACAAAAAGGATTCTGTTGAAGATGTTGTTGGATTTCAATTTGAAAACAGTTCTGGTGTCAATTGCTATGCTAATGTAGTGGTTAATGTTTTGTTTTCTCTAGAAAATGTAAAAGAGGGGGAGGCAGTCCAAAGTTCCGTTAAAAGGGCAAAGGAAAGGATCGGTGGTTTGAACTATCAGTCAAAAAGGGGAGGGGGTGCAACAATTTTTCCTACCGGGTCACACAGTGCTTTCACCGGAACTGAGGTCTACAGGATTCTAGTAATTCAAAGTGAGGCTGGCGCCAGCATGGGAGCGCTGACGTCCCGCGGATACAGTTTCGTCACTCCACGGGCGATCATGGCAGTCATTCCCCATCGGGGGTGTCTGCGGGGGTCGGAGACTCCCGCGGCTCCTGTAGAATCTTCAAGGTCGTGGAGGACTACGGTGGTGGAGTCAACCAGTGACGGGCCATTTCTTTATGCTGGGCCCGCTCTTGCCAGGTCGACCGCCATTTTGAGAGTTCGGTAGCTACTGGCGATCGCGGGGTCAAATGAGCGGACGGGCTCCACCCTGCCGGGCGAGACGTTGCAGCATCGCCACAGTGGAAGAACCCTTTTCCGGGCGCTTGGAGCGCTGAGGGTGCAGGTGGGAAGCCTCCACTGGGGAGGCGGGAGAGGCCTGTTCGCATCGTCTCTCCCTCCCAGTGCACCCCACGGCGTCTCGCTTGAGATTTGTTATGGCCGGACCAGGCGATGAGGACGAGGGGGGGGGGGTCGGAGGCATGTGCAAGACCTCCCCCCCCAGTGTTGTCGCAGCCATTATTCAAGAGAGAAGAAGTGTCCCGTCCGTCTTCGGGCCGGGCTTCCGGTGGATATCGGCCGGACGCCCCTGGCTCTGGCCCCATGAACGGGTTTCTTGGTTTATCGGCTGCAGCCGGATCCCGTCGGCCTCGGCCCCCCGACCGTTGGTGGCCGGACCGGAAGAGCATGTGGCGGGACTACCTGCAACTCTCAAGGGCCACCGCGGCCGGACTGGGAGAGAGAGGGGAGGGTCGAGGAGACATTCCCCCCCCCTGAAACTCTTCAGCGTTGTAAAGGCAATCCCCTGGCCGGGTCCCGCTGGCCTCGGCCTCTCCTCCGGCTACACCCTACGTTAGGATCTCCTGGCCGAGGCGTGGCAGCAGGATCCGCCTTATATGGGCTGCTCCCGGCTGGGCGTAGCCGCAACCCTGCCCCACCTTGGAAGTTTCCAGAGTGGGGGCGGATGTTCTACTGACTTGCATTTTCCCTAGTCTATCGATTTTTTTGGCGTGGCAGGCGGTGGGACAGCGAGGGGTGATTTGGTTTCTCTTACTGTTTTTCTGGTCTCTCACCACTGGCATATTTCTAACGTTTTCTTGTTTCTAGGACATTAATAGGTTTTATCATTACGTTATGTTATCGTTTCTTTGTTCGTTGTTTAATAAAAGTTCATGTTCATCAGTGGCCTACTGATTTTCGTTTTCCTATTCTTTTCTTTCCAGGTTGTTTCATGCTAAAGTTTCTGTTAACAGGATACAGTGATCACTTCGTTATTATTGCATATGTCCTTTTCACTAGGGGTGCTCTCTGGTCGGGCCATATGACGTATCTCTAGTAAATGGTCCGGGTGAAACAGGTGCATCAATCAGTGGGGAGTAGATAGGCATGACAGATTACAACGGGGGAGAAAGGTCCGCATTACGTACCCTTTCACTATTTGCAAAGATTTTCCTACGTATATTTGCAAACAGGGAATACCTCCAAAAAGAACCAATTCCCAAACAGTCAATGTTTGGGGAAACAATCAATCAATGAGGAACGAAATAGGCACGACGTGTTAAAGGTTTGCGTTACCTACCCTTCACTATCTGCAAAGGGAGAGAGAATATTCCTATTCTTCCTCGTTTGCAGGCAGAGAAGATTCTTAAGAGAACCAACTTCGAACAATTCAATGCTCGATTCAAACAATCAAGAAGGGGTACTGTGAACACAAATGAACGCCGCTTATGTACATACACATTGGTATTATCAACAGGTTGTTCCTAATGTTTCTATTTTAGGGAGGTCAAAAAGAGATCCCATTAGTGGCCTACTGATTTTGCTCGATTCCTTTTCTTTTTTTACACGATTTTTCGCTATCTGCAAAGACTAAACAGAGTATTGCGACTCTGTGCTTGTTTGTAAATAGAGAATGAACCAAAGAGAACAATCAATCAAATGGAGAGAGAAGCAGGCACGACGGATTACAACGGGGGCAAAGGCCTGCGTTAACTACCCTTCACTATCTGCAAAGAGAGAGTACTCCTAATAGAAATGAGGGGTGGGGGGCAGCATTCAAAGCAGATCAGTGTGCATAAACACGAAAATGTTTTTACTTACCACGTACTTGACATTCGACAGCTTATGATATTTGCTATTAAAAAACCATTGAAATTCACTGAAAAAACCATAGGTTATAGACCATATATAGTTAGGAATTAGCATTTAAAAAACCTTATTTTACTCACACAAAACCATTGAAATTCCATATATAGTTAGTTGCACTAACTATATATCGCGCACCCGCAATCCACTGCTGATCATGTCACATATTACATCATTCATGACATGGTCAGTGACATCACTGATGACATCACTGATGACATCTCAAATGACATCACTGATGACATCACTGATGACATCTCATTTGACATCATTCTTGTGCTAATACGATAAACCTCTTCAGACTCCAATATAACCTTAGATACACTCAGTGTATACAGACACTCACACACTGCCACTCATCCATGGAGTTACTCACACACCCAGTCAGTCATGCAAAGAAACAATCTCACCTCCATTTCTTCAACTATACAGTTAAACACACCTTACTTATTGAAACATATACTAACACATATTTACTCTCTTATACAATCCCTGATACAAGTTCACAATGATCGATACAACCACTCACTCATTCAGTGGCTCTCATGCACAGTTATTTATATATGCCAACTCTCACATGTACTGTGTTTTACATATGTATTTAGTATGACATGTAGCATTGAGATATCCATTCACTCATCAATACACTCATGCACACAGTCAACTGCCCATGTAGCTGTTTCCACATGCACTCTTGAACTCATACACCTAGTGAATAAACTGCTCACACATCTATGCACAGAGTAACACACCTTACAGCCACCCCCACACAAACTCAATCTCCCATAGAAATACTTGGGCAACCAATTAATAACACATATAGCCTCTCGTATAGCTAATGATCAACACATGCAGCAGTTTACATCACAACAGACATAATGATGCACAAATTAAGACAGTTTAGTCACTAACCCATGCATTCAGTGAGACATATTTAATCACTCACTCATACAGTCAGTCACGCACCTACTAAATCCTTCATCCAGACACTTATACATCCACTCATTCTTCAATATGTAAGACATATTTTAACTTTACAGAAACATACAGTCACTGGATGTTGTCATCAGTGATGTCATCAGTGATGTCATTTGAGATGTCATCAGTGATGTCATCAGTGATGTCACTGACCATGTCATGAATGATGTAATATGTGACATGATCAGCAGTGGATTGCGGGTGCGCGATATATAGTTAGTGCAACTAACTATATATGGAATTTCAATGGTTTTGTGTGAGTAAAATAAGGTTTTTTAAATGCTAATTCCTAACTATATATGGTCTATAACCTATGGTTTTTTCAGTGAATATATATATATATATATTTAAGCATGGGCGAATTTTGCGAATTCGCAATTCGTGAATTTGCGGTTTTGCGAATTCACGATCCGCAAAATTCACGAATCTGTGCAAATTTGTGGATTTTTATATTTTTGCGTGTTCGCGGGGCGCTTTGCGTGTTCGCGGGGCGTTTTGGCATGTTCGCGGGGCGCTATGAGTGTTCGCGGGTTTTTTTTGGGCAGGACCGTGATGCGCCCTCTGGTTCATCACTGCCACACTCTCGTTTTTTATGCCCTTCTGCCCTCTGTACCACTCGTTTTTGTGCCTTTCTGCCCTCTGCCCCACTCGTGTTTGTGCCCTTTTGCCCTCTGCCCCACTCGTTTTTGTGGTCTTCTGCCCTCTGCTCAACTCGTTTTTGTGGTCTTCTGCCCTCTGCCTCACTCGTTTCTGCCCTCTGTCCCACTCGTTTTTGTGCTCTTCTGCCCTCTGCCCAACTCGTTTTTGTGGTCTTCTGCCCTCTGCTCCACTCGTTTCTGCCCTCTGTCCCACTCGTTTTTTTGTGCTCTTCTGCCCTCTGCCCAACTCGTTTTTGTGCCCTTCTGCCCTCTGCCCCACTCGTTTTTGTCCCCTTCTGCCCTCTGTCCCACTTTGTGCCCTTCTGCCCTCAGCCCCACTTACAAAGGCGCCGGCAAGCTGCCAGCGCCATTCTAAAATAGCTACAAAGTCAGCTTCAACAGGAAGCACTAATAGATAAAGTAAAGCAGGTGCTCGAGTTGAAGGTCAAATTAAGGGGTGATTAACGATTGTGTAACTTAATTTAGTGCTGAAGAAAGAAAAATTAGGGCACATTTTGAGTGACTTCTCAAATCCTCCTATATTTCATAAAAAAATTCTGATATGCAGTCTCCCAAGATGGCCACCAGAGACAAAAGAGCCCAAATGTAGCCCAAATATCAGCCAGATGTAGCCCAACTATAGCCCAATGACAGAATGTCCCAGAGTGTTCTAAAGAACAACTAGAACGCTAACAGTCTTACTTATGACAAAAGTATGGCACACCTGAAGTCATCTTGATTGGAATAAAGTGGTAACGCTTAATACATTTAATTTGAAAAGGAACAAAATGAGGGGTTTAATTTTGCCATAGAATTTTTATATATATATATATATATATATATATATATATATATATATATATATATATATATATATATATATATATATATATATATATATATATATATATATTTTTTTTTTAACACTGACGAAGCCTGCAAAGGCGAAACGCGTCTGTTTGGGGTGAGGGGGGTTTGGTATAATACATTTTTGAGACGGATACCAGAGTGCCAGCCGTATTCTTTCCTAAACAATGGATGAGAGGAGGAACGTGCAGTGATATATATATGATGTATGTGGACTGCCAATTCCTAATTTCACTTTTTCACACTCTGGCTGAGACAAATTGATTAGATGTAGGGCATCATTAGTATAAGAGAAGTAATCTCTTCAACTATAGTTGAAGATGATTAGAATTGCCTCCCAATAGTTAAGCTGTTACCATCTTGCTACACATCTTTTCTGGATGTCATGTCCCAGCCTTGGTTTGGTTGCAAGACACATTTTTGTCTTGCAATCATTTTATCTATGCACACAATAATGCACTTTTTGAAAATGGTTTATTGCACTTTTGCTAGAAAAAATTATAGTAAAAAAAGTTATAGATATTGCTGCTATGCTCTGCAACAATTTGCACATTCTTCTTTTCAGTGTCACGCATCAGCGAGTAAAATCATGCATTTATGCAGTTATGTTAAATTGCACTATTGCACTTTATATTTCTTATGTATACATGGATTTATCCAGGGATTCTAAATTGCCAATCGGACTCTTTTTTTTTTGTGATTAGATTATGGTTACAATCAAATGCTTTCATGATGCTAGTTTAATAACTAATTAAAATTTTCTGTGCTATTTGATTACATAGTCGGAAATGTTATAGTAGGTCATGATAAATTGTCCTGATGGTATAAGGAACCGAATACATGAGCAATATTCCATTGACTGTTTTGTTAAAAATCACGCAGTCTGTTTGCTATGTTTATTACTAACCTGCTGAACATGTGACCTGAGTGGGAAGGGCATATTATTTAAAAATGGCTTCAATCATTTACAGCCTTTATGTGATCAAGGGCGCCTGAGCCCGAAACGCGTCATCTGTCGAAATGCTGCTGAAAAGGTTGAATTAAAACATCTTGCCTAAACAAAGAAGTGGTTCGTTTCTCCTTCTTCGCCGCCGAGGTTTTGGTGGAAGTGGACGGAGTTGTATACTTACGATTGATATATATATATATATATATATATATATATTATCTACTGGCGGTCGCCAGTAGGTAGTTATAGTTAGGATCGTTTTCCATAGGAAATCCGCAACATTCTATTGGGAATAACTTTAGCGCCGAATGAGGGATCTGCCTGTAATTTTCCTTAACTGTGCCTCGCTGCGCTCCGCTCCTTCCCTGAAAGTTCCGGGGGGATCCGTCAAGCGGGGGCCGAGATAAAAGGGGGTCACAAAACGTGTTTTCCCCATGTTAATTTCCATAGGGCGGTTGGACTCACTTTTAGCCCGAACGGCTGAATGGATTTCCACCAAACTTGTCAAAATTGTAGGGACAGGTACCCCGATGTGCCTTTGCGATGTCTCAAGATATATGCTCCAGTGGTTTTTACGAAAATTAACTTTGAAAAAATGTATATTGGGCTACATTGGGCTATATATATGTTAGAGCCCAAATGTAGCCCAATGTAGCCCGATGTAGCCCAATGTAGCCCAAAGATGGCCACCAGAGACCAAAAAAACAAATGTAGCCCAAAAATCAGCCAGATGTAGCCCAACTATAGCCCAATGACAGAATGTCCCAGAGTATTCTAAAGAACAACTAGAGCGCTAACAGTCTTACTTATGACAAAAGTATGGCACACCTGAAGTCATCTTGATTGCAATAAAGTGTTAACACTTAAAACATTTAATTTGCAAAGGAACAAAATGAGGGGGTTCATTTTGCCATAGAAATTATGATTAGTGCTGAAGAAAGAAAAATTAGGGCACATTTTGAGTGACTTCTCAAATCCTCTTATATTTCATTAAAAAACTTCTGATATGCAGTCTCCCAAGATGGCCACCAGAGACAAAAGAGCCCAAATGTAGCCCAAATATCAGGCAGATGTAGCCCAACTATAGCCCAATGACAGAATGTCCCAGAGTGTTCTAAAGAACAACTAGAACGCTAACAGTCTTTCTTATGACAAAAGTATGGCACACCTGAAGTCATCTTGATTGGAATAAAGTGGTAACACTTAATACTTTTAATTTGAAAAGGAACAAAATGAGGGGTTTCATTTTGCCATAGAAATGTTATATATATATATATATATATATATTCACTGAAAAAACCATAGGTTTCACACCAGTTATAGTTAGGAATTAGCATTTAAAAAACCTATTAAATTCACTGAAAAAAACATAGGTTTCACACCAGTGATGTCACTGACCATGTCATGAGTGATGTAATATGTGACATCATCAGCAGTGCATTGCACGCGCATGTTATAGTGAGTCCAACTAACTATAACGTGGGAATTTCAATGGTTTTATGCGAGTAAAATTTCCACCTAACTATAACTGGTGTGAAACCTATGGTTTTTTCAGTGAATATATATATATATTGTTCACAGGTGAGTTACATTCAATGTCCAAGTGGTCTTGTGGTCTGTACTTAGAACCACTGTTCCCAGAATGCATCATTATTCAAATTTTGCAGCGTGGCTCGACATCGTATTCTCATTTGCATTAGTAGCATTCAATTCTTGTCAAAGTCACTTTTTGCTGTAATACTTCACGATGTATCAGGGAAATAATTTAAAAGCATAGTGCACTTTGCTGCCACGCAGTAAATACTTGCTTCAAATGAAGGTTTGAAGTCTGCCAGAAAGAGGACAACACCTCCTTTGGATCCCTTTCTCTCTGCCATTACCAACTTGTCTTGGAAATCCACTGACTGGCAAGGTTACGAGCGTGTCATGCCCCCTCCATTTGATGCACACAACTTCCTCCATTTTACCGGGGTCTCCAACACTGGCGCATGGCGCGGAAACGCGGAAGGTTTAAAGAGTTGTTTGCGCTGCCACGCACAAAAGACCAATTAAGTGTCAGCATGAAAGGAGGTGAAGCTGTGGGCTCTGGTCTTTTTTTTGTTCAAGTAGCAGGATTCTCCATTCCTATATGAGAGCCCGCCCTGCAGTGTTGGAGGCCCCGGTAAAATGGAGGAAGTTGTGTGCATGCATGCATGCATGCATGCATGCATGTATATATATATATATATATATATATATATATATATATATATATATATATATATATATATATATATGCTCCAGTTGTGCTCCTCAGCAACAGGAACACACTCTACAACAGCTGACAGCCAAGTCTTTAATGAGTAAGGAGGGAAACAGGCAATGCAATATCATTTGCAGTCCCAAAAGCCGAATTAGCCTGACACGTTTCATCGCTTGGTGCGCTTTGCTCAGTCTCGATGATGGTAAGTGCTCATATGACCATGCCCTCATATTTAACTGAATAGCCCGGCCAAACACGTGCCGCATTGATTCCTGGACATTGTAGTGCGTTAGCCAACTTTGCAACTCCAAATGGATGCACATAATGTTCACAAACACAGTGATATGCTGTACATTAAACTTGACTATGGTGTTTATGTAGGAAAGAGCCACCTCTCGAGTAGTCGTATGAGAGCAATATAGTTATCAATGGATCTTATGTGTGGGGGTAATGAATTCCATAGTTCGGGGCTTGGACAGAGAAAGATGTACGGCCTATGTTTGTTTCTTGTATGGTGAGGCTTTAAGGTGAGGTGCCAGTCTTGAGCGGAGGATACTTGGTTGAATGCATTTGGTGATTTTAATCCTGATAAAAATCTGTCCTGTTTCATGTCTTGTTCTGTGGGTGATACAAAGCAACTTGAAGGTGGATCTGCTGGCAACACGTAACCAATGTAGGGCCCTCAAGGCAGGTAAGAATAGTGCTTGTGACTTTGCATGTAGGAGTAGTCTGTCAGCAGAGCTCTGAATCCATTGTAGTCTTTTCACAGTTGATAAAGATGAACTGTTGTGGAGTCCATTGGCATAATCAAGTTTAGTCCGTACAAGAGAGATAGTAGTCTGGACCTTGTCTTGAAATCCCAGATGGGGGAAGACGCGTTGCACAGTTTTCATGGTAATGAAACTTGATCTTGATAATTTAACCACTTGGACATTCATTGATAACTTGGAGTTCATGGTAATTCCAAGGGTTCTTACTTCCTTAGAAACTTTAGGAGGTGGTCCCATACATCAGGTAAGGCGCAGAGTTGGTCATAATTTTTCCAATAACCCCATGTTTTGGAAGCATTCAATTAGGGATGGATCCAGGTCATATACTGATCAATGGCTCTGAGGCAATTGATGATTTGTAAGTTTCCAATGTCTTTGGATCTTTACAGTCTGAGGAGTATTTGTGTGTCATCTGTATAGTTATAGCATATTAGGTGAAATTCATTGATCATTGCTGGTAATGACTTTATGTTGATGTAGAAAGCATGGGTGAGTTGATAGAGCCTTGAGAGATCCCTGTTTTTGTGAAGTATGGTTTGGATGAGAAAGGGGGAGAATGAATGGCATTCGTTTTGAAGGTAGGAAGTGACCCAGTCGAGACCATTGGCCTACTGTGTCCAAAGCAGCAGAGAGGGCCAAGAGAATTAGTGCAGTATCCCGTTCTGGCCTACTGTGTTTTTTAGGTCATCCCAGATGGCAATGAGGGCACATTCTATGGGCCAGATGTAGGTAGCCCTTTACCGGTCGGTAACGGCCGAAAATCGGTATTTTCGGCCGTTACCGACCGGTATTGAGCAATCGGGATGTAGGTGACCGAAATTCGCCTAAATCGGTAAATTTACCCATTCGGAAAAGTTACCGAATCGTTATAATACCGAATCGGAATATATACCGAATCGGTAAATTTACCGAATCGCAACGGTTAGCGAATCGGTAAATTTACCAAATCTGTAAAATTACCGAATCGGTAAAGTTACCGAATCGGTAAAATACCGATTCGGTAATTAAGAAGTGGTAAAATTGAAGATTGAGATGTAGGCAAGCTCTTAAATACCGATTTTGCTTCAAATTCGGTATTTAAGAGTCGGTATTTACCATGGATTCAAATTAGGTGGTAACCAGGTGCAGCCTATAAAAACGGACTCAAAATGCAATTCTGTTTGCACAATGGCGGCATTTTATGTCATTGCAAGACGGCTACGACTACAGGAGTAAGAAGAGAGGGAATGGCAGAGACAGGAGCAGGTCTACAGGAAGAGGGTTACCTTGTTCAAGCTCACAGAGGCAGAGATACTGCAGAGGTACAGGTTGGCCCCAGACACCATCTTGGAGCTCAGCACACTACCCCAAGGGCATATGCTACTCCACCCCATGTGCAGGTGCTGTGCAGCCTCCAAATGCTTGCGTCTGGGAGCTACCAGAGCTACCCATGCTGAACTGGTCCAAACAAAATCGGACTTTTACCAGATGGCTCGATTTCCAAATATAAGTGGCTGCGTAGATGGCACGCACATTCCCATTTGTCCCCCTGCTGCCACAGAATATATCTACAGGAATAGGAAGTCCACCCACACCATCAATGTGCAGGTGATTTGCAATGCAAAGTGCGCCATCACAGACATTGTGGCTAAATTCCCTGGGAGTACCCACAACTCCTATATTTTTCAGAACAGCTGCATCTATGCACGGCTGACTGCAGGGGAATTCGGTGAAGGATACCTCCTAGGTAAGACACAGTGTTCAACCCCTTAAAACACCTATTGCAGTAAGAAGTACATGTATGCATGTGAGTAATGTATTCCCATTTCCTTTTAGGAGACAGTGCATATGCCCTCCGCTCATTTATACTCACCCCCTACCTCAACCCCTCAACACCCAGCCAATGGAGGTATAAGCGGGCCCACAAAAGCACACGGAATGTGGTCAAACGGACCTTTGGCATCTGGAAAAGCAGATGTAGATGCTTGCACAAGAGTGGAGGTGCAAGGCAGTATACCCCCATCACCTGCTGTAAGATAATTGCTGCCTGTGCCATGTTGCACAACCTGTCTGTGAAGAAGGGTACTGAGGTGGAGTTGTCAGACTACGAGGATCATGACGACGACATTGCTGTGCCTGAAACACAACCTGCTGGAGTGTCAACACCAAGTGATGGCAGATATAGACGTGAGGAGATTACGCGCAACTATTTCTGAGTAAGTAATGAGACACAGACAGGTGGTGTGGGGGACCACCATATTTTAATGTAGCCACAACGTTCAAGCACTTCAGTGCAACAAAATTAACATCATGAACGTGGGGACTGTATGTCCTGGGTTACTTCACCCATGACCGGCAATGTCACTTGCGCCCACGCTTCCCTGAGCCACTGGGATGTTGGTTGCTGCTTTCAGCATGCCCTGCAGCCTCAGCTGGGCGCCTGCTACTCCTACCTGGCTCCAATACAGCGCTTGCCATGCTGCTGCGGCTACTACTGTCTTCTGCCTCTGCCACATACAGGGCAGGATTCGGTGCAGTGTGTGAAATCAGCATAGCCTCTAGTGCAGTTGTGATTCTGGCCATGCCCCTGGTGACCTCGGCCATGTTCTGTGTCAGGCTCTCCTGCATATTAATGCCCCTACGGCATAGCAGGGATGTGGCAGTGGCCAGACGATTGATGGGCATATTGTGGACACGGGCCTCCCTGCGCCTTGTGTGTTCCAGGCTGACTAGTTTTGAGCAGAGCTGGCTAATCCCTGCAGCAATGTCCGCATTTGTTTTTGCAACCTCCTTATTGGAATCAACAATGTCACTCATGCCCTTCTCCATGTCTCCTATTTTCTCATTCAGGATTCGGAATTGGCGATGGCAGGCCTGAATGGATTTTCCCTGCATCCGTTGTATGCACACCATGCTCCCCTCCAGCCCACGGAACACAGTGCCATCTCCACGACCACCTGCACTGCTGGGTCTGCGTTGCCTTCTGCGCGAGGTGACTGGGTCATTGGTGGACTGCAGTGCAGCAGGACTCACATGTACAGTGACTTGAGCCTCACCCTCTGCTGCCTCCATTGCTGGTAGTGGGGCCACGACACGCCTCCTGGCTGGTGGGGTTGCAGGAGCGGACAGGAACAGTGTTGGGGAGGTTTCTGGTGAGAAAACCAGGGAAGGGGAATGTGAGAGCTGTGGGGAGTGCATCACCTCTGGGGTCTGTACTGTCTCATCTTCATGGGAGATGCCAGTCGTGTCACCTTCCTCCTGCGAGGCTTGTACTTGGCTTGGCCCTGCTTCCTCGCTCTCCTCCCTCGCTGGTGCAGTCCCTTCTGTTTCTGTGGGTCTACTGGCTGATTTTGCACCTAGGTATAAATAAGCGTATATCAACTATGTGCTACTGTGTCACAGTGACTACAATAAATTTTTCACACATTTCACTTTCATTTATCTGCATTACTTTCAGTGACTAGCTGATGTCTGCGCAGTTACATATGGTCTTACATTGGATGACTACATTTCCCATAATGCATTGCTCCTGTATAGTACTAGCAGTACTGGACTGGGGTTGGCTTGTCCACAAAGGGTAAAGGGAAGCAGGTTGATATGGGGTGTCATGCTGAGCATGCGTCTTACCTTTTTTTGTTGCAGATCGGGCTGAGCTGTCCACATCTCCGAGTCCCACGACGCTGTCTGTCTCAATGGTTGAGGCCACCAACTCCTCCAGGTCAGTCAGGGGGGGCGCTGGGTTCCTGCCTCCTCCGGTTAAGCCAGCCTGCTTGTGTATTTCAGACATCTTCTTCTTGGTGAGGCTCCTGATGTCATAAAATCTTTTTTTCAGATCCTCTGTATTCCTGGGTGTGACTCCCACTGCATTAACTTTTTCTGCAATTGCCAGCCAGACTTTTCTTTTTGCAGACTCAGGGACAGTGAGGGAGTGCCTGCCAAATAGTTTGCTGTGCACTCTCACAACCTCCTCGACAAGTACCTGCAACTCCATGCTGCTGAACTTAATCTTCCTCTTCCTTTCAGCCTTCTGACTTTCACTGCTTCTTGCCATTTTTGTTTTTGTAAAGTTTCAACAAAACTCTCCCTGCTGCTCTGTGTCTCTACTCTGCTCTGCCTGCCTCTCCAGAACCGTCTAATTAGTTGCAGCTGCCTGTGTAGCCACTTCCTGGTAGGGAGGGGGAGGGTGGTAGCACCTGATTGGCTGTTTTCTTAAGTTTCACTTTTGCTTGCTTGCCGATTCGGAATTTACCGAATCGGTATTTACCGAATCGGTAATTACCGATTCGGTATTTCCCATTCATTCCTATGGGCCTTTTGGCCCATAGGAATGAATGGGAAATACCGAATCGGTAATTACCGATTCGGTAAATACCGATTCGGTAAATTCGGAAAGACAGATACCGATTTTTACCGATTCGGTAAAAAATACCGATTTTTTCTCTACATCTCATTTACCGATTTTTGAATACCGAGTCGGTAAAATTCGGTATTTAAGAATCGGTAAATGACATTTACCTACATCTGGCCCTATGCCTCTTACTGGGTGGAATCCTGTTTGTTAGTTTGAAAGTATGGCGTTATCTTGAATGAATTGTGACATCTGGGCGAATACTGTTATTTTTATCAGTTTGTCCAGGAAAGGTCCATTTGTAATTGGTCTATAGTTTTTGGGGGTATGCAGGTCCAGGTTAGTTTTCTTTGATAATGGTTGTATGTGTGCTTTCTGTTTAGGTCTTCTGGAAAGATTCCTATAATTAAGAATAATCAAGGATTCTACTTACTGATGTGGCATCAGAGGTAGTTAAAAGAATGTTCTTGAAGATTTGTTGTGGGCAAGGGTCAGAAAGTAATGGCTGGCTGGCTTGCTTGCTTTTACCAGATCTATAAATTCACTTTGTGATATTTGTTTTGAGGAAGACACAATCTAGGTTAGCCTACTCTTGGATGGGATTTTTGGAAATGGGTTGGTGCTTGTGGTTTTCCTTTATGTTAAATAGGAGTCCATTGTAACTGCTTTGGTTTTAAAAAGATTTGCCTATTTTTCAGTGAATTATTAAGTAATGGGATGAGTTCCTTCTATGCATTTAGGTTTAGGAAATTATATGAGAATGTTACAAATTTCTTTATTTGCACATTTTGCATTTAGAATGCTCTATGAATAGTACCTTTTTTTTTAGCTTTTTTGATTGTCGACATATATTCTGTTAAGTTTGCGTAGGTGATGGGCCATTAGCAACACTTACCCCTCTAGCTGATGGGGAAGGCTTCCCTCTACAAAATGATGACCATTCCGCAGTTATTGTACATTTGGCAGGATGCTCCATTTTGTGTCCCAATGACGATATTTCCAAAAGTACACCCGGAAATCTGTATGCTGCAGTGGCAGGGCTCCACCCCTAGATTTGCACTCAATAAACTGCAGAGGGGAGTATAGAAGGGTGATTTTGGGGTCCCAGATGCCCAGCTCTACTACTGGACTATGCAATTAATAGTGAACATGGATTGGGTCTTCTCAGATCAACAGGAGCCCACCTATTGTGTGGATAGACATGTAATGGGCCTGGGAAGATAGTGACCTACTAAAAGAGGTGGATGGCATAAAGGGCTTCTCAAGAAGGGTATAAATTGAGATTGAATACCTCGGGCAAATATGGAGAGGACTGGCTTCAATACCTTTAGCGGACCCCTATCAGGAAAATAACATGACCAAAACTGAGCGCTACATACATTTTCGGCTGGGCCATGCAATCAGGCATCACTTACAAAAGGGGAAGGGCTTACCAGAATCATCCCCTCTGGAAGACCAGCTCTTGACAGATCTTATAACAAACAAGGGTATCTCATTGATCTATAGGAAATTACTAAATAATTCCTCAGGTATACTGGTACATTTACATGAAAAATGGTTGGAAGACCTGGGAGACATTGATGATGAGGAATGGACCTAGGCCATACAAAGCCCAAGGAAAATTTTTATCAGGGCCAGATTTCATCTGGTCCAAATGAGGATCTTGCATAGGTCCTATTATCCCAGGACAGTCCTCTTTAGTGCCAGGAAACAGTGTCCCCACATTGTTTAGGTTACTGTGGCCAGGAAGCTACAATCCTTGATATATTATGGACATGTCCCCAGATTCAAGCATTTTGCACACAGATCACAGTAGTGATGTATCAGGTTACATCCAGCACAGTCTTTTTGCTTGCAATGCTGAATATATCGGGGGAAGAAACTAGGCCTATATGTCAAAACATCTGGGTGACACTAGCAGTTGGAGTGGCCAAGCAAAATATGGCCCTAGTGTAGGGTAAGATGGAACCCCAAACACTGGGGAGTGCATGTTAGATTTAGGCTGGTGTCAGGGGGTGAGCAGGTGACGTATCAGGTTAGAGGATGCCCCCACAAAATTTAAATAAATTGGGGGGACTGTAGGGAGTTCAGGGGATTTTGAAGACATGACAAGATATAGGGTTTGGAAAGGGTTCACTGTGATGCATGTGACCTTTTAGTCTAAATCGTTTGTGTGAGAGATGAATGTAATATTACAAGACATTGAGAAATGCTACGCATATTGATGTCCCTGGATTGTCACTCAGCTTTGTATAGAGTTCAAAATGCATTTATTACCAAATGCATCATATATGATGCAAAAGTTAATAAAAAGATTCCTAAAAAAAGTTTGCTCAGGTGTAGTTTGCCTTGATTGCTATTTGTTTTGAGCCAGTTGTGTTGCAGCTTTCTAATTTGTTGTTTTATCTTTTTTTATTCTGTATTTCTCTGAGGTGCTTTTTTTCTTTTATCCTGTTTTGCTGTTGTTAGTGGTATTAGGATATGAAAAGATTCTTGTAGCCACTCAAAGAGTTCTGGACCAGAATTTATCATGTCTAGATCTGGGGAAACATAGTTTATAATGCAATGTTCACACCGCACAACCTTTACCACGCAGCCATTACAACGCAAGTCATTACTACAACTTGCGTTGAATGGCGCTCTTGGTTAAGGAATAGTGTGATTTTCTATTCCAACGCCTTCCCTACTGTTGCGTGGGCTGGAGTTGGAATAGAAAATCATATTAATCCTCAATCCCGCGCCCTCCAATGCAAGTTGTTGTAACGACTTGCGTTGTGAAAACCGCAATGTAAAGTACTGGGATCAAAATGATTGCGTTGTACTTTCGTACATCCCTAGATCTGTGTTGGATGTTAGTTGTGTTTTTAAGTATTCAAAATTGAGGTTCTACCACAGTCAATACGTGGATGCATGTAAGGTGGTCTTAGGTGTGTTGAGTTGTGGTGTTTTATGTTGGAAAGCTACTAAACTGTGGTCTAACCATGTGAGTTGAGTAATTGGTTGAAAGATAACTTGTTCTGGATTTACAAAACTGACACCGATAATGTGTCCAGCGATGTGTGTGGGTTTGTATACAATCTGATGTAGGTACAGTGTGACCATGCCAGTGATTATAGTTTTCGGATGGGTCATATTGGGTTTGTCAAACCAAATGTTTAATTCACCAAGAATGGTTGGAGTTTACTGTTATAATGTTTAAAACTGTGTCTAGAAGCAAGTCTGGGAATGTTGCAATGCTACGTGGAGTTCTGTAAGGGAAGATGATGTTGTTGTAGAGTTGCATCTGGTGATGAGGGCCTCACACGCTTGTATGGAAATGTTGCCAGCAACAGTGATATGTATTGTTTGCTTGAATATAATAGTTAGTCTACCTCCTCTCTTGCCTATACATTTTTGTGTTGAAGATTGATTGCCTGGAGAAACAGCTTCATGCAAAACTTAAGCCTTGTCATCTCCCAACCATGAATCAGGTATGAAGAGTGAGGACGTGATCACAAGCATGGTGGTCCAAAGACCACCGTACCATTGGTGGCAATCCGGCCTCCACCTCCTCTGCATTCCAATTGCCCTATTGCGGCCATGGGAGTCGGACCACCACAAGACCACTGCCACCAGCAGGATCCTGGATCCTGCTGCGATAGGGAAAGCAGTGATCAATAGCTGCACCGCCATGCTGATCATTACCTGCATTTCTGCCAACCTTTTCATACAGGGACTCTGTCATGAAAAGGTTGGTGGAAAGGCAGTGAATGGGACCCAAATAGGGCCAAGGTCTTTTTTGCACATGGGTGTGTGTGCATGGGCACATGTTGTGCCCTCCTCTGCTTGTACTGTCATGCGGGCACTGTGTGCTATGAACGACATGGTGCATAGTACACATTGCACTGACTTGCAAGTGGTTGTGCATGCCATCGCGGTGGCACAGCCATTTTAACACCGCCAGCCTGGTGGTGAAATTGGAATACAGTGGTGCACATGCCGCTGGCTTGGTGGCGTCCTCCCGACTGCCGCAATGGCAATCTGACGGTCAGACCGCCAAAGTCTAAATTAGGCCTTTTGTCAGGTTGTGTCACTGAGTAGGTCGTAGATGTGGTACTTGTTTTTAGAGAGTGATCAAGCATTTATTTGTAAGGAGTTTAGAGATTGTATTTTGGTGGTGGTGTGACTTTGATGACTAGAAGAGTGAGCAGTATTTTTTTAACGTGTAGCAGATGTGTAATTAGTCCTGGAATTAACTGTGTGAGGATAGATATAGTGTTGTTTTTCTATATCGTATTCCTCATCCAGCAGGAATTAGAAGGCACTTTATGGGTCTACATGTCTAGGTGATGGAGATAGTGGTTGAGAGTGAGATGGTGAGTTGTTTTGTTTTTGTAGAGTAGCCTTGTTGTGTAATAGCCATAGAAATGCAAAATTGTGGAGGGGCATGTTGTTTATTTTGTTTGTGTCTCTTTAGGGTGGAAGGTGCATGGGTTAGGAATGGTGGTTGAGCATGCAGGTCATGTTATAAGGCTCTAAATTGTGCAATGATTGAGAGACAGGCGAATGAGAGTGGTTGTGTTGGAGTATTTGTGGTAGGTGTTATTAAAAATAGAGAATTTGGGAGTAAAGGCAGTTTAGGAGATGACTTATTTGTATAGTCATAATGATAAGGGTGGCTGTATGTTTCTAATTTGTAATGGAATATATTATGAAATTGTGTGTGAGAGATTTTGTTGTGTTAGTGTGTTCTATGTTTTGTTTTTGTAGAGTAGTGAGAGGAGATATTGATGTAGTGGTTTTCTGAGAAGGATTTGTATTTAAAGTATTGTTGGTGAGTGGAGGTTGAATGGTAAAGGGCATAGTGATGTGTTTTGGAAAAGACTGTATATGGTGTTTGAGAGAGGATTATAAGAGTTATGAGGGTGTTTGTTAGATTTGATAGCTGGAAAAGGTAATATGTGTGGTGGAGAGAAGTATAAGGATTATTTTGTAGTGTGTTTTTGGTCAAAAGAGGAGGAGGATGTTGGTGGATGATATGATGGAGGGCTGAGTATAGGTTTGGTAGGGGCAGAGAGGGCTCTTTTAGGAGCAAGTAGATGGTAGAACTGTTTTTTGTATTAACAGAGAGTGTGTGTCCAGATGGAATAATGTTATGTATAGTGTGGCCTAGTGTTATTTTGGTGATGTGTGGATTTCTTAGTGGTACAGGACAGAGTGGTGTGTTGTGTGAGAGTAAAAGTGCCATTGTGTGGTTGTTGGGGTAGAAGAGTGTATAGAAGTAGTTTGTGGAGTTTTATAGTTGTTGTTGAGACATTAAATTTGGTTAGGATTTGTTTGTAACAAATGAGTAGAGTTCATTTGGTGTGTGTGTGTTAATATGTTTGTGGATGTGGATAGCTCAACGTGGTTGCTGGTGAATGGAAAAAAGGGCAACATTTCTGGCTCACGGCCTGACTTGTCCAGATCAAGGCCCAAACAGGCAACTGCCCTTGTCTTCTCTGCCCTTAGCCTCAATGCCCGGGCTGAGATGCCATGAGCCCTAGTGATAAATATCCCTAGGGCATTTGAACTTTTGCCATTGGGAACCCTAGCCCTAAACCTAACCAGTCGGAGCCCTAACCCTAAGCCCTAGGACCAATAGGAGACCAGACCCTATCAACCTATTACAACCCTAACCCTTGCAACCAATTTAAAGCTAAATACTAATCCCAAAGTCCAATAGAAACCCTAGCCCTAGGAGCCAATCAGAACCCCAGACCTATCAGTCAATCAGAACTTTAACCCTAAGCCTTAAGTCCAATGGAAACGCTAGACCTAGGAGCCAATTAGAACTCCAGACCTATCTGGCAGTCAGAACTCTAACCCTACACCCCTTAGTCCAATAGAATCCTTAGACATAGGAGTCAATCGGAGCACAGATGTAACAACCAGTGGAAAACGCATATAGGGGGCATGAGACTTCAAGCATAGGCTGGTGGGCATGGGGCAGTGAGCTGCTCCTGATGTCAGAATCGCCTTGGTGACAGCCATACCACCTAACTTAGGGCCCGATTAGGATTGCGGTGAATCCGCATCCTCCGGGCCGGCGGAAGCCACCGCCGGCCCAGAGGATGCGGATTCATCGCTGCGGTGATTCAAAAGACCCCCCGCCAGATTAGGAAGGCAGGGGGGTCGGGAAGACCGTCTGCAGTTTCTCCGCCGCGGTCCCGCGGCGGAAAAGCTCTAATACGGTGGCGGTGTCTATCAGACACAGCCAGCCATATTAGGATGCATGCGTAAACATGCTTTTCCACGGCGGCTTTTCCGCTGTGGAAAAGCATGTGGTCTTTTCAGTTTGGGGGTCCGTTGCGGGCCCCCATGGTGTCAGGGGGTGGGGGGTGCACATGGGGGGTACCTATGGTACCCCCCTGCTTTTACATGAACAAAGCGGCAGGCACCGCGCGGTGCCTGCCGCTTTGTGCATGTAAATGCTATACATGCATTTTTAACATTGCGGCGGGTGCTGCTTCAAGCAGCACCCGCCGCAATGTTAAAAATACAGGATGTGACCGCCAGGGTGGCGGTCACATCCTAATTCGCACGGAGGGACCGCCGCTGCCACTGCGGACGGTCCCTCCACCTCTGGGGTGGCGAACGGACGCAGATCCATCCGCCATCCTAATAGGCCCCTTAGTGAGGAATATTTGAAGCTGTTGCATCTGACTTAAGAGGGCCATTCTGTAACAACTGAGTTAGAGCAGCTTTGTGATAGACTTGTGATGCAATTGCTTCTGAATTCAAAAGTGGCATATAGTAAAGTTTTAAAGGGCTGCAGCCTTTTTAAAGACATTTGAGCTGTTGGTTCTGACTTGAGAAGGACATCATAATTACTTGAGTTACTGTAGAAATATGAAAGATCAGACCAATTCGGGTTGCCAAAGCTTGTTCTCTTTTGCTTTCTGCTTGCTGACTAGACCTATGCTTTACGAGCAAGAGAACTGTTAAGGGGAATTGATGTAACTTCAAAGCAGACGATTAAGACATATTGTGAAGGGCCAATTGTGATAGGCACACAACAATATTTACTCCGGGTAACAAATGTACAACTTAGATTTAATCTTACAAGGCTGAGAATGGATACTCATCACCATTTAATAGCCTGTCCTGTTATGGGCAAAGGGAATCGAAATCTCCCAAGTTGTCCATGTGATGGAAAGTCTCATCAGTCAACTTTACATTGTATTCTTTTTTGTAATTTTTATAAAGATATTATAAAGAGTGTTTCACTATCTTTATTTCTTAGTGGAAATCTGTATTCTTATAAACCTGCTTTTAATTTCAATTGTTGCCTAGAACATTAGACAGTATGCAACACAGTAGTTGTCTATACTCAATTGGCAATCAAAAGAAGACAGATTAATTCACATTGCAGGCCCTAGCTTATGAAACAATATAGAATATATATTTATTGGTGTCTTTTAGGCTTGTTATTCCCTTCTCATCGTTTTGGGATCTGATCAAAACGAATTTTGATATTAACATTTGCACACCTAAATAGTAACTTTTATTGCATCTTATTGAAATCATAAGAGATTTCTGTGTAAATCACTCTATGTATTATGTGTTAATGGTATTGAATTACTGATGTATTATGCTGACCTATTTTTGGAACACGTTCTTAAGGTTTTTTATGTGTTTTAAGGTATTGATCATTTGATGTATTATGTGGAAATTATTCTTAGAATGCTTTTATGGTTGTACTTTTTAACCAAATAAAGCTGCATTGAATTGAATTGACCTACCTTTGCTTTTGCATACTCAACCACTACCCCTCTTGGTTAGAGAACAATCATTAATTTCTGAAGGTTCCTTACTCATTCCTTATTATTTCTAGTGACTCCTTCCTCCATACTAGCTATTCTTATCACTATGAAGACACCCTTGGACAATGGCGTGAGGGTGTCCATATTGGCACATAGATACTGAAAGTGCGCCAGCGCATGAAGGTAGCAGGACTGCACCACTTCTTTGTAGATAAGATGAAGTTATGCTCTCTCGAATTATGCAACGTGATGCAGCAACTTCACTTCCTGCCCCTACCTTGCTTTAACTCATTGTAAATCTGGGCCTGTGTGTCTTCGAGCATATATTATCAAAAAGTATACCTCTTGGCTTTGTCAATGTTTATTTTAAATCTAATAAGTCAAGGTGAAGGCTGGAGTTTGCTGAACAGGTAGGTGAGTAGATGCCCTGTCTTTAAACTATAAAAGGACAGAAACACACTTTGCATATTTCTTTCCCTTGGGATGATGATACTCTCTTCTTAAATTGTTCGACTTTTTTCAAAACATTAGTGAGCTTATCAAATACAGAGAATATATCTATCAATTTCATTTAATTAAGCAGCTAATTAGAATCATTAACATCTCATTTAAACACGAATTGATTGCAAAGTCCATTATCCTCCTCACTTCATGTCTCATATGAGTTTCAATTCTTTGAAAAGAAATATGTTCAGCACAGCGGGAGGTGTCTGATCGGCTCTGCTCCTTCATCAAGGAAGATCTGTTGCTTGGGATAGCGTTTTTTTGTGGAACCATAAACACATACAATTACGTCTTGTCCAGGGCGACGGATAATTTATATTGAACAGCTCAGCCCATGGGTTCCTTCAGATCTACGGCTGAAAAAGGGGACCCTTGTAGGTGGAAAGAAAAGTAAAATATTCCAGGAAATGGAATCTTGCTCTTCCCCAGGATTGAAATTGTGTTCCTGGTCAGTCGGATGAATATTTAACTAGTCTACTGGTGCATCTGACCAATGGCCATTGGCTGAGCTCACAGGGTCATATTTACATGCCTATATGCGCAACTTGGCTGTGCAGAAATGACATTTACGATGAAAAATCCCATTCAGGGCAGTGGGATGGCCTTGTTGTAAATGAGGTTTGCTCACACGGATATTTCACAAGTATGGTGGATTATGTGTTAGATAAGGTCAAGGACGTTTTTGGGCATTTCAGAGTGGGTGAGCATGTACATTTGGTGAACATTGGCCTCATGCATGTTTGTGAATATTCACCAGTGATTTGCACTTTCCTGTGTGAAACATTCACTTAAATGTCCTTATGTCAAATAAGTGAAAACTATAATAATATATGTAACATGGTTTCTCTTCAAAAGATTCAATTTTTTAGTACAGAAGAATATCTGAAACACCCAAATAAATGATTGAGAGCACTAAACAATGGTGTAAACCTTGAGGGGTACATGTTTTGTTCCTTTTCTCGCGCTTTTGTGAATCGGACCCTAGGAGAACGCATTGTATTGCGTTACGTTCTTTATTATTTGTAAAGCGAGACAAATGCCAGTGTTCCAGCTCCTGCGCACAGCAAATAATAAAGCAAAACCAATATCATATAATTAACAGGCTGCCAAGACAACTGCAATGATAACAAAAGAGGAACGCAACATAGTCATTAATAAACATCAAAATACAGCAAACACGAAGTTGAGGCTGAATAATGAAAGAAACAGCCTATATAACGTTATACAGAAATTAGTACCGGAGGGAAGGAAAGATGGAATTCGTAAATTCGGCTTTGGGGATAGTGTAGCTAAAGTCCTCCTGTTGTTCATGCGTAATGCATCAGCGGGAAACGCTGTGGGTTAATTTAAAGCTGGAGAAGTTTTTGTCTAGTTTCAGGTCAAAATTAGTTGAACTCTGACAGCATTCCATTAAAATGTTAAGCCGAGTGAACAATGCCAGCAGATTCACACAAGACATTCTTGTAGGTGATGAAAAATCATTTTTAAAACACACTTTTTTTTATAGTACAGGCCAGCTCAGAACATTTTGGCATTTTCTCCAAATGAAGGTGTCATATTACATAGCTAATTATCATACTTTTGTGATATGAATGTATGAGAAATTCAATCTAGCTCCTTTGATACAATGTTCATGAGTCTTGCTGCAGGGGAAGATAAAATATATTTCTGAAGTCAAACTAGCATTCTCACTTTTAATATGGCATGGCTTTATGTACATATATAGATGGGGGCTTGGCATGTAAACTCTGGCCCTTATGCATCTTGTGGTCAGTAGTTGCGCATGGCTGCACACTATGGGCCATGTTTATGAAATTAGTGACACAGGGCAGCACAGCAAGCCACCTCGCTGCGCTACCCTGCGTCACAGGGAAAGAGAAGGAATGCTCTGTACATATCCAGTACTGTCCATTCCTGTCCTTTTCCCCTGTGCTGGGGCCGTTTTGACAGCCTAGCGCCAAAGTAGTCACACTTGCACCATGGTGGACTTTAAGATATTAAGATATTTCTTCTTGTTACGCCTCTCCTGGGTAGGTGTATTTTTTTGGAGCATTCCCTGGTTTACCAGTCCTTGTAAATCTGGGAATGCATCAAAAACCATATGAGTTATGCGGAGACATCAACCACAAAGCCTCCCTTTCACAGAGTATGCCAACACAACAATTTGCACTGCGTTGCTTTACTCTAGATTTTTAAAGCCACTTACAGCCATGGCTTTGTAAGGCTTCATAAATCTGACTTAGAGGTTTGCATCACTCATGTACCATGTTGTGTTGTGAAAGCATGATGCAAAGTTCTCATGAATATGCCCTGTGGCTCCATTGTGCATTTATGTTGCCCGTCTCGCACAGTGGCAATGAATATTGAAGTTACATTAAATTCAGGTTTGATAAATAGGTCAAAATTGGCCCTGAATTAAGTTTTATTGCTAGAGAAAATGGTACTGCCTAGAGCTTCACATTTAAAACTAAAGCATTTTATTCCTCTACTGCATCAGTGCATAAAGGCTATTCAAGCACATTTCACAATAATCAAGGAACAATTATGTGTACTACACTGGAAAACGTCCACATTTACTTAAAATTGCATCAATACAGTTTGCAAATTGAAGAGTCCTCGTGAGCTGAAATATCTGTGCCTTAAAAGAAGCTTTAAAAAATCCCCAAAAGTGTATTTATGATTTAATTATCTCTTTTCTTTTTTGCAGTCAGATTTGCTGCACCATCTGGAATATGTATATACAACCAAGGGGTTTTGCCCTAATCACCCCAACACATCCGGGCAAAAAGCAAACAGAGGCATAAACACAAAAAGATGTGTGGGGATCAATCAAGAAAAATATATAAGACGATAGGGCCCTATTCTCAAGGCAGCATTAACCCACCTAACTTGATTTAAAGCCACGTTAAGTGGCTTAATGCTGCCTTGAGAATAGATTCAATAGTTAGGGGAACCCAATATTCCCTTGGAGGCTTGGGCAACAATGTAAATGATAAAGGGGGCCTACAATAGTCTCAAGTTATTCAAAGATAAATCAGGGAGTTAGTCCTAATGGAACACATGCCAAAGTGTCACCAGACAACAATAAACACAAAGAAACAAGCTTGATATAAGAAACACGGGGAAACCTAGTAATTTAGAAAATATATCTTATTTATGTATTTTGTTGAAAAAGTGGAGTACAAATAGATAAAAACATTCCACACATAGTCATGGAGAGAAACAAAATTCAAATTGTCCTAACAATACATGACTGTACATCTATTCCAAATCTGTTATGGGCAACAAATCTTTGAGTGAGAATGTATATTGCTTCAGAATGACAAGTTTTCTTGGAAATAGAGCAAGAAGTGTCATGTGTGCTGCATGAAGCAGCACACATGTAAGTTACTAAAAGGCATTTTAGGTTTGTTTATGTGCAGGTTACTAAAAGGAATTTTAGGTTTGTTTATGTGCATGAAGGGACACCTTCCTCCCCGCTCGCAGACGCCCTTGCACTCTGGTACTAGGGTGCCTACGTTGGCGTTAAGTCGTGAGACTCAGTGCCGTCGCAGGGTGAAACGCCAAGCTGCACCACATTCTTGAGAATAGGGTGCAGCCTGGTGTTTCCGAAGTGGCGGTGAGAGGTGTTAAGCCAAGGAGGCTAACGCCTCTCAGTGTCACTTGCTCGTGAATATGCCCCTATGTGTGTGAAAATTGTTTACCCAACAATCAATGAAAATCACACTTGTCTTGATTCTGAGAATCAGGAATGTGATTTTGGTTATGAAAATGGCGTATTTTGGATATCTAAAGAGAGTGTAGGTGTGAAAAAAGTCTTGCACCCTGGATAAACAAGGGGGAACAGGAGATGGATCATAATACACTCTTCCCTGCAGTAAACAAATCCTCATTTCTGGTTTGGTAGCAAAGACAGTGGGTTCCTGTAACAAATTACATTTCTGGTTAGTAAAGGTATGCACCCTGTCCAACCAGGAACCACAATCCTAGTCAGGGTGAGTCAGAGACACACCATTATATAACTTGTGCTCACCCTCTGGTACCTTGGCACAGAGCAGGCAAAGTGGCAATGTGTATTGTGGTTGCTCAACACTTCAAATGGTAACACAGTGAAAACACCACAAAAAGACTCACATCAGTTTATTAAAATAGCATGTATTTTTTAAAATCAAAACAAGACCAAAACAACAAAAATCCAGTAAGTATAACTGGGGATGTGACTTTTTAAAGAATACATGAAATTGTAGTGCTTAAAACTTTAAAGTGTCAACTGGGGATATCTGAATGTGCTGGTCTGGGGTAAATTCAAAAATTCAGGACGACCACAATGGAGCTGGGTCTGACACAGGGACCAGCTATGGGCCACTGGAAAGTACCTGGAATGCATTGTTGTCGGACTCGAAATGTGAGAAACAAAGAGGCAATGTGTCAGCACCAAACTGCTGGATCAAAGGTGATGTGTCGTCCTCGAGCTGTGCAAATGGAAGATGCATTGTCGTCGAGCCACAGGATGTAGGCAATTCATTGGAACTGGAGACAATACTCCATGCAGTTGGCGATGCGAGGTCTATGAAGCAGTGGGGATGGGTTGTCATTGAGGGAAACACGCTGGGTATGATCAGCACAAAGCCATTGATGGATGGATTTTGAACAGTTGCAACACTTTATACCCACTTCCACGGACCAGGCCTGGATTGGCACAACTTGGCAGGCATGCCCTTGGAGTCACTCTGGGTTGAAGTGAGATAGGTCCAGTCCTTCATCAGCAGGGCAGAGGGTAGCACGCAGCAGGGCAGCACAGCATAAAAGTCTTCCCAAGCAGCAGTCCAGAAGAGTGGGAGTCCATGTAGCAGCATAGCAGTCCTTACTCCAGGCATTGCTTTTCACAGGTCCAGTAGTGTCTGATTTGGTGGAGTCAGAGACTCAATACTGATACCCAGTTGATCCTTTGAAGTGGGGGTGACTTCAGAGGGGGGCCTTGAAGTGCACAGGGGTCCTCCCTACAGCTCAGGCTTTAGACTCACTCCAGGGGGTATGCAGTCATTTGTGTGAGGAAAGGACAAAGACTATTCAGGTGTACATGTCAGTTACTCTCTCAAATCCTGCCCATGATGGCCCATCAGGATGTGTATGGCCCATTAGTTACACCTAATTTCCTTTTTTATGGGTGGCTGTCTAGAGGAAATGCACAAAGTCCAGCTGTCATCCACACCTGAAATGCTTGGAGAAAGGTTGCAGGCACACAGGGCTAGGAGCAGAAAATGCCATCGTTCTGAAAGATCCTAAGTGGGATGGGTATGCCCAGACCTGGGTCCCTTGATCACTGTGAAACTGGATTCAAGCTAGCCTGGCTGAAGAAGGGTGACGTACACTGAAACCGGTCCCACGATGCTTGTTTCCGGTCCAGGGAGGACCCTGCCTGACAGTTCGGTCTGGCCTCTTCCCATGATGCACAGGGTCAAGTCTGATTTGCATATGGCTGGCTCCAAACTGGGGTGGCATAGTGGGCAAAAGAACGATGGATTTAACCCAGATCTTTTGTCTGGGAAGAATGTTTGCATTGTCAACATTCTGTCCATCATTTGTTTGCTGTAACACTTTTCGCCCTAAGTGGGATGGGTATGCCCAGACATTGGTCTCTTGCTCACTGTGCTACTGGATACAAGTTAGCCTGGTTGAAGAAGGGTGACATTCCCTGAAACCGGTCCCACGATGCTTGTTTCCGGTCCAGGGAGGACCCTGCCTGACAGTTCAGTCTGGCCTCTTCCCATGATGCACAGGGTCAAGACTGATTTGCATATGGCTGGGTCCAAACTGGGGTGGCATAGTGGGCAAAAGAACGATGGAGTTAACCCAGTTCTTTTGTCTGGGGGAGAATGTTTGCATTGTCAACATTCTGTCCATCATTTGTTTGCTGTAACACATTTTGCCCTAAGTGGGATGAGAGGTGGCTCTCTTGATCACAGTGCCACTGGATTCAAGCTAGCCTGGTTTAAGAAGGGTGACATACCCTGAACCTGGTCTCAGGATGCTTGTTTCTGGTCCTGGGAGGTTCTGGCCTGGCAGTTCCGTCTGTGCTCTTCCCATGAGGCACAGGGTCAAGACTAATTTGCATATGGCTGTGTCCAAAATGGGGTGGGGTGAAGGGCAAAAAATGATAAATTTAACCCAGATCGTTAGACTGAGGAGACAGTTTGCATTGTTAGCATTCTGTCCATCAGTTGTTTGCTGTAACACTTTTCTCCCTAAGTGGGATGGGTATGCCCAGAGGTTGGTCCGTTGCTCACTGTGCCACTGGATTCAAACTATCCTGGCTGAAGAAGGGTGACATATCCTGAAACCGGTCCCAGGGTGCTTGTTTCCGGTCCAGGGAGGACCTGGCCTGGCAGTTCGGTCCGGACTGTTCCCATGAGGTACAGGGTCAAGACTGATTTGAATATGGCTGGGTCCACACTGGGGTGGTGTAGCGGGCAAAAGAACCATGGATTTAACCCAGATTTTTTGACTGGGGGAGAATGTATGCATTGGCAGCATTCTGTCCATCATTAGTCTGCTGTAACTCTTTTCGCTCTAAGTGGGATGGGTATGACCAGACGTTGGTCCCTTGCTCACTGTACTACTACATTCAAGATAGCCTGGCTGAAGAAGGGTGAGATACCCTGAAACTGGTACCAGGATGCTTTTTCCGGGCCAGGGAGGACCTGGCCTGGCAGTTCAGTCTGGACTGTTCCCATGAAGCACAGGGTCAAGACTGATTTGCATATGGATGGGTCCAAACTGTGGTGGTGTAGTGGGCAAAAGAACGATGGATTTAACCAGGATCTTTTCATTGGAGGATAATGTTTGCATTGTCAGCATTCCGTCCGTCATTTGTTTGCTGTAACACTTTTCGCCCTAAGTGGGATGGGTATGCCCAGACGTGGGTCCCTTGCTCACTGTGCCACTGGATTCAATCTAGCCTGGCTGAAGAAGGGTGACATACCCTGAAACCGGTCCCAGGATGCTTGTTTCCGGTCCACAGAGGACTTGGCATGGCAGTGCGGTCTGGACTGTTCCCATGAGGCACAGGGTCAAGACTGATTTGCATATGGTTGGGTCCAAAATGGGGTGGCGTAGTGAGCAAAATAACAATGGATTTAACCAAGATCTTTTGACTGGGGAAGAAGGTTTGCATTGTAGGCATTCTGTCGATCAGTTGTTTGCTGTAACACTTTTCACCCTAAGTGGGATGGGTATGCCCAGACGTTGGACCCTTGCTCACTGTTCTACTGGATTCAATCTAGTCTTGTTGAAGAAGGATGACATACCATGAAACCGGTCCCAGGATGCTTGTTTCGGGTCATGGGAGGACCTTGTCTGGCAGTTCGGTCTTTACTGCTCCCATGATGCACATGGTCAAGACTGATTTGAATATGGCTGAGTCCAAACTGTGGTGGCGTAGTGTGCAAAAGAATGATGGATTTTACCAGGATCTTTTGACTGGGGGATAATGTTTGCATTGTCAGCATTCCGTCCGTCATTTGTTTGCTGTAACACTTTTTGCCCTAAGTGGGTTGGGTATGCCCAGACGTGGGCCCCTTGCTCACTGTGCCAATGGATTCAAGCTAGCCTGACTGAAGAAGGGTGACATACCCTGAAACCTGTTCCAGGATGCTTGTTTCCTGTCCAGGGAGGACCAGGCCTGGCAGTTCGGTCTGGACTATTCCCATGAGGCACGGGGTCAAGACTGATTTGCATATGGCTGGGTCCAAACTGGGGTGGAGTAGTGGGCAAAAGAACTATGGATTTAACACAGATCTTTTGACTGGGGGTGAAGGTTTGCTTTGTCAGCATTCTGTCCATTATTTGTTTGCTGTAACACTTTTCGCCCTAAGTGGGATGGGTATGCCCAGACGGTGGTCCCTTGCTCACTGTACTACTGGATTCAAGCTAGTCTAGCTGAAGAAGGGTGACGTACCCTGAACTGATCCAGGATGCTTGTTTCTGGGCCAGGGAGAACCTGGCCTGGCAGTTCGTTCTGGACTATTCCCATGAGGCACAGGTTCAAGACTGATTTGCATATCGCTGGGTCCAAAATGGTGTGGTGTAGTGGGCAAAAGAACAATGGATTTAACCCAGGTCTTTTGACTGGGGGAGAAGGTTTGCTTTGTCAGCATTCTGTCCATCATTTGTTTGCTGTAACACTTTTCGCCCTAAGTGGGATGGGTATGCCCAGACGGTGGTCCCTTGCTCACTGTACTACTGGATTCAAGCTAGCCTGGCTGAAGAAGGGTGACATACCCGGCTACAAGATCATCCGTAAGGACTGCACCATTCAAACAGGAGGAGGCATCGCCATCGTCCACAAGAACACCATCCGCGTCTCAACCAGCTCAGAAGACAATCTCGCTATCGCCGAACACCTTCACTTCCAGATCCACACCGACCCCAAGACTACACTCAGAGGCACCCTCCTCTACAGGCCACCAGGACCCCGTACAAAATTCAGCGAAGACATCACTGACTTCATCTCCCCACACGCCCTCCCCTCGGAAGAATACATTCTACTGGGAGACCTCAATTTCCATCTGGAAAAGAGCAACGACAGTAACACTACCACCCTTCTGGACAATCTCGCCAATCTCGGACTCAAACAACTTGTTAACACCCCCTAGCAAGCATATCTCCTTCACTCACACCACACCCCTCCACTGGACGGACCACAGTTGCATCCACTTCATTTATAATAAGACCTCGATCCACAACCACCCTCAACCAACTCTGTGAAGAAATTGGAACAAAATCACCATCGACCAGATCTCCACATTGCTTCTTCAAAAAACCCCTGCCTATTCAACGAACCCTAACCAAGCCGCCATCAACCTCACACAATGGTTAACCCAAACCGCCGACAAACTAGCACCCTTGAAAAAACATCTAATCAAGCAAGTAAGCAAGAACGCCCCCTGGTTCAACGATGACCTTAAGAAATTCAAGAAGCTCTGTCGTTCCCTTGAGAAAACTTGGAAAAAAGACCCAAACACTATCACCCAAGCCGCCTTCAAAAACGCCACCCGCAAACACCACCAACTAATCCGGACAGCCAAGAAATCAGCACTCAAAGACCGACTAGACAACAACGCCCACAACAGCAAGGAACTTTTCAACATCATCAAAGAATTCACCAACCCCTCCGCCAGCTCTAACAACATCACCCCCTCTCAAGTCCTCTGCGACTCCCTCGCCTCATTCTTCCATGACAAAATCGCCGACATTCATTACAGCTTTGACAACCAACCCGTAAACCAGTCCACCCCACTCACCTCCGAAGCTGTACCTCCTCCGAATAACCTTTTCGACTGGAACCCAATCACCACAGAAGACACCATTCGCCTGATGAACACCATCCACTCAGGATCCCCTACAGACCCATGCCCCCATCACATCTTCAACAAAGCAGACTCCATTATCGCACCCCATCTCCGAGATGTCATCAACTGCTCCCTCAACTCTGCCACATTCCCAGAAAGCTGGAAACACGCCGAACTCAGCGCCCTTCTGAAGAAACCCACAGCTGACCCCATCGAACTCAAAAACTACCGCCCCATTTCGCTCCTCCCATTCCCTGCCAAAGTCATTGAGAAAGCCATTAACAATCAGCTCGCCGCCTTCCTCGAAACCAACAAATCACTCGACTCCTCACAGTCTGGCTTCCGAGCCAAACACAGCACCGAGACCGCCCTCATCTCAGCAACAGACGACATTCGAACACTACTGGACAACGGAGACACAGTCGCCCTCATCCTCCTTGACCTCTCCGCAGCCTTCGACACAGTCTGCCATAGCACCCTGATACAACGCCTCAGAAACATCGGAATACAAGGAAAAGCATTGGACTGGATCATCTCGTTCCTCGCTGGAAGAACTCAGAGAGTCCGCCTCCCCCCTTTTAAGTCAGAGGCCACCGAAGTCATCTGCAGCGTCCCTCAAGGATCATCACTCAGCCCCACCCTCTTCAACGTCTACATGATCCCCCTCGCAACCATCGCACGTCAACACAACCTCAACATCATCTCCTACGCTGATGACACTCAGCTGATCCTCTCACTCACCAAAGACCCAACCACCGCCAAAACCAACCTACATGAAGGGATGAAAGAAGTAGCCGAGTGGATGAAACACAGCCGTCTGAAACTGAACTCGGACAAAACGGAAGTCCTCATCTTAGGTTCATCCCCTTCCGCCTGGGACGACTCTTGGTGGCCAACGGCCCTAGGAAAAGCCCCCATACCGACGGACCACGCACGGAACCTGGGCATCATCCTGGACTCCTCACTCTCGATGACCAGACAAGTCAACGCCGTCTCATCATCATGCTTCAACATCCTACGCATGCTCAAAAAAACATTTCGCTGGATCCCCACCGAAACAAGAAAAACGGTCACCCACGCACTGGTTACAAGCCGTCTGGACTACGGAAACACCCTTTACGCCGGTACCACCGCAAAACTGCAGAAAAACTCCAACGCATCCAAAATGCTTCAGCCAGACTCATACTAGACATCCCCCGTACAGACCACATTTCCGTTCACCTGAAAGACCTTCACTGGCTCCCCGTCAACAAGAGAATAATGTTCCGTCTCCTCACCCACGCACACAAAGCCCTATACGAACTTGGACCTGATTGCCTCAACACGCGCCTTTCCTTTTACACCCCCACCCACCAGCTGCGTTCGTCCAACCAAGCCCTCGCCGCTGTTCCGCGCATCCACAAAGCCACCATGGGGGGAAGATCCTTCTCCTACTTAGCGGCCAAAACCTGGAATTCCCTTCCCATCCACCTCCGCCTTACTCAAAACCACCTAGCCTTCAGAAAACAGCTTAAAACCTGGATATTCGATAAGTAAACCTCCCCCCCTTCCTCAAGCGCCTTGAGACCCTTTGGGTATGTAGTGCGCTATATAAATTCTGACTTGACTTGACTTGACTTGAAACCAGTCCCAGGATGCTTGTTTCCTGTCCAGGAAGGACCTGGCCTGGCAGTTGGGTCTTGACTATTCCCATGAGGCACAGGGTCAAGACTGATTTGCATATGGCTGGGTCCAAACTGTGGTGGCGTAGTGGGCAAAATAACAATGGATTTAACCCAGATCTTTTGACTGAGGGATAATGTTGCATTGTTAGCATTCCGTCCATCCTTTGTTTGATGTAACACTTTTCGCCCTAAGTGGGATGGATATGCCTAGACATGGGTCCCTTACTCATTGTGCTACTGGATTCAAACTAGCCTGGCTGAAGAAGGGTGAAATACCCTGAAACCTGTCCCAGGATTCTTGTTTCCGGTCCAGGGAGGACCTGGCCCTGCAGTTTGGTCTGGCCTGTTCACATGAGGCACAGATCAAGACTGATCTGCATATTACTGGGTCCAAACAGGGGTGGCGTCGTTGGCAAAGGAACAATGGATTTAACCCTAATCTTTTAACTGGGGGAGAATGTTTGCATTGTCAGCATTCCATCCATCATTTGTTTGATGTATCATCTTTCTCAAAGTGCCATTTTTTCAAAGGATATTGATACATTCATCTTTACCATTAAAGAGAATTTATCATTGCCATTCCAGTGATATGAAACATGACAGATTTACTCCTTCTCAATCAGGATTTTCAGCTTAAAAGTATAATAAGGAATCCCTAATGTTCAGCTATTAGAGGGGTAGGCCTCACAGTACTGGAAAAGCAAATGTTTGTGTTTTTTATTACAAGGATATGCAAAACTTAAAGGTACATGTCCTACTTTCTGATTACATAGCAACCTGCCATATGGGTTACCTAGGGCCAACCTAGGGGTGACATATGTAATAAAAGGGGAGTTTAAGTTCTGTTGGTTTTTTTTAAGTGCCAAGTCAACATAGCCACAGACTCTGCAGTGACAGGCCTGATATTTGTGTTGGTGGTACAATCAGTGCTGCTGGCCCACTAGTAGCCTTTAATTTACAGGCACTGTGCACAGGCAGTGCACTCTACAAGTACTTATAGATACATTATGTTAGATCTGGGGGTCTCTAGTTGGCAGAGGTAGGTACCACTGTCCAAATAGGGACCCTTGCTTCTAGTCAGGGCAAGGGGATAACCCTCTGAGATAACCTCCGCTCACCCTCTAGGTAGCTTGGCGCGAGCAGTCTAGGCTAACCAGAGGCAATGCGTAAAGTATCTGTACCAACACTCACAGTAACACAGTGAAAACACCACAAACTGACTCCACAACAGTTTAGAAAAATAAAGGTATCTTTAATCTAAACTACACAAGACCAAAACGACAAAAATCCAACATACACAGTTCAAGAATATGGTTTCAAAAAGAGTTCTTAAGGTTGCGTTAAAATTCTTCAAGTTGCGGTAAAATAAACCACAGATGCGTGAGAAGTTCACAGTTGCGTCACGTTTACTCACAGTACCTTTAGTTGCAAAAAAGTTCCAAAAGCAGAAGCTGGTGCGGTGGAAAACAAGCGATGCGTTGCTCCTGAGACCCTGGGGAGGCGATGCGACAGCCCCGCTGCAGCAGCGGGCGTGTTGCGACGAATCCGGTCTGTATGGGGAGGAAGGCCACTTGTATGGATTCCGGTGCGTAGGTTCCGTAGGAAGTCTGTTCTCGCAAAGGCACGATGCAACGATCTCGTAGGTGCTGCGACGATCTCCGGGGCGACGATGCGCGGTCCAGCGGCGATCCTTTCTCTCGCAGCTCCTCGATGCGATGATTCTGTGACGACACTCGCAGCGACGTGATGCGGTCCGCAAGCAAGCGGTGCGGCGTTCTTACCCAGTGACGACAGGCTCTGCGACGATACTCACAGCGATGTTCGATTCTCCCGCACCGGTCTGGTGCGTCCCGCAAACGAAGGATGCGACGTCTCTGGCAGAAGCGTCAGGCGCTGCGACGATCTCGACCTCCGTAGCGGCGGGAAACTTCTCGCACTGTCGGGGATGCGCTCCGCAAGCGAGCGATGCGACACTTTCCAGATTCAAAAGTCACTCAAGCTTAGTTTCAAGCTTCCCAGCTCAGGTACAACTTCCAGAGGCCCCACAACTGGATCAAGCACTCTAGGAAGGACAGAACTCTCTCGGCAGAGTTCAGGGAAGCTGGGGGTGAAGTCCTTTTGTTCCTGGGACTTCAAAACAGGGAGCCAGCTCTTCTCAGGCCCTTGGAGATTCCTTCAAGACAGGGGACACAGCACACAGCAAAGTCCTTCCCCTCTCCTTGGCAGCAAACCAACAGCAGGTCAGTCCAGCAGAGCAACAGCAGGACAATCTTCCTTCTTCAGTTTCAGCTTTCTCCTTGGCAGAGGTTCCTTCTTGATTCCAGGATGATCTAATTTTCTGTTGTCAGGGGTCCTGTACTTATACCCCTAAAGTCTTTGTTCTCTCTGTGCATGTGGGTCCTGAGCCCGGTCTGAACCAGTTCTGGGTGTTTCCTGAGTACTTTGTTTTGCTGGCTGCTTCTTTCCTTTCAGAGTGAGGGGCAGGGTCCTCAGCCGCTCAGCAGGGGGGTGGAGCCAGCATTGTGGAAGGCAGGCATAGCCCTATTCAGCCCAGGTGCTAACTCCTCCCACCACTCCAGTTGCAACTGCAGTCATTCAGCCTAGTGCTGACTCATCCATCCTGCTGGGGAATTCCCCAGCCCCTGTCACTCACAAACCAGACAGTCAATACACAAACAGGCCCAGGCACACAGAAGGGTCAGACAAGAGAACAGCAACTTTCTAAAAGTGCTGTTCTCAAACACAGGATTTAAAAACAACCTTTCCTAAAAGATGTGTTATTAAATTCTGAGTTCAGGGATACTAGATACTTATGTCCTATCTTGTTCCTATGGGAAGAAATGCTGTTAACCACTGTAGCCAGCATCCCCCATGTTAATCTATGGAGCAAGATAGCCTTACAATAGTGAAAAACGAAAATGGCTGTAATTCACTACCAGAACATGTTACCTGCACCAGTACATGTTCTACCTTTCACATACACTGCACCCTGCCCAGGGGGGTACCTTGGGCATTCCATAGGAGTGGCTGATGTGCACGAAAAGGGAAGGGTTAGGCCTGGTCAGTGTGGACACTGACCAGGAGGACATGGCAGTTCTAAACTGCCCATAGGCACTGCAGTGGCAGGCCTGAGACACCATTTTAGGGCTACTCATGTGGGTGGCACAATCAGTGCTGCAGGCCCACTAGTAGCATTTGTCATCACCAGCCCTGGCACACCCAGTGCACTTTACTAGGGACTTCATGGTGATACAAATATGCCAAACATGTATATCCAATCAGAATAACACTTTACACAGGGAGCACTTACACTCTGGCACTGATCAGCAGTGGCAGAGTCTCCAAAGCATCTAAACCAGCAAAAACGAAATCCAGCACAGCATCAAAAATACAGGAGGTAGAGGCAAAAACGTAGGGGAAACCACGCCAAAGAAGCCAGGTCTAACACGTGTCCCCTCCAGCTGAAAGTGGGGAGAACTACCCACCCTCTTGGGAGTTCTCTTCACTAAGGCGGAAAAACCTGGACAGACCATCAGCGTTGGCGTGTTCTGTACCAGGGCGATGTTCCACCGTAAAGTCCATTCCCTGTAGGGAGATGGACCACCTCAACAGCTTTGGATTCTCCCCCCTCATCTGCATTAACCATCTGAGGGGCCTGTGGTCGGTCTGAACACGGAAGTGAGTCCCAAACAGGTAGGGCCTCAACTTTTTCAGAGCCCAGACCACAGCAAATGCTTCTCTCTCAATCGCACTCCACCTCTGTTCCCTGGGGAGTAGTCTCCTGCTAATGAAGGCTACCGGCTGGTCTCCTCCCTCCTCAGTGATTTGTGAGAGTACTGCTCCCACACCATGCTCTGAAGCGTCTGTCTGAACTATGAACTCACTGGAAAAGTCAGGTGCCTTGAGCACCGGTGCTGTGCACATAGCAGTTTTCAGGGTTTCAAAAGCAGTTTGGCAGGCGTCAGTCCAGTCAACTCTTTTGGGCAACTTTTTGAAAGTGAGTTCTGTCAAAGGGGCGACAATGGTGCCATATCCTTTGACAAAACGCCGGTAATACCCGGTGAGTCCTAGAAAAGGCTCTCACCTCTGTCTGGGTCTTGGGGGCCTCCCAAGCCAGAATGGTATCAATCTTGGCCTGTAGGGGCGCCACCTGGCCGCTCCCCACCTGGTGTCCCAAATACACCACAGATCCCTGCCCTATCTGGCACTTGCTGGCCTTGATAGTGAGGCCTGCCCTTTGCAGAGCCTTCAACACTTCGCAGAGGTGTTGCAGGTGTTCCTCCCACGTGGAGCTGAACACAGCAATGTCATCCAGGTATGCGGCGCTGAATTCCTCCAGCCCGGTCAGTACCTGGTTAACCAGTCTCTGGAATGTGGCAGGGGCATTCTTCAACCCAAAGGGCATGACACGGAACTGGAAGTGCCCCTCTGGCGTTGAAAATGCAGACCTCTCTTTGGCCCCATCAGTTAAGGCAATCTGCCAGTACCCCGAAGTCAAATCAAATGTACTGAGGTACTGGGCAGCTCCCAACCGATCCACGAGCTCATCAGCTCTGGGGATGGGGTGTGCATCAGTCTTCGTGACCGCATTGTGCCCACGGTAGTCCACGCAAAACCGGAGTTCTGGAGGGCCACCGGGGGTAGCAGCTTTCTTGGGCACCAAGACCACTGGGCTAGCCCAGGGGCTGCTGGAGGGCACAATCACCCCTAGCGCCAACATCTTGGAAACTTCTTCCTTGATGCTGGCCCTGACCTTGTCAGCTACCCTGTAAAACTTCTGTTTTACCGGCAGACTGTCTCCAGTGTCCACATCATGGACGCACCAGTTGGTGACTCCTGGGGTCAGGGAGAACAGGGAGGAGAACTGACCCAACACTTGGCGACAGTCACTCTGCTGTTCTGGGGTCAGGGTGGGCGAGAGGACCACACCATCCACCGACCCATCTTGCTCCTTAACTGCCAGGAGGTCAGGGAGAGGATCACTATCCTCTTCCATTCCTGCATCTGTAGCCATGAGCATGGTTACTTCAGACCTCTCAAAGTGCGGTTTGAGGCGATTCACATGCAAGACTCTCAGGGGCTGCCTGGGAGTCCTCAGGTTAACCAGGTAGGTTACCTCACTCTTCCTTTCCACCACCTCATATGGCCCAGTCCACTTGTCTTGGAGCGCACAAGGCTCCACTGGCGCCATCACCCACACTTTCTGCCCAGGTTGAAATTCGACCAGAGTGGTATTCTGGTCATACCATCTCTTCATTTCTTCCTGGCTTGCTTCCAGGTTCGCCTGAGCGAGCTTCCTGAAGCGTTGTGTCTGGTTGCGGATGGCCAGCACATAGCTGAACACATCCTGGGGGGTTTTCCCACGGGACTTTTCCCAACCCTCCTTCACCAATGAGAGAGGTCCTCTAACAGGGTGGCCATACAGGAGTTCAAAGGGACTGAACCCTAAGGACTTCTGAGGCACCTCCCTGTAGGCAAACAACAGGCATGGTAACAAGACGTCCCACTTGCGTCTCATGGGCTCCGCTAGGCCCATAATCATGCCTTTCAGGGTCCGGTTGAACCTTTCAACCAACCCATTTCCTTGGGGGTGGTAAGGAGTGGTGAACTTATAAGTTACCCCACACTCCTCCCACAGAGACTTCATATACCTAGAGATGAAGTTGGTACCCCGGTCGGAGACCACCTCTCTGGGGAACCCCACACGGGAAAAGATCCCCAACAATGCACGGCCCACCATGGGTGCTGTGATTGTCCTGAGAGGGACTGGTTCCGGGTACCGGGTGGCATGGTCCACCAAGACCAGGATGAACCTGTTGTCTAAGGCTGTCTTGGGGTCCAGGGGCCCTACAATGTCTATGTCAACCCGCTCGAAAGGGGTGGTCACTACTGGGAAGGGTTGAAGGGGTGCCTTCAACTTTGTTCCAGTCTTGCCACTGGCTTGACAGGTTTGGCAAGATCTGCAAAAGGAACCAACGTGCTTTCTCATCTGGGGCCAGTGAAAGTGGGTGACAAGCCGGTTTAGGGTCTTGTCTTGCCCCAGATGTCCTGCAAGAGGCACGTCATGAGCCAGACCCATTAGGAAGTTTCTGAAGCGCTCGGGTACCACCAGCACACGGGCTGCACCGGGCTCAGCAAACTTAGGCTCACTATACAACAAGTCATCTTCCCAGTAGATAAAGTGATCTCTGGCTGCTCCACCTGCTGCCTGGTCTACAGCCTGTTGCCGCAGACCCTCGAGGGAAGGGCATTCCTTCTGCGCTTGGCAGAATTCCTCCCTGGAGGGACCACCTTCTTGCTGCCAATGGGTCAGCTCAGGCAATTCTCCCAGTTCGGCTACCTGTTCCCCTCTAGGTTCCAGGGCATCCCCCTCCGGTTCTGCTCCTTCCTGGACCGTGGGAACGGCTGGGGCTGGTTTCCCGCGCCCTCTGCCTCTTCCTCTCCTGGCAGGTCTCTGGGCCACTGTTTCAGGCTCCAGTTCTGCTGAATCACCCTTACTGGCTGCCATAGCACGCGTGGTCAAACAGATCCACGCAGGCAGACCCAACATCTCCAAGTGAGTTCTGTGTTCTACCTCCTTCCATGGAGAACTCTCCAGGTCGTTGCCTAACAGACAGTCTACAGGCAAGGCATCACTGACAACTACCTCAAAAAGACCAGAGACTCCTCCCCATGCAAAGGGAACCTTCGCCAGCTTGCAGAGGCGCACTGAGCTGTCAGCTGCCACTACAGGGCGGAGTACACCAGGGATGATTTGGTCTTCAGACACCCACTGACACCTCACGGATGTCACGCTGGCTCCTGTGTCTCTCAGAGCCTCAATCTCCCTCCCATTGATGGTCACCTTCTGCCCATATTTCTTAGTGTTAGAGGGCAGTAAGGTTTCCTGGACCATCTCTTGGTCTCCTAGAGAGACAAGGGTCATGACTGCTAGCTCCCCCCAGTCACTAGAAACCAAATCCCCTCCCAAACCTACACTAGCTAACGCTGGGGCAGGGGCACCAGTGGGTGCTTGCTTCTTCTTGGGACATTTTGGAGCTATGTGGCCCACCTCATTGCAGTGATAGCAGGTAGGGGGGCCCCTGTTGTCTTTATTGTCCCGCCTGCCCTTAGAGGGCCATGGCTGCTTAGGTTTGGGGGGTTGGGATTCCTTTCCCTGGGAACTATTTTGGGGCCCTTCTGAGAACTCCTTTTGGTTACCCTTGTCCCCCCCACTCTTCTGCTGGGGACCCTGCCCACCTTTGGCTGTGGTACCCACAATTCCTCTGTGGACCCTGGTACTGGTCCAGCGGTCCGCCTCCTTAGCAAGCTCAATGGGGTCTGTCAGCTTGCTGTCTAAAAGATGCTGGCGCAGCTCTGGAACACAAAGACTACTCAAGTGCTCCCAACTGATTAAATGCAACAACCCCTTAAAATCAGTTACTTTGCTGCCCTTCATCCAACCTTCCAGTGCACGCGAGTACAAATTCACACACTCCATCCAAGTCTCAGACTCTTTCTTCTTGGAGTTCCTAAACTGCAGTCTGTACTGCTCTGGGTAAGGCCATACCTGAGACATAAGGCCGCCTTCATATTGGGGTAGGTCATGGCACCTGCTAATTCTAAGGGCTCTAGAGCACTCCTCCCAGAAGCCTCAAAATGTTTCCACAGGCCCGCCCCCCAATGCTGATCAGGCACACCATTCATCTTCAATGCAATTTCATACGAAGTGAACCAGGCATAAATATCCTCACCCCAATGGTAATTCTGTACCAGGTCCTTGGGAATATATACTTTACCCCCATGCACTGGCTGCGCGCTGCCACCATTTGAACTGGCATCCACCTCCTTGGCTTTAAGATCCAGTTGTTTCATGCTCAACTCATGAGCCAAAAGCAATTTCTTTTCCTCTAGGGCACGAGCCTCTCTCTTGTCTTCCGCTGCCCTTTCTTTCTCCAATTCCAATTGCCTCAGTTTCATTTTCATGACTTCCAAGTCATACTCTCTTACTCTCTGATTTTCTTGTAACTCTTCTGGGGAGAGGCCCCTACCGGAGTGGTTGCTGCCAGCTCCTGAGCCTACTCTGCCCACTGGCAGATCCTTGCTTTGAAAACTGTTTTTCAGATCCACAACATCATTTCCCTCTTGAGCCTCCCAATGGGCTTTCAAGATTATCTGCAGCTCCTCCTTTCTGTAGGCGCTTTTTATGGGGCACTCAAACTCAAGGCAGAATTTCCTAAGTTGCTCAACTTTGTATGAACACAAATCCTCAATGCAAAACTCCAATTCTGCTTCTGCCTCCTGACTGGGTGCCTTTCCTTTCACAGACATGATGCTTGGAAGAGTTACTCAAAAATAGAAAAATGAAAACCAAAAAAAACAGTAGTATGCGGTGGCGTAGTGGTCTGCACTCACTAGTGATGTACACCAATTACTGTGGGTCAAGTACAAATACAAGTTCAAATCCCACCGCCTGACCACCAATGTTAGATCTGGGGGTCTCTAGTTGGCAGAGGTAGGTACCACTGTCCAAATAGGGACCCTTGCTTCTAGTCAGGGCAAGGAGATAACCCTCTGAGATAACCTCCGCTCACCCTCTAGGTAGCATGGCGCGAGCAGTCTAGGCTAACCAGAGGCAATGCGTAAAGTATTTGTACCAACACTCACAGTAACACAGTGAAAACACCACAAACTGACTCCACAACAGTTTAGAAAAATAAAGGTATCTTTAATCTAAACTACACAAGACCAAAACGACAAAAATCCAACATACACAGTTCAAGAATATGGTTTCAAAAAGAGTTCTTAAGGTTGCGTTAAAATTCTTCAAGTTGCGGTAAAATAAACCACAGATGCGTGAGAAGTTCACAGTTGCGTCACGTTTACTCACAGTACCTTTAGTTGCAACAAAGTTCCAAAAGCAGAAGCTGGTGCGGTGGAAAACAAGCGATGCGTTGCTCCTGAGACCCTGGGGAGGCGATGCGACAGCCCCCCTGCAGCAGCAGGCGTGTTGCGACGAATCCGGTCTGTATGGGGAGGAAGGCCACTTGTATGGATTCCGGTGCGTAGGTTCCGTAGGAAGTCTGTTCTCGCAAAGGCACGATGCAACGATCTCGTAGGTGCTGCGACGATCTCCGGGGCGACGATGCGCGGTCCAGCGGCGATCCTTTCTCTCGCAGCTCCTCGATGCGATGATTCTGCGACGACACTCGCAGCGACGTGATGCGGTCCGCAAGCAAGCGGTGCGGCGTTCTTACCCAGCGACGACAGGCTCTGCGACGATACTCGCAGCGATGTTCGATTCTCCCGCACCGGTCTGGTGCGTCCCGCAAACGAAGGATGCGACGTCTCTGGCAGCGGCGTCAGGCGCTGCGACGATCTCGACCTCCGTAGCGGCGGGAAACTTCTCGCACTGTCGGGGATGCGCTCCGCAAGCGAGCGATGCGACACTTTCCAGATTCAAAAGTCACTCAAGCTTAGTTTCAAGCTTCCCAGCTCAGGTACAACTTCCAGAGGCCCCACAACTGGATCAAGCACTCTAGGAAGGACAGAACTCTCTCAGCAGAGTTCAGGGAAGCTGGGGGTGAAGTCCTTTTGTTCCTGGGACTTCAAAACAGGGAGCCAGCTCTTCTCAGGCCCTTGGAGATTCCTTCAAGACAGGGGACACAGCACACAGCAAAGTCCTTCCCCTCTCCTTGGCAGCAAAGCAACAGCAGGTCAGTCCAGCAGAGCAACAGCAGGACAATCTTCCTTCTTCAGTTTCAGCTTTCTCCTTGGCAGAGGTTCCTTCTTGATTCCAGGATGATCTAATTTTCTGTTGTCAGGGGTCCTGTACTTATACCCCTAAAGTCTTTGTTCTCTCTGTGCATGTGGGTCCTGAGCCCGGTCTGAACCAGTTCTGGGTGTTTCCTGAGTACTTTGTTTTGCTGGCTGCTTCTTTCCTTTCAGAGTGAGGGGCAGGGTCCTCAGCCGCTCAGCAGGGGGGTGGAGCCAGCATTGTGGAAGGCAGGCACAGCCCTATTCAGCCCAGGTGCTAACTCCTCCCACCACTCCAGTTGCAACTGCAGTCATTCAGCCTAGTGCTGACTCATCCATCCTGCTGGAGAATTACCCAGCCCCTGTCACTCACAAACCAGACAGTCAATACACAAACAGGCCCAGGCACACAGAAGGGTCAGACAAGAGAACAGCAACTTTCTAAAAGTGCTGTTCTCAAACACAGGATTTAAAAACAACCTTTCCTAAAAGATGTGTTATTAAATTCTGAGTTCAGGGATACTAGATACTTATGTCCTATCTTGTTCCTATGGGAAGAAATGCTGTTAACCACTGTAGCCAGCATCCCCCATGTTAATCTATGGAGCAAGATAGCCTTACAATAGTGAAAAACGAAAATGGCTGTAATTCACTACCAGAACATGTTACCTGCACCACTACATGTTCTACCTTTCACATACACTGCACCCTGCCCAGGGGGGTACCTTGGGCCTTCCATAGGAGTGGCTGATGTGCACGAAAAGGGAAGGGTTAGGCCTGGTCAGTGTGGACACTGACCAGGAGGACATGACAGTTCTAAACTGCCCATAGGCACTGCAGTGGCAGACCTGAGACACCATTTTAGGGCTACTCATGTGGGTGGCACAATCAGTGCTGCAGGCCCACTAGTAGCATTTGTCATCACCAGCCCTGGCACACCCAGTGCACTTTACTAGGGACTTCATGGTGATACAAATATGCCAAACATGTATATCCAATCAGAATAACACTTTACACAGGGAGCACTTACACTCTGGCACTGATCAGCAGTGGCAGAGTGTCCAAAGCATCTAAACCAGCAAAAACGAAATCCAGCACAGCATCAAAAATACAGGAGGTAGAGGCAAAAGGGTAGGGGAAACCACGCCAAAGATGCCAGGTCTAACACATTAAATAAAGCAATTGTGGATAAGTCAATCCATATTTTATGGGAGAAGCACATGCACCTTAGCACTTGTTGACTCTTGGTAAAGTGCTCAGAGTCCTACAACAAAAATAAGTCAGCAAAATTGGAGGAAAACAGGCCACAAGTTTGGGGGAAGACCACTCTAAGGCCAACAGGTCAAATAGCTCTCCACTTGCAAAACACTGAAAAGCAAGGTAGAGATATAAAGTATAATGAGGCATGTGGGATGTGTGCTTGGAGCAATTTAATGCTTCAGCCTCGTTGACAAAGAAAGGATATAGATATAAGCAAATTCAAATCAATAAGGCAATCAAGAAATACACAGATGCAATGACATCACACACACATGACATTTATTAGTTAATAGCAAAACACACAAGATGATGTCGGTCAGGATAGCTTGACTCCAGTGGCATAGTGAGCACGGGACCCACGTCTGGGCATACCCATCCCAAATAGGGCGAACAGCAAAACACACAAGATGATGGACGGAATGTTGCACATTGGCAAAACATTCACCCCAATCACAGATCTGGGTTTAATCCATCATTATTTTGCTCACCATGCCACCCCAGTTTAGACATGGCCATATGCAAATCAGTCTTGACCCTTTGCCTCATGGGTACTGTCCAGCCCGAACTGCCAAGCCATGTCTTCCCTGGACCGAATCAAGCATCCTAGGACCGGTTACTGGCTATCAGCCGTCATCAGCCAGGATAGCTTGACTCCAGTGGCGTAGTGAGCACGGTACCCACGTCTGGGCATACCCTTCCCACATAGGGCAAACAGCAAAACGCACAAGATGATGGATGGAATGTTGCACATTGGCAAAACATTCACCCCCAGGCACAGATCTGGGTTTAATCCATCGTTATTTTGCTCACCGCGCCGCCCCAGTTTAGACATGGCCATATGCAAATCAGTCTTGACCCTGTGCCTCATGGGAACAGTCCAGCCCGAACTGCCAAGCCATGTCTTCCCTGGACCGAATCAAGCATCCTAGGACCAGTTTCTGCCTACCAGCCGTCATCAGCCAGGATAGCTTGACTCCAGTGGCGTAGTGAGCACGGGACCCACGTCTGGGCATACCCTTCCTGTCAGGTATACTCCACGGGATCCAGTCGCCGCAATAATGGTTCCACCTCCAAATGTCACCAACACCCTGAAGTGTAAACACAGGGTGTTCGAGCCATTAGGCGAGGGAGAAAAATAACAAACTAAAATAAAAAATTGAGGGAAGGGTAAAGGTAGGGTCAGCAGGGAAAGGATGCCTGTAACAAAAACAAGACAAGCATCAGTTAAGTGCTTACTAGCATACAGTACTACTCTCATAAAATCTCGTTAAGAATGCATGGAAATAGGTAGGTACCTGAGCAGAAAAGAAACACGACCTTTGATAGGAAACTACTACAGCCCTTCTGCCACAGTCTGTGAGGATGGCCTAAGGAACACATAGACATAAGGTAAATGGAAATCCTTACTTAACCGACACATACACGCTTTACTGAGACACTTAACCCAACACTCGCTACATACCACATACTGGTCAGAGGACTCAATGTATAAGGGGGTCCAAGAAATCCAAAGTAAATGTATGTTCGTTCCACACAATGTATGTGAGATACGGCAGTGTGTAGGAAGCAAGAACTACAACACTCCGCTCTCCAAATAATGACTCAAAAGATATATAGAATTCCAGACAGAAAAACGTAGTTGCGACCACCACTGAATTCTGTCACGGTTCACCCAATGGATGACAGAGCATGAGACCCGGGTAACAAGTAGTTTCCTCACTACACACCCAGCTCCTTATTTCCACACAAATTCCAAGAATATAACGGAGACGCGTAGTTGACCTCACTACAACGCCCCGCTATCCCAGTAATCAAGGAGAGTCAGGGGTGTACGGTTACACGTGGTTTCGACCGCCACTGTGTTCCGCTACACCCAATAGCCAAGAGCGCTTTAGCAAAACAAAGAACTGTGAGCTCCACACAAAGTACCAATCCGAGCTCCTGATGTAAGCAAGCAATCAGCTGACCGCCAGAAGCGGCCGGAGAAATAGATCAACAATACCTGCGGTAGCAGCCCCTGTCTTACTGCAGGACTTGGAAGGCGATGTCCTCCCCAGGCAGAGCGCAACCACGGATACGATGGTCCCGTTGCCCCCGCGGAGCCTTTGGGGCTTACAGGAGGCTCGATGTCTGGCGTGCAGAGCAGCCGCTCTCACGCCGAAGGCAGAGTACAACCAGAATAACGCGCAACCGGAAGTGCATCTATTCCCTAGATGTACTTCCTGTGGTGAGCCGCCGGACTCATGGGAGATGTAGTTTTTCAGTGTGGCAGGCGCGAATATTCAGCGGATTCTGACACTTCCTACATTGGGCGAACAGCAAAACACACAAGATGATGGACGGAATGTTGCACATTGGCAAAACATTCAGCCCCAGTCACAGATCTGGGTATAATCCAATGTTATTTTGCTCACCACGCCACCCCAGTTCAGACATGGCCATATGCAAATCAGTCTTGACCCTGTGCCTCACTTTTGCCTATTAGTTAATGGCATGCCTTTTTCAGAGTTATCATTTTCCTTAGGAAATTTTAATTACAAGTAACTATTTCAAAGTAAAGCACTGCTTTCTTCTGCATTCTTCACAGTATGGTGAAATCCTAGTGCAATATACCATACTTGATTGTTAACGGAGAATAAATATTATTGAGGAGGCTGTTAATACGATCCAGAGTGTTGGATATAAATATGATGCTTCCTAGCATTTCACATGATGTAAATGCTTGTTTAATACATATGGTAGACCTGTCAACCATAAGGTTGTTTTTCCCCAAACATTTTGCCTTACTACTCCATTTTGACTATTTTTCTTTATTGGCCCTAGGCCTCTGCTATCCAGTATTAAAGTGGGTGTGCTCTTTCCCCTAAACAATGCAAAATTGTCTTACACCCAATTGGCACATTTAATTTACTTGTAAATCCCTAGTAAAGTGGAACCACATGTACTCAGGGTCTGTAATTTAAATGCTACTAGTAGGCCTGCAGCATTGACTGTGCCACCCCCTTAAGTAGCCTTTTAAACATGCCTCAGGCCTATAATTGCAACCTGTGTGTGCGGTTTGAAACTGCCATTTCGACCTGGCAAAGTAAACCATTTGCCAGGCCTAAACCTTCCATTTCAGTACACATGTCACATCTAGTGTAGGCCCAAAGCAGCCCATAGGCCAGGGTGCGGTGTATTTAAAAGGTTGGACATGTGCATTCAGCTTTTACTTGTCCCGGTAGTGAAAAACTCTTACATTCATTTATTTCCATTTCAAGGCCTATCTCTCATATAGGAGAGCATTGGACTCAATAAATCAATCAATCATTTGTAAAGCGCACAACATACCCGCGAGGGTCTCTAGGCGCTGGGGGGTGGGCGCTACTGATCGAACAGCCAGGTCTTGAGCATCCTCCTGAAGGTAAGCAGGTCTTGGGTCTGTCGTAGGCTCAGTGGGAGGGTGTTCCATTTCTTGGCGGCGAGGTGGGAGAAGTAACTCCCACCGGTGGTTGTTCTTTAGGATGCACGGGACGGTGGTGAGTGAGAGGTCGGGGTAGCGTAGCTGAAGGTTGAGGATGTAGAAGGAGAGCCGTCTTTTGAAGTAGGCTGGGCCGGTCTTGTGGAGTGCCTTGTGTGCATGGGTGAGAAGCTTGTAGGATATCCTCTTGTTGACGGGGAGCCAGTGCAGGTTTCTCAGGTGGGGGGTGATGTGGCTGTGGCGTGGTATGTCGAGGATCAGTAGTGCTGAGGCATTTTGGATACATTGTAGTCATTTGATGAGCTTGCCTGGGGCTCCCGCGTAGAGGGCGTTTCTGTAGTCGAGTTTGCTGCTGACAAGGGCCTGGTTGACTGTCTTTCTTGTATCTGTCGGGATCCATCTGTAGATCTTGCGGAGCATGCGGTGTGTGTTGAAGCAGGAGGAGGAGACGGCATTGTCTTGCTTCGTCATTGAGAGCGTTGAGTCGAGGATGATTCCCAGGTTGCGTACGTGGTCAGTGGGTGTCGGGGATGTCACCAGTGCCGTCGGCCACCAGGAGTCGTCCCAGGGTGAAGGGTGGGAGCCCAGGATGAGGACCTCCATCTTGTCCCAGTTCAGCTTCAGAAGGCTGGTCTTCATCCAGTCGGTGATGGCCTTCATTCCTCCGTGGAGGTAGGCTTTGGCGTTGATGGGGTCCTTGGTGAGGGAGAATATCAGCTGAGTGTCGTCGGCGTAGGAGATTATGTTGAGGTCGTGCTGTTGGGCTACGTGTGCGAGCAGGCCATGTAAATGTTGAACAGCGTCGGGCTGAGGGAGGATCCCTGGGGTACGCCACAGATGATCTCGGAGGTTTTGGAATGGAATGGGGGGAGGTGGACGCTCTGGGTTTTGCCGGAGAGGAAGGAGGTGGTCCAATCCAGAGCCTTGAACTGGAAGCAGGTAAGGATATCAAGTTTGGTGTCTACTCAATTGTAATTTAAAAACATCTTTAATGGTTACATCAGATTTTAAGACACAGTGCTGAAAATGTCACTTTTAGAAAGTTTATTAGAAAAACAAATGACCTGGTCTCGATTTTTGATTGCAGCTCTTTATTTAGGCAGACTGTGCACCTAGGTATATTTATTCTTAGGCACAAGCGAATTTTATCACAATTTGCTTACATCATATTTTCTTAAACATGTATAGCTTTCAGAATGTCTAAGCATGACACACCAAAGAACATTTAAAAGTGGTAAACCATATTCAAAAACACAATATATATCCATAGATGTGTGGCAAAATAATTACAAACAATTTCGTATAATCAAAACAATATGTAAAGTACACCAGTATTCTTTTTAGTGGCAGGCCTATCTACTACTTATTTATGTCTCATTGTGTTAGGACTGTTCTCACAAGGGGTGGTTTCTAAGTGGTATGGTTTTATGGAAGTGGCCTTCACTGGGGTGCACACTTGTTGATTTAGTTGCCCTTTGTGAGTAATGTGGAAAAATTCCTGACAAAGCTGACACGTTTCCAAACCCGTTGCTTATTTCGCGGGGTTTTCATCAGGGGGGTACTGAGTAACCTGTTAAGTGATAAAAGGGGACAATTAAGTGTGGGAACCTACTCCTTCTTTTTACCTGACATTGACTGTATCAGTCGATTATTTACCTCTATCTGTCGTAGACTCTTTTTTCTTTTGTTTTTAAATACTCTGGCGTTTCGGGAACACACTGTAGTCCTGAATGAGGGGAGACAAACCAATTGTTATGTAATTGTACAATGCTGTTATTTTATCACTGTGGTGTATTTAAACCATGCGGCAATGGAACTTACTGATATTTGATTATTGTCTGGATGGACAAATGGTCACGCTTCTTTTTGTTAGAACGTTTGTCACAGTCTTGTACAATGGTTAAACGGAGACAGCGTTATCTATTAAGAAATGAACGAGCGATTAGGCTTTTTGGTCATCATGAATGCTGCGTTCTATGCATCTGAGTACTGTTTGTTGGCTGCATCTGCACTTACTTGGGAGGCCGTTTAAGAGCCTTCTTCTTTTCTATGTTCACAGCGTTGTTCTGATCACAGACAAAAGCGCATCCACATTTCTACTTCGCAAGCGTAATGTTTAGTCTGTGGATAAAACAAAAGTTTGTAAATGAAAATAAAGGGGTTTGTTGATAGATGTATGTGCGATCTCGCTTGGGAGTGAATTTGGCAGTGGCGCCTTTTGCATGCCTCACCTTTTCAATCTGTGCAACGGCGCATCAATCACCATTCTCTGTATGCTCGATTGACGATCAACCAAACATCGGTTGCCTTCGAGTTTACATACGTTTAAACCGGAAGTAATTGATTTGGTGGTGTGAACACTGGGAGTTGTATACTTAACAGGAGATTAGGTGTGTATAAAAGGATTATGGGAGATGTAGTCGATTTGCGGTTATTGCCACTTTTTTCTGAAATTATTCCTTCGTGGAATTGAAATTAGAAATAAATACATTTAGTTCAATGCCGCTTTGCTGGTTTGTCACTTGGAAGTTAGTTTTTTTTTCCGAAATGGTCATCGGTACAGGGGACTCAACGGATTGTTTGTTGTAATTCAGTCATCTCGTTCATACCATCGGTCACACAATTGAATTTGAGGATTAAATAGGCTTCTGTTCTCAAAAGTATTGTTTCTACATCTCCTCCACGGGGAGGAATTTGTATACCCGAAAGCACTGACCATTTGAAATCTTTTTCAGTATGGTTGTTCTCTATGAAGTGTTGCACCATCGGAGCAGTCAAAACTTTCTGTTTGATTCTCGTGCGATGTTGGGACAATCTTTGATTTATTTGTTGGTTGGACTTTCCAATATACAACTTAGGACACAGACATATTATGGCATACATAATGTTCGGACTTTTACAGTTTGTGAACTCTTTGTGAGTCCATTTATTGGAATTGAATTAAAAAAACGTTCCTTCTACTGTGTTGGCACATGATATGCAGGTCCCACATTTGTGGTGCCCTTCCACAGGTTTGAGATTTCATAATGTGCGTAGGTCCGTTTTGGCTTTAGAGGTGCCCAAGTCAGCTCTGATAATTTGTTGGCCAATGCTCATGTTTTTCTTTAGAGCGAACAATGGTCTTTGTTTCGATTGGGATCTCTAGGTTGGAAAAATAAATACCAATTCTTCAAAATAATCGCTTTAAATTTGTTGGTATGCGGACCATATGTTGTTAAACATACAAGTTTCTCTAAAGGTGTTCTGTCTTTCTTTGTTAGTAGTTCCTCCCTTGGTGTAAACCAAGCACGTTTAGTGGCATGTTTCAACATTGTTTTGGGGTAACCTCTGTCTCTCAACTGTTTGCATAGGATTTCTGCATGTGCCTTGAAATCTTCCTTTCTTGAGCAATTGCGCCTTATTCGTAACAATTGACTGTAAGGTAAATTGGCTTTTAAGCTTTGAGGGTGATAGCTCTGATAGTGGAGTTTTGTATTTTTATCAGTTGATTTCTGTACAAGGTAGTAGTTAATTTGTGTCCTTGCGGAAAGACTTCAACATCCAAAAAAGTCAGCCGTGTTTGACTGTAGATGATACTGAATTTGATGTCGGGGTGCCTCATGTTGAACCATTCGTGGAAACGGATGAGGAGTTCTTCCGAGCCGTTCCACTGGCACCAGATATCATCAATGTTTTTATATGTTGTCGATAAGGATTATTCTGATACACGAAACGCTCCTCATACAGGGCCATGAAGAGGACCGCCATCTCTGGAGCATAAGGACACCCCATGGCGGTCCCCTTCACCTGCATGTAGAACGCGTCGATGAACCGGAAATAATTCTTCTTGAGTGCTATTCGGGCCAAGTCAATTATGAATTCTTTCGGAACTCTTTGTAGCTTGGGTCTTGGGTCCAATATAATTTGATGGCTTCTAAGCCTTCTTCTTGGGGGATCTGGGTATAGAGGGAAGTGACATCAAATGACACCATTAAGTCTTGACTGACATCAAAGGGGCGACCTTCTATTTTGTTGATGAAATCGGTAGTATTTTTCAAATATGATGTCACTTGACTCATGAATGGTTTTAAAAAAACATTGACGTATTTGGCAATAGGCTCTAAGACTGAGTCACACCTGGAGACAATCGGTCTCCCGGGTGGCTCACTGAGACTTTTGTGAAGTTTCGGTAACATTTTTTTTACCGGAGTGCATGGATTCTTTTTATTTAGATATTCAAATTCCTTACGGCCTAAAATGCCTTGGTCGAATCCTTGTGTCACGGTAAGCTAGTGGTTACTGTTGTAGGATTAGCTGTTGAACAATTGTTTCCTGGCCAAAATAGCGATAGTAAGCACTCATGGAGAGAGGATGGGTTGTTTTAATTTAATAGGGGTAGGTTTGAAAAGAAGGGGTGTTACGCATGGGGATTGTTTCAGTGAGGGTTTACATAAACAATATGACACAATTTAGTGGTGTTTTTTTTTGAAAAAATAATGGTAGGTTAATGTGCTGGAACTCGATAGTTGTAATAAAAGCATTAAATGATTGTTTGTTGATCTGTTCACATTTTAGATGCCCCTGACGAAGGGTCCACCCCGAAATGCATTGGGCGAGTTTTAATAAATATTGTGGCATAAGGAAAGATTTAATGCCCCAGTGTGCTTTTTGAACTACAAAGAAAAATGAGTAAAATAAATTGTGACGGAAAAAATTGGATGAAATACATGGCAAAACAAGTGGAATAACTGAAGAAAAAACTGAAAACTTGATTTATTGGATACATTTATGGCAGACTTGGCTATGCATCTTGTAGGGGACCAGATGCGGTCCCCTTGTGTTTTGCTATTTTCCTCGTGCAAATGGGTGGAGCCCGATACAAGTTTGCACGCCTACAGTGGTTTGAATATAATGGACTGGATAAATGTGTGCCTGACACTTGGAGAAAAAAGGTGTGCATTCCGCCACCATTGTGATATATTTAACTTTCGCACATGACAAGTGTGTTTTAATCTTATTTATATGCACTGTGTATATATATATATATCCAAGTTGAAAACCAGGAGATAATAGTAAATAAATCGGACAAAGGAGGCAACATTGTCTTATGTCCTAGAAGTGAATATATAAAGGAAGCCATGAGACAATTAGGTGATAGACGGTGTTATTCTAAATCAAGTGGATTGGATTACAAAAGAGCGAAGGATGTAATAAAGAAACTGCTACATGAATATAGAAGAAATGGTTTAATATCTTTAACCGAATTTAAGTTTTTACATGTAGAACATCTGGTAATTCCAATCCTATATTTAATACCGAAAGTGCATAAGATGGTCTCACCCACACCAGGTAGGCCTATAATTTCCGCAATTAATAGCGTGGTGGAACATGTGTCCGAATACATAGATTTCTACCTCCAGGAACATGTAAAAAGTATCCAAAGTTATGTGAGAGATACAGCATATTTTTTAAACAAACTTGGTAGCATTAAGTGGAATAGTGATTGGTGTCTGATTACATTAGACATTGAATCGCTATAAACAAGTATTGAACATGAGGCAGGCCTACGTGCGGTCAATTATTTCTTGGGTACCAAATCATGTGAATATTATAGTCACAATAAGATGATAAGTGAATTGACCGCTTGGTGTCTGAACAATATCTATTTCTTGTTCAATAAAGAATATTGGAAGCAAGAGCGTGGAGTAGGAATGGGATCCTTTTTCTCCCCCAGCTATGCATGCTTGCACGCAGGCTGGTGGGAGAAACAGGTCCTTGAGGGCACTCATAACAGAAACGAAGTAAAATATTGGCTTCGCTTCATTGATGACTTTTTTGCAATATGGGAGGGGGATGTAAAAAGTGCAGAGGAGTTTGTAGAAAGTTTAAATGTAAATTCATGCAATCTACATTTTACATCAAATATTAGTGTATCTACTGTTGAATTTCTGGATGTGCTTGTTACAGTCACTGACAACAATTTAGAAACAACTTTATTTAGAAAGAAGAGTGCTGGCAACAGCATCTTGAATGCCAGCAGTAGTCATCCCCGTCATCTAATCGAACGTATTCCTGTAGGTGAGCTATTAAGACTGAAACGTATTTGTAGCAACCGAGAAAATTAAGAGAGCTGTGCAAAGGAAATGAATCTAAAGTGTTGAAGTGTTGAAGAGAGATTGCAGCTTTGAGGGACACTTTAATGGACAGACACAGATTTTGAAGAGAGGTTAGCCCTGTTTATTCACTGGTTCCAGTTCTCGAGGTATTAAGAGAACCGTTCAGCCCCTCTAGATTTTGATGAATGCGGCATGGCTCACTGTGTCAAAGACAGCTGAGAGGTCAAGGAAGAAATGGTTAGATGTTGAAAAATCTTCTCACACTAAAACAAAAACTGATTTGAAATCAGAAAGGAGGATTTCAAAAAGAAAACACCTTCCATGCGGTCCTAGTAGAATTTTGGGGAAGTCCCCTTTCCAGTTAAATTTAGTTGACGAAATATTTGGTGTACAATAGCCTTATTTGTTCTGGTCGCCAGATTTGTTTCACGTTTTAAGATTTACAATTCGAGGAAGCTTCTTTTTTACCAATTGAAGTGATAAATGTGGTTTACACAGTATTAAAAAAACCCTCATTCCTCTAGACCCACACTAAGGTCCAGGGTGATGCTACTTTGCAGAAGGTACTATTTAACACCATAATGAATATTGTGAGCCTGGCCTTGTTAGCTTCACTTTTTGCGACAACCGCAGCTATGTGATTTGTGGCTGCAAAATTCAAAGGCCATGTTCTGTCTATGTGAGTTCTCCACTTCCATCTTTGACATATCGGGCAGATTTACAATTCCAGGGGCATCCCTGCAAATCAGCAGGGATGAGCCAGAAAACTTGCGACACTCATCACAATCCTTGCGCCACCACGGATGCGCCGCATTTACATTGCGGTGCATCATGGCGCAAGGAAATGCAAATGCGTGTCGCATCTTCAGTTGTAACGTTGGTGCAGTGCTGGAGTTGTTCCGCAGGCGGACGCAACTCCAGCACTGTGCCAACCCGGCCTATCTTGCACATGGTGTGTCACACCTTACGCCTGCTTCAAGCAGGCACAAGGTTTTGACTTAGCAGGGTCGTAAAAGTGACTGAGTAAATTCTTGTAGATTTCACTCAGGCATTTTCCCGAGGCGTTCCTGCACCGGAATGCCCCCCCCCCTGTGCCAGAACATCGCCATGAAACCTGACGCAGGTGTCATGTGGCGCAGGGCTATACAACGTGACGCATCTCCCTAGATGCGTCACGTTTTAATCCCCCGCAGCATGGCACTAGCTTTACGCTGCTGCTGCGTCACAGAAGTGACGCAACTTCGGCGCAAAAGTGGCGCACGGAGCTTGTAAATCTGCCGCGTCGCGTCTCCTATACAAGCATGTGTCAGGGGAACGGAAAGGAAGTGTTATCGTCTGAATTCTTATATGCTACTGAACACGTCACTGGAATGGGTTAGTTTAAGCAAAGGGCCCAAAACTGAAAATATCAGCTGCATCTGTCATTATGCTGAGTCTGTTGCACTGACTGAATGCGCACATCAGTTTGTCAACGAGGGACGGTAGGCTGGCGGTATCTGTTCTCCTGTCAGAAGTAATGTGCTGCTGCTAATCGTCTTTCTTCGGTGCATTGATCATTGCAATCAGCTCACAGAAGGTGGCCTACCGCTGACAAAGTGACAAATGCCTTGACAAGATATTAAAAAATATCCTTAAAGATATACTGCGCTATTTCGGCCTTTGTATACTTTGCCAAGTGCTGTTGTAGAGCCTCAAGTCACAAAGAATTGTGCAGTTCTTACTTTGCTGGCACCCATATTTGCAATGAACAACAACCAAGGTGAAAGGGGCCTTAAAGGGGCCATCCTGTGAATGATGATACAATTGGTTTCAAAATCCTAGGGTTGCGTCATAAAACAGATTACATTGTGGAATGCCTTTTAGTGGGTGTATCAGTGATTTTTATTGATGCGGATTCTGCACAGGGGTTTGTTTTGTTCTCTACAGTTGTCACTGGTATGGTCCAAAGCGATCTGTTTCCTAGGTTTTCGATCGAAACCATGATGGCTCGTTAAATACAGAATAGTATATGTATGGGTCATTAATGAATTCAATATTGCTGTCATGAACTAGATATCGCAAGAAAAAATAAAGGCCGTTACTGGCAATACCTTGCCTCAGACTGTATTTTGGGGTTAGCGGGGGCACCCTTATTTTCAATAAAAAATGTTTTTCACTTTATTACATTTTGAAACAATGGCTACGTTTCCACTTTCACCAAACGGATATAAAAAGGAAAATATTGCTTCCAACAATAATAATGCCAGTAACGGTGATGATTGAGATATAATATCTTAGGTCACTACTGATGTCTTGAGTGATGCAATTCAGGATGTCATCAGTGACATTGTGTGGGGTCGACATCATTCACACTGCTTTGTGAAAGGCACGATTCATAGCTCACTATAATAGCACATTTTCAGACGTTTTTAGGTCTTAGGTCATATTCATAATATTTCTAATGACATTTTTAAGGACAATTGTTTGATTTTTAAGACTTCTTTATGTGAGGATTTTAACAATGAGTTTTTCATTGTTTTTGCTTTTTTTCGCTATCCTACGCTTTGGGTTGTGGCCAACTTATCCATTGCGCAAGGGTCCAGTGGGACCTGTGTGCAGGTTGTCGTTTCTGATAAGTCCGTTGGTTGCTACCACTGAGCCCTGTTGCCACTGTGCACAGTTTCAAGCAAACTCAGCAAACTCTTAGTGCGAGGCATGGTTTTAAGCCACGCCCTGTACACAATCCACTATCCACATGGCATGTATATTGACTATTCCATGAGCCCACTGTGCCTGTGCCCATTTGCTATGGCCTCTGGTTGCAGGACAAAGCCTTTGCTACAACATATGCCAAGCCTTCGTGTTTCCAGATTCCATGGGATTCAGTTGAGCAAAGAAATGCAGAGATCTTTGCTACTGTGATAGCAGATAATAGACGCACATCTTTAGAGGAGGGTTCTATGCCCAAAACCCCATTATTTTTTTTAAGCAATATTTGGATTGTCAGGTACCCCATCCACCAAAACACTAAATTAGGCCTTGTCCTAAATTAGACTGACACACTATCCTATCAGTGTTATTGACTGTAAGCTAATTGATTGGATATCAAAAAAATAAATGAAGAATAAAAATCTTCAGTCATGCCTAGTGTGCTTTTGTCGTGTGCTTGTCTTTTGTTATGTTCTGCAACCAATACCTATGCGTGGGAGTAATTTTAATTATGCTTGAATAATTGGAGTAATTTCAGTAATTCCAAGTTACTCTTTGATTTGGAATTGCAGATCATTTTGTGATTATGCCTGCTTATGTAACTAAGAGCAATGTGGGAGAAAGAATCCCATAGTGGGAGCACATTGAATGAGTGTGAGTGGCTGCTCATGTATCTGTTTATGTTCTGTTGGATTTAGCGCTATTTTCTTTGTGCAAAACGCATCCCTCCATCCATTTTGGACATGGGGTGCATTTTGTGTGAAGTAACTAGGTCTAATTGCTAGGAGTCATTTTGGGGAAATCGTTCCCCAAGTGCACATTTAGCGAGCGTGAGCAGCTGTTCTCACTCTGTATTCATGTTCTGTTGCATTTAGCACTATTTCTTAGCACAAAATGTATCCTCATGTTCATTTTAGAAGCAAAGGAGCCTTTTTGCACTAAAATTCTCTTCTCATGCAATTTCACAGAATCTCGCAGAATTATTAGGTAATTCCGCATGATTATATTGAATAGAATTATGCAAGTTTCTCCCACCAGTACCAATAACCCTGCTCGCAGGGAATACCGGCATGGTTTCAATTTGTCCTGCTCTAGCAGCTTCTGCCTCTTGCTCAACTGTCCCCTCTCTCTCTCTATTTTCTTCTCTCTTTCTCTGTTTATCGGAGAATATAAACACAGATTTTGCTGCTCTTTTAAAAATAACCTACTGAATTTACTTGCCCCTTTATATTCTCTTCTGTCTACCCCACTCTTAACCCCACTTTCTCTTTACTACTGCGCAGCTGGAACATCACTTTTTTTACATTCCTGTGGCGCAATGTGCCCCAGGCACATTCATAAGGCCACTTAAAGCCACATAACGTGGCTTTTCCTGACCTTATAAATATGTGCCCCTTTCACGCAGAAAACTGTGTGAAATGGGCGTTTCAAGGGTGTTGCTGGGAGCGTTCCCACTATGGCTTTTTGACACTGCCCCAGATTTACAAGAAATTGTAAGTCTGAGGCCAGGTCAAAAAAATACGCCTCCGCAGGGAAGATATAATGGAGGCACAGCAAGGAGAAATATCTTTATTTCTCCTTGTTTTTCCATTCTGAAGCACACATAGACAAAGGAAAAAGCCTCTTGCAATTGTTTTTGTTCAGGAAGGTTTCCCTCCTGCACAAAAATAATAATACCCGCAATGTGGGCACCTTTCCACCATGGTGCAAAGTTGCCTGCATTGCACTCGGCAGCCCATGGTGCTTTGGCACAGGGAAAAAGGACAAGAATAATATATTTAATAGATACTGCACATTCCTGCCCTTTTCTGTTGCTGTAGGGCCGCACATCAGCAAGACCTGCTGCATTGCCTTACGGCAAAAAAACATAAATGAGGGTCCAAGTATTTACTGCTGCAGAATGCATCACTCTGCTCACATGTTTAGAGGTGGAGAAGCAGAAAGTTAACGTTGTCTCGGCCCAGGGCAGCTTTGCAAAGAGACTGCATGGACAGGGGCACTTGTCTTCTGCACTTTTCACTCTAAACTCACACAGGTCAAATGAGAGGGTCACACAGACACATTCGTGCAGCCCATATTTAAGGACGTGGAATTTTAAGGAGAATGAGGGCCTCACGCCGCAGAACGGTTAGTCCCTGAGATCTTTGCTAAGCAAGGCCTGTTTTTATTACTCTATTTTTTTTTTAATTATTTTCAAGTAATCTTAATTTTCACCCCAAAAAAACGTAAAGACTATCCAAGAATAGAGCAAAGATCATTTACAAAACCGCGGAACTGGTAAAAATGGAAAGCAAAAAAAAAGGGTGACATATTCTGAGATACTCTCTGCTTTCTCTAATTGTTCGCTTTACACTTTCTAACAGATGGTACTGACCAACTGTCTATTATTGCTGTAATGCTGTACTGAGATTGTCACAGCTCTGTTCTACTTGCTGACAGAAATGTTCAATAGCTAACCTAACCACATCATCCTCGTCAGAATGATGTTGATCCAGTAGATGTATACGTGGTGTGTTATGACCTGGTGAATCGGACAGGTCCTGAAGATCTACTATCTCATTATCCATAGGTTCCTTTTTTCTTGTATATGGATGACCCCTTCCTATAAAATGTGGAGCTCTCTGAATCAGACACCTTCTTTATGAACACAAAGTAGAAAATCAGCTCTTCGATTGTATTTTCTTTAATAAATGACATCCATGATCTTATAATTTATTATTAGCAAACTATTTATTGCTGTAAACTCGATCTTGAGTTACGCAAAAACTGAGCCCATGTTGGAAACTTCAGAATAGGTCAAAAGTACATGTTGGATGACTAGAATTGCTCTACCAATGTCGGTAACATTGTAAAAGTCATGGCATGACGTAAAGCACTTCTGGATAAAGGTAATGTACCAACTAAAGGGGCTTCTAAAATATGGTAAACAATGCCCTAATTCAATTTTCACTGGTATCTAACAAGATGCTAATCAGCCATTACCTCATCACCATTGGACAAGTTATGTTGACATTTAACCCCTTCGCTGCTAGGCCTTTTCCCCTCCTGTGCTAAGCCTTTTTTTGGCATTTTGGAGTAGTGCGCGCTTAGGCCCTTGTAACTTTTTGACCACATAAGGTATCCGCGCCAAATTTGCGTCCTTTTCTTCCAACATCATGGGGATTCTAAAGGCGCCCAGGGTTTGTGGATTCCCTTGGAGGGGTCCCGGAAATTAACCAAAATATAGTGATTTTTTTGTTTTTTTCAGAAAAATGGGAAAAACGGCCTGCAAATGAAAGCCTCTGGGTTTTTCCCTGAAAAAGGTATCACAAGAGGGTTTGTGGGGCTGAAATCTACATTTTCTCAGCTTTCAGGGAATGACAGACTTTTGTCAGAGAACCGACATTTTTCACTCAGTTTTGGCATTTTTCTGGGACATAGCCTATTTTTGCTATTTTTAGAGCTTTCCACCTCCTTCCAGTTAATGGTAGAAATGAGTTTGAAAGCAATAATGGATCCTGGAAAGCTTTACATTTTCGAAAAGTAGACAAAATTCTGAATTCAGAAAGGGGTCATTTGTCTAACTCCATGAAGGTTTCGTTATAGAAACTAACAGTTAGATATTGGAATATTTGAAATTTTGTTGAAAAAAACAGCCTTTTGTCTCAACGTTTTCACCTATAACTTTTTCTAATTTTGACAGCTCTTGGAAAGCAATATACCGTTACATTTGTTAGACCTTCCTGGTTGTGGGGATATATAGGACTTGTAGTTTCACCAAGAACCCGACAAACCCAGATCCAAAAACTGAGCAGCAACTTGCAATGGTATTATTTCATTTACTGGGTATAGTGCACTTTGTCTTGGAAAATGTATACATGGAATAATTTGTATGAAAGACACCTATGTATTTCTGAATTGGGTACGAATTATAGAGTTCAGAAACAGTATATAATTGCACATTTTCAAAGTTGGGAATACTCATACTAGCATGAGAATTATTGGTCATTTTTCATAAAGATTTTTTTTTTACACAATGTCTTTCATTGAAAGGGAGAAATGCATGAAAGCTCAATTGGTAATAACAGTTGATTTACAAATCTGAATTACCCCAAGTGTCCCGATAAAAACGGTACCTCACTTGTGTGGGTCGGCCTTGTGCCTGCGACAGGAAACGGCTCAAAATGCAACGTGGTCACACCTAAATTTAGCAGTTACAAATTGACCCTTTTTTGGCAAAGTGCCTACCTGTAGTATTTGCACCCTAGCTCTGCCGGCACCTAGGGAAACCTAGCAAACCTATACATTTTTGAAAAGTAGACACCCAGGGGAATTCAGGATGGGGTGACTCGACTGCCTACCACCAGGTTTTGTTACCCAGAATCCATTGCAAAGCTAAGATTTTGACAAAATAAACACATTTTCCTCACATTTCTGTGGTGGAAAGTTCTGGAATCTGCGTGGATCAACAAATTTCCACCCACCTAGCGTTCCCCCAGGTCTCCCGATAAAAACAGTACCTCACTTGTGTGGGTCGGCCTTGTGCCTACAACAGGAAACGGCACAAAATGCAACGCGGTCGCACCTCAATTTCCCAGTGAAATTTTACGTTCTTTGGACAAAGAGACTACCTTTTGTTTTTGAGCCGTAGCTCTGCCAGCACCTAGGGAAACCTAGCAAACCTATACATTTTTGAAAACTAGGCACCAAGGGGAATTCAGGATGGGGTGACTCGTCTGCCTACCCCCAGGTTATGTTACCCAGAATCCCTTGCAAACATGAAAATTTGACCAAAAAAACACATGTTCCTCACATTTCTGTGGTGGAAAGTTCTGGAATCTGTGTGGATCAACAAATTTCCACCCACCCAGCGTGCCCCCAGGTCTCCCGAAAAAAATGGTACCTCACTTGTGTGGGTAGGCATAGTGGCTGCGACATGAAACAGCGCAAAACGCAGCATGGTCGCACCTCAATTTCCCAGTGAAATTTAGCACGATTCGGACAAAAAGACTACCTTTTGTTTTTGCGCCGTAGCTCTGCCAGCACCTAGGGAAACCTAGAAAACATATACATTTTTGAAAACTAGACACCCAGGGCAATTCAGGATGGGGTGACTCGTCTGCCTACCCCCAGGTTTTGTTACCCAGAATCCCTTGCAAACATAAAAATTTGACCAAAAAAACACATTTTCCTCACATTTCTGTGGTGGAAAGTTCTGGAATCTGCGTGGATCAACAAATTTCCACTCACCCAGGGTGCCCCCAGGTCTCCCGAAAATAATGGTACCTCACTTGCGTGGGTAGGCATAGTGGCTGCGACATGAAACAGCGCAAAACGCAGCATGGTCGCACCTCAATTTCCCAGTGAAATTTAGCACGATTCGGACAAAAAGACTACCTTTTGTTTTTGCGCCGTAGTTCTGCCAGCACCTAAGGAAACCTAGCAAACCTATACAATTTTGAAAACTAGACACCCAGGGCAATTCAGGATGGGGTGACTCGTCTGCCTACCCCCAGGTTTTGTTACCCAGAATCCCTTGAAAACATAAAAATTTGACAAAAAAACACATTTTCCTCACATTTCTGTGGTGGAAAGTTCTGGAATCTGCGTGGATCAACAAATTTCCACCCACCCAGCGTGCCCCCAGGTCTCCCAAAAAAAATGGTACCTCACTTGCGTGGGTAGGCATAGTGGCTGCAACATGAAACAGCGCAAAACGCAGCATGGTCGCACCTCAATTTCCCAGTGAAATTTAGCACGATTCGGACAAAAAGACTACCTTTTGTTTTTGCGCCGTAGCTCTGCCAGCACCTAGGGAAACCTAGCAAACCTATACATTTTTGAAAACTAGACACCCAGGGGAATTCAGGATGGGGTGACTCGTCTGCCTACCCCCAGGTTTTGTTACCCAGAATCCCTTGAAAACATAACAATTTGACCAAAAAAACACATTTTCCTCACATTTCTGTGGTGGAAAGTTCTGGAATCTTCGTGGATCAACAAATTTCCACTCACCCAGTGTGCCCCCAGGTCTCCCGAAAAAAATGGTACCTCACTTGCGTGGGTAGGCATAGTGGCTGCGACATGAAACAGCACAAAACGCAGCATGGTCGCACCTCAATTTCCCAGTGAAATTTAGCACGATTTGGACAAAAAGACTACCTTTTGTTTTTGCGCCGTAGCTCTGCCAGCACCTAGGGAAACCTAGCAAACCTATACATTCTTGAAAACTAGACACCCAGGGCAATTCAGGAAGGGGTGACTCATCTGCCTACGCCCAGGTTTTGTTACCCAGAATCCCTTGAAAACATAAATATTTGACCAAAAAAACACATTTTCCTCACATTTCTGTGGTGGAAAGTTCTGGAATCTGCGTGGATCAACAAATTTCCACTCACCCAGCGTGTCCCCAGGTCTCCCAAAAAAAATGGTACCTCACTTGCGTGGGTAGGCATAGTGGCTGCGACATGAAACAGCGCAAAACGCAGCATGGTCGCACCTCAATTTCCCAGTGAAATTTAGCACGATTCGGACAAAAAGACTACCTTTTGTTTTTGCGCCGTAGCTCTGCCAGCACCTAGGGAAACCTAGCAAACCTATACATTTTTGAAAACTAGACACTCAGGGCAATTCAGGATGGGGTGACTCGTCTGCCTACCCCCAGGTTTTGTTACCCAGAATCCCTTGAAAACATAAATATTTGACCAAAAAAACACATTTTCCTCACATTTCTGTGGTGGAAAGTTCTGGAATCTGCGTGGATCAACAAATTTCCACCCACCCAGCGTGCCCCCAGGTCTCCCGAAAAAAATGGTACCTCACTTGCGTGGATAGACATAGTGGCTGCAACAGGAAACGGTTCAAATCGTACGGTGGTGAATTTACATTACCTTATTGCAAAACTACCTTGATTTTGGGGGGGGATCTGAGTTTGTGGCCCGGGGCTCGGTGGTATTCTTTGCAAAGTAGCAAACCCAAACAGTTCTGAAAACTAGACACCCGGGAGAGTCCAGGGAGGTATGGCATGTGTGGGTCCCCCAATGTTTTCCTACCCAGAACTCTTTGCAAACCTTAAAAATAGGTAAAAATAGCACTTTTCCAAACATTTTGGCGTGGGATCGCCGTTCCGGCAAAACAGTCCTACCACCCTGCGTTCCCCTTGTTCTCCCGAGTAAAAGGATACCTCACTTGTGTGGGTGCCCCAAAGCAGAACACGCCAAAAATGAATTTTGAAAAAAGTAGTTTTTAGTCAGATTTAAGTTTTACAAATTAAGCACCCCAGCCTGAGTCACATGCATTTGGCCCACCCACACAAGTGAGGTATCATTTTACTCGGGAGAACAAGGGAAACACTGGGTGGCAGGACATTTGTTCTGGCAGCGAGATCCCACCCAAAAAAGTATGGAAAAGTGGGTTTTTGGACCAAAATTTCAGGTTTGCAGGGGTTTCTGGGTAGGAAAACATTGGGGGACCCACGCATGCCATACCTCCCTGGACTCCCCCGGGTGTCTAGTTCTCAGAACTGTTTGGGTTTGGTAGTTTCCAAAGATGCCTGCCAAGCCCCGGGCCAAAAGCTCAGGTGACCCCCTCAAAAAATAAGATTATTTGGCTAAAGGTAATGTTTTGGTCTCCACAGTATGAATTGGGCCTTTTCCTAAAGCAGCCGCTATGCCTACCCACGCAAGTGAGGTACCATTTTTATCGGGAGACCTTGGGGAACGCTGGGTGGGAGGTAATTTGTGTGAGCCCAGTGATGCCACGCTTTCCCACACTAAAACGTGTGAAAAAACTGATTTTTTCCAAGCAAAAAATGAGGTTTGCAAGGGATTCTGGGTAAAGGAACGTTGGAGGATCCACGCAAGCCATACCTCCTTGGAAGCCCCCGGGTGTCTACTTTTCAGAAATGTGTGGGATTGGTAGGTTTCCCTAGATGGCTGTCTCGCACGGGGCCAAAAACCCAGGTAACCCCTCTTGCAAAAGCTGGTGGACTTAACATTTTCACCATTGTGAAATTCACCAGCTTTTGCAAGAGGGGTTACCTGGGTTTCTGGCCCCATGCGAGACAGCCATCTATGGAAACCTACCAAACCCACACATTTCTGAAAAGTAGACACCCCGAGGCTTCCAAGGAGGCATGGCTTGCGTGGATCCTCCAACGTTCCTTTACCCAGAATCCCTTGCAAACCTCAATTTTAGCAGAAAAAAATCAATTTTTTCACACGTTGTAGTCTGGGAAAGCGTGGCATCACTGGTCTCACACAAATTACCTCCCACCCAGCGTTCCCCCAGGTCTCCCGATAAAAACGGTACCTCACTTGCGTGGGTAGCCATAGTGGCTGCAACAGGAAAAGGTCCAAATCTAACGGTGGTGAATATAAAATACCCTGAAGCAATATAACTTTGATTTTGGGGGGGGGCACCTGAGTTTTTGGCCCGGGGCTCGGTGGTATTCTTTGGAAAGTAGCAAACCCAAACAGTTCTAAAAACTAGACACCCGGGAGAGTCCAGGGAGGTATGGCATGTGTGGGTCCCCCAATGTTTTCCTACCCAGAACTCTTTGCAAACCTTAAAAATAGGTAAAAATAGCACTTTTCCAAACATTTTGGCGTGGAATCGCCGTGCCGGCAAAAAACTTCTACCACCCTGCGTTCCCCATGTTCTCCCGAGTAAAAGGATACCTCACTTGTGTGGGTGCCCCAAAGCAGAACACGCCAAAAATGAATTTTGAAAAAAGTAGTTTTTAGTCAGATTTAAGTTTTACAAATTAAGCACCCCAGCCTGAGTCACATGCCTTTGGCCCACCCACACAAGTGAGGTATCATTTTACTCGGGAGAACAAGGGAAACACTGGGTGGTAGGACATTTGTTCCGGCAGCGAGATCCCACCCAAAAAAGTATGGAAAAGTGGGTTTTTGGACCAAAATTTCAGGTTTGCAGGGGTTTCTGGGTAGGAAAACATTTGGGGACCCACGCATGCCATACCTCCCCGGACTCCCCCGGGTGTCTAGTTCTCAGAACTGTTTGGGTTTGGTAGTTTCCAAAGATGCCTGCCAAGCCCCGGGCCAAAAGCTCAGGTGACCCCCTCAAAAAATAAGATTATTTGGCTAAAGGTAATGTTTTGGTCTCCACAGTATGAATTGGGTTTTTTTCTAAAGCAGCCGCTAAGCCTACCCACGCAAGTGAGGTACCATTTTTATCGGGAGACCTTGGGGAACACTGGGTGGGAGGTAATTTGTGTGAGCCCAGTGATGCCACGCTTTCCCACACTAAAACGTGTGAAAAAACTGATTTTTTCCAAGCAAAAAATGAGGTTTGCAAGGGATTCTGGGTAAAGGAACGTTGGAGGATCCACGCAAGCCATACCTCCTTGGAAGCCCCCGGGTGTCTACTTTTCAGAAATGTGTGGGATTGGTAGGTTTCCCTAGATGGCTGTCTCGCACGGGGCCAAAAACCCAGGTAACCCCTCTTGCAAAAGCTGGTGGACTTAACATTTTCACCATTGTGAAATTCACCAGCTTTTGCAAGAGGGGTTACCTGGGTTTCTGGCCCCGTGCGAGACAGCCATCTATGGAAACCTACCAAACCCACACATTTCTGAAAAGTAGACACCCGGGGGCTTCCAAGAAGGCATGGCTTGCGTGGATCCTCCAACGTTCCTTTACCCAGAATCCCTTGCAAACCTCAATTTTAGCAGAATAAAATCAATTTTTTCACACGTTGTAGTCTGGGAAAGCGTGGCATCACTGGTCTCACACAAATTACCTCCCACCCAGCGTTCCCCCAGGTCTCCCGATAAAAACGGTACCTCACTTGCGTGGGTAGCCATAGTGGCTGCAACAGGTAAAGGTCCAAATCTAACGGTGGAGAACATAAAATACCCTGAAGCAATATAACTTTGATTTGGGGGGGGGGCACCTGAGTTTTTGGCCCGGGGCTGGGTGGTATTCTTTGGAAAGTAGCAAACCCAAACAGTTCTGAAAACTAGACACCCGGGAGAGTCCAGGGAGGTATGGCATGTGTGGGTCTCCCAATGTTTTCCTACCCAGAACTCCTTGCAAACCTTAAAAATAGGTAAAAATAGCACTTTTCCAAACATTTTGGCGTGGGATTGCCGTGCCGGCAAAAAAGTCCTACCACCCTGCGTTCCCCTTGTTCTCCCGAGTAAAAGGATACCACACCTTAACAGAGTTACTCAAAAGTCAAACATTCAAGCACGGCTATCTATTCCTCAAAGACACACACATACAGGTTGGATTTGGCACGAGGGCGAGTGATGGTTCAGTACATAAAATTTTATTAACAAGATATTTCAAAAAAATGAAATGCTCTGTCAATAAATAAATGCATAAAAACCGAACCAGTGACTCGCAACTCGTGAGCTGTAAAGCCACGACAAGGCACCAACCGTTTTACAGGCCATTCACGCACCTTTCATACCTGATACAAACCAGACCATTGACACCATCTGAATGGAAAAGCAACACATAACAACAATCACAATAAGGGGCAAGGTACACCCTACTGCAGAAAGAGAAAAAAAAAATATTACTACACACCCATCTAATCCGCAAGCACACACACATACTGGTTGGATTTGGCACGAGGGTGAGTGATGATTCAGTACATACAATTGTATACGCAAGTAATTTCACAAAAATGAAATACACTGTGTATAATTGAAAGTATGATAAACTGAACCACTGACTCTCAGCTCGTGAGCTGTAAAGCCACGTCAAGGCACCAACCGCTTTACAGGCCATTCATACACCTTTCGTACGCGTGACACATACAAAACATTCACACCGCCAGCCGCGGACCCATCACATTCCAACACTCACACCAGCAAACAGCGCCATTCAAGGGCCCATCACTTTCACACGCCCACATTTCGGACACTGCAACTACACAAAATGATGGACTGTGTGGAGTGTCACTCAACTAGCAGTGTGTGTAGTGACCAACAGAAAGTAACTACTCACAAACCGCCTGCCGAGCGCCAGTCCACCCACACCACCATCCAAGCACCAGACCATGCACACCGCCAGCCAAACACCACTCAGCGCACACCGACAGCCAAGTACCACTCCACACACACCACCACCCAAGCATCACTCCACGCACACCACCAGCCAAGCGCCACTCCACACACACCGCCAGCCAAGCACCACTCCGTGCACAGACAGCCAAGTACCACTCCATGCACACCACCAGCCAAGCGCCCCTCCACACACACCACCAGCCAAGCGCCACTCCACAAACACAACACCAGCCAAGCACCACTCCGTGCACAGACAGCCAAGTACCACTCCACGCACACCGTCCAGCCAAGCGCCACTCCACACACACCGCCAGCCAAGCACCACTCCACACACACCGCCAGCCAAGCACCACTCCGTGCACAGACAGCCAAGTACCACTCCACGCACACCGTCCAGCCAAGCGCCACTCCACGCACACCGTCCAGCCAAGCGCCACTCCACACACACCGCCAGCCCAGCACCACTCCACACACACCGCCAGCCAAGCACCACTCCGTGCACAGACAGCCAAGTACCACTCCACGCACACCGTCCAGCCAAGCGCCACTCCACACACACCGCCAGCCAAGCACCACTCCACACACACCGCCAGCCAAGCACCACTCCGTGCACAGACAGCCAAGTACCACTCCATGCACACCACCAGCCAAGCGCCCCTCCACACACACCACCAGTCAAGCACCACTCCACGAACACCACCAGCCAAAGACAAATCCAAACACAACACCAGGCAAGCGCAAGAGCACGCACACCGCCAACCAAACACCAGACCACGCACACCGCCAGTCAAGCACCAGTCCGCAGACACCGCCAGACAAGCACCAGTCCACCGACACCGGCAGTCAAGCGCCAAACCATGCACACAGTCAGACAATGGACACTACACGCAAACCAACATCATACTTTAGTTTTTTTTTTAAATAAAAGAGAAACAAAAACAAATTGCAAATTGATACAAATCTACTAACTCGACAACTAAATCTAAAAAGACTACACAAATACAAACTTTGAAACTGAACAATAACTATTACAGAATAAAGACCAACCAGTTCACTTTACCACTCATTGATACTCCCAAAAATTCTTTTGCGTGTGGTACAATCTAAAACAAGCAGGTACACACAGCCCGGGGTTTGAAGGGCAGTCGGGGCAGTACATGCGAACTTCCTTCCGCAAACCACTTCTCCAACAGACTCTACATCTCCGACTGGGAAAGTCTTTTGAGGTTGTAGGAGGAATTGTATCAGGAAAGTGGCGATCTTTCAATCTGGCAACATCCTCCACCACTCCAACTCTAGGAACACTTGCCTGTTCCACTAAAACAAGGCTGCCTATTACAGACTCCTGAAATTTTACAAAAGTCAACTTTGACTGGGGACAAGATTTCTGGAACACAATAAAAGCATTAAAGGTTGCCAAGTGGAAAAGATGGATAGCCAACTTCTTGTACCAAATGTAAGCCTTACGAAGAGCAGCATACGGTTCCAACCTCTGATCAACTCTGTCAACACCACCCATGTACTTATTGTAGTCCAGTATGCACACAGGTTTGCGCACTTCTGCAACCTGACCCCAAACATTCCGCGGTTCAGTGCTTTCATCATGTATTGTAGTCAACATGTAGACATTTCTCCTGTTCACAGCTAGAAGCTCCTCACAACGCAAAGCACTGCACTGTCCCCGAGCAAGCTTTCGACAAACAAGTTCTTTTGGGAAACCTTTACGGTTTGAGCGGATTGTGCCACAAGCAACAGTGTCCACTTTGGCCAATTCCCTGAACAACCGCACACCAGTGTAGAAGTTATCGACATACAAATGATGGCCTTTGTTAAAAAATCCACGACCAAGTTCCCACACAATTTTCTCAGTCACTCCAAAAGTCGACGGACAACCAGGGGGGTTAATCCTGGATTCCTTACCAGTGTACACCATGAAATTAGAGACATATCCAGTCTCACTGTCACACAGCATATACAGTTTGATTCCATAGCGTGCCCTCTTACTAGGAATGTATTGCCGAAATACCAAGTGGCCCTTGAACAACAGCAAAGACTCATCCACTGCAATTTCTTTCCCAGGATAAAAGATCTCAGAAAATCGATCAACCAAATGATCAATGACAGGCCGAATCTTGAAAAGACGGTCACAATCAGGGTGATCTCGTGGCAAAGCAAGACTATTGTCAACAAAATGCATCATCCGCAGCAGAAGCAAATACCTATCACGAGTCATGACTGCCGGAAATATAGCTGTTGCCATCAAGGGACTAGTAGACCAATATGAAGCCATTTATGGTTTCCTAAGCAAGCCCATCAAAAGAGTTAAACCCAAAAACTTTTTCATCTCCTCCAAATTGGTGGGAGTCCACCGGGTAGCTCTAGCGTGGGGCTTAAGGCTGGCACTGTTCACCCTCAAAAAATTTTCAGCATACAAATTAGTCTGCTCTACAATCTCTGCCAAAAACACATCATCCATAAACAACTTGAAAAAATCAATAGGCAAAAAGTTTTCAGTGTTCACCAGTGAACACCAGTAAATTCAGGCAATGCCGGCTGCACCATGCCTGGTGCAACCCAGAGGTCAGAACTTTCATCGTCAAGTCTTGCAGCCGCAGGCCGCCGCCCAGCTAACTCTTGTCTCACAACACCAACTGGAAGTCTAGCAGCCCCAGGCTGCAGCCCAGATGTCTCTTGCCGCACAATTGGCACATCACTGTCCTCCGCAACCACAGGCACAACCATGTCCTCCAAAACCGTAAACACAGCAATGTCCTCCCCAACCACAGGCACATCATCCACACCAAAAGTATCTTCATCAGCACTCAAAGTGTCTTCATCATCAGATGAAGCCATGCGTAGAGAAAACTCACTACCTGAATCTTCACCTCCCACCTCTGGCTCAGAATCAGAGTCAGACTCTGGACCATGGTCAGAGGAAGAATCAAAAAGCATTCCAACAACTTGCTGAGCAGTAATCCGGCAGCTAGCCATTATCCTTACAAATAAAGGAGTTTGCACAAACAACTCAACAACCCCAACACTGCGCAAAGTAAGATACAAATGTAAGACTTTTTCACCAAAAAATAGATTTAGAAAAAATATACAATTCACTTACAAGACACAACTACACTCACCAGCACCTACTCTGCAAAGACACAGCAAATAGGCAATGATATCCCACTAGAAAGAAGAAAAAAAAAACTTACATCTACAGAAGGACACATCAAAAACAAATGCAAAACATGTTTTACAATCACAGCAACAACACATACTTTGCAAAATAAACAATTACATTACAATTGAACAAAAAAAGGTCTCTTACCAAACACATGCAACTACAGAAACAGCAGCACAACAGAACCACCAGTAACAGAACCGCACACTGCAACAATCTAAAGAGAAAAAAAAACAAAACACATTAGAAGAAACAAAAACAACACACATTACAACATGCTATGTCACAGGGTATGTCAGAAATGGGGTGTCTGTCCCCAAGGGGGGAAGATTATAATTCATTATAAACGTGGGCCCCCTGGAGCAGAAAAGTCTAAAAAAATATTAGGGCCACTAGGAAGCGACCCTTCCCCAAGGGGTCGCTTCCTTTTCAAATAAAAAACAATCCCTGGTGTCTAGTGGGCTTTTCTGCTCCCCCTGGGTGCAGATCGGCCAGAAAAACGGCCGATCTGCCCAAGGGGGGGGCAGAAAAGTCTGAAAAATATTTTATCCCACTAAGGAAGCGACCCTTGCCCAAGGGGTCGCTTCCTTTATAAATAAAAAACAATCCCTGGTGTCTAGTGGGCTTTTCTGCCCCTCCTGGGTGCAGATCGGCCAAACAAAATGGCCGATCTGCCCCAGGGGGGGCAGAAAAGTCTAAAACATTATTTGGCCCCCTAAGGAAGCGACCCTTGCCCAAGGGGTCGCTTCCTGCACAAAAAAAAACAAACACAAGCAATCCCTGGTGTCTAGTGGGCTTTTCTGCCCCCCCTGGGTGCAGATCGGCCAAAAAAAACGGCCGATCTGCCCCAGGGGGGGCAGGAAAGTCAGAAACATTATTTGGCCCCAAGAGAAAGCGACCCTTGCCCAAGGGGTCGCTTCCTCGACAAATAAATATGCCCCAAAACAATCCCTGGTGTCTAGTGGGCTTTTCTGCCCCCCCCTGGGTGCAGATCGGCCAAAAAAAACGGCCGATCTGCCCCAGGGGGGGCAGAAAAGTCTGAAAAAATATATGCCAGCTAGAGGAAGCGACCCTTGCCCAAGGGGTCGCTTCCTACACACAATTTGCCCACACAAACAGAATCCCTGGTGTCTAGTGGGGCATTCCTGGTGCACGATCGCGATGCTGTGCGCGATCGTGCACCAGGAATGCCGTGCATTGGGACATCAGGGGAGAGGAAACACAGTTTCCTCCCCCCCGATGCCTCAAGGCACCGAAAAACGGCCCCCCCGCCCCACCGCAGCACCAAACACCGACCTTGTTTCTGGACGCGCTGGAAGCAAATGGCTTCCAGCGCGTCCAGCGCTTCCTGATGACGTCGGCGCACGCTGTGCGTGCTGACGTCACCAGGAAGCGTGGGGGGGCCAGGGGGTGGCAGCGGAAAGTCTTCCGCTGCCACCCCTGCAAAAAAAAAAAAGATCGCCGCACAGGGGGGGGGGGAGCGCCAGCGCTCTCCCCCAGGGCTGTACTGATGACGGAGCGGTTCCGTCATCAGCACAGCCCAACTGATGCTGATGACGGAACCGCTCCGTCATCAGCATCGAAGGGGTTAAAGTCCCATAAAAATGCTTGTGAGCAAAGTATAAAGACTGGGGGGCCAAAAACGCATGATGTCAATAGCAGGCGGATAGTGCCCAGATTACCTTATTCTACTTTGGTTTGAGTGTAAACTTCTGTAGTGCATCTGCATGCGACACTGTCATACAGCAGTCATTAAGGATACCATTTGAACACCTCTCTACAAAGCAAAGTATTACTTGGAAAAAAACATCAATGACACTTTGGTTTGGATGTCTGCTAGTAGGGATATGACAATTTAGTGATTTTTCTGGGTCAAAATACAAATTTTCACACAATTATGTGTGCTCCATGCAATCGATTTCTCCAATTTCTCAAGTTACATGGTCTCGCAAAAAGAACACCATGAAAAAACTGGAATGCGGCTGGTTTGAGGATAAAATCCTTCCATAAGAAGTAAATGTCTCATGTCAGGCCGTTTCTTCTCAAACAAGATTTTCACAAGCAAAAGCCATGTGCAATTTGTGTCAGTGAAATAATGAGCCATTTGCCCATTTCAATTAACTCATAATTCAGGTATCACACAAGGTTATGTTGGCGTAAGAAAAAACTCACACAGGCTAACATCATCCAGGGAATACTTGTAACTTTAGTGCAATAATCCAGAAAAGGAGAGGTGGGCAGTCCGTCATATGCAGTACAATCCCTTCTGTCCAGGTACACTGGATGCATTTCACCTGTTTTCTTATTATTACTCTCCAGTCCCTATCAGGTTAGAGCATACAGCGTGAGGCAGTGGCTTTCAAATTGGTGTTTAGCCGCAAGTCTATACTACTATTATAAAGAGAGAACTTGCACCTTTTGGCCAGGTAAACTCGGGAACCACAGCGCCAATCTACACACCCGATACATCTATGAAAATGTCAGGGTGTGTAGATGGACATAGGCTATATAAATTTAGAAAAAAAAGTAAATAAAAAAAATTAAGTTTCAAAACAAAGTAGTGCCCTGGAAGTAGCGCCGGCCGCGACGCTGCTCTGGCCGTGACGTAGCGCTGGCCGCGACGTGCGTGATGAGGACGTGCGTGATGATGAAGAGGAGAGACATGGAGCTGCGGTGTGAAGTGAGGAGCGCGGGCACGTCATGGCGAAGAGGAGCGGCGGTGAAGTGAAGATCGCAGCTCAGGTAATTTATTGAAATCGAGGCGGGAGGCGGGAGGCAGGCGGGCGGGCGTGCACAGAGGGACAGGCGGGAGGTGGGGGCGGGAGGGAGTCGGGACGGGAGGGGGTCGGCGGCGGGAGGCGGGAACGGGTGTGCACAGAGGGACAGGCGGGAGGAGTGGGGGCGGGAGGGAGTCGGGACAGGAGGGGGTCGGGGCGGGAGCGGGTGTACTGCCCCCAGCCCCTTTCTGCCCCAGGCAACGCTGGGGCGGGCTGCTAGTAGTTATATAATTAAATAATTTCCGCTTGTATTAGTTTTACTGTGATGTGATAACTACCCATAATCCTTTTCAGTTCTACACACTGCTGAATGAGAATTTCTTCTTGATGTATTGTCCCAGAGCTGTATGACTTAATGTTGTCTAAAGATTGAAATTTTATTTGAATGTTTATTAAAGATTATATTTTAGGATAAATGTTATCCTTTAAAATGCATTATAGATTAGGAGAATATTCAGAGACCCATTTGGTTAACAATTAGTTTACAATCAACTTGTTAGATGTGTCAGCCTTATGATGGTCTTCCCCTAAAAGTTTCCCCTCCCTTCTCCATTTTTGCTGATCTTGTTTTTGCTGGCCTTGGAAACTGTACACTTTATCACTGCTAACCAGTGCTTTTGTGCATGTGCTCACTCCTTAAAACATGATAACATTCACTTATCCCCAATTGGCATATTTAATTTACTTATAATCCCCAGTAAAATGGGACTACATGTTCTGAGGGCCTGTAAAATAAATATTACAAATGGGACAGCAGCACTTATTGTGCCAACTACTCAAGTAGCTCTTTACACATGTCTCAGGCCTGCTTTGCAGCCTGTGTCTGCAGTTTTAAACTGCTATTTCAACCTGGTAAAATAAACCTTTTGTTAGACCTCCCTTTTTTAATATATATCAGTCACCCCAGGGTAAGATCTAAACAGCCCAAAGGGCAAGGTGCAAATTATTTAAAATGTCAGACGTCATTTTAAGTTTTACATGTCCTGGTAGTGAAAAACTCTTAATATTATTTTTCACTACTGCAAGACCTACCTCTCCTAAAGGATAACATTGGTGTCATACATTACATTATATTTAATGAGCTGTGATTTTCAAATGGGAACAGGTAACCTGTTCATATCTGGTGTCTTTGGAATTTTATTAAAACATCCTCTCTTATGGTAAAGTTGGATTTTAAATAACAGTTTTGAAAATGCCACTTCTAGAAAGCTGCCATTCTCTGCCATAACAATTTAGTGGCAGTAGCCTGTCTCTGTGTCACATGACTGGGTGTAGCTGACATTTGAGCTTTGTGTATTCATTCTAGACAGACACACTTGATAGAGAGCTTGGGTGTGTCTGAATGGCCCATCGCCAACAGGATCGGGGGACGCAACTGAGCACAGCCCACTTGCACTTGAATAGATTGTGTCCTGCCTCCACGCAATGAGCTGCACACCCCTTGTAGTTAGGCTGTAGCCAGGACAAGGAAGGCAATATGTCTGTGGAGTTCAACGGGAAACCTCTAGAAACGTCTCCCTCCTGCCAGAGAAAGGACACCAGATATAAATACTGGACCTCAGACTCCAATTCTTCAGTATACGTCTGGACCTGCTGATACTCTGCCAGGAAGATGAGCTGCTGTACTGCTGAAAGGACTGCCACTCTGTTGGACTGCTGCTCTGAAGGAACTGCTGACCTGCTGTGCTGACCTGCTGCCTCCTGCCTTCTTGCCTGTTGGATCAGGACCTCAAACTGACTCCGAGGGCTAGTTGGCTGGCCTCCTGACTACAGCTTCAGGTACAGATGCCTCCCACAAATGTGAACCCAGCACCTGGATGATTCCTACCCTGCCAATTGGTCTCATCCAAGTCCAGGTCGATTGGAAGCAAGTTTGAAGGTACTCTGCTAGCCCATCTGGGGATCCCAACAGAGCTACACTTCTCCTCTGCTGTGTGGTACAATCCCAAGCAAAACTGACACATTGCCTCTGCTGCAAGGTTCTCCCAATGCAAAGGACTTCGCATCGACTCCGCAACCGCATCCGAACCTCTACCTGTGGAAAGCATTCCCGATGCCGGCTTTAACATCTCTCGTCAACAGCAGCCTCGATGAGGAAGATGCAACTTCTTGCATCCCAGCCTCACAGCTCCTCGGAAGAAATGTATCACCTCAACTGCACGATGCATTCTTGACACAGTACTTTATATCGCAATCCCTCATCATTGAGATCCTCGACGATGACGCAGGACCTCGCAGCACCACTCTGCAGCACTGGAACCAATGCATCACCTCGGCTGTGTAATGCATATCCTTGACACGGAACGTTGCAACGCTCTGCAACCAGGACTCCCAGTGGAAAGTAGCCCATTGCCTACTACCATCAATTTCCCTAACACCTCTAAATACAGTATTAAGGGGAGCCCTGGCACCAGGAAATCAGATCCAGTGGAATGAAGGAAGAAGAAAAGCCACAGAGTCGCGAAAGCAAGAACTGCATAAAAAGCAACTGACTTGGCCCCAGCCCTGCTGGACAATTTGCCTATTCTTGACAATTGCACCAAAGTCATCTTGCCCTGCAAGCTGCTGATCTTCCAAAGCCTGGGAGGACTAGGAGCACTTCTCCAAAGACACAGAAACATGAGTGGAACAGTGGAGTTCTTCCCTTACATGTTGCAGGTACCAAAGACAGACTTGTGAGGCTCCAAGAATATGAAAACCTTCCACTGGAAAGCAACAGTGCACCCAAGCCACCTAGCCCAGGCTGAAGTGTACCAAAGGTGCCAGCCTGGTCCAGAGATCCTGACAACCCACGAAGAAGGACACCGAAGAGCAACGAAACCAGAAGATTGCCGTCATGTCTGCCCTTCCATCTCGAAGCTGCACCAAAGACATCTCGCCCTGCAGCTGCTATGCCTCCAAAGCATGGAACCACTACCTGCCCTAAATAAAGACTCAAGAACTCCTGTGGGGCAGCAGAGCTGCTTCCCTGCATCCTGCAGGCACCCCAAAGAAGACTGTAACTGTTCCAAACCGCAAACATCCAACACCACTGCATCTGTGCTTTCTAGTCTGCGCTGCGCTGAAGTAGGCCAATGGTGCCAGTGGTCCCCCCTCCCTCAAGGGACATAGCCCACCTTGGACAAGCCCACTGTGAACTTTCTGAAACCTCTACACCCGTCACTCCTGGAGAAGAGGACTGACCAAAGGTATCCAAACAACCCTGAGCATTGCAAGAGTTGAGCCCTCCTGTTGGGTCAGCCTGACTGGTCCCCCAGTCTGAGCCTACAGCCTATTTTCCCACAGACCAAACTCCATAGACTTGAATGGGGCACCAGACACTGAAAGGCACCTCTGTGCTGACCGAAGGGAACTGTTGGTGCTGTTTTGGATCCTGCCCCATAATCACCTTAAGTCCAGAAGATTGGTCCTGTAAGTCGCTGTAGAGTGCCCAAAAGCAATACACGTTTTTCCTCCGGAGGTTAATATTGCCACAAAGTACTTCCATTTAGATTTAAGTTAACATTGCAGCAAATAGCTTCAATTACTATTTGAAATATCAAAAACCTGTTTTCTAAAAAGCTTCTATTTAAAAAGGCACTTACTGGATTTTGACCTAAAGTAATAAACAGATAAGTGTTATTTTTAAAAATTGGTGAGGATCTCCTTCTTGAGTCATATGTGTCATTTATTGGCTGTGTGTGTGCAACGGATGTCTAACACTCCTCTCTGATAAGCCTAAGGCTGTTCAAACACACTACCTCCTAGAAGAGCAGCTTGAGATTGCTAGACCAAGACCCTGCCCACTAGTAAGGGACTATCTGGCCTCTTTACACTGTACTCCTTTTTTGGTATACCATATAAAGATCCTGCATCCTACAGTACGAGAAAACACTGCTCTGCATTACTTTTGTGTACAACGCAGATATAGATAGTGTGATAAGTGACCGTTTATGGGTGCTTCATATTGAATTAATCATTGATTCTATTTCTTATTTTATGTTTTCCAATTGTTTCCTGTTCTGCACAAAACTCATGTCAGACCTGTCATCCTTAGGGTTGTCTACCCCCAAAGGTTTTGCCCACTCACTTCCACTTTTTATTGTGTCTTTTCCGTTGGTCTTAGGACTCTGAACACTTTACAACTGTTGATCAGTGCTAAGGTGCATGGCTTCTCCCCTAAACATGGTGACATTGGTGTATACCTGATTGGCATATTTAGTGTACTTATAAGTCCCTTGTAAAATGATATACCATATACCCAGGGCCTGTAACCAAAAGACTATTAGTGTGCCTGTAGTATCCATTGTGTCACCCACACAAGTAGCCATTCAAAACAGTCTCAGGCCTGTTATTGCAAGGCGTGTGTATGCAATACACTGCCACTTGGACTTATCATTTAAAACTACTTTTCAAGCCTTAAACGCCCCTTCTATTACATCTAACTCACCCCTAAGGTAGTCCTAACAGCAGGGTGCTGTGTAACTAAAAGTAGGACATGTACTTTTAGGTTTTACATGTCCTAGTAGTGACAGACAGCTAAATTAATTTTTCACTACTGTGAGGCCTACTCCTCTCAGAGGCTAGCATTGGGAACTCCTTAAAACACTTTCAAGCTAAAATTCCGGATCAAAAAGGAGTAGCTGCAATATGCTTTATATCTTTGAAGTTGGATTTACCATTACTATTTTAGAAATGCTACTTTTAGAAAGTGTGTTTGAAACAACAAGGGAACCCCAAGTAAGTCAGCACAGGACCTCAGGGAACAATTTTTTAGGAAACAACAACGGTCCAATGCAACAAGGAATCAAGAAACAAGATAAATACAGACACAATGGATTCTGTATTGAGTGACTTGTCCAGCCGGACAGTAGTCTAAATATGTTTAATTTTAACAAAAATACAGGGAGAATATCCTTCAACAATCTCACGTTGTGGAGCACAAGCCTGTACCCCAATTGAACACAAACACTTTAGTACACTCAAAGTGAACAGGAAAGGGCTTTTAGGCAAAAAAGCTTAAAGTGTTCTAAAAATCGTAATATGAACAGAAATTGTAAGATGCACCTTTACATCAACATAGTACATAGTATAAACACTGTATAAGGCACATAAATTGGTCGACGGCTTTTCGATCCCACTTATAATTCAAAGGGATCATCATCAGGACATTTGGTAAATGCCTAATTGATTGCAAGCCTCTTAAAACCACGTAAACTCCATGGCTATTGTTTGTGCGAGAGTGAAAAGTTGGAGGTCACCAATATCGGGAACCAACCGCTCGGCTCGGGAATCCGATTGTTAAATGTTGCTGGGAGTACCGGTTCAGTCGGTATCTGGTCCCGCTCGATAATACGATCCACAGCTAACAAGTACAAGCTCGGCAATGCAATTTTAGAAAGTGGGCATTTCTCTGTTTTTACTGCTCTGTGTGCTTTACAGCCTGACTACAATACACGACTGGGATCGGTGACAGCTAAACTTTGTGCATTCCCTTTAGTCAGCCACAAACACAGGAAGGGTGAGTGTGACAGCGAACTCATCTGCATTCATCTACATGCTGATAGCCCTTCCTGGGCCGGAAGAGGTAGAGGGAGCTGGCATTTACACCTGAACAGGCATATGCAAAGGGCTGATTACCCCCATAGATATTTAACAAAAAAGTGGCCCCTATGGGGGTAGTGTAGCCCTTGACTTCCACAACAGAGTGTTAGGATCAGGGTACAAACACCTCTAACACAATTAGCTCAAAGTTATATATTCATTTTATTCAATTTATTCTTTGAGATATGCAATTCTATTAATTAGACTTAAATCAATTGTGAGGTGCTCCTAGAGAGTGACGGCACAGTGAAAGTGACTATTGGTGCAAAAAGTGAATTCCTCCTATGTACTATGTGGCTGATAGGAATAGTAGGATATTTCATGTTGGCACCCGTGGAGCAAGTGTTGCTGTCCACCATCAATATATTAAAACACAGTCAACATAGGTTATTTTGTCAACATTTCGACTCCCTAAATATGTATTATTCATAAAGGGATCATAATCTGGATAAAAATTACTTAGGAGACACCTAGAAGTAAACAGACAGATATCAATACAGGGAAGTATTGATATATGTCTGTTTACTTCTAGGTGTCTCCTAGTACCATTACAGTACCTCACCAGGAATGTATGTGATACATGCCAATTGATAGGGGCAACTGGCCCCACAGTAAAGGGTTGTTTTAATCCTCAAAGTATCTTGAATCTTTCATGCTGCAACATAAATAGTGCGAATTAAGTGTCATAAATAATCTATCTAGAATCTTTAAAGAGATGGTAGTTGTATGACCAGCAGTAATTGAATTAAAGAAAAGGCAGCTGAAGTTCGAATTAATTAAATCACATAGCAAAGAACGACAGAGTTTCTGTTCAAAACAGAAAGAAAACTATAACTCATTTTCTATGAGAAAACACAGCTGATCTCAATGTCTACTTCTATATAACCCTTCATTCTTAATTCTGAATGCTAAATGTAGACTGTCAACATTTTCTGAAAATTCCTACAATGCAAATTAATATAAACGTGCTGAGCCCATCAGAAGCAAGACTTGAGCTTTTGATGGATTGAATCGAGTGCTTTTTAAAGGACACTATATTAAAACACTAACTGGGCCCATCAAAGCAGAAGTCTGAAGCTTTACAAAGGTGCAGAGTTCACCTGTAGTTCGGAATAATCCATTTCAATGCAAAGAAAGACAGACACGTGAGACTCATTATCTTTTCCATATGTGAGAAAGCAAAGCCGATCTCAATGCCCACTATCTATACAATTGTTCACATTGAATTCTAACTATAACTTTTGAACACCTATAGTATAAATAAATTAAAATTAAAATTAGACTTACTGTGCCCATCGGCAGCGAGACTTGGGCTTTTAAAGGTGCATGTGCCATCAAGGAATATAACGAATGCGTTTCAAAATCGCACTAAAGGGAAACTGCTTTTGAAATCACCCCTGCCCCTGGCTAGGGGGAAGTATATACAAAGTCTCGGAGTCTTTGGCTGGGCCCAGGATTGGGTCTCAGATGATATCGGTGGTTGTGCCGGATAGGAGATTCAGCAGCCCCGCCCGGGGTGGTTTCGTCATCTCGGGCAGAAGAGGTAGACCCAGGTGTCTCGCTTCGGGGCCTGACAAGTTGACGGCTGTCTTCTCCTGGCTGGCCCTGGCTCTGGAGGGGCGCCGAGTTTTGATCCCCCTCTCTCTCTTCCTCTTGGCCACCTGAGCCGGCGTCGATTGTTTCATCCGTATCCCTGGGATCCCCATCCGGCCTCCCTATTCTTTTGAAGCAGGATACGTTGCGTGTGACGGTTTGTTGGCCGAGACGGGCAGTCACCATAGTTCCCTGAATCTTCTCCACGACCCATCTTTCTGGTTCAAACGGGGTTCTGAATTTCCATCCGGGGTGTCGATCATGTACCACCACGGTGTCCCCCTCCTGTAATCCATGTTGTTTGGCATGTCTCCATTCACTTGCTTTCTGATTTGTGACAGTTCTCCTCGCCTGGATGGTGGCACCGTCTCTTTCTTCCGGGGTCCACGTAGGGGCCGTGGGGATGTGGCCTCGGGGTGCCCTTTTGAACAAGACATGTGCAGGTGCGCATTGTGTGGTACTATGCGGAGTCTGTCGGTATGCGCTCAGGAATTGGTCCAACGCTGTTTCTGGATCTTTGCCATCGTTGACGGCGATGCGGATCGCCCTGTTGAGAGTCCGCATGAGCCTCTCCACTTCGCCATTCGCTTGCGGCCACAATGGTGTGATTCTCCGGTGCTTTATCTTTAGTCCTTCCAGATATGCTTGGAACTCTCGCCCTTGAAAAGGGGGTCCGTTGTCCGATTTCAATTCATCCGGGAGTCCCATCGTAGCAAAGATGTGGTCCAGCACTTTCTTGACTTGTCCGAATGCTGTAGAGGAGAGCAATTCCACGACGGGAAACTTCGAAAATGAGTCCACGACCACCAGTGTGTGCCGACCGTCTGGGAAGCTCCCGAAGTCAATGCTCAGCTTGGTCCATGGTGTTGTTGCCGCTTCTTCGGTGATGACTGGGGCTGGAGCTGGATCCGACCCCGTGATGGTGCAGGCATGACAGGCGCGCACCATGTCGTCCACCATACGATCCATGGCTGGGAACCATACTTTGTTGCGCAAACGGGCTTTTGTCTTGGCAGTTCCCTGGTGGCCAGCGTGTGCTATCGTGAGTATCTGTTGTTGTAGGCTTGCAGGCACCACGATGAGATGTCCTCGCAGGATGATGCCCTCATCTCCGACGCTCAATTCGTGGCGGATCTGCCATAGCTGTTGTCGGGCATGGCTAACTTCTGGTCGAAGTCCTTGTGACCCATCCAGAAATCGAGTCCAATTTCCTCTTTCCAAAGCGTTCTTGACGCGTGTCAGCGTCTCATCCTCCGCGGTGGCTTCTCCTATCTCCGGCAAGGTGAGGGTCTCCGTGCAGGCGGCCATGGACACCATGTGTACAAACTCCTCCACTAGTTGCCCATCCGCCAGCGGGATTGCTTTTCGGGTTACATCTGGGTGCCTGGACAGATAGTCTGCTGGATTGTGGGCACCCGGCCGGAAGATCAGGGTGAAATTGTATCCTTGTAGCTGGACTGCCCATCGTTCAATGCGCGGGGGGGCAAGCCTGGAGGATCCAGTGAACAGTGGTAGGAGTGGCTTGTGGTCGGTTACGATGGTGAAGGGTTGGCCGCAGAGATATAAGTGAAAGTGTTGGCAGGCCCACTTGATGGCTAACGCCTCCCGCTCGATTTGAGCGTAACGCGTTTCGGTGTCTGTGAGGGCCTTGCTCGCATACGCCACCGGCTTCCACTCATTCGGGCCATACTCCTGCAGCAAAACTGCGCCGAGTCCTACGGGGCTGGCGTCTACGACCAGTTCAGTCTTCCTTCGCGGTTGGAAGTAGGCCATCGTGGCCTTATCCAGAAGACTCGCCTTGATTTCCTGGAAGGCATGGTTTGCTGCGCACGTCCATTCCCATTCCTGATCCTGTCTCGTGAGGGTGCGAAGGGGCTCGGCTAGATCAGCCAGGTTGGGTATGAATCGGCCACAGTACGTGGCCATCCCGAGGAAGCTTCTCACTTCGGTAGAGTTCCTTGGCGTGCTGGCATTCTGGATGGCTTCCGCCTTTTTTGGGTCGACCCTGAGTCCTTCGCGCGTGAATCTGTATCCAAAGAAATCCACTGCTTCCTGGTAGAACGAGCACTTCGCTCTGTGGAGGGTTAGTCCATGCTCCTGTAATCTTTGTAGGGTGGACCTGAGATGTGCGTGATGTTCCTCCAGCGTGTTCGAATAAATGAGTATGTCATCGCTCAAGTTGATGACCCCACTCAGCCCGGACAGAACTTCCTTTATTGCATTCTGAAACACCTCGGCCGCTGATGACACTCCGAAACTTAACCTCTTGTATCGCCTGAGTCCGACATGGGTGGATAACGTCGTGATGTACCGGCTATTCTGATCAAGTTCCAACTGGTGGTAGCCCGCGTTGAGGTCAAGTTTAGAGAACCACTTCACCCCGTTGAGGTCGGCAACGATGTCTTCCATGGTGGGCGTGATGTGGCGTTCCCGTTTCACAGCAGTATTCGGCAGCCTCATGTCGACGCACAGTCTGATGGCACCAGGCTGTTTGGGTTTGGGGGCAACCACCAGTGGAGACACCCATGGAGTCGGTCCTGACACCTTCTCGATGACGTCAAGGTCTTCGAGCTTCTTCAGCTCTTCTTCAACCTGAGGACGGAGGTTAAAAGGCACTCTTCTGTGTCGCAAAGCGACGGGACGGATGGAAGTGTCTATGTGCAGTTTGACTTTCTTGCCTTTGAGCTTTCCAAGGCCACTGAAGAGCGCAGGGAATTCTTCCAGCATGGTATCGGCGTGTGATTGGTGGACTTGGTTGGCGAAGAAGACCAGTCCGAGGTCCTCTGCTGTGTTGCAACTGAGCAGTGTACCTTTCTTCCCTTCCGTTACGTGGAACCGGGCTTCCGTTGTGTACTCCCCATTTCGAATGGTGGTGCTGATGACGCCGCGCAGCGGCATGGGTTCGGTGCCGCCATATGTGTATATCCGAGCGTTCGTCGGAGCCAAGGTGGGTTTAGGCGACATTTGTTCATACTGGTCAGAGTCCATGACGTTCACGGAGGCTCCCGTGTCGATGAGTGCTCTGATTTCCGAGCCTTCCACGGATATCGTGCACATGGGCGGTGGCCTCTTCCGGGTGGCTACCCTGCTGACATAGGATACCACATACACCTCATCGTCCTCCTCGTCTTCATAGTACGTCTTCCGACCTTGGGCCTGCGTGTCCGGAGGTGGGTGTTCTTGCTCTAGCAACAGTTGTCGCACTCTGGATGTCATCGACCGAGACCCGGGGTTGCCACTGTCGAGCTCTTCCTCCCGTCGGTTTTCTTTGTATTGCGTCGACGGTCTCCTCCTTGATGGGCGCCATTTTGGGTGCGGCCTGTGGGGCTATGGGGGACCGGAGCGCCAGCTCCATTTCGTCTGCTCTGGAATCCGACAGTTCATGGGAGCGAGCAAGGACAAGAATGGCATCCAACGTGATGCCCGGTTGTCTGAGGATGAGCTTCCGGAGTAGTTTCGATTTGCATCCCACGATAATTTGGTCTCTGATCTCCTCCCATGGTTCGGCAAACGGGCAGCTGCTGGCCAGCCGGCGCAGCCTCGCATAGTACATGTCCACTGATTCAGCCTCAGTTTGCCACGCCCGCTTAAACTTGAACTTCTCATAGTCGGTATTGACCTGGGGGTCAAAGTGGGTATTCAGCGCGGCCACGGCCGCGTCATAGTCATCGTCCTCACCGGTGTTCGGGAGAGATTCGAAAAGGTCGTAAATTTCTGGGCCTCCATACAGGAGCAAGAGTGATCTCTTCACGGTGCTATCGTTTTCTCTGGTCCCTCTAAAGTAGAGGTTCAACCGCCCCAGCCACGCCTTCCATCGTGGCGCCGCAGTGGCTGGGTCCGCGGTCTCGCTGAATGGCGGTATCGGGGCCACCCCAGTGTGAGCATGGGTGACCACGTGAGTGTCTGCACCGCGCCGTGGGGGTGGGCGTGGTGTAGCGGCAGACGTGGCAGGCGCTGTGGGAGCGCCCCCTGTGGCGGCGTCGTTCATGTTGGTGACCCCTCCCTTGGATCACACCCCTCCTGCGCGGGCCGCGCAGCGTGGTACGGGGACAGGGTGGTGAGAATGTGCCTTTATGGATGCCTGACACGCAGCTCCCAAGTGATGTATCAATGGAATTAGCCAGTGCTTGTTTATGAATGCATACACTGCAGTACAGCACCCTCTTCCCCCCGGGCCTGAGCAGGCCGTGTCCGTGGTGTGGGGAGCAGGCAGCAGTCGAGACAGCCCGAGCCTGATTTATAGCCTCAGTCCGTGTCTGGAGCAAAGCACGTGACACCAGCCTCCAGGCCAGAGCAGGCCGAGTGCACGGAGCGGGGCTCCCAGGAGCGGAGAGCGGAGCAGACGTTGGAGGCACCATGCACCAGGGCCTCGGGGCTGACGTGCAGCGTCTCCCCTCTTCGCCCCTCCCCCGCCGGGGCAGCACGCCACAGGAGGCGCGCTCGCGCAGGGCGCACAGCGGGGCGAGCCCCCAGGCAACAGCGCGCACAGCGCGGGGGCGCCGGGCAAGGTCGCGGGGGCGACACCACTCACCCGGCGGCTCCCGCCAGCCGAACACGCTCCGACCGCGGAGACGCGTGGGCGGGGAGCCGACTTGAGCAAAGGCAGCAGGCCGGCGGACGAGCTCCGCGGCCACCGGCAACAGCAGGCAACGGAGCGAGCAGCTCCAGGAGACGGCCAGGCACGCGCGGGGGCGGAACCGGCCTCGTCGCCAGTGTAGTGCGCGAGGTCCGGGCCTCGCACGTGGTATTACTTGGGCAGTAATTGGACACACACACAAGTCAGAGGGTATGCCGGAAAGACCCCGAGCGGTCTACCGCCTTTTATTATATACCTCGGGGCGTGCCCGTCCCGAGGGTGAAGGCGTGCGTGTGTGTGTGTGGTTACAATGTTGTAGAGAGGCCGGGTGGCTCTCTACAAGCGTGACTGTGGGATGGCAATCTTATCCAGCAGAGATGACGTGCCAGATGTAGCATACACATTTAGGTAGTAGCAGGATAATGGCATCATTATGGATTGGAATAAGCCAATTCAATAAAGAATTATTGATCCTTGTATTCATTTACTCTTCTCATTTCCTGATTTTTTTAAAAATAAGATTTATGAAAGTATACTTTTGAAAGTAAATTAGAGGAAAGACCATGGTGCTATGAGTCTCGAAGTCAAACTCAGACTGTGGTTATCCATAGCTTTTAACAACGCAGTGGCGGCTCCTTGAGGGAGTACTGTGGGGCGGTGAGGTGAGCTGGGAGGGGCAGGGTGGGGGTCAGTAAACTCCGGAATAGGGCCGAACGGAGTTGAGAAAATAAATAAAACAAATTACATTGCATGCTGCATCGCCGATTTGGCGTTGCAGCGGTCGCAATGTAATTTGTTTTATTTATTGATTTATTTATTTATTTATTTACTCAACTATGTTTGGCCGTATTCCGGATTTTACTACCCCCAACCCTGCCCCTCCCCTGCCCTGCCGCATCACTCTGCAGTACTCCCTTGAAGAGCCGCCACTGAACGGAGATATGGTTGCAAAGGAAAAGTAGTCCTGGACATCTATAAACACTTGTGTTGCACTTCTAGGACCCACAATATGCATTTAAACTAAATGATATTGAGCGCTGTGTTGGTGGAAAGCTTAACAGACCTGATTACATACAGGCCCTAACATGTATTGACATTGGATGGATTTATGAAGAGCTCTCGCATCGGAGCTTCGAAAGAGCAAATTATTAAAATCAAAGAAGTACAGATACAATTCAAGACTACCTTCGTGATAGAAATCTACTTTTGACAATTTTTAATGTGTTGAAACCATCTAAAAAAGGAAATAAATATTCACATAAACAATGTTTGTTTCCAGTCCTCTATGGTGCTCAAACCCTGGGTTATTCTTGCACATATGGCCATTCTCAATAGCTCTTTACTGGATATCGCCCCCTCTGGGACCCAAAGTCACACGTTCAATTACTTGGCACTCGATGTCCTCGCTGCTGTGCTTGTACTTCTCATAATGGTCAATTAATGGTGCGCCTGTGGTGCCGTATTTTATCCTGCTTCTGTGTTGTAAGATTCTGCAATTCACCTTCTGTGTGGTCTGTCCAATATACAGTAGTTTACAGGGACACCAAATAACATTGATCACATCTTGAGTGTTACAGTTACTAACATTTGTGAGGGCAACATTGATGTTAGAATACATAAAGTTGCAGGTGTTCAAAGTGAATTTGCACACTGGCTACATTTGTAGTAACCTATCACAGCCTGGAGTCCCTAAAGTGTATTTAAATTGATACTGGGTGTTGGGGAAGTGCTGCTTTAACCAGAGTGTCCTTTAAGTGTTTCCCTCGTTTGATTCAGGTGGTCTGCAACAAGGCCCCAGTGCCTTTAATACCGTCTTTTAGACTTCATTGCTTGCTGTACTGAATGTGGTAACACAAACAATTCTGCCCAGGGTGTTATCCCTGGTGCAAGGTTTTAATAATTCTTCTTCATAGTTGCACAGGCTCGTTTCCTGGCTTGTCTAACCAGGCGTCTAGGGTAACCCCTTTCAATCAAGTGTATCTGTCTCCTCAAGGTAGTCTTTTCTTCTCGTGCAATTTCTGCAAATCCGTAAAATTTACTCAAAAGGTAAGCTGTCCTACACAATTCTAGGGTTACTACTGGTGTAATGTAACAGGGTGTTCCTTTCTGTAGGTTACCTGTACAGTGAGAAAAAGATTTTGCCCTGTTCTGATCCTACTCTCAATTCAAGAAAGGGAATATCAGTCTTACTCTGTTCTAAAGTAAATTGAATGTTTCTGGACGAAGCATTTAGCCATGTATAAAAACAATTGAGCTGACCAGATGTGCCTCTCCAGATCAAAAAAATATTGTCTGTGTATTTGGACCATTTTATCACATGTTAAGGTAGGGGTTGTTATTTACAAAAATTCTGTTGGGCTCGAAATGAGACATGAACAAATTCACTATGTCCGGCGTAAAGCCTGCACCCATAGTCACTGTTTTGACTTGATAGTAAAAACAGTTGCCAAACAGGACGTAATTCTTGGCCATAGGTATTTACCAATAGTGCTATCAAGAGACAAGTTGGAACTTGAACTGCTTGCTCTTGTGTATGTAAAATCCCTGATATTATTTTTTATAACTTCCATTTCTGGAATACTAGTGTAAAGTAATTGGATATCCATGGTGACCACGATATCTGTGGAAATATTGCATTTTGAACCTTCATAGATGTTAATAAAGACCATGCTGTCTCGAATATATGAATTGGTAAGGGGTACAAAAGGTTTCAAGAAGAAAGCCAGATATTGCCATAAAGACTCTAGGATTGATCCACAACCTGAAACAATGGGTCTCCCTGGCATATTAGTTAATCTTTAGTGGACTTTAGGTCAATCAATCAGGCAATTATAGGTGCACTACTCACCCGGGAGGGTCTCGAGGTGCTGGGGGGGGAGGGGTGACAGCAGTTTCGTTCAGTTGAAAAGCCAGGTCTTGAGCACCTTCTTGAAGGTGTTTAGTGAGGGGGAGCATCTGATGTTGATCGGGAGCTCATTCCAGGTTTTGTCTGCAATGTAGGAGAAGGATTTTCCCCCTGTTCTGGCTCTGCAGATGCATGGGGTTATAGCGAGGGTGAGGTTGGTGGAGCGGAGGTTTCGTTTGCGTGCGTGGAAGGTGATTTTCTCATTGAGATATTGCGGTCCAGTGTTGTGGATGCATTTGTAGGCGTGGGTGAGTATTTTAAAAGTGACTCTCTTCTCGACCTGGAGCCAGTGGAGCTTCTGTAGGTGTTGGCTGATGTGCTCATGTCAAGGGGATGCTGAGAACAAGTCTGGCTGCGGTGTTCTGTATCGTCTGGCGTTTGCTGAGTAGAGACTTGTTGATGCCGGCGTAGGAAGTATTTCCGTAGTCCAATCTGCTGGTTATGAGTGTGTGGACTACTGTTTTCTTTGACTCGGGGGGATCCATTTGAAGGTATTTTGGAGGATGCGAAGGGTGGAAACAGCTTGACGCAACAGAGTTGAACTGTTTCTTCACCGAGAGGGAGGTGTCGAGTAGGATGCTGAGGTTGGCCCCCAGTGGATGCCTTTCATGGTGGAGGTGGTCTCTTTGGTCGTGACTGGAGTCCAGGAGGTAATGGTGAGCTGGTGGGTGTTGCTGGTGGGTGCGATGGTTGCGGTGTCAGGTGTTTTGTTGTTGAAGTTGGCGTAGAGGTTCATGATTTTTGGAAGTAAGATCCAAGCTTATCACAGAGGTCCTGGGAGGGGGTGATGTCTGTGGTTTCGCTGGGGGGTTGGTAAATTCCTGGATGACGCTGAAGAGTACCTTGGAATTGCTAATGTTTGCAAGGATTTTGCTGCGGATGAAGGTTCTTTTGGTGGTCCTGATGTGTTGGTGGTATTCTATCATGGTGTTCTTGTAGGTGATGTGGTTTTCATCTGTCTTGTTGCTGCACCAGTTTTTTTTAAGGCATCTGCAGGAGCGCCTGGCTTATTGGAGGTCGTGGTGAACCTGATGGCTTTCCTGTGATGCTGTCTGTCGGAGTTGCGTAGCGGGGCGAGCTTGTCTGCGCAGCTGGAGATCCAAGTGTGGAGTCCCCTGGCTGAGAGGTTAGCGTTGGTTGTGGAGGTGACGCGTTTGAGGGTCGAGTTGAGCTGCTCTTCGGTGACTCTGCTCCAGCTTCTTTGCAGAGGGCGCAGTGCAGGCTTAGGTGGCTTAGGTTCGTTGACGAAGAAATGTACGCAGTGGTGGTTAGTCCATGGGTGTTGCATGGTGTGGCTGAAGTGGGTTCTGTTTCCTCCTGCGAAGATGGGGTCAAGGGTGTGTCCTGCCTTGTGGGTGGGCATGGTGATGAGTTGTTTCAGCCCGATGTTGGTGAAGTTGTCGAGGAGGGTGGTGGAGTTGTGGTCGCCTGGGTTGTCGGTGAAAGTTCAGGTATCTGATGAGAATGTAGTTCATTGCGGCAACGGCGTGGGGTGCAATGAGATCGGTGAAGGTGGAGACAAAGGGGGCACAGGAGCTGGGAGGTCTGTCGGCGAGAGTGCCGCAGAGTGTGGAGTAGGGGCTGGTCTGGATCTAGAAGTGTAGGTGTTCGGAGTCAGGGAAGACATCGCTTGCGGTGGAGAGGTGGAGGGAGTTTTTGTGCGCAAATGCGAGTCCTGCTCTCTGGTGGTTGGGGCGATCCTTCCTCTGGATCTTGTATGTAGGTAAGGTATATAATTCTAGTGTTCTTGGGTATTCTTTGTTGAGAAAGGCATGTTCATTCGACCTTGCGGTGTTTTTCATCAGGCGCCGCTGAATAATCAGATTCATCAAGAAAAACCGGCACCGAATATTATCTCAGCATCTCCAAACAGATCACACACTTTGAAAGAACAGGGTGGGAGTCAGGAGTCCGGTCAAAACACCCCAGCGACATCAGGAACAGCAACTTCTAAAGAAGTTAAGGGAATCAGACCCAACGAATGGGGTGAGGAAGGCCTTGTACTAAGGGACGATTGGCACCGGGGGGGGGGTAGATCATCAACTTTACTTATTAACGATGCTAAATTAAAACGAAACACACAAACACTCAGTCTCCCACCAGCAGCCACTCATTAATTGTAAATTTGGGCATGTCCATACACACATGGGACGGCCCACGTTATAATTTACCTGTGTCAAATAGCTTTGAACTCCTCACCACTCTGGATGAGAATGCTTGACAACCAAAAAAAGAGCACTTATGTGGAAGCAGTAATATTACTCCTACCGAAATTATTGATCGACCTCCCCCAAATGTTCTGACCCCCGACGAATGCATAGATGCAGGTGTGAGCATCTTAAACGCTCACAAAGTCGTAGAGGAGGTTTCCAATAGAACTAACATCCAACAGCAGGGGGCGTGTAAAATTCTGTTCTGGAATGTCGCAGGATTAAAAAGCAAAGTGACCGACATGGCCTGGCAGAACTTTACCCGTAAATTTGACATCTTATGTCTTCAAGAGACCTGGGTCATGGACTGTATACACATAATGGGTATAAAACATATCACACCCCCGCAGTAAAATCACACAGCGGGAGGCCGAAAGGGGGACTATGTGTTTACATCTCAAATCTACTGGGGGCACATATCACTAGGATGGTTAGCTCAGAAACCCATTATCAAATTGTCAAGATACATATGGGAGGCTCCTGTACCCTAGCTGTGATCAACTTTTATAATAACGCGGAAAGTGCGCAGCTGGGTGACATACTCGAGAAACTAGATGGGGACATTGCCAGCCTAAACTTAAATGGTCAATCGGAGACAATTCCTATCTGGGGCGGGGATTTTAACTTAAACCTGTGTCCGCTAGCTGAAATAGGGAAGTGTGGCCTTACCTTCGATAAAGATGATCCACCAATCCACTTCCAACACACAGTAAAAGGGGAACTATTTAATGAGATCATGTTTAAACATGATCTGGGATTTACTAACTGTTTGTGTGCACCGATAGTGGAGTTTGGACCCACCTTTATTGGAAGAGGTGCTAAATCGACTATTGACTTTATTATTATGCCAAATCGCCATGCAACCCATATAAAAACATATGAAATTCACCAAACGTCATGAGTGTTCATTTGGCATTAAGCGTGAGTATAGCTACCCCAAACCTAGCTCCTGGGAAACTACACAATAGAACCATGGGGGTTAAGAATATTGAGTTGGCCAGAAAAAACGGATATACCATCCGCTGGGTGAGTCGGGATACGACGGAGTTGAACAAAGCCATCATTAGTAAGGCATTAGACCAAATTCTTATTTGCCTAAGCGACCACCCCACCCATGACGAAGTTTTTAACTCCTTCAATTGTATCACTGAGGTGGTTAAAACTGTTTTAACTTCAGACAGTAAAGGTCCGCATAATCTTAGGAAGGGCTGGTTTAGTAAAGAGTGCACTTAAAGTTACTCAGAACTAAAGAAAGCCCTGCATTGGGTGGAAAGGGATAATCAGGAGATTTGGACTTGCAGGAAAACATACAACGTAGCAAGGAAAAACAGGATGGCCGAGTTAAAAGAAAAGGCATGGAAGAACCTAACTGAAGCAGCTGAGCGTAAAGATATTCGCAATTTCTGGATGGAAGTAAACGCCCCATTTATTAACAGCAATACAGCTGCACCTTCAATTGAGGTGGCCATTGAGGAAAGAGTATGGGTTGACTTTTTTAGTAGTGTTTACTCTTCACAGAGGGTAACTGGAGTTACAACTCAAACCCATGATACTGGTGGGGAAGACCAGCCTTTTTTGCCCATCGAGTTTAATATTTCACTTTAAGATGTTAAGATTGCGGTTAATAAAAACAAGAGTGGTAAGGCTGCTGGCCCCGATGGGATACCTATCGATCTCTATATATATATATATATAAATCCAATTTAGAGTTTTGGGGCCCAATCTTAACCAGAGTCCTACAAGCTTGCTGCGCTGAAGGTTTTATAAACACCTGATCCGAATCAATCATCGTTCCTATTTTTAAAAAAGGTGACCGCGAAAATCCTGCGTGCTACCGTCCAATATCATTGTTGGATTCCTTAATGAAGGTAGTCGGCAGGATAGTTCTAGACAGATTTTAGACATGGATTAACGATGAGGGCATTTTAAGTGATGTATAGTATGGTTTTAGAGCCAGGGTAGGAACAAACGATCAGATTTTAAACCTTAATATTTTGATAGGTAAATACACGCAGGCCAAAAAAGGGAAAATCTATTTGGGCTTCGTAGACCTCACAGCTGCTTTCAATTGTGTTTAACATAATCAACTGTGGGGGGTTCTTAATGAACTAAAGGTTGATCCCGTTTTAATTCAGTTTTTAATGCAGTTATATTCCGGAGCTACAGCAAAAGTCCGTTATAGAATAGAGAGTGAGTGTACAGCCCCATTCAAGGTAGAACTGGGCGTGAGGCAGGGGTGTGTCTTGGCTCCTCTCCTGTTCTCATTATATACGAATGCCCTGGAGCAGGAGTTGGTGTCACACACCAGGGACCCCCCAATAGTTAATTCGCGACCAATATCATCCTTATTATATGCTGACAACGCTGTATTAATGGCCCGTACCCAGATCGGCTTGCAGAGGACGCTCAACTTCTATACCTGTTTTATCGATAAGCTGGGCTTAAAATTGAATGCTAGGAAAAGCTTTGTAATGTTATTTGGGAGGGGAAAAATAATGAACAAAAGTTATTGGGCAGGGGGGATAAGGTGGAAACAACCAATTTGTTTAGCTACTTGGGCATCTTATTTGATAGATATGGCTCCTGGGCCCCAGCAGTTAAAGCCAGGAGCATACTTTTTATGAATTTACAAATGGGGGTGGGGTCGCACACTACTCACAAGATCGAAAGATGATGCATCGCGAACACTTTACTACATTGACCAGAGTCCTTAGGGGCGCCATCGCCGGTGTGTGAGTAGTGTGCGACCCCACCCCCATTTGTAACTTTAAAGCTCCCTTGAGCAGCGGGCTGACGAGCCTGGGATCCCACACCTACGCGCCTGAGTGGTACTATACCTGGCAGATATTGGCAGCCATCGGCAACCCCAGTACACGGCCTATCCCTGCTGATGAGGGGTAATACCCAGAAACACGTGTCCAGGGATGGCGATGACAGCGAAGATAGCAGAAGATCGAAAGATGATGCATCGCGAACACTTTACTACATTGACCAGAGTCCTTAGGGGCGACACCGCCGGTGTGTGAGTAGTGTGCGACCCCACCCCCATTTGTAACTTTAAAGCTCCCTTGAGCAGCGGGCTGACGAGCCTGGGATCCCGCACCTACGCGCCTGAGTGGTACTATACCTGGCAGATATTGGCAGCCATCGGCAACCCCAGTACACGGCCTATCCCTGCTGATGAGGGGTAATACCCCGAAACACGTGTCCAGGGATGGCGATGACAGCGAAGATAGCAGAAGATCGAAAGATGATGCATCGCGAACACTTTACTACATTGACCAGAGTCCTTAGGGGCGACACCGCCGGTGTGTGAGTAGTGTGCGACCCCACCCCCATTTGTAACTTTAAAGCTCCCTTGAGCAGCGGGCTGACGAGCCTGGGATCCCGCACCTACGCGCCTGAGTGGTACTATACCTGGCAGATATTGGCAGCCATCGGCAACCCCAGTACATGGCCTATCCCTGCTGATGAGGGGTAATACCCCGAAACACGTGTCCAGGCATGGCGATGACAGCGAAGATAGCAGAAGATCGAATGATTATGATGCATCGCGAACACTTTACTACATTGACCAGAGTCCTTAGGGGCGACACCGCCGGTGTGTGAGTAGTGTGCGACCCCACCCCCATTTGTAACTTTAAAGCTCCCTTGAGCAGCGGGCTGACGAGCCTGGGATCCCGCACCTACGCGCCTGAGTGGTACTATACCTGGCAGATATTGGCAGCCATCGGCAACCCCAGTACACGGCCTATCCCTGCTGATGAGAGGTAATACCCCGAAACACGTGTCCAGGGATGGCGATGACAGCGAAGATAGCAGAAGATCGAAAGATGATGCATCGCGAACACTTTACTACATTGACCAGAGTCCTTAGGGGCGACACCGCCGGTGTGTGAGTAGTGTGCGACCCCACCCCCATTTGTAACTTTAAAGCTCCCTTGAGCAGCGGGCTGACGAGCCTGGGATCCCGCACCTACGCGCCTGAGTGGTACTATACCTGGCAGATATTGGCAGCCACCGGCAACCCCAGTACACGGCCTATCCCTGCTGATGAGGGGTAATACCCCGAAACACGTGTCCAGGGATGGCGATGACAGCGAAGATAGCAGAAGATCGAAAGATGATGCATCGCGAACACTTTACTACATTGACCATAGTCCTTAGGGGCGACACCGCCGGTGTGTGAGTAGTGTGCGACCCCACCCCCATTTGTAACTTTAAAGCTCCCTTGAGCAGCGGGCTGACGAGCCTGGGATCCCGCACCTACGCGCCTGAGTGGTACTATACCTGGCAGATATTGGCAGCCATCGGCAACCCCAGTACACGGCCTATCCCTGCTGATGAGGGGTAATACCCCGAAACACGTGTCCAGGGATGGCGATGACAGCGAAGATAGCAAAAGATCTAAAGATGATGCATCGCGAACACTTTACTACATTGACCAGAGTCCTTAGGGGCAACACCGCCGGTGTGTGAGTAGTGTGCGACCCCACCCCCATTTGTAACTTTAAAGCTCCCTTGAGCAGCGGGCTGACGAGCCTGGGATCCCGCACCTACGCGCCTGAGTGGTACTATACCTGGCAGATATTGGCAGCCATCGGCAACCCCAGTACACGGCCTATCCCTGCTGATGAGGGGTAATACCCCGAAACACGTGTCCAGGGATGGCGATGACAGCGAAGATAGCAGAAGATCGAAAGATGATGCATCGCGAACACTTTACTACATTGACCAGAGTCCTTAGGGGCGACACCGCCGGTGTGTGAGTAGTGTGCGACCCCACCCCCATTTGTAACTTTAAAGCTCCCTTGAGCAGCGGGCTGACGAGCCTGGGATCCCGCACCTACGCGCCTGAGTGGTACTATACCTGGCAGATATTGGCAGCCATCGGCAACCCCAGTACACGGCCTATCCCTGCTGATGAGGGGTAATACCCCGAAGCACGTGTCCAGGGATGGCGATGACAGCGAAGATAGCAGAAGATCGAAAGATGATGCATCGCGAACACTTTACTACATTGACCAGAGCCCTTAGGGGCGACACCGTCGGTGTGTGAGTAGTGTGCGACCCCACCCCCATTTGATACTTTTTATGAAGTCTACTGCGGCCCTAGCAAACTTCTCAAAGAAACTGGGGAAAAGGCCACCAAAAATTTTTATTAAAATCTATCAAGCAAAATGGGTAAGCATAGAAGTGTATTGGGCTGGAATATGGGGTTTTCAAAACTGCTTTTCAATCCAATGCATAGAAAACGCCTTTCTAAGATTTGTTTTATCAGTCCCAACAAGTGCCCAGGGGCCTCATTTATGAGGCCTTGTGTGAGTTTTGCGCTTCCGATGCGTCACTTTTTGTGACGCATCGGCGGCGTAAAACTTGCCTCCTAATGCGCACTATTTACAAAGTGACGCATCTAAGCAGATGCGTCACTTTGTAAACCCCTGCGCTACATTATACCTGCGTCAGGTATAATGTATGCAGAGGGGGCGTTCACCCGCAAAAAGCCTCGTAATAGTGACGCAGTGAAATCTATGAGATTTCACTGCGTCACTTTTAGGACGCTGTTGCGTCAAAATCTTGCGCCTGCCTCACAGCAGGCGTAAGACTGACGCAAGCCCTTTAACATGGGGCTTTCCCCATGTGAAAGGAAGCATTGCTGGAGGTGCGTCACTTTTGTGACACACTCCAGCAATGCGTCACCTTTGCGCCTACAGATACGTCAGAAATACTGACGTATCTGTAACTCCTTGCGACATGATGCGTCATATTATAAATATGACGCATCAATCATGTCGCAGGGAGAGCGCAGTGAAAAGTGACGCATCGCTGTTTTCACGCAGCGATGCGTCACTTTTCATAAATGATGCCCCCGGTTTTTAACTGCCATGCTGAATTAGGGCTGGCCTATATTTCCGATTTAATTAAGGCCCAACCTCCACTGCTCTGGCACAGAATCTGGTCTACAGAGAGTACGGGCCTTAATAGAGAAATAATAAAAGATGTAATGAACCTAGAAAATGCCCATAAAATTACATGATTAAATTATATTAAAAATGTTATGCATGACATTGGTTATCCGGAATATTACACAACGCCTGATAACATGAGGTCTATCAGTCGAAAAGTGTTTAAAAAGCTTTGTATGAACCATTTGGAAGAAACTAGGAAAATCCTTGAGTTGGTTAAACCTACGGTGGCTTTACATCAAATCATCGTCATTACGTGTGATATTCAACCCTATCTGATACATGTTACGGACAGGTATGGCAGATATCTATTGACCAGATTCAGATTCGGTACCTTCCATCGTTTGATTTCCCTCCCTGTCATAAATGATTGGTCAAGGGAACTCTGCTGCTGTCCATGTAATAACATCTCTGTGCAAAGTACTATACACACAACTCTGTTCTGTAAGTTTTATATCAGTGAAAGGCGCAGATGGTTAATACCCCTATTAAAACAGGGAGGGTGGAGGCAATGCCGCCCAGCCTTTATGCACTTACAGATGCTGGGAAATTTTTACTGTATTGGATCAATGGTGGCCTACTTAAAGAGTGTGATGAGGGCCAGGAAATCTTTAAAAAGTTAAACTGACGTATTTGAAGCGTGTTGGCCCTCCTAATTGCAAAATGGATTAATTAGGCTAGCTCTGGCTAAACAGGGAATAATTGCACTTGCACTTTTAAAGGTTCGACAAATCGCCTGCAATAACCATGTATAGATGAACTTTGTTTGTTTCTATTGATGATGATGTATTTTTATATGCATGTTTTTATGATTTTAAATGTTTAAATCAAATAAAGCTCGTTTTCAAGTTCAAATTCATTCGAGCTTTAAATGCCTTGCTCTAGACCCTATTTCATAATTCGAGCTATCTTTGACCTAAGTATTCATAGCAAGTGGTATCACTTAGCTGGGTAGGTATTTCTGCCTTGTAATCGGATATAGCCTTGATTACAATACCTCCCCCTTAGTCTGCAGATTTAATCACTGCCTATACTCTCATTATGGTTGTGTGATGGAACCACTCATGCGTTTACCATGCATGCGGGTTCCATGCAATCTCAACAACGCAAGTCTTAACCACGAACATGCCTTTACCAAGCATTCCTTTACAATGAGACATTGTTAAGGCATGTACGGTAAAGACATATCCGTGGTTAAGACTTGACAGGTAAGTCTTAACCCCTGCCCCCACACTGAATCCTAAAACTACCCCCTCCATCCGAGCCCTAAAAACATCCCTGCCCCCAGTCTTAATAACTACCCTGCCATTCCCTAAGCCCTAAAATTTCTCCATGAGACCTAACAACTACCATTCCCTCCCATAAGCTCTAAAATGACCCCCCCCTGAGCCCTAAAACGATCCTGACCCCCTAAGCCCTAAAAAGTACTATGATACCCGCCCTGGCCTTGAGCCCTAAAATGGCACCCAAAGCCCCCTCCTTGACATCTAAAACTACTCCCTCCCTCCTAGAAAACAACCCCTCCCCAGCTCTGAAACAACCCCGACCCCCAGCACTGAAAACTACTGTGAACCCCCCAGCCCTGAAAACTACCCCAGCCATGAAAACTAACCTGACCCCCAGCCCTGAAAATTATCCTGTGCCCCCAAAACCATGCAAGCTAACCCCTCCAAGACCCAGCCACAGCCCTAGCCCCACTTACCTCACTGCGTCACATCTTCTCTTGCTTCTGCCAGCCTGCAAGTAGACCCCGCACTGCCTTAACCACAAATATGCCTGGTTATGGCAATCACTTGCGAAGCTGGAACATGCAAGGTTCTGCTCACGTTGTTCCGACTTCATCCTTCTCAATATAGCTAAGATTGTGCTTGACATACCTTCTCTCTTTGCTGAGGGCATCTATGTCTTTGAGCACCATTTTTTCAAATGTTAAAATTTCACTGGACATGGTATCAGATGGTGGTATGAAGGTTGATGATAGTCGCAGGCCTGTGGTATCCCTTAGGAATTGGGAGGAGTTGCCTTCATAGCAAAGATTCAGGCATATTCCCCAACCCCCCATAGATAGCCTGGCAGACAGGTCTGGGATAAAAAGTGGGCGTGTGCACATTAACGGCCTGCTTTGAAGTCACCACCACTTCAAAGGCACATTTGTGTATAAGTACTGGGGCTCTGACCCTACTAAGATAGTACACTACTGGACCTGGGAAGCCCTGACCCAACCAAGGAGATTTTGGTGGGATTAGATATTGAATCTCTCTTAGAGAGTATGCGCCAGAGGGAAACACTATGGGTGGTAGAAGAGATTCTATTTGACCAAGAGTGGTACTTCTGCACATCGAGACTTTTCATTCTGCATCTCGCAGAAATTGAACTTACGAAGAACTTTTTTGAATTTCAGGGCACCTTTTACCTCCAGACCCATGGTACTTCTATGGGTAGAATGTTTGCTCCCAGCCTTGCAGGACTTTACATGGTGTCTTTTGAAGAACAGTTCATCTTCACCCCCACCAGCATCTGGAGTGGAAATATTAAATTGTGGAAGTGATTTATCGATGAGGTGCTCTTGATTTGAGAGGGTGATATCCAGTCTATCACAGATTTTCTAGACTGGCTCAACAGCCAAAATCCCCTCCTGCATTTCACATCAACAGTGACAACTGAATGTCTGCCCTTCCTGGACCTGGAAATTGTCCTGAGGGAGGGCAAACTATAAACACTGGTGTTTCACAAACCAACAGATAGGAATAGCCTCCTTCTGTTTGAAGGTACCCCAAATCGCTAAGGGACAACCTCCCGGTGGGCCAATTCTTACGCCTCCGGAGATACTGCTCCCACACGGGGGACTTCAGGGAGGAAGCTAACAATCTAGTGGGTAAACTGCAGAACAGGAAATACCCACAGAGAATCATCAGACAGGCACAGAAGAGGGCACTAAACTTCAACCGGGAGGTCCTTCTGGAGACAGTGAAAAAACCTTCAACGAACAAAGCAATCTGTGTAACCACCTTTAACACAGCCTCCAACAGTATCAAATGCATTATTACACAGAACTGGAAGATCTTGAACTCCAATGGACTACATCAGGAGATACCTCTCTTCTCCTTCAAAAGAAATAAAAAACATAAGGGACCTTTGAATACACACCAGACCGAGATCTATTCCAGAGAAACCTAATCCACCACAACGGTGAGAGAGTCTGTGGGAACTTCCCCCAGTGACTGGACATACGAGGTGCGGATCATGTGATGTGTGTCACCTGACCGAGAACATGAAACGCATTGACATTGGACGTACCTACCCTTGGAAACAATGTAGGCATACAATTGTAATACCAGCAATGTAATTTACATGATTAGATGCCCCTGCGGCCTTGTGTACTTAGGTATGACGACACACAAAGTCAAAATAAGAATTATGGAACACAGGTCCACAATCAGATGTCAGAAAACAATGACACGCCTGACCACGCACTACAAAGAAAAAAATGCACTCGGTCAACGGCTTGTTCTGGACAGTATTAGATAAACCGAATATCCCACCTACTGCCCATAACATAGAAAATGCCCTGTTCATAAGGGAACAAAAATGGATTTATAGAGGGCGTAGCCATACAACGGGCCTGAAAGATGACATACCTTGGAATGTTCTTAACAAACTGTGATAAACCACAGGGTCAGTTACATGGTGATAATCCAGGATAGAACATGCTGTCCCAGGAACAGGACTTCTCTCCACGTGTTCTTATTCACACCCTTTGGATTTTAGCAACTGCAACGGGAGGACAGGGAGGTACATTCTCCAACACTGGCACCAACATGCTTAAAATTCCAGAAAGGTAACAGGAATACAACGTGAGTCATGCCTCAGACAATGACCAAGTGCACACCACCCTGACATTAGACCGTAAGACGATCTTCACACTTACTACCATCTCAGAAACAGTGGGTTTGGATTGAGTGTATCCTATAAGAACAACCAACCTAGTCCCCATTAGACAAATCCAACAGTTGTAAAGACATCTAGAAACCCTGGGGCGATGTTCAGGAGGTGCCGGTACGGTTCATAGTAAGGCAGCCAACCGCTACACTCCAACATGGAGGCATGAGTTCGGTGTACCAGTTTTTTCAGCACCTCTGATGTCCCTGAGTCACGTGCACCATGTTCTCGGTCACGTGGCCGGACGCAAAGCCGGTTGTAACTGGCATGCAAGGTATTGCTCCCAGTACCTATGCGACGCTGGGAGGTACAAAAACATTTCATTGGTAGCAGGATATTTTTTTTGAGTGAGTTACGAAACATTCATGAACTGAGCATTTACACAGGCTGTGACAATGCTCTACTTCTTAAGGTAGGAGGTAGGGAGATTTTCTTAGGGATCTACTCTTTAGTCCTGATAAAAGCTGGGGAAATTGCATTATCTGGCTGAAACAAGTCGACAGTTTGAAGAGTGGAGGGGTAGTGGGTCCATTATAGACCAGAATACCACCATCCACTGGTTGATTAGAACGTTTTTAATCTAACCGGGAAATCCACCAATAAAGGAAAGTTGCGAGATCCCTGCCTTAGTTTTAACATAGATTTTTCTGCACTTTTTCGTCGATCCTGTATATACTTTTTTCTTGATGTTTGTCTTGTCTCCCCCTCCCTATTGCTCCACCTCTGTCATTGGGTTGTGCGGAGGTGTTGTAGCAGCCCTATGATGAACCATGCCACAAGTTTTTGTGGGCGAGGGGAGTTTATGTGTGTCTTGTCAACTCACCTTTTTTAAATAGCGATATACTTTTAATTGTCCCATTTCTCAGTGTGTGTAGAATCTTATCACAGGGGGTCGAAGTGGGGCATTTCCTTCTACCCCTCATCTACTGTGAGTGAAGCCAGGAGTAAAGACTGTTGTACTACAAATATTGACACTTTGCCTTACTGCTGCTCTGAAGGAACTGCTTTCTGTTTTGCTGAGCTTCCCTGTTGCCTGCTGATCTCTGACCTGCTAAGGACAAGGACTGGATCCATCTCACTTGAACCCAGAGTGACTCCAAGCGCTTGCTGGCTTGTCCCCTGTTTCTAAAGTCTCAGGACCATCAAATACTTCCTACAACCCTACTGCTGGACCCCACAATATATGAGTCCTACAGTGCCTGAGGTGCAAAACATTTCCTGGGCCTTAGCAGAGGGTTCTGCATCTGTTTTGTTTCAAATCGACACAGTGACAACTTTGCACTAATCGAAACCGACACATTGCCCTTCAATGCTGATGAAGTGTCAACTCAAAGACATCTCTGCACGACTCGATGACGACAACGGACCCCCTGTGAAGTTCAATGATGAAGCATAGACTGCATTGTAAACAGGTTCGACGACAATGCAGGACCTGATTGCAAGGCTTGATGACGACACATCACCTCCATCGCCAAAGGGTTCGACGAAGACATGGGATCTTTTTTATAGGCTGCAGGATGATGCATTGGTACGACTGCATGACTCGGAACCAACACATCATGCTCTTGACGTCGACACTTGCTCCATCCAAGGTACTTTGTCAGCGGGACCTGCATGAGTCCTGTAGCCAGCCTGCCCTCCATCGTGGTCTGCCTGAACTTTGGATTTACCCCCGTCTAGCGTGACCTCAAGTAACCCCTTAGTGACATTGTCTTCTAAGCACTATTTATGGCTTATTGTTTAAAAATTCAGGACTGCGGTTCTACTTATTGGATTTTTTGTCATTTTGATCTTGATTTTCTCAAAAAATGGTGTCACTGTGTGTGTGTTGCACAAATACTTGTGATACATAGTCTCATTAGATAGGCGTGACTGCTTGAGTGAGCACAGGTTTTCTTTTTGTATGTATCTAGCGTACCCTTGACTACGATTGTGGTCCTTACTTGGAAAGGGTGCATACATCTGTCAACTAGAGACCCAATTTCTAACAACTCACATTCTAAGGAAAATTTGCATGCCAAAACTGTGACATTTATCCCGCATGGACTTGAACATTATGCTCTTCATTAAAAGAAATTCATCTGCCTTAGTGCACTTCAACTACATTGCTTTTAGGCGTAAGCAAAAACTCACTTCTTTAATTCCATGTTTTATGCATGTCGTTTTTGCGAAAATTATGTTTATTATAAGAATTTTTCTTGACCGTTGTATGCTAGAAAACTAAAGATAAGTTATGCCCTTGCATACAAAAGTCATGCAAGATATTTGGTCAATGTATTTTTTATACTGTTTTTAAATCTACGCAGTGAATTCTACTTGTGCAAAGTATTAAGACACAGCATATTTGGAGTTTCACAGGTTACTATTAGACATTTTCTGTACACACGTTGTATCCCGAGCAAACTCAAGCAGTAGTATTATGCAAATTATGAGTGCAAAAAGAAACGTTGCAATCCAGGTAAGTGATAATCTTCTTCTTTAATATTAAAAACAGCATTCATTTGAGTTCTAGCCAACACGTGTTTCGTCTAATTAGCAGTATATGCATTCAGATTTCCTCAGGGCAACACATGTATTAAGATACTGGCAACACCAATGACTACCAGTTCCAAGCGACGCGTTTAGAAAAAAGGTAAAGGTTTCAAAGTGAAGTCCACAAAAAGCTAACACTTCAGGTGAGAAAGCAGTTGATACCCTCGTCAGGGCATAGTCAAATGATGCAATCAAATAAATTGCATGTTCCAACGAAAGTGGCAGCACGAGTACGGCGTCTTTAGACATTTTCTGCTCGAAAGATTGTCTCAGAAGTGAAAATGACTTGTAAAGCGTAATCTAGTGAAAAACAATTGTTACACAAAATGTGCATAGCCTAAAAACCATCAGAGTTGGCGCTTGCGTCAAACAATGGGACAGGCTTAATGCTTTCCAGAAATTGGCATATCTCAACCAAACCCATCTAAAATATCATATAAATATGCATGCATGAGCATTTAAGCGTTTGACCTAGGACTGGGCATCATGTTAGGTGGAATCTTTTTTATTTATTTATTTATTTTATGCATTTTTATAAAGCACGGATTTTACCCGAAGGTGTCAGAGCGCTGTACAATAGAACCAGTTACGTTACATGAGAGAAATGTAGCAGGACAAGAATCAAACACAGCAGGCAAAAGGAACACAATATCACACACAGCAAGCAAGGAATGTATAAAAAATAAATAAATATAACAAATTTACAATGACTAACAAACTTTCTGGCGGGGTCTGAGAATGAAGGAATTAGTTCTGAAAGTGTCTAGAAGAGATCTGAGGTCCGCCCTGAAGATCTGGATGGAGGTGGTGGCACGGAGCAAAGGAGGAAGCGAGCTCCAGACCCCCACTGCATCACCCGAGAACAATTGAGCCATCAACCCCTCCCCCCGAAGGCGGGGGGCCCAAGCAGGAACCCCTCCACATCCCGAGAAGGTCCCAAGCCTCCAGACACTTCCAGTCCACTCGCCAGATAGTGAGGAGAGGAAGAGTGCCAGGCAAAAAACTCAATCTAATCTCCCACATCAATTCCATTGCAAAGTCTGCTCGATACCAACTGCGCCTTCTTTGGGGAATTTGTTGCTTCTTCCTGGAGCAAGACATTAAAACCCTGGTCCAATCGTTGGTCCTCTCTAGACTGGACTACTGCAATTCTCTTCTTACTGGCCTCCCCAAATCCCACCTGTCCCTCCTTAAATCTGATCTCCATTCAGCAGCTTGTTTCAATTATAGGGCCAAAAGAAGCAATCACATCACACCCATGTTATCCACCCTCCGCTGGCTTCCCATCGAGGCAAGATCTATCTACAAGACTGCCTTGCACTCCTCCTCTCCTCGCTTCCCGGCGAACAAATTGAAACTTTCCGGAGGCTCTAGACCACCACGCAATGTGGAAAACTTACTGCTCGAACCTCCCACCTCCAAGAAGGAAAGATCATCGGCCCAATCCCCCCCAGGCAACGGGGCGAGAATCCAGGACCTACCTTCGCCTCAGCTCAGGACCACCACCTCCTCCCAGGCCCCTAAAACCGACCTCAAAGCTCCTCTCCTCCAAAGACACTTCTCAATTTAATTCACGCACTCTCTATTCTCTGAAGGAAGACCTTCCATTATGGAAAAATGTTATTCTCCATGACTATGGAAGTGCCTTCCCAGTGTGTTCTTGTGGTTTGAGTGTCACCATTTATTGCAGTATTATCCTTCTACCTGTGTTTGGTATTCTTTTGTAACATGCGCACGTCACTTTTCTCTTGTAATACACTGTTTGCTACCTCTTACATTTTGTTTGCTTTAGATACTTGCACATGAGCCACCATTGCCTAGGTAACGTTTGTTCTTGTGTTTGAGTGTCTACCATTTATTGCAGTACTATACCTCTACTTGTACATTGTACGCTTTTGTAACCTGCACACCTGTCACTTTCTCCTCCTGTAATGTACCGTTTGCTACCTCTTGTATTTTGTTTGCTCACAATTGTCACTATTGCCTCATGTAACAACGTTTGCTTTTGTAATTTGTTCACTTGTAATCTTCTCCTCTTGTATCAGTACTGTTCCTATTTTGAAGCGCTCTGACACCTTTGGGTAAAGTTTGCGCTATATAAAAACGCATAAAATAAAAAAAAGATGTAAGCCGTTTTGTAAATAGCTCTAGCCTCGATGGGAAGCCATCAGAGAGAAGACAGGATAGGAGTGATGTGGTCACTTCATTTAGACCCTGAAATGAAGCGAGCTGTTGAATGGAGGACGGATTTGAGGGGGAGAAGTGAGATTTGGGAAGGCCAGTCAGAAGAGAATTACAATAATCCAGTCTAGAGAGAACTAGAGATTGGACCAAGGTTTTTAGGTCTTTCTCAGGGAAGAACCGATGAATCCCCCACAGAAGGCGCAGCTGATAACGTGCGTTCTTGGCAATGGAGTTGATGTGTGAAATTAGGTTGAGTCCTTTGTCAAGTATGACACCTAGGGATTTAGCGCAGTCGACAATGATGGGGTTACTGTTGAGTAAATTCAGCTGATCCATCCAGGATTGAGCAGGAGGCGGGGAGAGAGATTTAGATAGGAGGAGGAATTCAGTTTTGGAGGGATTGAGAATGATATGGTGAACTAACATCCAGTTGTGAATAGAGTTGAGAGTAGAGTTGACTAGTGAGAGATCTTTTGAAGAAGACACGTTGAGGTAGATTTGGGTGTCATCCGCATAGAGATGGTAAAGGATTCCAGATTTGCTTAGGAGGTTTCCTAATGGTTCCAGATAGAGATTAAACAGAGTGGGTGCAAGGATAGAACCTTGAGGTACGCCTTGACCAACCACTAGTGGAGACGAGAGACTGTTCGCAATCTTGGTCATTTGGGATTTGTCCAAGAGGAATGAGGCAAACCATTTAAGCACTGTGCCTTCCACGCTCATTCTCTGTTGAAGAGTGTTAAGGAGGGTGTTGTGATTAACAGTGTCAAAGGCTGCAGAGAGGTCAAGAAGAATCAGAAGGCACGATTCCCCCGAATTGAGTCTATGCAGCGCATCATCGATCACTTGCAGCATTGCTGTTTCAGTGCTGCAATTTTGAATAAAGCCAGACTGGAACATGTCAAGGAGATTATTGTCCATAATGTGTTTGGAAAGTTGTTTTGCAACACATTTTTCTGTGATCTTTCAAAGAAAAGGGAGATTGGCGATGGGGCAGAAGTTATTGAGGTTGTTCGCATCTGCAGAGGATTTTTTTAGAAGGGGGTAACCTGTCCTGTTTTGAGGACAGCTGGGAGGGATCCTTGACTGAGGAAGAGATTAACTAGCCTGGTCCAATAGGAGAGAATATTGGTATAGAAATAAATGGCGATGACACTAGGTATGGGGTCAGAAGAATAGTTGGAGGGTTCTGTTTTGAGGATGCATTTGAGGAGGTCATCTTGCGAGATGGCGGCAAAGTTCTGCCAAGTGACTAAGGATTTTCGCTCCTCAATGGGGGTGGGGCGGGTGACCTGATCCACCAGTGATTTGACCTTTTCATCAAAGAATATAGCAAATTCAGTTGCTTTCTTTGAAGCATCCTGCCCACTATATTGTGGTAGGAAAGTATCTATTGCATGGCGTGAGTTATTATTTAGGAAAAAGTTAATCCAAGACATTTGACAATGCTGTGTTGTGATGCATAATATACTGAAACCTGCAAGTGCAACTAAATGTATGCAGTCATAATGGGTACCTTTACCTCTTATGAGACCAGTGTCAACTAACATGAATTCTCCTGTCCTGACGCTGTTTAATGTGGCTTAAAGTAAACTAAATGAAAAATAGAAATACTGTGCTGGGATCAAAAGGTTTCTGGGCTAAAATCCTCAATAAATAAAATTCCTATAAAGCATTTGAGCCTTTAAAGAAAATCTTGCTGGTAATGAAGCCAGGAAGAACATATAATTCACATCTCAGTGTGGTTGCTCTTTTTAATGCTTTGTCTAAATAAAAAAGTGGTTGAGGTAAAAATGTTAACTCTGCGTGAAAGTTTATTTTAGACCTTTATCCCTATTTACTGCTACAGTAATGAGTGCAGCAACACCAAGGAGAACGCAGAATTAAGTATTTCAGAACCAGGGTGAATTTCTGAAAGACTGCGGCAAGTGCAAAAAGAGGTCAGACAAAGCCGCCATTAGGCCCTAGAGACCTAAGGGAGAGTGATTGAGATCATGTGGGCTACCATAACCCCTGCGTGGACCAAAGGACTGCCTAATGGGGCAATGAAGTTGCTGGGAAAATCGAATGGAGTGAAAATGAGGTCATGCAGAGCCACAAAGAGGTTAATTAAGTCATACAGGACTGCAATTAGGCCATGGCAGATCAACGGGAGTGCAACTGGTGTTAAGCAAGGCCACCATGAGAAAAATATAGGACACATCACAAAATAATACCTCCTTCAATATTCTATACCAATATTTGCCATACTAATTTACAAACATGTATCTGCAGTAATCACGCTGTTCAATTGCATAATTTAGCAACTCATCAATGTAACTGTAAGTAAATATATAGCTGGCACATTAGCACTCTTACAATATTTTCCCCCAGATGCATCAACAACCCATTTAGCGATTCCTTAATAGCGAAAAATACCGATTCGCTATTAAGGAATAGCAAAATGGAATGCATCAAGAAATCACTAAAAAAATAGCGATTTCTTAGAATTCCTTAATTGCGACTCCCAAATTGCAAGTCGCAATTAAGGAATACCTCCCCATTCATTCGTATAGGCCTAGAGGCCCATAGGAATGAATGGTAAAACAATCTCAATTTGCGAGTCGCAATTAGCGATTCGCAAATTGAAATTGCGATTTCAAGTGTGCAGGGGTGTCCAAAGGACACCCTGTTGCACCCCTGAAATTGATCTGTGCACATATGTTGCGCACACACATGCCCTTAGGGCATGTGTGTGCGCAACATGAAACTTTGAAAAATGCACTTTAGTGCATTTATCAAAGTTTTTGCAAATTACCATGAAGTTGTACTTCATGGTAATTTGCGTGCCCTATTAGTGAATTTGCTATTTTTAAAACTTTCATGCATTGCATTTAAGGAATCTCAATTTGAGATTCCTTAAATGCAAATAATCGCAATTTAGCGATTTCTCAATTAACGATTTTTGCATTTGGGATGATGCATCCCAAATGCAAAAATACCGGTCGCAAAGGGGCAGATTCTGAGAATCTGCCCCTTTGCGAGCGGATTTTTGTTTGATGCATCTAGCTGTAAGTCTTTTTAGTTTCTGCTACAGCTTTAGTTGTCTGAGTTGACTATTGTGACTTTAACATATACTAGCCAGTGCTCCCAGTAACAGGGTTGTATAGCTCTCTGATCCTGATTCAATCGCTTTCCTCTATACTCTTGTGCTTTTCTTGCTTCTAAATATTTTAGTCTCACTGTGCTTTGATTGGATGAGTTGGTTATTTTTACTGCTATCGTTAGGCAATTATTTTCCCTTTTGCATGTTGCTTTAGCGTTTTGCTTTTCGCAGTGACTGGAGTGCATGGCCCTTCATATTTTTGTAGGCTTTCAATGCTTTTAACCCTTCCGTTTATTGTTGGTACCCTTCAGTGTTTACTCTCCTCATCACACTGCAGCCCTCTCTGTTCCATGAGACTGATGACTTCTGCCTTGACATTGCAGAAAACCACTCAGCGACTTTGGAAAATACAAGTGATTGTACCAGTTTTCATTTTGAGGGTGACTTCTTTAAAAAAAAATCCCCTGGACACAGAGCTGCGTTGATGATTTTCAGCGTTGGGGCTTTTATTTAAGCCATAGGAAAAAAGGAAAAAGAATTTGATTTTCCAAAGTGAATGTGTAAATGTATATGTTGAAGTTACACTCTCTGATCAAAATATAAGCACAATCGAGATTTTCGCCGTTGTTCCTCATTTAAGGACATTTGATCTGTTCATAAATCTTTATTATCTAGAGAATGATGGCGTAATGAAGGGGTGGAAGCCTGTGTGAGACGTGAGTCTGTTTCCAAGAACCTCTTGTAGTGACTTTAAGTACTACAGCCTGGTACAGAAAACATGTCTGTCTTACACAAGGAACCTCTATTAACGGCTTAAGGACAGCAGCCTCCTAAAACAAATATATGTGTCTGAATCGAGGGACCTTGATCAACTACTTAAGGTACACTAGACTTGAACAGAAATCATTTGTATAATATTCAATGGATCTTTGTCAACAGCATAGGATATGCAGAAGCATCAATAAAGTGCAGATTGTAGCTTTTAAGGGTAAGCAAATATTTTCTTTGAAATCGCAAGATCTATTGGCTTGGTCAATGCATGTTTTATTAATATCAGTTTAGCTCCATTGTCCAAAATGACATTTGCATCCTCATTTTATCCTTTAACATTCATTTAACAGTTCAGATTCACAAAACAGTCATGGAACGCAGCACAGTAGCCAAAAATTAAGAGATATGGCTCTCTTCTCCCGGCAGGGGTGGCCCCTTCATTGTGGAGGGGGAGCGTCACCCCACTGCTGAAACCAGTAGACCTGTGTAAAATGAAATCATAATAAAGCAGTTATGAAACTGCTTTATTATCATTTAATTTTACTCCAGAGCTAAGCCACAGCGTTTAGGGCAGGCTCAGGGCTCTGCAACTGTGCATGTGGCTTTGGCCAGCAGTCCACGGCTGACCAAACTGACATGTTCACTTGACTATCTCCAGGCTATTGCTTGGAGATAACGGCAGGCTCAGGAGCACAGGCTCCTAGTCCGTGGTGGAGTGTGGAACCAGCCCGCTCTGCCCAATCCTGACGCTTCTCTCTTGCTGGGTAATACCATCATTAGAGTAGCATCTGGATTGACGCTGGGGTCTCTGACAGCCTGTGTGAGCATTGGTGCTGAGGAGGCCGTAAGGCAGCAGATGTTTGGCTGAAGGTACGTTTTTTGACATCCCCCCTGCCCCACAATTTCCCCTGACTGCAGCCGTAACTGAGGGCCAGCGCAGATTTTAGCTGCCGTACACTAGGCACACACCTTTGTGCCATAGTGCAATGGTGTGCTCCTGGGCCTACCATAGTTTAATCTACAGTTGGTTCTGTCTGGTGATTCAAGTGTAGTATTTAGTAATCAATACAACACAACAAGGAAAGTTTTGTCAACGTCAAATTAAAAAATATAAATATTTTAAGAATAGCCAACAAAACACACCAAAACCACTAAGTCATTAGTTCAGAAACCGTATTTACCCTGTTTGAAGAAAAATATATGGCTGTCACATGAAATTGTTTTATCAACAAATGGGTAGAGTGAATCTTGTGAATCAAGTTCAATAAAGTTATAAAGTGATATCATGAGTGAAAACTATACAAAACACATACAAATAAAACAAATAAATCCTTTGGGGATCCGTTGCGGGCCCCGGGGGTGGAGAGGTGCACTTGGGGACTACTGATGGTACACCCCCACATTGCCATACTCAAGTTGGAAGTCACCGTGCGGTGTCTGCCATGTTGTGCATGGCAATGCACGGCGTGCCTCTTTGGCATTGCGGCTGTAAGCAGCACCCGCCTCAGTGTCAAAGATAAGGACTGCGACTGCCATGGTGGTGGTGGCATCCTAATTTGCGGTAGCGGGACCGCCGCACTGCTGGCAGCTGGTCCCAACACTTCTAGTCCGCCTGCCATACTAATGGGGCCCAAAGTGCTTTTGGTGTGTTTCGTTTGCTATTCTTAAAATATTGATATTTTTGAATTTGACGCTGACAAAACTTTCCTTGTTGTGTTGTATTGATTACTAAATACTAAGCAATTGAGCCAGCCGACAGAAACAACTGTAGATTATATTATCAACACCCAGGTTCTGAGGGACACAGGGTTACCCCAATACACTTAATGAGTCTACCGTAGGTTTTGTACTGGAAAGGTAGCCTTCCAGTACAAATACTATGCTTAGACACACTTTAAAACTTTTCCCACTGTGCATGTGTGCTGCACTGCACATTACACATGCAAAGTCGGAAAAGAAAGGATAAATAAAAACATTTCTCCTTTTAAGGCCGCCTTTCAAATGGCATTAACTATTGGCTCTAAGCCCTGTCTACTACTGTTTGTAGATAGGGTTTTGCATCAAAAGGCATGGGACGTTGCATGGCAATGCCCTTGAACACCCATGTAATGCCCCCTTGGTGCTAAGTAATGCAAAGCAGTGCTTTGCACTGCGTTGTGTTACTTTCAGGGTACTTTTCAGCGCAAATCAAGTTTTGCACTGAAAAGTAAATGAGGAAAACGCATTTTGTGTTGGTTTGCGTCACTTTTGTAATGCTAGTTTCAAAATGTTTGTAAATCTACTCCTTAGTTTCTACACATCACAATTTGTTGAATCCGTTCACCCATAAACAATCCCATTCCTTTAACTTCCTTTTACATCTCTGGTAAGTAGCCCTCGTAAAAGATCATCAAGAATTAGATCATCTACCTCTTATTTTCATGACAAGCCCATTCTCCTAAAAGTACCTCTTTTTCTCAGTGTAAAACTGAATAATGAAACCCAAATATTCCAACCCAGTGGGCTTCAGCATCTGACCGTCGGCTCAACAATTATTTGCTTAATAATACTCTTCTTGTTACTCTAGGTGACATATGTTTGCTTCTTGTAATCCTCTGAGCCATACGATGTCCAGTTTATCGATCCCTAACAGCTCATTTTCTATTAACTTTCCTTTGATGTCATCTTCTCTTGTTGTTGGTTATTTACAATCTCTATACAACCTCTATTGTGCTAACATGTGGCCTTTAAAACAACACTGTCTGGCAAACATGTGACCTTTTTAACTACAGTTATAATGGTAAAATGCTAACGTTGCAGCTAAGGGACTGGCTCCTCTCTCTTGCTTCTTAACATTTCCATCCACCAAGATGGCAGATCAAGGAATTTTCTCTCATTAAAACTAATCAACCACCTTAGAAATGTGTACTTGATCTATAACAGCCTAAAATCGTAGTCTCCAGGTACTTCAAAATGAGCCTGATTTGTTTGTAAACAGATGTTTATTGAACCAAATAACAAATAGCAGCATTGTTGTTCTCACAGGAAGTTACAGGAGAAAAATAACTGAACTGAGCAATCAAAGCAATATACAGTATGGGCCTTTGGCAGTTTATCATCCATGATGGGAATTCCAAATCACTGAAGATAACAAAATGGAAAATAATAATCAAATGTCTGATTATGTGTCCAGAGTCCAATATAATTCAATGTGCTCAAGGCCATCATAAGATATTGAACAACAAGTAATCAAACAAAACCCTTATCCCCACCCACATCCCGTGGCTTCAGCCTCCCCTCCAGAGTAGGCAAAAGGAGGAACCAATGGAAAAGAATGTAAGAGTATAGTAACTTCTCTCCTTTCAGTATTAAATCTTCGTATCAATGTCCGTGGTTAGTAGGGACACTGGAAAGACGAAAACCAGACCAGGAGTCAAGCATAATCAAAGTGCAGGGCTGAATATGGGGATGAAAGATTCTTCTGTGGGGTGCTTAAGCAGGCCCTCATCATCACTCACACCTCCCTGGAAATCTGCAAGCACGATGTCCCACACTTTAGCAAAGTCCATGGGACTTCTACCCTGACGCAGCTCTCAGTGTAATGTTACTCCGACGTCCTTCAGCAAGTTTCCAAAGTGATGGGGCAGTGGGGCTGGGTGTGGAGGATTTTTCTTGACAGACAACAATGAGGGAAATGTATTAATTTATTTAATTTTGTCCTCGTGGTGGTCTATCAAATCCCCCCGAACCCATTCTCACTGCATATGCATAGCAGGGCGAGGGAAGAGACCCAAGAAGCAAAAACATGGTATGGGCATGAGGGTAACTGTCTGCAACCTCAGTTCAATATGAGATCAACTGGGGCCAGCTCCAGAACATATGAAGAATATCCCTAAGGCAACATGGCAACACAAGCAATCGGGAGGGGCTGGCAGACAATAGATGCTGAGCTTCAGGGGCATAACTTAAATCCTATGGAGGATATTGAAGAGTATCTGAAGCAAGCATGTTGGGTAATCTTAGGCACTGCCTCTTACATTTTGATCCAGTCTTCTTCTGACAGAAGAGAACCCAGGTCAGTTTTCCAGCGATCTCACAATACTGCAAAAGGGGGGGAAAAATTCAAGTCATTTTTATTGAGTTTTCCAAAAAAGTGAACAAATAAGTAAATAATGGTAAACACAATGCTAATGATATAAACAAAAAGAAATGCAAAGTAAATAGAAATTGAAACAAACAAAACTGCAGATTACTCAAGTGCCTTACCATGGGAGTCGCAGTGAAGCTGTAGTGACATACAGGTGGACAATCAAGCACAGTAACACCCAAATAATAGTGTAAAATACGATACAGAACAGGGGTGTCGTGCAAGTACAGTTACACAGTATTAATAATAGAGAGTACAATACATTACTGGTGGAGCACAGAGGATATGGCGTTCGATAAGCATTACCTTGTGGAGAGTGTGAGTCAATTTTCACAGAGGGTCGTATGAGAAGGGAAAGGCATCAAGGGATTTCCAAAACTTCCTGTGTGATTTGCACCAGGGAGAGGCGTGAAGTGTGACATTGTCAGCTCCTTTGAGGATGGATAACAATTCTTGCCACATCCTAAAGGAGACTTCTTTGGAATTTTTCGACTTATTAAGAACAATTGTACAGGCTAAAATAATCATGATATCTAATAAGCATTGGTCATTCACATCTTTGATCTTGGGGTCCAGAGCACCTAGAAGAATATTTGAAAATTCCCTTGGGGCGACAATGTTGAAATTATTATTTATGCATTTGTAGATCTTATCCCAATATGCTTGTAAGATAGGGCATTGGAAGAGCATGTGGGCGAGATTATCAACCTGATATTTACAATTCCAGCATGTAGGGCATTCGCTAAGATTAAGTTTAAAGATCCTCTTAGGGGTCCAATATGTCCTAATTATTAACATAAGCTTGGTTTGCGATAATATTGGGGAGATTTTTTTCGAGAAGGAGGTGATATGAATCTTCTCCCAGTCGAATGAGATGTTGCTAGAGTTAGTTTTGGATTCCCATTTTACCTCACATTTCCTGTGAGATTTGTGAGGCTTAGGGGATAGGAGTTTGTAAACTTTAGATACGGTGTGACCTGATTTCAGTAGCTGAAGCATCTTTGAGAGAATCGAAGGATCAGAAGGCTTAATAGAGCCCAACGTGCGGAGTGATTTTAGTTATAGGAGTTTGTAAAAATCTGACGGATGTAGTCCGTTTCGAGATTGGAGAAAGGTAGGGGGAGGGTCTTTGTAAAAAGGTCTTTGACTAGATTAACCACTTTTGGACCAATGTTCCCAATGGAGCATCTCTCCATTAACCTTCAGGTTTGGTTCCTGCCAGAGAGAGGTCAAGTTGCATTTGTTCGTTTTTAGTGCAGAGAAGTGTTCTAGACGTAAAAGTGCTCTCTTAGTGTTAAGCAAAATATATTCTGAATGGGGAATGGAAGATATATCCATAGCTGGGAGAGCAGGCAAAGGCATATCGTTGATGACTGATCTTTCTATGTCCAACCGTACTGGGGTATAGTTCGCCTGGGCGAGTAGCCAGTTAGATCCCTGTTTACAAAGAAACACTGTTTGATAGCTCCTAAAGTTCGGAAGGCCCAGACCACCTTTATCTTTGGGCAATTGAAGTTTTTTCATAGATATTCTGAGTCTCTTACCTTGCCAAAGGAATGTGTTAAAAAGCTTATAGATCCTATACAGGAAATCATTTGGGGGCGTCATTGGTAACATGCTGGCCAGATAGTTAACAAGAGGAGTAATCATCATTTTTTATGTCTCAGCCCTTCCCCACCATGATAAAATTAAGGTGACCAACCATATAATAATTAAGAAATTTTCTTGAAGAGAGCATTTTCATTGGTCTGAAGAGTGGTGATCAGATCTCTCGTGAGGTCTAAGCCAAGATATTTGAAGCAGTTGCGTTGCCATAAGAGACCCAAGTTGCCAATAATTTATTTCCCGCCACTGTTGCAAATGCTTCTATTGAAGACATAAGAGCAGGGATAGCAGCTTGCGCATTCTCGGTAACAACTAACACGTCATCCACGTAAGCAGGTATTTTGACCGTGCAATTGTTGAAACGTATCCCTGTGATCTGTTTATTGTTCCTAAGCTGATAGAGGAAAGGTTCAATTGCAAGACGTAATAGAGACGGGGAGAGAGGGCAGCCCTGCCTTCGTCCCTGTTCTTATTTAAAGGAAAATGAGAGGCACTCTCCTGCTCTGAGGGGTTTGAATAAAGAGCCATAGCCATATGCGTAAAATTCTCACCCAAATTAAATGTATCAAGTGTTGCTTTCAAGTAGGTTGGATCAACTTTGTCGAAAGCCTTTTCAGCATCCAAAGTGATAGCAACTGTTGGTGAGTCAGTAAGTTTGCTTTCCAAGGACATGTGCTAGAATACGAGTATTATCACTAGAAAGTCTGTTTTTAAAAAAAATAACTTGTGAGGGGTGAATGAGTTTGGGTAAAAAACTTTGGAGGAGCTTATCGAGGATCATTGCATAAATTTTGCAGTCTAAATTAATTAAAGATATCGGTCTATACTTTTTAGGGAGCGATAGGTCCTTCCCTTCTTTGGGAATTACTGCTATGATAGCTTCTGCTGGTGTCCCAATAATCAGACCAGAGTCACTAAATGTGTTGAACATCAGGGCCCGGGGCCTTCCCAACTTTAAGGGCCTTAATCCTGTCTTTGATTTCTACAGTGAAAATTGGGCTGTTAATTGACATTTTTTCTTGTTCTGAGAGGGTCGGCAGAATACATTTATTGAGATAGTCCTGTATTTTTGTGTTGTCCAGATCCTGGTTCGTACTATATAAAGTACTATAAAAAACGTAAAAAATATATGCAATGTTATTATGGTCAGAGTGGATTAAACATTTTGGGTCTATTAGGGTCTTAATCGCGTTCTTCTGCATTTGGAATTTTAAGAATGGCGCTAAGTTCTCCCCTGCCTTTTTGGATTTACAAAGTTTACTGCGTTTTTGTTTGTTTATCTATATCCCTGCCCTGTCACTTACTATTTTATTATACTCGTATTTCTTTTTCACTATTTCGTGCAAGACTGAGGTGTCCCTGGATATTACATGCTTCTCTTCTAATATAGCAATCTCTTTTTCTATCATTTCAAGATTTTTATTGGAGTCCTTATTCATGGCAGATCTAATTTTGATACACTCTCCTCTCATGGTGCTTTTTAATACCTCCCATCTTGTGAGGTTTGAGGTGTCACTTTTTTTATTAGACACTAGGTAGTTCTGTATTGCACTTTCAATGATTTGTCGATGTGACTCTTTTTCTAAGACTTCATTATTAAGTCTACAGAGAGATTGTTTTTTAAAAGGCTTCGGGTCAGTTATAGACAGGCTGATGCATGAGTGTTCTGAGATCACCCTTGGTCCGATCGAGGTTTGTTCAATCTTAGCAATGGCGTTACCTGAAATAAGTAGGTAGTCAATGCGTAAATAGGAGTTATGTGGAGATGAATAGAAGGTAAACTCCCTCCCAGTGGGATATTGAAGCCTCCATGTGTCTATCAAATTGCAGCATGTGCAAAGATTCATAAGGGCTTTGTGAGGGTTGTTGGTGCGAAAAGGACAACAAATCCCTTTCTAAGGCCGGGTCCATGGGTAGGTTAAAATCACCCGCTAATATGTGCATGGCAGTGTCTGTGATTGTATCAATTTGCTTGCTTAGATCTTCCCAGAAGTCTGTGTCTTCCTTATTAGGGGCATAAATATTAGTAATGTAAAATTCCGTATTGTCTTTTGCCTGAGGGGTAGCTCACCTGTGTTCAGGAGGAGGAGCGAGGAGCGAGGCAAACGCTGACTCATCGCTGGTGCAAGAGGCTGCCGCAAGAGACGAGAGGCTGCCGCTTTGGTGCTCGTTGCACCCCGCCTCCCCCGCGGGGGTTGCCGTGGCCGGTTTGCACATTTGCCGGGCTGTGACGGCCTCCCCGGGAAGAAGGAGCCTATCCTGCCTGACCTCCGAGGCTGAGGCAGGAACTGCAGCAAGCCGCGAGAGGCACCCACGAGAGGCACTTACCGGCGCTAACATCCAGGTGACGGGGGCAGTGTGGAAAAAGAAATTGTTGTGCCTGGCTTTGCTGACCCCTGTCTTCCGCTGCGACTGAGGTGGGGGCCGAAGCTGTGAATGGGATGCCCGAGGCCAGCCGGTGAGCCGAACCGCCAGTGTGGCCCCCCACTGCCCCAAAAGCAAGAGCAAGTGCTGGTACAAGAGCTGGTGGCTGCCTGCTTTCCCCCGGTGGGCTGGCAGCTGCGGGTTGGAACTGCCAATTTATGCTGCTAAACAGGCAGCACTTACCAGTTACCATATTGGGGCGATCCCGCAGGCTGACCCAGCAGCTGATACGGCCGCTCTTCTCCCCCTCCTGGGGTGCCTGGGCCCCTCCCCTAGTTAGGCAAGTCAGGAAACCAGGAAACTAGGCAATTAGCATTCATTCAACGGCCGTAGGAACCCAAAAGCACTCAGAAAAATAAATAAATAATAATACAATATCGCAAAACTACAATAACTAGCTCTGGACTCAGCCCTTCTGGCCACAGTAACGGACTCCCGCCCCCCCCCCCCCCCCCACCTGACTCGCCCACTGATTTCTGTCACCCAGCGCCCAAAGGAACCAGCGCAACAAGGGCACTGCTGCAAGGGTAACACTCCATGAAGAAAAAGAAAAGGAATAGGAGTAGGAGCAGGGGAACACAGGGGATCATAATGAGATCCGGGAGGTCTAGGGATCCACAGGTACCCCTGAACCCTACCAAAAGAGCCAGGAGAGCAAACAAGGGTAATAAGAAACCCAGTACCGACCCTATAAATGCCTGTGAAGACGACCTGAAGAAAGGGGCGGTGGAAGATGAAAAGAAAGGAGGAGGGGACGTGCGGCTGATGCCCCTGACCCCCTTTCTCCCAGGTCACCCCAGCCCAAAACCTTCGCGAAACTTTAAAGGGACAAGTTACCAACCAAAAATTTACACAAAATTCTCATTCATTGAGGACGTTGGCGTGGCCCTCTGCTTGAACAGCCGGAAGGCCAATAACTTGCCTACTCCGATGCTACCGGTATCCTACGCATCGGAACAAGAAATCCAGACAGAGCCATTGAAAGAGCCAACGAGAGGGTTGAAGAGAAAGCCCATCGCAGAGGTGATAGATGACAAAGATGAAGAAGAAGTCAGCAATGACAGGGAATGCTCTGACATCAAACAGACTGAAAAATGCAGTGAAAAATGCAGTGAGTTTCACAGCGGGGTGACTCTTATGAACATCAGAAAGCGGGACTCTGACCTGGACCTGGACCCAGACCTGGACCTGGACCCGATCCTGGACCAGGCGCAAGAAACAAAGCCATGGGAATACAGGAACGAGCATCAAGACCCCATCCAGAGCGCCCTGAACATTGGAACCATAATAAACTGGACCCTGATGGGCACTCCAAAACCAACTGGAGCAAACATTTTCTCAGAAGACTGGCACAACACCGCCAGAGACGTCAAGGATAACCCAGGGATACAAAAGGCTCTTAAGGTGCCCGGCACACCTGACACGCTTGATGCCCTTGAAACACCAGCATCAGTACCTAGCGTGCCAAGTAACCTGAACACGCGGAACATAGGCCCCAGAACAATGGCAGGGCAAGGCGCCCCTGGACTACCACAGGATCTCATGTGCGAGAAAAACATACTCTCAACACAAGATCGTAGGCAAGAGCGACCAGAGTACAGCAATCGAACGGGCAGGATCACTGACCAAGAAGACAAAACAAAGGGGCAGTCTTTGGACTCTTTTACCAGAAAGCTCACCACGGCACTGGACTTGCACGCGCCCCAGGTACACGCCCATCTTCCAGCACATTCTGGGCAACCCTCAATTCCTCCCCGAGGCCTTCCTTCAGTTCTGATCAGTTCAGCCTCTATCACACCAAAGGCCACGGACCCAGAAGCCTTGTACCTCACGCAAGAAGAGTGGGAAGAATTGGTCACCTCTTACACTGCACCCTCTCACGTGGCTCCGAAATAGGTAGCATCAGGTCCAAATTGCAATGCCTCACAACCCAGCCCCAGGAACACAACACCGCAAGCTGAGGTAGACATATGGGAATCTCTCCTGCACACAATGCAATTGTCCATTAACGCCATCTAATACCAATCGGACAAGATGGACCTTCAGCTGTCAGTTCTACATTCAATATCACTCTTTGTCGCCAACATTGACAACAAGCTAGCTAAACTGAACAGCCTGGTTAAAGGGCACAAGAAGAGACAGCATTCATACAATCAAACTGCACCAGCATAGCAATCGTGGACAAGTTGGCCACACTCCCAGCAGCAATGGATAACCTTCTCTCAGATATCAGGGAGGCTGTAAAAAACAGTTCATCAACTGGACAACTTGAGAGGAAAAACAGAGCATGGCAAACAAACAACGAGGGTATTCTGACACCAACTGAGGGGCTCTTATCCCAAGCACAAGAAGAACAGAGGGCAAGGGAAAAGAAGCATATAAGATTATCAAGACCAAACGGACAGCCTAGGGAAGGAGATCTCCTACTGCCAACAAACAGTGATCCAGTAGCTACACGGGAACCCCCAAAAGGAAGAACAACGGAAACACAGGCGCTCCCCAAAGCAGGGCAGAAATCAAAGAAGGAAGGGCCGCAAGCAAAAGCTAAACACCCTCGCTGAAGGTAAAGGCAAGAACAACCAAGCCAGCATTTTGTGCCCAGACCCAACGCTTGATTAGTCGGCTTAAATGAGCTGCGAAACAGACACGGATCTGGACCCATGCCCCATCCCCAACCAGGATCAGTGGCACACGATTCAAAGGAAAAAGAATCGGAAAAGAAATACTTCCAACATGGTGACTCCAAAAAAAGAAGACGCCCCCGCCCAGAGGAGTAGCGCAAAAGCCGCAAAACCTGACGCCAGCGAAAGCTCAAACAAATCTGGGGAAAAAATTATCATTAATTTGAACGCCACAAGAAATTAAAAAAACTCTCCCCAATGCAGGCAACGGGGCAAAATCAGGCCACCCCTCAGAGGCCACATCAATAGCAAGTTCCGCAAACCAGGATTTAACAGGAGCGGATGAACCAAAGGCTCCAGACCAGAGAACATCAGCAGAGGAATCCACCAGGGTCGAGACCACCGCAATAACCGCACAGAGCGGTCCAAACAGGAAAAAGGCGCACTTAGGTAACCCTACAATTTTACTAATTCCGGAATATACATCAAGGGGCGCTTTTGACATCCTAAATAGGGGTAATATACTATGCTTGTTGAACTCTATTAACAGCATAACAAATATATCCACCAATGATATGGAGTCAGTGGAATTCATAGTCTCACCGGAACATCCAGGGGTGGAAGCTACTAAAACAGTATGGGCCGCAACGGAGTTGGCTGAGAGAGTGCTCAATGAACAAGTGAAGCTCAATAGCTGGGGCATAATTCTTCACCCATTTGAAAAACCTAGATACCCAGATCCTTTGGCATGGGACTTCCAACAACGGAATGTACAAAACCGGGCCAACCAGGACCGTCAGTCACTTTCTGTACTGCGAGGGGCCCGCAGCAACACCCATGACAGTTTAGAACGAAAAGAGCAAGGCTTTAGAAAGCAATATGCCCTTGAAAGAGGCAACCAACCTAGACTGGACTTGGCTGTCCAGGACTTTATACAACAAGTCGGAAAAACATTGACAAAACAAGTCCGTTGCTGGGAAATCTTTTTTAAAAATCTTCAAATTCTGCTCCTGGAACATCAACGGTCTGGGAGATAAGCTCAGGGACATGGAACTAAAACTTTACATGCAAAGATTCAACCTCATAGCATTGCAAGAAACTTGGTCAGACTCTCCTCCACCGCTCCCAGGCTATACCATGAATTTTATCTCTCCTACACAGAGCGCAAGATTTGGTCATAAAAAAGGAGGCCTTGTTACATACAGTTCATTAAGAAGCATATTTACAGTAGTGCCTCTACCATACAAACTAGACCCTCCGAACGCAATACAAGTACGACGAATCTTCATTTGAGTACAGGGAAAAAACGAGGAGATAATTCTAATAAACCTTTATCTACACCCCCAAGGTAAGAAGCAAGGGGTCCAACAATTGAAAGAAGAGCTCATAAAACTATTAACCGCAGAGAAAACAAACAGTCTGATCATTAGTTGCGATTTTAATCAGAATATGCTCAACAACCCGGCCACAGAAATCAGCACTGACGAGGACCCATTTGCATTGGAACAATATTCTCAAGATAACTCTTCTGGAGGAAGAAGTACAAAAACAGTGCAGCGACTCCTAGCGACACTAGAAGAACTAGGTCTTCGAGCACTAAATGGAAGACTCCCAGGGGATCGCCCCCAAGCGGCAACATTCCACAGTACAATGACCAGTTCAACAATTGATTTTACCTTTCTCTCTAGTAACTTATTTCAATCGGCAAGTGATTTCCACATCAGCTCATTAGACTTTAGTGACCACTTACCCCAAGAAGTGACACTAGAGGCCTTCACAATTCTAAATCCAGCATGCGCCTTTGGGCATAACCTAGTTTATACTGCAAATGATCGGCGGATAAAGTGTAGAATAGACGACCCTCAGCGCCTCCTGCTCCACGCTAAGCAAGTACTCAGTGAGGCCCAAAATGAAACAACAGACCTAATTGAGAGGTGGAAGAAATTTGCAGAAACACTATGCAATAACATGGGAAAAACACAGAGGAAAAATCACCTCGAAGGAGGGGGCAATGCTGCGAACCAAACGCGGTATAACTACAATTTTATAAACAATGCTCATCTAAAAAGCCTAAAGACTCTCACCGGCCAAAAGCTACGAAGGGTAAGGACAGATCCTGCCGCCATGGAAGAACTGAGGCTGCTAAAGCGTGTCCGCAGGAGGCTGGTCTGGCGACTTAAGCGACAAGCAGAAGAGTCCCTGTGGGCCAAACTTTTACAAGACGCCAAATCTAACAACAGCACTCAATTTTGGCGAAAGATCAACAATTTGTCCATGGCGCTGAGTCAAGGGATTAACTCTCATGTCTCAGAAGATGACTGGATAATCTTTCTTAGCACGCATTTCAATTGTACTGACACTAACATCCAAAGAATGTCTAAATCCACAATGGACACTGAGGGTTGATTAATGTTCCACCGTGAACACCACGACCCTCAGCAGCTAGATCAGACAATTGTAATTAAGTGTGCGCTGATCTGTAACAGAATCTCAAAGGGAAGACACGAGGGGGCCCGGGGACCAAACGGGATTCCCCCCATACTGTTCAAGCAAGATCCGGATTACTGGGCCGCTACTCTCAAACCAATGTTCAACAAGATTCTGCAGAGATCAATAATCCCATCATCGTGGAGAGGAGCCATTATCTCACCTATCTTCATAAAGGGAGACCAAAACGATCTAAAAAGTTACTGGCTAGTGGCCCTGCTTGACAACAAGGCAAAAATATTTTGTGGGACTCCTTCTAGAGGAACTGTCATCATGGGCAGCTGATGTTTCAGCAATTCCATACAATCAAACAGGTTTTTGCAAAGGTACGGGTACCACTACTAATATTCTAGCACTTTCTCTACTAATCGATGCCGCCCTAGAAGTGAGCCAACCACTCTACCTGTGCTATATTGACTACAGCTCAGCTTTCGATCATGTCAATAGAAACCTTCTGTGGGAAAAGTTATATAAGCTGAACATCCCTCCATTGCTCTTAAACCTACTAATCCTCCTACACAGGGAGACATGGGTGCAAGTTAGGCTGGGCACAGGCAATCACCTAACAAGGAAGATCCCAACAAATACAGGAGTAAAACAGGGCTGTGTACTTGCCCCAATACTTTTTGATCTTTTCAAGGGAGAGCTATCAACGTTGTTGAATGAATGCAACTCGCATGCACCAAAGCTAGGGTGCTCCCAGCTGTCGAATCTATTTTACGCAGACGACTTGTTACTCATCAGCCGGACCCCTGTAGGCCTGCAGCGGCTACTGGACATTACTTCAAGATACTCCGCTGCTAAAAGTCTTAGCATCAACCGTGAAAAATCCAAAGTTATGTGCATTAACCACACTAAAAAGAAAGTAACACGGTACTGGCTCTTGTCATCCAGGAAGCTGGAAATGGTCTGTGAATATCGATATCTGTGGGTCATCATAGACCGCAAGGGCAACTTCATGCCGCAATGTGAAGCCATAAAAAGGAGAGGGTTAACTATTGCGGCGGCACTGAGAAACTTAAAAAACACGGTTTCTGGCCCAAGCTTACTTCCTCTCATAAAGGTGATTCAGGCAAAATTAATTCCAGCCATCACTTATGGCAGCGAATCTATGAGAGGGAGGGATGCTTCCTTAGTAGACAGAATGGTAGCAAAGGCGCTACGTATGATCTTCGGCCTTCCTAGGTAAACATCCCCTGCTCAAATGAGATTAGAATTTGGGCTACAAAAAGAAGAGCTGGCACACAAAGGAGCTTACATAAAAAGCTGGCATAAAGTAAGCAGGGGAAACCCGAAAACTCTAACAGCCTGATTCATGAAAAACGGCATTTGCGAGTCTCAAATAGCGATAAAATGCGATTCGCTATTGAGAACTCGCAAATCAGAATTCATGTACATTACGGGAAAAAAAAAGCGACTCGCACGCGGGCGCTAAATCCGTTAGCGACTAACTATAATCGCAGAATAATCGCTATTTCCGGCTACCTGCGTCGGGAATGCGAGTCGCAATCTCGTGCGATCGGGAATGCGAGTCGCAATCTCGTGCGATCGGGAATGCGAGTCGCAATCTCGCGCGATCGGGAAAACGGGAAGTCGCTTTTCGAGCACAGTGATGACATCACAACCAGGAAGCAGGCAGTTCCCACCCCCAAACACCACAGTGAGGCAAACCTCGAGGGAGCAAGTCGGAAAGCAGCAGCTAATCTTGTCATAGCGAATTTACTACCAAACTGCTGCCATGTCTGAGGAACCTGTTCCTGGCCCCAGCAACAGCGCAGGGCGTAAGAGAAAGCTGAAGTTCTCAGAGCAGGAGCTCGAGAATCTAATAGAAGGGGTGGTGGCCAACCACGACAGACTCTTCGGGATCAACTCCAGGAAGGTCCCAGAGCAGGACAAACGGAGGATCTGGCTGGGAATAGCCTCCAGTGTGAACTCCGTGGGTGTGGCCGATAGGTCATTGGAGGAGCTCAAGAAGCGATGGTATGACCTCCGAGGTTGTGCCAAGGAGAGGGTGGCGGAGCGCCTTGGAGAGGCATCGGGCACTGGAGGTGGCGGACCTACAGTCCCTCCCAACACAGCCTTGGAGGACCAGGTGGAGAACACCCTTGAGAGGGAGGCGTGCGTTGGCGTCACACCTCTGGACTACTCCCGCCCCACCCAAGACACCCAAGGTAAGTGGCATGCGACTGCGACCCTGTCCCCTATGACCGTCCCTGACCAAATAGGCTCACATAATGGCCCTTAGTCATGCCGTTGTTGCGCATCAGGAAATGCCCTGAAGCATTGTGGGAGATGTAGTATGTCCACAATGTAGTAGTACCACAATGCAGCCAGACAGGTTCCAAAGTACGCTAATCCACAGCCATCCAGGGAATGTCACCCAGCATGCATGTAACATCAGCACGTCTGACAGTCACATGCAACTAATGAGTATCCATTTACCCTCACAGGTGGCGCAGAAAGCAGTGACAGTGAGAGGCTGCAGATAGATGAGGAGGCCCAGGAGGAGGATTCTCAACCGGAAACCCAGACACCAGCCCCTGCCGCTGCAACAACACCAGCAGCCAGGCCCCCCACCGTTGTGGCCCCTGCATCTGCCGTTCCAGCCGCAGCCAAAGCCAGGCCCCCCACCGTTGTGGCCTCTGCATCTGCCGTCCCACCCGCAGCCAAAGCCAGGCCCCCCACCGTTGTGGCCTCTGCATCTGCCGTCCCACCCGCAGCCAGAGCCAGGCACCCCACTAATGTGCCTCCAGTCCCTGCCGCACCAGCAACGCCTGCTGTGACACCACCTGCAGCTGGTGCTACGACATCTGGGCCAGCGACAGCGGCAACACAGCGGCCAGCCACTGTGACAGGCCAGCAGAGCAGGCGTGGGAGTTCTCGCCGTCACACCACAGCTCCAATCAGCAGGAGGGGCAATGGACAGCGCCATGCCTGTTTGAGCGTAGAGAGACGCATGCTCAGGATCCATCAGCGCCAGTCACAGCAGCAAGGTGCCATTCAGCTCCAGCTGCACAAAAATGGGCGCAATGTTGCCGGAGTGGGAGACCGCATGGACCGCATGACGGCGGCTATGGGCCGCATGACTGCAGCCATGGAGGCAAACACTGCTGCGATGATCAAGCAGCGCAGTGCAGCAAGCCGGCGCCACCACCAGCTCATGGGCCGGCTGGCCTCCCACAGCAGGTCTAATTATGTGGCTGCAAATGCCACCTCACAGTTGTCGCGCCGGTCACTCACACAGCAGCACCAACTAGTTCAGTGCTGTGAGGACATCACCAGGGTCCTGGAGCACCTAACCACCGCGGTAACGGCACTACACCCTCCTGCTCTACCTGCCACTGTAGGGGGTGACGATGGCAGTGAGGGGGCTTCCAGCGTCAGCAGCCAATCTGCCACACTAGTCCCGCCACTTAGGCGCAGCACCAGGGCAACGCCTGGTACAGGTGCCCCGGAAGAGGATGAGCCTCAGAGGCGCCTGGGCATAACGCGCAGGAGGCGCACTTGACTCTGTCAGAAAAACACTGGCACAGGCTGACTATAAGCCTGCCATGTACTTTCACACTGCAGTATGAAGGAATACTGTTAGTTGTAAATAGTTGTACTGATTACCTTTTTCTTGTGAATGAAACAAATATATTTATTTTCCAGCACACATTAGCCTTGTGTAATCATTACATTTTGCATGCAATTGTGATATGTGGGGTGGGGGAAGAGGGTGGGCTAGAAATTGTTCTCTGTGATGTGGTTGCGACGTCTGTGGCCTTCAGCTGGGTTCTCCCCGCGTGCATGGTGCGCATGTGCTGGTGGCCGGTCGTCCCCTTCTGATTCACTGCCTGAGATCTCAACAGGTATCCGGCGCTTGGTTGCAATGTTATGAAGCATTGCACAGACAGCCACAATGCGGCAGCAGGCAGCAGGACTGTAATACATGGCCCCACCTGTCTTGTGCAGTATACGGAACCTGCTCTTGAGCAGGCCAAATGTCCTCTCTATACAGTTCCTTGTCCGGATGTGCGCAACATTGTAGCGCCGTTGCTGAGGTGTGGCAGGGTTGAGGTAAGGGGTCAGGAGGTATTCCCGTAGGGCGTAGCCACTGTCACCTGAATGAGAGGAGCAGATGTTGATTGCCTGTGCAGCGCAGTGACCTCATTGCAATGTGACATTGTCGACAAAGTGTACTTACCAAGTAGGTGTCCTTCCCCAAACTCTCCCCTGAGCAGTCGTGTGTGGAGTCCGCTGTGCCTGAAGATAAAGGAGTCATGGGTACTCCCTGGGTACTGGGCGACAATGTCAGTGATGATGGTCTTGGCATTGCAGACCATCTGTATGTTGAGGGAGTGGTAGGACTTCCTGTTGCGGTACATATACTCCGTGGCAGCTGGTGGGCAGATGGCGACGTGGGTACAGTCTATGCAGCCGAGGACATGGGGAAAATGGGCTACATTGTAAAATTGAAGTTTTGTCAGGTCCAATTCCTGTTGGCTCGTGGGAAATGTGATGTGGCGGTGGAGCTGGGTGAGCATGGCCTCAACGAATGTGTGGAGGCAGCGTGACATGGTGGGCTGGGATATCCCCCCAGCAGCCGCTACTATGCCCTGGAAACTGCCGGAGGCCAGGAGGTGCAGGCTGCACAATGCCTGCACATGTGTAGGCACCGAATTGTTTCGCCTTGTTGGGCGCTCCTTCTTAACCCCTTCGATGCTCATGACGGAACGGTTCCGTCATGAGCTACGGTTGAGCTGTGCTCATGACGGAACCGTTCCGTCATGACCACGCCCGTTTTTATTAGGGCCCAGCACCGGAGGGGGAATCGCGGTCGCGCTGAAAAGGTTAAGACTACTTTTTAACATCCGCAAGATACGGACCTGCAGGCAAGCAGTGCTCCCTTGCTTCAAAGGCGATGATATCGAGTGAGCTGCCGAATGGTAAAATTCCTTGAAACAGCAGATGCCCGCTTCAAAACGTTGAAGGAATCGAACAAAATTTAGCAGTACCGCAAAGGACGAGAGGATCAACCCAATGGTACCCCTGAAGAGCAAGCTCTAGCACGACACCTTGACTCTGTCTTACACCGAATATCCCTGACAAAAAACAGGGACACCCCGAACTGTTATAATAATTAACCATTCTTTCTTGTACACTGGCACTTTACCATATTCCCCTTGGCCGGGATCGAGGAAGAACTTATTGCATAACTTTTTTATGATAAACAGGTCGTTCAGATAGCTGCTGCTATCTCACCATGTTTTTTAAGGATGGAATTATTGTCTTAACATGGACAAACTTGACTCATGTTTATTTAACTGAATTTTTCTCTTTTTCATTGTAAAGGTTTTAAATAACCATGCACAATATGTATATGTATTGTCTTATGCCAGTTTCATTGTGATCCACCTCCCTTTTGTATCAAATGTGCTTGTCACCATGTCTATGTTTGATTTTTTAGCTACCAAAGTCAGGACATTGTTATTCCTACCCACTGCATCCGCTCCAGCAACATCGTTGTGAAACATATTTCTAAGTGAGTTAAATTATTTTGAGTCAATCTTCGTTTCCTAAAGGAGGAAAACATCACCTTTTTTTATGAAGATAATCAAGCATCTTTCTCCTTTTAACAGGGTTGTTTAAACCTTTAACATTCAGTGAGACAATCTTGAGATTGTTATGGGCCATATGGGCCATAGTACCTGGGGAAGTTTGCGACATCATAAGTATGTTATGGACAGTGACAGTGATTCTTTGACTCTGGAGTTGGCTTTGTACAGTATACACCCTGTTTGAGCAGAGGCTGTAACATCATTTTGTACTTGCGATAAAGTTAGTAGGCACATTTGTGTTGAATTGACAGGTACTTTGTTCATGTCTTGCAAATTAAGCTTACCATTCGAAGAGGAGCTACTTGTGTATACAAGGAAAGCACTGCAAGATATTTGACATGCAAGTGCAAACTTTGCCCTTGAGAGAAAAAACATGGTGGTTCAACATAGAGACATGGCAGTAGAGTAGAGAAACATGTCACGTACATGGAGCCTACCACATATGGAGGTACCACGAACATATGCAAGGTTATTACTGCAACACATAACATTAGAGTGACTGAAAAAATTGTCACTTGAGAGCAGAGGAAAGGCACTTGAGTAAATAAAACAACTATAGAAAAATGAAATAAGAAACACAAGATCCAAAACCCTAACCCTACTCCCCTCACATCTAACCCTCCCACCCCACCCCGAAAGTAGGTAGCAGGCATGGTAACCAGGGAAGAAAGCTCCTCTCCCTTGGGAACCAGGAACGAGTGTCTTGTATGCATGATTCCTAACTGCAGCTTAAGGAATAAAGAACATCGAAGACTATGAACTAAGAACTGAGTGCAATAAGAGTACGATATGAACTAATGCCCTACAGAAACACACTATTCGTCTAGGCATTGGCTCATGTTAACCATAAAATGCAAATGGAGCAAGTGTTGGACTTTTAGCATAATCCTTTGACATAATCATCTAACAATATCTATTGGCCAACAGCCAATTGAACATCAAACCAAGCCTGGTCAATAGGCCTATTTGTAGCCCTTTTCACAACAAATTTCAAGGTAACTTGCTGACCATTAACAAATGACCTGAGGGCCTACAGTTAGGACTAAGGATGCAGGCCAGATTCAGTAACACATTGACACATTTGCTAGCTTAAAGAGACGTAAATAAGGACAAGAGACGGACAAGAGAACACATCTCGTCTGACAACCTACATTTGAAGATGGAGAGTACAGGTTTGTGTTCTATGCCAATAATACAACAAGTTAGGTTAAAGTGTCTTGCCTGAAGTTCATGTGAAGGCCATGCATCGTTCACTGTAGAATGTTGAACAATGGAGATTTAAGAATATTGAGGCAATGGCAGATTAAAGAGCTATGGAAGAAGGACTGGGGGTTGTCGTATCCATAAAAGGGTCCTCTGGACCGTCGATGAATCTTTTCAGCTGTAAGTGTTCTATGAAGAAGCATGGTGAGCCTTGAATCACAACACAAAATTTTGCTGGACCTGCAAAAGCAAACTGATAGTTCAAAGCTCTCAGTTTTGGGCGAAGTGCCAGGAAACCTTTTCTAGTGTCCACAGATTCTTTGCTTACATCTTGGGAGATAAAAATGTTGTTGTTCCTCCAAAGGATGTGGTTGTTTTTGGGCATGAAAGCTAGAATCTGTTCAACATGCTGGTAACGTAGAGGTTTACAAACAATTGGTCTTGGGACTTTCTGGTTTGCCATGATTCGAGTTGGAACTCGATGGGCCCTGTCAAACTCTAGGGGGCAGATTTATGAAGGCCTTGCGCCGCCGGTGCGTCACTTTATTTGACGCAACGGTGGCGCAAACAATGTGCCCTATTTACAACGTGACGCATCTAGGAGATGCGTCACGTTGTACAGCCCTGCGCCATCAGGAGGAGTTCCGGCGCAGGGTGGGCGTTCCGGGGCAGGTGCGCCTCGCAAAAGTGGCTGAGTGAAATCTATAAGATTTCACTCAGTCACTTTCAGGACAATGCTGCGTCAAAAGCCTGCGCCTGCTTGAAGCAGGCGTAGGTCTTGACGCAGCATTGTGGAGATGGGGCACCCCCGAGCCTTGCTGGAGCTGCGTCGCGCTTGCGACGCAGCTCCAGCAATGCGCCACCTTTTCGGCACAGGTGCGTCACGCATCTGTGCTGTTTTTGCCCCATGGTGTGCCGCATTGTAAATGTGGCGCACCATGGGTGGCGGAGCAGCGGCGCAGGATGACTGGCGCATCCTGATCGCAGAGATCTCTTCTTTCGTGGATTTTGCAAGATCGTGGACTTCCGCTAGTCTACTTAATATGGTATCAATCGTTGCATTGATGTCGCATTTCCCTTTAGTAGGAGAATCTGGGTTAGGTGGATCGGCTTTAACTCTCTTGAGGCTCGACTTAACCTCTTTGTCAGTCATTTTTTAGAGTCTACCATGTTTCTTCAGTGTATCTTCAGTGTATCTTGTAGACTTGTAGATTTGTAGACACTAGCAGGAGACCGTAGTGGTGACTGGTACCACCGGTAAAACTGGTTTAGCTGTTTGGAAGTTTGTTCTGTTTGTAGTCGTATTTGTAGTTTGTAGTTGTAGGTGGAGCTATTTATCTGTTTCTCACTGTTTATCTCTGCTTGTAGCTGTATTAATACAGGCAAATGCACAGCATAAGCACCGCACCGGCACTTACGAGGTTACACAGCTTAGACTGGGTGAGCAGAGATACAAATATTATTCTCCGGAAGACTTCACAGCAATTGATCCAACATCATTGGTACGAAGGACCAGCATGCACAGTATGTAACAGTATGAAACAGTTTTGGAACCGCATGTGCAGTGGGGCCAGCATGCACAATCATGATCAGAATGGAGCAGTATGGAGCAGCTTGCACAGCAAGATCATATATAAAGGATATATCTTCTGGCAGAATCATCAGCAATGAAGGGACATCTTGCACAGCCTGGAACAGCAGGTTATCTTTGGGTGATGTCACCACTGTAATGGCAGTATGGAACAGTGTACACACTAGGGCCAGCATGCACAGACTGGAGCAGTATGGAGCAGCATGCCCAGCAGGAATAGCGGGATCAAACTTGAGCAGAGGAGCCACATTAACAAAGAAGAAACAGCAGAGACTGGTGTGGGATACACAGGGCAGCCGCCATTTTAAGGTCAGGTATCCTGAGGGAAAAGCATGGTTAAAGTAGTACTGGCACACATTAGTTTGCCCCTTTATCCACACGCTTATAGACAGATCATTTGCATCACTGCATCTAAATGTAAGGCAACTGAGATATTGTGTTAATTACGGACCCGAGGTATCCGCCATTTGTGCACTAACTGCTTAGTCTGCTCGGTAACATTACAAGGCTACCTTTCAAAAGCTATGTATTCCTGAGACTAGCCGGCGGGTATTAGCTGTGTCACATAAATAGCTGCAGCTGTGGAGGGGCTGAAGCTCTACTTCACGTTCCCCCCAAAGTTCATGTACAGCAGCGGTCAGGGTGCCATAGAGTAGGAACAGGCCTCTAGGAATTTTGTAGCCCCCACATAGCTCAGCAAAGGTCTTCAACATGCCCTCTGAAAACAATGTGCCCACTGTCTCCAGGCGTGCCTCCTCATAATTTATTAATCATCTCTCTTCCACTGCATGCAGATGAGAGATCAGTGCCCATAGGGGAATCCCTGCCTCTCACCAACCTAAGGACTTTTATCTAACACGTCCTAAGGATAGTAAGGTCCTGTAGGCTTCCAGTGCATGCCCACCTCTGGTTAAGTATTAGAGTCTAAACCTGTTGCAGGTTGGGAAGATCTGGCAATCGCATCAATCCCGGGCCTCCCTCTCAGGTAACAAGCTCATACTCCAATGCAGCTGTGCTGCCAGGTAGAAGAAATAGAAATCTGGTGCATTCATCCTATCATCAGTCGTTGTTCACTGCAGCTTGGCCAAAGCAATGCGTTGCCGCCCTTATTCCATATGAGTTCGATAAGTATGAAATAAAGGTCACGGAAACTGGACCGTCGGATCACTAATTGGAGTATTGCAAAGAAACACAATAGATGAGGCAGCGCTACCATTTTTGCCACTGCTATGCGATCCGGCACTGACAAGAGCAGGGGGACTTCAAAATAATATGCTCACATGCATAGCAGCCACTTCCATCCCTATATTACCTTCTATGGGTATACACCCGTTACAACGCATCTTTTACTCCGCACTACCATTACAACGCGACTTTTACTCCGCATACCATTACAACGCATTGCGCTGGGGGGCGCTCTAGGATAGGGAATAAGTATAATTTACTATCCAACACCTTCCCTATGGTCCACGGGGACTGGAGTTAGAATAGTAAATTATACTTACCACTATCCAGCGCCCCAAGGCGCTATGCGTTGTAACGGTATGCGGAGTAAAAGTCGCGTTGTAATGGTCTGCGGAGTAATAGTATGCGTTATAACGTCATACATCCTCTTCTATGAGGTCTGAGATATAAGGACTCCAAGGTATTGACCACTTTTGGCTCCTAAAGCATGTATCCCAAGTCCAGGGGCTCTTACTGGTCACCACAGATTGAGAACAGACTTTTTTTCCACCAGTTTATTTGGAGGCCAGAGGCCTTGTGAAACGATGCAAGGTAGTCTGTCACTCTCTTAGTTTCTGTGTGCAGGTCATGCAAGCAAAGCACCATGTTGTTAGCATACAGGTAAATAAAGTGGGACACCTGCTGAGTCTGGATACCAGGAAAGGACAGGCCACCACACACTTTGCAAGCCAGTAGTTCCACTGCAATGGCAAAAACCAGCAGGGAGAGTGGAGACCTCTGACATGTCCCATGCATAGAGGAAACACCAATCTAGGCTGTCAAATGCCATTTCGATGTCCACAAACATGCACCATGCCCATTCCGGCAATATATGTCCCTCTCCTATTAGTGCCAATAAGCACCTAGCATTAAGAGTCATGCACTGTCCCTTTATAAACCTGGACTGTTCGGCGTGAATCAGTCCAGGTATGTGTGGGACCAAGTGGTGTACTGGTATACCGCTGAGAATTTTGTAATCAAATTTTAACATTGACAGGGGAGGATATGCACTCAGATCTGAGGCCAGTTCAGCTGGTTTGAGCAAAGGGACTACAAGTGCTTCATGCATAGTGTGGTACAGTGCCTTGATGGTCAATGCACTTTGGTATAATGTCACTAAGCGTGGGGTGAGAATATCAAGATAAGCAGCATAAATGTCCACAGGGGGATGTATGACGTTACAACGCATGCTTTTACCACGCATGCCGTTACAACGCAGTTTTTACAACGCATACCATTACAACACATAGCGCTTTAGGGTGCTGGATAGTGAATAGTTTAATTTACTATTCCAACTCCAGTCCCCGTGGATAGTAGGGAAGGTGTTGGATAGTAAATTAAATCTATTCCCTATCCTGGAGCGCCCCCCAGCGCAATGCGTTGTAATGGTTTGCGTTGTAATGGTTGCGTCGTAATGGTAGTGCGTTGTAAAAGTTTAGTTGTAAAGGCTGTTCACCCTACAGGGAAGCCATTAGTTCCCGGGACCTTCCCACAGGCCATGTGCTGAACCTCAGCATAGTTCTCCTCTTCCATCATATCCTCCCTAGAGCATCAATGACCTCCCGGATCATCTCATTAGTGTGCAAGACAGTTAGCCACTAATGATGGAGTCCCTAGGGGTTTCGTGGGCTGCACCCAGATGTTCGTAAAAGTCTGCAAAGCAGCTATTTTTTTGTCCCTGAGTGAATTGATGGGTGCCTTCTGGAGTTATCAATTCTAGGATGGGCAATTCTCGGTGTGAGGGGTAACCAAGCTAAAAGAGAACCTGATCTGTCCCCCTCTGAGTATGCCCTAACCATATAAGCTTTAAGACTGAAACAGCAGATATGCTCCAGATGTTCCACCACACTCTCCTTTGCTTCTAGTAACTCCCACTGCAGGTATGATCTTTCTGGGCGTAAGCGTTCTAAGTCTCGGAAGGTGCACTCATGGGTGATGATGTCGCCTACCAAGGTCCTCCGGACCCGCGCTGCTTCCAACTAATCACTACTTTAAAGGCTTCCCACTGCACAAGCCAAATGGAAGCTGAGCTGGCATTCTCATCAAAATAAAGCTGAATACCCTCCCAAAACGTTTCTCAGAATATGGGGTCCTCCAGGCTCTTAAACACCAACAGGGTATGCAGGTGTGCGGTCCACCCAGTGCAACATCAACAACAAGGGATTATTATCAGAAATACCTCAATGTGTACCTGATGCTAAATATGATCAAAGACAACATCTAAAATCAGCAGGAGGGCTTCTGGAGTATTACTTCATGCGCGGAACTTCGGAACCAAATGTTGACTTGTGATCTATGCATCTTATCTTGGCCTTTGATGATGTTTCTCATACATAATATACTCCATCAGGATGCCTATATACTACTTTTTCTAATCTTAGTTGTGATGATTTCTCATATTTTTATTTTATTTTTCATCCTAAGGATCATATTTCTTGCACGATAGAGGCAGGAGGGATAGCGTTAGGCTTCAGATGACAGAATTGTTTGTTGGCCAGTCTAGTAAGAGGGCATCCATGATATCAGCCAAGTAAACGTTAGTCAAGTTTATCCCCAGCAATGTAGACAGCCTCCACAATCACTCTGGAATATCAATAACATTCTGATAAGGACAGATTAGTAATGGCACACAGAACTGGGCTAACAGAGGGTGATTCTGATAGGCTATGTGCACTAAATACTATGTCGAAGAAAAGCTTGTATGTCAGAATATCATATTGAAGAATATTATCTAACTTTTAGAAATAGGAGTCTCTATATGACAGAGGTATGCACATTTTCCAAGTAGGAGTACTTCCTTCTAGTCAAGGTTTCCTTCTAGTCAGGGTATGAGTGATCACACACTTCGAAACACACAATTTAAAAATTACCTTTACTAAAAGTTGTGTTATTAAATTACGAGTTCAGAGAGCCTAAACTCCATGGGCCTCATTTACAATATTTTGACACGCAGCAGTGCAGAAAGTCTTCTGCTGCCCTGCTGTGCATAAAAATAAAAGGGCAGTAATATGCAGTATCTACAAGATTGGGTGCATTCCTGTCGTTCTGCGCTGGCCCAAAAAGAGCAACTGTGCACCAGCGCAAACACCCTTGAGTCATTTTGCAAGGGTGCCTACGCTAAGGAGATGATTTTTTTGTTCAGTAAGGCAACCTTTCCTGAACAAAAACAATAATTGAAGGCATTTTCCTCTTTCTATGTGTGCTGCAGAATTCAGCACACATAGAAAGAAGAAAAACGAGGAGAAATAAAAGTATTTCTCCTTGTTGCGCCTCTTTACATCTCCCCTGGACAGGTGTAGGATTCTGACACATTCCCAGGTTTACACAATGTTGTAAATCTGAGAATGCGTCAAGTTCCATGGATGTTGCGTGTGAACACAGCAACACCCATGAATAACCCTTTCACGCAGAGTTATGCGTGAAAGAGAAATATATTAACAAAGTCATGCAGGGTGACTTTGCATGGCCTTGTGAAAATGGAGAGGTCATTGCTCTACCGGTACATCAATAAAAGTGAATCACAGGCGGCGCAATGGGCTTATAAAAAGGCCCCAATTACTAGCTGTTCCCAAATGAAAGTTAGACATGTAAAATGTTACAGTGCAGCTCCAATGATAGCCTATGGGAGCTAGTCCTTGCAATAGTGAAAAGCAAAATACACAGTATTTCACTATCAGGATATGTAGAACACACTAGTGCATGTTCTACCTTTAACATACTATGCACCATGCCCATGGGGGTAATTTGGGCCTACTTTAGGGGTAACTTACATGTAAGAAAAGGAAAGGTTAGGGTCTGGCAAGTGGGTACACTTGCCAGGTCAAAATCTGTTTTTTAAACGGCTCGTGCAGACACTGCAGTGACAGGTCTGAGGTACATTAGAAAGGCTACTTGTGTGGGTGGCACAATCAGTGCTGTAGGCTCACTACTAGCATTCGATTTACCGGCCCTGGGCACATACAGTGAACTTTACTAGTGACTTACCAGTAAATCCGATAGGCCAATCATGGATAACCAATCATAGTTACAATTTACACAGGGAGCATTTGCACCTTGACACTGATTAGCCGTAGCAGAGAGCCCAAAACTTCTAAACCAGCAAAAACGAAATCCAGCCTATAATCTAAAATGCACAAGGTAGAGGCAAAAAGTCAGGGGAAAGCATGCCAAGATGCCAAGTCTAACACTAACATAAGTACCCTGTGTTAAAAGTATTTACAAAACTATTGTCCAGTTGGGTGTGTATTTTCTATTCTTCTCTCCAATGGGGCACTATTTTTGGAAATGATATGCAGGAATACATATTTAAGTCAGACGATACTCTGAGTATGATATTCTCATACCACTCCAAAAGAAACACATGCAAGCTAATTCTTAAGGTAAGGCACAAAGGGCCGTATTACAGAAGGTGCCCCAGGGACGCAACAGGCTTTTGCCCCCTTTCGCCCCGGGGCACTTTGGTATTATAGAAGCGGGCGCAGACCCTTGTGCAGCCCCTTCTATAATACCAATAGCGCTAGCGCACTTACCTTCAGAGGGTGTTCCCTCATTTGCATAGCTGCGTGCCTTATGCAAATGAGGGAATTCCTTTGACTCAGCGCCCGCGCCATATTACAGACGCAGGTACAGAGTCAAAGAAGCCCTCAGGAGGTGCACTGACAGTGTGCCATTCAGTTTGCCTCCTGAGAGCAGCCCTCTGCAGGGAGTAAAGGGGGTCCCATGAACCCCCCAGAGATCCCCTTGCAGACGGGTGCAGTCTCTAATTCCCTTTGATAGTGCAGGCTTGTGCCGCCTGCACATGTGAAAACATGAAGCAGCTGCCTAGCGGTTTCACATGAATGCTCTGCCCCGAGGGCAGCTGCCCTGGAGGCAGCACATACACCTTAACGGGATGCATTATCATTGTTTGAAAGATGTGCCCGCCACAAATAATGATAATGTGTAATACGGCCCAAAGTGTTCAAGTTTAGAATTCTAGTATCATAGGTCAAAAGAGATCTGTGTGACAAGGACATCTTGACAACAAGTACAAAAGAGGATCCTTGATATTTGCTCTGCACGTAACTCGAGAGGTTCTTAGGAAGATTATTGATTTGAGTGGTTTCCTGATCACTTATTTGTATTCAGCTAGATCTGAGTTCTTAATTCATGACTGCCAAAAAGGTGTCCTTTCACCTGTAATCGCTACGAAATACAAATGGCCAAAGCAATATGTCAGCTTGTTTTGAGATATAAACTGTAATTTCTTTATATGATATGGCTGGTATGGCCATTTAAAAACATTTCATATTGAAATGAAGATGTTTGTGTCTTGTATAATAATATAATATATTAAGATTAACACAGGCATAACAACATCTCAAATACTAAAATGACTGTATATGGGATACAGTGCCCTCGTCTGTCCATTGGTTACTGCAAGTCACCGAGATGTTTTGTGACCATGTAGATGCACATGGCTGCAGACCAACTGCATGTATTTGTCAAGAAGCTCAGAGGTAGCTTGCAATCTGCTTCATAACATACAGAAAGGGGGCACTTTATAATATATATATATTATGTTGGCCTCTTACCCCCTCCTTTTCAAATGTCATTACAAGCTAAGAAGTGGCCAAATGTTATTTGTGACATCTTTTGCTAATTCTGACTTTTCAACATGTTTAACTCTGCATATTGGACTTAAAATGTTGAAACAAAACTGCACATCCCAGAACGCAACCTGCTGCAGGCTAAGAAGCATGAGCAGTTGATAGTGACACACATGAAGCGGGGCCTCTTGGCAGCCATGCATAAGCAGCCCCCAGAGTTAGCAGCTCTTGTCAGTCCAAAAAACTGCCCTGTTCATTCCGGGAGGCTGCTTAGGACACCGCCCACAATCCTTTCCAAAGATAATGGGGGAAATGTGAATACTGTTCCCCAAACACTGCCTCTGTCAAGTGAGGATATATTTTATAAACTGTTGCTGGCTGACAGATGGTGTTTGGGCTTTCCTGCTTCCAGAAACTCAAGTTCCTCAACTAGATCTTCAAATGACTCCCTACTAACCCTCGCCAAACCGTCACCCAAGCCCTCTTCACCAGCAAGCTGGACTACGGCAACACACTCTATGCTGGGATCAGCATTTCACACAACTCAGCAGCCAGGTTCAACCTTATCCTCCCACCCTCAGGGCACACCACCATGCACCTCAAAGAGCTCCACTGGCTCAAAATCCACAAACAAACATCTTCAAACACCTCACGGTCACATAACAAGCTTTACACAACATTGGCCATATGTATCTCAACAACCGCATAAACTTCCACAAACATACCAGACACCTCTGCTCTGCCAGACTCCTACTCTCATGACCCTGTGAATAACAAGAACCAGATCCTGTGGTTGTGCCTTCTCCTACCTCGACCATAAAGCCTGTTCCATCACGTCAGAGCCTCTTCCTCAGTTCTTGAATTCCACAAGAAACTGAAGACCTTGGTCTTCACCTATCACTGACCTTGGCTCAGCCCATACAGCTCCTGTTTCATCACCAGTATACCCTCCCAGGTGAGTTGTGCGCTAAACAAATATAAATAACATAACACAACATAAGATAACATAACACACATCCAAATTCTTTCGTGCTGTGGGAAGACCGCTGTGCCCCTTGAGCACTGTAACATTACATGTTGATTAAAATAATTAATACAAATGACTGGGTATGTCATTTTCTTTTTATAGACACATTCTGATGTGAGAGCGCGGCTGTAATTAGATAACATAAAAAACATCAAAGTAACATAACAGTCTCTCACATGTTAAATCAATATGGGCAGTTTTGAACTTGTTAACTTGTTAAGACAATCTTTCAAAGGGTGTTTTGCATAGAAAGGGGTCTTCATGCATTTGTGTTTGCTGCAGGCAATGTTTATAGCGATGTCAGGGGAATCACCCGTATCAAATCCGACCGACCAGACAATGAAACTCTCCCATAAACTACCATAAAATCATCCCACACACTGACCGGTAACACCAACCCTTCTGACACTACCAGGGTGCCCTAAATGCCTGTCCGACCCTAGTCTGAATTTCAATCCATAAATGCCTGTCTGACCCTGGTATCAATATTCGACCTCTTTCAAAAGCGTTATTTTCGAAATATAATTCTGTACCCCATCTATTGCTAATATTTCTTTTTTTAAGTGTTTTCAAAAAATGTGGGGGGTTTAATACAAACCGACCTGTTATGCTTTCACACAGGTATTGGCTTTCAGCTTTACTGTTCCTTACATTTAACCGCAATTTCATTAGGTATCTTATTTACTGTCATAATTGAAGAATTCAAATGCATTCCCACTAGTGATGAAGGGGTCACATCTACAGAGTAGCCTGGCATTCCATCCAATTTCATTGCACGTTCGGCCTAATGTCGGCCATTGCATAGATTTCCTAACTAAACTTTGAAATGAGGAAGCCCTCAAAATATTTGTAAAACGCAGTGGTCCTTCAGTAAGTTTTTCATGGGAGAAAGGAAAAACTACATTTGTGTGGGGCTGAATGAGAGTTTGCTCGGTCCACGGGGGCCAAAATACTAGAGCCACAATTTCCATTACCAGACAGTATTCTGTTTTTACACTACAGGCGCCACAGTTGCCCTTAGTAGAAAGTATTCTCTCCCCTATCCTACTCAATTCAGCGTTTCGGATACAGAATGGAGAATAATATGCAGGTACTGGAATTATCAAACCCATTGTAGCACGCAATTACCACTCCCATCTCACTGCTACCACTTTTGTTACAGGGGCCAATATTGCAGCTATGCCGAAAAACTGACCCCCAGTAACAAAAACAGCTCTCCAGGGGTCCAAATCCATCCCCCACCCTGGAAGCCTACCAGGGAAACGCCCGGTGCCCGCTACGGGCAATCCGGCCCTGCACGCAAGGCCACCTTGCGAGGCCCTGCGTGGCTTCATAAATCTCGAGTAATGTAACTCAGTGCAAATCGCTTCATTGCATTACTCTGCACCAGGGAGGCATTTCCATTCGTCTGGCGTGGGTTTTCCCACCCAACATTCATGGATTTTGATGAATTCCCAGATTTACAGGAACTGGTAAACCTTGGAATGTGCTAACAAATTACCACTCCCCAGGAAAGGTGTAACAGCGAGAAATATCTTTATTACTCCTGGTGTTTTGCTCTTTCTATGTGTACCTACAATCTGAAGCACATATAGAAATAGGAAAAACACATTTCAGAATTATTTTTGCAGGAAGGTTCCCCTTCCTGCACAAAACAATCCTGCATAAAATGCATGCACCCTTGGGCCATTATGCAAAGGTGCCAGCGAAGGTGCTAGGTAGCCCATTGCGAGCCACCGCGGGGGAAAGGACAGGAATGCGCCGTATTCTTTTAAATATAGCGCATTCCTGCCCTTTCGTTGTCATGCAGCGTAGCAAGGTGACTTGCTGCCCTGCGCTGCCTGAATTTTCTGAAAATATGCCCCTAAATAATTTTACCTGGTGCAATATTCATCCAGTAAAAGTCTCAATCGTGTGAAGATATAACCCCACACAATCTTGTAATTGACACTTTGTGGCTCATAAACACTACACGCAGTGCTTTAAATGTAAGGAGTCCAGCAATCAATATTCCACACGCTTCCCAGAATTTGGCATTTCCGTGACCTTTCATCTGCACAGGTGTCAGCATGGACTGGGGTACTGCTTAATCCATATCCCGGACCCCTCCTCTGTCCTTGCTGGAGTAATTTCACTCTGTCTATTTATAGAACCCATTTGGTCTTCAACATGTGCTCTGACCCAGTGGAATCAATAGAAATCCTCTTGTTGCCTTAATTCAATTGCTAGTTGAATGAAAGTGAATTGACTTACGCTAGATTCGTTCTGACAGAAACATGAAACAGTTTTCACATTCAATAAGGTTGCCTGTTCCTCTGTTTTCAGCTTCGCATAAAGTCCGGGCACTGTACAAGAACAATCATTTCATGTGCAGCCTCTGGAAAAGGAGGTGACAAAGGGCTGCGTTTTTTCCAACTAAAACAGTCTCACGCAATGGTACACATCCTCTCAGGTACCATCTTTGAACGATTCAGCAATGTTTGGGTTTCCACTAAGTAAGTTTCTACCAAGAGCTTTGTTTCTTTCAAGAGGCACGAGGGACATGAATTGCACGCGGCACATAAAAAAAAAAGCGCACGAAGGCTGGGAATAAGTTGAGTCTTTTTTTGCGCACAAACTTAAGTACCTGCAAGTGCTTCTTTAAAAAAAAAAAAATATATATACATATATATATATATATATATATATATATATTACCTACTGGCGGTCGCCAGTAGGTATATATAGTTAGGATTTTTTCCCTATGGGATTTTTGAAAATTCTATGCCTAATAACTTTGGCGTTTGTGGACGGAATTGGCTGAAATTTTCAGGAAAATGGCACATTTTGTTTCTGAGCAGCCCTTGAAAATTTGGGGGGGGGTTCGTCAAGGGGGGGCCGAGAAAAAAGGGGGGTCCCAAAACGTGTTTTTAACATTGAGTTTTCCATAGGGCGGTTGGCCTCACTTTTAGCCCGAACGGCTGAATGGATTTGCACGAAACTTGGCAAAATTGTAGGGACTGGTAGCCCGATGTGCCTTTTGTAGGTCTCAATATATGTGCTTCAGTGGATTTTGAGAAATTAACGTTCAAAAAAAGATATATATCTGTAACAGCGGACCGGGCAGCGCTCCAGTTCGCGTACTTTTCGCGCAACGGAGCTTTGTGAAGCGAAGCTGATTGGTTCTCCGGCGTCTGTAAACATTCCAAACAGTCCGTAGCGGCCGCCATCTTGTCTCTCGGTAGGATCGAGAGACAAGAGGAGGCCAAAGCGAAGGGGCAAATGACCATAAGGGGGCATAGTAGATCCTCGCTGACCCCCTAGGTTTGATGTGGAGGTTTTAAAAGGGCCCCGCGGGGCAAAAAAAATAAATAATAATAATAATCGAACGGCTGAATGGATTTGCACGAAACTTGGCAAAATATTAGGGACTGGTAGCCCGATGTGCCTTTGCTAGGTCTCAATATATGTGCTCCAGTGGATTTTGAGAAATTAACGTTCAAAAAAAGATATATATCTGTAACAGCGCTCCGCTTCGCGTACTTTTCGCGTTACGGAGCTTTGCGAAGCTGATTGGTTCTCCGGCGTCTGTCAACATTCCAAACAGTCCGTAGCGGCCGCCATCTTGTCTCTCGGTAGGATTGAGAGACAAGAGGAGGCCAAAGCGAAGGGGGAAATGACCATAAGGGGGCATAGTAGATCCTTCCTGACCTCTTAGGTTTGATGTACCATTTTGCCAAGTTTGGTGTAATTCCGTTCAGCCATTCAGGCTGTAGACGTATGTAAATGTCCTATGGAAAATTGCATGGGGAAAACACATTTGAAAGTGTTGAAATTTAGAACCAATTAAAATGTTACTTTGGTTTTGTATTTGTGTGTGATGAAAGTTAATTGGTTATGTATATATGTCAATTGAGAGGAAACCACAGCCATTTTGTGATACTACTGTCTGAGGTACATTTGTGAGGAATTTTTGGTGGTGAATTTCTGGTGTTTGATTTACACAGTACTAACACTTCTCCTACTTTTAAAAAGGTGAGTTGTTAATTTGTAAGGGGAACTATGTTGTACACTTGAAGATAATTTGAAAAATGTTTTCTGTTATTTATTTGCAGTCCTTCTGTTATACTAAATACTTGATAAAGTTAGTTTTATATTATGTATTACTAAAAACGATAAATGAAAGTGATTATTTTTTTCTGCAATTTACAGCAAGCAATTTCAAAATAAAATGGCTCACAATGAAGAGACCGTGGCAATTTCTTTATTGAGAGCACCAATAATGAAATATTGTCACAAGGAGGAGATGACTTGTATGATTCCATTAGATTGATTGAAATGGACAGCACCAATAATGAAATATTGTCACAAGGAGATGACTTGAATGATTCCACTACATTGATTGAAATTGAGAGCACCAATAATGAAATATTGTCACAAGGAGGAGATGACTTGTATGATTCCATTAGATTGATTGAAATGGACAGCACCAATAATGAAATATTGTCACAAGGAGATGACTTGAATGATTCCACTACATTGATTGAAATTGAGAGCACCAATAATGAAATATTGTCACAAGGAGGAGATGACTTGTATGATTCCATTAGATTGATTGAAATGGACAGCACCAATAATGAAATATTGTCACAAGGAGGAGATGACTTGAATGATTCCACTACATTGATTGAAATTGAGAGCACCAATAATGAAATATTGTCACGAGGAGATGACTTGAATGATTCCACTACATTGATTGAAATTGACAGCACCAATAATGAAATATTGTCACAAGGAGGAGATGACTTGAATGATTTTTTTGATCAATCTGTTGATGGCGAATTTATCGAATGTTTGGAGACCATAGAGTTACAAGAATCATCATTGCAGACTTTTCATGAGGAAATTGCTGATGAGGACATGTTACTAGTTCTTTCAAATTTAGAAAATTCTGAAGAATAAATTTATATTTAGAAATCAAAAATTGTTTGAGACATTATTCATTTTTATTTTTAATTTATGAGGTTGTAGCGAAGTGATTGTAGTATAAAATGAGACTTATAGTATAGAGTGCAACATTTTTATGTTACATGGTAAGTTTACTCATATTTACTTCCCTTCTGCCACTATATTATCTCCAATGTGTATTTGACATCTCTTCTTCATCTCCGGCCTCCTTTCTCTCACTGTGTGTCTCCGATGCATCTTATCGCTGCTATTTTGTGTAATTACAGAAGAGAGTAAAATAAAATAGTTCGGAACGTGAAAAGGGGGCAAAGTAGAGTACCCCTCACCCCCTAGGCCTTTTTAGGCGGTCCCAAAAGGATCAGTTTCTGCTTTCCTGAGAGATTATGGTATGAGTTCCATATACCACAATAATTTGCATTACAACATGCAAGATATCTATCTCCTATTACCAACTTTTGGAGATATTCGCGCTAAGCGCGATTATCTCCAAAAGCTAACACCTGCCCTGAGCAGTTCTTAGCCATGTTATCCAATGGGAGGTGGATAACATGGCTAAGAGCATTAGCTCGGTAATGCATGAATATCGCTGACTTTTTAGCGATATTCATGCATTGCGGCCGTTTATTATCGCATTTGCGATAAACCTTGATAATAGCAAGGTTTATCTTCGATAATTTCTGACGATGCTTAGCGGTAAAAAATTCGTTGGTAAGCATCGTTAGCGATAAATATCGCTTAACTTTGGTAATATGCACCAACGTCTGTTAACGTTCGATTCGAAGGAAATGAGGAAGTGTTGAAAAACATTGTCTGCGCCATCTTGCCTTTTTTGAAATGCCACACTTTTGTCGTGCACGGCAGCCATTTTAGATGCCTTGACCAGACCCACTCTCTGCACGCTGTCGATTCGTAGCATGGCTCCCCACCCTCGCAAGCATCTTCCCCAGGCACTGGTCACCCCCGCTCTCGGTCTTATGCATCGGCAATAAACCTCCCCCCATCTGCGCTGCTCTTCCCTGAAAATCACACTATGTGCCCGCCCGACACCTCCCTTTCGCCCTATTCACTACCGCACCCTCTGACACTTCTCTTCCTCTGTGTCCGATTGTCCAGGCTATCACCTAGCCCTGCAGATGTAGTTTATGGCCCCAGCTGTAAAGAATCACCCCTCTTCAAAGGAGTTATAGTAGATCAAGGCCCACACCCGATGAGATCCGTCACACCACACGTGTTCCTACTATCTGAAAACCATCCTGTATTGTGATTGGGGAGGGGACCGAGCCTGAAGCGGAAGATTCCAGGAATGACTCTTTGTACATCAAAGTTTTTACAATTATGTGTCACATTAAAAATATATAGCACTCCAACAAAGTAGTAGGAATATAAAACTTTAATAACATATAAATATATACAACAAAACAAAAACAGTAAAAACATTTAAACAACGAAGAGACCGTGGCAATTTCTTTTGAATTCCTGATGAGGACATGTTACTAGTTCTTTCAAATTATGAAAATTCAGAAGATGTTGCCTGGGGGTGGGTCGTCAGTAGCAGTCTGTTGTGCGAATAGTTCCAAGGCAGCAGAACGCGCTGAAATCTAGATGGCACGAAAGTGATGTCTAGTAAGTTGCCGCCCAGCAAATAACGGCGTGGGGCGCCGCGGGGGTGAGTGAGTCCAGTAGGCACCACAGCTATTCTTACCGGCATTGCAGAATTACTGCTGGGGACAATGCCTGTGCTGTAGCAGGGTTACAGCAGAAACAAAAAGGATTCTGTTGAAGATGTTGTTGGTTTTCAATTTGAAAACAGTTCTGGTGTCAACTGCTATGCTAATGTAGTGGTTAATGTTTTGTTTTCTCTAGAAAATGTAAAAGAGGGGGAGGCAGTTCAAAGTTCCGTTAAAAGGGCAAAGGAAAGGATCGGTGGTTTGAACTATCAGTCAAAAAGGGGAGGGGGTGCAACAATTTTTCCTACCGGGTCACACTGTGCTTTCACCGGAACTGAGGTCTGCAGGATTCTAGTAATTCAAAGTGAGGCTGGCGCCAGCATGGGAGCGCTGACGTCCCGCGGATACAGTTTCGTCACTCCACGGGCGATCATGACAGTCATTCCCCATCGGGGGTCGGAGACTCCCGCGGCTCCTCTAGAATCTTCAAGGTCGTGGAGGACTACGGTGGTGGAGTCAACCAGTGACCGGGCCATTTCTTTATGCTGGGCCCGCTCTTGCCAGGTCGACCGCCATTTTGAGAGTTCGGTAGCTACTGGCGATCGCGGGGTCAAATGAGCGGACGGGCACCACCCTGCCGGGCGAGACGTTGCAGCATGGCCACAGTGGAAGAACCCTTTTCCGGGCGCCTGGAGCGCTGAGGGTGCAGCTGGGAAGCCTCCACCTGGGGAGGCGGGAGAGGCCTGTTCGCACCGTCTCTCCCTCCCAGTGCACCCCACGGCGTCTCGCTTCAGATTTGTTATGGCCGGACCAGGCGATGAGGACGAGGGGGGGGGGGTCGGAGGCATGTGCAAGACATCCCCCCCCAGTGTTGTCGCAGCCATTATTCAAGAAAGAAGAAGTGTCCCGTCCGTCTTCGGGCCGGGCTTCCGGTAGATGTCGGCCGGACGCCCCTGGCTCTGGCCCCATGAACGGGTTTCTTGGTTTATCGGCTGCAGCCGGATCCCGTCGGCCTCGGCCCCCCGACCGTTGGTGGCCGGACCGGAAGAGCATGTGGCGGGACTACCTGAAACTGTCAAGGGCCACCGCGGCCGGACTGGGAGAGAGAGGGGAGGGTCGAGGAGATATTCCCCCCCTGCAACTCTTCAGCGTTGTAAAGGCAATCCCCTGGCCGGGTCCCGCTGGCCTCGGCCTCTCCTCCGGCTGCACCCTACGTTAGGATCTCCTGGCCGAGGCGTGGCAGCAGGACCCGCCTTATATGGGCTGCTCCCGGCTGGGCGTAGCCGCAACCCTGCCCCACCTTGGAAGTTTCCAGAGTGGGGGCGGATGTTCTACTGACTTGCATTTTCCCTAGTCTATCGATTTTTTTGGCGTGGCAGGCGGTGGGACAGCAAGGGGTGATTTGGTTTCTCTTACTGTTTTTCTGGTCTCTCACCACTGGCATATTTTAACGTTTTCTTGTTTCTAGGACATTAATAGGTTTTATCATTACGTTATGTTATCGTTTCTTTGTTCGTTGTTTAATAAAAGTTCATGTTCATCAGTGGCCTACTGATTTTCGTTTTCCTATTCTTTTCTTTCCAGGTTGTTTCATGCTAAAGTTTCTGTTAACAGGATACAGTGATCACTTTGTTATTATTGCATATGTCCTTTTCACTAGGGGTGCTCTCTGGTCGGGCCAGATGACGTATCTCTAGTAAATGGTCCGGGTGAAACAGGTGCATCAATCAGTGGGGAGTAGATAGGCATGACAGATTACAACGGGGGAGAAAGGTCAGCATTACGTACCCTTTCACTATTTGCAAAGATTTTCCTACGTATATTTGCAAACAGGGAATACCTCCAAAAAGAACCAATTCCCAAACAGTCAATGTTTGGGGAAACAATCAATCAATGAGGAACGAAATAGGCACGACGTGTTAAAGGTTTGCGTTACCTACCCTTCACTATCTGCAAAGGGAGAGAGAATATTCCTATTCTTCCTCGTTTGCAGGCAGAGAAGATTCTTAAGAGAATCAACTTCGAACAATTCATTGCTCGATTCAAACAATTAACAAGGGGTACTGTGAACACAAATGAACGCCGCTTATGTACATACACATTGGTATTATCAACAGGTTGTTCCTAATGTTTCTATTTTAGGGAGGTCAAAAAGAGATCCCATTAGTGGCCTACTGATTTTGCTCGATTCCTTTTGTTTTTTTACACGATTTTTCGCTATCTGCAAAGACTAAACAGAGTATTGCGACTCTGTGCTTGTTTGTAAATAGAGAATGAACCAAAGAGAACAATCAATCAAATGGAGAGAGAAGCAGGCACGACGTATTACAACGGGGGCAACGGGGGCAAAGGCCTGCGTTAACTACCCTTCACTATCTGCAAAGAGAGAGTACTCCTAACAGAAATGAGGGGTGGGGGCAGCATTCAAAGCAGATCAGTGTGCATAAACACGAAAATGTTTTTACTTACCACGTACTTGACATTCGACAGCTTATGATATTTGCTATTAAAAAACCATTGAAATTCACTGAAAAAACCATAGGTTATAGACCATATATAGTTAGGAATTAGCATTTAAAAAACCTTATTTTACTCACACAAAACCATTGAAATTCCATATATAGTTAGTTGCACTAACTATATATCGCGCACCCGCAATCCACTGCTGATCATGTCACATATTACATCATTCATGACATGGTCAGTGACATCACTGATGACATCACTGATGACATCTCAAATGACATCACTGATGACATCACTGATGACATCTCATTTGACATCATTCTTGTGCTAATACGATAAACCTCTTCAGACTCTAATATAACCTTAGATACACTCAGTGTATACAGACACTCACACACTGCCACTCATCCATGGAGTTACTCACACACCCAGTCAGTCATGCAAAGAAACAATCTCACCTCCATTTCTTCAACTATACAGTTAAACACACCTTACTTATTGAAACATATACTAACACATATTTACTCTCTTATACAATCCCTGATACAAGTTCACAATGATCGATACAACCACTCACTCATTCAGTGGCTCTCATGCACAGTTATTTATATATGCCAACTCTCACATGTACTGTGTTTAACATATGTACTTACTATGACATGTAGCATTGAGATATCCATTCACTCATCAATACACTCATGCACACAGTCAACTGCCCATGTAGCTGTTTCCACATGCAGTCTTGAACTCATACACCTAGTGAATAAACTGCTCACACATCTATGCATAGAGTCACACACCTTCCAGCCACCCCCACACAAACTCAATCTCCCATAGAAATACTTGGGCAACCAATTAATAACACATATAGCCTCTCGTATAGCTAATGATCAACACGTGCAGCAGTTTACATCACAACAGACATAATGATGCACAAATTAAGACAGTTTAGTCACTAACCCATGCATTCAGTGAGACACATTTAATCACTCACTCATACAGTCAGTCACGCACCTACTAAATCCTTCATCCAGACACTTATACATCCACTCATTCTTCAATATGTAAGACATATTTTAACTTTACAGAAACATACAGTCACTGGATGTTGTCATCAGTGATGTCATCAGTGATGTCATTTGAGATGTCATCAGTGATGTCATCAGTGATGTCACTGACCATGTCATGAATGATGTAATATGTGACATGATCAGCAGTGGATTGCGGGTGCGCGATATATAGTTAGTGCAACTAACTATATATGGAATTTCAATGGTTTTGTGTGAGTAAAATAAGGTTTTTTAAATGCTAATTCCTAACTATATATGGTCTATAACCTATGGTTTTTTCAGTGAATATATATATATATATATATATATATATATATATATATATATGTATATATATATTTTTTTTTCTAGAGGATTTTCTAGAGGATTAAGAGTGTACACTGTGCCGGCTTACGAGCACCCTGATCCCCAACTGTTAACGGATTGGCAAGAACATACTCAGGCATACTGTGATGGTATCCTGAAACTCCTGGTAAAGTACGCATGGAGCGACAGGGACAAAGCTCTAGCAGAAATACAAGCATTAGAAACCCTCATAGATGGGGAAGGCGATTCTTCAAGGGTGAACGAACTTAAGGAAGCCCTGAAAAAACGTCTGGTTAGATACCAGCAGAAAATAATGTCACGTAAACAAGAAAAATTCGAACGTGACGAAAATGACTATCGACAGGGGCGCATCCTGGCGTTCGCAAAAAAGTATGACGCACCTAGGAAGGCCATGATCCAAGGCACCGCGCTAACACCAGGCTCCAGTGCACCAACCTCAGAGTCAGAGGTAACAGCGGATGAGTCAGGAGACGAACAACGGGAACAGAGAAGTGAAAGAAGGAGAATCCCTGCTCCTTTTCACGCGGAGTTCCAGCTGATCCGACAGAACTGGCTCAGAGGTGGCAAAAACAAGCCTCCGGAATGACAAGAAGAAGGAGGACTAGAAGAGCCGGAGGAGGCGGCAAAAGGAAGAGGAAAGGGCAGAACAAAACCCCAAACACGGTCATACCCCAAAACGAAGAAGTAAGAACTGGTGAAGAACAGGGTGATAATGGGAGGAACCTCACAGTGGTAAACCTCACAAATAAACTTCTGACCGATGAACAAAAAGATCTCCTCAGTCTTGGGCTTTCCTTCTGCCCTAATGCGGATCTCGACATTACTCAAACTAAGATCGACCTTTTCAAGTTCACTAGAAAACTGAAGCTACACAAACATTTTAAATTAAGACCACACATTAGGGGTACGTCCAAACCCGGGCTCAGAATAACAGCTACTGACACCTTGATTGGTCGGGACGTGTCCTGCATGGAAGCCATGGAAGCTCTAAGGAGTGAAAGTAGTGTAGATGCTGACATGGACATTTCGGCAATGAATATGGCAGAAAGGGCAGTGGCCCAAGGTATTGAACAAGAAAGAGATGGGAGTCAGTTTAAACCTCTCTCAACGTTCATTCCCCAGTCTCCTTGGGATGCAATTGACGCCTTCTCTGAAGCCATAATGATGGAGTTGGTCAAAGAACGAAAGGTTTCCCACTCTATTCCCAGTAACATCACTCAATCCCAGAAGAAAGCCTTGCAGGAACTGTTAAGCGACAAACAAACAATTATAAAACCCTCGGACAAAGGAGGTAATGTCGTCTTAATGGCAAGGGAGTATTACTATCAAGAGGCAATGAGGCAACTTTCGGATAGAAAATACTATGTCATCACGACTAAAGATCTGTATGATGCAAGTATTAGGGAATATGATAACTTGATCTTTAAGTGGTATAACCTCTCCATGCTTGATAAAGACGAACACATCTTTCTAAGAAGTAGCAACCCAATGATACCTACTTTTTATCATTTACCGAAACTACATAAAAACAGCGTCACTCCTCCTGGCCGACCGATTGTGGCATCTATCGGTGGGCTAACAGAGAATATGTCCAAATTTGTGGACAATTATATCTTCCCTCTGGTTTTGGGTCTGGACTCTTATGTCCAAGATACTAAGGACTTTTTAAAGAGAGTGGACAATATGGATTGGCAAGATGATTATCTTTTCTTAGTGATGGATATTACCAGCTTATACACCATCATTGAGCATGGACATGGACTATCTGCTGTCGAACATTACCTAAACCAACGTCCCATTCGGTTTGCGCAACATAATGTGATGTTAATAGAATTTGTGCAATTTTGTTTGGAGAATAACATTTTTTTGTTCGAAGATAGTCTATACCGACAAACCTCTGGGACAGCGATGGGCACATGCTTTGCCCCCAGCTACGCGAACTTGTTCGTCGGCTGGTGGGAGGAGCATGTGCCCAGGAGCTACGACGAAGAGGGTGAAATTGGGAAAGTGGTACATTGGTACCGCTACATTGATGACTTGTTCATCGTGTGGCAGGGTACAGAGGAAACGGCCAGAAAATACATCGATATTCTCAATGACAATATCTACAATGTGCACCTGTCTGGTACTATTAGTGGGGTGGCAGCTCACTATCTGGACCTACGGGTTCACATTGAGGATGGCCGAGTCCAAACGTCTCTTTATCGCAACGAGACAGCAGGAAATTCTATTCTGTTTGCTAGCAGTGCCCACCCACCCAAGCTCGTCAAGAGTATCCCATACGGAGAACTCTTGAGAATAAAAAGAAACAGCACCCAAGAGAAGGACTTCGAGGCGGCTGCCTCGGAATGCCTCTCTCGCTTCCGATCCAGAGGTTATGATGAGCCACTTCTGTCCAACACACTGAAAAAAGTGAGAACGATTTCGAGAGTTGACCTACTAGCTGAGAAAGTAAGGACGCCAGATAAGAACACTGGGAACGTCTTTAGAATGATCACCCCTTACTCTGCAGGTGCTGACAGACTGAGGAGCTTGATGCGAAAAAATTGGCACATCTTGCTCACAGACGAAATACTCAGAGAGGATCTGCCCGTGCATCCCCGGGTGACTTTTAGTAAGGCGAAGTCTCTGGGGGATGTGTTAGTACACAGCCATCTAGAACCCCTACCCACTCAAAGTAATACCAACACTTTGAAAACTATGAGTGGTTTTTTCCCATGCGGGAAATGTAAAGCTTGTAGCAACAGTCGTAGGGTTCTGCAATATGATATCCCTGATGCTGGTAAAACTAAGAAAATTAACAAGTTTATTACTTGCAGTACCACCTATGCTGTGTACTGTCTGATATGCCCATGCGGTCTCAGATATATTGGTAGTACCATCAACCAACTAAAACTGAGAGTGCTTGAACATCAGAGGGCTATCGAAAAGGTGGACCCCGCGTATCCAGTAGCGAGGCATTTTGCCGAATACCATCAAAAGGATAGAACGAAATTGCGCTACTTTGGCTTGGACCATGTCCCATCCAATCCACGGGGTGGAGACAGGTTAAGAAGGCTCAGACGTCTTGAGTCTAGATACATAATAGATCTGTCTACCAAGTTCCCCAAGGGTATGAATAGTGGTGAGGATATGGTGGTCCATCTGGGAAAATGAAGGGCTGAACCAGAGTACGTAGTCATTAGCATACAGTATTCCATCTTGTCTTTATACCATCCGCACGCCCTAATACTATGCACATCTGTCTGAAAGTATGCTCAACTTATGAGAAAATGTAGATATGTATATAGTGTATATACTGTGCTTGGATTATATGGTTATATCACATACCTAGGCTGATTATCAGCTTCTACAAAGTAACGTGTGCGTGTGTGTGTATATATATACACACATATATATTCCCATAATTAACAGCATATTGTATATTTACCATACGTCTCGTATCGAAACTCACCTCTCTTTGATTGTGCTAGTATCTATGTGTTTGTGTATATATTCTGACTTTGATCATTCTCTACATCAATCTAACTTTGATTGGATGGATTTCATGATTATGACCATTCTCCATTGTATAGTTATGATCATTTGTATATAGCGTGTTGTATATATCTCCAGCCGGACGGACGTTTGGCTGTTTGTTTTGCTGTGTTGCAGGATTGTTTAACTAATAATTTTCTATATTATTCATTCACGGAAGAATTATAGCACCTAACATTATTCATTTTGACTGCTGACATGAAGTAGGCCACTTCCTCCTTGCACATATTTATGTATAATTTCTAGCACCTTATTGTATGTGGTCATGAGTTTGTTTATATATTTTTTTCATTCAAGGGACCCTTGCCGATCCACGGCTATACTTCTTTTGTACAATCATTGGAATGCATTATTGAATTTGCCCTCTGCCTAATTGATTTAACCAATTCATGGTTTAAATCTGTATGGTTTTGATTCTTAGAAAACCATTCTAAGATGGCGCTCATAGTATTGCTGAGGGTTTAGTCCCTTGTTGATGTTCATGATTCACCACGTGATTTTATTTAAGGTGTGTTTTGGATTATGGGTTGTGACACCGACGAAGGCTTTTTGCCGAAACGTTTGTCTGTGCTAAATAAACTGCACGCTGCCTAGTAATTCCCTTGAGTGCTGCTCTCTTCTTTTACACCACGGAGAAGTTTTTTGAGCGTAATATATATATATATATATATATATATATATTTATATTAAATGTATCGAGGATGGATTTTTGTCAACCCAGGTTGCTAACGTAATTTCCTTAAAAGGATTTCAAGTAGTATGATCTTGTGTTTGTTGGAAATCACCCCTAAACTGATACTAATACTTACTTATCTACAATCTAATGTGTACGCCCCCTCTCTTAACTAAATACTTTTCTAACTGTACATATCTTTGCAAAGACACCCGCTACACTTTCCCAGGACATTGCTCCACCCACACAAATGTATAGAAAGAAGCTGCTAGCCAGCCTCCCTCAGCTCCCTTAAATATATCCTCTCATCTCTTCGAATTGGTAAAAAGAGGCCTGACACAACATCGATGGATGCTCTATGAATGAGCTTCCATACCAGCTGATCCTGGTCCCAGTTGTAATGAATAGACCCAACCCCTACTCCTACCTGCGTGGAATGTAAGCGAAATCCCTTAGCCAATTATATTTGATAACAAGCCAACCCTGCTGCCAACCTGCTCTTGGGGCCTGAGTCTTCCCAACTCTCCGCGCTGCACAACTTGATGGTCTGGGACAGGACTGATGCGTGACATATCAAAAGTGTCACTATTTTAGATTGCGGTCACAGTAGGTGAAATATTGTTCTGACTAAAATCTGAGGTGAAATCAGAAGTGAGCATATGAGTGTAAGAGCAGACCACCACAACACATAAGGACATGCATGGCCAGACACATCACAAACCATGATAACATACAAGTGCAGGGAAAGGGGCTTTTACACTGGTACTTTCAGTTTAATTTCCAGGTTCCCTGCACTCAACGGACTGCATTGCTTTGAGAAGGGTCTTGGTTCATCAGTAAATGAGCAGGGCCCAGAAACTGAGGGCCTCATTTATGAAAAGTGATGCATCGCTGCGAGACAACAGCGGTGTGTCACTTTTTATGGCGCCATCCTTGCGACACTAATGATGCGTCATATATACAGTATGATGCATCAAGTCTCAAGAAGTTACAGAAACGTCAGTATTTCTGATGTATCTGTAGGCTCAAAAATGACGCATTGCTGGAGTGTAGCACAAAAGTGACGCAACTCTAGCAATGGGTCATTACGCAATGTGCAAGTTCCATGTGAAATGTGACTGCGTCAGTCTTACGTCAGTCTTACCTCTTACATCAGTCTTACGCCTGCCATGAGGCAGGCATAAGATATTGGCACATTTGCGTCCTAGATTTCACTGCGTCACTTCTATGACCCTTACTTGCGTCGGAACGACCCCCCTGCATACATTATACATGGCGCAGGTATAATGTGGCTCAGGGGTTTACAAAGTAACACATCTACCTAGATGTGTCACTTTGTAAATATGGTGCAACAAGGCACATTTTTTACACCGCTGGTGCGTCACAAAAGTGACTCACTGGCGGCGCAGAAGTGACACAAGGGCTCATAAATAATACCCTGAAAGTCACCTGGGCAGCCATATTGCCACTGCTGACACTTGCTATCAAATATAGTACTGCCACCCATTGGCTCGAAGTGACACAGCACTGCATAATACAACCGAGAAGGCACTGACATTTTGCCATCTGTCTGCTGCAGATTACTGTGGATAACAGCTCCTTGGTACAATGAGGACATGCGGGTGGCTAAGGCAGCGTGTAAACGTGCTGAAAGGCAATGGAGGATTGCCTATTCAACCCCCGCCAAAGCAGAATACATAGACTGTAGGCGTAACTACCATAAACTGCTGAGAAAGGGTAAATCACTATACTTCTGCACTAAGATTGAAGAAGCTGAACAGTCCACCAAGGAACTCTTCTCAATTTATAAATCTATTGCGGTAGGGAAGCCCGCTGTGGTGCCCACGAAACTTTGCACTACGGAGGGCTGTGATCGTATTGCAGAGTTTTTCGCTAACAAGGTCATTAACATCTATAATTCCTTCCCTCAGAGGGCAAACAATAGTCCTCCACACTTGGAGGTCATTAAAATCAAAGGAGAACAACGGCTAACCTCCTTTGTCACCCCCCCAACTGAAGAACTAATCCGTATTTGCGGGTCGATAAAATCTGGCTCCCCAAGAGACCCGACGACTCCCAGTCGACTTAAGGGTAGCCTGCAAGTACTCGAACCCTTTGTCCGCCACCTATTAGACACCTCCTTCAAATCCCAGAGTGTCCCCAATGCTTGGAAGCAAGCAGTTGTACTCCCTCTGCAGAAAAAAGCTAATGTGAATTTCGAAAAACTTGACAACCTTCGCCCTATCTCCCTCCTGCCCTATATGGCCAAAGTCGCGGAAAAAATAGCCAACGTAAAACTCATGCAGTTCGTGGAGGATGCTTCGCTACTCCACGACTCGCAATTCGGCTTCCGCCCCCGTCATTCGACGGAATCGGCACTTCTCGTGGCGGTTGAAGCACTACGACAGGGTGTGGATGAGGGCCAAACCATGGCTCTGATCTTGCTTGACCTAAGCGCAGCATTCAACACTGTAGCACATTCCACCTTGCTACAGTGTCTGAATGAAGGTGGGGTTACAGGTGCAGCGCTTGGCTGGATCGGGTCCTTCCTGTCTGACAGGTGTTTTCAGGTCAGACTGGGTGAATGCTATTCGAGGGAGATAGAGTTGGGCCAGGGCGTGCCTCAGGGCTCGTCCCTGAGCCCAACCCTATTTAATATCTACGTCTCCCCCCTAGCGGCCATCGTGGAGGGACACGGTCTTCGCCTGGTGTCCTACGCCGACGACACGCAGTTGGTCGTCTCCCTATCGCGTGCACCCAGCCTTGCAGCGGACATCTTCAGGAACTGCATGCAAGACCTTGCAACCTGGATGTCCGCAAACTGTTTAAAGCTGAACGGTAGCAAGACTGAGGTGCTCGTGGTGGGGGGAGGGCCCTCGGCTTGGTCGTCGGCGTGGTGGCCGCCCTGCCTGGGCGAGGTCCCCGCCCCTTGCCATGAGGCCAGGAACCTCGGCGTGTGGCTGGATAAAGACCTTGCCTTTGGTCCCCAGATCAGCCGGGTGACGGGGGTGTGCTTCGGTGTCCTGAGAGCCTTAAGGAAAGTCTTAGACCTTCTTCCCATTTCTGCTCGAAGGACGCTGGTGCACGCCTTGGTCACCTCGCGACTTGATTATGGGAACTTGCTTTATCTGGGGGCCACGGGCAAGGTCATGGGTCGCCTGCAAGTGCTCCAAAACGCCGCGGCGCGGCTTGTACTCAGGCTCCCTAGGAGGTCACCATCCAAACCTGCTCTTCAAGCCCTCCTTTGGCTTCCTATGGAGAAGAGGGTAGAGTTCAAAGCCCTCTCCACATGCCATCGCATTCTGAGCGGTAAAGCCCCCGAGCCGCTTCAGAGTCTGGTGTCCCACTACGAGCCCACTCGCAACTTACGGTCCTTTCAGACTGGGCTACTAAAGGTACCCAGGGTAAGGAAGGCGCGTATGGGAGGGAGATCTTTTAGATATCTCGCTCCCAGATGCTGGAATGTCCTACCTTCAGACCTGCGACTTGAACCATCTGAAATCCTGTTCAGGAAAAAGCTTAAAACCCACCTTTTCAGCAGGTAGCCTTCAGTGGGAGGGGGGGGGCAGCCACTTCACTTACCACAGCGCGGGGACACGCCAGTGGCGTCACCAGGCGCTTTACAAATGCCCAATAAATAAATAAATAAATAAATAAATAAAATAACATGGTCAAACTCCACACCATTCCCTGAAGGATCCAACTTATCATCCAGGCTTCTTCCACACTTCCCCTGCTGCTCTTCTTAAGCCGTCATCCTCAGGCTGTGAGAATAATTGATTGATTATTTTATTTATTTATGCATATTTATGAAGTGGCGACATTACCCAAAGGTGCTGGAGGGCTTTACAAGAGAAATATTTTACTACTGGCTGCAAACACAACAATAAGTAATTACAAAGGTTGAGAATACAACATGGTAAATCATTAAATAAAACAGAATGTACCAGAGGTATAAGGGGATTGATGTAGTGTAGGTGTGTGCCAAGAGATGATTACAGAGTCTCACTTAAAATATCGTTGGAGGAGAAAGGCTTTCAGGTCTACCTTGAAGGTTGCCAACAAGGTAGGTGTGCGCAGGTTTGGCTGTAATGAATTCCAGATTCTGGTTGCGCTGCCCGAGAAGGATTACGCCATAGGACATTCCTTCCAGAAGGACAGTGGTTCAAGCAAAATTGCTCCAACATTTGACAATGGTCTAGAGTTGCCTGACAGCCTGAGTTTGTCCTCTAGATAATGGGGAGTGGATGTGTTCAGAGCTTAATGGGTAATGCTGGTGGTTTTATAAATTGTCTTGGACTCGTCTGGTAGCCATTGGAGAGTAAACGCATAGGTGTAATGTGATCATCCCTTTTGGCCTCATAGACGACTCCTGCTGCTGAATGTAGGATCAATTTCAGGTGCATGATTTGCATTGTGGAGAGGTGTGGCTCACTGGTTAGAGGCGGGAGACCCGGAAGCAGAGAACGGCCTGGGACCAGGGTTCAATTCCCGACGGGGCAGGGTCGTGGACCAGGGTCAGCGGACTCGACAATTCTTGCCTCAGTGCCTACTCTAACCAGGGATCACACTCGGCAACTCTGGGCATTAAGCTTGCCTCATCTCTACAACGGCCCCCCACAGATGCCAGGGATGCCTGGTTTCACCTTGGAGATACCCAGAAGGGACCATCTCACAGGGAAAGCCAGGACGGGTTCCCCAGCGGTCTTCAGCACCAGGACGCTCACGTGCAGCTGTGTGCTTTACAAGTCCAACACATTTACATTACATTTACATTTTCGGGAAATCGAACAAGAGAACTACTGCAGTCTAATCTGGACAGCGCCAGTGTAATGGCGAGAAATTTGAGATATTTCTCTGGAATGTAATGGCAGATTCCCCCCACAGGAGATGTAGTTGACAGCACGCGTTTTTGGCCTTGATGCTGATTTAAAAATGTAGGCTCATTCTTTTGTCTAGGATGACTGTTAGACTTGGCCCAACTTGTTTTCTCTGCCACCGTGTGATATCAGCTCCTCACTGGGTGACCGTGTGTGTGATGGGAGCTGATATCGTGTGTCACACGGTGGCACCATGTGAGTTGGCAGGTCTGCGAAAGTTGCCTTTACCAAGGTGCAGTGTTTAACAGCTATATCCAAAATAATATTTTACTTGGTGCAGTGTTTCAGATTCTCTGCATGCTGTAAAAGGTTAAACCTATGATTTTAAAGCCACGTAGAACAGGAAGACTGCAATTGCAGAATTGAGCTGAAAACATTAACATTTCTGTCTTGAAGAATGGCCAATAACTGTGTCAGCAGGTTTTGCTTCCCTTTCTTAGAAAAACATTTCAATAAAGTTGACCTCCCAAACAACAATAAAAGTTTGCTTCATAAAGTTTATTTTTGATATCCTCAATAGAGGAGATTACACCTGCTGCAAAGCACTGTACAATGCAGACTACTGAACTGTACTTAAGGTGGATAGCTCAGTGTCTTAGAGCTTTTTCCACACAGATCCTTTTATTACTTCCAGTTCATAACTTACATATACTAATATAGCACAGTGACCCATGGGCTGTCATCAAAAAGCTGCACGGTATACGTTAAATCATTCTTTTTTCCAGTCTTTCATTATCCTAATGTAGTTAAAAAGGCATAGTTTGGGTAGAAATATATCTTATTAGTAAAGCCAACCAAGGTGGTAAATTTTGTGCGTCTCCAGACCAAACTATCTTTAAATATACTGCCTTCTAGTATAGATGAAGTGATTGCCACAGCCTGTAATCTTCATGGTGTTCTTTTACATATCCTATAGACTGATTTACATATGTATGATTCATTGTCTTTATATGTGTGTGATGTAAAGTGCTCTGACACCGTACACTGGTATGAGTAGTGCTATAAAACAAAAAAATGTATGTGAGAGCGGGGCTACGGAGAGATGAGGGTCACTCTTAAAAGGCAGTAGTGAGAGAATCCGTAGAGTGGGAGGTCACGGGAGGTCATGGGAGGGGGTGCCACAAAGACTGTCCCACCCTGCACCACAAGTGCTAAAACCAGTCCTGCTTACAGTGCTTCGTGGGATTTAGCATGGGCCCTCTTATGCTCTCGCAGGAGGCTTGCAGGATCATAACACTTCATAACTAATTACATATTGGAGAAAAATACCTTACCATTCCTCTCAATCTATGTCTTTCTCAAAACGTATGAAGTCGAACTTAAGGTCAAAACACTATTTCATGTTTATGTAAACTCTTTAAGATTTGCTTCTTACACTTACAAGACACCCTCCAAGTTGCCCGTTAGTGTCCCTGGAAGATGTTCCAGCACTGTGTTTGATTGGTTTGTGTGTCTTGTGAGAGTCCCGTGGAATTACAAATGGGGAAAAAAAAATATATATACTATAATATAGTACATGAAGATAATAGGATTCCCTATAAAGCACTCTTTGCCGATAAGCCCCTCTCAAGTCAAACTTCTCCAGGTCGCTGTAGTTTACAGAGACGCCTCTCCATTTCCAAATTTTACAATACAAGCACTTAACCCAATAGAAAAACACACAGAAGAGTTTCGTCCTGCATTTATGCCGTACATCCATTGTATTCATCCAATGATATCGAATATGAGATTGCTCTGTTGCAGCCCCTAGCTATAGATACTGGTGTTGCGGTTTGCGGTTTGATTGTTACCCCAATGTGTATATTTTGAAATTTCTTTATATGAAGTCTCTGGCTGGGATAGGAGCATAATAACTCACTATATATTACATCACTGGATGAATACAATGGCTGTATGACATAATTGCAGTGGAATTTTGAGTAACCCTGGCTGTAGTTCGTGTAGTAGCGCTCCGCGTAGCTAAGCGAAGTGCACTTCGCACTACGCGAGTTACCCGTAGCTATGCGAACTGCGTAGTGCACTGTGAAAATTGCTGTTCGCACTGATTGCACAGTGCGGGATGCTTGTCCGCACTGTGCAATCAGTGCAAACCGCATCTCGCACAGTGCAAGCAGCCGTTTTCTGCCACTCGAGTAGATTTCTACTCGAGTGGCAGCTTACTCCACGCAGACTGGTAGTTTCTTATCGCGAGCGGTCACGAGCATACGCGACCACTTGCAATGAGAAACTGATTTCCCTGTATTGAGAATCTCGCTGGGAGATTTATTTTCCTTGCTCGCGATCGGCAACTTGATGTTGCTGACCGTGAACGAAGAAAAAGTCTTGGTGGGATGTAATTTTGCTCGCTCGCGGTCACCAACTTGACGTTGAGGACCGCGAGCAAGCATTAAATGACCGCTAGGCTACACTACGAGTGTTTGCACTATGCTATGTGCAATTCGCATAGTGCGAAGTAGCGCAAACTTCGCAAACTATGCGAGCGTAGCGTAGTACTTCGCCCAGGGTTAGTTTTGAGATCTTGAAATAACTTACAAACTAACGCTACCCGTTGTGACACTGCTTCTGTTGCTTTTGGCCCTAAAGAAGACCAGTCTTTGATGAAACGCGTTGGCTGCTTGAATGTCATATCTACGTGTATAATAATAAAAAGAAAACTGTTCCAAGAATTGTAAATTTGTTGCCTTTGGATTGTTGATTTGGATTTATAAATGTTACTTGGTGCACCATACTGTATGTTTTTGTTCATGTAGGTCCATTTTTGGAGTGCAACTGACAGCAGGTGCTGACATGTGTGCACTTGTTTGGAATGTTTGTTATAGGCAATTCTATTGTTTAGATTATATACAAATTAATGCTCACAATAAGCATCAAACTGCTTTCAGACATAGGGAGCGGCATGTTTATCAGCTCCATGTGCTTGAAAGCAATGCTAGGTTCCACAGGAGGGGGAGAGCCGGCAGGGACCTTGGTTCCAATACAGACTGGGTGCCTTGGGGTCACCCAGAACAAATGGCCAGGCCTAGGGGTGTTGTGTGTCTATTTAGATGCCCGTACATAGGTTTACTGAATCATGTCCTTATATAGGCACAATTCGCATTGCCCTTATTTAAGCATTGGCCATGCAATCCAAAAACAGGCATGGTCTCCTACATCCGTCCATCCCACGACACAATGAGTTCTTAGAAACCAGACCCTTAAGCCATTGGGACATTCCCTGCTTGTATTATTGATTTTTCCAAGAACTCATTTATTATGCATGAACAACTATTCCTTAGGGGTTCATTCATGATGTCTTCCTCTGCCCGACTTTATGTCAATGCTAGCATTCCTAAGTACCTTCCAGGTATAAATATACCTTCACTTACCATGGCAAGTTATGGCTGCATACTTGCACGACTCGGCTCGGCTACACAGCTCACCACGGCAAGTTCGGAAGGAACTTGACTCCCCGCCTGACGCACTGACCATACGCTGTCCTCCCTGCTCGCAGAGATTCCAGCTTCCAGTGTTCTGACTTCCTTTGCACGGTGTTGGAGTTTGAGATCCGGAAAGAGATTCCTACCTCTCTCATTCCAAGGTATGGAGCTGACTAGAACCTAGAGGGACTCTTGGCATACTTACTCTTGGCATACTAACTTAGCAATACCAACTACTTCTTACCTCGTACTACACTTAGGTTAGGTACACTGGGGTAGAACTATTTAAAAGTACCAGACGAGTATCCACATTTTAGCCTGTGTTATTTATGTATGTTTATATGAATATGTGTCATAGCTAAAAGACCATGCTATTGCAGTATTATTTCTTCTTACTGCTAACGCTGTACATTTTATATCTTGCACACTGTCTAACGAACGGCACAGCTCATATCTCTTGCACGAGAAATAAGACTGTTCAATAAATCCTTTTACTGAAACCCCGTCTAATCTTTCTGTGTAACTCTGCAGAAACTAAGCATGCACGATTGACTGAGTGAATCTGTTATCTATTGTTTCCACGATTCTGAGACATGTTTTGATTCTACGGGGAACAAACTTGTCATGTTTATGCGGTTGTCAGAAATGAATCCCTTCTTGTTCATTCAAGAAGTTTCTAGTCGACCTCTGAGTTAGCTGGCACATAAATTAATTAAGTTTAATGTACTCGATAGGAGTATACCGAACTTAGTCCTATGTTAAAACTATAGTGTATATTATTCCAATGCGCAGAGCCTATAAGAGAAATAGGACATATACTACATGGCGCCCAACGGTCAGGTAAGGCACTAATTTACAGCTAGATACTGAAGTAACTCAGTTGTGCTTTTCTACTCATAATACTCCATAAGATGTCTGGAGTGGGTAGGGATAATATCCGCAATAGCTGAGTAGGACAAAATTCCTATGTATTAGCTGTTTTGTTTATTCAATGTTGAAGGATACAGTGTTCCAAAATATTGTACACCTTTTCTTTGTTTCCTTGAAACTTGTTCTACATTTTTCATTAAACAATGACCGATAGTGACAATAACACCGGGAACGGTGGAGCTGCGGCTGACCCAGTCGTAACAGCTGTTAATCAAACAAGTTTTCTTTAAACCAATGATGATGTGATACCTATTATCCAAATTTAGGGAAAGCCATCACTCTTAAACTTATAAAACACGGTTTAACACCTAGAGATGGTAGAGCAGTTTTCGCTATAGAGGCACATGAATCTTTTCAGACAGAGGTGTTCTATTCATGGATAGTATTCCCAGAAACAAATCCAGTAACAAAAATGTTTCACTTCTACAAAGAAGATGAACCACCTGAGGAATATATTCCTTTCGAGGTTGTTGAAATTCCACTCACATGCCAGGCGCATCAGCTCTGGTTTAAAGGCACCCTAAAACATTTCAATCACATTACCAGGCTCGGTCCATAAGGTAGACCCGTAGCAACATGACAGATTTTAGCCGGCTACACACCTCATCCTGACATTGAAGCACTGTCAGACGAGGCATTACTTAATCAAATACAAAAATTAATAAAATTACTCCACAGATTTTGCACGCAGTCATGGGTACAATGCCCACAAAACATAAACAAATTCTATTCTGAATAGCTAAAACAATTATTCAAATCGAAGCAGTATTTCCTAATACTAGCCCTTATGAGAAGCACAGAATCCCAACAATCTGTTTACCAATGGGGATCACACAACATCTGGAAGACTGCACTACTTGGGGCTCAGTCTTTGCTGCCATCTATACTGAAACACATGGGGTTCCGTCTCTTGCGGTAATATCTAATGTCCTGAAACAAATTCAAAACAAATACCGGGCAGAGCCTGTTCTAAATTTAGGTATGAAATTACTAAAAAATCTCGACCAGGTCTCCACAATAATATTATCAAATATTAAAGGGGAAGCAGCATCAGTGGCGATCCGCCAACGCTTAGGGGAATTTGATGTAACAGAACATCTACATGAACTACCCTGAGTAATTGAAAAATCCTATGAAGAATTAGGCAGAGAGAGTTTGGGTGGAAAACCTTTGAAACCACAACTGCCTGGAGTTCCTGAATTGGACTCTATTAAAGAAAATCCTACATCTTATAAAAAGAAGTGGGAAACTAATACATTTAATTCAAAAGAGAAACGTTCTAAATCCCGAGGTAGGTCTCCTCAAAAGGAGCCCTCTGAAAAGAGGTATAACCTCAGGAATAGGGATAATTTGAAAAAACCTGACAGGTATCAGGATACTGCTACACATTCCTCTCGTACCTTTCAGAAATCGTCACAGACATCCGAAAGAAGAGGGTGGTCAGACCGCAGGGAAGAATTTGTGAAGTCCAAAGACGATCAACATGTTCAGAAGAACAAATCAAAACCTCAATTCTCCAAGAAAAAGGTAGCAGGTCTGAAGATCAGACATGCCGAGAATTTTGAAAACATAACTCAAGAACGGAGAATGGGCTCAAACAATGCTGAACAGTGCAGCAGAAGTAACAATAGCGCACCAGAACCTGAAGGAACTTCTGGAGACAGTGGACTTAAATTTGTAGATACAAGTAGAGACTGTAGACACCAGGGTTAGTTCTCCACAAAAGTTATATGAAATAACACTCCGGATGGAGGGAGACATACCAAGAAAAGTGAAAGCACTCTTTTGGGAGAGACTTTCAAATGGTTATGATATACTTCTAGCAGACCATGACTGGCCACCAGAATTTGCCAGGGAGTGCCCACATGGCAAAGACATCATTATGCCAACCTTTTCCAACCATGTTCCAGTACTTTTAAAATATACATATTCCAGGAAATGGGCAGTAGTCCAGGCCCCAGCATTATATACAAATTATGTAGGATGGGTTGAGGACTCACCTCACCACAATATCCACTTAAAAAACTCAACCTACTGTACAAAGGCAATATACAATTAAGCAAGAAGCTAAAAAACAGGTCAGGGAGATCTTAGATCAATTTGAATACCAAGGGGTGATTGAAACATGCACCTCCTCAATGATCAATCCTTTGTTTCCTGCATCCAAACCAGACAACACATATCGTCTAGTTTTGGATTACAGACTTTTGTCGACTCCCACAAGGGTTCAAGAACAGCCCGGGGTTATTCTCAGCAAGGGTAACAGAGTTACTACAAATGTATGATGATGAGGCATTGTTATATGTTGATGACATCTATCTGACAGACGATGACCTAGATAGGCACTTGAACAGGGTGAATATACCATTATATTGGGCTTTGCCTAAGAGCTGTACAAATTCAATTCCAAGAAATCAAGAATTGCCCACCTCAATGTCCTGCTCCTAGGATATGAGCTTTCAAGTGACGGTAAAAGCCTGGCAGCCAACCTTTTAGAAAAGTGTGCGCTGATCCAACCTCCCAAAACGCAGAAAAACTTACAGTCGATTCTAGGTTTTCTAAATTTGAGAAGAACTTACATTCTAAATTACGTAGAAAGGGTTAAACCTCTCTACAAATTAATCAAACCTGATTTCAAAATCAAAAATTGGACACAGGAACACACAGATATCCTGCGTTTACTGCAAGCTGACATGTTAGCAACAAAACACTTACCAACACTCGTAAACGTGCGCAATTTAGTGATCCAAATCATTCCGGGTCAATGCAGATTCACCTACTTAACTTTTAAGGAAGGTGAGAAAGTACCAATTGCATACACATCTCATTTGTATACACAAGCTGAAATGCACTGTTCATCAACAGAAAAAATTCTGACAGCAGTTCAAACTGCTGTAGCAAAAGAAAGATCTCTAGCTCAAGGGAAATGCATTATTGTCGTGACTCCAGTACCAGCCTTAGAGGCAGTTACAAAAGCGAGCATTCCGAACGCAAAAGCTTTACATCCAAGATGGATACAATGGGTTTATTCTCTTGCTGCTACAGATGTTAAATATGTTTTTGATCCTTATTTAAAAATACAAGCATTCATGTAATACGAACACGAATGTCCTCTGCCTACTGAGATTCTCCCTCTTGATCAGTACGAATGTATAATTTATACTGACGGATCAGCACAACCCGCTATGGATAGTAAGCAAGCTTACAGTGCAGCATGCACAATCGTTAAAGGTCGTATGCGAGATGGTAAATTCAGACCTATGGTCACAAAAACACACTATCCAAGAGATTGTACAGCTCAGCGAGCTGAACTACAAGCATTCATATTGGTACTTTAAAATACTGATCGCAAATTCCCCACACTTATTGTGTGCGATTGTTTTTACTGTGTTCAATCATATAATGAATATTTACAGAATTGGCTTCAAAATGGTTTCAAAGATGCAAAAGGTGGCACAATCAAGCATAAAATGCTTTGGGAACAAGTAGTTCAGTTGCGAAACGGAATATAAAATACTCAGGTGATACACAAGCTGAGTCATCAACGTGATGGCGTTCACGTTAAAGGGAATTCATTGGCTGATGAGGCCATGAAGAGGGCTGTGCAAACGGTTTCCGTAGCTGTGATCACTTGTTCAAAAATGAAAATAGACAGTGAGATATCATTGGCTGTCAATGGTTCAAGCAAAGGCAGTGGTGCAGCGTTACCTAAAAAGTTTCCACTCAAATACTCATATGTAATTAATGTGAACAACGTTCCGTTTGCTCGAATCCCTGGAGTGGGGGATAGGGTCATTCCAAACATGGAACGTAGAGCAGCTTTGATTTATGAAACACATCTGGAAAAGGGTCTGACACATCAGGGGATCTCTTACAGCGCCGGGACAACCCGTTGGGGCAGCTGTGTGCTTAATAAATGCCTTATTATTATTATTATCTCTAAAACAATATTAACATTAAAAGAGGTGTACTGTGACCTTGTATGAATACACTGATTCACATATTCATCAATAACTGCAACAGAGAACGCAGTACAGAACAACACCATACACCTGACTACGACATTGCCAGCCCAGCACAGACAACATTGCTAGACAGCATTAGACTATCTATGTGCAGGTGTCCTTTTGGACAAATGCAATCCCATAAACACTGAGTCAAGGTTCCTAGGAAAGTGGCCTCAGCGATCGGCTGACGCTCAAACTGTTATAAAAGATTTGCAAGTCTTTATCGGCACATACGTAATTGGCACACTACACTCTGACCAGGGTCCTGTGTTTAGCTCTCGGGCTTACAAAGAGGCCATGGTCAGTTTGGGCGTAGCATTGCGGAACTCCTCTCCATTTCATCCTAGGGGGAAATTCTGTGGTGGAAAGGAAAAACCAGGACATAAAGCGGTATATAACGGCTAGGGTATTAGGTTTGGGTGATGGGTGGGTCAAAAATCTTTATGAGGTCCAACGCTCATTAAACAATTTGCCAAGAAGTTTTCTAGGGGGTGTCACTCCATGTGAGGTCCTATTTGAGACAAGAATGTTGGTCTCAGATCTTGAATGTACAGGCACAGTGGTGGAAAATAAACCTTTTTCATATCAAAGAACGTTTGGCTGTTTGACAGGCCTTAAATGAACTACTTTCGAAACAGCAACATGTTCCTGAAGCCAACCACCACTGGGGAAAATTCAGTTGTCTTAGCAAGGCCTGTCTGGATCCCAAAGCTTGGGGATCTAGTCAGAGAGAAGATCGCAGATAAGAAGGAATTTGGGCCTTCTTACAGACAACCAGTACCTCTCCTAGCCATCCACAGATCAAGAACAATACTTTAGCCTCCCCTTGCTGGTGAAAAGGAGAAAAGATATGTGTCCATCGAACACATCAAACCACACTATGTGGCCAATACTGAACAGTATGCCAAGTGGATTCTGACCAAGTAGCAAACAACTGTCAACAACGATTCCTGAACAAAACACAGGTTTTCACTATCAATAGGCCAGACCCACGCTATGTTCAAAGAAAGCACCCAGGGGCAGTAACAATGTGCAGTGAAGGAAAATGATGCCTTGTCTGGCTACAGAAATCTACACTTGAGGATGTGAAACAACACTTATTTTAACTTAAAGAAGGCGCAGACCTTAGAGATTTCTTGCTAGGACCAAGAAAACTGTATAAAAAATGTTTCATATATGCCGGTATCTATGCTGCGTATAATGAAATACGGTAGATTACCCAGGCAGAAACTGCAGAAAGAATGCGAGACATTGATCGTATTAATTTAGAGAAATCTCTTGATGTAGTCAACAATGGGTTAACAACTCTGTCATCCAGGATATATTCATTGAGCAACATTGTATCCTCTGCCATAGACATTATGGAACAAGACTTGGTCATGCTGCGACAAGGCCAGTCTCAACTACGTTCTATTTTGCTATTAGGCTGAATGCTAAAAAAACTTGCATTTAGGCTATGTGCTTTGTTGTTTAATCAACACAACGTCTCTGTTTTCAGAATTCAATCTGACTGATAAACAGGTCGAACTGGCACAAAGGGGAGCAAAGTACACAGATCTGATCAGTGAAAAACTGGATAAATTGCCATTTGCGGTAGCATAAAAAACAGCTACTGAATGGATCATACATGGCAAAATAACTCTGCCTGTCACAACTTTCCATGTTCAGTATTGCCTAGAAAATACACCAGCAGGCAAATATGAAAGGTTGGGTAAAGAATACATCAGGACATCCTGGAATTTACCTTACACACACAGATGTTGGAGTGGGGGCGTGAAGTGTTTCTTAGCGGTACATGCTGTGAAAATGCACTAAGCAGTTCTCTCGTATGTCAGGGTATTAATTTACATGGGGCTTGTAATGGTCCACTGCAAATTTGTCCTGTCACCTGCAAGGTTCACCAGCCACAGTGATTAATCCAATTTTTGGACAATTTTCAAATGGGAGTTACAGTATGTTGAATGATAACAGTGGTTGTGGAATGTTGCCAGGCATCCCATATCTAGTAACGGTTACTTCCAGGGGCACTTGCTGTATGCAAGTCTTGTTCCCCAAAATAGACAAAGTCAGGGAGTCACCTTTATGGCCTTCACTGAATATCTCTTCTATACGAATTGATACGCTAAACAGAATGAAAGCCATTCTTTTACAACAAACTGTGCCTTTGACCTCAGCCAAAGAAACCTATGATCTACAATTTGCAAGGACTTCGGCTGAGGTTCAGGCTCTGTTAAGTACAAACTGCCCTACACATTTCACGGAAATGTTGGAACATATCTTACACATGTCTGATACGAGCGGTATTGTGCATTTATTTAAAAACGTATATTCAGAACTGTTAAAACCTTTTCAAGCAGTACTCGGAATCATTCCAAACTTCGTGCACTCTGTGTTTGGTGGTCTGCCGCTAATTCTAGCACTTGTTGCAGGGATTCTGTTTTTATTGCTACTGCTACGCTATGGCAAGCCAATCCACTGGCATCACTCCCAGCACAGTAGAGAAAGCTCTCCTGGAAAGGAAGTGTCATGAGCGCATAGTACAACTTTTGGGTTAACCTCATCTACAAGAATTAAATATCACATGTTTTTTATCATTCAGACCAATCTGGCAAGATTGCATCTTACTTGTTCTATGCTACCTGCTTTGCGTTGAAAAATGCGTGCTAGACATCTGTCTAACACTCCCATCAGTCAATCAAACTAATATCGATACTCTGCTGGACCCGATAACAGCCCATGCTCTGTGTTGTCCATGCTCTGTTGTCCACAGAGGCTACCAATCCTGATGAAGGCATTCATTGAGATCTCACAGATGCAAATTGCTACTGCTGAGGTATGAGAGGAAACAACAGCCACGCAGGTAACATCGGAAACGGACATTGTTGATACTTCCAACGCTGAAGGCGATGCTTCGCATCTATGTGCGGTTAATCTTCTAAATGAGGTATTCCAACTATCACCTACAATGGTAGACAATTTTCTTGTCTACAGGAATAAAGGTATTTATGTTTTCTCCATCCCCCTGCACTGACTTTTGATTCAGCATACAGTGTACCTGGAAGACTCTGAATTTGGCCTTAATTTTTTCAAAACAAAAAAACAATACTTGGAACTTATTCCTATGATTATTTTCTTTTTCTAAAATGTACTTTTTCTTTTTTATGGCTCAAGTACTTTGCTTACAGTAGAACTATTCAAAGAGAATAGATTTCTTTGAACACTTAGAGAGACAAATTGTCATCTTGTCAATTTCATTTATTTAACCTGACATGAAATGGCTTCTAACTTTTTTTCTTCTGTAATTACGAACCATTTCATCATGTGTACATATTTATGTTAATTTGTTTAGCATTCACTATAATCATATGCTTAGGATGAAACGTTGCTTTAAATATGTACAGCACCTTTGCATTCCATGCATAGCCACTATTTTAAAAGACATTTTTTAGAATATGCTTTTATGCATGTTTATCATGTTTAGCATTTAGCATTTAGTAATGTCGTTCTATCAAAATTGGAGTCGATTTAGATGCCTCTTCATAGGTTTACTGAATCGTGTCCTTATATAGGCACAATTTGCATTGCCCCTATTTAGGCATTGGCCATGCAATCCAAATATGGGCATGGTCACCTACATCCGTCCATCCCACGTCACAATAAGTTATTAGAAACCAGACAGGGTTCTGATGTCATCGTGGCAGGGATGCAGGCAGTTTCGGTGCTTTGGTTGCTGCGGAACCCGGACTGGGACGGGTCCAGGATGTTGTTCTCCTCGAGGTAGCGGGTCAATTGTTTGTTGATGGTCTTCTTGATGACCTTCACCGGGAGCAGGGAAGATGTTGATCTCAGCGTGCTTCCAACTCTCCGGGAAGGTTGCTGTCTTGAAGGAGATGTTGATGGCTTTCTGGAGATGGAGTGCGATGGCGGTGCTTGCTTTGTTGAAGATGTGGTGTGGGCAAGGGTCTGACGGAGATTCGGAGTGGATGGTATTCATGATCTTGATGGTATTGTCGTCGTTGATGTTGGTCCAGGAGAGCAGGCGGTTGGTGCGCGTGGTGGTCGTGGGGGAGGGTGTCTCCATGGTGGTTGGGGCGGCTGTGGCGTTAAAGCTGTCGTGGATGTCTGCGATCTTGCGGTGGAAGAAGGTGGCGAGCAAGTCGCATAGTTCTTGTGAGTGTGGGATGTCGTTGGTGTTGGAGCTGGGGTTTGAGACTTCCTTCACAATGTTGAAGAGCACTTTGCTGTTGTGTGTGTTGTTGTCTAGGTGGTCTTTAAAGGAGGCCCTTTTGGAGGATCTGATGATGTGATGGTGTCTGCGGGTAGTGTCCTTGTGGGCTGCATAGCTGTCCGATGTTAGTTCGCGGAGCCAGATCATCTCCAGCTTTCGGCAGGTTTGCTTGGAGGCCTGGAGGTCTTAAGTAAACCAGCTGGCTTTCTTGCTGGTGTGGCTTATGGAGGGTTTCTTGAGCGGGCGAGGGTGTTGGTGCAGCTGTCGATCCACTGTCTGAGGTGGCGTGCGGTGGTGTCGGGGTCGGTGGGGTGGGCTCCGGGCCAGGGTGGAGGTTAGCTGGTCGTCTGTGACTTTGCTCCAGCAGCGGTGAGGCATCTGTTGGGTGCAGTGGTGCGTGGTGGTCTTCCTGAAGGTAAAGTGGTTGCAGCAATTGTCGGTCCAGTGGAATTCTACGGTATGGAGCTGACTAGAACCTAGAGGGAACCTAGAGGGGCATACTTTCTCTTGGCATACTAACTTAGCAATACCAACTACTTCTTACCTCATAAAACACTTAGGTTAGGTAGACCGGGGTGGAACTACTTAGAAGCACCAGATGAGTATTCACATTTTAGCCTTTGTTATTTATGTATGTTGATATGAATATATGTTATAGCTAAAAGACCATGCTATTGCATTAATATTTCTTCTTACTGCTCACGCTGAACATTTTATATCTTGTATACTGTCTAACAATTGTAACAGATCATATCTCTTGTACGAGAAATAAGACTGTTCAATAAATCCTTTTATTGAAACCCCGTCTATTCTTTCTGTGTAACTCTGCAGAAACTAAGCATGCACGATTGACTGAGTGAAACTGTCATCTATTGTTTCCACGATTCTGAGACATGTTCCGATTCAAAGGGAAACAAAGTTGTCATGTTTATGCGGTTGTCAGGAACTAATCCCTTCTTGTTCATTCGAGAATTTTCTAGTGACCTCTGTGTTAGCTGGCACATAAAGTAATTAAGTTTAATGTACTCGATTGGAGCAGACTGACCTTAGTCCTATGCAAAAACTATAGTGAATATTATTCCAATGTGCAGAGCCTATAACGGAAATAGGAACTGCACTATAGGGGGATGGGATCCCTGGGGCTGAAATCAGCCTGGGGAGGGTGGCTGCTCAGTACCCCTGCCCCATTTGTAAATGGAAGGGCCCTGGTGGTTGGTGTTCCTGGGTACAAGTGGCCCTCTACTCTAATTTGGAAGATTATTTTTCAAAAGGCAGGGGTGGTGCCCCTTTGGCTGAAATAAGCCCGGGGAGGGGGCCATGCGGTCTCCCCCTCCCAAATAAAATTTCTTTTTTAAATGCCAACCACGTGGAAAGTCGCTGGAGGCTTCACCCCTTTCTCAAGCACTCTGCAAGGGTGTCCCCTGGCACGCAACTTGTTGGGGGATGAAGTCCCCTTGACTAGTGAGGGTCCTTGGGGGCCAACAACCCCTCCTGGTACCTTCAGTAAGTCCCACAGAGCGGGATTGCTGAGAGGTTACTAAGGCCCTGCCCCCTTTCTCCACAACTCTGCAAACGCACCTCCTGATGCAGTACTGGTTGGGGAATGTAGTCCGCTTGGATGCTTTGGGTCCTTGAGGGACAAAGAGCCCCTCCTGTTACCTCCAGGATGTCGCACACAGTGAGATTGCTGTGAGCTCCTCGGAGGACCCACCCCCTTTTCCCACCACTCTGGAAGCATAAAAAGTAGTTAGAAAATGATGGTAATTCACTTAAAAAACTCAAAGGTTACAGGGACATTATATGTAGGAAATAGTTCTTAAAAAATCATAGAAATTCACTGAAAAAAATTATGTTACAGGGACGTTATAGTTAGAAAATAGAACTTTAAATACCACAGAAATTCACCGACAAAAGCAACGGTTAGAGGAACGTTACTTTTATGCTCAGATTTCACTTGTACAAAACCAAAGGAATTGAGCAGTTATAGTTACCTGAACTAACTATACCTTACACCCCACAATGCTCTGTTTATGACCTCACATATTGCATTACTTATGACATGCTCAATAACATCGCTGATGACATCACTGATGACATCTCAAGTGACATCACTGATGACATTATCTATAGACCCACTCACATACTCCTCACACACCATACAACCTCTCGTGCACCCAGTCACTCTCCCACACACCCACTCACATATCCATTGGCAGACCCATACAAGTACTCACACAAGCACTCACTCCTCCTTAAAGCCACTCACACACCAACTCATCACCCATACAGCCACTCACAGAGCCATTCACTCACTCATACTGCTACTCATACTACTGGTCACTCACCCACATAGCCATACACTCACACATACAGATATTCACACACAGACTTATTTACCTATGCGGCCACTCACCAACCCACCCATACACCCATAGAGACTCTCAACACAGCCACTCACTCAACCGTAGGAGTGCTCACCCACTCACACACATACACACAACACCACTTGCATACCCATTCACACATCCATACAAGCAATCCCATATCTGCTCACCCACTGACACAACCACGCACACACCTATAGACCTAGTCAGAAATCCACTCTCTCACCCATACAGTCACTCATGCATGCACTCACACACCAATACACCCACTCACATGCCCATTCACACACTCATACTGACAGTCATACACCCATTCAGATTTCACTTTAGAGATTGTATCACTCGTTAGTAGTACAACTAATATACCAATACAACTTTCGTATTAGGTTGGTATACGTTTAACACCCACAAAATCTTAAAGATTTACACTCACTTGATGATGCCTTCAGTGATGTCATCAGTGATGACATTTGAGATTGCTTGAGTGATGTCACTGAGCATGTCATGAGTGATGTAATATGTAATGTCATAAGGTCAATTTGGTGCCCCGCCCAAAAACACACACACTACAAAGCCCTGGTGTTTTTTTCAATTTTATAGGCAACAGGTCATTTGCCTGTAAAATTGAATAGGGTCAGTTGCCTGTGAGCCTGTGAAATGGAATAATGGTTTCAGTGCCATGAAACTAAATAAAATTGTCTGTTGCCTATGAAATTGAATAAAAGCGTATGTTGCCTAAGTCAAGATGGAGATTACGATGTGGTAAAATATAGGAAAACTTTTAAAAGTTTATTAAACTTTATAAGACATTAGTAAAAAACAATTTTACATTAAATAATATTGTAAGTTATTTTATATATTAATTTTAAATGTACAATAAAAGGAAAGCAAGCTACAGCACTATTATTTGTTTGCCCTTGCATCCTTGGCATAAGTCCCTATCTTGATTATTATTATATTGTTAATATGAAGATATTAAAGTATCTGTAATTGGCCTTGTGTGGTACTGGATTTACTACTGTTTCTTTTTTGGCAGTAGTAACTTACACTCATAAATCTGGCTCCACTCTCTTTTTTAAAGAGTGGTAAGTTGTAAGTCTACACTTTTGATTAACTTTACACTCAGATTAGTGAAGTTACTCAGAAATGTAGCAGTAAATTACTTGTGTAAATTACTCACAAGTGCAATTTACCTCTGTGAATAGGCCCAATTTCGTCTACATAATAAGGAGACATTTCATTATTAGTTTAATTTAAATAAGCTTAGCTCTGACGATATTTATAGAAGTCTTTATGAAGTATTTTAAACTCTTCCCTTGACTGCTAAAAATATTTAAGAGTGCAGTCAGGAAATAGCTGGTATAGAAATTGTATATTGATCAATGCACAATGAGGGGGATGAGGGGGAGCATAGGTATCTGTATATGGACCCAAAGTTATCTCGTTTGGGGAATAACCATCATATTTCGGAACTCAGAAATATTTTGGAATGTATGCCAATACACTATCAACTTCTATAACACTCCTATGTAGTGTCTTTGGGGAGGTGTTTGTAATTAGAAAATCTAAATTTGATGATTCACCTGATATGGAGTCAATAAAATAGGTGTGATATGTGTACCTTAATTACTTTCATATGCATTTTAAAAAAGGTGCCCACCCTCCTTTCTCACCCTTCCCTGGCTACTGGTAGGTGTATGTATCATAAAACCTTTCTGGCTTTTAATGTCCCAATATAAAGCAGGCGTTTAAGTCATATATTTTCTTAAAGAAAGTGATCGGGAGATATATTGGAAAAGCCCTAAAGAAATGTTTGGGATAATAATATTTGTTGTTATATTTACTCTTCCTAAAACAAAGATGGGCAGACCATGTCATTTATTAAGCATCTTGTAGATTGCTCTAAACATTCTCCTATAGTTAAAGTTCCTAATTTCATCATAGTTCTTCCTGAATCTAACTCTCTATTCATAGCTGGACGCTTATCCGTAATCTAGATCTGAGTTTTCCGCAGTCCGAAAAAAGACGACTATTTCTGTAGCTACAATGTCAACACATACAGGAATATGTGATAGGCAAGTGCACCCTCAGTTGCCACCTTCTCAGGAGGTAAAAGCCAAACCCATAAAAACCTCCTTGATGATGAGTTCTTCATGCGGTTGGAGAAAACCTGGCGTCAGGAATCGAGCCATTGTAATCTCAAAAACTAAGAGTCACGATTAGCAAGAGAAGGCAAAGAAAAAAAGGAATACAAACCCCATCCATTCAAACTGACACTTGTAAATTGTAACAGAACAGGGAAGGGAAATATCATAAAATCCAAGAAGACAGGAAACATAGTGGATTGGGAAAGTCAGGAAGAAACCAAGGGAGAAGCAGCCATCAATCAGTCAATCAAGGAATTGTAAGCGTGCTGCTCACCCGAGAGGGTATCATGGCACTGGGGGGGGGGTGATCAGCAGTGCTGTTCAGCCAAAGAGCCAAGTCTTGAGGGTCTTCCTGAAGGCGTTCAGGGAAGGGATGCATATGATGGTGGTCAGGAGCTCGCTCCAGGTCTTGGCCTCTGATTCTGCGGATACGTGGGGTTTCGGCGAGGACGAGGTTGGTTGATTGGAGGTTTTGTTTGGGTACGTGGAGGGTGACTCTGTCGTTGAGGTATTTAGTTCTGGTGTTGTGTAGGCATTTGTAGGCATGGGTGAGGATCTTGAAAGTGACTCTTCTCAACGGGGAGCCAGTGGAGCTTACATAGGTGTTGGCTGATGTGCTTGTGTCGGGGGTTGCTGAGGACAAGTCTGGCGACAGTGTTCTGTATTGTCTGGAGTTTGTGGAGTTGGGACTTGTTTATGCCGGCGTAGAGGGCATTTCCATAGTCCACCCTGCTGGTGATGAGTGTGTAGGTGATTGTCTTCCTTGACTCGGGGGGATCCATTTAAATGTCGTACGGAGGATGGGGAGGGTGTTGAAGCAGCCGGAGGCTACGACGTTGACCTGCTGGTTCATGGTGAGGGATGAGTCAAGTATGATGCCGAGGTTTATAGCATTGTCTTTGGGTTTTGGTGGGCTGCCGAGGGCGGTGGGCCACCATGTGTTGTCCCATGATGAAGGGGTGGTTCCGAGGATGAGGACTTCTGTCTTCCTTGAGTTAAGATGGAAATGTAAAAGAAAAGATAACAAAAACTTGAAGTGGACCTGAGGTGCAGTTGCATTAAATGACAGCTGCAAAAACTCAGGTTGTTGATTGTGCCATTTTGGAGTTGAAGTGAGATGGAGCAGCAGCCAGGATCCCAGGAGCATTAGAGGAAACAGGCCTAGGTGATAGACTTTACAAACCCCTAGCTTTGGGTTTCGTGCAACGTCTTCTGAGCCAACTGAATTCACAAAATACAGCTGTTCTCAGAAATCTAGGTGGCTAAGAATCATCAGAAGCAATGCTCCCAACTATTTCAGACTAGTTACTGTATAGTGGTTGTGTATCTGATTAAGTCCTAGATTCAGGGCCTCATTATGAGTTTGACGGTGAGGGGACTGCTGTTGAGATAGCTTCGGATTCCCCGCCTCCAAGTTGGTGGCCGCCTGCCCTATTATGATGCATGTGGTTCCATAGACTAAAGACCACAGCATCACCGCTGGCAGGAAATCTCGACTGCAGTGGGATAGGCCAACGTGACTTTCGGAGGGTGCACTGCCAGTGTTTCTACCAGCCCAAACATGATGGGCCTTTTGGCCAATAAGACTGTGGCGGCCAAACAACCACACACACCTGAGATGATGGAAGGCAATGTATATAAGACATAAACTCACCTGTTTTCTTCTTCACATTTCTTTTTCCGCTGTGGAGCCCATCCGGCACGTCCTACCTCTGCTGGTTGAACACAATGTCAAACAACCCTGTTGTCGCCAGATCCGAAGATAAGCCACTCGAATACCTATCCTATGTCCACTTGGCTGTTAACATTAGCTCCTGACTCAAGTAATTTAAATCACTCACACAAGCAATAGCATATCAATGTGCAATGCATCTGTATCTAATGTTGATGGTTACAAAATTTAATGTAACACACCTGTACAATCGCATTGTGTCCCTAACTTTGGTGCTAGTTGGCACACCTGCACAAAAATGGGATAGCAAATCTTAAAGCAAAAATTCACCACATAGGTGTGCTTAAAATAATTACTTACATCATCACATGAAAAACATTTGCACCACACATCATTTTGATAAGTACAATGTAAGATCATGTAGAAATGTATCTACACAAGGGCAAGCCATCAGCCACATATGACCTTGAAAACAAATGGCAGTACCAATCATGAGCCACACTCTACTACATCATCCATGTAACTATTCCCCTTCTCTACAGTAAGTCCTGTACTGTATACAACTCCAATGGTCATATCTAATGGCACAAAGTGCAAAGCTTATATGAACATACCTATCAGTAAACAAGCTGAATCAATCACCCTTGTAGTAAACTACCTTAAAAGCAATTGTCAACAACTAATTTTTGGAGCAAGTGTCAACTACTATGCTGAAAGACTGCACCTAAGTTCAAATGAAAATTACATACCATGTCAACTAGTGTATGCACTTAACATTAACCCTGGGCGATGAACTACGCTCCACTCGCGGAGTTTGTGAAGTTGCGGCAACTTTGCACTTGGCAGTTAATGCGAAGTTGTCGAATGCTTCACAATCTACAGCGTATCGTAGTTGTTTTCATCCTCGCGCGCTCAATAGCATCCTCGCATGCGCGGTAACGACTTACCGTGGTTCTGCGTTCGCCTTCTCGATTTTCTCTCTCGGTCGCGTGCGCCACGAGGTTTTGAATCCGGCCTCACAATCCCACGAGACTGTGCGAACGCGATCACGTCATTTGGACGCACGATCACGTCATTAGGATGCGCAATCTTCCTTCCGGCGCAGTGTTGGTAAGATCGCGTTTCCAAACACACAGAAACTACAATCTGGCACAGAATATCTCTCAAGCATGATACAACCTTCTTGAAAATGAACATTTTGCTCAGAAAAACCCCTCAGATGGTGATTTGGCTGTAGTATTTTGTGCAAGGAGTCCTCTTTTTTTCTACTATTTTTTTCAAGAGGAAGGCAGTGCCCCTGAGTCACCAACTTCCTGTTCCTGTCCAGCAGGCTCCTCCCAGTGCTTTGTCCATGTGCTGATCACTTTCATTTGGATTTGGAGCTGGAAGGATCACTTTTTGTGTATGTCTGCTGTATCATATAATTGGATTAGATTTATTGTGGACTTTTGGATTTGAAATTTTATTTTACAAGTAAGTTGGAGAATTGGTGTACATGTTTGTTTGATTTGGTATTTTTTTTTTACCTACAGTTTTCTGGGCTTTTTAATCCTTGTTAAAAATTATTGTTGAGGGAGGCCTGTACTTTCATGAGGGTCCAACTTGTATTTCTTTGAAATTTCATCCAGTAGGCCCAGAGGTACCCATGGGTCCAACCATGTTTCTGGGGTGTCTGTTGAATTTCAAGTTTTTAAACATCATCAATGGCATTGGATTCAATTGCAAACTGTGTTTTTTGGAGTGGAATTTCAGTTTTTGGGTGTGTGTTAAATAAATATTGGCTTTTCAGCCAGTAGGTAACCCTAGGAGTTCATATAGTTAGTGTAGTCCTGCTTGAGTTCATTGTACTTTCTGTGGGTGGCCTGGCCATGTGGTGGCGGCCATTTTGTGGGACCAGACACTGTGCTTTCGCGATAGGCCTCCAAGCTTGTGGTCTACTCTGCCAGTAGGCCCAGAGGTACCACTCGAGTCATCATGGGTGCATGAAAGTTAAACAACTGTTTTTGTGGTGTTTGTTTAATTTGTAACATCATGTATGGCAGGGATGGCTTTGGATTGATTTGCAAAATGTTGTTTTTGGGGTGGAATTTCAGGTTTTGGGTGTGTGTTAAATAATATGGCTTTTTCTGCCAGTAGGTAACCCTAGGAATTCAGCTCGCGTACTTTTGGTAACTTTGCACAGTGCGACAACGCTACCTTACAGTTTTTGTCTTCATCGCGTGCTCAATCTGCGTGCTCGGGCACGCGATAACGACTTTTTGTACAGTTTGCGCTGCCGAACACGCCAAATTTGCAATCTCGCGAGCAATATGTCTATTCTCGAGTTGCATAAAATCCTCTCGAAAATGATGATTTTGTTCATTTTGCAAAAAACAACTCTTCAAGTTGCCATTTGGTTGTAGTTTTTTGAGCATGGAGTCATTTTTTCTTTTTCATTTTTTTTAAAAGAGGAAGGAAGTTCCCCAGAGACCTCAACTTCCTGTTTCTGTCCTTTGTATGTACTTTGTTGTTTGAGGGTGGGCTGACCATGTGGGTGGCTTCCACTTTGTGAAGCCAAGCATTGTGCTTTTGCCATAGGCATGCATTGTCTGTCTTCTCTTTCTTTTCATGTTGTTGTGGGTGGCCAGGCCATGTGGTGGCGGCCATTTTGTGTGACCTTCCACTGTGCTTTTACCATAGGCCTCCCAACTTGTGGCCTATTCTGCCAGTAGGCCTAGAGTCCCAGAGGTAGTCATCGGGGGTGCTTGATTTAGCTGTTTCTATGTTGTCTGTTGAATTTAAACATCATTTAGGGCATGGGTGGCATTGGATTGAATTTCCAAATGTGGTGTTTGGGGTGTAGTTTACTTTTTGGATGTGTGTTAATAAATGCCTTTGTTGTATGTGTTGTTGTTGTGTCATTTTCCAACCGTTTTAGCCATGCGGATTTTCTGTTTTTGCATTAAGCTGTGATGTGTAACAGGCATCCTCTTTTGTCTGGCCATATAGGGATCTAGGCATGCTTGAGTTTATTGTTTTCTGGGCTTAACCCATGTGCCTGTGATTAGTGACGATGTGGCTCGGGCTATGATGGTTGTAGTAGTAGTGTGCTGTTTTGTTTTTGCCACATAGGCCTGTGTGTCTTTCCATTGTTCCTGTTTTCTTACTGTTTCCATCCCCATTGCTGTCTGCTGCAGGTCACTGATGCTGCATCCATCCGACATGATGCACAAATTAAGGATAAACAAGTGCCACTTCCACTAATTGAATTTTAGTTCTTTGCTATTCTTACTCTTACTGAGTGTACTAACACTACTAATTAAAATTAAAGCACAACAAATTCCACATTTGACTGATGTTCTTCTGCCTTCTTTGCTTGTAGTTGCACAAAAGACTGAGGAGGAGGTGTCTGTCATCATTCATCGCACGTTGTACTGCCAGACGGACGTCCTTCTGTTGTACGTAACGTGTGGTGTGACCTGAACAGACATCTCTGCAACTTGTGCAACTGAGTGCTGCTGACATCTGAAGAAGATGGGCCCAAGGAAAGCAGGTACCAGGTCCTCCAAGACCAAGAAAGTTGCTGAGAAGAAGAAAGAAGAACAGAAGAAGGAAGTGACACTTAAGTCTGGTGTTGACCGCAAAACCTTTTTTGGGAAACCAAAAAGTACGCCTGCAGCAGCAGTGTCCGGGGGGCAAGTTGGGGCCAGCACCTCCACATCAGTGGGACCAACCCACCAACCCAGGCCCAAGCAGATGAGTGTGGAAGAGGTAGCCAAGTTTATGGTGGAAAGCAGTGATACTGAGCCTGACCCAAACTTATCGCTATCTCAAAGTAGTACACAAACAACGCATGAGGGAACACAGCAGATAAGTGGTGAACAACAACAACCGCAACCACCGCCTGCAATAGTAGTTGTTGTTCCTCCCGAAGTAGGGGCAGTTCAGGAAATTGAGCCTCATGCAGAGCAAGAAGAAAAGAAAGCCACTCATGCAGGAGATCTATTGTCTTCCAAATCCCCACCAAGGAAAAAGAGGGTTAGTCCGTCGAGTTCTTCGCTAAGCATCCCTTCTGATGATCTAGATCTCACTTGGGAGCCACAAAACCTGAGCATGAGAGGGAGACACATCCCAATACCAGGCTAGGGAAAAGGAAGGTTCCAGAAAGCCTTACACTTATGGAGGTCTATGTAGAACAGCAGGATAATGATGATGATGAGTCTGACCCAGTCTTCACAAGCATCACTCCTGGCACAAGGAAATGGAGACCAACATTTTTACCCTATCCAGAATGGCTGCGACAAGTAGGGATGTAGCACGCATTCCTCCAATACAGGCAACACCAACATGACATCCAGCTTCCATATTTACATTTGCAAAGGATCAGCAGCGTCCTATATCCAGCACAAGCACCACCTCAGCAGAAGTAGATAGTGGTACTACTGCGCAGCCACATAGTCAAATTCAACACACACCCTCCAGTTCATCCGGCATTGGAGGTGGCACCTCTAGCAGGAGACAAAAGTTAAGCTCCCCAGTGTGGGACTTCTCTACGGTTAGCGTAAAGGAGGAGAACATTGCTATATGCTACATTTGTCATTCCTCTGTTAGTCGTGGTAAGCTTGGTACAAAATATGGTACCGGAGGCCAAATGACCCATTTAAAAAAACACCACGCAATCAAGTGGGAGGACCACCTTCGTAGCATAAAAACTGGAACCATTGATGTTGGTGGGGCTAAAATAGCACAAGGTCCACTCACGGTCGAACAGGAAGAAGAAGAAGAGGGAGACATTCTATCTGGTAGTGGTACACAAAGTAGCCCTGTCCCCAGCACTGCAGTGGTACAGCCCACATCCTCCGCATCAGCAACATCTCAGTGGCACAAGAGTAAGAGTCAGCCGGAGACACCAAGGATGCAAAGTGCTGCGTCGAGCCGAACAGAAAGAAATGCCATGCAGCGTACCATTCTTAGCATGTTTACTAGGCAGGAGGGAAAGTACGAACGCAACCACCCAATAGCACGTTTGTACAATGCTAAGCTGGCTAAAATGTTAACACTGGATCTTTTCCCTTTTTCTTTTGTTGAATGGGTGGGTTTTCTGGAATTTGTGACAACCATCTGCCCAAAATGGAAGGTTCCCAGCCGCTACTATTTTGCCAGAGTTGCTGTTCCACCACTACATCACGAAGTGCTGGAATTGCTTGGAAAAGACTTATATCAGAGTGCTGTTCATAGAATCCACATGAAAACAGACATGTGGACCAGTTGCTAAGCCACTGATTACATGTGCATCACTGCACACTGGATCTCTTTTTCAGGTGTTAGAGAAAAGCTATCTGCAGGCATTGACACTGTTGAGATTTTTAATGAGACTTGCAGACATGCAACTGTAGCCATGTTTGCTATAGAGAAATGTCATACTGCTGCAAACATTTTGGCCGATTTTAACAGCATGGTCTTTGAATGGCTGCGACCAAGGCTTAAGATTGGTTTTGTTGCCACGGACAATGGCAGTAATGTAGTTAAGGCCATGAAAGATGGTGGCTATTTCAGGGTCCCGTGTTTGGCACACTGCATTTACATTGTTGTTCAAGACTTTCTGAAAAATGAAAGCAAAGTCAGCAACTTACCGACCACCTGCAAAAGAATATGTACACATTTCAACCATTCTTTTGAAGCCCGAAGCAGCTTAGGGTCATTCAACGTGAGCATAAAATGCCAGTCAAAACATTCATCCAGGAGGTGCCAACACGTTGGAACTCAACGTATTACATGTTTGATCACCTGTTTGAGCAGTACATACCACTTAATGCTTATGTCATGACAAGAGGATTAGGGGATCCTACTGTGAAAGCCATGACCGTTGAGATGTGGCAATGGGACCTCATTAAATGCCTGACAGAGATGCTTCTTCCTTTTGAGGTCTTAACACGTGCAATCAGCAGGGAGGACTGTACTATGGGCCAAGCTATCCCATTGTTGTACATGCTAGAGCAACAGCTGAAGGAGGTGTCTGAAACATACGAAGGTGTGGAAGACAAAGTAGACGCATGTTACTTGGCGAACACCTTAGCCGTCTGCTTATCTGACAATACAAGGATTCAAAATAGGATTGTGTCACATCAACATTACATTACTGCCACAAATTTGGATCCATGGTACAAATTATTTCATAACAGTAATGCAGTAATTCCTTTTTCAGAAGGGATGTTGCCAAGTACAAACCTTTAATAGCTGAGGAAGCCACTGATTTAGAAAACGAATGGCTCTCAATTAGAGGCCTGCCAGTGCCAGCCCAGGACAGTGCAAGTACTACAGGGCATCCAGAGTCAAGTTCTTCTTCAGAGCATGAGAGCAGTGCGTTTGCTTCCCAGCAGTTACCAACACTACCAATAACATCAACAACAGCACCAACAGGATCTGATTCATCAGACACAGCAAAAAAAATAGCTGCTTGGTTTCTACAGAAAGGGATGGGTAAGTCCGTTGCTGGTGCATAGTCAAAAGAGGCCAAGCAAATCGGAGCACCACTGAAGTGGCCTATCTGGATGACACAACAGAGGTCTTCATGGAGCAAAACCCATTGGCGTATTGGTATGGGAAAAGAAACCAATGCTCAGCAGGCTGGCGATAAAGTATCTGACTTGCCCTGTTGCAAGTGTCTCTTCTGAGCATGCTTTCAGTGCTGCTGGTGCCATTGTAACTGTGAAAAGGACCAGTCTCTTGCCCAAAAGCGTGGAGAGGTTAACCATGATCAAAATGAATTAGCACTTCATACCACCGGACAACAAAATACGTGAATCACAGCAGGAAGAGGAGAGCGACTCCGAAAACATAAGTAGTGGGTTACATGACCTACTTCTTTCTGAACCACTAGGGTTTGAGGAGGAGCTCCTCGTCCCTGACAGGTAGGCTTTCAAATTGTTACTTTCTCCCTCCCTTTATTTGTGTGTATATCTGTCTTTCTGGTTCAAATCAAACCACAACAAATCCGTCAGCACCGTCTCTTATTTTTATTTACCTATTGAAGTTGCACGTCTGTGCATTTAACTGCCCACTCCACTCCTCAGAGTCCTGCTCCATCTTCCTGACTCACCCTAAATACATTTCCATCTTGCCAGACATTGGGTGAAGATGGAGAATAGTACAATAATGTAGCCTCTAACAGTCCCTCCATAACAAGTTAAATGTTTTGTTTCCAATCCGACACTTATCACTGTCTTGAGGCTACCACCTCTGTCTGCAGGCATACACAACTCTTCACTGTCAGGGGGGGGCGTGGTTTCAGCGCCGACCGGGATGGCTGCGTGAGCGAGTTGCTCCGCGCCGAGTCCCGTCTTTCCTCCTGTTAAACTTCGCCCCGTGTCGCCTGGCGGCTGAAATCGTGGTCCGGAGGAGCCGCTGACCTACTGGGGAGCATCTGATCCCGGCCGAAACCCTGGATGACGAGTGCGGGAGGACCTGGCGACCGGCTCGACCTGGCGAGCAAACAAAGGAAAGATGGCGGCGCCGACTGTGTGAGAGCTCCGGGAACGGAGCGGTGAGGGGTGCCGGACCTGCTGCGGGCACCCGGAGGGCCCTCGTGAGGCGGTGAGCAGAGAGGTGGACCGTGGGAGCAGGCCCTGAGCAGCGGAGGAGGTTGGCGGGGGATTACCGGTGAGAGCGGCGCCCCTCCCCCACCTGATCCCTCGGACGGCTGGAGAGCTGGGCCTGGACTTGCGCTGCGCCGGTGGCGGCGCTGCTGGACTGTGAGGCCGCCCAACCACTGGCTGTCTCGCAGCAGGGGCCGTTCAGACACGGGGGAGTGCAGCGAGTTGGCGAGGCACTGGGGGGGCGACCGCCCACGGCGCTTGAGCACCCCGGAACACGGGCAGACGAGGCGGCGGCCGACGGACCGGTCCTGGAGGTGGGCCCACCCGGTGGAGGGCAGGGATACGCCGGGCTGCCAACACAGTGCTAGACCCCGACGTGCGCGGTGCTTCACGAGGGCCAGTGATGCCGGGGGCAGTGGGCTCAGCTTGCCCAGGGACTCGAACGCTTCACTGACCGCCTTTTCAGTAGAGTTTGCTCCCCCTGGCCCTGGCGGGCTTCGCAGGCGCTCTGGGAGTGACAGTGGGGCAGCACGGAGTGCACTCCCGGACTGGAGGTTGACGGCTGACCGTGGTGGGGGAACGGCTGACACCGCGTGTTCCCGCTTGACCTGGGGATTGGAGAGCCGCGCTCTTTGAGATATTCCGCTGGGCGATTCCTGGTGGGCCTGGCCTTCGTCGGAGGGGGCTGCTCGAGTGGCGGATTTCCTACATTCAAGATGGCCATGCAGGGGAATGGCGATGCCGTGCCGCCTGAGCGGGGAGGCCGGAAGCCAGAGGAGGGCCCCAACGGGGCCCTCCACACAAGAACAGAGGCTGAACCTCCGCCTTGATGCAATCTTGGCCGCGATCACTGCTACGAAGGATGAGCTGCACCAGGACATTGCGCAGGTGGCGACGGGGCTTGGCCTGCTGAGAGCTGACCACGCCAAGCTCTCTGACAAGGTGAAATCCAACAAACAACTGCTCCAGGAGCTGAAACCGGCGGTGGTCACTGCGGAACGTAAGCTTGAAGACGTTATTCACCGACTGGCGATACTGGAGCGGCGAGCAGAGGACGTGGAGGGCCGCAACCGGCGGAACAACGTGCGGGTGGTGGGGCTTCCGGAGAAGATCGAGAAGGGTGACGCGGTGGCCTACATGGAGGACTGGTTCAGAACAGTGGTGGCGCCGGAGGGCCTGTCCCCCTTCTTCTCTCTGGAAAGAGCGTACCGGGTGCCCGCCAGGCCGCCCCTGGAGGGCCGACCGCCCAGACCGATGGTGGTCAATCTGCTGCACTATAAGGATCGGGATCTGCTGATCCAAAGGGCGAGATCCGAAGGGCCCTTCCAGGTGGATAACAGTAAGGTGACAATTTTTCCGGACTACACGCAGGAGGTGCAGCGGAGTAGAGCTTCCTTTCTGTCGGTGAAGAAAGAGCTGCGAGAGGAGGGGATCCAATACTCCTTGCTTTTCCCGGCCAAGCTGCGGGTCATCGTTGATGACAGGACTCACTTCTTCCAAACGCCCGATGAAGCTTGGTCCTGGCTGGAACTGTACCGTGCGGGGACGGATCGTGCACATAGGCCCACCAGGGATCGGCAACCGCCGGTCAAGATCAGGAAATCACAGCGCATCCGCTCCCGGAATAGGCGCCAACGGGCCGAACGAGAGGCACAAATGCTGGCCGACAGACAGAGCGCGTTGGAGGCCACGGCGAGCATCACAGGATCGCAGCGTGAGGACGCTTCCAGAGGCTCGGCTTCGGACGAGGAAGGGGAGAAGACCGGTGATGATGACTCGGAGGTGGGGGGAGCGCAGGGGCCAGAGGTCACCCCACAGACTTCAGATGGTATATTTAATGGATGAGGCCAATGGCAACTGAACATTTTTGGGAGACTTGGAGGTGCGGACACTACTAACTTCTATTGGACTGCCAGGTATGGGGCTGCATTAGCAGTGTGGGGCTACGGGCGCGGGGTGGCAGCTCTGTCGTCCTGGTTTGGGGCTCCATAGCCCTCTTCAGACCCTTATGGTCTTCTGTGGTGACGACCACAGGTTAGCTTGATTTGTTGGGTGTTTAAGGTTTGGAACGGGGCTGAAGCTGGGTTATTAGGCCCTGTCCTGGGGAGGGGGTTGGTGGGAGTTCAGGGGGATGTTTTGAGGGGGTTACACAATTGCTGCAATGCGGGTCACATTTGTTGGCGTGCGCCACTGTTGGAATTGATGCTTTATGGGGACGTTACCTAACCTGAAATGTGTCACATGGAATGTCCGAGGCATTCGAACTATGGTAAAGCGCCACAGGGTACATGCCTACTTAGTGAGGCGGGGCGTTCAGATAGCGATGCTTCAAGAAACTCACCTGACGCAGCAGGAGTGCAGAGCACTGCAGAAGAGGTGGCGGGGTCAGGTGTTTGGTACGACATACTCGGCATTCGCCAGAGGGTTGCTGATATGGATTAGGGCGGGCACGCCATTTCAAGTCACAAGTCAGAGAATCGATTCAGAGGGTCGATATGTAGTAGTGGAGGGGCGGCTATATGGTAGGGAGGTGGTGCTGTGTAACATCTATGCCCCCAACGCTGATCAAGCGCATTTCTTCGAGGGTTTATCGCGCTCACTGGCGCACTATTTGGCAGGCCCTGTATTGCTGGCGGGGGATTTTAACTCCATTACTGATGTGCTGTTAGACAGGTCGCACCCGCCCCTAGTGGACTCCCCGGTGCGCCGACTTGCGACCCATAGGCGGGATTGGCAGGAAAAGTGGGGCCTGGTGGATGTGTGGAGGGCGCAACACCCCGAAACTAGAGATTACTCGTACTTCTCCGCGTTGCACGATCTGCATGTTAGACTGGACTCAGTGCTGTGCAGCGCCTCACTGGCGAGTGCGGTGTCCCACTCAGAGTATTTGTCCAGGACCATCTCTGACCATAACCCCCTGTTGCTCTCTATGCAGTGGCAGCTGGCGAGATCTGCGGTCCCAACGTGGTGACTTCGTCCGGAGACGCTGGAAGATCCGGTGTTCTGCGACGCGGTCCGCCAAGGCATAGACAGCTATTTTACGGAAAATTCTGGGTCGACGGCGTCCAGAGCGATTGAATGGGATGCAATGAAAGTGGTGGTGAGAGGGGTGTGTATGGGGCGGTTTCTGACCGTGAGAGGAACAGTGCTGAATGATCTTGAGAAGGCGGAGGAAGTGCTGAGAGGGGTGGAACGACAGAGACCCGAAAGGCCGGAGTTGCAGGAACGATTGTTGCAAGCTAAGGAGGGAGTGGCGACTGAGACGGAGAGATTGAGGTGTTTTGATTATAAATTGTATGCTGTCAGAGTGCATGAGGAGCGGGACAAAGTGGGTACGCTCCTTGCAAAGCTGGCTGATCCGAACCCTAGAGGGTGCCCGATTATGAGTGTGCGACGGGAGGACGGGGAAGTGATCTACTCGCAGTCAGCGGTCCTGGGGCGCTTTCAGTCCTACTATACGGGACTGTATGCTAGCCACCTCGAAGCAGCTGCTACGGAGATAGAGGATTACTTGGATCAGATCACCTTGCCGTTACTGGATGTGGAGGATGCTCGGGACCTTGGAGGCCCCATCACCCTAACAGAAATAAAAGGGGCAATTAGTCATATGGCACGGAATAAGACCCCAGGGGTAGATGGACTACCGATAGAGTTCTACGCTAAATTTACGGATGAGTTAGGGCCCAGGCTGCAGATTGTCTACGCGGAAGCGAGCCGGGTGGGGCGGTTGCCTGTCTCTATGAGGGAAGCGCTGGTAGTGCCGCTGCTGAAGCCGGGCAGGGATGTGTTGGATGTCTCTTCTTACCGCCCATTGTCTATGCTAACCGTAGACTACAAGATCTTGAGTCGTATTCTAGCTACCAGGCTCCTGCCTCTGATGACCTCCCTGGTGCATGGGGATCAGGCGGGATTCATCCCCTCTAGGAGCACATCGATGAATATCTGTCGGTTGATCGGGGTCATTGATGATGCTGCTGCGGCGGAACAGGGCCCAGTAGTGTTGACGGTCGATATCGAAAAGGCATTTGACAGCTTAGAGTGGAGTTATCTGGACGGCGTGCTGCAGAAATTCGGAGTTGGGGAAGAGTTCCGAGGTTGGACGAAAGTGCTCTATTCCTCGGCTACGGCACGGGTGCGGCTGGGGACCATGATCTCTCCGGCCTATCCGGTTTGCAGGGGCACGAGGCAGGGCTGTTCACTGTCCCCTCTGCTATTTGCCTTAGCGATGGAGCCGCTAGCGGCGCAGGCAAGGTCGGGCATCGTCTACGACGGGATTGCACAGGGACCCGACTCGCACTATATATCGTTGTATGCCGACGACCTGTTGTTGTACTTAGCGGATTCTGGGAGGGCATTGGAAGGCGCGGTGGACATGTTGGGCGGGTTCGGCAGGCTGTCAGGCCTCAGGGTGAACTGGGCTAAGACATGTGTGTTTCCGTTGCGAAAGTCTACACTCTGCCCGCAACTCACAAGACCGGTAGTGTGGGAACCCTCTTGTTTTGTTTATCTGGGTGTGCGCATCTACCACGACGCTGCGGACCTCCTTGAGGGGAACGTGGGGCGCTGCATCCGAGCGCTGAGGGGCAGTACGGACTTCTGGGCCTCTCTCGCACTGTCCGTGCTAGGTCGAGTGGCACTGTTGAAAATGGTGGCACTCCCACGGCTACTTTATTATTTTAGAACGTTGCCGATATGGATCCCGCAGGGGATCTTTAGGGAGCTGAGGACATTGGTGACTGGCTTTATCTGGGGCCAGGGTCGCCGGAGGGTGGCTTTGACCACCTTGACAAGACCCAAGTGTGAGGGGGGGATGGCAGTCCCCGACTTTGAATTATACTATCTGGCGGCGCAGCTACAGGTCCTGACACAGAACGTGGCCAGAGAATTTAGGGGGCCCGATACCACCCGAGGGGTCGGCGTTCGGAGACATGTCCTGTCGTCTATCGTGATGCAACAGAGACTGGCGGGAAGGGATCTCACGATGGAGGAACGGACACTGAGATTATGTTGGAATAGGAACCTGAAGAAGGCTGGGAAACGCCGGCCGTATGCACCGGAGATTCCGCTGGGAATGCTGACCGCCTTGCCGCACGGGGGGGATTGGTCCCCTTTATTGACGTGGGAAGAACTGGGCTTGCAGATGGTGGGAGACCTCTATGTGGACGGGACGCTGGCCCCATTCCAGACTTTACAGGAACAATTCGGCATGCCGGGTGGCACCTTCCTGTTGCATGCGGCGGTCGTGACGGCGATGCAGCGGCATTGGGGGGGTGGACTGGTGGAACCGGAGGTGACGATGGTGTGCCAATATGTGGTGATGGCCGCGGGCACCGTCAAGGCGGTAACGTGCCTCCACAGCAGAATGTTACATGAAGGACTGGTGCCTTTGGTTGAGTTGAAGTCTCGATGGGAGGCCAGTATAGGCAAACAAATCCCGGATACCGTGTGGAGCCAGGTGTTACACAGGACCTGGAAGGGGACGAGGAATGCGAGGTTTCAGCAGGTGCATTTTTTCGTTCTCCATAGGGCGTATTTGACCCCGGAGAGATTACGTCGACACTTCCAGGTGCTTGACGCCATGTGCCCGAAATGTCTAGAACCTGAGGTAGATCTGGACGACATGCTGTGGGGGTGCCCGAAATTAGGGGACTACTGGCCGGAGGTGGGGGAACTCCTGAACGCTGTCACGGATAGGGAGGTGGACTTTGACATGGCTGCCTGTCTGCTTCTTTGGTTCCCGCACACTAAGAAGACCAAAGTGACGAGCAAATTTATTGGGTTGGGCTTAATTCTGGCGCAGCGCGAAATCTCTTGGCATTGGAAATCTAAAGAGGGGCCGTCTGTGCGGAGATGGAGGAATGAATTATTGAAGTGGTCGGGCTGTGAGAGTGTGCTTAGGATGCGTCAAGCGACCAGAACTGGCAACGAGAAAAGTTTAGAACTGGCGCGGTCCTGGGAGCTGGTAGTGCAGGCGCTAAGGGATTACATAACTGAAGGCGAGGAGCCTGACCAGGTATAGGAAGGGATTCCATGGGGACTACTTGTTTGTCTGTTTCTCCTGGTAGATGTCCATCCTTAGAGCAGGAAGGGACTATTGGAACCCGCATTAGCAGCAGTTGGTAGGGGGGGGGTTAAGGGAAGACACCGAGGGAGGGGGTGGCTGCCACCTGGCAGCAGCCTCCCGGAACTGGGTGGCCCTGGGAGGTTGTCATGGCGATGGGTGGGAAGTGACAGTGGAGTGGCCTAGGGCAAGATGGGAAAGGTTGGGTTGGTTGTTGTGGGGTAAAAGCAGATATGATGTGTTATAATTGACCTATGGCCCGGACAGGGCAGGCACTGAGGTACCTACAGCGAACTGGTTAATTGCAGCGCCGCCCAGCCTCCGGGATGTGGGCTAATCGGCTGTGTATTGATTTGCTGTTATGCTGCGTGCTGGGGGCCGTCAGTGTATAGGTTGGCCTATTGAACGGGTTTATTTCTGTTTCTGCAATAAAAATATATTTTAAAAAAAACAAAAAAAAACTCTTCACTGTCAGAACTTGAGCCGGCATCCAAAACTAAAGTAAAGTGTCATCACTATCAGAAGGCTCGGAATCTCTGATCTGACAGCCAAAGAGAAGAGCAATACAGGTAAATGATTAATGAATGATGCCATGCATTACATTGGATGCTTGCTGACTCTGAGCAAATGTGCATGAAGTCGAACTAGTAGTTAAAATAATCACAAAGTAAAAGTGACTCAAGTGATAGTCAATGTTTCCATGTTGTTTAATAACAATGGTACTCCTTCTACTGCAGGTGCATCCTCAACTTACTTAATCGGAGTCTCTCACTACAGGCTGAGTTGGTGTTGGTCTGTTGGACAAAACATACACGTACTACACCATGATGATGATGATGAGGACCATACTATCTTTGCACGCAGTCAGTCAGTTGGATATGATATGATTGATGGACTGCGTTTCAGGAAGTGGCATAAAAGGTAAACACAACCAATCAACAAGAGCCACAGCAGACCTAGGCTACATGTCTGTGCAGTGGTGGAGACAAAGTATAGTGGTATGATGACTGACAGTGACGCTTTGATTTAGTCACTTGATTTGGAAAATGCTAGGTTGCTGTATATGCCTTTTGTCTGGCTCTGTCAAAAATTAAGGTAAATGAAGTTTGGGTCACGGCCCGGTGCTGTGGGCCTGTTCTTTGCTGGCTCCTGTCCTGTTATTCTTGTAGATTAATGGTGTGTAAATAGTAGAGTAGACACAATGTATCCAAGCCTCCTCAGTCTGAAAGTCTTCTTGCGCAAGAGTCTTGTCTTTTTCCACTACACCGTAATTGATCCTTTTTTTTATTCATTGATTTTTTAATACCCCTTTTGTTTTTCCATCAACACTTACAGGCCGGCCTTTTACCCAGTGCTATTAAACTTGGAGCAACAACTCACACTTACCTTACCAATCCTCATTAGCCAGCCAGTGGCACCCAAGAATGATGTGCAGAGTGTCAATGGAAGGGAGAACCAAGATGAATGACGAGATACAACTACACATTTGGACCTGGATAATACAGTAACTTTAGTATCATATACGTCTTTTTAATATTTTGATTCCTTTTTTCTCTTCATTCATTTTACGACTGTGTGACTTTGTTTGCTAATTGCTCCCTACAACAATTTTTTAATTGTCTTTGCTAGCTTTCAGCCTGGTACAGCAGGGCATACAGCCAAGGCAAATTTCATATAATACTACTTCCCTGTACTGTCTAATTGTGTAGTAGTAGTTAAGTACTACTCATTACCCATCAAGTTATCTTCATCATGCATGCATTTCCTTTTTCTCCCTCTATACATGTATAGGATAGGGGATCATCGTCGTCTTCAAATATTGTTTTGCTTTTGTTGTCTCCATGGGTACTGTTTTTCTTTGTCAAACGTTTCCCCAAACCCCCCTTCAAATCCATTCATCAAACCCTAACGCTCTTCCCCCGAGCTGTGATTTTATATTGAGTTGTGATGTGACTACATTAAATCTACACCAACAAATGATCACACGCTTGCTGGGGGAGATGTGGTGAAAGCAACATTAATTAAATGTCAACGAGGCAGGGCGAGGATCTACTTCTGCTTGCCCACCCATGCTCAGTGTAGGTACAAGCCAAATAATTTTCCAAAGGGACCCACCGAATACATCATAATTAATTGCCAGCATTGATTGGATTTACAGCATTAAAGTTTATGAATTAGGATTGTGTTAAGTCACTCCTTCAACACAACTACAGTTTAACTTCTTAGCTTCTTGTACTAGGCTGTCCATGCCACCATTGTTTTCTTTTAGTTTAGCTGTTGCAATATTGTTTGTTTGGCAGTCTTCTTATGTACTGTACTTTTCTACTACTTCCACAGTCTCTCTCATGCAAATGACTGTCTCTTTTTTTTTTGTTTGCAAATGCTAGTGCCAGTGTCTACTACTACTACCACAACCATGGCATCTTCTCCATTCTCTTGGGAAACCATGCAGCCATTGCTGTGCCAAACCTAACCCTCATCAATCACAGGAAAGATAAGTTTGCTGGGAGGAATAATGGACTAGGAGGAGCGACTGGTAGTACCAATAGGACAAATATAACTCAGTGAGGGGTACCGCATCTATCTGTTTGCATGTTACAAAATTGGCAGATTATTTAAATCAAACACTGGCTGCTGCCCTGCATCTGCAAGTAAACCTTGTGACATACATTAATTCGTGAAACAGTAACCCCCACAAAACATTAACATTGTATGTGTAAGTATAAATAAATACACCTCACCCACCCCTCTCCCTAACCCTAACCAATGTCTAAGTCCAACCAATGTCCAAAAAATAAGAAACCCCATCACCCAATTCCCACCCACCAACAAAAGTACTAAAAAAGGGGCAGATCAACAGGGTCCATCTATAATTGGCGGGCTTTAAGGAGTTTGTCCACGCGGATTTTTATGCGCTCCTCTAATTGGTCCTCCAGCTGTGCCATCTGGAGGAGAAGTTGCTGGCAAAATGCACGGCACATGAATTTGCATCCATGTGGGGGGCAGCAGATGTTGAAAAATGGCAGCGGTCGGCGGCTGCCTTACCGCGGCACCATACTCCTGCAGGTGGGGCCTGGCTGGGGCCCGGGGCATTGGAAGAGGCAGCAGCTGCTGCCACCGCCTCCTCCTCCTCTACCTGAGCCACCAGCCGGCGGTATTCCTCAACGATGGCCTGCAGTTTCCATTGCCGGGCCGTGGCTGCCAACTTCTTCTGTGTTGGTTTTTGTGAAGGAGGATCTATAAAGAAAGAAACAGAATTGTAACCAAAACTCTTAGCAAAACAGTAACACAAAATTAATTCAACACATAGTGTCACAGTAGCACTAGCAAGCGCAGTACATAACATTTGTGGTAAGTATCTATCCTTCTGCTTCCCCGGCCTCTAACATTTGTTGGAGTTTTTTTCCAGCATTATACTTGCCCTAGTACTATGGATGGACTTCGGTACACAGAAGAACACCAGTCTTTTTCTTATCTCTAATTTAGATAAATTACATATGCTTTTTGTAGGCTGTAGCCGGCAAGCCAGCTCAGTCAGCTAAGCTTGCGTCCAAGCCCAACATACGAGTCAATACGCAGACGCCTGTTATTTTTATTTACTAAGCTGCAGGTGGGGAAGCTCGTAAATATTTCGATTACGGGTGGCACTGGCCATACTCTCTCTGTTACTTGAAGGGCAATTGCTCAATTTCACTTTCACTGTGCCATGGCGACTATAAAAAGGCAGATTAATAATAATATAATATACTTCTGATCCAATGATCATTACTTAAATGGAATGACATATCAGTCCAGTAGCGATCAGAGGTGGGAGTGCTGGCGGGCGGTGACGTGGGGAGGGGCAGGGTGGGGGGAGAAAACTATGGATTGTGGACAATTACTGGTAAGTAAACATATAAATAAATAAAACAAATGTTGTTGTGCGCACTGCATTCAGAATCCATAGTTTACCACCCCCTACCCTGCCCCTGCCACTCCCCACATCACCACCCACCAGCACTCCCACCACCGACCGCTAAAGCATAGGGTACTTTTTTCATTGATTGAGTAACCAACAGATAGGCCACCCTCTGCAGGCTGGCTGAGCTGACACAATCGAAAAGAAATTAACATAGGTAGGAAGTGGTCCTTGGAGTCAAAGGAAGGCGTTCGATAGTATATATGATGTGCTTGCAAACCACTGAGTCATCAACTGTATCCTGAAATAAAATCCTACTTTTATATAATATATAATGACCCCCTGTTTTGCTACTCTGGCGCAGTTTCTTTTACATTATCTTCAAAGTAAGACTCGTCTGCATCCAGTGACAGTCTCCACCTATGATGAATACATCCAGGGGGCATCCATCTATTAAAAGTAAATGTCTATCGTTCTTTTGTTATATGTATCGCTTAACAAACTTTAGCTGGTTTCACTTTCACTAACAACCACCTATGCGTCCACTCCTTCCTTCCTTGCCTTGGCTTTGGGTTTGACACAAACACCGCTGATGATTCTTGCTATCCACTATCCACCCATAATGTGTCGTCCACCCAGGCAGGCATCTTCTTTCACCTTCCACCCATCCTTTAACCATCCATGCATCTGATTCCTATCAGCCACATGCATGCTGCTTCCAAAGTATCCTTCTCTGCCAGTCGTAATACATCTCTTTCGTCCTTCCTCCTCCCACCCTAGTTCTTTCCCTTTTTGTTCTACACATCCATCAAGGTCATCTGATCTGACTTTTAGTCTTCTCCATAACTTTCACAGCTGAGTTGGAGTCTGATAGAAGAGGCCTTTGTTTACTCAATTCACGCTGGTAATGCTATTGCAAATGCATTGGTAATGCTAAGTAAAGGGTGTCTTCTTCAACCGTTGTATATTGTTCAGTACAACTTCAAGTTAATACTTACTTAATAAGTCTCACAGTACAGTGAATGAAGTGTTCCCCTTCGAGCTAGTAATGCCAATAAGTAATGAATATAATTTACCACCGCCCACCGCTGCTGTTTCCTCCCCCACTGGTGCTCATGCAGGTGCTGTATCTCCTGCCCCCTCCTGAATGGCAGCATTGGCATCGCTGCTGGCCCCGCCGGCAATGGTGGTTGGTACTGGTAATGCACCTATTAAAAAAAGTACACCTTTTTAGATGCCTGGTCACCTCCCCCTATTTTACTCGTTTTCACCAGGAAGGAAGATTGAAAAAGCAGTTAAAGTACAACATAAATCATCACTAGTCCAAATTGCATACTACAGTAGAGTCAGTAGACAGACATTAGTAGTATTATTATATGGTCCCTAGGGTCATCTCATCTCTACTCCTACTCTAGTCTTTGGAAAGTTAGCCTGAGCCATGTAACCATTTTAGATTCAAGTCTACTCTTTTGCGCATGTTACCTCACAGCTTGTTGTGCAGTAAGACGCCTTTGAGGCCATATGAGTGTTGCATACAAGTGGAGAGGTTGAAAAACAAGCCACTTTTTTAATGGAATTCTGTTAGTCCCTTTTGCTTAGCCATAATGTTACACTTTTTGACATGACTGCAAAAAGCTTGCATAATTGTATTATACTGTCTAACGTGCACCATTTTTCTCATAATAGGCAGAAGATTCCCTTCTTCGAACCAGAGATTTGCCGAGCTTACAAAAGATGCATGTAACCAGTATACGTTCAATGGTGAGGGGTCTCCCAGAATTCACACAGATCTCTATTATGCACTAGTTGTACAAATGTTTAATTTTAATCTTCTTTATTTTGCATGTTGGAGCTGGATGTAACTTCATGGAACAACTTACAAAGCTTGTTATTATTTGAAATAAATAAACCTTTTGAACTTGCACATAGACTCTGTGGTATATTTGGTGTGGTGTTGTGGACTTACACAAGTGAGTGAGTGAAAGGGTGTTATGTTCTGGGTTGTGTAATAAAATTATTGGGTATCTTCGAGTGGGGGTTCGGGACATAATGACTTCTGAGACACTATAGCCAGTCGGTCAGTGAATTGTGGGTTCTGAGTTCTGACTGAGGTGTAAGTAAGGTCCAACCTCCCATCACCAACATCCTATTTTCTTGTGCATAGTTCTGTATGTGGCTGTTCAGAATACCCACAACAGTAGTAGTATGGACTACAATCCTAACAAAAAATACTAGACAAACATCTGGTTGTGCATTTTGTTGGTGGGAATTGTCAAAGCCTAGAGATTAAAGAGGACAACGCAAAGGACAGGAGTGGACCCAGTGGCTACAACTATTGTTCTATCACAGCTTTATTAAAAAGAAATCCTTAACTAAAGAGTGGCCAACAGGGCAAGCTTAGCTACAGACAGTCTAATAGTAGTAGTACAGAGAGTCATAGCAGAGTCAGTTTGAAGGAACTGAAAGGCAGGGATAACCAACATTTGGAAAACAGATAATGAAGATCAAAGAAGCTTTTGTTAAAACTTGAATTAGGAAGCGTAATGAATAGTTTGGAAAAAATAATGTGCTTTAAAAGTTAGGGAAATATAATTGTTAATAATATAAGCACTGTAGGACTTTCTGGGGCCAGCTGTAGGATCCACGGTAGAGGAGCGCTCCTCTGGTGGTTGTTCCGCCGACTCGGACCCCGTCTTCTTGGCCCTGGGTGCTGATCATGTAAGAAATAATAACGAAAGAGAGAAACGTTGAGTGCTGTGAAACAAATAAATCATTTAAAAAAAGCTCAAACATTTTAGGAAACAACAATTGCAATAAAATTGACCTATCTAAAAACAACTTCAGGCTTGCAGGATTCACGGACTGTCTACTTATATGAACACTAATCAAATGTTCCATAATCATTCTGATTGCAGAATACTAAAGAAGCCAGTACCACCTGACCTACACCACCTATTCCAGACGGGCCTATTGTTCAGTAAGTCTACATTTCCATTTTATTTTTGCCAGCAAAAATGCATAAATGAGATGGAGGACACATACATAAATTTGTGCATACACCAAATTGTTGGTTCGTTGCGTCGTATGTTGTTCTGCTACTGACTGACAATGCTATTGCTAAGCCTACCACTCACTAAACAAACTACAAAAAGGTTCTATGGTGGACTGGGGTAAGAAGCATTCAGTGACAGAGGAGGCGTCACGCAGACCGTAAAAAAATATGAACTAATACTAAGTAAACCTATTATCCATCCACCCCTATTTCACTGAAGGACAATGGAACGACTAGACTCTAGCAATAGCACTAACTAACTTCAGTTCTCTAAAGTAAACTCTAACATCATTAATCAGCCCAAGCTAGCGCAAAGTTACAAACAAGAAAGAGAAGTGCCGAGCAGCACCTGTGTCATACAATCACAGAGGATTTTGAAACGGAATTTACCTGCAATGTAACTAAGCGCACCAGTAATTGTGTTATTCGTCCAAGAATTATACACAATACTTATACTACTATATATTACTAGTTACTCACCAAGCCCCACGACCTCGACACCTAGTAGGTCCAACAGGTCCTGATCCCGGTCCAGGATGTCTGACCACCGGTGCGCCGGATCCCCGAGCAGCGAAACACTGCCTGGCACACCTTCGCCCACCGGCAGTGACGCTCCTGGGTAAGGTACCCGGAGCCTGGCCTGCCGCCTGCTGCCAAGGTCAAGGGGAGGTGGCGCTGGATGAAGAAAACCAGGGCGGCCACCTCCGCCTCTCCAAAACATTGTCAGGCCTGCACCCCTGCAGGGCGCATTCTGCGGCAAGGCAGCCGGCTCTTGGGCGCAGGCGCCTTGCCCGTGGAGCCAGTACTTCTGTCCTTGGCCATGGTTCTGGGGTGGAGGCAGAAAAGAAAAGAAGGAAAAAATAAAGTTGGATGGACGAATTAGGAGTTTGAATAAAGAAGTAAAATAAAACAGTAGAAAAGAAACAAAAACACAGTGAAAGTAGAAATAAATCACAAAATATAAACTTAGGGACAGAGAGACAGAGATAATAAAAAAAAGTGAGAAAAACAGTGAAAATAAGTAAAGATTGCAAAGATTAAAGGTGGATAGAAAACTAGGCCCAGAACCATAGCATAGAGTGAAAAACAAGATGGCCGCGCCCATCGCAACCACGTGGGTAAGTTTGCGCGATATTTCTCGCTAACACGCACTTGTCGTCGCGAACAAGTAGATAGCGTTCCCGAACATGACATGCACAAAGCTAACACGTTATACGCGACCCGGAACAGGAAATAAGGCAACGCGAGCAGGCGGGACAATTGAAAAAACAAGATGGCCGCGCCCATAGGCGACTGCATGGGTAAGTTCGTGAGCTACGATCCCCCGAGCACGCAGACAGCACCCCGAAAGTGCAAAATGTGCTCCCGAACGCATCGCGAATGGGTAGGACAAGCACCTACATATGCTTGCGAAGCTACGCAAAGCTCGCACACGCCCACGCACAGGCCTACTTAGCATGGCAGCAGTTCCTGCCATCATGCTAAACAAACATATGTACTACACATATTTAAGTGTAACATTGCTAGAATTCAACCAATTGGGAGGCAAACTTAATGGCAGGACTAACTTGGTGAAAATAAAAATAGTGATTTATTATCATAACAGAGACGCCTCTCTCAATAAGTCTAAAAGAAAGAGAATAAAAACAAAAACAAAAGTCAGTCCATTTCAAATGTCCAAATCCTGTGGATTGCTGTGCTGTGGCACACTTGCCTCCAAGAATACAGACAGAGTAACCTCCCCAGGAAGGGGCATCTAGTGGGCAGTGCAGTCAACTCAATGATGTCACGTGGGAGAGGTTGTCTTGGATTTGGGAGGGATGGACTTGATTTTGGGAGGGGGGGATTTGTTTTTGGGACAGATTTTTTTTTCTCAGTGGAGGAGGGGTGTTGTATAGCTAATTCTTTTACCCAAGTTTAGTACTCATCTTGTGTTTTCTTCTTCAGGGTGTCGAATACTTTCCCCATCAAAGATCCACAGGACGTCTACCCCTTCTTCCTTCCTTTGCTTTGTTTTTCCTCCTTCCCCATCATCCCTCTTTTGCTTTGACCCAGTTGGGCGAAGGAAGTTGGGTGAGGAAAGTTGGGATTTAGCATTGATCCATCCATGTCGCCCCCTGCAGTAAATCCAGGTGAGCCCTTACAGAACACAAAGCCAACATATTACTTACTGCTCGAGCGTCATGGAGGAACATACAATAACATTAGCATATGTGGCCAGTATGATAGGGATCCTACAAAGAGAAACCTAGGCCCTATCTCTTAGAGTTGACTCCTAACAGCAAGCCTCTCAGACTGTGCACCCTTCCGATTTACCTCCCCGTTCTTATTCTACCACATTTACATCTGCTTCTTCTCCACCTAGCACCACTCCTCCAGTGTATTACATCACAACGCCTTTTCTATCCCTTTAGCACCCCCAGAAAGATTTATGGGAGATCCAGCCAAGTTCACAACATTTATTAATCAGTGTCCATTGCATTTTATGTGCAAAGCTTCCTGCTTTCCCACTGAACAGTCCAAGGTGACTTTTGTCCTATCATACTTATGTGGTACAGCTGCCACATGGTCAATTCCTTTAGTGGATAGAAACGATCCTGTGTTAAATGATTATAGAGCCTTCAAGGAAGAGCTAAGGTGTTTATTCAACAGGCATTCATTTATGCAGTCTGTGGACACTGAGTTGATAAACCTTAGGCAAGGATCTAAAGATCTTATGACTTACATCTACAGTTTCAACAGATTGGTGACTGAAGCAGGTTGGCCAGAGGCCAAAGGAGGTGCTCTTGTTTACAAAGGTTTGAGAGATGAACTAAAAAATATGTTAGCACAGGTAGTCAATCCTCTGGAAACCTGTCATGCTTTAACTGATCTAATAGTAAAATTGGATCACTGTTGGCATGAGAGAAAAAGGGAGAAAGTACGAACTGACACCAAGTACCCTACTATTAGAGAAAAGGAAACCAGAAAATGACAAACCTGTTGAGGAGCGAAACCCATGCAAATAGGTAGCATTAAAGGGCCCCTGAGCCAGGAAGAAAGGCAGAGACGAGGGGCTATCAATCTGTGTATCTATTGTGGCAAATCAGGCCACTTTCCGAGGGATTGCCGTGTTAAACCTCAAAGATGCACGGAATCGGGAAACTGACTCACCTGAGCATGGTGGAGACGAATCGCTCAGGGTGAACATGCTTACTGGTCTCCCAGTTGGTAGGGCTTAAACCTACTTCCTATACTCTACAACATTTCTTTCTCTCAGCTCAGTTGGGGTGAGCAACGCATAGATGTACAACTCATGCTTGACTCAGGTGCAACTGGGAACTTTATTGATTCAGCATGGGTAGAGATCATGCAGATTCCTATGAAACCAAAAAGTACTGTGGACATAGTTAGGACCATTGAAGCAAGTCATAGGAAGTCTGGACCTGTTACTCACACCACCACACAGTTAGACGTGCTCCTTTTAAACAAACACCATGAAACTATTCATTCCGATGTTATCTCCTCGCCACAGTTCCAAGCCATTATTGGTCTTCCTTGGTTGATGATACAAAATCTTGACATCAATTTGGAAGACCACACCATAGTTCTCGCTTCTGAATACTGCAATAACCACTGTCTGGAGTCTTCTACAACACTGCAATGTGGCTGGTAGTACTGATTGTACATTAACTGTATTACCTACCTGTTATGAAGAATTCAGAGAATTGTTTGATGAAGAGAAGGCCTCTACTCTACCACCCCATCGGCCTTACGACTGTCGCATAGACCTGGTACCCGGGACCAAATTACTGCGTAGTCTCATATATGCATTGACAGAAAAAGAAAACACATACCTGAGGGAGTACTTAGATAGCATGTTGCATGAAGGATTGATCTGCCCTTCTCAATGTGTGGCATCCTCCCCTCTTTTTTTATACCAAAATGGGAAGAGGGGCCTTAGGTACTGCATTGATTACAGAGCCCTTAATTGTTTCACTATAAGGAACCAATATCCTTTGTCTTTAATACAAACTCTGATCGACCAAGTGAAAAAAGCCTCTATATTTACCAAGCTGGATTTAAGAGGTGCAAATCACTTGGTTCGAGTAAAAGAACGAGATGAGTGGAAGACGGCTCTCCGAACAAAGTTTGGATTATATGAGTACCTAGTGATGCCCTTTGGGCTGTGTAATGCCCCTCCGGCTTTTCAATATCCTATTGATGACGTACTAAGAGAGACCCTGGATTTAAACACTATTCCTTATATCGATGATATCCTGATTTGCTAGTCATCTGTGGAAGAACACGTCAGACATGTAAAGAGTGTCCTAACATGTCTCAGAGATGACCACCTTTACGTGTAAATAGACAAATGTGAGTTTCATGTTCCTGAGGTCACCTTCTTATGTTTTGTATTGTCTGCAAAAGGGGTGACTGTGGAACGCCAAAAGGTTGCTGCCATCACTAAGTGGCCCTCTCCTCATTCAGTAAAGGAAGTACAAAGCCTTCTGGGCTTCTCCAATTTTCATAGACGTTTCATACAAGGATTTGCATCTCTTACAATTCCCATCACCAAACTCCTGAAAAAGGGAATGTTGTTAACTGGATACCAGAAGCTGAAAAGGCGTTTTCCTTTTAAAAGAAGCTTTTGTCACAGTCCCTGTTTTGATACATCCTAACACTTCACAGCCATTCCTTATAGAGACAGATGCATCCCAAGTAGCCATAGGAGGAGTGTTATCACAAAGAAACACACAGACTGGACACCTACATCCTGTGACATTCTATTCTCATAGGTTAACACCTGCTGAAGTGAATTATTTTGTAGGGGATAGGGAGCTATTGCCAATGAAAAGTTAGTTCTCCCTACTCAATCTTTTCAGGCCCAAGCACTGGGTTGGTGTCATACACAGGCTCTGGCACGCCATCCAGACACAAGAAAACCCTTGCCCTGCTCAAGAGGCATTTTTGGTGGCCATCCATGAATCAAGATGCCCGATTGTATGTACAAAATGCCTGTGCCAAATTAAAAGCACTCTTAACTCCTCTGCCTACACCCCCTACACTATGGCATTCCATTACTATGGACTTTATTGCAGAACTGCCTCCTACTAAGCAAGGGCATTCTGTCATATTTTTTGTTGTTGACATGCTAACCAAGATGTCCCATTGTATACCATTGAAGACATGGCCTATTTCTAAAGAACTAGCTTGTGTGTTTCTCCAACAGATAGTGCGCCTTCATGGCCTTCACTATTTTGGACAGGGACCCTCAATTTGTGTCCCATGTTTGGAAAGGGTTGAATTCCATGATGGAGATAGATGTAAGACTCTCTACTGCCCATCACCCTCAGACAGATGGTCAAATGGAAAGGGTCAACCAGTGCATTGAACAATACCTGCGGTGTTACCTCCTACAGGGAGAAAGGGATTGGGACTCGGTTTTGTGGACTGCGGAGTTTGCATAGATATAACCAAAAAAAAACAGTTACCCGACAACCAAGCGACTGGGTACTGATATAATCAAGAAAAGGAGAGCCCCTTAAGCAAAAAGCCTTGTATAATGATGATATCTAAATTCAAACACTCCTCATTCACTCCAGTGTCAAAATTCTGAATATACATGAACTAAACGTAACATAAATTGTGTAAAAATTAATATAATGTATCTAATGTTGAGTTTGTTTGTGAATTTATTATACAGTTATAACAATATACATTTAAAAATAGAACATAAAATCACAAATTCATAATATTAAAAACAATGTTTCCTCAATGATATACATAATATTAAAAAAAGATTAGAATCAAATTATTGGTGCAACTTATATCAACTGATAACACCCTTAATAGTTTCTCAGATTTAATGGTGAAAGAAAATGCGTTGACGCGTTTTGGTGTTGTTGCTCAATATTGCACCACCTTTGTCAAGACGAAACTATACGTTGTCTCTTATTCGAAAAACAGCACTAATGAAAATGCTGGTCCTTCAGCCAGCAGCTAAATCAAGATTAATATGTGCTCTCCAAATGAAGTAGGCACACCAACACCACTGGTTTACAAAAAGGCCCCAATTCCGGTAAACCTGAAAGTGTGATATGTTTATCTTATGGAGGTTTTGCGTTGAACGTAATTTAAACGAGATCCAAGTTCTTTTTTTCTAAAAATTGTTATTTAACACTCGACCAGCCTGTGATTAAAACAGTCTCCAATGATGGAAACCCTGGTGATGTTATCAAACGTGATAGTGTTTAAAATGATTTGCGAGTTCTTTTTTCTTTTTTCACAAAATGCCAATCTTTCACCAATTCTGAAGTTCAGAAGGTCCCCAGTTACGGTGAACCTGATCACTTGGGCTGTTCGTGATGTGGCGGTAAAGCGTGGCTCCGTTTCATTAGAAAAGCCTACTTCATTTGGAGAGCACATATTATTATTTTTTTAGCTGCTGGCGCATTTTCTTTCACAATTAAATCTGAGGAACTATTAAGGGTGTTATCAGTTGATATAAGTTGCACCAATAATTTGATTCTAATAGGATTAATACTTCATGATGGTTTTCAATGTATTCACTGTTTTTTGTCTCTGATGTATAATTTTTATATTATGTATATCATTGAGGAAACATTGTTTTTAATATTATGAATTTGTGATTTTATGTTCTATTTTTAAATGTATATTGTTATAATTGTATAATAAATTCAGAAACAAACTCAACATCAGATACATTTTTATTAATTTTTACACAATTTATGTTATGTTTAGTTCATGTATATTCTGAACTGGAGTGAATGAGGAGTGTTTGAATTTAGACATCATCATTATACTTGGCTTTTTGCTTAAGGGGCTCTCCTTTTGTTGATTGCATAGATATAACAACAGTGAACATGCATCTATTAGGATTTCGCCTTTTTTCTGTAACTATGGGTTCCATCCTCGCTGTGGTCTGGTTTGCCAAGAAATCCTTGGTGAGGCCAAAAGCAGGTATAAGGAAGGAGCTGATCGGCGTTGTCGACCACCGCCTGCTTATGATATAGGAGACAGGGTATGGTTGTCCACTTGGAACATGCACATTAAGGGTTCAGTCAAGTTTAAGACCGGCTTTGTTGGTCCTTATGTTGTTTCCAAAGTGGTGAATCCTGTGACCCTGAAGCTTTACTTACCTGACTCATTGCATGTCTATCCTGTCTTTCAGGTGCCCTTATTGAAACCTGTCGCCCCTGGTACTGTTGTTCCTGCACAACTTCCCCCTGTTTTTGTGGATGATGGTCCCGAGTATGAGGTGGCGTATATTGTGGACTCCCGCAGGGTGTGTCATTGATTGCAGTACCTGACCCACTGGAAGGGCTATGGGCCGGATGAGCAGTCATGGGAGCCAGCTTCTAATGTGCATGTTCCCCATTTGGTTCACCTGTTTCATCGTTGATATCCCAACAAACCCAAGCCTGTTGGCGGTGGGGTTTTGGGGGGTGTACTGTCAGGCTCCGCGGGAATCACCGACTTCAGGGGTGCCTGTTCCTGAGTTTGAGTGCAGAGACGCGAGCCCCGCCAGCTGTTCCCTGTCAGCAGATGAGGGCGGCGCTTGACAGGTATTTAAGACAGGATCCACACTGGCAACGCAATTTGCTTTCCACCTTGGATCTGCTAAGCCTCCCACTGCTTGTTTCCCTGACTTACCCGCATTTAAATTGGCCACAGTTTCTTTTTCAGTCCCTTACTTGTGTTGTGGACTCCTGATGTGTTTTTCGTCTTCCTGGAACTGTTGGTGTTCTTCCGGGACTTTAATCACGCTGCTCCTTCCTGACTGGTAACAATATTGCAAGCAAGCTTCTGTTCCTTTCATTCTTTGCTTTCTGGTACTTGTCCCTGTAAGACAAGAATAAAGGCAAGGTTTTAAAGAACCATTCTTGTTTTCCATAGTATTTAGAATTGTTTCTGTGAGAAATTAGAAAAGGCACGTATCTGAGGGTTCTGCGCATTTTATGGCTATTCTTGAGGTTTTCGTGACATAGGGTAATCTTCTTGCTGGCTGCAAGGAATTAAGAAAGAACCTCTATTTCAATAATTCAATGCCCTACTATAGTGCTTGCCTCTTTGGACCCTTTTTTGTCCCGTGCTTCCTCTTGACTAGGGAAATTAGTTTTTTGGTTTTCCTCTAATTTTAGGAGTAACAGGTATTTTATTGTCTTCTTGACCAAGGGTCCTATCCACTCCGAGGATTTCCTTAATTTAGTTTTTTTTCCCCCTTCTTGTTGTGAATGCAAACTTCAGCAGTCCTATTGCATATTTAATTTTGTCTCTCCTTGTATACAGTGGAAGTGTTTTATCGTTCCTGGGAGTCGCTACCCTCGCACACACTTCCTACAAGGAATTTCATTAATATTGTGGGAGGGGTGTTGCATAGCTAATTCTTTTACCCAAGTGTAGTACCGTGTTTTCTCCTTCAGGGTGTAGAAGACTTTCCCCATTGAAGATCCAGAGAACGTCTATCCCTTCTTCCTTCCCTTGTTTTGTTTCCCTCCTTCCTCACCTTCCCTCTTTTTGTTTGATCCAGTTGGGCGAAGGAGGTGGGTGATGGAAGTTGGGATTTAGCATCGCTTCAATTCATGTCATCCCTGCAGTAATTCCAGGTGAGCCTTTACACACACTGTACCAAGAGCTTTTACCACAGAACATTTCTAAAGTGCACAGTTGACTCCATATACAAGGTCAACTATAGTAGCTTCGAAATTGGAGGACCACAGAGGGCTCCAATTGCATGTGTGAACTCGTCTTAACTCCATCTTCGGGTACCTAGTAGGATACTTGATCACCTTGTATGCTTTGGCCCTTGTATGATAGTAACTTGATGTCATAGAATAGGATGAGTTTGACAAAATCATTTCAACAGATTACACACAATATCCTACAATCAGCAAGTGGTCACATACCTAAAACCACATCATGATGAAATGATGAATGATGGTCAAATAATACCGCTATGTTGCAGCAACATGTGCAGTAGCAGAAATAAGGTGACATGCAAATACTCATTTCTCACTGTTGACACTTCCTAATTGAAACCTCCTCATATGTCCACTGTCATAATAGTCAAAGTAAAACTGTACATAAGTAGCTATGCTATGTATCACATGCAGCATAGTGATCCATCTCTTTTAGGGAGATTTGTCTACAAATGGCACCAGCATAAGAATCCACCTAGGCCTATGGACATCCCCAATCCAGCTTGGTGCTCGTGAGAACACCGTTGTTACATTGCATACTTAAAAGCAATAGAGCATTGAATGTTGTTGAGGCTCAGGGAATCTCCATTACACGGAGAGGTGGTTTCACCTTTGTCCTAATGGGAAGCCACATCACAGTACCATCACAGTACCATTTGTATCGCAAATACAAGTTGCCTTGTAATACTGAGTGCAGACACTCACATATGATCCCTACATTTCTATATGTCACCAGTCAGTGAATGAACCTTGACAAATCGGCATATGCAGTTCACATAACTGAATACTCCCACATCTGTGCCATAGATATTCCAATTGGGACAAATTACTGAAAGTCTACCTATCATGTCATTTCATTGCTTCAATATTTGGATCTGATCAATGACATTGAGTAATGGCTTAGGGTAGGTGACACCCATCCACCAATGTTCCTACAGTCCCATCTGTGTTAATAAATGAACTGTTTACCTATCAAAAATAACTATTTCCAAATACAGATCAGTCTACACACACATTTGTGATGGAATCTAACATCAACCTATGAAGACACTTAGAACAGATTTGAAACAGTAGTTCATATGATACTACAAAAGGGAAAGGTACACATGCGAAGATGTAGGCAGTAATACTGATGGCACCAGTGATGTTTGCACTCTCATTTTACCTTAGATTCCCAACTTACCAATGGGAAGTATTGTCCAGTCACTGCATCCAAAGATCAATGTATGCTATGTCACCTGTAAAAGGGCCACCATCATATGAGACACAGTAGTTATGGAGCATCGCTCCTGACACAATGAAGACAAGTGGGATGTTTGGGACAACTGTCACCCACAACATCAAACAATTTTAGGCGATTTATGACTTTAGTCAGCCAAGTGTCTGCTCAAGTCAGAACACTGGTAGTTGACTGGACTCTGCTTCGGTCCTGGCCAAGAAGATAATAGGCAGATTACATCAGCATGCACCTACTATCAGACCCACACATTCAACAAGACGTTTTGTGGATTCGACATGAATCTCCCTCAATGTTGATGGGGAAATAGCTGCCTTTTACAAAAAAGATGGCAATATGACATTTAGATTGATTGTGAGGACTTATTCCCTTGTAACGGCTGTTGAGGCCTCAACTTCACATCCAGCTCAGGATAGGTCACCACCAGTATGCAGGCCATCAGGGGGGTAAGAGTGCAAAGCATGCCCCATCCGTGTTGGGACGTCTTCCACAGCTAGAACTCCTACATCTTCCAGGTCCAATGCCTCAGGTCCTCCCACCTCTTTCAGAAATGGACGCTGTACCACTTTGTAGACCAACATGCTACGTATCTTCCAAGAAATGCCCTTCCATATGTCCCGCTTCTGATGGGCATTAACCTATATGGATACAAGAGAGCAAACATGTGAATATAAATGAAACCTTTCGTATATCAAGTGTGATGTGATACATTGCAAATACATATAGCACACTCTTTACTCAAAACTTAACACACAGCCTGTGTCGTTTTCACATGCTTATCACTACTAATACAGGGATACAAGTATTTGTCACAATATTCTGACTATCCTCATAATTGGTCATGTCCCAAACTGACTAACGCAGCCCACTAACATCATTAAGGCCAGTCCAATTTTACATGTACTCTGATGTAGGGTACTGTGACACTGGAGAAAACAATGTGGCCCATTGAAGCCTTTTCCAGCCAAGTCTATTGACTTTATGACTATGGTACATTGAGCCTGGTACCCTAGTATAGACTTCATTCTATGACTGAGGTCACCATGAAAGGGCTGTCATGTCTATCATGGACAGCTTAATCTGGGGTTGTGTAGACATATGTACTCATAGATGGGATATCATACTACAGGTGATGGAGTATGTGTGTCATGAACTAGCATCACACCTTTTACCATATGTGGCGCTATTACAGGGATGACATCAACATACCATTGTAGGTTCTGTTGGTTGGTTAAATATTAAAAAAAAGCTGATGATTCACCTATACAACACCTGTTATGAAGTAACCAACTGTCTGCACTATTAATGTGTAACATGTGAGATAGGGCTGTACAGTGCAAGCAACACTCATGGAACAGTGAAAACAGACCAGTTGAAGTAAAAGGAGTGTCATTAGGAAATCACACACCTGGGAAATGTAGGTCAATGGACAGAAGTATCAGGTCAATGGATAACTGCAATCACCATTCCAAATGTAGACTATGTAATACTCTGGGGGAGTATTGTTTGTAACAACTCGATTTGTGAGCGTCCAAGGACCTACAAGTCAACAGGGATATAACTCTGTGTATCAGTTGTAGTGCCACTGAGACTCAACCCCATCCTGGCACATGAGTCCGACTGTGCACATTGTATTGCTCTCTGCAGGCTAATCATACTGATGTCACATGACCAGCACATTGAGATTTCTAAATGAAAAAGGTCAGCTTGGGGCCATACAATAAGTGACCTCAAGACTGTGTGGCACGCTGAAGGAGTCTGTAAGCTATTGCTAACTCCCAGACAACTGTTTGGAGAGCCCTGATTTTGGGGGGCAGTTTTGCGTGGGACTGTACACATAGATAGCAGCATCTTGATCTGCTGTAAAGGCTATTCAATTGTTTCCACTTTTAGCATTATCTGAGTTGTATCAATATCACAGGTATTTTGAAATTCATTAATGCAAAAATGGATACATACACACCAAGTTGAATCTAGGGCATTACACACACTACACATCCCAATGGAGGTGTTACAATCACAATTTAAGTGCACAACAATCCCTAACATGAGTGTCCTATGTAAGGACCAACAAATGATGTAACACTTAATAGACCTAACTCTGGAACTCAGGGGCACTTTGTAGCCTGTGGAAATGGCAAAGATGGAGTTACACAGAGTAATATATGATTGTCGGATATTTACCTGTTCTTCGGGTTACCTATAATGCTGGCCATACAGGGCAGGGACCTCTTCAGCCAACAGCTCCAGCTCTTGTTCAAAGAAAGCAAGGGCCCTCTCACCTGCTTGGCCTGGCATGATTTTTTCCAGAGGTGGCAAATAAGAAGCTAAAGTGGGGGATATGTTGATACCAGTAGGGAGATGTTGATACCAGTAGTGCCAGAAGGCAGGAAAGGTATTTTTCAAACTGCGGCGTACATGCACATGATGTACAGAGTAATCAAGGGAGACAGAAACAGCTATTTTGCCCTCTACCAGCACAATCACCAACGTTAGCCTATGGCTGTGTCAGTCGTGGATTAAAATGCTCATCCCACGGTCGATTTCGGCCGGTGGGGGCAGATTCAAAATATCCAATATGCGAGGTCAGGCATCTCCCATGTTAGCAGCAGGAAGTACAGTATTGGTGACTGTAAAGTGCATCACCACCACTCCAAATGAGGGTTCACATGCTTACATATGGACTACTCCATTGCCCTGTAATTTCTATAACACAAATCTTCTGTGTAGTTCAGTGGTTCTCAACCTATTGACTTCTGGGGACCCAAATAATCATTAATGGAGCCCCGGGACCTCCACGGAATCATTACTGAAAAATTGCGACCTCGGCCTAAACATTGTCAATGATTTGAACCACAAAACAAAACACAAAAACAACAGAAAAACACATTCATCAAACAAATGCACAAATGATGATACATTTTATTTAATTCGCGAACACACACATGAAAATAATCTCATTTTTAATTTTAATAGAAATATTGAAACTTTTCTAAATGCAAATGAGGGTGCTTATCGTCCATACTATATTCTGTTTGATGCACATGCAGTGCTCCTACAAATTAATCTGAGAATACTAAATAAAGTTTTAGCATTCAATTTCAAATTTCTTCACATATACTGTACGTTTTAAAATGTTCAATTATACATTTAGCTTCTTTATTTATATACACTTTTTTAAATCTGTTAATATAATTACATTTTCTAAGCAGTTGGGGACCCCTAAAGATGCTTCGCCGACCACCGGGGGCTCCGGATCACAGGTTAGGAACCACTGGTGTAATGTGTTATTGTGCTGTGTATAAACCCTATTTTTGTGCGGATTGCCATTAACAGTATTTTGACCAAAAATATCCCCCCAAAAAATATTATGGTGCTACTGCTAATAATAAACTTTTGGATGTATAATTTACAAATTTATTTTGCAGGCACATGTGAAGGCCACAATGGAGATTATTGGTGGATGTTGGACAGTGGCAAATTATTATGTGAATAATGTGAAGGCTTTCTGAACCAGTTATGTTTTGTCAAATGATTTTTGGCTTACTCCTCACATATGTTACTGTGGACACTGTGTCCAATGGTAAACATTTTTTTACTTCACACATAGATACCCTAGGAGAGGGAGGAGACAATAGCCTCCAGTATACCACCCATTTCCAGACCTTCAGACCATGAAAGAAAGAGTATCTTCAAGAAGTTTTGTTTCAATAGGCAAACTATGCTGGATTTATGTAATCAGTTGGAGTCTGATCTGCTTCTTTAAAACACTAATCCCATATGTGTCTCACCATTGTGAAACGTATGGCAGAATTGCATTTTCTGGCCACAGATTACTTTCAATACACTGTACCGGTATCTGCCTGTATGTCACAACCAATTTTCAGTGCTATACTGCAAGAAATGCTTTCAGCAATGATGAGACACATGGGCAGCTACATCAAGTTCCCCAGACATGAGGATTTAGCCAATGTGAAGGTTGACTTTTATGGATTTGGTCATCTCCCACACATGGTTAAAGCCATTGATGGCACCCATATTACCTTAGTACCACCGCAAGGCAGGGATCAAATTTACAGTAACCGGAAGCACTTCCATTCTATAAACATGCAAGTTGTCTGCATACTGGATGTGTATATCTCAAACATCTGTGCCCGGTTCCTAAGATCCATCGTTCTTTTGCTCACCATGCCACCCCAGTTTGGACCCATCTACAGTGGAGTGGCAAAGGATTATGGTCTGAAATAGGGTGTTTTTATAGTATGATTTGCAGGTGTATCCACTTGGCCAATGGACATCAGGTGTGTTGTTTGTATTAGTATCCATCCAATGCCCACTGTGCTTTGCTGACAACATACCGCAATAAACTACTGCTGTCTGGCTACCGCCGCAAGGAGGCCACCAGTACAACTGGGTTTTCTTATTCAGCTTGGCAGGAACCCACGGCACTGATGGCGACTGAGTATGCATCTCCAACATTGTAGTCTGCTGCATTGTAGGTGGGACACACTCTGTCAATGCGGTCGATGGTTCAGGATTTATGCATTGTAATAGGCTGGCAGAAGACCATCAACTCCACAGTCCTCTTCAGAACACTGTAGCAGCGGTATGAAGATAAGATCACTAACCTCATAATCACCTCCTTAAACTCATAATCACCCCCCCTTAGAATCTTGGCTCTTGCCTGATTTGTCTTGTATCCTTGTATCAAACTGTCCTGCTGCCTCTTGAATTACTGATAATGATTTATTGGGAATAAGAATGAAAACATCATCTGCACTGGCCAGGCCTTTAACTTGAAGTCTTATAGGCTCGAAATAGGGATGTCCATGCACCCCCCCCTGATTTTTGTTAGACATTAAGGGTTATAAAGCCCTGAATTTAGGATAAATTACTATACAGTTTCTCAGAAGAAGACCTTGAAAGAGTTCTACTTGGGATTTCCATCATCTGTCCTTTTGAGGAAGAGGTTAGTTATCCCATTACTTGTTTCTTTACTCTCATTACTCCGCAGGGCCATTAGACTTTTCTGTACAGACCTCGTAACTGCCACAGGTTAGAAATCCACAACTGCCTCACTGACATTTCTGAGGAGTCTGTTACACTGATGGCTTCCTGGCTGCAACCCAGGCTGTTTGTGCCATAAAAGGAGATGTTTTTAACAAGCCCTCCTGGTGAATACTAATATATTCTGTCCACCCCATCCATCCTCCTCCTGCCCAGACACTTGTGTCCAGCCACTTGGCTAGTCTTTAAACACTTACCCCCTTTTTGGATTTGGCAAACTTGGTGGGGAGTTAACAAGCAGAAAGTGTAGATACCTTAGGTTGGTTCACTCATTTAACAAGTGCTTTGACAATTGTTAACCCCATAGACCTTTCCAGATTGGCATAAACGAATGCCTAATACGCCCCTATTGCTAGTGCAGAATGTTGAGGTATTTAATCATTATTTCTTAGTCCTTCAGTCATTCTATGTAGCAGATACAGTTAACTGAGAGGATTAACACATATCTCTCTCAGTGGTCCCAGACACAGCTAATGGTTTTGTATTTCTTTTTCTAACTAGTAAAGTATTGTATTTGCCCTTAAATTCCTTTATTTTCTGAAAACCCAGATCATCCAGAGGTAGTAAAAAGCAATTTTCAAACTAACTCTTACTTAGTAGCAGCTTGTGCAGCAAATTCCACAGATTGTTGCAGTTTTATTGTCTTTTATCACTACAGCAGGAATAACGATCATCAAAAACAATTGACTCCATGCTGAAAGACACATCTACATGTGTAGATTTTTCCATATGTAAATGTATCCTTACACTTTGTAGTAAGTTTATTACTTTTGGCTATTCACTACTTCCAAGTGCAAAGTTTCCAAAATGTTAGGCTTACATGTCCTACCTCTTCTAACTTTTCACAAGTAGGACAAGATCTCCACCATATTCCATTGGTAAAATATAGGGAACAGTATAACATTGTATTAAACTTCCAAATCATTTAGTTGCAATATTTTAAATATGAATGTCAAATAACTCATACAGCACTAGTATATTAAATGTGCATTAAAATAACTAATTTACATATATTGAATTAATGTATAATTATTTATTTGAATATTCATTTTTTAGATGGTACATATTAGAAATTACTAAACAAATTATGTATAGATGTTTTTTTAAATACATTTTTCGGTGCTTGTGTGATTTCTGGAATGTGGTAAAAACCATTAGCAGAGATACTAACGCTTGCTACATTAGATTTTGTCATTCTACTGCACTGTGATTTTCAAATCGACTGCCATCAAATCAGGAAAACCCATTACATTAATGGATTAAAGACTGAAATGTCCTTCAAGGGATCCGGAAGGCACAATACTGGTCAATTATACCCATACCATATGCACAAACATGCACTTATGCATTATAGGTGGGCGAGCCACTGAAAGCTTTAGCCAGGTCCAAACCTGAAGCCTGGCTTAGCTCTAGGTCATTCAAAACCCTGAGCACATAACGAGCCGAGCTATCATGTGGCTTCTGCCTTTGCTCCTTCTACTCAGGATGTGGTGTTACGGCCAGAGCTGCTGACTATGGAACTCGGAAACCAGGCTCAAGTCTCAGATCACCATCATCCGATTATGGGCAAATCACTTACTTTCCTCATTTCTATAAACAATAAATATGACCTTGTGTAATGTAACTAATAGTCATGTAAATTGCACCAATTCCCTTGGGGGGACCTTGCACTGTATTTTACAAACTGCAGAAAAATGCACAAAAAGGTCAAAACAAAGCCTTAACACAGGGACATGTTTGTACAGAGTGAAACCAAAAATCTTTTAATTTACCAAACCTCTTTTAAGTAAATACTTCTCAGTGCAGTGGTATAATGGGCCCTGATAATGTAAAACGTCCAAATGTTAAAGAAATACACTTTTTCCAATTTTCAAGAGACTTAATATTTTTTTGTGGTTTGTTGTATGATTTACAAAATGCATAATTTCAGGCATTGGCTCATGGCCAGGCTCAAAGATCCAAGCCAGGCCCTTGGCTCAGTTCTGGCTCTGCTCTCCTTGTCATTTTGCTGGCTCCCCCATCAACAGTATGCATGCACACAAACACACATGTGCATTAATAGAAAGGCTTCCAGAACAGTCTTTAATAACACCAAGTAAAAATGCAACTCTTTTTTGTTTTATTTTGAATTAAAGAGAGTTGCATGATATGGATGGTCTCACAGCTCTGATTGAATAAAGCAAATGACTAAGAATTATAGAATTACGTTATAATGTCATATACATTTTGTTAAATTTCATTGAGAATGCAAAACTCCGGTATGCTGCCACTTGCATTCTTTGCCGTGATGTGACACGCAGATTTCACACACATTTAGCTTGCGTTGGTGTTTTCCTTTTAAACATATATATATATATATATAAATATATATATATATATATATATATATATATATATTCACTGAAAAAACCATAGGTTATAGACCATATATAGTTAGGAATTAGCATTTACAAAACCTTGAAAATTCACTGAAAAAACCATAGGTTATAGACCATATATAGTTAGGAATTAGCATTTAAAAAACCTTATTTTACTCACACAAAACCATTGAAAATCCATATATAGTTAGTTGCACTAACTATATATTTCCCAACAGTTTTTCAACAACTTTGACACTTACAGAAGCCTCTGCTTCTCCATGCCCCCTACACAGTCCTAAATATATACATTTTAAACTAACAGTATCTTGTTGCAGATGAAGTGAGGCATATCTTGTAACATGGTGCATCTTCACAAAAGAGGCGCATGTCCATCATAAATCTGCCCCTAACATTTTAAATGATTGATTCAGGATGCCGATAAGGTGTGGCCTATCCAGGGGTTTGTTTGAGGTGAGGCCTACTCAGGGTTACAGATGAAATTTAGACTTGTTGAAGAGTACAGAGGAGATAATACATATCCATGATTACCTATGAAATTAGTCATGTCCACTGCACTCTTTAACAAAGGCCAGACCTCCTCTGTCTCCCTGGACAGGCCTAAACCTGATCTGCACAATGTGATTCGTAATGTTAGGAAACACAGGTGATGTAATTGAAAAAAGTGCAATTTCTTTTGCTCATTTCACAATCACATCACTTGTGTTTCCTTTGCTTAGGTATCTCATTGTGCAGATGTAGTCCAGCATACGAAAGAGTACGCAGAAGTGCAGCACTGCATGCAACAACTTTGACACTTACTGAAGCCTCAACTTCTGCATGCCCCCTACACAGTCCTAATTATATACATTTTAAACTGACGGTATCTTGTTGGAGATGAAGTAAGGCCTATCTTGCAACATGGTGCATCTTTTACACTGCTGCTGCGTCACAAAAGTGACGGAACAGCGGCGCAAAAGAGGCGCACGGCCATCATAAATCTGCCTTTAACATTTTAAATGATTGTTTCTAGATACTGATAAGGTGTGGACTATCCAGAGGTTTGTTTGAGGTGAGGCCTACTCAGGGTTGCAGATGAAATTTAGGCTTGTTGAAGAGTACAGAGGAGATAATACATGTGCAGGCCTATCAACGAAGTGAGTCATGTCCACTGCACTCTTGAACAAATGTCAGACCTCCTCTGTCTCCTGGAACAGGCCTAAACCTCATCTACACAATGTGATGCGTAATGTTAGGAAACACAGGTAATGTAATTGAAAAACGTGCCATTTTTTTTGCTCATTCCACAATCACATCACCTGTGTTTCCTTTGCTTAGGTATCTCATTGTGCAGATGTAGTCTATCATATGAAAGACTACGCAGAATGTGAGCACTGTATGCAACAACTTTGACACTTACAGAAGCCTCAGCTTCTCCATGCCTCCTACACAGTTCTAAATGTATATCATAAATACAAAAAGTACAGAATTAATTATACATGTTAAATGGTTTATTTTTGCTGTTCTCAGAATTTATCAAATTTCACTAAAAACAGTGACTTGAAGGTATTCATCATATAACAGCGGGGAAAAAAAACACAATCAAAATGATTGTGTTTAAAAAACCCATATAACATAACCAATCAAAAATCAGAACTCCTTAAAATTAACTTACTTTCCATGACGTCGAAGGATATCCTATGAACAGCTTACACTCTGTTGTGCTGTTATTATTTTCAGCCGCCACTTTCTGAAAGAAAAGCTCCATCGTTTTGACAAATATGTTACATACAATAAATGACTTCTCGCTCTCTACCACACTTTTCCACAAGGCCAAATCGTGTAAGAGCCATTTATAACTCTTGGAATTCTTCTAAGCAAATCCCGTCATTTTCTTTTTCCGCAACTTTCAGAAAGAAAACGTTCAAGATCACTTTCACAATCCTGTACTAGTAATATCTTACATTTCTTGCTCACTCATGTTCCACATTTCCTATGACACTGATACTGCTTACTATGAAGCAGACTTACACTACCTCTATGACTACTACAATTATTTAATTCTCTACATCACTTTTAATCACAAAGCAATTTAAAACAGTACATACAATTATATCAACCTCTAGAATCATTATAGGCCAGTTACCTACCCTAAATTCTTTCTTCTGAAAACAGAAAGTAAGACTATTTTTAATAAGATGTGTAATAAGTGGATGTTGTCAAAGGACCATCATGTCATATAATAGCTGCAGTTAGAAATGTTCTTCCTAAAATCAACGACTGTGTAGCCATAACATTTGTAATTAAAGTTGAAAACTTATTTTCATCAGGTTTATATAGTTGGAATTTTTAAATGACATTATAACCAAAAGTTTATTCAAAATATGTCGACAGCATTGCAGACTTACATTACCTCTACTCCATGTTTTGATTGGCTGCTTGAATTAGCTTATTAAAAGAAACAGTTTTTCTGACCTCATTCAAAGTGCAGTTATTTTTCCATGACGTAAAGTGTTATGGTAAGAACACCGTTTGCTTTGGGAAATACTCTGTTGTCCTTTAACTAATCCGTGCCCACCACTTTCTGTAAAAAAACCTTCTTTTTTTTCAGGAAATAGTTAAAACTGAAAAATAACTTTTGACTCTGTACTACCCTTATCCTCAAGGCCAAATAGTGTAGGAGCCATTAGAACCTCTTGAAATTCCTCAGAGCAAATCCCGAGATTCTTTCCCTAAAATTTTGGTTGTAAAAACACCAGGTAAGAATTTTTAAGGTCAAAAGGCAATTTTTTTTTAAAGTTAAAACAGAATCATTGCAGAATGACCAGCCGTTTCTAGACTTCAAATAAGCTGTGTAATGTCCTGATGTTGTTGAAGGACCGTCATGATATATAATTGCTGCAGTTACAAAAGTCCTTCCTGATATTGACAACTGCGAAGCCACAACATTTTTAATTAAAGTTGTCAATTTTGTTCCATCAGGCCTACATCGTTGGAACATTAAAATGACATACTGGCCATATGTTCGTATAAATAATGTGGACAACATTTCAGACTTACATTGGCTACACTCCATGTTGTGATCAGCTGCTTTTACTAGCTTATTAAAGGACACTGATTTACTGTCTGGCAAAGTTAAATATATACATTTTTCAGAGTCTACACTAGTAGTACTTGATACCCTACAGTTCTCGCAGTCATGCTGCCATTGATAAGAAAGGCCAAACAGGTGATCTACATCTACACCTTCATCTTGCAATACATCAAGCATATACATTAAAAACTCCTGACAATCTTGCTGAATATTTTGAGAGAATTGCGTTTGACCTGAACATTTGTCTAACAGATTTCGAATTTCAGACACACTTTCTATTTTTGTTCTATCAGTGCTACATTTCTCTAACACAGAATTCAACAAACTGCAAAATCTTTGATCCGAATTGACCACAATCTCTTCTTTTAAATTTTCTAGAGAAAACAAAACATTAACCACTACATTAGCATAGCAGTTGACACCAGAACTGTTTTCAAATTGAAAACCAACAACATCTTCAACAAAATCCTTTTTCTTTCTGCTTATAATTTCTGGTTCATCGACTTTTCGTCTTTTTGCTACAACCTCTCTACTATTGGTCACATTTCTTTGTTTCCGGCCTACCACACGTTTCTCAAACAAAGGATATTGAGGCAAATGTGGCGCATACTCTCTTCTTAACCTATTGTATTCCTTAACACAATCTAGATCCGCACAAATGTTTGTGACATCACACTCAATCAAGTACAATCCCGATAAAGTTCTGACTCGTGACAATGCCACATATGCCATACCCTCCTTGAACACAGAACTGCCAATATTCACCAATGCACTGTCTACACTTAAACCTTGCGATTTATGGATTGTCACCGCATATGCCAAGCAAACAGGAAACTGCTTACGGCGAACATATAAGTCTTTTACAAGCAAAAACCTAGCAGAGCAACGACCAATTAGCTGTACTTCCTCAATGCCATCAAATTTAATTTTTAAAAATTCAATTCCATCTCTATTTCTGTATTTCTCAAAATCAACAACATTACCCATTGATCCATTTACCAGACCTCTTTCAACATGTAAATTCCTTCTTAAAATTATACGGCAATTTAAGCACACATTCAGAGTCTTTTCATAACCAGCCGTTTTAGATATAGTCTTCTCTAATGAATCCAATTTTGATTTCAAATTCTCAGACAAAATAATTGTTGATCCCATATGCTCTACTCTGTCAATAGCTTCCAGTTTCACAATCTCTTGGTTTTCTAAATGCAACATTTTGTTGTTGAAGATGGCACATTCTGCAAGAGTTGGCATCAAACATATTCCAGATTTCTTCTCAGTAATTGTCTGAAAAATATTCTCAGGCACAACGTCTTCTTCTGGATACAAATTTGACAGTAATCGTGCATGTAAAGCTTCTTTCCCATGCTCGGTCACTTTTCCGATTCTAACATCTTGTAGAATATTCTTATAATCTTCATCCTTAGCTTGACGCATATTTTGACGCAGTTCAGCATAATTGAAGTTTAACCATATATTGACGTTGCCAATACTCCCTAGGCACTTCCTGGTATCTTCATGCGTGAGCATTTTGAACACAGGTTGTCCTTTCACTGGTGTCAGCTGCAGAAGATCACCGAAAACAATGATGTGTTTGCCACCAAATAACACATCATACTCTGTTTTGAGAACTTCTTGCATTCTCAAATGCACAAAGGCAAGCATGACATTGGAAACCATGCTTACTTCGTCAATGATAAGAAGTTTCATTTTCCTCAAGACTCTTGAAACTTCACAACAAGCATCTCCAGATAACTTGTGGTATTGTAATTTGTTATCATGCTCCACTGTAATACCTTTAATGTTATGTGCTGCCAGTCCAGTTGGAGCGGTGACAACACAAGACAGCGATGACTCAGTCCTTTTCTGCAAATAACATGAAATTGCTTTAATGAGGAAACTTTTTCCAGTTCCCGCTTCTCCACTCACGTACAGTCGGACAGGCTTCAACGACGTACATGAGCACTCTTTCTTCTCATGACTTAATCCATGATCTATTTGGTTGGTAACTTCGTCATATATTTTCCTCTGCTCAACGTTGAGTTGTCTTTCCAAGTCTTCTAAGTTAACCGCATCCTCCTGAGCATGTGCCATGGCTCTTTCCACTTCAATCATGGCAGTGGCAGCTTCATTTTCGATAACTGGTCCTCCTAGTGGATCCTGACTCAATGAAACAGAACTCTGACTGTCCTGAGAACTGTCTCTAGCAATCTCGGCTGCAATCGTTGCTTCCTGCTCGATTTCCGCATTCATCATTTCTAGATATTTGGGAAAAACAGGACATTCTATGGTCTCCTTGGCGGCATTGAAAGAGTCTTCGTAACAGAGGAAATCTCCAAGCAGTTCCTCTTCTGCACGCCAAGGCTTGAAAAGTTGCAAAAGTGCTAAATAGAAAAACTCTTTTTTTTCAGGAGATTCGCCACTCAATTTTCGATGGTTTACCAAGTGGCATTTTCTTTGCTTGACCAGACATCCCTCACTTCCAATTACAGCATACACTCCTTTATCAATATCTTCTTTGATGTTCCTCTTGAATATGTAATTTTGTAGAACCTCATACAGACAAACATTCTCGAGGTGACTGCTTCTATTTGGATAATATGTATCCAACATGTTGGTCTTCAAAATATCGGTACTGTTAGGCTCCTTTTTCGCCAAATACTCAATTTCCCGCACAGGTTTCAGAACTCGATTACGCGTTGCAGCAAGACCAAGACTCGCCCAAACGATACTCCTGGATTTGGCATAGAGACTTGCTGAAGACAACCGGTCAGAACATTCGTAAGCTCCGATTTCTCGATGTGACAACATCTTCAGACTGAAACTGTGCAACTTCTTACTGAGGCTCTTTTCATGGGAAATGTCCTCCCAGATATCCTTCAATTCTGTCTTTTCTTTTTTGGTGATGTAAGATGTCACATACCGAGCCACAGCCATACAGTTATCAGCCACAAACTGTATATCCATGTTAGCATTCCACATGGACAAAATCACTGGGTTGTAGTCGTTGATGTACTTGGACTCTTCGTTCCTTTTCAAATTGTATGTGTTTTTAGGTGATTTCTTCATCACATTATGTCGCAGCGAAGACATCAAACTGTTCACTCTTCCTTTAGAAATCACCGGTCATGGAAAGGCGAAACGACATTTGGTGTAGAACTTGTCCTTGTTTCTGAATTTACGACGACAGTACTTTCCACAACGATGGCTTTGGAAGCGTAAAACTTGTTCTCTTAGGCTTTTGTCTTCCTTTGCGTTTGGAACAGCACATGTAGAATACTGTTCTATGAAACTCATCACTAAGTCTTCTGGATCTGTTCCAAATTTAGGTGCATCCTTGATCCACAGCAGCATATGTATATGAGGAGCACCTCTTGCTTGGTACTCCTTTCTCCAGAAGAAATCCAACACCTCTCCAAGAGGTGGATTTTTCTTGTTCATGATGAAAGACATCACAGCTTCAAATCTATGATTGAAGTACCTGCATACATTCACTGGATCCAAAGAGCACAGTTCTCCAGGTGTCTTGAATTCGATATTTTCAATGTTTCCATTTGCCTCTCGTAGAAATTCAAGTAAGTCTTCCCAGCCATACTCGGCACAGCTGAGAGTGAGGAACCATGTGGGAGTTCCTAAGTTCCTCAGCATACATTTTAAATCACCATGACGACGGTACCAGTACTCATTAGTACCACGCTGACACGCCATGAGATTAATCAGGTGAGAATCCAAAATACTGTCTTGCACATTGACTTTATCCATAAAGTCACTTGCCGAGATGTTTTGCATCTGTACACCACTTTTCAAGATGTGGTTCACTGCATATGACAGTCCAGACAGATCGCTTTCAAACAGGAGATGAAACAAATAGGGAATGCATTGACGAAACCTAGGATCTTCTGCATACAATCGTAAAGTCCGGTATTCAGAAGCAGGAATTTGATGAGGTCGCTCATCATATCTTCCTCCTTGACTTGTTGGAAATAGCTGTGGGAAACACCGAGCTTCCAAACTTTCCTCCCAAACACTAATGGGACTCCCTTTGGCTTATTTCATTTGAAACAACTCAATAGCATTCCCCATGACCATGACTTCCTTGGAATGCAAAGGATGAACACTATAATGTTCATATATTTCTTCATTTTTAGAGGGTTCTACTTTCTCAATTTGACCAGCACACAAATCGCTATCCTCTTCTTCACTTACTTCCTCTTCTGCAACATATACATTCTTGTAGTACTTATTGTTTTTCTTCAAATACAATGTTGCCTTTTTGACTTTCCTAACATCCACTAAATCTTGCCATATTTTCTTACTCTTTGTCGGAACCCCATTAACTAAGATAACCAGAGGTTCCTCTTCCACTTTTTCTACTCCAATTGTATTAATGTTTTTCTTCAAATCTAGAGGCAAATAAACAACTCTTCCCTTTAATCCTCTCTGTAAATCTGATGGAGGCAATTTCCCTGTCTTTGGCTCCATTCTTACAATAGCCTGAAAGGGATGGATACTTTGAATCAAAATAGATTCATAAGTATTTAAATCCTTCAATTCAGAAGGAATCTCAACCAATTCCAGATTATTATGAACCGCTCTAGCAGGCATCCGGTTTTGATTTAATTTGTTACAACAATAAGTACACACACGTTGATCCAATCCCAAATCAAAACAATTTTCTACCATCAAGTATGTTGCAAAATCCTTCCATTCACTATTATTTTCCCTTTCACTTTTCGCATATAAATCCACTAACTTAGTCTGATTCTTATAATAAGTGCGTCGACAACACACACAAGTGAAATTAGGCCTCTCACTTGATTTCACCTGAAACGTGGCAATTTCCTTCTGAAAATTATCTGTACTGGAAACCTGTACACTATCTTCCACATTACCTTCTTCTTCTGGGTCAATTTCAACATTCTCCTCTTTACTTGCAAAGTAACAAAACTCAATTTCTTCACAAATATTCTTCACATCTACTTCAGAACCATGCAAAAGAGCAGTGCATAATTGTTTAAGCATAATTGCTGGACTCTTAGCATAATACAACATTCTAACTAATTTCCTCACTTTATTAAGGGTAAGAGTTGGTGGCAGCTACTCCCCGCTGGGCGCCGAGCCTTGCACATTTTGGAAAGCAGCTCGTTCTCAGAGGCTTTTTAATTGTTTTGACGAACCTTGTTCTGAGTACTCGAGCTGTAGCTCGAATTTCAATAGCTAATTTCAAATCAATGAAGTGATTGTATTTTGTTTTTAGTATCACCCTGACAATTTGAGCACTTACTCGCACTCAACAGGGATCTTTAGCATTCACCCGAGGGCTGTTATCGCTTAGTTTAAAGGCAACCGGCACTCCAGCCAATCGCGGTTGTGAAGGGCGGGACAGGGGCGGCACCTCACGGAGCGTCGAGCGGTTAGCGCTCTAGACCTACGCTTCCTGGAGGGTATTTAGGCTGCGAGGAGGCCGGCGTGCCTGCGGTAAGAGTTGGTGGCAGCTACTCCCCGCTGGGCGCCGAGCCTTGCACATTTTGGAAAGCAGCTCGTTCTCAGAGGCTTTTTAATTGTTTTGACGAACCTTGTTCTGTGTACTCGAGCTGTAGCTCGAATTTTAATAGCTAATTTCAAATCAATGAAGTGATTGTATTTTGTTTTTAGTATCACCCTGACAATTTGAGCACTTACTCGCACTCACCAGGGATCTTTAGCATTCACCCGAGGGCTGTTATCGCTTAGTTTAAAGGCAACCGGCACTCCAGCCAATCGCAGTTGTGAAGGGCGGGACAGGGGCGGCACCTCACGGAGCGTCGAGCGGTTAGCGCTCTAGACCTACGCTTCCTGGAGGGTATTTAGGCTGCGAGGAGGCCGGCGTGCCTGCGGTAAGAGTTGGTGGCAGCTACTCCCCGCTGGGCGCCGAGCCTTGCACATTTTGGAAAGCAGCTCGTTCTCATAGGCTTTTTAATTGTTTTGACGAACCTTGTTCTGTGTACTCGAGCTGTAGCTCGAATTTTAATAGCTAATTTCAAATCAATGAAGTGATTGTATTTTGTTTTTAGTATCACCCTGACAATTTGAGCACTTACTCGCACTCACCAGGGATCTTTAGCATTCACCCGAGGGCTGTTATCGCTTAGTTTAAAGGCAACCGGCACTCCAGCCAATCGCGGTTGTGAAGGGCGGGACAGGGGCGGCACCTCACGGAGCGTCGAGCGGTTAGCGCTCTAGACCTACGCTTCCTGGAGGGTATTTAGCCACTCGTCTGCCCTAGCGTGCAGCGATGGCGTGCAGGGTAGGCGCCCTTGACTGCGCCGAAGACGAGCCTAAGACCAGCCCGTCTGTGCCCGTCCGGGCCAGGCCGGGTCACGGGGCAGGAAACACTGCTACAGGTATGATCTCTGCGGATCAGTTAAGGGCTCTGCGCCCTAGTAGCAACGGGAAATGTACCGTCCTAAAACCTTCCCTAACGGGTACACAAGCATGTTCTCATTGTGCTTTTGCCCTATCTAATGTTCAGCCCCACCCAGAGGTTATATATACTCGTAAGCTACCTACTCAATCCTCTGATCATAACCCCTGTGTTTTCACTTTTTATACTGTTAATTGTAGATCTTTACCCCAACACAAATCAGATATTTACCATCTCTTAGCTGAAGAAAAACCATGTGCGGGGTTTTTAACGGAGACCTGGCTGCATGCTAGTGCAGGTCCCGATGTAGCCGCCGCCTTGCCCTCTACCTATGCTATTGCTAGAGTAGATAGAGTAAGACAGGTTGGAGGTGGTATTGCCGTGATTTTCAACAGGGAGTTTAAATGTGACCTTGAATTGGTTAATATTCCTGGATGTGAAGCAGCAATTTTTTAAAATTTCACTGAATCCAAATTTTATGTTCTCTGGTTTTTTAATTTATCGTCCACCTGGAAATAGTAGTGTTTGGGCTGCGAATTTGGCTAATTTCATTTCGCCTTACTTTCTTAACGCCCAAAACCTGACTATACTGGGTGATTTAAATATCCATTTGGAGGACAAATCAAATAGTATAGCAATGAACCTCTTGGAGGATTTTACTGCTCTGAATATGACACTGCGAAATGAGGGCTCTACTCACAAAGCAGGACATTTGTTGGACCCCATTATATCTAACATACAGGAGTTAAAATGGCTAAAAACTGACCCTATTTGTTGGTCTGACCATTTTCTAACTCTCTATAGTATTACCCTTAGAGAACCCAGGCAGCTATGCTCCACCCGGCCTCCGATCCTTATGAGAAATTGGAAAAGGCTGGACCTGACTGAGCTGCAGAACGCACTAAAGAAATCCCCCCCTGTTCTGGGTTGTGATATGGATAAAAATGCGTTGGAAACCCATACTTGGTTGGAGAGGGCAGTTGACACTTGTCTACCTATTGCCAGGTGTAGAGGGAATGTTCACTGCCTACCGGCTCCCTGGTACACTGAGGATCTCAAATTATAAAAAACTAAGTGTAAGGCACTCGAACGGAAATGGCGCAAACACTACGACCCTCTAAAAAAAGAGATATACCGTAAGGCCAGAAACCTTTATCACTCGGCCTGTACGAGAGCCAAAGCCTGTTATGTAACAGAGACTATTAACACTGCTGCTAACAAAGCACGGACTCTTTTTAATACAGTCAAAGAACTAGCTGGAGCAAATTCTATGGCTGCTGCACGCCCCCTTACCACCCAAAAATGTCAAGACCTTGCCACTTATTTTGTGGAAAAGATTGAGACCATTATTGCCAATATCAACCCTCCGGTGAGGGATGGCAGAGAAGTTCCGTCCCCAGTTAGATCAGTAGGATGCCAGCTTGATTCCTGGCCATCTATTTCCTTGGACACCCTGAAATCCTTAGCTATCTCCATTAAGTCAGGCTCTCCTTGTGACCCTCTCCCTATTACCATTCTGAGCCAACTTGATGACTCTGCTCTGAGGATCATTTCTGAGACATTAAATGCCTCTATTCATCTGGCAAAAGTCCCAGCGTCCTGGAAGCACGCCATGGTCAGCCCTTTGCTGAAGAAGCCTTCTGCTGATCCTGAGGTGCTGGCCAACTATCGCCCCATCTCCCTGTTGCCTGCTTTCTCAAGAATTTTGGAGAAGCACATTCACGGTGTACTTACTACATTCACGGAGAATAACAACCTACTCCACTTCTCCCAGTCAGGTTTCAGGGCTGGTCATTCCACCGAGTCCGCCCTCCTGGGAGTCACCGAGAAGATCAGGGGGCTCTTGGACGTGGGGCAAACGGTTGCACTTGTCCTGCTTGATCTAAGTGCAGCCTTCGACACCATCTCACACGACAGACTGCTTACCAGGCTGAGTGAGGATGGTGTCGGAGGGGCAGCGCTGGACTGGATCGAGTCCTATTTGTGCAACCGGACGTTTCAGATCTCGTCCTCACAGGCTCAGTCAGATACCTTTGTTTCGCCCCATGGCGTGCCTCAGGGCTCAATTTTGAGTCCGCTATTTTTTAACCTGTATCTCCGCCCTCTCGCCGATCTAGCAGAGCAAGTAGGTCTAGAACTTATGACCTATGCGGATGATTCGCAGATTATTTTTTCTCTCACCAATTCGGATCCTTCATCCCCCTCTGCGCTGAAACTAGGTCTTCATGAAGTCTTCAGCTGGATGTCAACGAACCAGCTGAAGCTCAACGGGGAGAAGACGGAGATCCTTCTCTTAGGTAAAAACAGAGACCTTTGGCAGGATACTCATTGGCCGCCATCTTTGGGCGCTTTTCCTATTCCAGCTACCCATGTCAGAAATTTAGGGGTGCACATCGATGACACACTATCGATGAAACAGCAGGTCAACAAAGTGGCTGGTACTTGCTTCACTATCCTCAAATGGCTGCGGAAGATTATCTGGATGCTGCCTGTTGATACCCAGAAGACCGTAGTCAATGCCCTCATTACATCTCGGCTTGACTACGGTAACATCCTTTACCTGGGTTCCAACTTAGCCGTGATCAGGCGGCTTCAGCTAGTCCAGAACTCCGCAGCCAGGTTGCTGTGTAAAATCCCCAGGACAGCAAGGATTTCGAAGCACCTTAAGGACCTGCACTGGCTCAGGGTGGAGAACCGGGTTCGGTTCAAAGCCCTGACCTATATGTTTAAAATAAAGGCAGGAACCGCACCAAAGTATTTGCAAAAATTAGTTAGGCCCTACTCTCCTGCACGTAATCTCCGTTCTTCAAATGGAGCAAATTTTGTGGTTCCTAGATTTAAACTGGCCAGAGTGGGAGGAAGATCCTTTTCCTATTTGGGACCAGTCCTTTGGAACTCCCTTCCCCCAGCTCTACGAAAGGAGGAGAACTTTGCCAGTTTTAAGAAAAGCGTTAAAACCTGGCTTTTCAATAAATAATTGTGGTCTCTGGCCGTTTTGCTTTCTGTGCTGTTGGTCTCTTAGTCCTGGCACCGGGAAACCCTTTGTGGGTATCTGCGCGCATTATAAATGCAAAAAATAAATAAATAAATAAAATAAATAATTATTATGATGCACTGCTAGCATCCTGAAATGATGAAAAACACTCTGGCATACTCTCCTGGAAAGACAGGCCAGTGAATGACCATGCAAACCTGTCACTTCTCTCACTCTGCAAGGATCTAATTCTTGCAACAACTTCATTTTCTGTTTTAAAGTTTTCTTATTAAATGTCCGTACAAAATCGAAAAAACGTTGACAGGCCCTGGGCAAGATGGCCGCGGCTGGACAGTGCTGAGCGGTCGCACTAACCTCCTCTCCCGTACCGGGATGTAACATCTGGATTCTGCGAATATGAGTCTCTAAGACACGGCGTGAAATCAGCAAGGTCCCTGATGTTGTTTATGAATTGGTCCTTTGCAAACTACTTATCCGACTTTAACGGGGCCGACTCTGACAGCAGCGTGCCGAGGACCGTGAATAGAGCACGGAGGTGGCTCGCTCTTCAAGAGCAGAGGAATATCTGGCAGTGTGTACAAGTGGCAGCAGCAGTAAGAACCCTCTTTAAGGATGTATGCCGTATAGCCTTGCATCTAAAGGCTAAAACAAAAGCAATAACAACAATGCGACCTCTAAAGCCGGAGAAGGGGCAAGGCCAGCGCAAGGACGGCAAGGAAAGCAAGGAGAAAGCTATGGAGAAACCTGTCTCGACAGCAGGGGTGAACGAAAAAGCACCCAATGTGAATGGCCCTCCCCGCTCATCAGGTGCAGTCCGAAAAAATACCGCCCTCCCCCCGAGGAAGAAGCAGGAACCGCGGGGAAAGGTAAACACTCCAAGCGGCAAGAGTCAGGGCGGCCGAGGGGTGGATGCGTCTGTGAGCGATACAGACGCGAAGCAATTGGAAAAGGAAATCAGCAAAAATAAACCCAGAGAGCAGCTCCGCCAGTCTACATTAGTTGGAGTCTTCCCTCCTAAGCTTACCGGCTGTGATGAAGAGCGCGCAATCGGCGGTAGTAGCATCCCTGTAACCGGCAGTGTTTCAGAAGCCGACGGGGCCATCCGCGAGGACGCTGAGGGCGCAGGGAGCGTCGGACGTGGAGTTGCTACGCAACCATCAAGCCTGGGTTCTGACAGCATGAGCAGGGAAAATTCCATTCTGCTAACGGGGCAGGCAGGCGCACTCGGCAGGAGGAGCTCTGCACCAGAGACAGTGTCGGTGGAGAGCATGCCAGGTAGTGCACCCGGAAAAGCAGTGACCCCAGAAGGAGGGTGGAGGAGAGGCCTAACAGGTAACTCAGACATGTTGGGGGCCATATTGATGATGGAAACCGAGCTGGGTTTGGGCTTGAAATCAGACCTAGGCAAAGATAAAGATAAAGATAAGAGCAGCGCTTTAACTCTGGTGGGGGAGGAAAGCAACACACCCGGCTTTAAAGTCCATTGCGAAGAGAGCTTAAACAAGATTGGGGAAGGGCCTTCAACAGAGGGAGAGTTTTTTTCTCCAGATGAAGGTTCGGAGATGGACCAGAGCACCGAGGGCAGTTCAGAGGAGCTGTCTAGCTCAGGATCAAGTATGGCTGGCAATGATACGACCAGGAAAAAACTGAAAAGACTGTCAATGTTAAGCAGACGCCACACTGAGACACCATCTGGGGGTTCCAACCGATTAACATGGGATTACTCAGCTACCTCGTTAACATATTCTGAGGAGAATAATAGGAAGGAGATGCCTTCCGAATCTACAGCGCAACCAGCCCCCTTTGACATACTGTTTAGCACTTTAAAACAAATTCAAACAGAAGCGAGGACAGAGAGCCGGAGAGCGAGGCAGGCCTCAAAAAAGATTCAGAACACAATGAGGAAGATGAACAAACTATACGATGAGATTGCAGACAGAGTTACAGAGGTAGAGGAACGTACTGGCAAGCTGGAGGATGATGTTGGGACTTGGCGTACCTTCCAGACGGCCCAGGAAAAACTCTCTGAAGACTTCCAGTGGAAGCTGGAGGATTTTGAAAACCGCCAGAGGCGGAATAACGTTAGAATCCTGGGTGTGGCAGAAGGGCTTGAGGGGCAGGATACTCGACGCTTTGTGGTTGGCTTGTTAAAGGGTGCATTTCCTGACTCCGACTGGCAATGGGATAAAGAGATACAAAGGGCACACAGATTTCCCTTTGCACTAAAGAAAGGTTACGGAGGAGAAGGGCAGGGCAATCTACCCCGGGCGATTCTTGTTAATGTAGGTAACTACCTTCTAAGGGAAGAAATCATCGAGAAAGCCAGACCCGACAAACGGCGCACAGCAGGGGGCATCACCTTCTTTGCCAGGCCCGATTTTTGTCATGCCACAGTGGAGAGAAGGTGGAGGCTAAGGCAAATGATAGCGCCTTTCCAGGCGCAGGGGTCTGAAGCATATCTTCTCTTCCCTGCAAAGCTTAAGGTCGTAACAAAGGGAAGAATTAGATTTTTTCTGTCAGAGATTAAGGCCCAACAGTTCTTAGATGAGCTCAAAACACAAAAGGGAGGGTAACAGAGCAATGGTACTTTGCTGAGTTGATATCCAGTTAGGACTATACTATGGGTTGGTGAGATCCCGGGGGGGAGGAGGGTGCGATTAGCACTACCCAAAGCGACCACACATAGGTCTAATTGACCTATTTGCCAGGAAACAGGGGGGGGGGGGAGCTGCTGGGATGGGAAGGACAAGGGGGGACAGGAGGGGGGGGTCAAGGGGGGGAAGAGGGGGGAGAAAAATGTAAAAAAACTGGTTAATCTTTCTGAAATGTTTGAACACTCCACACTGTCTTCTTTTTTGCTAGTTGTGAGTACACTTGGTAGGATTCATAGGTTATATGGTCATGTATACCGTATTAAAAATTTGGGGACACTTGGAAAACTGAAAACTTGCAATGAACTGTAGAATTGCGAGTATTAATGTGTGTGGGTTAAATGACTCTAATAAGAGAAACAGGGTAGCGGCGTTGTTAGGGGGGTTGCATCTGGATATAGTTTGCTTACAAGAGACCCATATAGAGGTGGCTCAGGCTTATTTGCTTGGGCAACTAGGGTTCACAGTTTTAGCTAAATCAAAACAGGCTATAAGGAATAGAGGGGTCGCGATACTAGGGAAGATCAGGGATATGGTTGTGAATAAAAAACAGGAAGATGAGTTGGGGCGGTGGGTCATGTTGGATTTGACTTTTAGGGGTGTGAGGTTTACTTTGGTAACTATATACGGCTCAACGCAAGATGACCCGGAGGTGTTTCAATTTGTAGACTCAGAGCTGGTTAATTGGCCTGAACCGATCATACTATGCGGAGACCTGAACATACATGATTTTAGAGACCCTATTCTACAGTCAGGGACTCCTTATTCAGGAAGGAAAAAAAGAACCTATAGGGCATTGTGTGATTTGGTTAGTAACAACTCTTTATTCGACCCTTGGATAGAGCTGCATTCAGCTTTAGATGGTAGCACATTTTATTCTGCCCCTCATAAACGGATGGTTAGGCTGGATTATTTTCTGGTTTCTGGATCCCTCATTAATGCAGTTTCAATAGAAAAATACCCCCGCCTAATTTCAGACCATAACCCTTTGGTTTTAACAATTAAAATAGGGTTGGATAGAAGGGAAAAAAGGGAGTGGACTTTTGAAAGGGCATTACTGCAGGAGGAGGGGTACAAAGAGCGTATGGGATCATGGATCAGAGACTATTGGGACTTCAACAGGGGTACCGCTAGCCCGGGAATGGTTTGGGACGCCTTTAAGGCGGGGGTAAGAGGGGAGACCATGAGCTATGTGGCAGCTGCAAGGACAAAGGAAAAAAACAAGATCGCGGAATGGAACATGAAACTCCCTAATGTAGAGAGGGAGTTGGGCGAGGCAATATACCAGCAACTCCCCTTAGAGCCAGTGTTATTGAAGACGGTGTCACTAAAGGCAGAGGCCTCTGAACATATGTTATCCAAGGCGGTGGGGGAGTATCTGGCCCGAAAAGAGGGGATATATGAATTCAGCGAAAAGGTAGGGCACTTGTTGGCTGTTCGCACCAGGCAGCGAGCAGCAGCAGCTGATATCCTTGAGATGATAGATCAATTTGGAAATCGAGTGGTAGGAGCAGATGGGATACAGAAAGTCTTCAGGCAGTTCTATGCAACATTATATACGGAAAACATAAAGGGGAACTCGCATGAGATAGAGGGGTATCTGAGAGGGGTGGCTCCAGAGGGTATCTCTCCAGAAAGGAAGGAGGAGTTAGAGCAACCATTCAAGAAAGAGGAGCTTATAGAAGCATTAAAACTTCTTCCTTCCGGAAAGGCTGCAGGTCCCGACCAGCTACCGGTGGAATTTTACAAAGTTTTCTCTGAAGTGTTGGCTAAGGATATGTTTGATGTGATGATCAAGGCACAGCTAGGGGAATCAATCCCCGACTCCTGGGGGGGGGCCGATATAGTGGTGATTCCCAAAAAAGGGAAACCGCTAAGTCAGCCAGGATCATACCGCCCAATAACGCTAATGAATGCGGACTCAAAAATCTATTCCAAAATTCTGGCTAGAAGGTTGGCAGGAGTTATTGAGGAACTAGTCGTTCATTCCCAACATGGGTTCATACCAGGCAAGGACACCACACAACACACAAGGCAGGTCTTAACTTTTTTTGACGCAGCTAGTACCCCAGGAGACCCTATGGCTGCGATCTTCTTAGACGCCGAGAAGGCTTTCGATAGAGTCTCCTGGGAGTATTTGTGGGAAGTATTGAGATGGAATGGCATTGGCAACAGATATATCAAAGCAATGCAGGCATTGTATAAGAACCCTACGGCTAGAATTAGGGTGTGTAGGGGATTTTCAGAGGGAATCAGGATTGAAAGAGGCACGAGACAGGGCTGCCCGTCGTCTCCCTTACTGTTTGCGCTGTATTTGGATCCTTTTCTGCGCCGGCTTGAATTGAATGATGGGATTGCTAGGATGAGCTTGAATGGGTCGGAAGCGAAGATCTTGGCGTATGCGGATGACGTGGCCATCCTAACCCCATATCCAGATGAGGCAATGGTGGAAGTAGAAAGGGAGGCCGAGTCTTTTGGGAAAGTTTCTGGGTATAGCTTAAATAAAACCAAGACCCAAATAGTGAGCAATCGGTATGTGCAAAATGAGCAAAACAACGTAGATTTAAGAAAGGTTAATTCAGCAGTTTACTTGGGGGTAGAGGTATCTGCGAATTTGGAAGTAGCAGTACAGAATAATGTGGTTCCCCTGCTAGCGAAGGTAAAATCAGACCTAGAACGACTTAACAACCTTCACCTGTCCTTGCTGGGATGTACGAATGTGATTAAAATGTTGATACTCCCAAGATTTTTGTATTTTTTTAGGGCAATCCCACTATTCTTTGAAGCAAAGTGGTTTTCAGCATTAGAGAGGATTCTTAATAAATTTATTTGGGCCCATGGGAAAACGCGTAGGGCTTATCGGTATATGACACTTCCGAGGGAAAGAGGGGGATGGGGCGCACCTGACTTCAAGCTGTATTATTGGGCTGCGACCATTCAATATATGCAAGGCTTAATAGGGGGGGGAGATGATTCAAGGGTAAGAGAGGGGTCTACTAGAATCTATAAGGCTGTATTAGGGGAAGAGGCTGAAAATTGCTTTCTGGCTTGTGTGGAATACGGGTGCTATAAAAGAACTAGATATAAGACGGTTGAGGCAGGAGTGAAGATATGGACGGCATATATGAAGAAAGTGGGGCTAGGAAGATTCAACCGCTATACAAGACTGTTTAAAAATAGGTCATTCCCAGACGAGGTGTTCGGAGATAGAGTAATGGAAAGCTGGATGAAAAAGGGGGTAACAAGCATTGGAGATCTGTGGGGGATCCAGGGTTTGGCCACCTTTTCGGAGATATGTACTAAGTTTGGTTTAAATAATAAGGATTTCTTTAAGTATTTACAGATTAGGAGCTTCTTAGGGAATAAGCAAGGAGGTCCGGCTGGCTATAATAAAGTAGAGATAATGGAAAAAATAAGACTAGGGGGGGACTGTTCTATAAGAAGTCTATATGCTAGCTTCGTGTCCGGTATGCAGGACGATTTGGATAAACACAGTGAAAAATGGGCAGAAAAGCTGGAAGGAGAATTAGGGTGGTTCCAGGATTCTTTGGAGCTAGGATGTTCAGTGTTGTGTTCGGCGTCTTTACAGTCGCAGCACTATAAAACTATATACTCCCTATACTACACGCCAGCAAGGATAGCGAAATGGGGAGGAACAGAGGGTATAACCTGTCCGCGTTGTAACTCAGGAGAGGCGGATATAATACATATGTTTGCATTATGCCCACAATTACACACACTGCTACGAAATCTTGAACATTTCATGGAGGCTTCACTTAAGATCAAGTTGGAACTTAAGCCAGTCCACATACTTTTAGGAATAGTACCAGAAGAAGGTGAACATCATGAGTTTGTTTTTTTGGCTATGGCAGTATATAGATTGTGTATTGCTAGGGCATGGCTAGACCCTAACCCCCCGACTCTACAAGTTTGGTTGGCTAATTTACTGTCCTCATACAATCTGGAAAAGCCAATTTATGCAAGGAAAGGCAGGAGGGGGAGGGAAAGAGGGATGCGGATTTGGAAACCAATAGCAGATTGGCGGTCGGGGATAGGTTAGGATATATCTCAAGAAAATCATACATTATGTTGGACAGTGTTTGAAAAGATGATTAAGTCTGAAATGTTTTTTTTTTGTTTGTTTTTTTGTTAAACCGGATGTTTTAAGTCACTGAGTGTACATTTATACATGGTGTGTTGTAACCTAATTGTTTTTTCTTTCTGAAAAAAAAAAAATAAAAAAAAAAAATAGAAGAAACGTTGACAAAGATCGGATAAGGAGAATTAAAAATCAAAGTGATCCACAAAAACCCAGGTTTCCTAGACCAAAGCATCTTATTCCTCCTCTAGACGTTTAGCAAATTCAATATTATATGGTTTCTTAGGATTCAATTTGAAACATAACATTCCTACATAATGTAACCTAACGTGTCGGATTTAATTAATTATTATCTACGTCTAGTTACCAAAATATCAGCTATCTCACGGAAAAAGAAAACACATTTAGACATAGAATTCTATTCACCAAATTCCAAGGGTAGCAGAGTTAACATTAAATACTCTTTGACCCCAATGAAATTTCATTTGATACTTGCTCTCCTTGTAACCACTGGACAGCCTTTGTTTTTGTAACGGTCTAGTGAAAAGGACATTGAATGGAAAGCTAATTAAGTAAACAGTGCTCTTTCAACCCTTTCAGGAGATCTTTAACCGGCTGCCCGATCTCACCTCAACAAACAAATGAATGCACAGTTCCTTTCGGCCATTGGTTGCTTTAGGTCTGCCCTCTTTAGAAATTGTTTTGAAACAGTGCCAATCACATCCTGGATCTGACCAGAGCAGTATTTTATCTTACCAACACGCTATTGGTGATTGGCTTCATTGTTCTGTCTCCTAGTGAGGTGCCCCATTGAAACGTATGCGGTGCATTGTTTTCAGTTTCTGGCAATAACAGCAAGGCTTTTCACACTAAACGCAATGCATTCTGCACAATCACCAAATGCTTCTTGAAGAATTATGTAAATTACTATGTAAATGAAATAAAATATTTGTGAAGAATAAAAAAAAAAAAAAAAAAAAAAAAAAAAAAATGTCTGTACAAAATCACAAAGCAAATTGATGGAATCCTGTCGCACACTGCAAATACTACTACACTTCCAGATATACACTGGTCCCTTAGGACGTCTTCCTAAAACCTCATTACCTAACACCTCTTCTGCCTCTGTTGCCACAAGTTTTTCTTTTTCAACTGGACAACCATCTTTCACCTCATAAGCTCGACCACTGGTGTCAACTGCATGCACGAAATCATTATCCTGGAAATAACTCTCCTCATTAAAAAATGCCTCACAACTTGAACTATGCATCCATTCTCCTGAAAAAACTTCACAAAAATTACTACGATTAACTGTTCTCTTCCATCTACTATTTCTTTTGAAATCATAAATTGCCTTGTTTAGCTTCCTAATTCTATTGATTATCAAAATAAATAACTTTTGCTTAATTTCAAATGCCTGATCAATAATTTTCTCAACTTTTTTTTTTCTCTTATAAAAAACCACTTTCTGTTGACCTTTCTTAATATTTTTTAACAAATTGCCAATTATCCTGTTGCGGAACATTCGTCTACGAATGTCCCTAAACTGATTTTTCCTTCTACTACCATGCACAGAGTTATCTCCTGCTCTAGCAGTAACATTTTTGATTGGCCTTTCCTTTCCGTTTAAATTGGTTCTCTTTTTCTGGACTAAAACATTTTCTGTAGTACTACTTTTTTTTCTACAAATGTTTCTTAGGAATGATTTCGTTGTCTTACCCGGAGCTTTCTTGGTGACTTGACGAGTTTTTATTGTAGAGGACTGCTGCAAGCATTTAGTAAGCTGCTGTCTTTGACGTTTTGTAGCCTTTCGGTTTCGTTGTTTAGATGGCATTATATCCTTTTGAAATGATCTGCAGTTGAATCTGTGGTAAAATATAATTAAAAATGTTATTAACCACTATTACCAAACAGTAAATCAATAACATTCGTCAAAAATTTAACACACTACTTGTCATTTTTACATAAAATAATTTTTAGTGCATTGGCAAATTTAGTAGTCACAAATAGTAGCAAAGAAATGGAATGCTTCTACATTTGACCTGTGCTGTTTTATATGTGAATCTGAACTAATTTTATGAGCATATTTGACTATTTTATTAAAGACACTACACACAAGCTGTTTTTGAAGTTGTGTTTAATTTTAAATGAAACAGTTTACATGTTTACTTTTCATTTCCAGTAACTTTTAAAAATAAATGTTTATAGTTCCATAGGCTCAAGCAGGTCAGCTTCCCACCCTATGTCATACAATTCTGACAAATCGGCATCCTCATCATGTTCTTCATCATCCTCAGGATTTAAATCATCCAAGGGATCTACTTCCACTGATGTTTCAATCACAATTTCAATGATAATATCGAGATCAACAGATTGCTCATTATCACTCATGCTTGATGTTGTCGTTATCTTTAAAGAAAGAGAACAACAATGAGATGTTGCAGAGTAAGAGACAAATCTCAGAGACTATAATAGTAAAATTGTTTACCAAGAGTAACATTTTGCAGATATTATTTAACCATGTCCAGCGATGCTGAGGAGGTGAGGCCTATGTCTAATTTTTCAGTGAACAGGACTCATCTCTTCTTAACCTTGGATAAGACTCACCAACACTGTGTCCCCTGCTAATACTTAAATTTAAAGGAGCAGATTTATGTTAACTGGCGCATCCCCAGGGATGCACCAGTTAACGTGCGCCACTGCTCTGCCACCCATTATGTGCCGCATTTACAATGCAGAGCACCATTGAGCAAAAACAGCACGGATGCGTCACGCATCTGTTCCACAAAAACGGCGCATTGCACGAATCACGTCGTAAGCACGACATGTCTACTGCAATGCACAGGGGCAAGCCACACATTGCATGGTGCATCACTCCTTATGCCTGTTTCAAACAGGCGTAAGGATTTGATTCAGCAATGCCATAAATGTGACTCAGTGAAATCTTCTTAATTTTACTGTGTTAGTTTTACAGGGCTTTCATGCAAATGACTGGCCACCCTACAACAAAACGCTCACATGAAATCTGACGCAGGTTTCATGTGGCACAGGACTTTACAGCATGACACATGTGCATAGATGCATCAAGTTGTAAATATGTCGCAACATAGCAAATCTTTTGCACCGCCGCTGCGTCACAAAAGTGACGCACAGCGGCGCAAAAGAGGCAAACGGCTATCATAAATCTGTCCCTAACATTTTAAATGATCGATTCAGGATGACGATAAGGTGTGGCCTATCCAGAGGTTTGTTTGAGGTGAGGCCTACTCAGGGTTGCAGATGAAATTTAGGCTTGTTGAAGAGTACAGAGGAGATTATACATGTGCAGGCCTACCAATGAAGTGAGTCATGTCCACTTCACTCTTTAACAAAGGCCAGACCTCTTCTGTGTCCGTGGACAGGCCTAAACCTCATCTGCACAATGTGATTCGTAATGTTAGGAAACACAGGTGATGTAATTGAAAAATGTGGAATTTCTTTTCCTCATTTCACAATCACATCACCTGTGTTTCCTTTGCTTAGGTATCTCATAGTGCAGATGGAGTCTAGCATATCAAAGAGTACACAGAAGTTGAGCACTGTATACAACAATTTTGACATTTTCAGAAGATTCAGCTTCTCCATGCCCCCTACACAGTCCTAAATGTTTACAGTTTAAACTAACGGTATCTTGTTGGAGATGAAGTGAGGCCTATCTTGCAACATGGTGCATCTTTTGCATCACTGCTGCATCACAAAAGTGACGCAACAGCGGCGCAAAAGAGGCGCACGGCCATCATAAATCTGCCCCTAACATTTTAAATGATTGATTCAGGATGACGATAAGCTGAGGCCTATCCAGAGATTTGTTTGAGGTGAGGCCTACTCAGGGTTGCAGATGAAATTTAGGCTTATTGAAGAGTACAGAGGAGATAATACATGTGCAGGCCTACCAATGAAGTGAGTCATGTCCACTGCACTCTTGAACAAAGGCCAGACCTCTTCTGTGTCCGTGGACAGGCCTAAACCTCATCTGCACAATGTGATTCGTAATGTTAGGAAACACAGGTGATGTAATTGAAAAATGTGGAATTTCTTTTGCTCATTTCACAATCAAATCACCTGTGTTTCCTTTGCTTAGATATCTCATTGTGCAGATGGAGTCTAGCATATCAAAGACTACGCAGAAGGTGAGCACTGTATGGAACATGGCTATGTAACTCAAAGAATCAAAATCTAAATTTGCCAAGCACACATGGGGCCGTATTTACAAGGACCTTGCACCAAGGGGAAATGTCTTAAATTAAAATGGGAAAAATAACATCAAAGGGACTCAAAGGCCTTGTAAATATGCCCCAAGCAACCTATGAAACTCTAGCAGTACATATCAAGAAACCTAATTGATTTCAAAAAACATTTTTAAACAAATCATGTAAAGCAATTATATACCTACATTCATGGGGAAGTGACTTAAAATGCTCTAAGACACATGAAAGCGTTTTTTTAAGGCCCTTGCACCATTTTTGTGTCACTTTTAACATGGCTATGTAACTCAAAGAATCAAAATCTAAATTTGCCAAGCACAGATGGGGGCGTATTTACAAGGACCTTGCACCACGGGGAAATGTCTTAAATTAAAATGGGAAAAATAACATCAGAGAGACTCAAAGGCCTTCTAAATATACCCCAAGCAACCTATGAAACTCTAGCAGTACATATCAAGAAACCTAATTGATTTCAAAAAACCTTTTTAAACACATCATGTAAATCAATTATATACCTACATTCAAAGGGAAGTGACTTAAAATGCCCTAAGACACATGAAAGCATTTTTTAAGGCCCTTGCACCATTTTTGCGTCACTGTTAACATGGCTATGGAACTCAAAGAATCAAAATCTAAATTTGCCAAGCACACATGGGGGCGTATTTACAAAGGACCTTGCACCACAAGGAAATGTCTTAAATTAAAATGGGAAAAATAACATCAAAGGAACTCAAAGGCCTTGTAAATATGTCCCAAGCAACCTATGAAACTCTAGCAGTACATATCAAGAAACCTAATTGATTTCAAAAAACGTTTTTAAACACATCATGTATATCAATTATATACCTACATTCAAGGGGAAGTGACTTAAAATGCCCTAAGACACATGAAAGCGTTTTTTAAGGCCCTTGCACCATTTTTGCGTCACTGTTAACATGGCTATGGAACTCAAAGAATCAAAATCTAAATTTGCCAAGCACACATGGGGGCGTATTTACAAGGACCTTGCACCACAAGGAAATGTCTTAAATTAAAATGGGAAAAATAACATCAAAGGAACTCAAAGGCCTTGTAAATATGTCCCAAGCAACCTATGAAACTCTAGCAGTACATATCAAGAAACCTAATTGATTTCAAAAAACGTTTTTAAACACATCATGTAAAGTAATTATATACCTACATTCATGGGGAAGTGACTTAAAATGCCCTAAGACACATGAAAGCATTTTTTTAAGGCTCTTGCACCATTTTTGCGTCACTTTTAACGTGCCTTTGTAACATGGCTATGTAACTCAAAGAAACAAAATCTATTTGTAAAACACTTGACACAAAGCAACATTTTAAATACACAACTTTCTTCATAATTTTCTCCTTAAAGCATACTATTCTCTATTTAAATTAAATGAATCTTTTCTCACCTTAACAAATACTTTTTGAGTTTCAAAACAGTCTCAGACACACACCAATTTGTCTTCAGCAGAGCAAAAGGTATGCACTCCAGAGGCTGCAACCATCAATAGCACAGAAATGCTGTAATTCATCACACATATCTCTCATGTCACCCAATCAAAACTCTTCCCTCACTTTTTTCAACTCAACACCCTTCCCCCCTCTGCCCTTTCTGCCTTTTTTCCATAGCAACCACCTCCTGAAAGACCTCTCATGTTTGCAAGTTCACACAACAATGTTTCAATTGAACTCTGAACTCTCAGTACACCTGCGTATCCAGTGCAATCTTTCATAAAATGATTTTTTCTTGACCATTCAAATTACATCTTTCAAAGAACTCATCCTTGCACCCTAACTTTCTGTTTTCAGCAATCAAAATCCACCAATCACTGCTACTGAATCATTAGCACAGAAACTCCACAGTTTTTTTCATTACATACTCCTACTATTTCAACTGCCATTTCATTCTCATACTTCATCTGACTGCAGCAGAACCTCCTCTCACCATGTTTTCTGTCTGGATTGTTGGACATAGTTACATCCACTGGGCTCAAAGGTATGCTGATAACAGAAATGTACACAATCTCAATTTACAAAATGTGGAAATCAACTGGATTGGTCACAGAGGATTAAGATGTCACCAATTGATACCGTTGGTGAAAACCTTTTTGTATTTGCCAAAACCTGACCTGTTAATTGTGCACTGTGGAGGAAATGACTTGGGCACTTTGACTGGGGTAGGTCTGGAAATGCTTTTAAAGGACACCTTTGAGCAATTGATGGCACTATTTCCTCAAACTGCCTTGGTATATTCAAATATATGCCAAAGACAGAAATGGAAGTGGTCCAACCAATTTTGTCCACAAATTGAGAAATCGAGGAAGCATGTAAATAAGTCTGTTTCAGCTTACATGAGAGACCATGGAATGGGCTCCATCTACAACAATAACTTGCGTTACTACATGCAAGATATCTACAGAGCAGATAGAGTTCACTTCTCAGATGAGGGGAACAGAATTTTCATCCTCAATTTAAGACTGTGCATTGGTACCTACTTGTAGGTACCTACATCAGCCACAGGACCCAAAAGCTCTTTTCAGAGCTACCCTACATCTGATGACTCACAATTATTATTTTACTCTAACTTTTTTCACTAATTTTTCCCCAAAGTACGCTCCCCGGAGCGCTACCCGGTACGCGCACCGGACGCTAACCGCGCGAAATTTTTTTTCCGCACATATGGTCCTCCTCAGCTACCCTCAGAAAACCTAGGCGGTCAGGATACGTCTACCGTGCCCCCTTCTACCCATTCTGAACATTATTTGCCCTCCATCTTGTATCTCAATTCTACCGAAACACAAAATGGAGGACTCCCGTAACGCTGCCGGTTCGCGTACCGGGGCGCGCACCGGGAAGCGCTTGCTCAAAAAAGGTGGGAAAGTAATTCACAGAAAAACCACTGGAGACACTTTCACCAAATATAGATTAGCTCATACTACATACCAATCCCTACCATTTTCACAAATTTCATTGGAATTCCATTTAGCCATTTAGCCTGTAGACCTCTCTAAATACCCTGAGGTAAATTACTTCACAAAACACATCTGAAGTGTTGGAATTGGCAACCAATTAAAATGTTACTTTAATTTTCTACTTTTTTTACCTGACATTTGATTGGTTATGTACCTGAATATATATAAAGAAAGAGAGAGAAACACAGCCATTTTGACTACTACTCCCTGAACCACATTGCAAAATCATTTTCACTGACAACTTAAACTTGTTTTTAAAAGGTAAGATGTTATTTTATAAATTTGAAAACATTTTCAGATAGTTATATACTATCCCTCTGTAACAGTTAGACATTGAGAAAGGCTTGTTTATTATAATTATGGATTGATTTAGGTTTCTGTGGTATAATTATGAATTTACTTAGGCTTTTTCACAGGCACTTTTTAATAGTACTACTTCACGCCTGAAAAGTACCTGTCTGAACTTAAACCCAACAGTGCCCTATCTCTACTGATATATTTATTTTTTATGGAAATTTCAGCACAAAAATGGAAGGAGAACAGAACGTTTCCTTTGAAATTGTCCTAGAGATTAACAATGAGGAAATCATTGAACCCATTGACTTGGAATTCATGGATGAATCACGGGACCATGAACTTCTACAATGTGTAGAATCTGTGGATTTCTTACTTCATTATCAGGACGGTCAAATGTGGGAAGTTATGTTCAGTCAAAAAGAAGACATATCAGACAGTCAAATGTTAGACGTTCTATTAAATTTTGAAAAAGAATCAGAAAAATAAATGTATATTTAATAATCAAAAATTGTTTGAGTCTTTAATCATTTTTATATGTAATTCATAAACTAGTACCAAATTGATTATAATGTAAAGTCAGACTTATAGTATACTGTGCACAATCACAAAAATAAATTTATATTTAATAATCATAAATACTTCTACTTAAATAAAAAAAAAAAAAAAAAACAACAAAAAGAACAATCAATAAACATACAATATTTCAAAATATCATAGTCTATCATTCTTTTTTCCTTATAGTATGCTCCCCAGACCGCTTCCCGGTGCGCGTACCGGGCGCTCCCCACGCAAAAAAACCATTATTTTTTTTTTTTTGCCCCGCGGGGCCCTTTTAAAGCCTCCACATCAAACCTAGGGGGTCAGGGAGGATCTACTATGCCCCCTTATGGTCATTTCCCCCTTTGTTTTGGCCTCCTCTTGTCTCTCGATCCTACCGAGAGACAAGATGGCGGCCGCTCCGGACTGTTTAGAATGTTGACAGACACCGGAGAGCCAATCAGCTTCGCTTCGCGAAGTTCCGTTATGCGCAAGGTACGCGAACCGGGGCGCTGCCCGGAGCGCGCTTACAGATATATATATTTATTTGAACGTTAATTTCCCAAAATCCACTGGAGCACATATATTGAGACCTAGCAAAGGCACATCGGGCTACCAGTCCCCACAGTTTTGCCAAGTTTCGTGAAAATCCATTCAGCCGTTCGAGCTAAAAGTGAGGCCAACCGCCCTATGGAAAATTGCATGGGAAAAACACGTTTTGGGACCCCCCTTTTTTCTCGGCCCCCCTTGACGAAACCCCCCCAAATTTTCGGGGCTGCTCAGAAACAAAATGTGCCATTTTCCTGAAAATTTCAGCCAATTCCGTCCTCAAACGCCAAAGTTATTCGACATAGAATTTTCAAAAATCCCATAGAGAAAAAATCCTACCTATATATACCTACTGGCGACCGCCAGTAGGTAATATATATATATATATATATATATATATATATATATATATATATATATATATATATATATATATATATATATATATATATATATATATATATATTCACTGAAAAAACCATAGGTTATAGGCCATATATAGTTAGGAATTAGCATTTACAAAACCTTGAAAATTCACTGAAAAAACCATAGGTTATAGACCATATATAGTTAGGAATTAGCATTTTTAAAACCTTATTTTACTCACACAAAACCATTGAAATTCGCATATATAGTTAGTTGCATATTTTGAAGCAGTTCTGCATATTTAAAGTTTAAACATATATTAACGTTTCAAATGCTCCCTAAGCACTTCCTGGTATCTTCATGTGTGAGCATTTTGAACACAGGTTGTCCTTTCACTGGAGTCAACTGCAGAAGATCTCCAAAAACAATAATATGTTTTCCACCAAATAAGACATCATAGTCTGTTCTAAGAATTTCTTGCATTCTCAAATGCACAAAAGCAAGCATGATATTTGACACCATGCTTACTTCATCAATGATAAGAAGTTTCATTTTCTTCAGGACTCTCGAAACTTCGGAACACGCATCTCCTGATAGCTTGTGATACTCCAATTTGTTATCATGCTCCACTGGCAGCATCAGTAAATGATGTAAAGTAATCCCTTTAATGTTATGTGCTGCCAGCCCAGTTAGAGCAGTAACAACACAAGACAGCGGTGATTCAGTCCTTTTCTGCAGATAAGTTGCAATGGCTTTAATCAGAAAACTTTTTCCAGTTCCCGGTTCTCCACTCACGTACAGTTGGACAGGCTTAAATGATGTACATGAGCACTCTTTTTCTCATGACTGAATCCATGTTCAATCTGTTCTGTGACTTCATCATATATCTGTTTCTGCTCAAGGTTTAGTTGTTTCACCAAATCTTCTAAGTTAACTTCATCATCTTGAGCTTGTTCCATAGCTCTTTCCACCTCATCCATGGCAGTAGCAGCTTCATTTTGGATAATTGGTCCTCCTAGTGGATCCTGACTCAATGAAGCAGAACTCTGACTGCCTTGAAAACTGGCTCTCGCAATCTCTGCAGGAATTGTGGCTTCTTGCTCTATTTCTTCATTCAACATTTGCAGATAATTTGGAAAAACAGGACATTCTATGGTATCCTTCGTTGCATTAAAGGAGTCTTCATAACAGACTTTTTAAACCTCTGCGCCACATTATACTCAAAAATGTAAAAACCATTTATTTTCCCCAAAATCGTTTTTGACATTACATTTAGGAAACACAGCACAGATCCTATTTACAATCATCTGCCTCACAGCAGGGATAAGACTGAGGCAAAATCTTGCACCTGCCTCACAACAGGAATAAGCGTGAGACAAACGCTTTCTCATGGAGCTTCACAATTTTACAAAATACAATTCCTCTATGCAAACAAACTCAATATGCTTCCTACACTGTTTTAAAACACAGCTAACATCATTGTAAAGAGTCAGATTGACACCTATGTCTAAGAATGCAGACAGGGATATGCTTCATGAAGCCTAGTCCACTGCACACTTAGATACAACCCTCACCACCTAGGCTCCCCAGGAAAGCCCAAACATGTACCTTTTTTCCCCATATTTAAAAAGTGACGCATGTATGCGTCATTTTTTAAACCTTTGCGCCACATTATACTCAAAAATGTAAAATCCATTTATTTTCCCCAAAATCGTTTTTGATATCACATTTAGGAAACACAGCACAGATAATATTTACAACCATCTGCCTCACAGCAGGGATAAGACTGAGGCAAAATCTTGCACATGAAGCTTCACAATTTTACAAAATACAATTCCTCTATGCAAACAAACTCAATATGCTTCCTACACTGAGTTAACACAGGTAACATCATTGTAAAGAGTCAAATGTATTTCTATTAAACATGCACACATTCTTTATTCCTTTTAAAAAATGTAAAAACTATTTATTTTCCCCAAAATCGTTTTTTACATCACATTTACAAAACACAGCACAGGTCCTATGTAGAAGCATTCCATGTCACGACTAAAAATTCACAATTTTACAAAATAGAATTAACGCTTTCTCATGGAGCTTCACAATTTTACAAAATACAATTCCTCAATGCAATCAAACTCAATATGCTTCCTACACTGTTTTAAAACACAGCTAACATCATTGTAAAGAGTCAAATTGACACCTATGTCTAAGAATGCAGACAGGGATATGCTTCATGAAGCCTAGTCCACTGCACACCTAGATACAATCCTCACCACCTAGGCTCCCCAGGAAAGCCCAAACATGTACCTTTTTTTTCCCATATTTAAAAAGTGATGCATGTATGCGTCATTTTTTTTAAACCTTTGCTTCATATTACATTCAATAATGTAAAATCCATTTATTTTCCCCAAAATCGTTTTTGACATCACATTTAGGAAACACAGCACAGATCATATTTACAACCATCTGCCTCACAGCAGGGATAAGACTGAGGCAAAATCTTACACATGAAGCTTCACAATTTTACAAAATACAATTCCTCTATGCCAACAAACTCAATATGCTTCCTACACTGAGTTAACACAGGTAACATCATTGTAAAGAGTCAAATGTATTTCTATTAAACATGCACACATTCTTTATTCCTTTTAAAAAATTTAAAAACTATTTATTTTCCCCAAAATCGTTTTTTACATCACATTTACAAAACACAGCACAGCTCCTATGTAGAAGCATTCCATGTCACGACTAAAAATTCACAATTTTACAAAATAGAATTAGCGCTTTCACATGAAGCTTCACAATTTTACAAAATACAATTCCTCTATGCAAACAAACTCAATATGCTTCCTACACTGTTTTAAAACACAGCTAACATCATTGTAAAGAGTCAAATTGATACCTATGTCTAAGAATGCAGACAGTGATATGCTTCATGAAGCCTAGTCCACTGCACACTTAGATACAATCCTCACCACCTAGGCTCCCCATGAAAGCCCAAACATGTACCTTTTTTCCCCATATTTAAAAAGTGACGCATGTATGCGTCATTTTTTAAACCTTTGCGCCACATTATACTCAAAAATGTAAAAACCATTTATTTTCCCCAAAATCGTTTTTAACATCACATTTAGGAAACACAGCACAGATCATATTTACAACCATCTGCCTCACAGCAGGGATAAGACTGAGGCAAAATCTTGCACATGAAGCTTCACAATTTTACAAAATACAATTCCTCTACGCAAACAAACTCAATATGCTTCCTACACTGAGTTAACACAGGTAACATCATTGTAAAGAGTCAAATGTATTTCTATTAAACATGCACACATTCTTTATTCATTTTAAAAAATGTAAAAACTATTTATTTTCCCCCAAATCGTTTTTTACATCACATTTACAAAACACAGCCCAGGTCCTATGTAGAAGCATTCCATGTCACGACTAAAAATTCACAATTTTACAAAATAGAATTAACGCTTTCACATGAAGCTTCACAATTTTACAAAATACAATTCCTCTATGCAAACAAACTCAATATGCTTCCTACACTGAGTTAACACAAGTAACATCATTGTAAAGAGTCAAATATATTTCTTTAAACATGCACACATTCTTTATTCCTTTAAAAAATGTAAAATTCATTCATTTTTCACAAAATCGTTTTTGACTTCACATTTAAAAAACACAGCACAGGTCCCAAATAAAAGCATTCCATATTTGGAAACTTGTAAAGCGCACTGTTACTCTACCCGAGTGTCCTAAAACTTCACAATTTTACAAAATACAATTCCTCTATGCAGTAAAAACTTTTTACCAAGCATTATCAAAAAGCATGACACAAAGCAACATTAAAAAAACACAATTTGCTTCCAAATCTTCTCCATAGAGTATACAAGTCTCTATGTATATTAAATGAATCATAACTCACCTTTACAAATGCTTTAGGAGATGCAGAACAGTGTCAGATACACACACCAATATTTCTTTAGCAGAGCAAAAGGTATGTTCTCCAGGCACTGGAACCATTAATGGCACAGAAAACCTCTAATTGTACACACATATTCCTCATGGTAACCAATCAAAACTCTTCCCTCTCTATTTTCAAACCAACACCCTTCCCCCCGTCAGCCTTTTCTACCTGTTACCATAGCAACTCCCTCCTCACTGAGCTGCCAGGGTTAAAAGTTTATTCTACAATGTTGCAAATCACCTCTGCAAGGATGTTTGACCTGCAAATACACCAGCTTATCTGGTGCCATGTTTCTTTAAATGACTTTTTTTTAACCATTCAAAATACTTCTTACACAGAACACAACCATGCACCCTAACTTTCAGTTTTCACCTATCTCATTCTACCAATCATTGCTTGTCAGAGCACTGAAACTCCACAGGTTTTTTTTTTGCAACCTCCTATTGTTCCAACTGCCATTTCTTTTCCACACTTCATCTGACTGCATCAGAATCTCCTCTCACCATGTATTCTGTCTGGATTATTGGACATAGCTATATCCACTGGGCTCAAAGGTATGCTATTACCAGAAATTTTCACAACCTTGATTTATCAAACGTGAACATCAAATGGATTGGCCAGAGAGGATTAAAATGTCACCAATTGATTCCATTGATGAAAACCTTTTTGCATTTGCCACACCCTGACCTGTTAATTGTGCACTGTGGTGGAAATGACTTGGGCACTTTGACTGGTGTAGGTCTGGAAATGCTTTTAAAGGACACCTTTGATCAATTGATGGCACTTTTTCCACAAACTGCCTTGGTATATTCCAATATATGCCAAAGGCAGAAATGGAAGTGGTCCAACCAATTTTGTCCACAATTTGAAAAAGCACGGAAACATGTGAATAAATCTGTTTCTGCTTACATGAGAGACTATGGAATGGGTTCAATATACAACAACAACTTGCGTTACAACATGCAAGATATTTACAGAGAAGATGGTGTGCACTTCTCAGATGAAGGGAATAGAATATTCCTCCTGAATTTAAGACTGTGCATTGGTACCTACTTGTAGGTACCTAAATCAGCCACAGAACCCAAAAGCCCTTTTCAGGGCTACCCTATCTCTGATCACTCCAAATGATTATCTTTTTCTAACTTTTTTCACTATTTTTCACTATAGTACGCTCCCCGGTACGCTTCCCGGTGCGCGTACCGGGCGCTCCCCCCGCGAAAAATAAAAACTTTTTTTTCTTGTTTGCCTATTTCGGCCTCCTAAGACCCCCTCAGAAAACCTAGAGGGTTAAGGAGTGCCTACGATGCCCCCTTATACCCATTCCCAACGTTGTTTGTCCTCCATTTTCTCTCTCAAATCTACCAAAACACAAAATGGAGGACTCCCGTAGCGCTGCCGGTACGCGTACCGGGGCGCGCATCGGGAAGCGCTCCCAAAAATTTTAAAAGTTAATTTACATAAAAACCACTGGAGACACTTTCACCAAATATAGAATAGCTCATACTACATACCAATCCCTACCATTTTCCCAAATCAATGGAATTCCATTGAGCCATTTAGCCTGTAGACCTCTCTAAATACCCTGAGGTAAATTACTTCACAAAAACACATCTGAAGTGTTAGAATTTACAACCAATTAAAATGTTACTTTCATTTTCTACTTTTTTTTCCTGACATTTGATTGGTTATGTACATGAATATAAATGAAAAATGAGAGGGAAACACGGCCATTTTGACTACAACTACCTGAGGTACATCTTGAAAGGATTTTCGCATTTTGTCTTCTTCACCTCTCTGTAAAGTAAGTTGATAATTTGTAAGGGGCACTTTAAGTTAATTTGTAAAAACGTTTTCAGATAGTTATTTACTGTCCCTCTGCTATAGTTATAGATAGAGATAGGCTCCTCTGTTATATTTATAGATTGACTTAGGCTTCTCTACTATAATTATGAATTTACTTACGCTTCTTCACAGGCACTTTTTTATATTTCTACTTCCAGCCTGTTACCATACACTGCCCAAAGTTAACTTCACTGTTAAAAAATCAAAACTACCTCTCTGAACTTAAACCCAACAGTGCCCTATCTCTACTAATATATTTATTTTTTATGAAATTTACAGCATGATAATGGAAGGAGATCAAAATAAATGTAATATTTCATTCGAACTTGATCTTCAGGACAACCCAGAGGAAGAGAATAACGATTCAGATTTTTTGGATCAGTCTCTTGATGAAGAGTTTCTGAAATATGTGGAAGAAATGGAATCATGTAATCCAAATGAGGACATTCCCGACGACATAATGTTGGAAGTCTTATTACATTTTGAAAAATCAGAGCAATAAATTGATATTTAATAATTAAAAATTGTTCCAGACATTATTCTTTTTTATATGTAATCAATGAAATAGTACCAAAATGAATATAATATAATGTGAGACTAATAGTATACTGTGCAACTTTTTTGTTTTACATAGTAAATTTGCTCATAGATACTTCCTTTCTCCCACTATATTATCTCCAAAGTGTATTTGACATCTCTTTTTCATCTCCTGCCTCCATGTTCTTTATGTTTTCCTGACAGACTATGGTATGCATTCCATATACCACAATAACTTCTATAACAACATGCAAATTATCTACATAGTAAACGGTGTACATTGAATTTAAGACTCTGCATTGGTACCTACATGTTGGTACTTAAATCACCCACACAACACAACAACTCTAATCAGAGATACCCTACCTTTAAGCACTTTAAATTATTATTTTAGTGTTTCACTGAGTTTTCCCCATGTGTGGGGTGGGGGAGGTGTGTGTGGGGGATGTGCGCGGTGTGTCTGTGAGGTGTGTATGTGTGTCTGGGGGGATGAGGTGTATATCTGTGTGGGGTATACGGGTGTGGGTGGGGATGTGGGTGTGTAAAGTGTGTGTGTGGGTGTGGGTGTGTGGGGTGTTTCGGTGTAGGTGGAAGTGTGGGTGTGTGAGGTGTGTTTGGGGTGTGTGTGGGTGTGGGGAGTATGTGTATAGGATGTGTGTGTATGTGTGGGATGTGTGGATGTGTCTGTGAGGTGTGCGTGTGTGTGAGGGGGGAGGTGTGTGGGATGTGTGAGGTGTGTCTGTGAGGTATCTGTGTGTGCGTGTGTGTGTGTTGGGGGTGAGGTGTGTGTGTGTGTCTGGGTGTGTGGGATGTGTGGTTGTGAGTGTTGATGTATAAGGTGTCGGTGTAGGGCTGTGGGGTGTTTGGGTGTGGTTGGAGGTGTGCATGTGTAAGGTGTGTGTGGGGAGTGTGTGACTGTGGGGGTGTAGGGTTGTGTGCGTGTGGGTGTGTGTGGGACGTACTTGTAGGTACCTAAAACAGCCACACAACCCAAAAGCTCTTTTCAGAGCTACCCTACCTGTAATCACTCAAAATGATTATTTTACATTATTATTTTCACTATTTTTCACCAAAGTACAGTCCCCGGTACGCTCCCCGGTGTGCGTACCGGGCGCTCCCCACACTAAAATCGGAAAAAAAATTACATTTTTTTTTTTACCCGAGGAACCCTTTTATGGCCCCCACATCAAACCTAGGGGGTCAGGGGGGGTCTATCCTGCCCCCTTTTCATTATTTTCCCTTTTGTTTTTACCACCTCTTATGTCTCGATCCTACCGAGACACAAGATGGCGGCCGCTGTGGACTGTTTTGAATGTTTACAGACACCCAAAAGTCAATCAGCTTCCCGTGCGCAGGTCGCGTGGCACGCCCGGAGCGCTCCCCGGTACGCGCAGCGGGGCCGCTTACAGATATATACATTTTTTTTAACCTAAATTACTCTAAATCCTCTGGAGCACTTATCTTGAGACATAGCAAAGGCACATCGGGCTACCAGTCCCTACAATTTTGCCAAGTTTGGTGAAAATCCATTCAGCCATTCGAGCTAAAAGTGCGACAGACCGCCCTACGGAAATTAACATGGGGAAAACACATTTTGGGACCCCCCTTTTATCTCGACCCCCGCTTCACGAATCCCCCCCCAAACTTTCAGGGAAGGAGCAGAGCGCCGCGAGGCAAAGTTGCTGAAAAATTCAGGCTGATTCCTCAACCGGCGCCCAAGTTATTCCAAATAGAATGTTGCGATTTCCCTATGGAAATCGATCCTAACTATATATACCTACTGGCGACCGCCAGTAGGTAATATATATATATATATATATATATATATATATATATATATATATATATATTACGCCGAGAGATCAGAGGCTGAATGGGAACCGGGGGTTCCATTCAAAGAGACAATGAAAGGTGGATGAGCTGTAAGTGGCTTCTATAGGATAGATCAAATTAGCTCCATATCTGTGACTGTATTTGCCATCTTGACAGCCAGGCTCAGCCCAGTCCCTGAAGGTTGACTGGGGGAGGTGGGATGGAGGGTGAGCTTAAGCCCGCTCAGCCCACTGGGTGTTGCACATCTGGGAACCATTACCGTGAATCATTCGAAGAGCAATGGGTATACACATGCATTCTAGTCGAGCAGAATCTTGCCTACAGGTCCTGTTACACTCTCATACCTGTGCCCATAACAGTGGCAGCTGGTGACATTTGAAAGTGGTGAGGCGTAAAACAATTGTTGTACTGCACCGCGACGAGCGAGCATAGCGAGCAAGCCCAAACCACCTAGGGTGGGTTAGAGAACATTTTGAAAAATGAGTGGTCCAATGGTGCATTTTCAAGCAAATTTGAGAAAGTCAGAAGAAAGAGGCTAAATGACCACAGTCACAGGAGAAGTGTGGCTCACTGGTTAGAGCAGGCAGACCCTGAAGCAGAGGTCAGACCCGGGACCAGGGTTCAATTCCCGACGCGGCAGGGTCTCGAGCTCAAATGTCCATGGACCCGATAATTCTCGCTTCGGTGCCTGACCTAATCATGGGTTCACACTCTGCAACTCTGGGCATTAAGCTTGCTTAATCTCCACAACAGCCCCCCGCGGCGGGATGCCTGGCTTTCCCCTTGGGGATGCCCTGTAGGGGCTATCTCACAGGGAAAAACCAGGACGAGTTCCCAAGGCAAAGCGCTTAGAGACCCCTGGGTTATAAGCGCTATATAAATCCAAACATACATACATACATACATACAGGAAAAAGGTTAAATAACCAGAGGATGGAGATTAAATAATCAGAGAAAAGAGGTGAAATAACCACAGCCAGGGGATGGTAGTTAAATAACCAGAGGACAATGGTTAAATAACCAGAGCCAGAGGACAGAGGGTAAATATTAAGAACCGGAGGACAGATGATAAATAACCCAAACTGTAGGACGAAGCTTTCCCAGCAAACTGTGAAAGTGACTATTTCTTGATGTGGAGATGCATGGTGTGTTTTCGGCAAAGCACGCACACAGACATTTCTTACCAGCATGCAATAGGCTGATTTGTGACTGTGGAGCCCGAAGTGGTGAGAGACGGAGGATGGAGAGCAGAGGGGAGGTGGGCCATTTGCCAGGCCCCAGTGTTCAATGCCATGGTTTAACTAACTGTGCAGTTCCCTGCTGCAGAGTCTCTCGGTTTTGTGAATGGTGCCCCCTCAACATGTCTACTTCAGAACAGCTGCCATGGTGGGTAATGGCCGCCCTGAGAAAAGGCCATGCCGCATCAACAGGAACAGTGGTACAAGTGCACAGTGAGCAGCACGAAACACTTCACAGCTAAATAGAGACTCCTCGACAAGTTCTACAAACACTAGTTGTGCAACGTGGAAGGACTCAAACCACACTGAAAAAAAGCTAGAAAATAGGCAAATGCCGAGCAGCAGTCTTCATAAAGCTGCAGGCAAATAGCAAGCTGGCAACCAACAGTGAGAGGCAATTAGGACAGGAATAAGATGGCAGCAGAAGGTGCTACCGGTGTCTCTAAAATGATGTCGTCTTTTTTCTTTAGCATATTATTTGACAGTAAACAGTACATAAAATGTGCGCTTCATTGAACCCCAATTCATGCTGCCTTGTGGGCAGGCCGTACAGTTTGATGAGAAGAGGTTATCCAGCACACAATGTTTACCCAGTTGTTAAGCTTATGTATGCTCCAACATCATGCAGCTTCCCCTTTACTTAGATAAACAATGGCAATACAATTGTCCCATGTTTGTAAAGTTCAATAATCTGTTTGCAAATTCCAATCAATAGTGGGTCTTTTGCTTAATACAGGATTTGCATTATTTGCTAATTAACAAGCATCTTATACCATAATCACACAATCTTGATTTTAAGCTACAAAACCTCATTCCACATCACGGTCGAGGGCAATAGGACCATTTAAAATGTGGCAGTCACTAGTAAGGTAAACTACAAAAGATT